>NC_064614.1:1262656388-1263906388 GCF_023898315.1 Schistocerca nitens | reverse complement strand
GACTTTTATTGGAAGATATATTAACGAAATTCAAACCTTCGTTATAGCAATGTAGATTTACGGAATTATTCTGAAAAATATGACTGAAATACTCTCTTTGAAATTATGAACGTCGCATGGATAAAATACAGGGAATAAAAGCTTATTTACAAATTGTGCAGAAGGCAATCTGCTGTTGTATGTATCAGAGGACGAGGAAAGGAAACAGTGATTGAGAGTGGAGTGAAACAGACTATCTCTGATGTTATCCAATTTGTACGTCGAATAGACGCTAAAAGGAACTTAGGGGAAATTGGAGAATGGACTTAAGTTCAGTGAGCAGAAATTAAAGCTTTGAGGTGTCCGGATGATATTGTAATTCAAATAGAGACTGCAAAGAACTTAGAAGTGTAGAGAATTTATGAACATCAATAAAAGTGCAATAATTTTGGACGAATTTAATGAGGCGATCCTACGAAATTAGGCGAGGAAATGAGACACTAAAAGTAGTTGATCAGTTTTACTATTTGGACAGCTGACAGGTACACCTACTTAAATGAAGTCCCTCTAAATAAGGCCTCACCTTCGAAGGACATCATATATCCAAGTAGAGAAGGAATTACCACATTTCATCAAAATAAGAGGTATTTGAGATAGTGAACTGCTCATAGATGTTGACTCTGAAATTATTGGTATATCGGAGCACCACTTAAATACTTTGTCAATTCAGAGGCTTCCTTTACCACGATACAGATTAGCTGCCTGTTTTTCACGGAGTTCCTTGCCGGGTGGGGGAGTGGCTATGTATGTAAAAAATAGTACTCGATTTGAGTCCATAGACGTGTCACAGATATTTGAATGTTGTGCAGGAGCACTTGAATTTAGTGAAAATAAACTTCTAATTGTTGTTGTTTGTAGCTCCCCTAACTCTGACTTCAGAGCATATCTGCTCAAGCTAGAGAGAGTTTATGATTCACTTTGTTGGAAGTAGCAGAAATTAGTTATATATGGCGACTTCAATATAAAATTTGTATATGATGGTGCGATAAAAAGGACATCGATAGATCTCCTACATTAATATGATCTGATGCAGACTGTGTTTTTTTTCAACTAGGGTGCAGGGGAATAGTAGCACAGCCATAGACAATATTTTTATTCATTCTTCTTTACTAGAAGGAGGTGTCTGGTCAGTAGCAAAAGTTCGACGATATAAAGTCAGTTCTTAGTAAAAATATTTCTGTTACTGAAAAATCAGACATATATACTGTATTTAACAATCATTCTCTGAGCATTGCTGGTAAATTAAATAAAAATTTAGTTTCTACAGCAAATCATATAACTTTCTTGGCAAATGCCTTTCCGCGATTGATGTCTAAAATACTCCTCTGTGACACAGCCAAGGAGGAGAATGAGTCAATAATTAAATCACTGAAAACTAAGGTCTCTCATGGATATGATGGAGTGCCTAGTAGAACATTAAAGTACTGCGCTGCAAATGTTAGCCCTGTATTTAGCCATTTTTGTAATTTTTCCTTTGGCAATGGTCGGTTTCCTGAACGATTAAAGTACTCAGTAGTAAAGCCGCTTTATATAAAGGGAGGAAGGGATAATGTAGACAATTTTAGACCTATATCTGTGCCATCAGTGTTTGCTAAGGTTTTGAAAAGGCTGTGTATACAAGGATAATTTATAATTTTATATGACACTATTTGCTGTCAAATGTACAGTTTGGCTTTAGAAGTCGTTTAACAACTGTAAATGCTGTACTCTCATTTCTCTGTGAGTTACTGGATGGGTTAAACAAAAGGTTTCCAACGCTAGGCATAGTTTTTTTATTTAACTAAGGCGGTTGATTGTGTTGATCAGAAAATATTGCTCCAAAAGTTGTACCATTTACGGGGAGTACTCACAACTGGTTCACGTCTTACTTTAGCAACATATAGCAAAAGGTCATTATTCTCAATGTTGAGAATGGCTGTGATGTGGGGTCTGAATGGGGTACAGTCAAGTGGGGGTACCCCAGGGATCAGTGCTGGGACCACCCCTGTTCCATATTTATATTAATGGTATGCCCTCTAGTGTTATGGGTAACTCTAAAATATTTCTGTTTGCTGATGACACTAGTTTGGTACTAAGAAACGTTGTGTGCAACATGGCTCAGTTTCAAATAGTGCAGTTCATGACCTAAGTTCATGACTTGTAGAAAGTAAATTAACGCTAAATCACAGTAACACTCAGATTTTACAGTTTCTAATTTAAAAAACCTGACGTTTTAATTTCACAGAATTGGCATATGATTAGTGAAACTGAACAGTTCAAAATTCTGGGTGTTCAGATACATAATAAACTGTTGTGGAAAGCCCACTTTCAGGATTTTAATCAAAGACTCAAAGCTGCCATTTTTACTATTCCAACGCTATGTGAAGTGGGTGACAGTTCGACACGAAAATTAGTCGACTTTACTTATTTTCATTCGCTTATGTCGTATGGTATTGTATTTTGGGATAACTCTTCCCATTCTAACAGGATATTTTTGGCTCAGAAACGGGCGGTTCTGGCAATAAGTGGTGTAAGTTCACGAGGCCCTTGTCGGCCCCTGTTCACTAATATGGGTATTTTGACATTGGCCTCTCAATATATATATTCCTTACTGTCATTTCTTGTTAACAATATTAGTTTATTCCCAAGAATAAGCAGCTTTAACTTGGTAAATACTCGGTAGAAGTCAAACTTGTGTTTGGGTCGGACTTCCTTAACTCTTGTGCAAAAAGGTGGGCAGTATACTGGTGCATCCGTTTTCAGTAAGCTGCCACTCGAATTCAAAAATCTTAGCAGTAATCCACTAGCTTTCAAATCGAAACTGAAGAGTTTACTCATGTGTCACTCCATCTTTTCTGTCGAGGATTTCCTTGAAGATTTAAGCTGATTGTATTTTTGATTGCGTTTAGTTAAACATATGGATTGACTTTTTTCGGGTTCATAAACATTTTATTTTTGTCTGTTGTAACTTTTATGTTGTAATTTCATGTGCTGACACGTTCCGGAACCTTGGAGATTTGCTCCTCAATTTGGTCCTACTCAACTTGACGTGTAAATAAAATAAAAATAAAAATACTTATGCCCACCAAAGAAGAGAGAATGTCAATTGCACTCTGGTTCTGAGAAAAAAATATTTCTGATAAAGAGGAATTTGTTAATTTATTATATAAATTTAAGTTTTGTGAGCTATTTTCTAAAGATGGAGCCTTGTGCGGAAGTGAAACGTGGACATAAACGTATCATACAAGAAAGGGATAGAAGTTTTTTTAAATGTGGTGTTATAGATGAATACTGAAGGTGAGAGATATAGATCGTACGATATGAAAGTGTGGAAAAATTATTTCATGGCACAAGTTCACTAAAAGAAGGGTTCGGTTGATCAAACACATCTAATAGCATCAAAGAATCGTCAGTCTGGTGACGCAGGGGAGTTCGAGGGTAAAAATCTTAGAATGAAGGCTTGAATACACTAAATAAGATCAAATGCATGAAGGTCGCACAGTTATTCGGGGGTTAAGAAGCTCCCACAGGACAGACTAGTGTTCAGAGCTGTATCCGACCAGTGGACATAAACGTATCATACAAGAAAGGGATAGAAGTTTTTTAAATGTGGTGTTATAGATGAATACTGAAGATGAGAGATATAGATCGTACGATATGAAAGTGTGGAAAAATTATTTCATGGCACAAGTTCACTAAAAGAAGGGTTCGGTTGATACAACACATCTAATAGCATCAAAGAATCGTCAGTCTGGTGACGCAGGGGAGTTCGAGGGTAAAAATCTTAGAATGAAGGCTTGAATACACTAAATAAGATCAAATGCATGAAGGTCGCACAGTTATTCGGGGGTTAAGAAGCTCCCACAGGACAGACTAGTGTTCAGAGCTGTATCCGACCAGTCTTCGGACTGAAGACCACAAGAACATGAGCGTAGCTTCACCAGTACTCTTCATATGATTTTCAGTGGAATGAGTCTTTCACGGGAATGTTGATGTATTACAACAGCAACTCATCAAATAAATCAACGAGCATTTTGCTGTCGAGAATCAGGAACAATCCAGCCTCTCGTAAGTTTCTGTCCAGACTATGAAACTTAGGCAGTAGTGAAGCTTTTCTCTGCGCTTTAATTCAGCTTTGTTGGCATCACAGCATTCAGCTCCGTGCATAAAATGCACAGTTGCCATTTCCTGTAAGGCGTAATGCCTCTTCTTCTGCGACCAGTATGAACTGTGAAGAGTGGTTCAATCTGCCTGTGTAGCGCTAAGCGCAGCACGCTAGTTAGCGAGACACAAAGCCGAACCAGAACGCATCGCTGGTGTATCAGTCAGCATGAGCATGGGTCTTAGGGGGTTTCCCACACTTTTTGAGGCAAATGGTGGGCTGGTCCCAACTTTCCACGTCTGACAATAGACAAGCAATTGAAATACGACACAGAAGAATGTTTACACAGTTTATAGACAGGTGGGGCACACGATTTCTCTGAATTAGGTAACTGTCGACCCGCGCGTCAGGAAGAGGAGACGGCTGCAAAGTTAAATAGCTTTGTTACCTTCATTCATTGTGTTACGACCTTGCGAAACTACTTCCGTCCGACCATAATTGTGGAGCTTTTGACTGTTCAGTGTGGTGGCACATCAAACTAGAACATATGAAATACTGAATTCGTGAGCATTCGTAATGTCTCGCCGATGGGTTGTTGGTGTCAAATGCAGTCGGAATCCCTGCACATGCCTGTGTTTAATGTATAACCGCCGGAAGTTTGATTGTTATATGCCCGTTAGTTATTGTTCACTGCTGTACTGAGTAGAACGTTTTGTGTCGCAGTTTGCGAATTTCGAGATGGCAGTTAAAGAAGCAACGCGTCTGCGTTAAATGTTGCGTGAAACTCAAGAAGACCTTTACAAAAAAATGGCTCAAATGGCTCTGAGCACTATAGGACTTAACATCTGAGGTCATCAGTCCCCTAGAACTTAGAACTACTTAAACCTAACTAACATAAGGACATCACACACATCCATGCCCGAGGCAGGATTCGAACCTGCGACCATAGCGGTCCCGCGGTTCCAGACTGAAGGGCCTAGAACCGCTCGGCCACACCGGCCGGCAAGACCTTTACAGACACACACCAAATGATGCAGGAAGCCTACAGTGATGAGTGCTTAGGTCGTACTCGGTGTTGCGAATGATTCACACGCTTTAAAAGTGGATGGACGGAAGTTAAATACGACTCGTTCAGGGTGCCCTTCTTTGGCTTCGATGGATTAGTTCATCATGAATTCGTGCCACATGGGTAAACTGTTAATCGATGGAACGGGACGTGTTGCGACGCCTGCGAGAAAATGTGAGAAGGAAACGGCCTGAAATGTGGCGAGACAATTTATTGCTCTAGAATCAGACAACGCACCCGCATATTCATACCTGTTGGTTTGTCGCTATTGAACAATAAACGAAATCACTATGCTGCCTCATCCTCTGTATTCTCCAGTCATGGCCGCTGTGGGCTTTTTTCTTATTTCCAAAATTGAAAACTCCATTGAAAGGAGGAAGATCTGCAACGGCAGACAAGATAAAATTCGCAGATAGAGCATCGCGCGATCCGTCAATTGGTGTACCAGGACTGCTTCCGGAAGCGGAAACGGCGTTGGGAGCGGCGTGTTAATTGAGGAGGAGAGTGGTTCAAAGAAGACCACGCAAGATACATAAACGGTAAGCGTGTAAAAATGTTGTGGACAAACTTCCGGAATTTTTTCACCACACATCGTAAATGAATAAAAGACAGCTTTCACACACTCTTTTCGCCACAGACATACTGGATAATGTACAACTGCCACGAATTAGTAGAGCATCACTTGATGCACTAATTAACGTACTATTATCTTGAGGTAAAATGTTCAAAATTAACAGCACTAGACGTTTATCTGCACATTTACGACTGTCACTGTCCTACTCACTGATAATGACTTCTGTAGCTGAGGTATCAAACTGGGGCAGAGCTGTTGCAAGCTCGACTCTATATTGACCTCAGCGTGATGGCGCAGCTGTGCTGAGAGGGGAGGCGTGGTTTCCACCGGCGACCATTACAGGCTTCATCTTCCTACTCATCCTCACTATCCTACATTTTTCCACATTTAGGGCTAGCTGCCATTCACCACGCTAGTCGTCTTGTATCTTCCTACTGTCGCTCAACTTCGCCACCTTACCGTACACACCATCAGCAAACAACCGCAGATTGCTGCACGCTCAGTCCGCCAAACCATTTACGTAGATAAAGGACAGCAGCGGTCCTGTCACACTTCCCTGGAGCCAACATACTGGCTTCTATTGTTTACGAAGTCTTTGAGCCACTCACATATCTGTGAACTTATTCCCTATGCTCGTAGCTTCGTTAGCAGCTTTGAATGCGGCATCATGTCGAATGCTTTCCGGAAATCTAAAAATGTGGAACCTTCCCGTTGCCCTCCATTCATAGTTCTCAGTATATCATGCGAGAAAAAGGCAATCTGAGCTTAGCACGAGAAATGCTTTCTAAAACCATGCTAATTCGTGGAGATGTTTACTGCATTCGAACTGAGAATATGTTCAAGGATTCTGCAGCAAACAGAAGTTAGGATATGGTCTGTAATTTTACGGACCCGTTCTTTTACCTTTCTTATGTACTGGAGTCGCTTCCGCTTTTTTCCAGTCGCTTGGGACTTTGCGCTGGGCGAGAGATTCAAGCTAAATGTCAGCTAAGGTAAGGGACAAATGCCGTAGAGTGCTCTTTGTAAAACCAGACTGCGATTCCATCCTGACCTGGTGATTTGTTTGCTTTCAAATCTTTCAGTTGTGTCTCTGCGCCAGGTTTGCTTATTACTATGTCGGCCATACGGGAATTCGTCCGATGGTCAAATGACGGTATCTTTGTACAATTCTCCTTCGTGAACGATTTATTGAACGTGAAATTTAAAGCTTCAACTATCTTCAATTGCCACGCCAGGCTGCTCAATAAGGGACTTAATGGAAGCCTTAGACCCGCTTAGCGATTTTACACACGACCAGAATTTTCTCGGATTCTCTGCCAGATCTTTTGCTATGGTGTGACTGTGGTAGTTGTTGTACGCTTCGCGCATAGATCTTTTCACAGACGCACGAATCTCTACTAACCTTCGCTTTTCGTCATTTATGCGTTCCTCTATGAACGTACAACAGTACCACGATACTGAGGTTGGGCGCTGATAGTCTCATTGTTTAGCGTCCATCAGTTTTTATTAGAGCCTCCTAAACATTGGTAAACTGCACATTGGACGCATAACGGACGGCTGTGTATTGTTTTCCTAGGTATTGTCATCTTACATACAACTGAGAGAGTTGTTTATTATGAAAACATGGACCGTTTAAGAATTTTGTCTCATCGGTATTGCTTGCACAAGATCTCATACCGTCGGACATACTCATCCCCAACAAATTATTGTCGAAACGAAAATACGCAGTTTTCAAACATTAACTGTAAGTATAATTTTGAGTGTACAGGTGAAGAACAGCCAGTATCCATCTTTCTAGTTTTTGAAAGCGTCGAAAAGCTAGCACAATATGTTACTGCCGAAACACCGTGTCTGTTTTGTCATACGAAACCTTTTTAAGTTTTATCTGTAAGCTAACATAAAAAATCCATTTGAATTTATTCTGTAAATCCTTTCCGTGTTCAATTTTAAGCGGGAAACTTCACAACTCGTTCCGTACGTGTGATAACAGCGAACGTTTGCTGATCCTAACGAGAAAACTTTTCGGCCCTCACTCAATAATGCATATAACACTCGCCACTGCGAAAAAGCTGTGCCCAACGAAAGCGAGATTACATCTGAAAAATACGGTGCCGGGGTTACGGTCTCTTTTTTCAGCACTAACGTATTTCCGTCGACAGAGGAGTGTTGAAGAACATTGTGTTCAATTGTTTTAAATTTTTAACTTGTGACGACAAACGTTCGCTCTTTACTGTTCCTTTGTCGAAATCTGCAGAGATTATTTCGTAACTAGTTATATATGGCACGTTGTAAGACGCAGCGGGATGTCGACCGTCACCATATCTAAAATATTTTCTCGGTATTCATCAGGATTGTTAGAAACCGCGAGGGATCTTAATGGAACTGTGTTTAAACTACGCTGCTCTCGAATATGAAATCAGTGCGTGAACCACTGCATCACATTCACCTCAGTCGCCTCTGGACGTAAAGATTACCGTAATTTATTATATTTTACTTTGTCAAGTACGAATCATTTTACATCTTTCATTTCAATCATCTGTCATCTCCTGTGTTTTTACCAACTTACTACGGGCTCGCTTAATTCTATGGTAAAACTTATTGTTCAGGGTTAGTTAACTCTAATCTGTACGTATAAGCTGTGCTCTTCACATTACGTTCCTTCGAGTCTCACTTCTTAAATTTACTAAATTATAGTTACTGTATCAGCCTTCCCACTCTATCTCTCTTTTTTATATGCCTCTGCTTGTTTATGGGCTGCAGATAAATTGTTCGAAATCACGTGATAGGTATATCATGTGGTCGGAAAAAAAGATTCTGTTATCATTTATAGTCTTGCTCCTTTCTCAATAAATGCCGTCTCCAACAACAAACGGAGCGAGATGGCGCAGCGGTTAACACACTGGACTCGCATTCCTGATACAGGTTTTCCGTGATTTCCCTAAGTCACTCCTGGAGAATGACGGGATGGTTCCTTTGAAAGGGCACGGCCGAATTCCTTCCCCATTCCTAACACAATCCGAGCTCGCACTCCATCTCTAATGACCTCGATGCTGACGGGATGTTAAGCCCAATCTTCCTTCCTTCCAACTACGACAGCCCATTCATCTTTGTATGTAGGATTAGTAATGATGAGGTAGAAAAGCAGTCTTGTTATCCACGTTCAGAGCACTGTGCGAGAATGTTAAAAATATCGTTCCCAATCAATCAACATAAGGATAGTTATTCCATAAATTAAAAAAAATTAGATCGAAAGTAACTGAAAATAAAAATGAATTATCTAAAACATACATTGTCAGATTTCTGGAAATGCAGTTGTAAGTAGCGTAGCACACAAGAGTTTTAATCAAGACCGTAATTAAGCACTCTTGGTCCTCTGAGAGTAACGTAATGGGTTTACAGTTTGAATACGATTGCTTCTGGGAAGGACGCAGATGAAATCTCTCTCTGTCTCTCTCTCTCTCTCTCTCTCTCTCTCTTTCACTCGCTCTCTCTTTCTCTTTCGCTATCTCTCTCTATTTCTGTCTTTCCGTCTCCCCCAACACTCACTCTTTTTCTCGCCTTTTTGTTCCTTATTTCTGAGCTTCATTTTATAGAAGTATTATTATGAGCTATTTCATTTGGTAAACGTGTTGAAAACTCAACTTATTCGAATGAAGACCAGTTTCGGTTTTTGCTGATAGAAGGTTTCCGATTGAGTATCATTACCATGTGGTAGAATTTGTGGCGACATCTGCTCTGTTTTCATGCACAGCCAAAACGCGTCGGACATATCAATAAATTTACATTCATTAATTTTCATTGACGAAGACGCAATTATAACCCTACTACATACATATCAATCAGTAAGTGACACGCATCTGAGTTAGAGAGACGACGGGTTTCAGAAATTAATTCCACATTATTGTGACAGGGCAAGCAACTTTTTCTGAATGTTGTAGTACGCTTCAAACTGACACAGGTACATGGCACTATTTTTCAGCGTATTCAGAAAGTCTGTGTAACAATTATCGGAAGATTCTCCTAATCGTTCCGTTCCTCGACGATAGAAATCCGATCCTTGGTCACGTAATCTTTCGGGAAGCACTGTGTGAACATTCGAATACCGTTTAGTCGGACGTCCGTTCAGTTTATTGAAAAGATGGAAACTGCATGGTGCAAGATGTGGAATTACCGATCAGCATCAGCCACGACTCTGTGGCCTTGCTAAAACTGGTGAGATCGGACACGAAGTTGCGTTTTGTCCACATATCGCCGGAATTTCAAAGTGAATCTCTATGCAGCCCAGATGTTTTTTCAATCAAATGGTTCAAATGGCTCTAAGCACTATGGGGCCTAACATCTCAGGTCATTAGTCCCCTAGACTTAGAACTACTTAAACCTAACTAACCTAAGGACATCACACACATCCATTCCCGAGGCAGGATTCGAAAAGCGACCGTAGCAGCGGCGTGGTTCCGGACTGAAGCGCCTAGAACCGTTCGACCACAGGGCCGGCAGACGTTTTCACCACAAGAGTGTTCCTGTACTACGTATTTCCAGTTCTAAGTTCACATCCAGTTGTCTCGCAATTTTATTAGCAAACTGTCATGCACCTGTTATCCGCACCGGAGCAGAACTGTGTCTGCACGAAATCCGGACACCGTCCTCATTTCTGACAATGGTTCAAATGGTTCAAATGGCTCAGAGCACTGAGGTCATCAATCCCCTAGAACTTAGAACTACTTAAACCTAACTAACCTAAGGACCGTAGCGGTTGCGCGGTTCCAGACTGTAGCACCTAGAACCTCCCGGCCTTCTGACAATGCTCCGCTCTTATGGCAGACGGGTCTCAGCGTGGAAATGCACGAGTAATTGATTTTCTGAACTCCTTACGTAGCTGACGCGATGGAGGATAGCGCTCTTGTCACCTCAAGAGTATCTAACACGCTGACGTGTCGCGTGACCGGAATACCGTCAGGTCTTCTTCTGGCCTTTGGCGTGACATATGAGCTCGCTGGGCAAGACGCCCAGTATCGGTGCATACGATCAATACTCGATCATGAGCCCTCCACGCCGGCGACGTTCCATCACTGTCACGTGACACCGTGCCACAGGCGTGCCCTGTGTATCTTAGACTCGGGATAAAATGCTTCCTCCCGAGTCAGCCACCTCCTCACATATACTCTGCTAGCCAGTGTACACTGCACGGCAGAGGGTACGTGGAGACAATTTGTCATGCTTTGTTTTCTATCCAGGGCCTTCGTCGCTGCTGTAGCTCATGATGAGCGAAAACACCACCGACAGCTAGTAAACCGTGGTTTTAATTGACCACACTGCCGCTTTCACAGCTTACAGCTTCTTCTTCACGTGGAACCTACCTTTTTAATAACGAAATATAATTGTGTGTATTGCAGATCTGTGCTGTTATATAAAGTTTATTTGAATCCTTATACTCTCAAAATTATTGCAGAAATTCGTCGTGTATGGATCCAAAAAGCCTTAGTCAGGACACTGCCGATCTGAGAATATTGTCAGTATTTACAAAAATTATACGAACGAAAGATAAATTAAGAAGATAGTCCTTGTAGTATTCTCTGATAATGTTGCCGGCTAGATCAAGCCGATACACTGGCCATTCATTACATGTGCAAGTATGTATAAGAAATAAGAAACAGTGGTGTTGGCTAAAACGTATTTCAAAGTTATAGCTCATAAGGTTGTTAATGATTAGAAGTAGTTCAAGATTGTGCACTACAGATAATACATAGCATCACAAGTCTTGCTGAAAATCCTGTCGTTCTCATAGAAAAGAAAAAGGTCAGGTTTTTTATCTATTGGAGGAAATGAAAATATTTAGACGGAAAAAAATTGTTCACAGAACACGTTGAATAATCAACTGAATTGAAAGCGTCGTAACATTTTGACAACATTTGATTCCTTGTAAGTTTGACTACACTGTAAGGAAGTGTCCCAGCGCTCTTTGTCCCGAGTACATTGCGTCCACGTGATGGTTATCACTTACCTGGGCAGTCAGTGTTCCCTGATGGCAGCATAATGCGGGGCCTACTCTGGCAAGCTGTTCCTTAAGTGTCTGGATTGAGCTGGTATGAATGGGGTGGTCCCAGTTTATTCTACTTTGTGCATACGGTCTTGCGCTATTTCCACTGTTAACTGCGTTATAATCTATACCTTCGAAATCGGTTTTAGACTTCCGCACTGTTTCATTTTCTTATAGATACTTGTGCATGCAGTGAAAGGCCAGTATATCGGTTTAATCAACCCGACAACAGTATTAGAGAGTATTATATGGAGCACCTTCTCAATTTGTCCTTCGTTAGTCTATTTTTTTAAATGCTGCGAATATTCCCGGAATCACAATACCTTGACAAAAACGATGGGTCCATCTATGACAAATTAATGTAATACTTATCGTAAGTATAAATTTTCAAATAATATTTACATAATGGCACAAATCTGCAATAGAGTTTATAATTATATTTCAATTCTCAAATATGTAGGTTTCACCAGAACATGCGGCTGTAGGCCGCGAAATCGATAGTGCGATCAATTAAAACCACGTTTTATCAGCTGTCAGAGGTGGTTCAATTCATCACGAACCAACATGTACGAATACTTAATGATATACATAGGACTTAGACACTGGTTTAATCAAGCCACAACAGGCATATGTTGCACATTGAAAACAACATTTCATCAGCTTAACAAATAATATGCAAGCCCCCTTAACGAGGTCAGCAACGCCAAGCTGCTACGAAAACTGTTACAGAAACACCAGAGCGTTACTCTTGCACCTTATCAGGATGCCCTCAGTGTCTCTTTTGAAATACCTGACCACAAAAAGTACTCGCTATTTCCCAAGGTACAGATCATGAAAAACTGCAATGAAGAGTTGCAAGAGGCTTTCTCAGTAAACTCTCAGCACAGTGCAATCATACTTTAACTCAAACGCAGGTTTCTTACGTGCTTACATCGCCACAAAATGCAGCTATCACGTTTTCGAATCAAGCCTTGATACTTCTGCAATAACGCTGGTTGAGTGGGGCATCGAGCACGCCACCCACCTGTTTCCGACCAATTATCACGGCTCACGAGCCACACCTCGCCCGCCAACACTTGCCGGCTTGCACTATTCCTACTCCACTCCCTGCCGACCACTGCGCGACAGTACCTCCGGAGCTTCGCAAACCGAAGGGTCATTGCCCCTCGATGTGACTACTGACAAGTGCGGACGTGGCACATAATGGTAAACAGTGCTTCCTTGCAGCCGACCTGAATTGCGCTGCCTCTCCTGCGGCGTTTCAGGAAAACACACTGAGGAGGCCCTCTGGCTTGTAAGTTATTCATTCCTTCGTTGGCAACAGACCAAAGCAGTCCTGGAAGAAAGCCACCTTGTGTGGAAGTGTGGCGATGTTGTGACTTTAAAAGCAACGGCCCCTGGTCTCTTGAATGAAAACGCCATCTCGGAACAATTTTACTAATTTCTAGAAACCTAAAAATTAATCTTATGCTGTGATCCTTTTTCTTGGGAACACTTAATCACTTTACTCTCATCACCCCTGCGCAAGACGTACCATACTGGCGCATTAAAAATCACACATTCTGCTTCCAAAATACACGACTGACCATTAAAATTGTTACCCCAAGAAGAAATGCAGACGATAAACGGGAATTCATTGGACAGATATATAATATTAGAACTGACATGTGATTACATTCTCACGCAATTTGGGTGCATAGATCCTGAGGAATCAGTACCCAGAACAACCACCTCTGGCCGTAATAACGGCCGTGATACGCCTGGTCAATGAGTCAAAAAGAGCTTGGATGGCGTGCATACGTACAGGTGCCCATGCAGCTTCAACACGATACCACAGTTCAAGAGTAGTGACTGGCGTATTGTGACGAGCCAGTTGCTCGGTCACCATTGACCAGACGTTTTAAGTTGGTGAGAGATATGGAGAATGTGCTGGCCAGGGCAGCAATTCAACATTTTCTGTATCCAGAAAGGCCCGTACAGGACCTGCAACATGCGGTCGTGCATTATCCTGCTGAAATGTAGGGTTTCGCAGGGATCGAAGGAAGGGTAGAGCCACGGGTCGTAACACATCTGAAATGTACCTTCCACTGTTCAAAGTGCCGTCAATGCGAACAATAGGTGACCGAGACGTGTGACCAGTGGCACCCCATACCATCACGCCAGGTGATACGCCAGTATGGCAATGACGAATACTCGCTCCCAATGTGCGTTCACCGCGGTGTCGCCAAACACGGATGCGACCATCATGATGTTGTAAACAGAACCTGGATTCATCCGAAAAAATGATGTTTTGCCATTCGTGCACCCAGGTTCGTCGTTGAGTACACCATCGCAGGCGCTCCTGTCTGTGATGCAGCGTCGAGGGGAACCGCAGCCATGGTCACCGAGCTGATAGTCCATGCTGCTGAAAATGTCGTCGGTCTGTGCAGATGGTTGTTGTCTTGCAAAAGTCACCATCTGTTGACTCTGGGATCGAGACGTGGCTGCACGATCCGTTATAGCCATGCGGATAAGATGCCTGTCATCTCGACTGCTAGTGATACGAGGCCGTTGGGATCCAGCATGGCGTTATGTATTACCCTCCTGAACCCACCGATTCCATATCCTTTTAACAGTTATTGGATCTCGCCCAATGCGAGCAGCAATGTCGCGCTACGATAAACCGCAATCGCGATAGGCTACAATCCGACCTTTATCAAAGTCGCAAACGTGATGGTACGCATTTCTCCTCCTTACACGAGGCATCACAACAACGTTTCACCAGGCAACGCCGGTCAACTGCTGTTTGTGTATGAGAAATCTGTTAGAAACGTTCCTCATGTCAGCACGTTGTAGGTGTCGCCACCGGCGCCAACCTTGTGTGAATGCTCTGAAAAGCTAATCATTTGCATATCACATCGTCTTCTTCCTGTCGGTTAAATTTCGCGTCTGTAGTACGTCATCTTCGTGGTGTAACAATTTTAATGGTCAATAATGTAGTTTCTTTAAATTTACCCAACGGAGCTTCGCGGGCACTTCATCGATTTTCTGTCAAGGCCTTCCATATGTGTTCTCCGTGCACGTCTATTACACTTTCGTATGGGCTCTGTTACAATACTACCACCGCGTCTATGAATTCTTTCAATATCTATTGCGTTGCTTACTTGATAAAGACTAAAAACACTGGAAAATTTATCTGAAGTTCGGCATACTATCTTCTTCCAAGTAATTTTCTACACAGATGGATCGTAGATTCCCAAAACCATCCCGACAATTCTAAATCTTCCATTTGCCTTCCCTACCCCTGACTTTACGTACTGTGCCGTTCCATATTTCTTCTTAATATTACCCCTAAATGCTCAAATGATTAGACAAGAAGTCAGCGTTGACAGGAGCTGCTAAACTCTGTCTTCCTGGAGGTGCTGCGCTGCCCCCCCCCCCTTTCCAGGCCCCCACAACCGCACGAGTGGTCGACTGTGAAGAGCGGACAAATTGAATAGCTGGCCGGCGGCCATTAGAGTGGTAAACTGACGCGCAGAGTTCGAATGTTTATACATCGCTTTTGGTTATAAAATGCCTTCCCTTGAGTTAGGTCACAAACATAATGCCTCATTTAAATACGTTACTACAATATACTTTTTAATTTATGGACAAACAGCAACTAGTCACTGTTTATGAATTTATCTTACGTACTACATGGAATCTGCCGTAGCTAAAAGTTATGTACTGGCCCCCTAGCATTTTTCGTAGTTCATTTACGATAGATGTACGCAAAATGCATCAAAATACTCGAAGATTTGCCACTATGTTAATAGATATTTTCTGACTCTACCTTACTTTACATTTTATGACGAGAAGTGCGTTATATATGCCATAGTGCTTTGGCAACTCACGAGCAAATTATCAAGTTTCAACCTAACCTAGACCATGAAAACACTACCGATCAGCCAGCTTCAACAAACAAGACTTCAGGCAGGCAACCAGTATCACACTAGTCGCAATATTTACTTTCGAAGATGTACACCTCAGTTTATACGTGTGGTTTTTTCACCAGTTTCTGAGCAACTTGATAGCCCCACTGAATGAAACATGTGAAATAAACAAACATTTGCACAAGTACTGTCAAAAATAACAGTTACTGTTCAAAAATGTAAAGGCAGTAACGTATCACTTCTGAAAATGTAAGTCTCTGATCTAATCTAGAGTTATACATGAACATATTTTTCCCTCTATGAAGGTTAGACTTACAGCACACAAGCAACATTTACTTTTTACTGTCCCTGAAGAATAGTAATACCCTCTTCCCTATGAAGGCTATCCAATTTTAGCTTACGAAAAATTTTCATTTCTTAACTGCATGATAACATCACACTTACCTAGGTAAAAGAAAGGTCACCCACAGTGGTAATCAAATACTTCTTTTGATTGGAACGTACAGACATTAGATTTAGGAGCAACAAGTACTGTATGTACGCCCCAACAAATATAGAACGTTGAATCAGGGTCTTCACAAACAACAACACTACAAAACACATCAGACTACAACCACTATAAAGGCGTACAGCCGAAGGTTCAAATTATCCCGCGACTGCAGCGCCATCAAAGAGTCTAGTTATTATTTACAAGGTCTTTGCCCCTTCCATTGGCGCATGGGTCGGTGCCTTCTTGATACCGTTTCGCGGTGCTGCGCTGGTCGATGTGCAGTCGATTGCAAATAAAGCAGGCGCTGACAGGTGTGACAATTAACGAACTATCAGTTTAATAAGTGACGGTTGCAAAATACTAACACGAATTCCTTACAGACGAATGGGAAAACTGGTAGAAGCCGATCTCAGAGAAGATCAGTTTAGAATCCAGTTTGTATGTGTGGTTTTTTCATCAGTTTCTGAGCAACTTCATAGCCCCACTGAATGAAACATGTGAAATAAACAAACATTTGCACAAGTACTGTCAAAAATAACAGTTACTGTTCAAAAATGTAAAGGCAGTAACGTATCACTTCTGAAAATGTAAGTCCCTGATCTAATCTAGAGTTATACATGAACATATTTTCCCCTCTGTGAAGGTTAAACTTACAGCACACAAGCAATATTTACTTTTTACTGTCCCTGAAGAATAGTAATACCCTCTTCTCTATTAAGGCTATCCAATTTTAGCTTACGAAAAATTTTCATTTCTTAACTGCATGATAACATCACACTTACCTAGGTAAAAGAAAGGTCACCCACAGTGGTAATCAAATAGTAGTTGACAGTTTTACAGAAAAAGTGACTGCTCTGAATAATGAATCAAAGTACAACCAGCAAAAAATTCACCCTGCTGTTATTGCTACTAAGTTATAACCAGCAAAGTATTATTGTAGTTTTCAATCAAAAGTTTGTATTATATTCCAAACAAATGCAGCAAGCTACCTTATGAAACTTTAAGATTTTTTATTCAAAGTTTACAAATGAAAAGCATTCTAATTTTAAACCACTTTATTATTGATTAAGGAACAAAACAGATTTATTAAAGTGTTGCCTTAGCATTTCTTTGTGAAGAGTAAAATTGTAACTACCTGCTACATGATGCAATCTGATTTTCATATAACAATAAATTATGGCCCTTAATAGTAGTACAATATGATTTTCTGGCAGTAAATTGTCTCTGGCATGGACATTTAATTCTTCAAATACACTAAAGTGCTGTAGTTTCTCCATTACTTAAATTTCCACTACAAGTTTAACATTGCCTCTAGGTGGCTTTCCTCCATTTACAGCTTGTATTTCTCTTAAAATAATTTCGCACTGAGAACATACTATTACAACACTATGTGAAGGTATTATCAGACATCCATTAATTTTCCTTCTTAAAAACTTGTTATACATTAAATCATCATAAGTTCCAAAAAGGGAAGAAACACATGTTGAACACATTACAACATTTTTCGAATTCTGCACAACATAGCCAGCTATGTACACTACAATATTTTCTGAATATTCTGTCAGTATGGAGGGTGACTGAATATAGTCATGGTCTGGTATGTCAGACCAATTTTCATTCAAGTCAGATACAAGGCCTATATCAATATCATTCACTCGACTTTTTAAAAATTTAACAGGATCAAACCACATTTCTTGAAACATATCCTTTTTCCAAGACAATAATGGAGTTACATATTCTGATGAACAGTTCCCAGTGCTTTTACATTTTATCTCATTCCTCACTAATAGTTGCATGTAAGCAGAACGGAACTGCAAAGCAGAAGCGTTATTATTCCAACCAAACCTATCTCGTATCATGCAGAAAAACATCTCTATATGATCTTGCCTGAATTTATACATTAACAAATATTTGAGGTAATCAGTCTCAACAAGATCAACAAACAGCCCCATAATACTGTAGATGATGCATAAGAATCCTATTATTGGAGTTTTATGCTGTGTCTTATAGATCTCTTTTCCAGTAATATCTTTCAAACCCAATAAATAAGATTCTGCCTTTGATAGAAAAGGCTCCCAGTTGGGTTTGTTTGAGACCCATAAAGCAGATTTGTAACCAACTGCTAATGGACTTTTGCAATAGCAATAGCTAATTTTACTTTCACCTTTTGTCTCTGAAATGTAACATGATTTCTTTTCAATCAGTTACCCAAAACTAGGCCCTCCTGACTCTGTAATTTTTCTAATGCAACTATGTGTTCCCACTTGATGACATTTCCATGCACATCTATCATGACTTTCATATCTGAAAATAAATTTCTTACTAATTTTAACATATGACAGGCATCAAGCAATATAAATACTTTTTCGGCAGTACTGGGATGCAAAAAGTAAGGCAGCAAATGGTTAACATTTATAATTGCTCCTAATTTTGAGGCAAGTGTCAAGTTAGTGTTTAGACCATCAAATGTGAGTCCCACACACTTCACATTAACTTCGTGCAAGAGTCTGAGTGCCTTCTGCACCACGTCAAACTTTTCTTCAGAGAACATGCTATTCACTAAAAAATAAGCAATTGGGATTTTCCAATTAGTGTTTACACCCACAACAAGAAGCACTAATGCTTCTTTGGCTTCCACTAACTCTTCATTCTGAACCCCAAAACCTCAGTCAACATAACCAATGAACTGATTCCCATTCCATTCTAGTCTTTTTTTAATCGACATTTCATCAAATGTTAAACAAATGTAAACATCACCATTTACCTGCTTTGCTCTTTCTGAAATTGCTGAAAATGCTTCAGCAGTAAACCCTGGCTTTCCGTCTACAGAGTTGTACCAACATCTTAGTGTATTTGGATGTGGCAAAGCTAAGTCTAATGAGTTACGCCCGTATTCATATGCACATGGAGAATAAAAATACAAAGTTAATGAAACTGATTTCAGTTTTTCAGAGTATTCATTGTTCTTGCCAGAAAACATTCTCCTAAATAATTCTACAGAGACATCGGAAAAAGTCTCCTCAATTAGGCCAGCAGTTCTCTCACTGTTTAAGTTTTTGGCTTGCAAATCAATCACAAGCTCCTTTAAATACTTTATTTTCTCTTCTTGTCTTTCACACTTCACTTTCTTTGCATACAATTGTTTTCGTATGCTTCTAATCACACAATCCTTTTTTGTATTATTTCACTGCACGGTCTTTTGTATGTCCTTGGACTTTTTTGCAGTGAATAAATGTGATCGTTGTTAACACTACAATTACTTGTTGTGGGTTCTGCTTCCATTTCTTGTTCAGCTGTGGCAGTGGAACTAGCTGCTTTAGTAGAAGTTTCCGAGGTACATGGTGTATTAGTCTAAAACAGAAATATTTATCAACATTACTAAAATAGGAGAGTGAAGAACAAAACAGTCTTATGATAATTAGTTAGTTGCTTGTTTCATGATTTAAACACAATAAAGATTATGATAAGCACAGTATAAGGGTTATACTACACATATGATTGTAACTTCAACTATATGCTGAGTATTTACAGAAAAAAAGCACATTTCAAAACACACACACACACGCACACACACAAACACACACACTTACTTTTTTGTTCAGAACTATACTATAGAGACTTTAGAGTTATTACCAAATAGCTTATGAAGATAAGCTATTTGGTAATATATTTGCTTTGAAGCACACTGTTACACTTAGTAGGCTGTGGATCATATTGTATCCAACAATTTTACAGATTTCTAAGACAGTGAATTGATGATACTGTGCCTAAATTGTGTTTTCCTTATTGTGTTGAAATTTCATTTGTCCCAGAAAATGCATGAAAAAATAAAGCTCAACAACTGTTCCATCGAGAGAAGTTGTGAAATCAGATTACAATTACACACATTCAGTTGCATTTTATAACGATAAAAAGCGTGCTAACTCAAATTTCATGTTGCTTGCAACTCAACCTTTTTAAAACTTTTGTAATTAAAATAAAATATGGTTCACAAAGAAACATTTACCTTCTGCTGTACATGGTTTCGAAAACGAAAGATGGATGGAACAGCATCATCTATCAGCTTTCTGCGATTTACGTAATTTGCAAGTAAAGAACTTTCTTCAAAATGATCGGAACATATGAAATGGTATTCTGTCGGTCGGAAATCTTGCCTCCTGACAGCGTGTAACCATTTTTGTAACAGCTGTGGTTTTGAAAAAGGAAACCTGCAAATAGACGCACAGACATTATGCTAATACCGCAATACAGAAACATTTATTAAGCAAGTGCACTGACATACAAAACAACTTAAAATATCCACATACCTGTGAAACGTAATATTCGTTCTTTTCTCGAATTAATCGCTGCACAACTCTTCACCATTGTACTTCTTTTGATTGGAATGTACAGACATTAGAATTAGGAGTAACAAATGGTGTATGTACGCCACAACAATTATAGAACGTTGAATCAGGGTCTTCACAAACAACAACACTACAAAACACATCAGACTACAACCACTATATGGCGTACAGCCGAAGGTTCAAATTATCCCGCGACTGCAGCGCCATCAGAGAGTCTAGTTATTATTTACAAGGTCTTTGCCCCTTCCATTGGCGCACGGGTCAGTGCCTTCTTGATACCGTTTCGCGGTGCTGCGCTGGTCGATGTGCAGTCGATTGCAAATAAAGCAGGTGCAGACAGGTGTGACAATTAACGAACTATCAGTTTAATAAGTGACGGTTACAAAATACTAACACGAATTCCTTACAGACGAATGGGAAAACTGGTAGAGGCCGATCTCGGAGAAGATCAGTTTAGAATCCAGTTTGTAAGTGTGGTTTTTTCATCAGTTTCTGAGCAACTTCATAGCCCCACTGAATGAAACATGTGAAATAAACAAACATTTGCACAAGTACTGTCAAAAATAACAGTTACTGTTCAAAGGAACGTAAGTAGTTTTCGCATGACGCGTCAGTGCCAAGTAAATAGCTGGATGAAAACTGTACCGTTCATACAAAGAATGCAGCAATATAGTACAGATGGAAACTGAAAGGATTGCGCAGTGAGATGAACAGAAAAGACACGGTAGTTCAAAGACGATAACTACACAGGAGTCCCCTCGGTTTATGATGGTTCCCTGGCCATTAGAAAGAAAGCAGAACATGGTGCTTAATTATTGGCTACGTGATCACAACGGACGGAGATGTATGTTGTGAAATGTGCTCCCATGCTGGCTAGACGATTGGTAAGGAGTTCTCGTGGTACTGCCTTCCATTCGTCCTGCAGCGCGGTTGACAAGTGATGTACCTTCTGCAGTATGTCTACCCAACGCGCCCCACAGGTGCTCGAGAGGACTGAAGTCGGGGGAACGAGCTGGCCAGCCAATTTGCCGAATATCCGCAAGTTCCAAGAGCGCCGTTCGATACATTCGCACATTCTCATCCATAAAAATGAAGTCAGGGCGGAATGAACCCCTGAAAAGAGGCACGTTGGAAAGAGTTACGGTTTCACAATAACTTTGACTGATGAATATAACGTATTCAAAAAAGCATTAAGCATCCCTACACCACAACTCGAGGCCCACCGAAATTATCATATTTGAGAATACTCATAGGTGGATTACCTGCCGACATATGAGCGTTCGCCCACCAGGAAAACCTCTGTTAGGCGACTGATGTATGGGAAACCGTCATCTGGTGTCAAGCTGTGTGGTGGACACTGACACATGCCGATGGCAAGACAGATGTACAGGCGATAAGCACGGGAAGTGGAGTTCACTCTTCCCATTTGAACACCGTCGAATAATGTGGTGGATGAGTTACTGTATGGGGGTTTGTATGTCCTGTGAGAAATCCACTTTTAACAGTATAGTTTAACCCATGTGGAAAACTAAGAACAGACTGAAAGTGAAGCCTCACTGGGAAATTGAAAACTCCATGGTCACCATCTACAGACTCAGTAAGAAAAAACTGGCCCATGAAGTATCTCTTGCACGTCAGGATGGGCAGCCGAGATTGCGCCATCCACAACCGGATCACATCATGGTAGTTGGGTTGGCCATCTTAAAAGTACATATAATACCTTATGGGCTCACCCATTTTAAAGCACACGAAATGTTTTATGGGCGCAGAGCCTTTACATTCATATCCTGCAAACGACAGTGATGTGCTTGGTAGATGGTACTTTCCAGTGTACTTCTTTTTAGGATTTCTTCCATTCCATTTGCGTATGAATCAAAGCAAGATTTACAGCTGAAATGACTCTCTGTGTGCTGTAGTAATGTAATCATGACGTCAGTATCTGTAGGGTAGCAATACGTCAGAGCCTGCAGCATTGTCCTTGATTCCTGACTTATTGCTGGTTCTTGGAACTTCCTACTGTTTCAAGGGGTAATTGCTGTCTGTTTTCAACCTTCTGTGAAATCAGGTTTTTCAACAATTCTTCTGTGCATCAAACAAATCTCTGACCATTCGTACTGACCCTCTTTACATACGTTAAATACTTCTTCTTAGTCCCATTTCATACAGGTGCCAAACAGTTGAGGGAAATCCTAGTATGTGTCGTACGACTGTCTTGCAAGCAGTCTCATTCGTAAACGCATAGCTGTTTACCAGCAGGCCACCAATGGCCCTTTATCTCCGTCTAATCCTATGTGAGCAATTAATTACACGTCCTCGTGGAATTGTGTCCTCAGGTACTACTTGTGCATGAGCTGACTGGTTCCAATTGTGACTCGTTGGTATTGTAATAGCATACTTCTGATGTACATTTCCTGAAATACACAGTTTAACTTTTAAAGCTAATTGCCAGTCTTTGCATTACTTTCATATTCTATGCGCTCCTGACTGCATGTTAATACAAAGTTTTTCAGATACTACTTCATTATATGTAACTGCCTCATCTCCAAAAATGTCTGAGGTTATTTTCAGTACTGTATGCCTTGTCGTACTTGTATGACGTGAAATCCAAGGGTCCCCACACACTTCCTCGAGTAGTATCTGATGTTACTTCCACATCTGCCGATGACTCTCTATTCAAGATAAGAAGTTGCGTCCTCCCTGTCAACGAATTCCCAATGGAGTTGCTAATTTCGTTTCATTCTTAACAGTGTCGCTGTGCTACTGAGTTAAATGCTTTTCGGAAGTCAAGAAATACTCTGAGGTGACAAAAGGCATCGGGTACCTCCTAATATCGTGTGTCACCTCCTTTGGCGCGGAGTATTGCAGCAACTCGGCGTGATATGCTCTCAACAAGTTGTTGGAAGTCCCCTCCAGAAATATTGAATCATGGTGCCTCTACAGCCACCCATAATTGCGAAAATGTAGCCGCTGTAGGATTTCTTGCATCATGTAACATAAATGTGTGATGGGATTCATGTCGAGCGATCGTGGTGGCCAATTCATTCGTTCGAACTCGCCAGAATGTTCTTCAAACCAGTCGCGAACACTTAGCTCCATGAAATGGCGCTTTGTCACCCACCAAAATTCCATCGTTGCTTGGGAACATGGTCTCGAAGTAGCCGAACATAACCATTTACAGTCAATGATCGCTTCAGTTGGACCAGAGTACCCAGTCCATTCCACCTAACCACAGCCCACACGATTATGGAACCACCACCAGCTTGCACAGTGCCTCTTGACAATTCAGGTCCATGGCTTCGTGGGGTGTGCTCCTACAATCAGCTCTTACCAGCTGATTGGTTCAAATGGCTCTGAGCACTATGGGACTCAACTGCTGTGGTCATCAGTCCCCTAGAACTTAGAACTACTTAAACCTAACTAACCTAAGGACATCACACACATCCATGCCCGAGGCAGGATTCGAACCTGCGACCGTAGCAGTCCCACGGTTCCGGACTGCGCGCCTAGAACCGCGGGACCACCGCGGCCGTCCTCTTACCAGCTGAAACAGGCACTCATACGACCAGTCCACGTTTTTCCAGACGTCTAGGGTCCAGTCGATATTGCAAAGCGCCCAGATCAGGCGCTGCGGACGATATCGTGCTTGAGCAAAGGCACTCGTATGCTGCCATAGCACATTAACGCCACTGTTTCCGTAGCCCATTAACGCCACATTCCGTCGCACTCTCCTAACGAATACTTTCGCCGCACATCCCACATTAATTTCTGCGGTTATTTCACGCAGTGTTAGCACTGACATCTTTACCCAAATCGGCTGATCTCGGTCGTTAAATAAAGGCCGACGGACACTGCGTTGTCCCTGATGACAGGTATGCCTGAAATGTGGTATTTCGGCACGCTCTTGAGACTGTGGGTGTCGGAATATTGAATTTCAACTATTTCCAAAACGGGATGTCACAAGCGTCTAGACAACTACCAATCTGCGTTCAAAGCCTGTTAATTCACGTCGTGCGTCCATAATCACGTCGGAACCTTATTTTCCTAGGGAAAAAGATTGGAAAAGGGCACAGGTCATCCGCGTTTTCAAGAAGGGACATCGAACAAATGAGCAGAACTATATACCTATATCTCTAACGTCGATCAGTTGTAGAATTTTGGAACACGTATTATGTTCGAGTATAATGACTTTTGTGGAGACTAGAAATCTACTCTGTAGAAGACGATCGTGTGAAACCCAGTTTGCGCTATTCATCCACGAGACTCAGAGGGCCACAGACACGGGTTCCCAGGTAGATGCCGTGTTTCTTGACTTCCGCTAGGCGTTTGATACTGTTCCCCACAGTCTTTTAACGAACAAAGTAAGAGCATATGGATTATCAGACCAATTGTGTGATTGGAGTGAAGAGTTCCTAGATAACAGAACGCAGCTTGTCATACTCAATGGAGAGAAGTCTTTCGAAGTAAGAGTGATTTCAGGTGTGCCGCAGGGGAGTGTGGTAGGACCGTTGCTAAATATATATAAATGACCTTGTGAATAACATCAGAAGTTCCCTGAGCCTTTTTGCGGATGATGCTGTAGTACATCGAGAGGTTGTAACAATGGAAAATTGTACTGAAATGCAGGAGGATCTTTAACGAATTGACGCATGGTGCAGGGAATGACACTTGAATCTCAATGTAGACAAGTGTAATGTGCTGTCAATACATAGGAACAAAGATCCCATATCATGTAGTTACAGTATAGCAGGTCAGCAACTGGAAGCAGTTAATTCCATAAATTATCTGGGAGTAGGCATTTGGAGTGATTTAAAATGGAATGACCATATAAAATTAATCGTCGGTAAACATATGCCAGACTGAGATTCATTGGAAGAATCCTAAGGAAATGCAGCCCGAAAACAAAGGAAGTAGGTTACAGTACAATTGTTCGCCCACTGCTTGAATACTGCTCAGCAGTGTGGGATCCGTACCAGATAGGGTTGATAGAAGAGACAGAGAGGATCCAACGGAGAGCAGCGCGCTTCGTTACAGCATCATTTAGCAATAGCGAAAGCGTTACGGAGATGATAGAAAGACTCCAGTGGAAGACTCTGCATGAGAGAGGCTCAGTAACTCGGTACGGACTTTTGTTGAAGGTTTGAGAACATACCTTCACCGAGGAATCAAGCAGTATATTGCTCCCTTCTACGTATATCTCGCGAAGAGACCATGAGGATAAAATCAGAAAGATTAGAGCCCACACAGACGCGTACCGACAATCTTTCTTTCCACGAACAATACGAGACTGGAATAGAAGGGAGAACCGATAGAGGTACTCAAGGTACCCTCCGCCACGCACCGTCAGGTGGCTTGTGGAGTATAAATGTAGATGTAGATGTAGATGTAGATGTAGGCGTGGATGTCCTTAGGTTAGTTAGGTTTAAGTAGTTCTAAGTTCTGGGGGACTGATGACCTCAGATGTTATGTTCCATAGTGCTCAGAGCCATTTGAACGATTCTGAACCTTATCACATGAATCACTTGAGTAGAAATGACAGCTTTGCCAATGCACTGCTCTCCCATGGTTTTTGTCACCTCAGTGTGCTGCATCCAGCACACTGCTTTGACCCAAGGCCTTCGGCATGCCATAGTACTTGACACTAAGTAGTCTGTGTGCTGCCGTATTGACGCTACTGGTTTATGGAGGGACTGATTTTGTCAAAGCCACTTTTAAATAATTTTATCCCACTTGCTCTTTTACTTTTCACATTCACAGATTCAAGATGCGTTACCTAATTAATGCTGCGCACAGATTCTAAGGTCACTGAGGTAAAGGCGAAATTTTGATCACTGGAACTGTGTGCCAACTCATGTCTGCCAGTATGAAGACGAAGAAACATCAAGAGGTATGCTCGCTGACAACAGAGCAGAGGGAAGAGAGAAATGCGAGGAGCAAGCGATGGACTTGCAAGAACGGAAATGTGGGAGACAAAGCGTGAGGAGGAATGGGTGGGATTTCAGATGAGTACAGTGGGTGGTCGGAGGGGAGTGGGCGGTGCGGTGGAGGGAGGGAGGTTGGGAGGTAGGGGGTGGTGCTCAGCAGGTACAACGGCGCGCCAGCAGCTGTGGCGCCTGCGGGCGACAAGTGCCGGCTAATTGTTTTTCAAATCCCGCTTTTCATTTGCAGATGTGCGCTTGTTTCCAGCGCTGGAAGGGTCTTGACTCGTTTATTCACGCCAGGCCAGTGGGACTGGGCGGTGGAGAGTGGGTGGGTTGGGGGGGGGGGGGCGCTATGGGGGCGGATAAAAGTAGAACACGGTTCCGCATCGAGGGAGAGCAAACAAGAGCCTAATGAAGCATCGTCTTGGGTTTGCCTAGCTTCCAGTGAATATGCAGCGAGTAGTGCTGCATCTATTATACAACAACACTATGGAGGCATTATTCTGCGTCGAATGCTGCTGCTGCACCTTTTCAGCTGTATACCACCGGAGTGAACAACAGCGGTGATGCAGGGACGTAAGGAGAATCCCAGGTACATGGATATTCACTTCTCCTGTTTACTTTTGTTGAACAAAGTGAGGGCCTGGCCATAGAGGTACCCAAGTTGTTCCCAAGCCCAATATCCGTCATACTTTATTCAGAATTGATAGTACCTCGTCTAAAGGAAAGGTGAACATCTCGTATTAGGGGAAAGTGGCTTACAGTTAGAAATAAAATAAAAGTAGCCAAATATTGAGTTGATGGGAGAGACGTCGATGGTGTGTACGAAAAATTCTGATGTAGTGTGTAACGTCCTTTATAAATGTTAATATTCTTTATAAAATTTATGCATTTGTTTGCCAATGAATATGAAATGCGTTTGTATCATGCAGATTTATTGTGTGTTGTGTTATTGAGGAAATGGTGTGCTTAATCAGTTTTATCGTAATCCAAAATTAAGAAACTTAATCTGGAAAACCAACATGTAGTGCCCACAGTGAAATCAATCCCTCTTAAGTATACTCAGTCTCGTGAGTACCGAGTTATATGGCCCTGTACAAATAAACAATGAAATGAAGTTTCCTTAGCTCTATATTTGCAACGGATGTAATGTTGGTATTCTTTTCTCTCCGCAGCAGGTACAGAAAATATTCAATCTTGGTACAGTGAAGCTCAATTCAGCCCGTAAAATACCTTCATACAAATAATATCAGTAGATTGACTGATAAATTAATAACCTTGCACATGTTCAGTGAAAATACTGAAAATTGACTCAGCGTTGTGCAATCCTGCCCGCATTGAAACTGTTACAAACCTTAATACTTTTATGATTCTGCCACATTAATATCTTTCTTATTCTGATGAAAAATGATTTCTTTTAGAAAAATATTCATTGGGTTTAAATAAACACGACACAGAAGAGGATGTGGTGCTGATAAGGGGATATGATAAGATCGAATGCTTCAGTTTGAAAACTGTATTCAAAATAAAGTTTCACCTTCACAAAATCTGATATAAAACATTTTACATTAACTGCAGAGCTAGTAAACTTCTCAACTGTTCTACAATTCTCACTTACTGTCGTAAAAAAAGCTCTCGGATTGTTACATGAGCTAAAGTCTGTCATCGTTTGACACAACAGATTCCAAAATTTAGCTTCTCTGTATCAGGACTGCAAAACACACACAATATTACAAATAGGATATAGCTAATCAACCTATACATTAAATATGATGGAAAATACTCAGTTCCCACATTCAAGGATCAGTATTGTAAAATTCGGCCAAATCCACACATCACGTGGTTGCATACTTAAAATTAAATATATAAAATTTCATTACCTTAAAAATTTGTTCCATTTGCTTTCCACTTGAGTTACAATATAAATTCATTACTCTTCTATAGTTGCCATGGACAATGGTCAATATCTGTTCATGATCAGTATACTTAAATTCTTGATAATCTTATAGCCTCACAAATTAATAATACACGCTTTTCACTTATTTTATAAAAAGCTACGACCTAATATTGACTGCCTCTGTGTGAGCACAAACAATATCATTCATCACTTCATTTTATAAAATCTTTATTTGGCTGCGTCCATAGACCAACAACTAAATTCTTACAGAAAGCCACTAGCTTTAAGTCTTACATCCTACCTGTAGCAGATGTGACATGCCTGGCTGTGGCCGTGGGAGATTCCGCCAATGGTACTGATCTTGCTTCTGATTTGTCAGCACATTCGGGTGTTAGGCTCCAAATGCCTAACTTCTCTTATTAATTATTTATTTACTTTTCATTGTATTTAATCCAGTTTCCAGTATGATAGTCTCCCATGGTTACCCTACGAGTCTACCGTTTGTGTTTATTAAATTTCACTAGTTTTGAGAAACATAAGAGTAATGATATTACAACCGAAGTGCTTCGGACACCTTCGGGTCGCTTTCGCGCGCCTGGGAGACGAAGTACTTTGGCTGCGCTAGTCACTCTTTTTCGGATGTCCTTCAGAGCCGGACATGTATTTCTGTCTCGGACGGACATTGGAAGTTATTAGAAAAGTAACCGTACTATTAAGTAAGGTATGTCCTGTGCTGTAGAAGACAGTGTAAAAAGTGATTGTCAGTACTACACATCTTACCATCTGTAGATACAGAGACTAACCTGGACAAGTGGCATCCCATATAAAAAAGCACAAATACAGGTTCAAGTCCGAGATGAGGCATAGCAGCCTCCGCCGAAGAAGATCCTACGACCGATGAGCTGTCTTTTGCGCTGGGGACACAACTTTAGAAGACGACATATTGATGGAAAGAACAGTTAAGTACTCTTATTAAATCTCTACAGATCTCACCAGCTTTCAGATCTGACTTCCAACACGACAACGTATAATTTATACAGAGTGCAACGCCAACTGCTATTGCGCTCCGCGCGCTCCTTCTTACAATCGATTCTGCCACTCAGGCAACATCTTTGGTTCAGTAGTGCCAAAGATACAATCTCTTCTACATATGACATCCGTTTCAGGTAATTTTTCACTAATTACATTACAAAATCGGTCTCGACGTACAAGTGGACCCCTCACAAATGGTATTTGAGTATCTTTTTGAAAGATGTAAGTGCGTAAACTTGCACTACTGACATCTTCAACTTTTGTATTCCTGTCTTCCTCAGTTGCGTGTAATATTACGGTATATTGATAATTTTTACTTATGGACCGTCTGACAGCAACTGAATAAAACACAATTTTAGTGCCATACGTGTTTCGCCTTTATTTTCTGCAAGGCATCGACAGTGGCCTGGAATATGTACATATGTTTGCTATTTAATTTACATTTTTGTCCCTGTACCTATAGGTTATAAACAGTTCTGGTGGCTGGTATTTCCTATTAAGTAGTAATGTTTTGAACTGTACTCACAGGTTGCGTGGACAACTTCTTACATATTACGCTTCTGTTGCATGTTTGATGTTGTTCTTCTTCTTATGAATGCCAATTTGCGGATTTTTTCCCACATTCCACAGCACTATGAACTGAACGCTTGTTTCAATGCAATGTTTTGCTTTCTGTTGCCGACTGTCAAATGTTTTTGCCAAACATCGAATGTTATTGCAAAACTTTCGAGTGCAATTATAGAAGTATCTGTGATCTGAGGTTCGTGTATGCATTTGTGTGTGTGTGTGTGTGTGTGCGTGTGCGTGCGTGTGTGTTTCGGTGTGATATAATTTATTTTTACTGTGTGTGTGTTTGTGTGTTATATATAAATGAATCGCAAAATGTGTTGGTAAGCGCATAACTCAACAACGCCTCGACCAATTTGGCCAAATCTTTTTTTAAAATGTTCGTTGAAGTTCAAGGATGGTTTTTGCGGCGAGAAAAATTAGAATTATTGCTGGAAAAACCCTAAAAATAGCCCTTTTCTTTTTCCTATACAAATGATTTGTAACTAAAACGTAGTCAATTTGAGCTTTATTGCTATGGTATAAAGTTCATATTAAAATGAATCGCAAAATGTGTTGGTAAGCGCATAACTCAACAACGCCTCGACCAATTTGGCCAAATCCTTTTTTAAAATGTTCGTTGAAGTTCAAGGATGGTTTTTACGGCGAGAAAAATTAGAATTATTGCTGGAAAAACCCTAAAAATAGCCCTTTTCTTTTTCCTATACAAATGATTTGTAACTAAAACGTAGTCAATTTGAGCTTTATTGCTATGGTATAAAGTTCATATTAAATTACAAGCACACACTGTTGTCTAAGCAATGTAGGTGTGTTCCTAACGTCAAAGATCATATCTATGAAAACAATGTGCGTGTGTGCGTTGGAGCACAGAATACATAGTTGGAGAAGTTTAATATCGCGTTCCGAAACTCGCGTTTCTTTTGTATTAGTTTCGGCACGCGAGATAAAATGCATCAGTTTCCACGTCATTACATCAGTCAAACAAAAATCGCGTTACAATTCGTACGGCTTAAAAGGATTTGACTTCAAGTCATATAAAATGTAAAAAAAAAAAAAAGTTGTCTGTGACCTAATCTACTGAGTTTGCTTTTGTCAACTGATACACGAAACAAATTCGTGTTTTGTGCAGAGTGTTTACTTAGTTAGTGTTTGTTTAGTTCGTGATTAGTGAAAAACTAATTTATATTTCATATGCCTCCTATACGACGAAGCAATTTAGGTAGAAGAACCAGAAATGCTACAAACCAAGCTAATTACCGATCTAATCGTACGGCACAAGAACGTGACGACGGAAATGAACGTGAAAGAATTCGGATATCACAAACGCGTGAAGCGCGAGCGCGACATTCAACTAATAATCGCGCAAGTTTGAATCGAGCTGCTTTCAGTTACGATGTGTCAATTGACTACAGTAACTACCAATGTGTTGTTATTGGTTCTATGAACTCGGTTTGCTTACACTGTAAGGCATTAAAATACAAAAACGAAGCCAATGGATTGTGTTGCGCAAATGGTAAAGTGAAATTGATACCATTGGACCCACCACCAGAACCATTGTACTCATTGGTTTCAGGAATAGGAACAGATTCTATACACTTTTTGACACATATCCAACAATATAACAATTGCTTTCAAATGACTTCATTTGGGGCAACAAATGTAGTTCGGGAAAATTTTATGCCAACTTTCAAGGTATGTATTATAGCAGTTACTCATAATTATTTTAGCGAACAAAATTTTCTGTCACAAAAGTTAAGATGTGTCACTAATCTTCAATTTCTTAATCACTTATATATCACTTAGTCATCATATTATATGGTGATTCAGTTTCAGTGACACTTTTATTATATTTTATATTACATAGATTTTAGTTCAAACTAAATATATACTTTTTAAGATCAAATATTATTTAAGTTTGATCACTGACAATCCATTAATTTATACCACACCATAATATTTTATTTTATTTACAGATACAAGGGCAAATATATCACAGAGTAGGTTCACTGTTACCAGTGTCAGATAGCGACAACAAATTCCTGCAAATTTATTTTATGGGCAATTCACCACAAGAAATTGATCTGCGTTGTGCACATAACAATTTAGTAAAGAGGTCTATTGTAGAACAATTACAAACTTTATTTCATCAACACAATCAATTGATTATATTGTTTAAAACTGCCCTGGATCTGATGCCATCCGATAATCACAAAATTGTAATCAGAGCTGATAAAACACCTGCAGGTCAACATACAAGACGTTTTAATGCACCAACTATTGATGAAGTTGCTATCGTTGTAGTTGGAGAAAACTTGGAATCCCGTGATATTGTTTTACATCGTCGGAATGATCAATTACAACGTATAAAGGAAACACACCGCTCATATGATGCACTGCAATATCCCATTATATTTTGGCAAGGTGAAGATGGCTACGATTTCTCAATCAAAATGATAAATCCCATTACAGGTAACTAAAATATTAATTTAGCTATGGCGATAATATCTCAGTCATTATATTATGTATTTTAATTTTATATTTGAATGTTATTAAAAGAAAATCTATTTACAGGTTCTGAAACCAACAAAAAAGTCAGTTCAATGAACTATTATTCATACCGCCTAATGATTCGGGAAAATGAAGAAAATCACATATTGAAATGTCGGCGATTATATCACAAATATGTTGTTGACATGTATGTAAAAATTGAAACGGAGAGATTAACATTCATCAGGTTGAATCAAACCAAACTCTGATCTGAAGAGTATATTCACCTTCGAGATGCGATTAATACTGATGGAAATGCACAGAATGTCGGTCGGATGACTATTCTTCCAGCAACATACATCGGAAGCCTTCGGCATATGCACGAATATGCTCAAGATGCCATGTCGTATGTTCGTCATTATGGTACAGCAGATTTGTTCATCACATTTACATGCAATCCGCAATGGATAGAAATCAAGCAGGAGTTATTCCCTGGGCAATCACCCATTGATCGTCATGATATTACAGCCAGAGTCTTTAGACAAAAGTTGAAATCTTTAATGGATTTCATCGTAAAACATAATGTGTTTGGTGAGACACGCTGCTGGATGTATTCTGTGGAGTGGCAGAAACGAGGATTGCCACATGCACACATTTTGATTTGGTTGGTTGAAAAGATAAGGCCAAATGAAGTTGATGCAGTGATATCAGCTGAAATCCCTAATGTACAAGTAGATCCTGGATTGCATGAGGTAGTTATCAAAAACATGATACATGGTCCCTGTGGAACTCTTAATCAAAATTCACCGTGTATGATGGATGGTAAATGTTCAAAACGATATCCACGGACATTAATATCGGAAACAATTACTGGTAATGACGGTTATCCATTGTATCGTCGCAGATCGACAGCAGACAATGGAAAATCAACAATTGTCAAATTAAATCAACAAGATATTGAAATAGATAATCGTTGGATTGTTCCATATTCACCCATTTTATCAAAGACATTCAAAGCACACATCAACGTTGAATCTTGCCATTCAGTGAAATCTATTAAATACATTTGCAAATATGTAACCAAAGGGAGTGATATGGCTGTGATTGGAATTGGTGCAGAGAATTCCAATGATGAAGTTACCCAATACCAAATGGGCCGCTATGTCAGTAGTAATGAAGCAGTTTGGCGAATATTTTCTTTTCCTATTCATGAGAGACACCCTTCTGTTGTTCACTTAGCTGTGCATGTAGAAAATGGACAAAGAGTGTATTTTACAGCACAGAACGCAGTACAAAGAGCTGCTCAGCCACCATCTACTACATTAACCAGTTTTTTTGAGACATGCCAAAACGATCATTTCGCACAAACATTGCTATATTCTGAAATGCCAAAATATTATACCTGGAATCAATCCTCAAGGAGATTTATACGACGGAAACAAGGAAAACCAGTTCCAGGATATACAGATGTATATTCCACCGATGCGATTGGCCTGATTTATTCAGTACATCCAAGCAATGATGAATGTTTTTATTTACGACTGCTATTAGTCAATGTACGTGGCCCAACATCATTCCAACAGTTACGAACTGTTCATGGTGAATTGTGTGGATCCTACAGAGAAGCCTGTCAACGTTTGCAATTGCTTGAAAATGACGCTCATTGGGAGCAAACTCTCAATGATGCTGTAATATCATCACACGCTCATCAAATACGAACATTGTTTTCTATAATCATATCTACATGCTTCCCATCAAACCCAATTGATTTGTGGATCAAGTACAAAGATTATATGTGTGATGATATTTTGTATCAAATACGGAATAGAATGGGAAATCCAAATATACAAATCAGTGAAGAAATTTACAATGAAGCATTGATTTCAATTGAGGACATGTGCTTTATAATGTCAAACAAACTATTAATTCAATTAGGCCTGACCGCGCCCAATCGTCCAATGCATGACGCTTTTAACCAAGAGTTGCATCGAGAAAAACTGTATGATCTCAACGCTTTGAAAGAATTAATTCAAACAAATCTTCCACTGTTAACTGAACAACAGAAGTATGTATTTGAAACTCTTATGAAAGTAACAAATGATGAAACTGGAGGGATTTACTTCTTAGATGCACCTGGTGGTACAGGAAAAACTTTTTTGATTTCATTAATATTAGCAACAATTCGCTCACAAAATAAAATTGCACTTGCACTCGCTTCGTCGGGAATCGCAGCAACTTTGCTTGAAGGTGGTCGAACAGCCCATTCAGCACTAAAATTGCCATTAAATATGCAAAGCAATGAAACTCCAACCTGCAACGTTTCGAAGAACTCTGCAATGGCAAAGGTTTTGCAGCAATGTAAATTGATTGTTTGGGATGAATGCACGATGGCACATAAAAAATCTTTGGAGGCTTTAGACAGAACCTTAAAAGATCTACGGAGCAATAATAACCGATTTGGTGGTGCAATGATTTTATTAGCAGGAGATTTTCGTCAAACATTGCCAGTGATTCCACGATCAACGCCAGCTGATGAACTCAATGCATGTCTAAAGTCCTCCAATTTGTGGAAACATGTCAAAGTACTTCATTTAAGCAAGAATATGCGTGTCGAGTTGCGAAATGACCAATCTGGAAACATATTCTCTAAACAACTCATTGACATTGGTAATGGCAAATTTCCTATAGACATGTTGACTGGCTGCATTAACTTTCCTCAAAGTGTTTGTCAGTTAACTCGATCAAAAGATGAACTTATTCAGAAGGTGTTTCCAGATGTTTCTCAAAATTACAGAAACCATGATTGGTTGAGCGAACGAGCTATACTGGCTGCAAAAAACATAGATGTAAATGAATTAAATTTCAAAATTCAAGAACAAATGACAGGCGAATTGAGGATATATAAATCAGTTGATTCGGCTACTAATCAAGATGATGTAGTCAACTATCCACCGGAATTTTTAAACTCGCTGGATTTGCCAGGATTGCCACCTCACAATCTTCAATTAAAGGTTGGATCGGTGGTTATAATGTTGCGAAATATCAACCAACCGCGTCTTTGCAACGGTACACGGTTAGCGATAAAAAAATTACTAAACAATGTGATAGAAGCAACTATACTCAAAGGAAAGTATAAAGGAGAAGATGTTCTCATACCGCGCATCCCAATGATTCCGACTGATGTGCCATTTGAGTTTAAACGACTACAGTTTCCAGTGCGGCTTGCTTTTGCTATGACTATAAACAAGTCCCAGGGGCAATCATTAAGTGTTTGTGGTATTAATCTAGAAAACCCATGTTTCTCACATGGTCAATTGTATGTTGCCTGTTCCCGCGTTGGAAAACCATCAGATTTGTTTATCTATGCGCCAGGTAATCAAACAAAAAACATCGTATACCACAAAGCACTACAATGATAATAATAATAATTATGATTCACATGATTAACAATAAAGCGATTACTTACTTTTAAATCCTTATATATGTTTTATTTAATTATTTTTTATTCACAACGCCCCATCACCAGGGTGACGGTTCTGTTCAGGAGAATTTTTTTAAATACGTAGGCAAAAAAACTGCCATATTACAAATCTTTTTGACAGGACGAAGTCTGTCGGGTCAGCTAGTATATATATATATATATATATATATATATATATATATATATATATATGACAATTTTTCTATTTTCTTTTCTTTAGTGGGCTGTGTGTGTTTGTGTTCATAAGGGGAAGGGGGAAGAGTTATTTGTTTTGTCTTATCATTTCCTTTACTAAGTGTAGTAGGGAGCCTGCGCTGATGAGTGTTTGTTCATTTATCACAGGTTTGTTTTCTGCTATGGTTTTCTGGATGTGGAAGTTTTCTTGTGTTTGTATAAGATGTTTGTCATAGTTGCTTATTCTCATTATTTTCATCTCTTGTTTCATGTTTGTAGGATGATGGTTATGGTCTTTTAAACGTTCTGCAAATGTGGAATGGTTTGTTTCATACTTCCAACATCTGATATGTTCTTTGTATCGTGTTTCAAAATTCCTGCATTCATGCCTATGTATACTGCATCACAACTTTGACATTCAAGTTTGTGTATTCCTGATTGTTGGAATTTGTCCCTCTCGGTAGCTGGCTGGCTTAGGTGTGATTGGAGGTTTTGCCCAGGCTTATGTGCTATTTTGAAGCCATGTCTCTTTAGGATGTTTGCAACTCTGTGTGTTAGTTTATGTGTGTAGGTCATGGTGTACCATCTGATTCTTTTCTGTGTGGTGTTGTCATTGTGTGTGTTTGTTGAGTGTGTTTGTAAGTTTTCAGCCTGTTAGTTCTTTTGTATTCTGGAACTGTTGTGTTTGTTTTGTATTTGTGTTTTTATTTTTTGATTGAGCCTGTGTACCACATGTGTGTCATACCTGTTGTTCCTAGAAAGTTGTGTGATTGTACTCATTTCTTGTACATAGTTTCTCTTGTTGAGTGGGATACCACACACAGCATCACTGAAAAAAATGAAATGTCGTGTGGCTAGGGCCTCCCGTCGGGTAGACCGTTCGCCTGGTGCAGGTCTTTCGATGTGACGCCACTTCGTTGTCATAATAAACGTTTACCTGTACTGAGCAAATACTGTAACACGTGCCTTCGCCTTGCGCGATCTGTTCAACTAACTGCACGCTGATGTGTATCGATAATAACCGTTTATTTCCGTACGTTTGAAAATACTGGTTCCCAAAATCTGTGGGACTACTGTTCGCTGACGATACTGGAACGTATGAGTCACATTTAATTCTGATCCACTTACAATCAAGCGCTAACTTCATACTTACAAAATACTGTATTACTGTCCGTCCCCAGTAGCTGAGTGGTCAGCGCGACAGAATGTCAATCCTAAGGGCCAGACAGCTTACACAGCCCATCGAGGTCCAAAGAGGAGTGCCGCAGGGGAGCCCTCTCTCCATGCTGTTATTAGTTTTATCACTCGAGCCACCCTTACACTCCGTTCATGACAAACTTGGAGATCTGTCGATCGCCGGGACGTCCTTTATGCTTCGTACTTACGCCGACGACGTCGGAGTGTTACTGCGCAACGACGGAGACGTATGAACACTTAGGATCGCGGTGGACGGGTACTGTCGTGCTTCCTATGGTAAAATCAACGCCGATAAATGCACCTTTGTCAACATTCGTGTATGCGACGCAGATATTGTACTTTTGGGCGAAGCTTGTCGAAGTCCACAACACTCTGGGAATGATTATTGACAAATGCCCGCTAAAAATGAATGCTGAAAATTGGAAGCCGGACACCAATAAAATGCAAGGTGCCATCTACAAAAGCAACTGGCGGTCCGTTGACATTCTCCACCTCATACGACTCCTCACCAGTTATATATTCAGTAAAGCGTACTATACGACCCAAATATTTCCAGACCTCAAGATGCAGGCCAAACACGTGATGATAATCTCTAATAGATTTATCTGGCAAGGACATCTGTTCAAAGTGAAATATACCACGGTGACGTCATCCAGACAGGCCAGCGGACAACATGCCTGACATTAACTGAAAGTTTATTAAACGAATCACTCACTTGTTGGACAAGCAGCCTCTCAGCGTAATCAATTGGCTCTTCCGAACCTTACAACCCATCGATATGCACCCACCCATTGATGTAGGTAAAATGCATTACAAACTACGACGTGTTAAGCAGTGTTTTCTTGAAGTAAGCTATATAGAAGGAAACTATCTCACGCAGGATTTACCGACGACGCACCTGTTATTAAAAAGATGGACATCTCCAATAGTCCGGAATAAAAAAAAAAATGGTTCAAATGGCTCTGAGCACTATGCGACTTAACTTCTGAGGTCATCAGTCGCCTAGAACTTAGAACTAATTAAACCTAACTAAACTAAGGACATCACACAGATCCATGCCCGATGCAGGATTCGAACCTGCGACCGTAGCGGTCACGCGGTTCCAGACTGAAGCGCCTATAACCGCACGGCCACACCGGCCGGCTAGTACGGAATCCCCTTGAACTTAAATAGCCGAGTGTTCATTGGAAAGCATTTTGGGACAACATAAGTTTAGCCGTCCACACTGCTGAGGAGGCATACACATGGTATAAAGTGATGAACGATGCTATCCCCACTAATGAAACTTTTGTATGTTCATCGGTTTAGCAGGACGTCTCTGGGACGGCGGCCGTTTACTATCGTGACAAAAAATAAAACACCTACAGCCGTTCTTATGATTTTATTTTATTTTATCGCTACCAGTTTCGACGCTTCATTGCGTCATCTTCAGGCTCTTTTGATGCGGTACAGGTTGATACGATCCCCATGCATAGCCCATCAGTTGCCAGAATTACTGGATTCGCAGATAATGTGTCAGCAACCATCAACTGTCAAGTTGTTGGGAACTGATGACCTTAGAAGTTAAGTCCCATAGTGCTCAGAGCCTTTTGAACCATTTTGAACCGAATAGCGCGCGGAAAGAACGAACACCTACATCTTTCCGTGCGAGCTCTGTTTTCCGTTTTTCATCATGATGATCGTCTCTGCGTCACCAAAATATTTTCTCATTCGTGAGAAAATTCCTCCGCAACGAAAAAGCCTTTGTTTTAATGATGTATCATTTCCGTGACACTCTCTCCTCTATTTAGCTATAGTACAAATCGTGCTGCCCTTCTTTGAACTCTTTCTATGTACTCCGTCAACCCTATATGGTAAGGATCCCACACCGCGCAGCAGTATTCTCAACGAGGACGGACAGGCGTAGTGTAGGTAGTCTCTTTGAAGGTCTGTTACATTTTCTAAGTGTCCTGCCAATGAAACGTACTCTTTGGTTTGCCTTCTCCACAACATTTTATAAGTGTTCCTTCAATTTAAGTTGTTCGTAATTGTAATTCCTAGATATTTAGTTGAATTAACGGTCCTTAGATACGAGTGATTTGTTGTGTAGCCGAAGTTTAACGGATTGCTTTTAGCCCTCACCATATTTCGATACTTAGGGTAACAGCCAATTTTCACTCCATACAAATATCTTTTCTAAATTGCTTTGCAATTTGTTTTGATCTTCTGATGACTTTACTAGTCGATAAACGACAGCGTCATCTGCAAACAACCTAAGATGACTGCTTAGATTGTCTCCCAAATCGTTTGTATAAATAAAAATCATTCTCTGTCATACAAGCGATTTTTCTCTTTATTCACATGTGTTAGGCAGCGTAACAGATATTACTAACGTACGTCTGATAGACGTTATATACGATACTTGAGTCAATACCAGCCAACGACTAATGAAAACAGAGATAAGATTAAAGCTCAACAGGAAGCCTACAAGATATGACTACTGCGTTCAACTGTACGTATGGAACGCCTCAACCTCAAAAATCCTCTTCTTCGCTAACCACAATGATAAGAGTAGCTCTTTTTTTCACTTTGCCATGTCTTAATAGCAGATGTAGGAAACGCTCATGCTCTTAGGAAACATTCATCGCAGGGTCTTCAGCTTTTAACGAAACTAATAATGGAAGAGAACTGAATATATGTTATTAGTTTTAGACATACGTATTCAAATGAATCTACAGGTATAAACTCAGAGTTCCCAGACTATTAAACATCTAAATGCGAAAAATATATTCTCCTTGCGCTCAACTTGAAGGAAAAATTGAGGATAATATACAGGGGGCGACTAATTCTGTATTCAGGTAACAGCAAAACAAAAATCGCGTCGTACCACTGAATTTTTCAGGATGGTAGAACATAGAAAACAAGAAGTTAATTGATGTTAATTTCATTATCTGATTAGAAAACAGCATTTGGAAGAGCTGAGAAGTAAATTTTGAGGACCCTGAAAGGTGCCAGTGAAGACAAAAGGACGCCACGGCAGACAGCTGAGAAAAGTAACGGAAAATATGATGTGCAAACATCTTATTTATCACCAACACGTTTCAGTATGAATGCTAAGGAATTAACAGAGTGATCAATAAAATAGGGCAAGAAGCTTAATAATAGCAAGGGAAACGATAAAGAAGAACCTAGAAGGCCAAGTATTCATCTGATCAAACAGTGCTGGCAGAATCAGAGGAAGAAGTACAAATTATGCAGGAGTGGGCTGTAAAGTTGGGAAAGTAATACCGTACGAAAAATTTATGGTACCTCAAAGTTAAAGGACATGTTCTTCATATCATGAACCTCGCTTAAAATTTCTTACAGCCAAACCTGTATTCGGCTGTATTACGCAGTGGTGTATGATACAGAAGATGACAAACCATTTTATGTAGATTTATATCTACTATTTGACAATTAAGTACTCTGAGCCTGTTCTCATTGTTTGCCATTTCTTTACAGTGCTCGACAAAATGGCTGCAGAAGCTTCTATCTGCACCACATGGATAAGTATTTCTCATAGATGTCACAGTGCTAATATTTAGCAAACACAATGCGAAAGGCAACTTGTTTGGACAGTTTAATTGATTGAGAATGTTGGCAAAATTTAGTGTACTAACAACATTTATTATACCAAAAAAGACGTAAATCATGGTAAACAAGTTATAGATTGAATTTTCTAATCAACTAACAGATGATTAAAGACTCCAGTGGGTGGCGCCTGGTTGGTGAGGACAATTTATGTAGGTGATCAGTGAGTCAAGTACTCTGGCCCAAAAATGTGGATTAAGCAAGCTGAATTTATCTGACGCTGAGCAGAATTTGACTGAACAAATCTTCTGAAGTTTCCCTACATAAGTTCAGCTGAGAGGAAGTGGCGATTGAGATCTGTACGCCCTGACAGTGCTGGAGCGGCAGTGCGTAAGAATCGATTGCGGCCACGAAAGAACTGCAAAAATCTCACGGTCTAGCGATCAGACAGACGAATCGCAACTTACTCTCTACCAGAGCCCTGATATTATGGTAGATTTCAGTGTGACACACCTGTCCACTGGTCGTACGAAGGACCAATTTGGCGACAGAGCGCGCAAGGATACCAAACGTCAAGAGTGGTAAACCAAACTAATAAGTGTGCCCTAGGCAAACGTGTAGTCAGAGATGTTTGAAGTCACACTGTCGGTACAGTAAGATCTTCACCACAGGCACCACAGGCAAGTGAAGTCAGTCTCAGGAAAGGTCCCAAGTATCTTCGACCAGAAGTGCCTACCAGACCAAAGTCCTGCACCCGAGAGCTACCAACCTATCGAGAAAAAAATTCCGTTTTCCCGCAAGGTGCATGAACGACACTACCTTCACACTGTCTTGAGCCAATCACAAGGCTCCAGAAGAACTAAATCTCCTTTCCCATACGACGGTACACACTCATGTCGAACCAAGGAAAGAGTTAAGAAACCTGCGTCTTTGAAAAAAAAAGAAAGTGCCAATTATTGGCTTTTTTAAGTTTTCGCAGAGGGGAAAAGATGATTTTCTTCGAAGTCATGTCCCATCCCATGGCAACAAGCAAACAGATACAATCTCAAAGATCTTTATCTAAATCGTCTTTGCCTTGGATCTTCTTAGTCATAGCTGTTGTTGTTGTGGTCTTCAGTCCTGAGACTGGTTTGATGCAGCTCTCCATGCTACTCTTTCCTGTGCAGTACCTACTGCAACCTACATCGTTCTGCATCTGTTTAGTGTATTCATCTCTTGGTCTCCCTCAAAGATTTTTACCCTCCACGCTGCCCTCCAATACTCAATTGGTGATCCCTTGATGCCTCAGAATATGCCCTAACAACCGATCCCTTATTCTAGTCAAGTTGTACCACAAATTTCTCTTCTCTCCCATTCTATTCAATACCTCCTCATTAGTTATGTGATCTACCCATCTAATCTTCATCATTTTTCTGTAGCAGCAAATTTAGAAAGCTTCTATTGTCTTCTTGTCTAAACTATTTATCGTCCACGTTTCACTTCCATACATAGCTACACTCCATACAAATACTTTCAGAAACGACTTCCAGACACTTAAATCTATAAGTTAACAAATTTCTCTTCCCCAGAAACGCCTTCCTTGTCATTGCCAGTCTACATTTTATATCCTCTCTACTTCGACAATCATCAGTTATTTTGCTCCCCAAATAGCAAAACTCCTTTACTACTTTAAGTGTCTCATTTCCTAATCTAATTCCCTCAGCATCACCCGACTTAATTCGACTACATTCCATTATCCTCGTCTGGCTTTTGTTGATGTTCATCTTATATCCTCCTTTCAAGACACTGTCCATTCCGTTCAACTGCTCTTCCAAATCCTTTGCTGTCTGACAGAATTGCAATGCCATCGGCGAATTTCGAAGTTTTTATTTCTTCTCCTTGGATTTTAATACCTACTTCAAATTATTTCTTTGTTTGCTTTACTGCTTGCTCAACATACAGTCCTAGCTATCAGGTGTAATAAAGACACCATATCTAAACTTTTCTGAGATGCCGGAGTTTTCTTGTACAACAGGGGTGGCCGATGGAAGTGGCTCATTGGCCTTCTTTCAATGTCGGCGAACACGAAAACACGTGAATATTAACTACGCGTGGCTCTGCACACAATGCCCAGTTTACGACTCCACTGTGTAGATGCGTTCCTTTAGACCTTCGCCTCTGCCCAGGCTTCTGCTGGCGCCGCGGCAGGTGTTGCAGCACTGAGTCTTTGCGTCGACACGCGCCCAACGCGTGGACCGCTAACACCATACGAAACACATCCGAAAATCGAGACGCACATGCTCTATGACACGATTTACCGTCTTGACACCACGAAAAAATATAAAGTGAAGTACATCTGTCCCTTGGGCTGTGTACAAGAAACCACGGAAAGTAAACAGAAACAATTTCACTGGCCATGGAGATACTTGTGAAGGCTCTTCTACGAGAATGTTACTACAGTGTACGATGCTCAGTTGCGGTCAAATTACGACAGATCTCCCTGCTCTCCTGGGAGCCGAAATCGGACAACAATTGTGAGGTCCAAAGAAATAATAGCAGTACTCAGTTGTTTGGAGTATTCAGTATTGCAACGTGCTTGGTTTGGCATGCCACAAAAAGTGTCAGTTGTTGATGAGATATAACTTGCAACGGAATTTTAATTCTATCTGCTACCAGCCAGTGAACATTGGTGTGAAGATATCACAAACACGCAGCTCAATTGACCACGTTCAACAAGGACGAGTGCTGAAAACTAATAGAGATGACAACAAACAAAATATGACCTAAATAGAAAAAATGGAAAATTATGCTAAGCAACACAATATCAACATTAAATTACGTTAAACGGTTCATCCATGGAGACTGTTTACATACTACACCTTCTCTGATCTATAAATCTACTACGTACACTTATTCTACGAATGGTATCACATGACAGACATGGTGGATGCCAAGAGATTTCCTTGATTTCAAGGTCTCTAGCTCCAGAGAGCTCAAGTGAGCGATTCTCCGAATACGGACAGGTCCGTAATAGATGGGATAGAATTTGTGGCACAGCGGTTTCTGTTTGTTAGATAGACAGAAACTTCTAACGAGCACTTTACGGCCAATTCGGTGCTCTCTCTAGCGTGCTTTTCTGTCCCAACTCTCTTTCAGTTTCTCTCCAGCCTCACGCAACCTCCTGAATGAAAGATCAACAACTTGTTTGTGTTGTTCTCGAGTTCGCAGGGGAAAAACGGATGAGATCTGTGGGTTGCCTGTTCTTGGGAACTGTTACTGGTGCTATTTTCGCGACACCGTGTGGCAACTCGTTCATCATGTCCTGGAAGTCACGTAGGAAAACATCCCAGGTGGTGTGTGGTTTCACGCAATAGATACGGCAGAGGTTTGCCAAATTTTCATCACTCTCTCTGCTGGCTATGATCGTGGATGTCTTATGGAAGCGAATATGGGTTTGATTCTGTGTTTCCGCAACTTCTCTTTCCACTTCTCTGACCGGAATTGTGGTCCACTGCCGGAGATGATCCTGTCGACATTGCCGACTTGCGTGAGGAAACCCTTGTAGAATGCTGTACATAATGACTGCGTAGTTGCTTTCTTGAGCAGCGTTAAAGTGACATACTTGGATGTCAGCTCTACTACCACAAGGACGTAGCAGTACCCTCTATTTGTTCTTACTAGTGGGCCCATTAAGTCTGCTGTTGCAAGGTGCTTCAACTTTGATTGGATAATGAGATACAGAGGTACTTACGTTGCCACAGTGACGTGCTTTGACTTCTGACACGCTTTGCAAACAGCCAAAACCCGGCGGATTCTTCTGTCCATATTCTTGAAGTGGCGCAGTGTGCGTAATTTTAAGTAGCACTTCCTGGGTCCGAAATGCGCGCAACTCAGGTGCGTCTGCTAGATGATCTTGTTCACCAGTTCATCTGGAATGCAAACGCGCATGGCGCTCTTTCTCCCTCACAGAATGTCTTTTTGTACCAAGTGAAACTTCCTCACTTTTGATTCCCTGTTGTCTTTCATCTCTGTTTTAAAGCAAATAGCCCTCACAGAATGCCTTGTCGTACCAAGTAAAACTGCCTCAGTTTTGATTCCCTCTTGTCTTTCTCCCTCTGTTTTAGAGCAAATAGCCCTCACAGAATGCCTTGTCGTACCAAGTAAAACTGCCTCAGTTTTGATTCCCTCTTGTCTTTCTCCCTCTGTTGTAGAGCAAATAGACCTCACAGAATGCCTTGTCGTACCAAGTAAAACTGCCTCAGTTTTGATTCCCTCTTGTCTTTCTCCCTCTGTTTTAGAGCAAATAGACCTCACAGAGCCGGCCGCTGGTGGCCGAGCGGTTCTGGCGCTACAGTCTGGAACCGCGCGACCGCTACGGTCGCAGGTTCGAATCCTGCCTCGGGCATGGATGTGTGTGTTGTCCTTAGGTTAGTTAGGTTTAAGTAGTTCTAAGTTCTAGGGGACTTATGACCTCAGCAGTTGAGTCCCATAGTGCTCAGAGCCATTTGAACCATTTTTTAGACCTCACAGAATGCCTTTCCGTACCAAGTAAAACTGCCTCAGTTTTGATTCCCTCTTGTCTTTCACCCTCTGATTTAGAGCAAATAGACCTGGACCCTGGTCCTGCTCCTTGCTGATATCCTTGAAGCTCGAGGTTACATCATTTTCAAATGCAACTTTCTTCATATAGAACAAGCTGTATTGTTCGTCTTCCAGTGGGTTGGCCTCACTTGTTTCTAGCCCCACAGGTGAAACTGACAGCGCATCCGCCATGATGTTCTCCTTCCCTGGGATGAGTGTGATAGAAAAGTCATACTCCTGCAGCGAGAGTGCCCATCTCGTTAGACGTTTGTTTCGGAGTTTCGCTGTGAGCAGGAATTCCAAGGCTTTGTGGTCGGTGTATACTTTTGTTTTTCTCCCATACAAGAACAAAAGAAATTTTTTGAAGTGGGAAACAACCGCCAAAGCTTCTAACTCAGTCACAATATAACTTCTTTCACACTTGCTAAGGACTCGGCTTCCAAAAGCAATGGTTTTGTGCACCATGTTTCCCTCGTGCTGATATCGTTGGAAACTCACTACAGCAATCCCAGAGTAGGAGCTGTCTGACGTCATGTAAAAGTCCTCCCTCCATTGGCGCATTAATCAGCGCGGTTTTGAGCCCTTGGAGTTCATCTTCAGCCACGTCGTCCCATTCCCACGGCGTCTTTTTACCTCTGAGATGGCATAGGCGCGGGGTCGCTAATTTCTTCACATGGACGAATCGATTATAGAAATTTGCGATGCCAAGGAAGCCACGTAGTTGTTTCTTGGTTGTTGGCGTTACAAATTTCATAATTGCCTCTATTTTGTCCGGAACTGGTGTGATTCCTTCCGTGGTAATGATATATCTTTTTATTGTTGAGTTTCCTATGCATGACTCGTGATGTTGGCGGTTATGACGCATGCTTTGAAGGTCTGTAGGATTTCTCTGAGGATCGCATTGTGTCCTCCCCACGTCAAGAGGTCGTTCACGTAGGTGGTGACCCTTTGCTTAATGGAATCCTTTAAGATGCTATCAAATCCTCTGATGAAGGCAGATGAAGACACATTTAGCCCGAGTGTTAGTCGTTTAAATCGATAGCGTTTTCTGAATGCAAGGACCGCCGTATATGATTCAAATGGCTCTGAGCACTATGGGACTTAACATCTGTGGTCATCAGACCCCTAGAACTGAGAACTACTTAAACCTAACTAACCTAAGGGCAGCACACACATCCATGCCCGAGGCAGAATTCGAACGTGCGACCGTAGCGCCTAGAATTGCACGGCCACACCGGCCGGCACCGCCGTATATTTCCTGTAGTCTGGGTGGAGCATAATTTGACACAAACTGGACCGCAAGTCGAGAGATGAAAAAACCGTAACACCATGGAAATTTTGGAGGAGTTCCTCCAGCTTTCCCGGACGATCTGTGTCTGGCTTAATGACTGTAGTGATTTTTCGCGAATCCAGCACCAAACGGATCGAGCCGTTAGCCTCTTCTACCAATGTGAGTGGGTTGTTGTACGTGGAGCTTGTTGGTTCAATGATGTCTTCGTCAAGCATTCTCTTGATCTCGAGAAAAACCATCTGTCTGTAGGCGTGTGGGATTTGATACGGGGGCACGAGGAATTTAGTTAGTTCCCGCACCAGAAACCCATACATGAAATTCCGGATTCCTCCGGTTTTAGGTAGAAAGACTTCCACATTTTCCTTTAATATTCCTTCTAGTTCTTCTTTTTCCTGTGTCGGGATGTTTACTAAATTCCTTAACATGTGGTCAATAGCCTCGCGCACCTATTGTCGAATTACCTCTACATCTTGTGTTTTGCGACTACACTCGTGGTGGCATTATTGACTTTTTCTTCCCCTCTTTTTGCTGTGTAGTTTAGATTGAGGCATTCGGCAGGGATTTGCGCACGTATTGCGTGGAAATCTTCATGGCGCCGTCTTTATGTAAAATCAGCTCTACTCGCCCTTCGTCCAATACGGCTCTTTGTTGATTTAGGAAATCCATGCCAAATATTATCTCAATTGCCAAAGATGGGACGACAAAAAAGTTAGCTTCTAAGGTGTGCACTTGGCAGCTGAAAGTCTACCTAGTTTGTAACTACACTTCTGTATGTTTCCCTCTCAGAGCACCGGTGATTTTGGTGTTCTTCAGCGTGAGTGCCGGCCAAGAAAAATTCGCAGTGCATCTTTTGTAAGCCGAATCAGATATCGCCGTTACTTGGCTTCACTATCCCGGTTAGATTGACCTTTCCGACTGTGATGTGAATGATGCGGTGTAAACCCGTTTGTGTCATTTTCTCCTTCTCTTCTATCAGTTCTCTTATATCTTCGTACTGTAACAGGATAATATCTCTCGTTCCGATACTTTCTGCGGCTTTGGTTTGGGCTGAATCCGCAGCGGCTGTGTATCAATTCCTGTCTGAATTTTTTCTGCGTAACCCCTGCGATGGATTAGGTGACCTCAATTCGACATATTCGCTACGCTGGTCTTTCCACTGACCTTGACCCTTGTATGTCCTGCTACTGCTTTGCTGTTGGTCCCTAGAATCCTGTTGGCCCTGGTACGAGTTCTGTTTCTCTCTCCAGTTTCCGTTTCGTCGGTAGTTTTAGTTGTTATGACTATAAATTCCTCGTTCTCGCCTATTTTCCCATGATGGCTGGTTTTTCCATTGAAGTTTGAATTTTGGTTTCGATTCGATCGACGTTTTCCCTCATTTCGTCCATCGTCAATCCTCTCTGGCGAATCTGGCCAGTTACGGTCATTATTTCTACTTCACTCCTGCGAGTTGTGAACTTCATTCTCGTAATCGAGTTCGTACAGCGCCCTATTGAAAGCTTCGATTGAATCGCTGCATCTGCTGATGAGCCGTTGCTTGTAACGTAAAGATAGTTTAATGTAGCAGGGCCTTATAAGTTCCGTAGGACTGTACAGTTGATCCAAGAATAGCTTATTCTTGACCAGAAATTCGAAGAATGTGACAGCACTGCGGAATCCTGACGCTTCTAAGTCCTTTCCTAACATGATATGTTTTATCCTCTCTTGTGTGTCTTGCGACCAGTATGTGCTAAGGAATGAGTCCTCAAATTCTGGGTAGGAGGGACAACTCTCCGCAACTCCGCGCATATGTTCTGCAACCGACCCTTCTAAGAAATCACAGATAAACTGGAGCTTGTACTTCAGTGGCCACGATTCTGGTAGCACGTGATCGTACTGTGCCATCCAGATCTTTCGGTGTAATGCGTTGTTTGCCCCCTTGTAGACTTGAAAATTCTGGATGGTCAAGAAAAGTTTGTGGTCGTAAGGTCCGACGTATCCGCCGTACAAATTTTCGCTCTCGTCTGCATTGCGTGATTCCATGTATCCGTGCCCAAACGATCCTTGTGCACTGTTATGGTATCCCGTCGTGTTGTCAGATTCACGTAATAACATTTCTGACCTCCATAGACGTGTACCATTGTTTTCCGGCTCGGTCTCTGACATGCTTCGTGTTACCGACGGAGCGTGTTCTATTACGCGTTTCGCCGAGGCAGGAGCATATTCCTGCTGCATTCGCCCATGTGCAGGGGGTGTGTCCTCATATAGCGGTTCGGAGAGTTGCACACCATTTTAATCACTTCTGCGATGCTCTCGAGGGCGCTCTACAGGACGAGATTGTGTCTGCAATTGCGCGACCCGTTCATGTGCCTACCGAACGCCTGCGATCTCATGCTTTTAGCTCCCTACCAGGCTCCGTCAACGTTTGCTCAGGTCGTTAACTTTCTGGAATCTCGCTTAAGGTGCATCAGGTTGTAATCAAATCTTTAATAATTTTCCGTATGCGACAAATAGGTGGGAGTGTAACTTGTCCTCAACCAAATGTTTCCATCTAGATATCACTGAAAGGGGAGCGCTGAAAAAATGTAATTTCAATTAGCTTCACTGTAGTAGCTGTACGAAGAATATCGGCGAGAATAACTGGTAATGAGAAGCTGAGAGATTTCTTAGTACGTAAACTACACTCGTGTGTAAAACTTAACATATGGTAGGTGAAACGACCGAAGCCCATATCCCCTTTACGCTTTGGAGTTAAGCATACTGTTACGTTTAACAATAAATTCAGCATATGTTAACATGTGGTCATAAATGGTCAGTGTTGCTAACGGTGACGTATTTTTCCAGTACAATAACAGTTTTTAAGCCGAGGAACGAAGGCTTCCATACTTGGGACCTGGGGGTTCACAGGCTTTCGTCCGTCCCCCGCCCCCCCCCCCCTTTTCTCATAGCTCTCGCGGAAGAGAAAAGATATAGTGCAGTCAGATATTTTTCTTTCAGAAGATGTTTTAAAAGCCCTTATTTCGCAGTTTTCGGAACTGGATCTTTTTATGGCTACTTAAAAGTTGTCATTCGTCTTCCAAAATATTAAAAATACTCCATATTCCTAGGTCTAGCCCCTTCCACCCTCCCCCCCCCCTTTTCCTACAAACTATCGTATCTGCGCCTTTGACCGGGAGGATAGTACAAACAGTGTAAACAATTAATTAACGGTTCTTTGCCAGTGTAAAACTTACAATATGCTCGGAGGTCAAGATCAAGCATGCAGACGCACCACAACTGGCCGAAGGGGAAATGTGACAGCACGCATCGTTATAAGACGACTTTACCCAAGATTTGTCACCGTAGACCCGTGGCAGATACTTTAGTTAACATTTGCAAGAGGAAAGTGGGTGAGATTACAAAGGTGTCTTCATAGAAGAACTCAACCGGTTGTCCAACACCATGAAATGAGGTCAAGCTTCCAGAAATTGTACGCCTGGAGCTCGACATTCTACGTCACCGAAATGTGGGTCACCGTAAATTTAGAAACCTAGAAAATGTTGAAAATTAAGGAGACAGATAAAGTACGAAATAAAGAAGTACTACAAGGAATACGTCACGAAATAAATCTATAAAAGAACTGCGGAAAGTGACTGATTATTGAGGTATATTCCGCAGCGTCCAGGAATAGTTAACTTAACCCTGTTCGGCATGGTGGAGGTGCAAAGCAGTCGGTGAATATTAGACAGTGTAAAACATCTTATAGAGTGTACTGATTATGTAGATATGAAGACTTTTAGAAGCATTGTTGGGGCAGTGGACAAGCGATAAATACGAGGCCTGTTCAGAAAGTAAGCTCCGATTGATTGCCAAATTGAAACCACAGTGAACATCAGAAATGTTTTACTTGTAACAATTAGCTACACCTTTCATCTACTTCTCTACGTAGTCGCCGTTCTGACTTAGACTTTTGTCATAGCGTTGTACCAACTTTTCAATAGCCTCATCATAGAAGGCAGCCGCCAGTGCTTTCCGCCAATTCTCCACGCTGGCCTACACCTCGTTGTCTGTGTCAAAATGTTGTCGTCAAAGACAGCGGTTCATGTGACCAGAGATGAAACTCAGGGGGAGACAATTGCGGACTGTATTGTGGGTAATCTAACATTTCCATTTGCAAACGATGCAGGAGCATCTTCATTGCCCCTGCAGAATGCGGCTGAGAATTGTCTTGAAGACGAAACAGCACGACAGTTATGTAATGTTAGCTGCATAGCTTCAGGCGAAATTTCTCACCAGGCCCTCGTACTTGGCGGCAGACACTATTTTCTAGACATCTTTACGCACTCACTGCGAGCTCAGAAATGAGAAGAGCGACGTGATACTAACTGGGGTTATACTAGAGACACTACCCAACACATCTGTGCAAAGCTTTATCGGATTTTCATAGTCGTTTCCATTTCGCGACCGATCGGAGCTTACTTTCTGAACGCCCCTCGTATTGAATGCCAATAATTAGGAAAAGCTTACCATTTCAAGTAATGCATGTTGTACTCTTCAAGAAATCTTTCACGAGACGAACTGTGTCTGGTTAATTGTCGTCACCTTGTAGAATATTATCACACTTCTTGCACCTTAAGATACATAGCTCTGCAGTCATGGACTGTGCGGCTGGTCCCGGAGGAGGTTTGAGTCCTCCCTCGGGCATGGGTGTGTGTGTTTGTCCTTAGGATAATCTAGGTTAAGTAGTGTGTAAGCTTAGGGACTGATGACCTTAGCAGTTAAGTCCCATAAGAATTCACACACGTTTTTGATACGTAGCCCAACTTAATCTTCCGCACTCAGGGAATGGTGTAAGTTAGGTTGCCTGTTGTAAGATAAATGAAATATTTTAAGGGTCACTTTTATTTTGCCCATCCTGTACATCACAATAGCAATACGACTTACTCGCAAAGTACCAATATTATTGGGCTGTTCACATTTCCATTAGGCAATGCATAGACGTTTCCAAAGCACTTGTGGCAGTTAACTCTTCCCCCAGAGATTCACCTCACCTATCACGCACATTTGATGGACGGTAATGGATTCAAGCTACTAATTCGATACACGTCAGTTTTCTAACTACACCTTGATATACACAGGAAGATAGGTGCTTCTTGGACTTTCAGGGTTGGCTCAGCGGCGAATGGTGATAGGAATAGATGTTGCTCATGACAGTAATATGCAGATACAAGTGACACAGGAATTTGCCTAGCAGAGTTTCAGAGTGAAATGAGAATGCTCGTCAGTGATTTGGAAGGAATACCCGAAGACGTAAGGAGTGTAACTCAAAATAAGTTAGTATGCTCTGTAAATGAATGTAAGGTCTCAAATATTTTCAGAATCTTACGGTGGCTCCCTCTCTGAAATCCTGTGCTAAAAAAATTTACCATGTTCTTTGATACGTATTCTCAGTCAAACGGAGTTTTCGTGCGTGTCCTAGCTACGTCTACATACGTACTGTGCAGGTCACTTTGATGTACTATTTTCTTTGTTGTTCTACTCTTAAAGGGAACGACGGAAAAATTATTGAATGTGTTCTACAAACCGAAGCTGTTGCTCGAACAAACAAATTTGTATGAGCTGGTCCACTGGAAGACTTTGGTAGACTTGCTGATACAAGAGCCAGTGAATGTTTATCGTAAGGGTCCAGAAAATTATGGTAAATATGTTTCGCAGATGTTGATTAAATCACCCATCTCTAGTGTATGCTGGCTGGTAAAGGTATGCGGCACAGAAATCGGTAGCACTGTGAAGTAAAGAGAAAAATAATGAATACTGACATTAGGAAAGTTATTTGCTCCGAGAAATTAATCAGAGAACTTATGAGCAACGTAATAGCTCTAAGCAATTGCGAACATACGCAACTGAGTGAATCACATACCTGTAAAACAATGCTAAAAGCTTCGCAATCCAATCCTGAGCAGCACTGAACGGAAAAAAGGCTTATATCTAAAATCACAGCGAAGCAGTTATCGGCGCAAGAGGGGTTTGATGCAAAACTGAAAAGTCACGCTGGATGGGGTTTCCGAGTACTCCTACAGTGGCTCTTCATTCGACACATACTGCTCACCGGTGCGCAGTTTTACATATCAGTGTAAAGCGGTCCATATTACTATTCAGTAGCTATTTAGTAAAACAGCACAGCTGTCATCCTTTGTCCTGCCGAAAGCACTTCCGCACGCGGCCGCTTTTGTACAGACACACACACAAGGACACATTCGTACGCTTAACGCGCACGGAAGTATGCACACGCATAATAAAAGCGCTGGAGAGAACAGGGGGAAGAGCTCGGAGATTGGCCGGTTGATAGTTTCAGGTTCGTTCGGACTGCAGAACACGTACGTTGGACAAGTAAAAACTTACATGCCTAACAGTGTGACTATTCACACTGAGATGAGAATTTATGAATTTTTTATCGCCCTGATGAGCAACCAAATGCTACAAACGTGGAGGCACATACGTCGCAGTGCAAGGTTTAGTACCCCCTGAAGAGGAGGAGATTACCAATAGACATTTACTTCATACTGAGGTTAGTGACTGAATCTGACACACAGTACTATTGTTGCGATAACCAGAAACATTATTCATACTACTTCAGTGTTTGGCTGCAAAATTATCCATCCACTACTTCGTTTTGAAAAGCAAACAAAAAGGGATCGATGTGGGTAACATGACTTGGAGACATAGGAATGATCTGAGCAAGCAAGTGATAGCATTCTAAAGTAGCACAATAGGAGACCACCTACTGTGATTCCTAACCAACTGAAGTGTAAAGTACCATCTTTCGAATTTTATAGAAAACTGTACAATGAAATGAACATACATTGTGGCAATATTAGTCGTCTAAATTGGTGAAGTTCAATAAGCTGGAACGTATTCAAGATGAAATGTAATTAATATGTCACGGTATCTAACCAGTAACTGGAATTACGTAAAAATGATTCAACTCAAATGTCAAAACTAGTACTTCCAAAATTCGTACGTTGAAATGTGATAGTAATTTTTAATAAGTTAATCATAAAGACTCTAGACTCATATTAGTATCAAAATCAAAGTTGTATTCATAAAGTTTTTAAGGTATGATCCAAACATTATTCTAAAAATACATTACATGTAATTGGCCATTATAATCGTCAGATTTCGGCATATTAATCATTCTAGAAAGATCACAACAAATTGTAGATCCAAATTGTGTAATCTGTTTTGTAAAATCAATTAAATTTTAATTATGAACTTCAAAGAAGTGTTTAAAACAATGTATGCTCTCACATTTCGATTGTTGAAACGTATATAAGGACCAGTAGCACCAGCCGTGTATGGCACAGTATTGTCTCAGATTCGATGGCGTCAAGGTTACGTCAGTTTGTGATGCGATAAACTACGTTTTTCAGAAGCATTTAACAGTTTCGGTTACGTCATTTGTACTTGATCAAGTCGGCAAGTAGCTCCTGACACATGAAGAAGCCAGACTTTCTTAGAAGCAGAGATCAATGCAGCGTAGAGATACCCACGTCATTCAGGAACATTGAACATCAAGTAGTTCAGTGAACAGATTTCTAGTCATATTACCTCAAATGGTTCAAATGGTTCAAATGGCTCTGCGCACTATGGGACTTAGCAGCTGGGGTCCTCAGCCCCCTAGAACTTGGAACTACTTATACTTAACTAACCTAAGGACGTCACACACATCCATGGCCAAGGCAGGATTCGAACCTGCGGCCATAGCGGTCGTGCGAATCCAGACTGAAGCGCCTAGAACCGTTCGGCCACACCGGCCGGCGGTCATATTACCTGGTCATGTTTTAATTTGCTTTGAGTAGCTGGGATAAAGTTTTAACAAGCACAAGCAACTGAAGTCATTGAGGGTGAAAGAAGATACTTTCGGTGTAGTTTCCAGATTAATCAGTTTGCATAAGTTCGACTAACCGAGTGCTGACGTCGGTGATCTCATTTCCCATGCCCTATGCTCCCAGTGACATCAGTAAACAATATTTCATATTTCATTCTTTGCATCCTAATTTTGCTACTCTCCACTACTACATATTTCAACCAAAGCAAAGTTAATAATCTTCTATCTATTGCATGATAACCAGTTATATGCTCCTGCCAATGATTTGAGTGACCAGCGGCTCATATTTCAGTGTTTCTATACTACCCGTTCGGCCCCGTTCTCAAATGTACCAGTCAATGTAGAGCTACCATATTTTGTGACATCTGACCCTATAATTTTCCCTTCTTCGTCTATAGTTTGTGTTGTTTAATGTAGCTAAAGATTACAATGCTTCACTACACTTTATTTAAGCTTCCTTGAACAGCCATATTGTATTTAACTTATTAGACAGCAGGAACATTCTATTGGTTCAATCGCTACATTTTCTTTAGTTTTCGTTTCTAGCAGTACCTATTCATTCTTTTACTGTTTTCAACGCTTCCTTCATTGATTTGTTAAGTGCTTCAATTTTTTGGTAGGATATATGTCCACGCAACGTAACAAATGAGCTGACGACTGCCTGTATAAATAACATGTAAAATGTAGACTGACGTTAGGGAAAGCTATCCTGAAGAAAAAACTAAGTTACATGGAATATCAATTTAAGTGTTAAGTAACCTTTTATGGAAGTACTTGTTTGGAGATCAGCCTGATACGGAAATGAAATACTATTTTAAATAAAACAGAGATGATGGGAATGAAAACTTTTGAACTGTGATGTTGAAGATTACATGGGTAGATCGAGTGACTATTTTGAATCGAATTTGGGCGGAAGGAACATTACGGTAAAACATGATATGGATCGGTTTGTTGGACACGTTTTGAGAGATCAGGCTATAGTTGTTTTGATACTGGAGGTAAGTAATGGGTCTCGTAAAGGGCCATCGAGGCTCTAACGCAGTGAACGCGTTCGAATGGATGCAGGGTAGGGTAGTGTGCATTCGACTGCCTGGTTGCCAACGTCACATCCAACAGCATGTTCATAGCATCTCGTCAAGAGAGGATTAAGGTTTTGGTTTGGTTTTTCATATGTAACACCTCACAGATACGATAAAAAGAATCTGTACTATTTACACCGTTAGTAGGCATCTACTATTTCTGCATCGAAACCCCACATCGTATTTTCTTGGAACAATTACTCTGATATATGATGTAATCAAAACATCGTAAGAAAATCGCCGTGTATCATTTATGATGGAGTAGTTTGAATAAGCAGTTTCCTACAGAGCTATGAACCATGAGTCCCCATATCTTCCAGAAAACGTTAATATATTTCGGTGTATGCACAAAACAAAGAACTGCACATGTGTATTCGACTGACTCATAGCTATCCACACAGTGTCAACAAATCAGCAAATTACAAACAGTATTAAGGTGATATCAGAAATATGTAGAATTTGATGAAAATATAACTCAGTAGTTACAATAACATACGTTAGTACCAACACACGCGGTCAAGAAAGATATTCACTTTTTCATAACGAAAAAGCGGATTCCATTCTTGTAATCCCATATCTAAAACGTCAGCCTGTTGAATCAGCACATTTAAATTAATAACAAGAACCTTGATAAGATCCCTTTGGGTAAAAAATAATGGTTCATTTGACTCGTAGTAGGTTTGAAATGTTAGATCAGCAAATGCAAGAGCACTGGTCGGGATATGAACCACAAATCAGCCACCTGATGATGGTGCACAACCCACTGGAAAGTGTCATGTTTTTAACGGAAAATGTTAGTGACTTCTTACGTTGCGATTGTTTACTTATTGTGCTAACACAGAGCCAGGGAACAAGTGTTGAAAACATTTTATGCTGCAATAGTAGTAGCAGCAGTGGTGGGAAACTGGTGGACGGGACATTTGTTAGGATCTAACACTAAACTCAAACGCTCAGGAACAACAAAAGTAGGAAACTAATTGCGGCTCTGGCACACACTCAGCTCACGGTTTGGACCTCGAATTCCTGGTTTCGAAGCCTACTGAGGGCAGTTTTATCAGTGGCGTCTGATACATTGAATGTGTCACTTCCTGTCGATATCATATAATATTGTAGGTTGATAATGTAACTAAATTAGTTAAAAGAAGAGATGTGATCGTAAATCCTTTTAGCCGGCCGGAGTGGCCGAGCGGTTAAAGGCGCTACAGTCTCGAACCGCACGACCGCTACGGTCGCAGGTTCGAATCCTGCCTCGGGCATGGATGTGTGTGATGTCCTTAGGTTAGTTAGGTTTAAGTAGTTCTAAGTTCTAGGGGACTTATGACCACAGCAGTTGAGTCCCATAGTGCTCAGAGCCATTTGAACCATTTTCGTAAATCCTTTGCTTTCCTGAATTGAAGGCCAAATAAAGCTATGTATTTCACAGGTTCTGCAGCTTTTATGAAGAATGTTACAACTGAAAAAGTTATATCGTTGCGCCAGTGTGTACTAAAATACAGTTACAATGAATTTCCAACAGGAGAACACCGTTTTTAGGGGTTGTCCAATCATGCGATACCCACACGTGGTATTAGGATGTGACAGTAACCAAATGTTGCACTGCATGGGGAAACAGAGGACAGGCTCACTGCTCGTCAAGGTTCCAGTCGAGCACATCATGTCACGACAAGGGAAGATCCCCATATTACGCACTAAGCGCAGCGTATGACACTAGCAGGATATGGTTGCCGATGGGCAGTGACCAAGTTTCGTCCTTTGCGCTGGGCGAGTTCATTCGTTCGTTTGGAAACAGAGGCCGACTGTGTCTGAAACCTTTCGCCCTGTCAGCGGTGACAGATTCCAGGTGCACATCCTGCAATCTTTCTCAAACGATTTTACAGAAACTACTCGCTAAAAAAATAATTTTTGCTTTACTTACATCCTCATACGTCGGGTTCATGATGGCGTGCCCATCATTTCAGTAATGGTGATAGTTACTATGATATTTACGTGGTAGTCAGACACTGCAAGAAATTCGAAAAAGTTTGTAATAAAAATCAGAGGTCACTATGATTTTGCGTTTGGTGCATATTCGGGAGGACGACGGTTCAATCCCGCGTCCGGTCTTCCTGATTTATGTTTTCCGTGATTTCCCTAAATCGCTCCAGGCAAATGCCGGGATGGTTCCTTTGAAACCGATGACCTCGCTGTTTGGTCTCTTCCCCCAAACAATCCAATCCAATCCTTGGTGCATATTAAATAATTTGTAGCAGCGTATGAAATTTAGCTAACATGCTGAATTTTTCTTTAGAGTTGGCTGGAGGATTCTCTCTGTCACCAGCCTGGAGGAAATCGATCTGACATAGCACACTCATTTGCGATAAAGCCAGAGTGGAAAATCCATAACATTCCCCACATTTTATAAGTGGTCTGAGATACTGAAATGAAATTTTGCCAAATAAAGAGGAGAGTACTTTGGGATATGGTTATTACGCTAAACTTCGTTATCTGCCTTGTTATTCGACAAACTACAGACTTTTTCGACGAAAGAATGCAATTTTTAAGGGCCGTTGATAGCTGGCGAAACGAGAAACTGCATAAGTGAAGGCATCACACGTTTATATTTTACTGTGAATGTGCTTTTCCATAAGCCACATACCTTACTTTTCCTCAGTTCCCCACTTAATAACTTTAACAAACCGCCTGCAATTCTGTCTGCACAACATGTTCGTGAGGTGTGACTGTGTGAACTCTGATGCGTTTTGACAAAGGAAGGAAATTTTAACATGGCAACAACAGAAACATGTAGGTTTTTCTCAAAATTCGCCACTCATGATACTTCTCTGAAAGTTACAAATAGTTAACAAACGAGGCGAAAGTGAATCGCTGCATATTTGGTGAAATTCTTTTTAGATCTAACCTAAGCAAAGTTAACAGTAGGTTTTTTTGAATGGTCGCCATGCAAGTGTGGGCGTGGAGCTACTCCACTAAATTTTTACAGAAAATGTGAGCGTAGGCTCCATTTTACAACAGCATTTCTCCTCCGGCGATCGGTATTTTCCCTACAGCGCCTGCCCGTAACCCCGACCACTACCTCACCCCCCACCCACTTCCCACGTGCACCATGTCGTTTGCGCCTCTAGCGGCCACAGCATTCTGCGCGAATTATAACCCCTTAACATTTGTGCGTCCTATCCGAGAATATTTTGTGCCATCTCGCACCTTTGGTCGGACACAAGCAGCAGTGGGACTAGGGAATTACCGTGCCGTGCGTAGGCTGCCAGTGACACCACAGTGGATAAGAGCTGTGGTTGAGGCGGTGTCATGACTGGGAAGCAAAAGCTGCTGAGCAATAGAGTTGCATTGTGTTTGGCAAAGACCTCAAGTCCTGTGTTACAGCAGATGTCCGTCATTAGCATGTATTGTTGCGATCTGGGGAGAGGTCCCATTCGTCCAATGATTTGCGAAGGCTTATCGATGTTATCATAGCCTCATGGAGCGGTTAAGACTTCAGGTCATGACCGGTAGTGACGGTGGGAGTACTGAAATCACAACGATACGTCTTGTGGAACAGCATTGTGATGCCATTTTTCAATGCTTGTCCACAGACGGACGTGTCTCTGTCAATCTGCTTGATGTTCATCCTTGGGATCTGCTGCTCTTGTCTTTCTTACCGCGCCTGCAGTCAAATTATTTCTTATAGGTTCCGCCTTTTAGGCAAAACGCTGTTTCTTCTTGTTACCCAAACATGTTCGGCACCTCTGTACCATCATATTTTAACTGATTTAACAATGTGAGTCCTAAAGAAAGTTTGTGTTCGTTTCTGTTATTAGCGTGACTTTGCATTATATGGTTTTGCAGAATCATTCTGCATAGATAGCTTGTCATCTCCAAATCAAACGATGTAAATTTGAATTTCATTTAAGAGTTAACGTATCCTTTGACTTTTAAGAAACGAGATTTTTCTCTGCAAAATGTTTTGCTTATATATTTGTTATTACATTCTGTGCCCTCAGAACGCAGAAGAAGAAGGACCAGTCACTACAAAAGAGTTTTGAATAAACAAATTTCACTTAAGATGGCACAGAGATGACGAAACATGTATGGGTAACAACAAAAACAGTGTTTTGCATAAAAGGCGGTATCTATATCCAATAAATGTCTGTGCTGAAGTTAAGGTACTCCCACGGCTAGCAAGAGCCCCTCAACTGGCCCCGACAGAACATTGATGAGAAATGGACGGACGCCACATCAGTCCCATTGCGGATATCGCTGATAACGAGGGCGATGTACAACAGTTGTGGGTCATCTCTCTCCGAAGAGGATACAACGACCTTACGAAAACCTTCCCAACCAAATAACTGAGCTCATTCATGCCGCAGGGCGCACGACGTCATACTGATAAGGGGCCTCATACTGCCAACTTGTTTATGCATTTGACTCGATTTTGTAATCACTCAGATAACATCAGATTCCCTGTCAACTCGCGAAGTTTCATTTTGTTTACAGCTCCCCTTCTTGGTACATCATATTTTGTCATGGAGTGTATACAGCCCTCTATGAAACTCGAACTTTTTCGGAATTTTTCCCGTCAACTTAATTTCACTGAAGCGCGAGCTGAGCGAAAACTGTTAGGAGTCACGAGTAACAGGCGTTCCGACGCCGGAGACGCCGTCTTCTTCAGAGAGCAAGCAGAAGCGCCGGCAGATGTTGGCAGGCTCGTAGCAACAGCTGGTGACTTCCCACCGTGGTGAGCCGGCCAAGCCAGTGGATGGTACTCTTGATGGTCTTTTGATGTTACCGTACTGGTCCACTCTCCAGGAAAACCGCTGAAGGTATTAATAAAACATGTAATCAAGTTTAGCTCTCCTCGTTCGTTATTTAGTACGGCTCTTAAATTTTTCTCAGTGGCGAAATCTAGTTGGGAGAAAGGCACTTGTACAGTGCGAAGCAGAGTGATCCAGCTGCTCCCAGTCTGGAGAACAGCTGGCCGTTAAGGAATTCGCTTTAGAGCGTTAGCGTGCACCTTACTAAAAATAAAAATGTGCTTCGCTTAATACGTAAGTGAACTTCATTCCAGCAACAACTATTCTACACGTGGCGAATCAATTACAATTAAATAAAGCAGGCGTTACGTGCATGTCCTTGAAACTGACAGACATTTTCTGTGATTTGGTTTCATAATGATGCTCTCTAGATTTGACGTATGCACGGGATTAGCCCCGACAGTCCTGATTGTATACCGCTGTGCTAAGTAATGTCTGAGGTTGCACAAATGTCCGGCGTTTGACAATTTAATGACTATCGAGGATTTTTTTTTAATTTGAGAACTGTATCTATGGCATCGCGTTTTTAAACATTTTGTCATGGCCGTTCTTTTTCCAGCTGACCTTTTGGAGCAAACGCTGATTCCACTGAGGAGCCGTGGCTATCGTTTGCGCCACAACTCTTTACAAAATCATTTAGCAACGCAACAGGAGGAGCCTGTCTACGTTATAGTCACTCGCATGTTTTGGATCGTTTTACCTCTATTTGTTAACTGTCTCACTGTTTAGCAATGAGCAAAGGAATGCGTGTGTTTAATGCTAACATATGACAGAAATACAAACTTTGGAAATTGTGTAATGACGATGAAAACGGACGTGCTTATCGCAAACTGAGCACTGGAGTATTTTATGTTGGACATATAGGAAACAGTGATACAAAGCCCACGTGAGTACAGCTTGACATAGGAGTGCTATTAATGTTCTTCTTCACCTCTCAGTTGAGACATTTTAATAACAATGGAGGTAATAACAGTCATCTAGAGTATACTACTAAAGAGGCTACATTTTCATACCACATGAACCATGGACCTTGCCGTTGGTGGGGAGGCTTGCGTGCCTCAGCGATACAGATGGCCGTATCGTAGGTGCAACCACAACGGAGGGGTATCTGTTGAGAGGCCAGACAAACATGTGGTTCCTGAAGAGGGGCAGCAGCCTTTTCAGTAGTTGCAGGGGCAACAGTCTGGATGATTGACTGATCTGGCCTTGTAACATTAACCAAAACGGCCTTGCTGTGCTGGTACTGCGAACGGCTGAAAGCAAGGGGAAACTACAGCCGTAATTTTTCCCGAGGACATGCAGCTTTACTGTATGATTAAATGATAATGGCGTCCTCTTGGGTAAAATATTCCGGAGGTAAAATAGTCCCCCATTCGGATCTCCGGGCGGGGACTAACCAAGAGGACGTCGTTATCAGGAGAAAGAAAACTGGCATTCTACGGATCGGAGCGTGGAATGTCAGATCCCTTAATCGGGCAGGTAGGTTAGAAAATTTAAAAAGGGAAATGGATAGGTTCAAATTAGATATAGTGGGAATTAGTGAAGTTCGGTGGCAGGAGGAACAGGGTTATAAATACAAAATCAAATAGGGGTAATGCAGGAGTAGGTTTAATAATGAATAAAAAAAATAGGAGTGCGGGTTAGCTACTACAAACAGCATAGTGAACGCATTATTGTGGCCAAGATAGACACAAAGCCCATGCCTACTACAGTAGTACAAGTTTATATGCCAACTAGCTCTGCAGATGATGAAGAAATTGATGAAATGTATGACGAGATAAAAGAAATTATTCAGGTAGTGAAGGGAGACGAAAATTTAATAGTCATGGGTGACTGGAATTCGTCAGTAGGAAAAGGGAGAGAAGGAAACATAGTAGGTGAATATGGATTGGGGGGGAAATGAAAGAGGAAGCCGCCTTGTAGAATTTTGCACAGAGCATAACTTAATCATAGCTAACACTTGGTTCAAGAATCATAAAAGAAGGTTGTATACCTAGAAAAATCCTGGAGATACTAATAGGTATCAGATAGATTATATAATGGTAAGACAGAGATTTAGGAACCAGGTTTTAAATTGTAAGACATTTCCAGGGGCAGATGTGGATTCTGACCACAATCTATTGGTTATGAACTGCAGATTGAAACTGAAGAAACTGCAAAAAGGTGGGAATTTAAGGAGATGGGACCTGGATAAACTGAAAGAACCAGAGGTTGTAGAGAGTTTCAGGGAGAGCATAAGGGAACAATTGACAGGAATGGGGGAAAGAAATACAGTAGAAGAAGAATGGGTAGCTCTGGGGGATGAAGTAGTGAAGGCAGCAGAGGATCAAGTAGGTCAAAAGACGAGGGCTAATAGAAATCCTTGGGTAACAGAAGAAATATTGAATTTAATTGATGAAAGGAGAAAATATAAAAATGCAGTAAATGAAGCAGGCGAAAGGGAATACAAACGTCTCAAAAATGAGATCGACAGAAACTGCAAAATGGCTAAGCAGCGATGGCTAGAGGACAAATGTAAGGATGTAGAGGCTTGTCTCACTAGGGGTAGGATAGATACTGCCTACAGGAAAATTAAAGAGACCTTTGGAGACAAGAGAACCACTTGTATGAATATCAAGAGCTCAGATGGCAACCCAGTTCTAAGCAAAGAAGGGAAGGCAGAAAGGTGGAAGGAGTATATCGAGGTTTATACAAGGGCGATGTACTTGAGGACAGTATTATGGATATGGAAGAGGGTGTAGATGAAGATGAAATGGGAGATAAGATACTGCGTGAAGAGTTTGACAGAGCACTGAAAGACCTGAGTCAAAACAAGGCCCCGGGAGTAGACAACATTCCATTAGAACTACTGATGGCTTGGGAGAGCCAGTCATGACAAAACTCTACCATCTGGTGAGCAAGATGTATGAGACAGGCGAAATACCCACAGACTTGAAGAAGAATATAATAATTCCAATACCAAAGAAAGCAGGTGTTGACAGATGTGAAAATTACCGAACTATCAGTTTAATAAGTCACAGCTGCAAAATACTAACACGAATTCTTTACAGACGAATGGAAAAACTGGTAGAAGCGGACCTCGGGGAAGATCAGTTTGGATTCCGTAGAAATGTCGGAACACATGAGGCAATACTAACCTTACGACTTATCTTAAAAGAAAGATTAAGAAAAGGCAAACCTACGTTTCTAGCGTTTGTAGACTTGGAGAAAGCTTTTGACAACGTTAACTGGAATACTCTCTTCCAAATTCTGAAGGTGGCAGGGGTAAAATACAGGGAGCGAAAGGCAATTTACAATTTGTACAGAAACCAGATGGCAGTGATAAGAGTCGAGGGGCATGAAAGGGAAGCAGTGATTGGGAAAGGAGTGAGACAGGGTTGTAGCCTCTCCCCGATGTTATTCAATCTGTATATTGAGCAAGCAGTAAAGGAAACAAAAGAAAAATTCGGAGTAGGTATTAAAATTCATGGAGAAGAAGTAAAAACTTTGAGGTTCGCCGATGACATTGTAATTCTGTCAGAGACAGCAAAGGACTTGGAAGAGCAGTTGAACGGAATGGACGGTATCTTGAAAGGAGGATATAAGATGAACATCAACAAAAGCAAAACGAGGATAATGGAATGTAGTCAAATTAAATCGGGTGATGCTGAGGGGATTAGATTAGGAAATGAGACACTTAAAGTAGTAAAGGAGTTTTGCTATTTAGGGAGTAAAATAACTGATGATGGTCGAAGTAGGGAGGATATAAAATGTAGACTGGCAATGGCAAGGAAATCGTTTCTGAAGAAGAGAAATTTGTTAACATCGAGTATAGATTTAAGTGTCAGGAAGTCGTTTCTGAAAGTATTTGTATGGAGTGTGGCCATGTATGGAAGTGAAACATGGACGATAACCAGTTTGGACAAGAAGAGAATAGAAGCTTTCGAAATGTGGTGCTACAGAAGAATGCTGAAGATAAGGTGGGTAGATCACGTAACTAATGAGGAGGTATTGAATAGTATTGGGGAGAAGAGAAGTTTGTGGCACAACTTGACTAGAAGAAGGGATCGGTTGGTAGGACATGTTTTGAGGCATCAAGGGATCACAAATTTAGCATTGGAGGGCAGCGTGGAGGGTAAAAATCGTAGAGGGAGACCAAGAGATCAATACACTAAGCAGATTCAGGAGGATGTAGGTTGCAGTAGGTACTGGGAGATGAAGAAGCTTGCACAGGATAGAGTAGCATGGAGAGCTGCATCAAACCAGTCTCAGGACTGAAGACCACAACAACGACAACATTTCTAGACACGAACTCAGTTTCAAAACATCAGACCGCAGAACCAGAGCCGACGAAGTTATCGTTAATGTTATTTCGTCAGTTATATTTGATAATGTGTTGCGTTCTCTGGAAAATATCAATTATTTAATAACAGAAACGAATAGCTTAAGCAGAAGTGAAGTAAATAATTGAGTATGGAGGAGGAAATTCATGTTAAACTCTGAATTTTCGATGTAGTGTCAAGTAAACTGCTCAAATAAGTCAGTATCTTTTTCAGTGTGAAAAAATTCAAACTTAAAGCTTAAAGGAAAGCAACTTTTTTTTTTCTTTCTGCTAATAACATCAATAGCAATTTTGGTGGCGTGAAGAGAAACGGGAAAGGAATAAGTTTTCAGGAAAGTTCAAAATAATTTAGTTGTTGTTGTTGTGGTCTTCAGTCCTGAGACTTGTTTGATGCAGCTCTCCATGCTACTCTATCCTGTGCAAGCTTCTTCATCTCCCAGTACCTACTGCAACCTACATCCTCCTGAATCTGCTTAGTGTATTGATCTCTTGGTCTCCCTCTACGATTTTTACCCTCCACGCTGCCCTCCAATGCTAAATTTGTGATCCCTTGATGCCTCAAAACATGTCCTACCAACCGATCCCTTCTTCTAGTCAAGTTGAGCCACAAACTTCTCTTCTCCCCAATCCTATTCAATACCTCCTCATTAGTTACGTGATCTACCCACCTTATCTTCAGCATTCTTCTGTAGCACCACATTTCGAAAGCTTCTGTTCTCTTCTTGTCCAAACTAGTTATCGTCCATGTCTCACTTCCATACATGGCTACACTCCATACAAATACTTTCAGAAACGACTTCCTGACACTTAAATCTATACTCGATGTTAACAAATTTCTCTTCTTCAGAAACGATTTCCTTGCCATTGCCAGTCTACATTTTATATCCTCTCTACTTCGAACATCATCAGTTATTTTGCTCCCTAAATAGCAAAACTCCTTTACTACTTTAAGTGTCTCATTTCCTAATCTAATCCCCTCAGCATCACCCGATTTAATTTGACTACATTCCATTATCCTCGTTTTGTTTTTGTTGATGTTCATCTTATATCCTCCTTTCAAGACACTGTCCATTCCGTTGAACTGCTCTTCCAAGTCCTTTGCTGACTCTGACAGAATTACAATGTCATCGGTGAACCTCAAAGTTTTTACTTCTTCTCCATGAATTTTAATACCTATTCCGAATTTTTCTTTTGTTTCCTTTACTGCTTGCTCAATATACAGATTGAATAACATCGGGGAGAGGCTACAACCCTGTCTCACTCCCTTCCCAACCACTGCTTCCCTTTCATGCCCCTCGACTCTTATCACTGCCATCTGGTTTCTGTACAAATTGTAAATAGCCTTTCGCTCCCTGTATTTTACCCCTGCCACCTTCAGAATTTGAAAGAGAGTATTCCAGTTAACGTTGTCAAAAGCTTTCTCTAAGTCTACAAATGCTAGAAACGTAGGTTTGCCTTTCCTTAAACTTTCTTCTAAGATAAGTCGTAGGGTTAGTATTGTCTCACGTGTTCCAACATTTCTACGGAATCCAAACTGATCTTCCCCGAGGTCCGCTTCTACCAGTTTTTCCATTCGTCTGTAAAGAATTCGCGTTAGTATTTTGCAGCTGTGACTTATTAAACTGATAGTTCGGTAATTTTCACATCTGTCAACACCTGCTTTCTTTGGTATTGGAATTATTATATTCTTCTTCAAGTCTGTGGGTATTTCGCCTGTCTCATACATCTTGCTCACCAGATGGTAGAGTTTTGTCATGACTGGCTCTCCTATGGCCATCAGTAGTTCTAATGGAATGTTGTCTACTCCCGGGGCCTTGTTTCGACTCAGGTCTTTCAGTGCTCTGTCAAACTCTTCACGCAGTATCTTATCTCCCATTTCATCTTCATCTACATCCTCTTCCATTTCCATAATACTGTCCTCAAGTACATCCCTCTTGTATAAACCCTCTATATACTCATTCCACCTTTCTGCCTTCTCATCTTTGCTTAGAACTGGGTTGCCATCTGAGCTCTTGATATTCATACAAGTGGTTCTCTTGTCTCCAAAGGTCTCTTTAATTTTCCTGTAGGCAGTATCTATCTTACCCCTAGTGAGACAAGCCTCTACATCCTTACATTTGTCCTCTAGCCATCCCTACATAGCCATTCTGCACTTTCTGTCGATCTCATTTTTGAGACGTTTGTATTCCCTTTTGCCTGCTTCATTTACTGCATTTTTATATTTTCTCCTTTCATCAATTAAATTCAATATTTCTTCTGTTACCCAAGGATTTCTATTAGCCCTCGTCTTTTTACCTACTTGATCCTCTGCTGCCTTCACTACTTCATCCCTCAGAGCTACCCATTCTTCTTCTACTGTATTTCTTTCCCCCATTCCTGTCAATTGTTCCCTTATGCTCTCCCTGAAACTCTGTACAACCTCTGGTTTTTTCAGTTTATCCAGGTCCCATCTCCTTAAATTCCCACCTTTTTGCAGTTTCTTCAGTTTCAATCTGCAGTTCATAACCAATAGATTGTGGTCAGAATCCACATCTGCCCCTGGAAATGTCTTACAATTTAAAACCTGGTTCCTAAATCTCTGTCTTACCATTATATAATCTATCTGATACCTATTAGTATCTCCAGGATTCTTCCAGGTATACAACCTTCTTTTATGATTCTTGAACCAAGTGTTAGCTATGATTAAGTTATGCTCTGTGCAAAATTTTACAAGGCGGCTTCCTCTTCATTTCTTCCCCCAATCCATATTCACCCACTATGTTTCCTTCTCTCCCTTTTCCTACTGACGAATTCCAGTCACCCATGACTATTAAATTTTCGTCTCCCTTCACTACCTGAATAATTTCTTTTATCTCGTCATACATTTCATCAATTTCTTCATCATCTGCAGAGCTAGTTGGCATATAAACTTGTACTACTGTAGTAGGCATGGGCTTTGTGTCTATCTTGGCCACGATAATGCGTTCACTATGCTGTTTGCAGTAGCTAACCCGCACTCCTATTTTTTTTATTCATTATTAAACCTACTCCTGCATTACCCCTATTTGATTTTGTATTTATAACCCTGTAATCACCTGACCAAAAGTCTTGTTCCTCCTGCCACCGAACTTCACTAATTCCCACTATATCTAATTTGAACCTATCCATTTCCCTTTTTAAATTTTCTAACCTACCTGCCCGATTAAGGGATCTGACATTCCACGCTCCGATCCGTAGAATGCAGTTTTCTTTCTCCTGATAACGACGTCCTCTTGAGTAGTCCCCGCCCGGAGATCCGAATGGGGGACTATTCTACCTCCGGAATATTTTACCCAAGACGACGCCATCATCATTTAATCATACAGTAAAGCTGCATGTCCTCGGGAAAAATTACGGCTGTAGTTTCCCCTTGCTTTCAGCCGTTCGCAGTACCAGCACAGCAAGGCCGTTTTGGTTAATGTTACAAGGCCAGATCAGTCAATCATCCAGACTGTTGCCCCTGCAACTACTGAAAAGGCTGCTGCCCCTCTTCAGGAACCACATGTTTGTCTGGCCTCTCAACAGATACCCCTCCGTTGTGGTTGCACCTACGGTACGGCCATCTGTATCGCTGAGGCACGCAAGCCTCCCCACCAACGGCAAGGTCCATGGTTCATGGGGGAAGATAGACTTATTTTAGGAAATGGTTGTGTAGCCCGTGCTATACGCAGTTCAGCACTAACAGTCATGTATAGCAAAAATACAAGTGAATGAATAAAGTTTAATTTTACAGAAGACTATCAATTTCGTACTTACACACTAGTTTGGACCGAAAAAATGAGGTAAAGTGCCTTGGGTTGGGTTGAAAAATTATGGTAAACCTAATGTCACCTCAGCCAGAAAGTAAATTATCCCATAGTTCACTTAGTTCATTGATGGTCTCTACCTCACGAACTAATACAATGGATACAAGATTGCAATGTGAGAATGAACAGCTACTTACGTTACGTCAAGCAGTGTATAGTCACCCGCACTCGACAGCTTCCTTGCAGTACCTGGGAGGATCACGTGTCTATGTGTAAGCAACAGTCTACGATCTGCAGGAAAAGAGATGTACTATACACAGCATACCACTAGTTATAACCAAAACTAACACTGGTGAATGTAGGCTGTAAGAGAAGAAAAATATTTCGGTGAATGTGAGAGTGCAAACGAGCCACTTGTGAGGTAACTCCCGCCGCATGTACGTGACGCGATCACGCATTAGAAGAGTGTTTCATGAATGGTATCTAGAGGCTACTCTATTTCGGATATAATCAGTCTGACAGATGACGTGGTGAACGGTGTTAGCAACCAGTTCGTAAAGACCACTACGTGCCTGGCCCCCATTCTCCACCCGTTGTACGCTACCTCACCCGACCAGGCCGTGCGTATGCTTGCACACAGCCGACGCAGCGAGCACATGGAGACCAAGAAGGAGCCGAGGTTGACGGCGCGTGGCCCTACAACTACACTTGCAGAAGTGTCGGTTACAAAGTTAAACTGACGTACAAACCAGCTCCGTCGTGACACAAAGCAGCCGTGGCTCACCATCGCCACCGAGAATGTTGATGTCATGATTACGATGCTAGGGTCGACGACGGCATCTTGTGGAAAATAGCGAAGAGGATCTTGTAACAAAGAATTCCGCCACCGCAAGTGCCATAATTAAGACTGCCATCAGCAACGCTTCCTCCCTTAGATTTCTACATTGGAGATTTTGGAATGACCGTAGCCTCCGTTTCAAATGTACGGATGTTCATCCACTTTCGAGTTAGAAATTTCAAATACGTCGATGGGAATGTTGGGGAATGTGCTTTATCCTTCTTTTAAATTTATCGCTTCTACAGATTGTCTATAAACAACTGATAATATAAACGTAGTTGGTCAGGCCTGTCTCAATAAAGCCTTTTAATAGTCACAGCGGTTCATCTTATGCATCATGGATTATTTTGACTGTGGATTCCCTAAATACAAAATGCTATGTTCAAAGCAGGCTTCCATTGTACGTCAAGGCTAATACAATTATCTTGCACCTCATCATGAATTTTAGACAATACATAGTTTGTAGGTTTCGTAATTTTATCGCATTTCCTCACAAAATAAAACTGACTACACTATCACAATCAAGGACACTGATAAATAAATATCAAATAATAAAGTTTAATCCCAAAATATTCAATAAAATTTCGACATTCCTGGAACATACTCGTATTAACGTATTTCATAGGCAACATAAAAGAAGTAAGAAGTTTTATTTGGATCATTGGTTTCCTTTCTGTTTTTAATTACTTGCTTTATTTTGAAGTATGTGATGTGAAGACAAATCTTATTACTATAAGCTTAACCTATGTGTTGCATATGACTATATCTCCAAACAACTGCTGCACGAAACTATTTCTTGCACATAGTGATCTGTATGGAACAATACAGATAAAGTTAGAATCGAGAGCTCCCATGAACCATCGACTACTACAGTAATCAAAATTCATCCACCCACCAGCTGCATTTCACTGCATAATAAATTGCACAACATGGTAAAACAAGAGCTACAGACGTAAATTGTTTTGTTTTGTTCACCACATAATAAGTGTAGTGTTCTAATTTTCGCATACACGACCTGCGTATTGTATTTGCCACAGTTCAATAAGTCAAAGAAACTGATATACCTGCCTAATGTCGTGTAGGGCCCCCGTGAGCACGCATAAGTGCTGCATCACGACGTGGCATGGACTCGACTAATGGTGGAAGTGGTTCTGGAGGGAACTGACACCATGAATCCGTAATAATACAAAGGAGTGGAAAACTTTTCTGAACAGCATGTTGCAAGGTATCCCAGATATGCTCAATAATGTTCACATTTGAGCATAGTGTTCCTAGAGCCACACTGTAGCAGTTCTGGACGTGTGGGGTGTCGCATTGTCCTGCTGGAATTGCCCAAGTCCGTTGGAATGCACAGTGGACATGAATGGATGCAGGTGATCAGACACGATACGTGTCTCCTTTCAGAGTCGTATCTAGACGTATCAGGGGTTCCATATCACTCAAATTGCTCACGCCACAAACCATTGCACAGCCTCCACCAGCTCTAACAGCTCCTGCTGACATGCAGGTTGTCTCCATACCCGTACACGCCCATCCGCTTGATACAACTTGAAACGAGTGTCATCCGACCACGCAACATGTTTCCAGACATCAACAGTCGGTTGAAAAATAGCTCTGAGCACTATGGGACTTAAAATCGGAGGTCATCAGTCCCCTAGAACCTAAGGATATCACACACATCCATGCCCGAGGCAGGATTACCTGCGACCGCAGCGGTCACGTGGTTCCAGACTGAAGCGCCTAGAACTGCTCGGCCACTGCGGCCAGCCCAATGTCGGTGTCGACGGGCCTAGGCGGGGCGTAAAGCTTTCTGTTGTGCATTCATCAAGGGTCCACGAGTGGGTCCTCGGGTCTGGAAGCCGATATGGATGACGTTTCGTTGAATGGTTCGCTCGCTGATACTTGTCGATGGCCCAGCATTGAAATCAGCAGCAGTTTCCGGACGGGTTGCACTTCTCTTACGTTGAACGATTCTCTTAAGTCGTCGCTGGTCCCACTCTAGCAGGATCTTTTTCCGGCCGCAGCGATGTCGGAAATTTGTTGTTTTACCTGATTCCTGATTTTCACGAACAATTGTGAAATGGTCGTACGGGAAAATCCGCACTTCAGCGCTACCTCAGAAATGCTGTATCCCATCGCTCGTGCGCCGACTATAGCTCCACGTTGAAGCTCACTTAAATCTTGATAACCTGCCATTGTAGCAGCAGTAACCGATCGAACAACTGCCGTAGGCACTTGTTGCCTTATATAGGCGTTGCCGACCGCATGACCATGTTCTGCCTGTTTGCATATCTCTGTATTTGAATACGCATGCCTGTACCAGTTTCTTTGGTGCTTCAATGTATTTAGATTTGTAATTCAGTACTTAATAGTGGAAGGTAACTGCTAATACTGTTGTCGCAAATGTGAATGCTCTGAACTGTAATATGGCTGGGAAAACTCTGTATGAATGTGAAATACCAATAGTAGCAGTCATCTACTGTCGTGTTAAAAAGTGCGCCATGGATAGACAGAAATGTATAATGGACTCACGATGGCAGAGGGGTTATGGACGTCCTCGCCGTTAGCCCTCTTGTAACTGGGCGTGGACAGAAGTCTGACTACTCACTGGTCTGTCGGTGTAATCCAGCCAGATGGAAACGGAAATGCATATAAGCGGAAGTACGCTCACCATCTCCGAGGACTCGAATTACAGTAACACAGTGTCCCGTAAAGTTTCTGGGACAGTGATGCGACTTTAACAGTAATTTGGCTACTCGTTTCGTTTATCCAGACCAAAGCGTTTCACATTTTCCAATCAATATTCATATACTTCATAATATTTTTATTCTAATTTTTATATGTGTGGGATAGATAATGCATATGGCCGGTTCGAAAATATTTTTCCACACATGCGATATTTATTTCATCACCATCCCCCCTCCGCCCATCCTCCGTTTCCTCAGTCATTAGTTACCTTCCCTTGAACTCTTACTCACTTTGCTCATTTCAGAGACATAATAAGCCCCTCTGTAGCTGAATGGTCACGCTTTTGGGCTGGTAGATCTGGGTTAATGTACTGGTAAGGGCATCAATTTAAACATATCCGCCCGTCACTGGAAATGAGTCAGATCAAAATAGACGTAAACAGATGCAACAGCTTTCCAAAAACACACGCATACGAGCAAGCCGTTTGAGAGATATTTCCGAATTTAGACCAGTCAAATGGTGTTTTTCCAAGAGCAAAATTACGGAAGCTTTTTTCTCAATAGTTCTGTCTGTTAAATTTAAGCGTAGGTTTCCTGGGCCATTGTCACTGATAGTAAAATTCTTCTGGACAGTTAACCGCATTTTCAATATATATAATAGACCGACGTTTCGGCCGCTGTTGCAAGTGGCCTTTCTCAGGGCTTTGTGCTGAGCTGACTGCTGAATGAGACGTCGAATTATTGACGATTATATAATTTTTGGAACTGGATGTCTCATGAATAAGGTAAGAATCTGCTAAATACATTGTTTGCTCTGCAACAAAGTCCTTCCTTTGCTAACCACATGACTATTAGTGTTTAGAGCCTGCAGTAGTTAGAGTCTTTTATTTAGCTGGGTGTAGTTGCTGCTTGCTGCTATCGCTGTAGTTCGAGTAACAAAGAGGTAAGTGGGTTATGAAAAAGCGTAGGTTATTTTTAGGATTTCTTCTAATTCTGGGCCATTCTTTTGTGTTAACTATTTGTAGTCAGACTGTGTTTCATTTGTTTATTGTGGGTCATAAATGACTAGGATAAGTTTGAGTTGTATTTGTCAGAGAAAATTCTGTAGGTCAGTGTTGTAATGATAAAAACAAGCAAAGAGACTGTAGGTTCAGTTGCACTCAGCAGTTTAAGAAGGTTCAGTTGCATTCAGAAGCTTAAGTAAAAACTTAGAAGTTTTACCTGGCGACCCTGCCAGGATACTTCACTGGAATTTTCTGATTTTCCTTGTAGTTTGAATAATTAGTGCATGATAGAAATTAGTTATTGTTTACTGCTAGAACGCAATTGTATACATAGAATATCCTTTGTAGTTGTAGTTTCTTACTGTTGTACTATATTGTAATGAGAAAAGCAGTTGTGGCATACATGTGGATTTGCGCTAAGTATTTTACAGTCACTTTGGCAACTAATTAGATATTGATTATTTTCAGTGCTATTTTAGTGTGTCTTCATATTTTTGCTTTCAAAATTTTTGTGTGTGTTATTGTGTGAAATACTGTGATAATTATGGAATATAAAAGGTGTAATATTGGGCTGCAAAGGAAATTGAGAAATGACAGTGAAGGTGAGCATAGCGTGTTAGCACCACCTTGTAATGAATTGACAAATGTCCAAGATAATAATTTGGTAATTGTGCATAGGGACATGGAACAGGCAGTAAATAATGGTGTAGACAGTGAAACAATCAGTAAACAGGGAAGTACTGTCGATCATTGGTCGGTAACAGTTCTCCTCAGGAATGCGAAATAAGGGAACCAAATCTAGCATATACTATGGATTCAGGTTTTGTGTCTTCACCATTTTCCCAGTTAAGTCAAGACTCGCTCTGTTGTTGTTGTTGTGGTCTTCAGTCCTGAGACTGGTTTGATGCAGCTCTCCATGCTACTCTATCCTGTGCAAGCTTCTTCATCTCCCAGTACCTACTGCAACCTACATCCTTCTGAATCTGCTTAGTGTATTCATCTCTTGGTCTCCCTCTACGATTTTTACCCTCCACGGTGCCCTCCAATGCTAAATTTGTGATCCCTTGATGCCTCAGAACATGTCCTACCACCCGATCCCTTCTTCTGGTCAAGTTGTGCCACAAACTCCTCTTCTCCCCAATCCTATTCAGTACCTCCTCATTAGTTACGTGATCTACCCACCTTATCTTCAGCATTCTTCTGTAGCACCACATTTCGAAAGCTTCTATTCTCTTCTTGTCCAAACTAGTTATCGTCCATGTTTCACTTCCATACATGGCAACACTCCATACAAATACTTTCAGAAACGACTTCCTGACACTTAAATCTATACTCGATGTTAACAAATTTCTCTTCTTCAGAAACGCTTTCCTTGCCATTGCCAGTCTACATTTTATATCCTCTCTACTTCGACCATCATCAGTTATTTTACTCCCTAAATAGCAAAACTCCTTTACTACTTTAAGTGTCTCATTCCCTAATCTAATTCCCTCAGCATCACCAGATTTAATTTGACTACATTCCATTATCCTCGTTTTGCTTTTGTTGATGTTCATCTTATATCCTCCTTTCAAGACACTGTCCATTCCTTTCAACTGCTCTTCCAAGTCCTTTGCTGTCCTGACAGAATTACAATTGAAACCCTCCTTTAAACAAGTATACACGACTGTGCTTAAACTGACACACAATATTTTTAGCGCAACGCAATCTGACTTTCAAAAAATCCCTACGAAAGAATGGCCCTGACTAACATTAAACTATACCTTTCACAAATCACTAAATCACTTACCTCACAAAAATCTTCGTTACTCCCACTACTGCAATACAGCAAGCGCCACTACTGCCAGCTAAATAAAAGATTCAAACTACGGAAGGCACTAACTACTGATAGGGATAGTTAGCAAATGAAAGATATTAATAGAGAACAAACAATGTATTTACCTTGATATCATCATATATAAATATAGCAGTTCATGACAAATTTCAAAACTCCGCCATCTCTCTCCCCACATCCACCACTGCTGGCGGCTCACCTCCAACTGCGCAACGCTACGCGCTGTTCACATCCAGCTGCCTCTGCCCAACACTACAATGGCAGACAACAATGCAAACTAGCCACCGACTGCACACAGCACAGCCAGTGATTTTCATACAGTGCGCTACGTAACGTTGCCAATAAGAAAACATAAACAGCCTACTTACATAGCCCCCATGCTCCCCACAAAAATTTTACAAATTGATTTGGGCAGTGGCCAATAATTATGTGATAAAATTTTTCATAATTACAATAACAAATAAATCAAACACTTATCGATACAATGTTGGTCAATAGCTAAAATTTTCTCACAGTCCATAAAGACAGTCCTGATCGTTTATCACAGTAAAATAGTAGTGTTGTTCTCAAAGTCTGAGCAGTAAAAGAAAATGCACACGGAAGTAGTGGATTTCCATGCAGTCTTGAAGAAGTAGCGTTGTACTTCCAACGGAAAGACAGTGCTGACTCTCGACATGCAGACAGGTCATGGGCCACAACAGAGCAAACCCACAGCAGAGTCAGTCGAAGTTTTGAAGAATATTGGTAGGTAGGTCATCACAGAGCAGACCCACTGTAGTCCTGGTAGAGATTACGGTACTGGTGGGCCACCAGAGGTGCAGACCCACTGCAGTCCTTGTAGAAATAATGGTACTGGTGAGTCAGCAAAGGTGTAGACCCACTGTAGTCCTTGTAGAAATGGCCAGCAGCCATCTGTTGTGACTGTGCAGGTGCACAGTCACCATTGAAGAGTCTTGCGGACAATATAGCAAGTCCATAAACCACCACTTGTGCACTCACAAAGTTTTTTTTTGAAATGTCCTTAGAACCAGCAATGCTGTTATCCAGTCCCTTGCTGAATTATTAACACACGTGCAGACACTATCAGTCCCTACTTCTCACATATTGTCCATATACCATGACCAACAGAAACGTGTGCAGTGAAATGCAACTTACAAGTTACTTAATTTGATGAACTGGTGTCAATTTCAATTTTATAACATGAGAATACAATAACAAAGGTACAAAATACATCATTAAAGAACATAACAATACAGATAACATTTGTAGTACAGGCTTTACAACAGAATAGAAATAACATATACATCAGTGTTACAGGAATTATGACACGAGTACATACATAAAAGATCAGAATAACTTTCGAAACATCAATTTTACACATGAGCATTAAAACAAAACAGAACAAATAATGTTTAAACATCTTTACAAAGTAAATAACATAGTATTAGAAAAATTCTACAACATAAAAACATCAGCTAAACACATAAAGACAGGAAAAAGACAAACACACAAGGGTACATAAACACATACCAGAATAACACAGGAGGAAAGGACAGGGTTTGTTTTCAGTGTAACATTTGGTACTGCAGTCCAACCCAAAACTTCATTCCATAGATCTTTCGTCTTATTTCAACATTTGTTTCCACCAAAAAAATCCTATCCAAGCATGCTTTCTGTATTTATATGTTCACATATTTCTTACCTCATTATTTATTTTCAAGAAAATCCTACCTATACCTGCTTTCTTTACGTTTTTCGTATAACTTCTCAATGCATTTCTTCCAATGCAACTCATTCTTTTCTATAGTCTACCCCCTCTTAAGCTAACTTAAATCTACTGAGCTCAGATGCTAAACTAAGGGACGAGGCAATGCAGCAGCACAGAACAATTAACACAAACAGCAATAAAAAAAATGGAAATTTGCAAAGCAAGCTGCAGTAAATCTAAATTACCAAGCGAAGCAACATTACAACTAATATGAGCCAATGGGCAGCAGCAAGAAAAATAAATCAGTAGCATAACTAGATTAACAGAGTAATGCAAAGTGAAATTTAATAGCACTATGCCTGGCAAGCAGAAACAGAAAATGAAATATCTTATACCTAAACATGACATAGCTCAAGCAGAAAAAATAGTACACTAAAGATAACAACGCAGACAAGGGAAATGTCTATTCACATCTTAATGTCTAAGTAATTAAAGTGCTGCACCACAAAAACTAATTCTACAAAAATTACCAAATACTCGAAAAGAAAATTATATATGCAGTTACTGTTATTAGTCCCTTCTTATTGTTCTTTCCATTCCAAGAGCTCCTTTTTTTTAAGAATGTGGATTACAAAATTATTATTTAATAGATCTGTTGACAGAAAGTGTTCACATTAGCAAACGCATTTTATTTTATAAAAGCAATGCTGCAAGACAGCTGGAAATTAGATATGAAATGAAATAAGCAACTATGAAAAGCAAAGCATAAAAATATCATTCAATAGTCATGTGACATTTCATAAGTTAGTAGAAATTCTCTCAACTCTCGTAGAAAGACACTTGTCCTAATCAGGCGTGCAGTTGTACGAATATTTCCCATCAATTCATAAGCATTTCAGTAAGTAGCACAAAATACGAGTAATCATATGTTTCCAAGTAATGAGTGTGTCGTATTTGCGATGCTTTCTACAAAGGAATGTCAACAGCGAGGTTAATGGCCTTTTTTTTTCACCTAATGGCTGTTTCTCCGGGTGGCTGGCACAGGTGGCCGCTCAAGACGCATTATGTCAAGGTCACTTACCTTTCTTACCGAAATATTTACGACAACAGTTTCCGCTACAGTGGCAGTCTCGTATAAAAATATTACACAGGTCAAGAATTTGCGTTACAAATCTGTAGAAACAAAATCCTATTGATATAACAGTGTCCAAAAAGTTGTCGGCGGCATTTTAATACATTCACGCATTTACATACATTTCATAACTCTTAAAGTATTATTCTTGGTTTCCAACAACCTGTTTCACAAACCAGAGTGAGTCCCTAACCACTACTCATTATTCCTTACCTTATTCGTCGACACTTCTTCAATATTTTATGATAACAGATACGTAGCATACTCAAATAACTCATATAGCATCAGCTTATTGATCATAAACATACCGCAACAGCATAATACACATAGTCATCGTAATAATATCATAACACCTCAGTCAACTCTCAAAATCGTTATAGCTTCCTCCAATAATTTCAAAACCTAAAAAAAATTCTCTGCTCATGTCAAAAGTGTAATCTGCCTCAAACGTACTTTAAAAATCGTGATCCCATACCAAATACATCATTCAAAGCTCTTATAGTATCACAATGGTTCCGAAAAAATATGAACAGTTCACAAAGTACAGACAAAATACAATTTCATAAGTGTGAAGTTATCCAGCTGTGTAATTGCGTAAACATGTGTCACTGATGTAGTAAAATAAATGTTTATCTCTGTCAAATAATCAGATAGCTGTGTAATTCTGTGTTAGAGAAATATGGTACCGATGTGTAAAGTTGTATAAGCAAATACCATATTAGCTAGGGCTCCTTGTGCTTGCCAAACACATGGTACACAAACTAAGCGTGTACCCCCCTGAGGATTAATGTAATTATACCCTCAGGTGTTACAGATTACAGAAATGGAATGAAATGTATCACAGAAAACCCTTGTATCATTACACTTCAAATATCTTAAAAAAATAAATGTTTTAAATGCGAAATTAATCACTCACATACGTGTACTGTAGCGCTAAACTGTGCGTCATGTTGTAAGATAATTCTGTGGAAGTGTCGTAGTTATCGTCCTCCGAAAGCTAAGTTCTGCAGAAGTCAATGTACTTACCTCATGATACACAAAAGTGAAATGCTTTGCGTATAGATATCTTAGTTGTTACGCTTATTGCCGTGATGAGGAAAGTACTGTGCTGTATCGTATTGTTGTGCTACGGAAAAGGCAGTCTCATTGTAGCTATACCACAAAAGTTACTACTAAAACCTAAGTTACTACTAAAACCTGTTTCACTTTTCAGAAGAATTCAGAAAAACTGTGCAGATATAAAACAGATACACCGCAAAAGCAACATTGTAAATTGCTACTCATTAGTAGCGTCATGATAAAAATCGTGTAGCTGTCACATAAACTAACCACTATGTCATCCGGTATCTCACTGAAAGTACTTTAAATCCAGAATGTATTTTCAAGTAAACCAAAATGTTGCATTAAAATCTCATTAGCAGTACCAGTATGTGTCCTAAGTATGTAAGCCTTATAGTCGTTACGTAATCGTGCAACAAACAAGCAAGAATGCACACACACAATAACACTGTGTCGTCTGTTCACAATAACAATGCATTCGTAATTTCTCCTTAAATAAGTTCTCTTGGTTCTTGACTGGATATTTAACTTCAAACATTGTTACATGTTAACAGTTTCTTAAGTCCTACAAAGCATACTAGTAATGTAAAGTGAAAAGTTATATGGCAAAGACAAAGTTAAAAAGCAGATTATCTTTCAATAAACGGTTTTACATGTGAAATGTGGTGTAATACTTTACTCTTCACAGTACTCAGAGTTTGAACTTGAATACAATTGTCATGTGGTGTATGTCAGTAAAGAATACTGGAATTTTTCTCAAGGTTAGCGTCTATGTTATTTTTCTCTGAGCCAGCCGGCGCATGAGGCTGACTGGGGTGCGGGTCCTTGTCTGTTTCTTTGTTGGCGCGTGTCGTTATTGGGATTAGGAGACCGAACTTCTTGAAATTCACTCTGACGAGAAGGCCCTGCCCTGTTTGAATCCCGCCAGTTCTTATGCAATTCAGGTCTGTCGTTACGAATATATCGTCTGTCGTCATGTCGGTAGATTCCGTAGTTTCTTCCTTGTCCGTCACGTGGTGGAGAATTTCTCCCTGAATCGTAACTGTGCGCCGAACTGTTGCGTCTGAAGTTATTCTGCCTCCCTTGATAATAATTGTTTTGGTTCCCATATTGTCTGTTTCTCTGATTGTCTCTGTGATAGTCATTACTACGGAAATGCGATCTTTCTCTGTAACTATTATTACACTGCCAGTGGTTGTCATATGGGTGGTGTCTGTTTTGGTCACGATTTGCGTTGTGGAATAGCCTTGTCGTGTCCAGTTATTGTTTCTGCCGTCACGGAATTGTGACCTGTAGTGATTGTTTTCCTGTTTTCGCATCCGGCGACTGTCTGTGTCAATTTCCAGTTCTTGTAAGAGCCCCTGAAAAGCTTCAATGTCGTCTTTGCAACGTCCTGCCAAAATAATATGTCGTAAATGTTCAGGCAATTTGATTAAGCAAATGGGGATGAGTTCTGAGGGGCTGTATGGGTTTGACAGGTACTGATTCTTATGCAACATGTCTTCAAAATATTTCATAAGAATGGAAAATTCAGATTGTTCGAAACGTTTCATCATTATGATGCTATGTTTTACTCGGTCTTGTGTAGCTTGAGACCAATATGCTGAGAGGAAGGCATGATAAAAATCTCCTTCACTGTGACAATCGTGAATGACCGATCGCATTCTTACAGCTGGTTCATTCTCTAAGTAGCCACACATAAAATCTAATCTGTGTTCTAACGACCAGTTGGGAGGAAAACAATGAGAGAATTGAAGCAGCCATGCTTGTGGATGAATGTCGTTGGCAGAATTCTTAAATGTTTTAAATTTACGTGTAGTAATGAACAGCTTATAGTCAAAATCATCATGTCGGCGAGTCGCATAGCGGTCATTGTTACGTCGTGTCGGCGGTTCCATCTCAAAATTCGGTGTGCCTTGCCAATTTCTTTCAAAATTTCCGAAGTGTCTTGTGTTATTATTTTGTGGTTGTTCCGTATTTCTATGTCCCTCTTCCCGTATTGGGACGCGAGTGTCCTCTGAAATACGTAATTCTTGTATTACCTGTGTCAGCTGATCTTGTACTTCGCGGATTTCTCTTTTGTACTGTGTATTGATTTGATTTTGATTTTGGTTGAATTTTCTAATTTCTTCATACTCTTCAGTGTCAGTGAAGGCTACAGGTGTTGCGTCATTCAGATCATCATCTACCTTTGTAGATAAGTTAGTGAACTGATCTGAAAGTTCGGCTACTTTGTCCGATAGTGTACTTATTTCCTCAGTGTGTTTTTCTGAACCAAGTTTCAGAGTATCTACTGTGTCCTTTAAGTTTTCCTGAGTTTTTGCAAGTTGCGTAACCGAATCGGTAGATGCAACTGAGTCAAATTTAGCTTGCAAGGTCTCATGATTTTCATGAACAATAGTTTGCAGTTCTTTTATGGCTGCTTCGTGATTCTGTAGTGCATTTTCATGACTCGAAAAAATAGGTTGGAAATGCTCACAAATTTGGGTTTTTACGTCGTTACAGAGTTTTTGACATTTCGATTCAATCTGATGTAACTCAATAGTTAAATCCTCACGTGTTTGTTCAAGAGTTTGCTCCAATGAGTCTAACTTTTGAAGCTGTTGCTGTGTTTGTCTCTGATTTAGTTCCATTGTGTCTAACTTTTGCTGTGTTTGTCTCTGATTTTTTTCCATTGTGTCTAACTTTTGAAGATTTTGTTCCATTGTGTCTAACTTTTGAAGCTTTTGCTGTGTTTGTCTCTGATTTTGTTCCATTGTGTCTAACTTTTGAAGCTTTTGTCCCATTTGTTGCATTAATTGTAATAACAATGCACTGGTGTCTGAAACATGTTCCTCAGTGCTTTTCGGCAGTGAATTTGCACCGGAACCATTCACATTTTGACAAGCAGAAAATGTGTCTTGACTTATTTGAGAAAACGGTGAGGACCCAAAACCTGAATCTACAATATTTGCAAAATTGTGTCCTGTCATTCCCGATTCCTGAGGCGAGCTGTTGCCGACCGATCGATCGATAATGCTTCCCTCTTCACTAATTGTTTCACTGTCCACGCCATTGTTTGCCGCCCGCTCCATTTCCCTATGCACAATTACCAAATTACTACTTTGAACATCAGTTAATTCATTACTCGGTGGCGCTAACACACTGCTTTCGTTTTCACTGTCATTTCTCAGTTTACTTTGGAGCCTAGTATTACGTTTTTCACACGCCATTATTGTCACAGTATTTCACACGACAACTCAGAAAAACACAATTTGAAGAGCAAAAATAAGAGAACACATTAACATAACACTGAAAATAATATCTAGTTAATTGCATCTGCGAAATACTTGGTGCAAATCTACATGCATGCCACAACTGTTTTACTGTACAACAATGAAAGACTGCAACTACAATGGAGATTTTCTCTACAAATATGAGCTAGCAATAAACAAAAGCTACACTAATTACACAAACTACAAGAAAAAAATCAGAAGATTCCAATAAGGTATCCTGGCAGGTTCGCCATATGAAACCCTCCTTTAAACAATTATACGCGACTGTGCTTAAACTGACACACAATATTTTTAGCGCAACGCAATCTGACTTTCAAAAAATCCCTACGAAAGAATGGCCCTGACTAACATTAAACTATACCTTTCACAAATCACTAAATCACTTACCTCACAAAAATCTTCGTTACTCCCACTACTGCAATAGCGCAAGCGCCACTACTGCCAGCTAAATAAGAGATTCAAACTACGGAAGGCACTAACTACTGATAGGGATAGTTAGCAAATGAAAGATATTAATAGAGAACAAACAATGTATTTACCTTGATATCATCATATATAAATATAGCAGTTCATGACAAATTTCAAAACTCCGCCATCTCTCTCCCCACATCCACCACTGCTGGCGGCTCACCTCCAACTGCACAACGCTACGCGCTGTTCACATCCAGCTGCCTCTGCCCAACACTACAATGGCAGACAACAATGCAAACTAGCCACCGACTGCACACAGCACAGCCAGTGATTTTCATACAGTGCACTACACAACGTTGCCAATAAGAAAACATAAACACCCTACTTACACAATGTCATCGGCGAACCTCAAAGTTTTTACTTCTTCTCCATGAATTTTAATACCTACTCCAAATTTTTCTTTTGTTTCCTTTAATGCTTGCTCAATATACAGATTGAATAACATCGGGGAGAGGCTACAACCCTGTCTCACTCCCTTCCCAACCACTGCTTCCCTTTCATGTCCCTCGACTCTTATAACTGCCATCTGGTTTCTGTACAAATTGTAAATAGCCTTTCGCTCCCTGTATTTTACCCTTTCCACCTTCAGAATTTGAAAGAGAGTATTCCAGTTAACATTGTCAAAAGCTTTCTCTAAGTCTACAAATGCTAGAAACGTAGGTTTGCCTTTTCTTAATCTTTCTTCTAAGATAAGTCGTAGGGTTGGTATTGCGTCACATGTTCCAACATTTCTACGGAATCCAAACTGATCTTCCCCGAGGTCGGCTTCTACCAGTTTTTCCATTCGTCTGTAAAGAATCCGCGTTAGTATTTTGCAGCTGTGACTTATTAAACTGATAGTTCGGTAATTTTCACATCTGTCAACACCTGCTTTCTTTGGGATTGGAATTATTATATTGTTCTTGAAGTCTGAGGGTATTTCGCCTGTCTCATACATCGTGCTCACCAGATGGTAGAGTTTTGTCATGACTGGCTCTCCCGAGGCCATCAGTAGTTCTAATGGAATGTTATCTACACCCAGGGCCTTGTTTCGACTCAGGTCTTTCAGTGCTCTGTCAAACTCTTCACGCAGTATCTTGTCTCCCATTTCGTCTTCATCTACATCCTCTTCCATTTCCATAATATTGTCCTCAAGTACATCGCCCTTGTATAAACCCTCTATATACTCCTTCCACCTTTCTGCCTTCCCTTCTTTGCTTAGAATTGGGTTGCCATCTGAGCTCTTGATATTCATACAAGTGGTTCTCTTCTCTCCAAAGGTCTCTTTAATTTTCCTGTAAGCAGTATCTATCATACCCCTAGTGAGACAAGCCTCTACATCCTTGCATTTGTCCTCTAGCCATCCCTGATTAGCCATTTTGCACTTCCTGTCGATGTCATTTTTGAGACGTTTGTATTCCTTTTTGCCTGCTTCATTTACTGCATTTTTATATTTTCTCCTTTCGTCAATTAAATTCAATATTTCTTCTGTTACCCAAGGATTTCTATTAGCCCTCGTCTTTTTACCTACTTGATCGTCTGCTCCCTTCACTACTTCATCCCTCAGAGCTACCCATTCTTCTTCTACTGTATTTCTTTCCCCCATTCCTGTCAATTGTTCCCTTATGCTCTCCCTGAAACTCTCTACAACCTCTGGTTCTTTCAGTTTATCCAGGTCCCATCTCCTTAAATTCCCACCTTTTTGCAGTTTCTTAAGTTTCAATCTACAGATCATAACCAATAGATTGTGGTCAGAATCCACATCTGCACCAGGAAATGTCTTACAATTTAAAACCTGGTTTCTAAATCTCTGTCTTACCATTATATAATCTATCTGATACCTTTTAGTATCTCCAGGATTCTTCCAGGTGTACAACCTTCTTTTACGATTCTTGAACCAAGTGTTAGCTATGATTAAGTTATGCTCTGTGCAAAATTCTACAAGGCGGCTTCCTCTTCCATTTCTTCCCCCCTATCCATATTCACCTACTATGTTTCCTTCTCTCCCTTTTCCTACTGACGAGTTCCAGTCACCCATGACTATTAAATTTTCGTCTCCCTTCACTACCTGAATAATTTCTTTTATCTCGTCATACATTTCATCTATATCTTCATCATCTGCAGAGCTAGTTGGCATATAAACTTGTACTACTGTAGTAGGCATGGGCTTCGTGTCTATCTTGGCCACAATAATGCGTTCACTATGCTGTTTGTAGTAGCTAACCCGCGCTCCTATTTTTTTATTCATTATTAAACCTACTCCTACATTACCCCTATTTGATTTTGTATTTATAACCCTGTAATCACCTGACCAAAAGTCTTGTTCCTCCTGCCACCGAACTTCACTAATTCCCACTATATCTAACTTTAACCTATCCATTTCCCTTTTTAAATTTTCTAACCTACCTGCCCGATTAAGGGATCTGACATTCCACACTCCGATCCGTAGAACGCCAGTTTTCTTTCTCCTGATAACGACGTCCTCTTGAGTAGTCCCCGCCCGGAGATCCGAATGGGGGACTATTCTACCTCCGGAATATTTTACCCAAGACGACGCCATCATCATTTAATCATACAGTAAAGCTGCATGTCCTCGGGAAAAATTACGGCTGTAGTTTCCCCTTGCTTTCAGCCGTTCGCAGTACCAGCACAGCAAGGCCGTTTTGGTTAATGTTACAAGGCCAGATCAGTCAATCATCCAGACTGTTGCCCCTGCAACTACTGAAAAGGCTGCTGCCCCTCTTCAGGAACCACATGTTTGTCTGGCCTCTCAACAGATACCACTCCGTTGTGGTTGCACCTACGGTACGGCCATCTGTATTGCTGAGGCACGCAAGCCTCCCCACCAACGGCAAGGTCCATGGTTCATGGGGGGGGGGGGGAGACTCACTCTATGCTTTTCAAAATACGAATACTGACGATGCAAATGCATTGCCGAAAAGCACAAGGGAATATGTTTCAGTTCCTAATGCATTGTTATTGCAGTTAATTCAGGATATGGAACAAAATCAGAACAAAACACAGCAAATAAATGGAATGAACACAGAAACAGTTTCAAAAGTTAGACACAATGGAACAAAATCTTCCAAAGTTAGACACATTGGAACAAAATCTTCAAAGTTTAGACACAATTGAACAAACGTTGAACACATGAAGATTTAACTGCTGAGATACTCAAAATCGATCGATATATCAAAAAATTTCTGAAGATGTAAAAATATAAATTTGTGCGCATTTTCAGCCTATTTTTTGCGACATAATAACGCATTATAGACTCATGAAACAGCAATAAAAGAACTGCAGATCATTGTTCACGAAAATCACGTAACCTAGCTGGCTAAAACTGACTTAGTTGCATCTACTGATATGGTTCCGCAGCTTGTAAAAGTTCAGGAAAACTTAAAGGACACATTAGATACTCTAAAATTTGGTTCAGATACACACAAAGACAAAATCAGCATATTATCAGAAAAAGAAGTCGAACTTTCAGATCAGCTAACTAATTTCTCTAGAAGGTAGATGATGATTTGAATGATAAAAGATCCAAAAGACCCAAAAGGCTTGTTTAAACAATTTGTTGTCATTTAATATGAACGCTGTTTGGCAAAAATATTAGCTTATTTATTATGAACAATCATTTACTTCTGATTATTACTGTAATAATGATCTGATTGTGTCTAATTACTTATAATATTTCTTTATTTAAATATTGTTGTAATATATTACCTTAATCCGGGAAGTGGTCAAGTTATGTCCAATATGTCTGTAGAAATTAAGAACTATATATTTTTGGTGAGGGTGGTCTTCACCCAATGGAAAAGTAGACACTAACAGAACAGTAGAGGAGTCAAATGAAGACTGGGTGTTTTGAATGAAGAGCTCAAGGGAGCAATTCAGCACATCTGAATGTTCCGGAAGAAGGCAGAGCTGCCTGTGGCCTTGGGTGATAGTTGATGTAGTGGGTGATAGAGTCTGAGTAGTGAAGTGCCACTATGAGACTTTACATGGAGATATGGTGGATGACAGACCTGGCTAAGGTAACATGCTATATTCGGTCCTGTTGGCGATTGACTGCGGGTGTTGAACAGATGCTAAAATTTGAAGGGTCTTCGTGAGTTCTGAATATTCTCCAGTGTAGGACACTAACTTTTTCACTTGTATTACACAACTGAGGAAATACAGTGTATGAGGTTCTACTCATCTTTTCGTGTGTGTTATTTTGTCTGTTGTGGCGTAATAAGCTCGCTACGCCACACTGAGAAGGAACCCGAAAGGCACGCGTACACACACGCCGACTGGCGTCAAGTCTGGAACAGGATACGTTATGACTGCTATAAAGAAAATACGTAGCTTTGGAATATACTTAACTTTTAATCAATCCTTGTGATACATCTCTCTTGACTATACAAATGAGACTCGTGAGATACATGCACTGTGACAATTGGCGCCTTGCTAAGTCGTAGCCATTAACTTAGCTGAAGGCTATTCTAACTGTCTCTCGGCAAATGAGAGCAAAGGCTTCGTCAGTATAGTCGCTAGCAACGTCGTCGTACAACTGGGTCGAGTTCTCGTACGTCTCTCGAGACCTGCCGTGTGGTGGCGCTCGGTCTGCGATCACACAGTGGCGACACGCGGGTCCGACATGTACTAATGGACCGCGGCCGATTTAAGCTACCACCTAGCAAGTGTGGTGTCTGTCAGTGACACCACATTGTCAACCATCATGGTGAACTCTGAACTGTTTTGAACTACTGCATATTTTTTACATCATGAATACGAAAGGGACTTAGTTTTTGTGTACGTTTGATGACTGTCTAGTTTCAGGATTTGCTGCCATTCTCGTAAAATCTCAACATGTCATTACTGCCTTGGATAAGACTATTTTCTGTCTGTATTTTTACTGAATATTGCAGGACCAGTTCCTGTTTATTTGAGATGTCCTTTCTTGCATGAAAATTATTCAAATTAATTCTCTGTCGTCTGCATCAGTTACAGATGTTAGAATAGAACTCTTGTTATTTAATTATTCATTAAACTTTTATTAAGTATTTCTGTGTATTTTACTAAATTCTAGCCAATGCACAAACAATGTGACTGAGGACTCACAGCTACAGGTTATCATTTTCAGGGAATTAGCTGTCGGGCATGAAAGCAGACGTGCATGGTTTGACCCTATGATTACGTCGAGATATTCCTTTCAAACAAAGGTGCGCATAGCCCCAGTACGTGAGGTATGAATAACCACCGGTAAAAACATAGCTGGTTTGCTCGTTTAGGTTGCTGTTTGGAAGAGCGACTACAGGAAAGAGAACTGTTAAATACTGTTGTACGCTTCAACTGAAAAAGTGTAACTGAGTGATTAAGAATTATGGCGGAGAAAAGTTTATTATTGAAGGTGCATAGTGCTGCAAAGTAGTACATGAATTAGTATCTTCTGTCGCCTCAGCTACTTCAACAATTATGCTGCTAGGGCCTAATCCAGCTCGTCGTTTTCTCATATAACAAAAGTTTCAACGACGATGGAACACTATCATTTATATTGCTGGTAGTTTCGTGCAGAACAGTCCTGCTCGCCAACACCCACAATGGCCTTGGAAATTTGGTTTCCATTTCCAGTGTATAAGCTGAAGAAGTCTTTCGGCAGCCAATGGCCTCAGTATGGTAATGGGAACCAAGTCATTGTTTCGCAACTTACACCCCAAGTACTCTTGATCCATGTAGTTACCGATCCACTGCTACAGCTGACGGAAACATTTTAAGGGGCTCCGGAAAGGCGCAAAATCATGAAAAGTTCAATTTTTACTTTTTTGCGTTTTCTGAATCTGCAGACTATTACCTTTTAATTGATATATTATTTATTCAATTCCGAAGACTACAACTATTTTAAATTTTTTTTGAAATGTGTTCTACATGGGCGTGACCCACTGTGGCGCTGTTAAACTGCTGTCAAATGGTGTTATTATTAACGTCCGTGTTCATCAGGTACATTTTAGTGATGTGAGATAAAGTATGTGTTGTGGCTAACCTATGATGGTTCAATATATATCGCTGGTGTGATTGTCGATTGTTTCATGTTTATTTACTCTGTCGTTATCTCGAAAATATTCGTAATTAATTCTGTTTCTTGAGTCTCTGTTTTGTTGAAGTATAATAATGAGTGAAAGTAAAGTTATTAGAAATCCTCTGAAGGCTTTTAAGAAAAGGAGAAATGTTGGAAAGCCAAGGGTATGTGTTATTACTGTAAACAATAAAGACGATGAAAATCCCCAACATTGCTTGTGTCCCAAAGAAGAAGACAGTTGGTGTAAATATAACAAAGGATTGCTAACTGGTGAAGTGTACACTCATAAGCATAGTCTGCCTCATGCAATAATGGAGGTGATAAAACCTATTTTCAGAGACTTAGCAGCACCTGAACTGTTGAAAAAGTGTATTCACGGAAAAACTCAAAACCCCAATGAAAGTGTAAATAGTGTTATATGGTCGAGAATCCCCAAGACTGTATTTGTTGGAATAGAAACACTTCACTTTGGTGTGTATGATGCTGTTGCGACTTTCAATGATGGCAACATTGTAAGGTGCAAGGTATTTAGAAATATGGGAATGAAGATAGTTCTAACATGGTACGAGCGATGCTTGCTTTAGACAAGGAACGCCTTCGGGCTGCAGACAGGGCTGTAAAGAGTCTAGAAATACAAGCAAGAGTAAACAGGAGGAGGAACAAGAGGAAGCTGGAGGAGGAGTTTGCAGAGGATGAAGATAATCCATCCTATGGACCTGGAATGCACTAAAAAGTTAATCCATCTTTGTCGCTCGATTCCCAAAACTTTTATTTTCTCATACTAATTACATGTTTTCTAAGGATCTTCCAAACATATTTGTTTCAAACTTTCAGTAAATGTTACACAGTACCTTCTGCATAATTTAACACAGCCTTCTTCCAAAAAACTGTATATTTTTGAATATATGAAAAAAAAATTGCAAAAAAATGTTGTGAATTTTCATTACAATTGAAAAAAATCATCTTTAATAACTGAACTAAAATTTTGTAAAATCCCTGTGCTAAGTTGTAGCCCATATTCCAATAAATAATCTGTAAAAAGTTCAACTTCCTACCTCAAATACTTTGTGAGGAAAGATGTAATTTATAAGCGTTATTTTAACATTGCAAGTATAGGGCGTTCCGGAGCCCCTTAATGTGTTTTGTAGTGCTGCAGCTTCACTGGAAGGTATGGAAGCCGTGACTGATGATGCTCTGTAGGCTGATGTCACTTACTGCCTATAAGTCAGCTTGTTCATTTGCGTGGTTTGCGTGGTTACCACTATAGAGTCCAATCAACAATGTCTCGCCACCAGCTGTTATTTCCTTCGAATGGGCTGAGGTGCCAAAGAATTTAGTAACGTATGTTTCGAGATCCGAATTTCGGGAGAGGATCTAGAGAAATTTTACCTTGCTGTGGTTGAATAACGCAGAGTCGCAACCAACCACTGCGTGAAGAAGGAGCATGTGCTTGGCAATACTGTTCTCCACTGCACTTCTCGGATCGTAGTGGAGCTAAGGAGCTGACTTGAGGAAACATACATTGGGGTGAGTTTGGAGACACGTAATTACGACCAGAAGGTCAAAATACTACCACCACAATTGCGATATTCTTGTGAACGTAAGCCAGGGATTCTACCGTCTGCGCTATCCGCGTTTCTGTTATATCAGCGACGTGCTCAGAGGCGAATCGACTTTCATTGCCTTCTGTCATTAGCATGGTGTTTAGTCTATCCTTGTTTCTCTCATTCCATAGAAACGTACTAGTGAAACTGTTGGTGTCGTAGTGCCGCTAACAAGGGAACCTCCCCATCGCACCCCCCTCAGATTTAGTTATAAGTTGGCACAGTGGATAGGCCTTGAAAAACTGAACACTGATCGATCGAGAAAACTGGAAGAAGTTGTGTGGAACTATGAAAAAATAAGCAAAATATACAAACTGAGTAGTCCATGTGGAAGATATGCAACATCAAGGAGAGTGCGAGCTCAGCGGCGCCGTGGTCCCGTGGTTAGCGTAACGAGCTGCGGAATAAAAGGTTCTTGGTTCAAGGCTTCCCTCGAGTGAAAAATTTAACTTTTTGTTTTCGGTTTATGTGACAAACTATTATGTTTTCATCACTTTTTTTGGGAGTGATTATCACATCCACAAGAAAACCTAAATCGGGCAAGGTAGAAGAATCATTTTACCCATTCGCCAAGTGTACTATTTAGGTGGGTCGACAACATATTCCTGTCATGTGACGCACATGCCGTCACCAGTGTCGTATAGAATATATCAGACGTGTTTTCCTTTGGAGGAATCGGTTGACCTATGACCTTGCGATCAAATGTTTTCGGTTCCCATTGGAGAGGTACGTCCTTTCGTCAACTAATCGCATGGTTTTGCGGTGCGGTACCAAAATACAGACACTAAACTTATTACAGTGGACAGAGACGTCAATGAGCGAACGGACAGATCATAACTTTGCGAAAATAAAGGAAGTAAAATTTTCAGTCGAGGGAAGATTTGAACCAAAGACATCTCGTTCCGCAGCTGCTCACGCTAACCACGGGACCACGGCGCTCCTGAGCTCACACGCTCCTTAATATTGCTTATCTTAAGCATGAACTACTCAGTATGTATATTTTGTTTATTTTTTCATAGTTCCACAGAACTTCTTCCTGTTTTCTCGATTGATCTGTGTTCAATTTTTCAAGGCCTATCCACTGTGCCGACTTATAACTAAATCTGAGGGGGGTGCGATGGGGATGTTACCTTGTAAGTATTGTATCTCCACAGACAGGTCACACTGACGTGGCAAAAGTTATGAAATAATGACATATGGACGTACAGATGACGGTAGTACCGCGTACACGAGGGAAAAGACGGCAGTGGATTAGTGGAGCTGTCCTTTGTACTCAGGTGACTCATTGTTTCCGAAATAGTTATGGCCGCAAGAAGGGAATTAACCCACTTTGAACGTGGAATGGCAGTTGGAACCAGGCGCACGGGATATTCCATTTTGGAAATCGTTAGGAAATTCAGTATTCTGCGATCATCAGTGTAAACAGTGTGCCGAGAATACAAATTTCAGGCATTACCTGTCACCACGGACAACGCCGTCGCCAACGGCCTTCACCAAATGACCGAGAGCAGCGACGTGAACGTAGACTTGTCAGTGCTAACAGATTAGCAGCATTTGCTTGAAATAACCGCAGAAATCAATGTGGGACGTACGACGAGCGTATCCGTCAAAACAGTGCAGCGATATTTCGCGTTAATGGGCTATGGCAGCAGACAACCGACGTGAGTGCCTTTTCCTACAGCACGGCAGCACCTATAACGCCTTTACTGGGCTAGTGACCACATAGATAGGCTGCTAGACGACTGGAAAAACGCGACCTGGTCAGATTAGTCCCGATTTCAGTTAATATTATCTGATGGTGAGGTTCGAGTGTGGCTCGGACCCCACGGAGCCATGGACCCGAGTTTGTCAACAAGACACTGAGCAATCTGGTGGCGGTTCCATAATGGCGTGGGCTGTGTTTGGATGGAATGGACTATATTCTCTGGATGTCCGGCCATCTATAGCCATTTATGGACTTCCTCTTCCCAAGTAACGAAGGAATTTTTATGTATGACAATGCCGCATTTCACCAGGTCTCCATTTTTCGTCATTTGTTTGTTGCCTGACATGAATCGCACCGAACGTTTGTGAGGCAAAATCGAGTTAGTGCACAATGTCCTGCACCGACAACACTTTCACAATTATGGATGGCTACAGAGACAGCATGGCTCAGTATTTCTGCAGGGGACTTATAATGACTTGTTGAGTCCATGCCACGTCCCTACACGGGGCAAAAGGCTGTCCGACACGATATTTCGAGGTGTCTCATGACTTTCGTCACGTGTGTAGGTCTACCTCCCCAAGCGCTCTACGGATTTTGTAGTCTTCTTAGAAGTATCCATCGAAGACAGTTGTCGCACTTTGGCTGCACTTACTTCGTGCATAGTGGATATATAAGTGGCAATTTCGTCCGAAGGTGTGGCCACTCGATCATGCGAATGTGTGCTAAAAAATGCCCCCATCAATCACATATGGTGTCACTTAGATCAAGAGCAGTGGGTTGGCAAGAAAAGGGTTGGTTCCCATTACCACATTGAAAACCTCAGCACCCGAGAGGCTTTTTCATCTTACATCTTGCAAATGTAAGTCAGATCGCCAAGGTCGGTGTGAGTGTAGCCAGCAGGACTGTTCCTCATGAAACTGTGCCAGCAATGTGATGGGTCGCGCTCCAACATCGACGACAGTTTTCAAACAGCAGAAGACGACCTGGACGAGGCCCATTGCAGTACCACTGTGTGAACTAGCTGAGACGACAGAAGGTATATATTAAAGTTAAGCTTTATGCGTCTACAATAATAAAGTTTTCTCTGTCGTAATTATTAATCATTCAGTTACATTTTTTCCGGTTGAAGAACAGGAAAAACTCACTTTTCATCTTGAACCTTTCACAGCCCGTGACGCTTTGCCTGGAGGTTCTAATGACCATGACTTTCATCTCCACGTCCCAGGACCCAAGAAATATTGACTGGGCCACTAACAGGCAAATGGAGACTAGTAAGGAAACTGCGCACATGACATCGTCACAGGTATTTCATCATACGTAGATGGTTTGCTGTACAACTGAAATTAATTGAAATGTCCTGTGGCTGGGGTCTTCCGTCGGGTAGACCGGTCGCCTGGTGTATGTCTTTAGTTGACGCACTTCGGCGACTAGCGTATCGATGGGGATGATATGATGATGAAGACAACACAACATCAAGTCCGCGAGCGGAGAAAATCGCCGAACCATCCGGGAATCAAACCCGGGCCCCTTGGCACAGCATTTGGTCGAGCAGACCGCTCAGCAACCAAGGCGAACTCTGTACAACTTACCTATCCTCTGCATCCATATGCTATCCTAAGTGCCTTATTTCTTTTCCAGATGGTGAACCTATCCGAAGTGATTAAACAATACTGGGCTCAACATCCACTCATTTCATGACACTTGTGCACTACTACATACAGGTTCAAATGGCTCTGAGCACTATGGGACCACTTCTGAGGTCATCAGTCCCCTAGAGCTTAGAACTACTTAAACCTGACTAACCTAAGGACATCACACACATCCATGCCCGAGGCAGGATTCGAACCTGCGACCGTAGCGGTTCCGCGGTTCCAGACTATAGCGCCTGGAACCGCTCGGCCACCCTGGCGTGCCTACTACATACAGATTGCATATTCATTTTTCTATTCGATGTCATGCACCTGACATGTTGTGATTGTAATTTGTTAATGTTTTCATCAAACATGTTTTCCCAACAATTCATTAAAAAAAACTTTTGTTGCGTGTAATACAATGAAAGTGCAGCGCTAATGAGAGATAGAGATGTGGGAGAGGAGGACATTTCTCGTAATTTTTACTTTGCTCCTTTCCACTCCTTTGACAAAACTAAGCGAAACAGAATGTTACGGACGTTTCTTGCAGGGGTTTTTGTCGATGACATGTATACTTTTTGAGTTGTATTGGATGGGATTGGGCATTTTCGACGTACTCGTAGAAGGGCCAAATTTTGCTACCTTCCATCTCACTCTTGCAGCGATACCGCGTATGCCATTATGTCATAATTTAAAAAGAGCGATTGCCAGCAATCAGAGCCCAAGAGACCGGACTGTCAACACGAGGCACGAGCACTACCGGCGAGTAACTGCCGCCGAGCGGCCGACGTCCAGCAGTTGGTAAACAGCAGCCAACTTCTCATTCAACGGCGACCACCAATCATGGCACATAGACAACTGAGGCTACGCTCTCCCTCCATTGCAATAACCTATTAAAATAACGTTGCCTCTCCTTCTTCCTTAAGTGACCAATGAAACGAACTATCTTTTTAAATTATGAAGTAATGGCACGCGCAGTGAGCTGTAACAACAAAATATAAGGACACTGCATAGCTAGAACGCACCAGCAGACCCAGAAGAAGGCCACTGAAACAGTGGCCGAAACGTTGGTTTTCCTCCAGTAGCAGTAGTTTTATGGATTATGACGCGGTAGCATACGCAGTCTTATAGGAAATTACTACTTTCATCAGGAAGGAAGCTGTTACACGTGACGGCAACAAATACATAAAAATCTCGTAATGTTAATGTGCTACAGATCCGTTTAACAATAATTCACTTCCTCCAACAGGATAGAACCCGTTACACACCGCATGTACGTAAAAATCCTTTAATCCTAATGTGCCACAGAATAGGTCCACGGCAGTTACTACACCGAACAGGCAGAATCTGTTATGTGTGACAACCAAATGGATCAAATTAAGGTCGACTGGAATCGCTAGAAGGAAGAAATTCAACATGCTAACCTTCAACAAACAAACTATCTGCACAACAGTCTGTTAGGATGCTATTCCAAACAGGATGGCTTAACCAAAGTGAATAATCCAGTGCAACGCAGTGTAACATGTCTCATCATCGGTGCATTGCTCCAACAAAACACCCTTCAACACGATGCTTTAGACAGACAGAATATGCACTACAACTCTCCGAGATATCGTATCACTACTCGGTGCCTAGCTTCGACTAAGCACCTTTAAAAAAGACGTTGTTGACACGACACTTCCTGGCAGATTAAAACTGTGTGCTGAACTGAGCCTTAACACGGGACCACGGGGAAGTGCTCTACTGAGTGAGATAACCAAGTACGACTCCCGACCACTTGTCATAGCTTCCCTTCCGCCAATACCACGTGTCCTATCTTCCAAACTTTACAGACGTTCTCATGCGAAACTTGCAAGGCTGCATTCCTGGAAGAAAGGATATTGTGCAGACATGGCTTAGCCTTATCCAGAAGGATGTTTCCTGGCTATGCCATGTCTCCGTAATATCCCTTCTTCCAGGAGTGCTACTATTGCGCTTTGAAGGTAGGAGAGGAGGTGCTGACGGAATTAGAGCTGTGAGGTCGTGAGTCGTGTTTGGTTAGCTCAGTCCTCAGTCTGCCTTCGACGGTGGAGAAGGATGGACGGAGCTGTTTACGGCCTCGCCGCATCGCGCTCTGTCGGGGTGTCTACGAGCTACAGCTGTTCTCGTGCGAGTGAGTGTCCTTCGAAAGAAATGGCCAACTCATACAGCAAATCGCCGCTAAAATTCAGCTTCTCTAATGACTGTGCACGTCTCAATGACCTGGAAGTAGGACGATTATTTTGAGGCGATGTGAAAGTCCTTTGTGCCAGTCACATTGGAGACCACCTCTCAATTGTGAGCAGCGTGGTTTACGCTAAATTAGTAACTGATGATCCATGCGACGCGATATTAGAAAAGACAAGGGGTGGGCTCAAGTTCCGACATTCGGACGGCAACATTCGTCCAGTGACTATGGACGTCCGTACATTCCTTGCGAAGTGCTGGCAGATGATGTAGTTGCTGTAGTCTGTATGGAAAGATTCACAGCCGGCCGCTGTGACCGAGCGCTTCCAGGCGCTTCAGTCCGGAACCGCGCTGCTGTTACGGTCGCAGTTTCGAATCCTGCCTCGGGTATGGATGTGTGTGATGTCCTTACGTTAGTTAGGTTTAAGTAGTTCTAAGTTCTAGGCGACTGTTGACCTCAGATGTTAAGTACCATAGTGCTTAGAGCCATTCGAATCCCAGCTATTTCGTGGAGATACACCTACCTTATACTGAATGAAGTGGGACAGGTACGCAATGAACTCAGCACGTGTGTTAAGATCTATGAATGCAACGGCGGCTGCAGAGCGATCATTATACATTGAAGAGTCAAAGAAGCTGTTACACCTGCCTAATATCGTGCAGGGCCTCCGTGAGCACGGAAGTGCCGCAGTACGAGGTGTCATGGACTCGACTAATGTCTGAAGCAGTACTGGAGAGAATTGACATCACGAATCAAGAGAGGCTGCCCATAAATCCGTATGAGTCGGATGGCTCTGAACAGCACATTGCAAGGCATCACAGATATACTCAATAATTTTCAAGTCTGGGGTGTTTGGTGGCTAGCGGAGGTCCAAACTCAAAAGAATGTTCGTGGACCCACTCTGCAATTCTGGACGTGTGGGGTGTCGCATTGTCTTGATGGACATGCCCAAGTCCGTCGGAATGCACAATGGACGTGAATGGATGCAGGTGATCAGACAGGATACTTACGTGCTTGCCAGCTATCAGAGTCGTATATAGACGTACCAGGGGTCCCATATCACTACAGCTGCACACTGTTCACACCGTTACAGAACCTCCACAGGCTTTAACAGCCCTGCTGAAGTGCAGGGTCCATGAATTCATGTGCTTGTCTATACGCTCGATACAGTTTGAAACGAAACTCGTCCGATGAGGCAATATTTTTCCAGTCACTAACAGTCCAATGTCGGTGTTGACAGGCCCAGGCGAGGCGTAAAGCGCCGTATCGTTCAGTCACAGGAGTACATTCGTGGGCCTTCGGCTCCGAAAGCCCATATCGATGATGTTTCGTTGAATGGTCAGCATGCTGACACTTGTTGGTGGCCCAGCACTGAAATCCGCAGCGACTTGTGGAGGAGTTGCATTTCTGTCACATTGAACGATTTTCTACAGTCGTCGTTGGTCCCGTTCTTGCAGAATCTTTTTCCGGCCGCAGCGATGTCAGAGATTTGAAGTTTTACTCGATTTCTGTTATTCAAGGTAAACTCGTGAAATGGTCGTACGTGAAAATCCCCACTTTAGCGCTACCTCGGAGATGCTGCGTCCCAGCGCTGGTGCGCCGACTGTAACACCACGTTCAAACTCACATAAATCTTAATAACCTGCCATTGTAGTAGCAGCAACCGATCTAACAACTGCGCTAGACACTTGTTACCTTATGTAGGCGTTGCAGTCTGCCGGCCTGTTTTCATATCTCTGTAATTGAATACGCATGCCTCTACCAGTTTCTTATTCGCTTCAGTGTATTTGGCGGAAGCCCAAAAATCTGATCGAGTTACAGAAAAGAGCGCCACGTTCTTTGAGAATGTCTGCAGTGATGTCCAGCTCCGATGTATGGATCCGATGCCTTGCACCACCACAACACGTTTACCTCTCACATATGCAGCAGTGCTCCAGAAGCACTCCAGTTAGATGCATGAGCCTGACATTCACAGGAGCTTTCACAACCGACATTGTCAAAATGGGATGAATGGCAACTGACGCCTAACACAGTCCCCCCTTCCCCCCCCCCCCTCCCGTCCCCACCAGTCCCACTGGCTCTAGAAGGAGGTGAAGAGAAGCCCTATGGTGGTATGGAAGCTGATGAGATGATTGTGTCCACGGCCGACTTGTGCGTGGACATCAGGACGCACACCCATCACATGACGCAGAGACACACTCTCGGAAACAGCAGTCCCCAAACAGGCATAAGAAGCGAAAGGTATTCTCACGCAGTGCGCCCGCCACACAGCTGCTATCCGATACGATCTCTCATCATCAAGAATTTCCGATGGAAGCCTCCTCGCCAGATTCTCGCACGAGTCACCCCACCGGGCTTTCGTCCTTGGCCACTGTGTTTTCAAAGATGTCACCTGTATGACGGATCTGAACTATAAACGCCTTTCAGAAGCTATCCGCTTTAGACAAGGTCCAAAGGATCGCTCACATGGCGTCCCGGGTACCTCATTTGGTGCAGATCGCATCAGTGACTCCAGTGATGGCATAGTGGAACCAGGCAGTTTTCGGATACTTCGTTAGTAATGGACTTCTCTTCAAGATCCGACGATCCGACTCTACTGTGACGGTTCTAGGGTCATTCAGAGAAAGTCTATGGTCAGTTGTGCATCAATATCCAGGTATACTATACTAGTTGGTCGTGACTTGAACGTACCGTGTATAGACTGGGACGTGTGTGGATTCATTGCAGTGGGGTACAGGCAGTCAGCCTTGTGAAGTACTTTTGAACACAAATCTGTCTTGGCAGCTAGCTCGCCAGCCCACACGCAATGGAAAAACCTTGGACCTTGTAGCTACAAACAGGCCAGACCTTATCGATGGCGTCAGTGTAGAGATGGGTATTAGTTATCATGATGTCATCATAGTTACTATGCTTATGGAACATAATAAATCAGTCAAGAGGGCTAGGAGAGTGTTCCTGCTAGAAAGAGCGGAATAGCAGTTATTTGCATCTCGCTTAGACAACGAACTGCAATCATTTAGTTCCACAATGATGGACGTAGAGGCATCTGAGATGCCCTGCTAAACCCGCAGGAGAGGTAGTTTAAGTTGTGGAAAGCGGCCAAAATAAGCGGCTGTCACTTACACTCGAACATGCAACCTTTTATTTGATCAAACAATACAAGAGCCAATAAATTATTTTAAAAAAAAACAGCTTTAGTTTTGGCACTTAATTAGCGGCTGGATGCGCCGTACAATCTCATGCCTTAAGGGCAAGACCACTTTAATTTATAAGCCAATAACTTAAAGCTCAACCAAAATAAGAAATTTAAAAGGCCAAGCCTTATCTTAAAACAGTACCTAATTTAGGCTGAAGGCCCAAAGTGTCTGACACTTTAAGAGCAGACAACGTAAATTCATAATCGGCTGAAGAAGCAACACTTTACACTCAATAACATTAATTTTAAAAGTGCCAAAGGCTTTGCCGGACTCAGTGGCCGAGCGGTTCTAGGCGCTACAGTGCGGAACCGCGTGACCGCTACGGTCGCAGGTTCAAATCCTGCCTCGGGCATGGATGTGTGTGATGTCCTTAGGTTAGGTCGGTTTAAGTAGTTCTAAGTTATAGGGGACTGATGACGTCAGAAGTTAAGTCCCATAGTACTCAGAGCCATTTTTGAGCCAAAGGCTTTACGTAAAACAGTTCTTAAATTGGGTTGAAGGCCCAGAACATCGGCTAGATACCATACAAGTACAAACAAGAAGAACAAACAAGAAAAGGCAGTACACCCAAGGGCGCTCAGAAGTTCCGAGGGTCGGCCTGGAATTCAAACACTGACGCTCGCTTAGGTGAGACAAGCAGTCGGCCCAACCATTGTCGATCCGACGACAACCCAACCGACAGACAGTCAACGGACCCACCCACAAGCTAACCTCCGCTTCATCCGACCAGCACAAAACAGGGAGTTCAATGTAACACTGTAGAAGGTATTGGCGCCCACAACCAATTATACATTGAGCTGCCAAACTACACACCGTGCTTGACAGCGACAACACGATGAGGAAAATACACTGCCTGAATTTACGTCAATGGCCAGGACAGGTAACCGGAACGTTAACGGCCACAAGGCAGAAGATTCCGCTGGTGTACTTCAATTCAAATAACCAAGTACAGTTAAACTCCACTTGAGGGTGGCTAAAATTTGCCAACTTGAAAACACACATTGTTGCTTGCGGGATGACCCAACAGCCGACAATTACTTCCAAATAATACAATGCGAAGTCCTGAATTGCGTTTAGATTAAATCAAAACTCAACTTTCATGTCCAGGATCGCTGAGCCACGAACCTCGTAGCAATGGGAACAGCACCACACACTCCGACAACGCATACAGGCCGCTAGGTGGGCCTGCCAAACTCTCCGCCACGGAGACTTCCTCGCTGCTCCACGCCAACCGACCCACTGCTCTCACACAGCCTAGCCGGAAACTATAAGCGCCAGGCTAAAGATAGTCAGAGGTGCGAATATCGATACACACCGCTGTTGCCACCTGCGGAAAGAGAGGATAACAGCATAATCGCATTAATCGCTTGAGGCTAAACACAGAATAGTAACCAAGGTTTAATCCAACGCATAACATGAGCCAGCCACGGCTCAGCATCATGTGCGAAGTTTAAACAGATTGTAAATCGTGCTCTGGACAAGTATGTGCTTTGTAGGTGGATTAAGGGCGAAAAGATCCACCACGGTTTCATAACAAAATTTGGAAAATGCTGAGGAAGCAATGACTGTTGCATTCTCGGTTCAAAAAAGGACATGCAAATGACAACAGGCTAAGATTACTAGAGATTCGTGCGTCTGTGAAAAGATGTATGCGTGAAGCATGTGACAGCTACCACCGTAATACGTTGGCTAATGATCTGACGGTGAATCTGAAAAAATTCTGGTCCGATGTAAGATCGCTAAGCGGATCTAAGGCCTCCATTTAATCACTCGTTGATCAGTCTAGTTTCGCAGTAGAAGATAGCAAAAGGGAACAAAAGTCAACGTTTAAGAAATCGTTCACGCAGAAGAATCGTACAAACGTACCGTTGTTTGACCATCGCGCAGAGTTCCGTATGGATGGCACAGTAATACGCATCCGTGTCTTAGAAGAACAACTGAACGAGTTGAAAGTAAATAAGTCGCCAGGTCCGGATGGTATCATAGTAATCTACGTCATTGGCCCCTTACTTAGTTTGCATTTATCGCGAATCCCTCCATCAGTTCAAAATGCCAAGGGACTGAAAGAAAAGCCCAGGTGACTCCTGTATATAAGTAGGGTAAAAGAACGAACTCGCAAAATTACAAATCGATATCCTTAAGATCGGTTAGCTGCAGAATTCTAGAGCATATTCTGAGTTCGACTGTAATAGGTTTTCTAGAGACCGAAAAGCTCATGTCCGTGAATCAGCACAGCCTGAGTAAGTATGACTCGTGTGAAATACAGCTTGCTTTCTTTTAAACGATATATTGCGAACTGTGGATGAAGGGAGACAGTCAATTCCATATTTCTAGAATTCCGAAAAGCATTCAACACCGTACCCCACTGCAGACTGTTAGCCAAGGTACGAGCATACGGAATAAGCTCCTGGATATGTGACTGGCTCGAAGACTTCTATAAGTATGTTGTCCTCGGTGGCGACTGTTCATCGGATACAGGGGCAACATCAGGAGTGCCCCAAGGAAGGGTGATAGGACCGTTGCTATTTTCTATACAGATAAATGATCAGGTGGGCAGCAATTTGCAGCTGTTCGCTGATGATGGTCTGGTATACAGGAAGGTGTCGCAGATTAGTGACTGTAGGATGATACAGGATGACGAAGGGAAAGTTTCTACTTCGTGTGATGGGTGGCAGCTGGCTCTAAATGTAAGCAAATGTAAGTTAATGCGGATGAGTGCGAAAAACAAATTCGTAATGTTCGGATAAGGCATTAGTAGTGTCCAGCTTGACGCAGTCACATCGTTTGAATATCTGGGCGTAACGTCCCGAAGCGATATGGAATGGAAAGAGTATGTGCGGATTGTGGTAGGGAAGATGAATGGTCGACTTTGTTTCTTGTGAGAAAGGAAAATATATTTCATCTGTAAAGGTGACCGCATATGGGACGATTGTGCGACCTGTTCTGAGTAGTGCTCGGATGTGTGGGACCCGCACCAGGTCGGATTTAAAGAAGACATCGAAACAGTTCAGAGGCGAGTTGCTACATTTGTTACTGGTCGCTTCTATCGGCATGCAAGTGTTTCGGATATGCTTCGGGAACTCAAGTGGGGATCCCTGGAGGGAAGAAGACATTCATTTCGAAGTACACCACTAAGAAAGTTTAGAAAACCGGCATTTGAAGCTGACTGCAGAACGATCCCACTGCCGCCAACACACATTTCGCGTAGGGACCACGAAGATAACGTAAGAGAAATAAGGGCTCATACGGAGACATAAATATAGTCGTTTTTCCGTCGCCCTATTTTCCAGTGGGACAGAACAGGAAACGACCAGTAGTGGAACAGCGCACCCTCCGCCATGCACTGTGACTTGTGGAGTGCGTATGTAGGTGTAGATGTAGAAGGTGCGCTACGATGCCCTCATCCTCCCAGTGGACTGTGAGTGATCAACGTTTGAGCACGGGCGGCGTCCCTTTACACCAATACCGTGCTCAAGACGTGGACTCATCGTCGACACAGCTTCACTGATCACCACACTGATGGACTGGCGCCTCGAGCCTGCCTCCTCCTTCTCGCACCCGCTGACATGTGGCCTCCGCCCTCCCACATCAAAAAATTCTTCCTCGCTCATAGCTATGTGCACGGAATCTCCCCTGTGTACCTGCGGCTCTTGACGTGTCTGGCCAGCTGACAACGAATCACACTCGGAATGTGATTGAAAGACGTCACCCTGGAGTGGCGTTTCTTGCGGTATGGCAAGCGATTTACCAAACAATATTTTACGAAGGAGATCCGCTCCACCTCGTACCTTGTCGTCAAGGAAAAGTTTTCGACATGACTTAGACCGCAGAACATTGCTCTAGCTGACTGTCGAATGTGTATGCGGTGTCGTGCGGTAGACATGGATGAACATCACCTGGCTTGTGGACCTTCCACAGATGTTTGGCTCCTAATTCAGAAGTGCCTTCTTACACAATCGAGCCTTGAGTGATCCTTCACCTAGCTAAGACCTACTTTCACCAATCAAAGACACATGCAATGAACCAGATCAAAGGACTTTCTGTGAACCATCTTTCTCGGGATGGTCTCAAAGATGTGCTTGACTTTTCGAGTTTCTTATAGAAACGAGATGATCAACTGCAGTAAATATCCAAATATCACCATACCGTTGCTAGTTACTTAAACAGTGTGTTCAAGGATTCAAGGATCCATTCTCGCCCTCCTCTCCGGGCCTCCGCAGCTAGATAGTACTGGGTAAGAGAAGTTGATTCTAGTGTGCATTCATTTCATTCTCGAAAAGCACAACCAATACGCTAATCCGAGAAGACGTACTCCAGTCCCAGTTGTGGAGAATTGGGACCAGATATGGTTTATTTTCCGATGTTTTCGAGTGGTCGTCGTTCTTATGTTGTACTATCGGAAGGGTATCCTCTGTCTGGTTTATTCTTATAATTATTACTCATAAAATACAATGCTGTCCCACGGGTTTTATTTGTATTTTTAGGTCCATTGTGAGTCCACTAACTTAATACAATGAAAAAATAAAATAAATAAATAAATATGAAATAATTTTAGGGCCGCAAGAGGAAAAATTAGTGACATTTCCCTTGTTCAATTTGTAGAGGACATTTTCCACCATGCCATTATTGTAAAACTTTGCAACTGCGATGGATAAAAAGAAAAGTCGATGGAGTACTTTCCCACGAAAGGTAAAGGTACTGGGTTCGAGTCTAGGTCTGGCACTCAATTCTAATCTACAGGAAGTTCCATGTCACGCCACACTCCGCTGCAAAGTGCAAAAAAAAAAAAATGGTTAAATGGCTCTGAGCACTATGGGACTTAACTTCAGAGGTCATCAGTCCCCCAGAAGCTAGAACTACTTAAACCTAACGAACCTAAGCCCGAGGCAGGATTCGAACCTGCGACCGTAGCGGTCGCGCGGTTCCAGACTCTCGCGCCTATAACCGCTCGACCACCTCGGCCGGCCAAAGTTAAAATTTCATTCTGGATGTTTTAGATAGTTTCAGTACGCACTACAACGCTGTATAGCATGTCCCGTCATTGCTCAGTGCACCAAAACACCCTTACCAGTTTGAGACTCCAGACAGTGCGTAATCTTCACTCCTCGCTTCTGTGCATATCCGGTAGGGATACAACGGAACAGCACGCCGCAACCACAGCCACGTGCCCCCCTCGTTCCACAGACGTCGTGTCAGCGTTGGAAAAATTGGACGTCGTGCCGCAAGCCAGGTACACTCGCTGCTAGTTTGGTTGCCCTCACCGAAGTGAGGATGCTTCCTTTTTCCTGGCGGACGCTTGCATTCACCCAGTTTCTCCCGCTACAGCTGCCTCTATCTTGCGTCACTTAAGTTTCCTCTGGGTCAGAGAGGCATCTAGTTGCTGCTAACGCTGCCCGCCGATCGCTCCAGAATCTATAGCCTCTGCGACGGCTCCTGACGACGAATGTCAAGACTAAAATTGAACATCTGGTTTTGGTTTTAGAAAGGTTTTCATCCATAAAGGAAAACAGAAGAAATTTATTGCAAACTTATGTATAGTTGTTACGTGCACCAAGAATGAAGCAATACAGGACTAATATTATTCCCACGACTGAGTGAATCGAAACTCAAAGTATATTCGTTGACTCAGAGATTTCTTCGGAGACATAGAATTTCATGAACTTTTAAATGGTAGTGAGATGCGTGGCTGGCAAATGATTGATTTCATTTCTTAGGAAATGAGAGGATAATAAATTATAAGGAGGTTTTGGATGTACTGTTGTCATCTTATAAAATCTTGCTTCTAACATGCCTCTGAAAATGCACCACCTGCATGGTCACCTCACTTCATCGGTGAAAATTATAGAGCAGTTTCTGACGAAGAAGTTAAATCTTTTCATCAGGATCATGCAGTCATTCGGAAGGAATATAATAATTCCAATCCCAAAGAAAGCAGGTGTTGACAGATGTAAAAATTATCGAACTATCAGTTTAATAAGCCACGGCTGCAAAATACTAACACGCATTGTTTACAGATGAATGGAAAAACTGGTAGAAGACGACCTCGGGAAGATCAGTTTGGATTCCGTAGAAATATTGGAACACGTGAGGCAATACTGAGCCTACGACTTATCTTAGAAAATAGGTTAAGGAAAGACAAACCTACGTTTCTAGTATTTGTAGACTTAGAGAAAGCTTTTGACAATGTTGACTGGAATACTCTCGTTCAAATTCTGCAGGTGGCAGTGGTAACATACAAGCAGCGAAGGGCTATCTGCAATTTGTACAGAAACCACATGGCAGTTGTAAGAGTCGAGAGGCTTGAAAGGGAAGCAGTGGTTTGGAAGGGAGTGCGACAGGGTTGTAGCCCGTCCCCGATGTTATTAAATTTGTATATTGAGCAAGCAGTAAAGGAAACAAAAGAAAAATTCCGAGTAGGAATTAAAATCCATGGAGAAGAAATAAAAACTTTAAGGTTCGCCGATGACATTATAATTCTGTCAGAGACAGCAAAGGACCTGGAAGAGCAGCTGAACGGAATGGACAGTGTCTTGAAAGGAGGATATAATATGAACATCAACAAAAGCAAAACGAGGATAATGGAATGTAGTCGAATTAAGTCGGGTGATGCTGAGGGAATTAGATTAGGAAATGAGACACTTAAAGTAGTAAAGGAGTTTTGCTATTTGGGGAGCAAAATAACTGATGATGGTCGAAGTAGAGAGGATATGAAATGTAGACTGGCAATGGCAAGGAAAGCGTTTCTGAAGAAGAGATATTTGTTAACATCGAGTATAGATTTAAGTATCAGGAAGTCATTTCTGAAAGTATTTGTATGGAGTGTAGCCATGTATGGAAGTGAAACATGGACGATAAATAAATTGGACAAGAAGAGAATAGAAGCTTTCGAAATGTGGTACTACAAATAAATGGTGAAGATTAGGTGGTTAGATCGCATAACTAATGAGGAGGTATTGAATAGAACTGGAGAGAAGAGAAATTTGTGGCACAACTTGACCAGAAGAAAGGATCGGTTGGTAGGGCATATTATGAGGCATCAAGGGATCACCAGTTTAGTATTGGAGGTCAGCGTGGAGGGTAAAAATCTTAGAGGGAGACCAAGAAATCAATACACTAAACAGGTTCAGAAGGATGTAGGATGCAGTAGGTACTGGGAGATGAAGAAGCTTGCACAGAATAGAATAGCATGGAGAGCTGCATCAAACCAGTCTCTGGACTGAAGACCACAACAACATTTAGAGAAGTAGGCTCCTTATATTTTCGCATGTTTCTGGTGGACAATTGCTAGGGATATTGCAGGTATAGCTTCTCACAAACCAAGTGGAAACGCACAACCGATTTATATGTGAATAGATGTTTTCGTGTAGAATTCGTGTAGGTCACTTCGTAAGTACTCCACAATATTTTGGCAAATAGAATTTTTGTTCTCTTCATAGCTGTACCCGATGACCGCTATCTGAACAGTGAAACAGTCACCAGGAATCACGTGGACATGGCACTGACTGTGAGTGCCGAAATATCGCGGAGAGCTTACGACGGGAAATTCTACAAGTCGATGTACGAGGGCTATTCCGAAAGTAAGGTCCGATCGGTCACGAAATGGAAACGACTATGAAAATCCGATAAAGCTTTGCACAGATGTGTTGGGTAGTGTCTCTAGTATAACCCCAGTTAGCATCACGTCGCTCTTCTCATTTCTGAGCTCGCAGTGAGTGCGTAAAGATGACTAGAAAATAGTGTCTGCCGCCAAGTACGGGGGCCTGGTGAGAAATTTCCCCTGAAGCTATGCAGCTAACATTACATAACTGTCGTGCTGTTTCGTCTTCAAGACAATTCTCAGCCGCATTCTGCAGGGGCAATGAATATGCTCCTGCATCGTTTTCAAATGGAAATGTGAGATTACCCACAATACAGCCCGTAATTGTCTCCCTCTGAGTTTCAGCTCAGGTCACATGAACCGCTGGTTATGAAGACAACATTTCGGCACAAGACAACGAGCCGTAGGCCAGCGTAGAGAATTGGCGGAGAGCACTGGCGGCTGCCTTCTATAGCGAGGGTATGGGAAAGTTGGTACAACGCTACGATACACGTCTAAGTCGGGTCGGCGACTATGGAGATAAGTAGCTGCAAGGTGTATCTAACTGTTGCAAATAAAACATTTTTGATTTTTACCGTGGTTTCCATTTCGCGACCTATCGGACCTTACTTTCGGAATAGCCCTCGTATATTTTAATCAAATACTCGTCAGAATGACCCATCAGAACACTTGTGATGGTAAACCGTTTATGGTACTCAACATTCTACATCTACATCTACATTTATACTCCGCAAGCCACCCAACGGTGTGTGGCGGAGGGCACTTTACGTGCCACTGTCATTACCTCCCTTTTCTGTTCCAGCCGCGTATGGTTCGCGGGAAGAACGACTGTCTGAAATCCTCCGTGCGCGCTCTAATCTCTCTAATTTTACATTCGTGATCTCCTCGGGAGGTATAAGTAGGGGGAAGCAATATATTCCATACCTCATCCAGAAACGCACCCTCTCGAAACCTGGCGAGCAAGCTACACCGCGATGCAGAGCGCCTCTCTTGCAGAGTCTGCCACTTGAGTTTGTTAAACATCTCCGTAACGCTATCACGGTTACCAAATAACCCTGTGACGAAACGCGCCGCTCTTCTTTGGATCTTCTCTATCTCCTCCGTCAACCCGATCTGGTACGGATCCCACACTGATGAGCAATACTCAAGTATAGGTCGAACGAGTGTTTTGTAAGCCACCTCCTTTGTTGATGGACTACATTTTCTAAGGACTCTCCCAATGAATCTGAACCTGGTACCCGCCTTACCAACAATTAATTTTATATGATCGTTCCACTTCAAATCGTTCCGCACACATACTCCCAGATATTTTACAAAAGTAACTGCTACCAGTGTTCGTTCCGCTATCATATAATCATACAATAAAGGATCCTTCTTTCTATGTATTCGCAATACATTACATTTGTCTATGTTAAGGGTCAGTTGCCACTCCCTGCACCAAGTGCCTATCCGCTGCAGATCTTCCTGCATTTCGCTACAATTTTCTAATGCTGCAACTTCTCTGTATAATACAGCATCATCCGCGAAAAGCCGCATGGGACTTCCGACACTATCTACTAGGTCATTTATATATATTGTGAAAAGCAATGGTCCCAAAACACTCCCCTGTGGCACGCCAGAGGTTACTTTAACGTCTGTAGACGTCTCTCCATTGATAACAACATGCTGTGTTCTGTTTGCTAAAAACTCTTCAATCCAGCCACACAGCTGGTCTGATATTCCGTAGGCACTCTACGCACATTACGCACATTACGCACTCTGATAATACCTACAGTTTTTTGTTTTATTCATCATAAATTCAAATCCTGTGTTTGTTTAATAATGTCTGTAGAAAACGATAAAAAACATTGAAAATTCTTCAGTTTCATTTGGTTTTATTTCCTAATTTTCTGACTTGATGTTTACAGAATTTTATCCGTGCAAGTGATACCATGTTAATTTGAATGATTTTTCACCCTAAGGATTCATTAACAAATTCTTCGTACTAAATGTGTCTTGGGCATGTTGTTAATTGAATAAATACCTCTGCGACATCATGTACGAGTGCAATATGTTTTTCAAGACTTGTCATGAATGGAACAGTTGGCGTCGATCATGGTCACTGACGGTGTCCCATGAGCTAAATGCGAAGGCCTTGTTCCCGTAACGTGCAAAAGTCACCATGAGGAGGACCAATTTGTTTACAAAAGATGTGTGCTATATGTCGCTGGTTTACGTGTTATCATCATCCCTGTGGCAGCAATTTGTTATGATGCATGAACATTGCTGGCACAACCAATCAGAATTGACAGGTCTTGCGCTGTGTTATCAGGTTTGAGCGTGCCAGAGGTTGGTAGCTTCCCATGTGAAAAAATTTTTGTGACCTGTTACGATTGCGACCGCAGTTTCACAGTTTCCGAATGAAGTATCTGTACGTATATTGTGACGTCCTGTACAGGTGTGTGGCGAAATCTTGAATCCTTCCGTGATGCAGATCGAGTAATTAATTGTATATAGTAACACGTTTAGCGTAGTATCTTATCATGTTTCATACCTAAACGCACCGCCGATTTGTGCCGATTTGTTCGACTCTCCGCTGTTTTCCCCAATGCGTAATATCTCTGACAAGCTACACTGAGTGACTCGCTCATGTATCATCTCTGAATAGCCGTTAGCAATTCGTAATCTCGTGATTAGCGCTGCTGATTCTCGATCATGGAGTCCCACATTAGATTGGGACGGGGATTTTCTCCGCTCGGGACTGATGTGCATGTATTGTCTCCATCGTCATTGACATGCACATCGCCATGGCATCAAATAAAAAAGGCCGTACACCAGACAGCCGAAAACCCTGGGAAGGGATTCCTGGCCAGATATGCCCAATGCAGTTTCTTCTTTTTCTGAATTGCCACACATGGTATGTCTCTGGCACTTTTCCTTGTGATAGCCAATGAGATGACTTATTTGAGATTTCTATTAGAAAAGCGTGGGCAACGCGAAAGCCAGACTTGGCCGCTGAATTATGTTGAGTTTGGACGCTGGTCAGAGGGCTGTCATGCTGCTGTGCACATATTTGGGAGAGATCGCTACATGCTACTTAAATCACGTCTTCCAAGCGTGTTTCATTTTGTTTCTTGCAGGACGCGTAACTTTCTAATCATGTTTCACGCGGAGTAATTTCTTGCGTCACGTGTTTATTTATATTCTGCTATGTTGGGAAAGATGACCTCACGTGTATAAAAATATCGAGCTGTGCTTCTTACATCCGTGAGTGCTAATGCAGATCAGTCTCTATCTGACAAATATTTCTTTGCTTCTGTAATGAAATTAGATGGTTTTTCTGCAACATTTTACTTGAATTTCAGTCTTTCACTTAGGCCTGCCTATCACGTAATCAAACTACTTGATTATCAGATCGCCCTTACAAATGTATCAGCATTCCTGTGTTTACTATGTTAAAATTTTCCCTTGAGAGAGCATGAAACTACGTCGCTTTGCGATTCTACGACCAGTACTGGCTTTCTCATCACCCTTTGTCTCATTATAACGGATCTTTTGCTGCAAGAGGTGTACACGCTTTGTACCATTACACACAATGTTCTGTCGTTCGTAGTATTTTCAGCTACGCCTAAGTATTTCTAGCGCAGTTTCCGCTGAATGCAATTCAACCGGCAGCAACTACTTCAGGTGAGTGTCCCACTAAATTTCGGCACTATTGTTAGACTTTAAAAATTCATTCTCTTGGATGCTTAGATTCACAGCGTACAAATCGCAAATACTGTTGTATAGTATGGGTCTTTGTCTACAACACTGGACTCATTGCACGAAGCAATCATTGCAGAGTTCCGTGATAGCATTAATTAACTCACGTTCTTCAGATACACAGACACTTTGTGATCAAAAGTATCCGGAGATGTGGCTGAAAATTACTTACAAGTTCATGGCGCCCTCCGTAGGTAATTCTGGAATTCAGTATGGTGTTGGCCCTACCTTAGCCTTCATGACAGCTTCCACTCTCGCAGGCGTACGTTCAATCAGGTGCTGGAAGTGCTGCGCTGAGGAGAGGTATCGGTGTCGGTCGGCGTTCCAAAACATCCCAAAGGTGTTATATAGGATTCAGACCAGAATTATGTGCAAGCCAATTCATTACAGGGATGTTACTGTCGTGTAACCACTCCGCCATAGGTCGTGCATTATAAACAGGTGCTCGATCGTGTTGAAAGAAGCAATCGCCATCCCCGAATTGATCTTCAACACTGGGAAGCAAGAAGGTGCTTAAAACATCATTATAGGCCTGTGCTGGGGTAGTGCCACGCAAAACAACAATGGGTGCAAGCCCCCTCCACGAAAAACACGACCACACCATAACACCATAGCCTCCGAATTTTACTGTTGATACTACACACGCTGGCAGATGACGTTCACCGGGCGTTAGCCATACACACACCCTGCCATCGGATCGCCACATTGTGTACCGTGATTCGTCAATCGACACAACGCTTTCCCACTGTTTAACCTTCCATGTGTGGCTTACGAGCAGCCGCCCGACTATGAAACTATGAAATACGAGTTTTATCGCATTCCACCTGTCATAGTACTTGATGTGGATCTTGATGCAGTTTGGAAGTCCTGTGTGATAGTCTGGATAAAAATCTGCCTATTACAAAAAATGGCTCTGAGCATTATGGGACTTAACATCTGTGGTCATCAGTCCCCTAGAACTTAGAACTACTTAAACCTAACTAACCTAAGGACATCACACACATCCATGCCCGAGGCAGGATTCGAACCTGCGACCGTAGCAGTCCCGCGGTTCCGGACTGAGCTCCTAGAACCGCTAGACCACCGCGGCCGGCTACCTGTGACACATTACGACCCTCTTCAAATGTCGGCGGTCTCTGTCAGTCAAGAGACGAGGTCGGCCTGTACGCTATGTGCTGTACGTGCCCCTTGAGCTTTCCACTTCACTATAACATCGGAAGCTGTGGACCTAGGGATGTTTAGGAGTGTGGAAATATCGCGTACAGATGTATGACACAAATGACACCCAACCACCTGACCACGTTCGATGTTGTGAATTCCGCGGAGCGCCCTATTCTGCTCTCCTGGCAGCAGGTGGCAGCACAATCCGCCTAATATGAAAAAAGTATGTGTTTGGGGTGTCTGGATACTTTTGAGCAAATAGTGTATGTGAATCCTACTATCCGCTGGCAAACGTTCAATGGTAAACACTAAAAAATTACGGCGTTTTCACAGGGTTCTCTGTGAAAATAACCCACAAGTCAGTTTAAATGTTGTTTAAAAATTGCTATGGGGCAAATACGTAATTAAAGTTACAAAAGAACGCTTAGTTTTCTGCATTTCATCTTTTAGACAGGAGATGCAGTCCACCAGAAAAGCTTCGGCATTTTCGGGTAGCGGTTGATTCTTGCAGCGCGCAGCAGGTATTTACGGGTCGCAGTTCCATCTCGTAGCGCACGAATGCAGAGGCAAGAGCAACTGCCAGCAGTGAAACGTGGTGCTTTTCTCTGGCGTGCCTGCATGCGCCTGTGAGATCTCTACTTCGCAGTTCCTCGCGGACGTTACGGATTTATGGAGCTGCCAGTCGTAGATTTACATGCAGAAACCCAACTGCAGCGGACTTGCTGGATATTCTCTGACGGACGATCGGCTGGATGCAGTCGTTGAATCGGCAATCCAGGCGGGGACTGTTCGCGACTGCGGGTCGATCTTCTGCTTACTCTCCAAGCCCAGTGTCTTCATCAGTACCGGCAGCACAAAGGCCAGATAAATAGTACATGAAACTCGTCAGAGAGCGCACCTAGAGTGAATGAGGCTTTGTGGAGGACAACATATCGTTCTCAGCACATTCCGAGCGGTGGTAGATAACTGTTTAATTGGGAGGTGGAGTGTGCTGATAGATTTGCCGGCCTTAAGTGGTATTTCTTTCAAAACAAATTTTAGTTTTCCGAGGAAGCTCTAACAGCCTGTTCACAGCTTCAACATTTACCAATAACATTACTCACAACTCCAAGTATCCTAAGTATTTTTCTCTTTATCCCTGTAATTTTCGTCACCAGTTGGCAATACTTCTCCTTTATGGAGAAGAATGGAAAATATAGTTGAAGATGTGTTAGAAGACGATCAATTTGGCTTTAAGAAAGGGAAAGGCACTAGAGATGGAAATCTCAGGTTGCGGTTGTTAATGGAAGGAAGACTCAAGAGGTATCAAGACACATTCATAGGATTTGTTGACCTGGAAAAAGCGTTCGACAATGTGAAATGGTGCAAGATGTTCGAAATTCTGAAAAAAATAGCGGGAAGCTGTAGGGAGAGATGGATAGTATACAATATGTATGAGAGCCAAGAGTGAATAATAAGAGTGGACACCGAAGAACGAAGTGCTCAGATGACAAAGAGTGTAACACAGGGATGTAAACTTTCGCCCCTGCTGTTCATCCTGTACATCGAAAAAGCAATGCTGGAAATAAAAAATGGTTCAGGAGTGGCATTAAAATTCAAGGTGAAAGGATATCAGTGATACGATTCGCTGATGACATTGCTATCCTCAGTGAAAGTGAAGAACAATTACATGATCTGCTGAATGGAATGCACATTCTAAACTGTACAGAATACGGAGTGAGGGTAAATCGAAAAAAGACGAAAGTAATGAGAAGTAGCAGAAATGAGAACAGCGAGAAACTTAACATCGGGATTGATGTCACGAAATAGATGAAGTTAAGGAATTCTACTAAATAGCCTGCGAAATAACCAATGACGGACGGACCAACGAGGACATAAAAAGCAGACAGGCACTGTCAAAAAGGGCATTCCTGGCGGCCAAGAAAAATTTACTAGTATCAAACGTAGGACTTAATTTGAGGAAGAAATTTCTGACAATGTATGTTCGGAGTATAGCATTGTGTAGTAGTGAAACATGGTGGGAAAACCGGAATAGAAGAGAATCGAAGCATTTGAGATGTGGTGCTACAGACGAATGTTGAAAATTAGTCGGATTGATAAGGTAGGATTGTGGAGGTTTTGCGCAGAATCGGAGAGGAAAGGAATATGTGGAAAAAACTGAAAAGGAGAAGGGACAGGATGATAGAAGGACTGTTAAGCCAAGATGGAATGGCTTCCATGGTACTAGAGGGAGCTGTAGAGGGCAAAAACTGTGCCAAAAATAATTGAGGATTTAAGTTGCAAGAGCTACTCTGAGATGAAAAGGTTGGCACATGGCAGGAATTCGTGGCGGGCCGCAACAAACCAGTCAGAAGACTGATGACTCAAAAAAAAAATTATATATATATATATATATATATATATATATATATATATATATATATATATATCGATACTCAATTGTCGATGTATTTATTTTATTTTGATTCCGTTTGTAATTCTCTTGTTTCTTGATTTTTTAAAATTCTATTTGGATAATACTTTTAACACATGATTTGGCACATGACGGTCACTATGTTTCATGCGCGGCCGTCTTCTACCAACGCATCATTTCGTATCTCTACTACACTTGTGGCGACCACGCGCCGCACGTTGTAAGTTCTCTTCCGTTGTTTTTTGATGTGCTATTAGTTTTTTCTCCATTTTTTCTACCTCTGACCGCTCAGTTTTCTTCGTTTATTTTTTTGACTATGGGTGCGACACTAGTCTTCGTTCTAACTAATCCAACCGTATCAACTTCATATTATATTTGGGCAGTGAATCCCTGATATTATTATAACAAACAAATGTTCAATGAAAACAATTTCTTATCAAAATTTCTTCATTTCCCTTCGGCATTCCTGTATACCTGAAGACGGTGTTCTTAATCAGCCGAAACCCATCGTGATTTTGATACAATGACACTATTTACAGCAGAAGCAGTTAGCTGTCGCATTCTGCAGCTAAAAATAGAAAATATTGGAAAGGTGGTTTATTAGATGTGTCACTCGTAATAGCACTTACCGAATACATTAGCACATGAACCCAAAAACACTTTAATATATAAAATCAAATAAAAACATAAAGAGACAGACGCAGTAAACCAGTAGCTTTCCTTCAAATTTCACTCAAAGGCAGTTGTCTGAGCACGGCCTGACAATATTCAATTAATTAATGAAACAATTCAGCGGCCTATTCGCGTGCTTTCTAAGGACGGCGAACTTCCAGATTACAATTTTGACAACTTCCGTTCTCTGACAGAAGATTGAACGCCATACAATAAATGAAGGTTAATCAAACTACTTTTATAGTGATTGTAAAAGTAGAATTATACTGGAATATGGTCTACTGTCCAAGGCGACAAGCTTAGTCTAAAACTGAGCAGAAAAATGATTCGAACAACAGCTCTTGAACAGTGCAGATAATGATAGCAAAATAATTCGAACAACAGTTCTAAAAGTTATGAGGAATTGATCGTAGTATACACTCACGTGGAAAACTGAAGGACAAAAGTAATCTTCACAACACATGACACTGCCAAGCAACACAGTTCGTTCAAACATAACCCACCAACAGAAAGAACTGTTACACTATAGTACAGAAGGTAACTGAAACAAATATGCAGTGAGACGAACAGAAATGACACTTTTATTCACAGTCAATAATTATACTGAAGTCATCGCGATTCGTGATAGTCCCTTGAACATCACAGAAGACTGGATATGGTTCTTAATGTGGTCTATGATCATACACCACGGGCAGTAGTGCATGTTCTGCAATGTGTTCCCATTCTTCGTCTGTCGTACGGCAATGATGGTTGCCTGTAGCCATGAAGTTGACGATATTGGCCGGCCGACCAGGTAGCCCCTATTCAATCTGCCGGAATGTCAGGAACGCTGGTGTCCTGCTGCTTTGAGGGAAGAACCCCCCTTCCCCCCCCCCCCCCCCCCCCCCAAGGTTCTCTCATCTGCGACAGAGGCAGACTGTGGTGTTGATCTTTGCGACTGGTGACTATGGTGAGGTAAGCACCTCTCCCAGTAGCGACTGTTATTGTCAATAGCATGCAGTAAATCTACGACAGACTTGTGACATACGTCACTTCGCTACAGTCAGGGAATCGAGCATGCACGTCATTTATGCCACTGATCCGTCTGAGGAAGTGCCTTACGAGTTAAACTTCTGGGGTACTTATGAAGAGAAGCACCGGTTTATTACGAACGTATCAGCTGTTTTCTTTCTACCATGTTTGCTTAAAGCGTTTGTTACAGCATAGAACTGGTTTGTACAGCGGCTCGCAGAAATCTGAACACTTTCGCACTATTCCATGGATTACACTCGACGCAAACAGTTGGGGTACACTAATTTCGTCCCAGAGGGGGGGGGGGGGGGGGTGTACGTGGTGGCGTGGTGCGTGGTGGGAGGAAGGGCATCCGGCTACCCCTTTAAACATTAACATGCCAAATCCGATTAACGATGGCTGACCCTGCATAACTGCGTGACAAGGCTCAAGCGATAGATAGAACTGGTTTGTACAGCCATTGGTACCGTTTGTTGCATTCGCCATAGCCTTTCCTTTGTCACATGACGAAGGTGACGTGACCCTGTTTGGTAGCTATGACCTACTACGTTCTGCTCAAATCTGCTTCCTGCCTCGCCAGAAACGCAGATACTGTGTTTTGCGCTGACCGAGACTCGGTGGCAAAAGTTTTCATTTCGACATTGGTGTAATGTAGTGGGATAGCCCCGTTCTGGGATTTTGAAAATTTCACCTGTTTTACTGCCCTGTACAAGGTTGGCATGTAACTTACGCCTCTTTACTAAAAATAATTGGTCCGAATTTTTAGGAAAAACGAAAGAGATTGACAATTAATATAATAATTTTAGTCCACTCATAAAATTATTTTAGCCGGCCGTTGTGACCGAGCGGTTCTAGGCGCTTCAGTCCGGAACCGCGCTGCTGCTACGGTTGCAGGTTCGAATTCTGCCCCGGGCATGGATGTGTGTGCTGTCCTTAGGTTGGTTGGGTTTAAGTAGTTCTAAGTATAGGGGACTAATGACTTTAGATGTTAAGTCCCAAAGTGCTTGGAGCCATTCGAACCATAAAATTCTTTATTAACTTATGTTACAATTTCTCTTCTCCTTTCTGGAAGAATCCATTCCGAATGGGATCTCGTGTTTGGGGTTTATCTCTACTTTCGTTATTTTACTCCTTAGGAAAAGATCAACTGCTCGAAAGACTGCTAGTACTGCGATTATACTAGTGGTCGCTACACTAAAGTATTGTATTGTCCTTTCGACCACGTTGATATTCCTGAATATGTCTTAACATTAGATCGACAGCAATTTGCCGCTTTTCTACATCAATCAAAATTTCTATGCTCTATAGTGCTGTAGAATCTAGTGTGTACTTTATAAAGGAAATATTTTGGGTGGGTAAAATTGTGAAGGGATTTTCTGGCCAATACAATGCCGGTTCTACACTAGTAATTAATGTAGTACCCTGATGGTTGCTATTAGTCTACTCCCACTATATCACATTCAGTTGCGTTGATTAATATACAGCAAAACTGTAATTCTGCTCTTGTCATTCACATAAAGGTCTAGTTTCTATAACAGTTCACTGTTACCTTTTGTCTCTAGCCTACAGATTAGAACCAACGATTTTATTCTGAAAATTCTCGTTGAAAATTTGATCGTTGCTTCATAACTACCTTCTTACACTCTGGTGCATTCATATTTCCCCAGAATTTTTTACGTCACACGATCAGTTGGTCAGGAAAAATAGTAATAATGTCATTAATACACTTAACAAGACCTTCTACTGATAGAACTAAGTGCATTTCACGTTGTTTATATAGAAATAATACTTCATTGATCGAAAATTTAATGCATCTGTTAATAAGACTCTATCCATCCACGTATGCAAGAATCGTATATCACACTCAGTATACTCCATCTAGGTGTCATCCTCGCCATCAGCTAGAGGAAATAATTGAGATGTACTTACTTCCTCAGAAAAAAGTGGGAATACAATAAAAATGTGTGTGTTCCTAAGTACACTACGTGAATAAATGAAAAAAGAAATCCTACTGTTACCCATGTGTCGCTGCATCCACAACTATGTATCCCTTCGTCTCAACACATACGGCCGATTTTGCGTTATTTCTAAAATCTAGTACGTCACATCAGTGTTTATACTTGAGGAAAGGAATCTATGGCCCCATGGAAAGGCTTACTGATCATCGTCATCAGTGTTCTGCTATATTAGCGGGTCCTTTGCCTCTCCATTTTCTGCGATCCGTTGCTTCCTTCTTAAGGCTGCTTATGTTGTACCGTCCATCACTTCATCCAGTATCTGAAATCTCTTCCTTCCTCGCTTCCGTTTCCCTTCTGCATAACATTCTAAAACTGTTATTTCGGTCCGTCATGCTTTCTTAATATATGCCCTATCCAATTCCTTTCTCTTCTCTTTATTACATTTAGTATTTGTCTTTTCTCTCCCACTCCTCTCAGTACCTCTTCATTTTTTACTCTGTCCATCCAACTTATTCTTTCCATACTCCGCCATGTCCACATCTCAAAAGCCTCTAGCCCTGCTCTGTCTTTCTTCCTCAAAGTCCATGTTTCAGAGCCATACAGAAAAACACTCCATACAAAACATTTTATGAGTCGTTACCTCAGTTCTCTGTCCACACTGCTGCAGAAAATTCTCCTTTTCTTATAAAATGCCTCTTTTGCCATTGCACATTATCAGGTGGTTCTTTGTCTCGTAATATGTTTATAAGCTCAAGTGACAGCATTTCTGTAATTTGTTCTTTGTTGGATCTTACATTCTCTAGATCCCACTTCTTCACCACAGTCGCCTTCTTCAGTTTTTTCATTCTTATTTCTATCTCTGCCCTAAATAAGTTGTGGTTGCTGTTAATATCTGCACCTGGTAATGTGTGCACCTTCTTGATTCCATTCCTGTATCCTACCTCTGCCAGTATAAAATCTACACTCCTGGAAATGGAAAAAAGAACACATTGACACCGGTGTGTCAGACCCACCATACTTGCTCCGGACACTGCGAGAGGGCTGTACAAGCAATGATCACACGCACGGCACAGCGGACACACCAGGAACCGCGGTGTTGGCCGTCGAATGGCGCTAGCTGCGCAGCATTTGTGCACCGCCGCCGTCAGTGTCAGCCAGTTTGCCGTGGCATACGGAGCTCCATCGCAGTCTTTAACACTGGTAGCATGCCGCGACAGCGTGGACGTGAACCGTATGTGCAGTTGACGGACTTTGAGCGAGGGCGTATAGTGGGCATGCGGGAGGCCGTGTGGACGTACCGCCGAATTGCTCAACACGTGGGGCGTGAGGTCTCCACAGTACATCGATGTTGTCGCCAGTGGTCGGCGGAAGGTGCACGTGCCCGTCGACCTGGGACCGGACCGCAGCGACGCACGGATGCACGCCAAGACCGTAGGATCCTACGCAGTGCCGTAGGGGACCGCACCGCCACTTCCCAGCAAATTAGGGACACTGTTGCTCCTGGGGTATCGGCGAGGACCATTCACAACCGTCTCCATGAGGCTGGGCTACGGTCCCGCACACCGTTAGGCCGTCTTCCGCTCACACCCCAACATCGTGCAGCCCGCCTCCAGTGGTGTCGCGACAGGCGTGAATGGAGGGACGAATGGAGACGTGTCGTCTTCAGCGTTGAGAGTCGCTTCTGCCTTGGTGCCAATGATGGTCGTATGCGTGTTTCGCGCCGTGCAGGTGAGCGCCACAATCAGGACTGCATACGACCGAGGCACACAGGGCCAACACCCGGCATCATGGTGTGGGGAGCGATCTCCTACACTGGCCGTACACCACTGGTGATCGTCGAGGGACACTGAATAGTGCACGGTACATCCAAACCGTCATCGAACCCATCGTTCTACCATTCCTAGACCGGCAAGGGAACTTGCTGTTCCAACAGGACAATGCACGTCCGCATGTATCCCGTGCCACCCAACGTGCTCTAGAAGGTGTAAGTCAACTACCCTGGCCAGCAAGATCTCCGGATCTGTCCCCCATTGAGCATGTTTGGGACTGGATGAAGCGTCGTCTCACGCGGTCTGCACGTCCAGCACGAACGCTGGTCCAACTGAGGCGCCAGGTGGAAATGGCATGGCAAGCCGTTCCACAGGACTACATCCAGCATCTCTACGATCGTCTCCATGGGAGAATAGCAGCCTGCATTGCTGCGAAAGGTGGATATACACTGTACTAGTGCCGACATTGTGCAGGCTCTGTTGCCTGTGTCTATGTGCCTGTGGTTCTGTCAGTGTGATCATGTGATGTATCTGACCCCAGGAATGTGTCAATAAAGTTTCCCCTTCCTGGGACAATGAATTCACGGTGTTCTTATTTCAATTTCCAGGAGTGTATTTGGTTTCTGTATTTATGCACTGGTGATTTCCAAGTGTAGAGCCTCCTCTTGTGGTTCTTGAACCATGTGTTTGCCGCTATCACCTGCCTTTCCCTGCAGAAGTCAATTAGCTATTGACCTCTACCATTTCTCTTTCCTAAACCATGACTGCCTACTATGTTTTCCTCTTTCCCTTTTCACACAATGGCGTTCCAGTCTCCCATTACTATTTTGCAGTATTTTTTATTTTCGTTCATTATTCTCTCTATTACGTTTTATGTTTCCTCTGCAATTTTGTCATCATGTTCGCAAGTTGGTATACACACCCGGACAATTAGTAAATCCTTTTATGTTCCTTTCAGCCTTACACCAATAACCTGGTAATTTGCATTATTCACATATTCAATACATTTAGCCAATGACTTTAAAATCATTCCTTCCCCATTCATTCCTTTTACTTCTGCTGCTGAGTAGTACAATACATATTCATCTGATTATAACTCTCAACATCCATTCCATATTATCTCAGCAACTCCTACGAGGTCCATATGATTTTTTTCCATATCTCTTTTAACGTTTTCTAGTTCTCCTACAGAGTTTAACATTCCAGATACCAATTCTTGGTTTGATATTTTGCCTCCTTTCAAGTTGTCGCCCCAGAGATCTGAATGGGGGACTAATTTATCTCCGGATTCTGATTTAACATGAGTGGAAGCCATTTTTGTCCATAAAATGGAGACTGAATTATGCAGGGAGGATAATCTGCGGTGGTATTCCGTTGCCTTCCGCAGTTCTGGAGACCGCCCCTAACTTGGGATACAGACGCCTTTCGCAACCGCCCCCTCCGGGTGAGATGCTGCATGAGAAGTATAGGTTGGAAAATTAAAGACCCCTAGCCCTGGAAACATAATAGAGTCACGGTCGGAAAAGAACAAGAGTTGGGCGAGGGTGGCCAGATAGGAAAGATAAGAGCGAGGAGCTTGGCATAAGTGAGTGGAAGCAATGCCAGGACTCAGCTCGGATCCCTGTGGTCGCCAGCCACATACTCACTTGGTGTGAGTCCGGGAGGGAACTCTGCTGGTATATACTACTAAAATTCTATTTGATAATTGTAATTTTACTTTTACAGACGACTTTACCTCGACCACCATGGAAGGTCCCTGAAACCTCGTCAAAAACATTTTTGTCGGACCCTTTAGAGTGTAAAGATCTGCAGGTAATACCCACTGACCTAAATGATATTCTACAACTACATCTACATTTATACTCCGCAAGCCACCCAACGGTGTGTGGCGGAGGGCACTTTACGTGCCACTGTCATTACCTCCCTTTTCTGTTCCAGCCGCGTATGGTTCGCGGGACGAACGACTGTCTAAAAGCCTCCGTGCGCGCTCGAATCTCTCTAATCTTACATTCGTGATCTCCTCGGGAGGTATAAGTAGGGGGAAGCAATATATTCGATACCTCATCCAGAAACGCACCCTCTCGAAACCTGGAGAGCAAGATACACCGCGATGCAGAGCGCCTCTCTTGCAGAGTCTGCCACTTGCGTTTGCTAAACATCTCCGTAACGCTATCACGGTTACCAAATAACCCTGTGACGAAAAGCGCCGCTCTTCTTTGGATCTTCTCTATCCCCTCCGTCAACCCGATCTGGTACGGATCCCACACTGATGAGCAATACTCAAGTTTAGGTCGAACGAGTGTTTTGTAAGCCACCTACTTTGTTGATGGACTCCATTTTCTAAGCACTCTCCCAATGAATCTCAACCTGGTACCTGCCTTACCAACAATTAATTTTATGTGATCATTCCACTTCAAATCGTTCCGCACGCTTACTCCCAGATATTTTACAGAAGTAACTGTTACCAGTGTTCGCTCCGCTATCATATAATCATACAATAAAGGCTCCTTCTTTCTATTTATTCGCAATACATTACATTTATCTATGTTAAGGGTCAGTTGCCACTCCCTGCACCAAGTGCCTATCCGCTGCAGATCTTCCTGCATTTCGCTACAATTTTCTAATGCTGCAACTTCTCTGTATACTACAGCATCATACGCGAAAAGCCGCATGGAACTTCCGACACTATCTACTAGGTCATTTATATATATTGTGAAAAGCAGTGGTCCCATAACACTCCCCTGTTACTTTAACGTCTGCAGACGTCTCTCCATTGATAACAACATGCTGTGTACTGTTTGCTAAAAACTCTTCAATCCAGCCACACAGCTGGTCTGATATTCCGTAGGCTCTTACTTTGTTTATCAGGCGACAGTGCGGAACTGTATCGAAGGCCTTCCGGAAGTCAAGGAAAATAGCATCTACCTGGGAGCCTGTATCTAATATTTTCTGGGTCTCATCAACAAATAAAGCGAGTTGGGTCTCACACGATTGCTGTTTCCGGAATCCATGTTGATTCCTACAGAGTAGATTCTGGGTTTTCAAAAACGACATGATACGCGAGGAAAAAACATGTTCTAATATTCTACAACAGATCGACGTCAGAGATATAGGTCTATAGTTTTGCGCATCTACTCGACGACCCTTCTTGAAGACTGGGACTACCTGTGCTCTTTTCCAATCATTTGAAACCTTCCGTTCATCTAGAGACTTGCGGTACACGGCTGTTAGAAGGGAGGCAAGTTCTTTCGCGTACTCTGTGTAGAATCGAATTGGTATCCCGTCAGGTCTAGTGGACTTTCCTCTGTTGAGTGATTTCAGTTGCTTTTCTATTCCTTGGACACTTATTTCGATGTCAGCCAGTTTTTCGTTTGTGCGAGGATTTAGAGAAGGAAATGCAGTGCGGTCTTCCTCTGTGAAACAGCTTTGGAAAAAGGTGTTTAGTATTTCAGCTTTACGCGTGTCATCCTCTGTTTCAATGCCATCATCATCCCGGAGTGTCTGGATATGCTGTTTCGAGCCACTTACTGATTTAACGTGGTATATTCCTCTTACTTAACACCACAAGCTCTTCAAGCTCTAGCACTTTTGTGTTAAGCCGTTTTATCTTTTGGCAGACTTCCTTTACAGTTTTTGCGAATAATTTGACATGTTCACCTCCTTTTCCCAACTTTCGTTTAATCTCACAACTGGACAACGTATTTGGCGTCGAGATACCAACTCTTAAGGTGATAACCTGCAAATGGTCATACAGAGAGGACAAACGGTCATACAGGGTATGACCGTTTGTCCTCTCTGTATGACCATTTGCAGGCTCAATTTCTTGATTTCCAGTGAGCTACAGAGCTTAATGAGATGGGACATGAAATTTTCCCCCAGCTCCATAATAATGGTTTGTGGCAACCCATATTTAAATATCCAGTGAATCATCACAGCATGAGCTACTGTGCTTACTTTCTGTTCTGGTACTGCTACCATAACCAGATACCTTGAGAAGTGATCGATAATTGTTAACACATACTTGTTACTTGATAGACTCCTGTGGAACGGTGCCAAAATATCTGCTCATATCATTTGGAATGGATAGTCAGACTCTCGTAGTCTTTGTAATTGTATCATTTGATGACATAAATCGGCATGTTGTGCAAAATTGGTTCAAATGGCTCTGAGCACTACGGTACTTAACAGCTGAGGTCATCAGTCCCCTAGAACTTAGAACTACTTCCACATAACTAACCTAAGGACATCACACAATCCATGCCCGAGGCAGGATTCGAACTTGCGACCGTAGCAGCCGCGCGCTTCCGTACTGAAGCGCCTAGAACCGGTCGGCCACCGCGGCCGGTTCATGTTGTGCATATGGAATACAGTTGCTGATGCACTGCTGAACATCAGCTCGTCTTGTTCTGCACCAGAAACTGTCTGCCCTCTTACCCCCATGACCTGATAACATTCTTAACACCCCATTTGTGAATTACATCATATTGAAATTCACATAGTTTCAAAGCCCATTTCGTTTTACGACTTGAAGGATCTTTTAGTCCTAATAGCCATTTTAATGCTGCATGATCAGTAATCATTGGGAACATATGTCCATATAGATTACATCTGAAATAGGAAATACCGTATGTTAATGCTAACATCTCCTTTTCAGAGACATAATAATTTTGTTCAGTCTTATTAAGCTGATGAGATGCATACGCAGCTGGGTGTTCTTTCTCATCAATCGTTCGTCCTAAAACCACACCCAATGCTGTACCACTTGCACCAGATGACAATATGAATTCTTTTGTGAAAACTGGAACAATCAAAACTGGATCTGAAAACAACATATCTTTTAAATTTTGAAATGCTCTCTGACACTCAGATGTCCAGCTAAACGTAACACCTTTCTGCAATAATCGTTTTAGTGGTTTTTCAAACCCCTTCATGAATTTTATATAATTTTTTTCCTAATACAAGGAAAGATTTTAACTGCTTAACTGTCCAAGGGACCATAAAGTCACATACAGCAGAAGTAAGGTGCTGATCTGGCCTTACTCATCTTGGCTAATTATATGTCCCAGATAGTTTACTTGTGATTGTGAAAAGTGACAGTAATTAGTCTTAAGCGTAAGTCAAGCCTTTTGCAGCCTGTCAAATACCATTCCCAAATGAAAGTGCTCTTCCAGGCTTTTTACGAATATACTTAAATCGTTGAGATACATCCAGCGTTTTTTTTTTTTTGTCTTAAACTTCCACCTAATAAACGTTGAAATGTATCTGGTGTGTGCTTTAGCCCAAAAGGCATCCTAAAATATTGACATTCACCAATAGGTGTTGTAAATGCTGTTTTAGGTATATCCTCAGGGTGTACCTCAGTTTGATGAAATCCACTCTTTAAATCTAGGGTTGAAAAGTTCTTGCACTGACCCAAATTATCTAATGTGTCAGTAATATTAGGGCCTAGGTGCACATGTACCGGTTTTTTCATTTAAGAATCTGTAATCGTGACAAAAACAATATTACTTGGTACCATCTGGTGACATCTTACCCACAATCGCATTACTTGCTGACCATGAACTATTACTGTGTTCTATAATCCCATCTGGCAACTGCCGATTCACCACTTTGTCTACTAAATTCTGTGAATGCTTAGGTAGTCGATACTGTTGGTAATCTATGCTGTGTGATCGTTAACGCTCCTTCTGGATTGAACAAATTCTTACCCGGTACTGATTCCATTAACGACCTATCTTACTCTGAAGGAGTTTAACTTTTTCTCACAATACAGCTATGTCGCTGGTTCGCTATGTTCTACCTTGTACTTCTGAATTCTCTGATTCTCTGATTCTAGCACGATGGCTATCCAGAAAATCTAACCCAAGTACCGTAGCGACACCAGGTTCCACAGTTGGCAACACTTCTATTTGCTCATCAGACCTTGTGTTCCCTATTTCAAATTCGATCCCTGTTGTCCCAGTTGAATCAACTGCATTTCCATCTACTGCACATAACCTGTCTCTTGGCATTTGTGATCTAATCTTATCCACGAGGTCCATACTGACATCAGATACATGTGCCCCTATATCTGCCAAAAATTCGAATTGTTTCTCTTTCAAACGAGCCACCAACGAACAACCAATATTTTTGTTCGCATTGGATGTACTTCCATTTAATGGGAACGCTTCTCGACGCAAGGAAGACTCCTGTTGTCGTTTAACGATTTCTTTTTCCCATTATAGTTACCCAGTTTCTTTGACCTACCCTACTGTACCTTATGACGAACCCGTTGACAATTAAAACATTGTGGCTGGCACCAGTGTGCTTTAGAATGACCCTTTCTTTCACCAACAGTCTTTTTTCGACACAAACATCTCCTGATCATTCCGAGACTTGCAGATAACTGGCTACCTGCAGCACTGCTGCTACATCTTGTGGATTTTCCATTCTAACTCTGCGAAAAAGTTCTGGAGAAATCCCGCTTACGAACAAATTGAGTGCCCTATCCTCAGTCTCTCTCAATACAAAAACCTTAGCGTCCGGTTTGTTGATCAGCTCTTAAGTTTCCGCGTTCGACTTGTGTATACAGTCTGGAAATGCATCGACAGTCTCATTTGCCAAATATCTCGAATTACTTAACTTTTCCCGAAAGAAACGAGCACTATTTTGCTTTCTGTGCCCTTCATTTAAGCCATTTGTCAACTCTGTAAAAGTGGTTACTTTGTTCAAAACCTCATGGTACATGATGTACATCTTAGCCTCACCCAACAATCCCGATTTGGCTATCTTCGACTATCTTTGTTCAGACCAGTTGCACGAGCTGGCTGCGGATAACACGTCTTTAATAAAAACAGGGATGTTGTTGTTGCTGTTGTAGTCTTCAGTCCTGGGACTGGTTTGATGCAGCTCTCCATGCTACTCTATCCTGTCAAGCTGCTTCATCTCCCAGTACCTACTGCAGTCGACATCCTTCTGAATCTGCTTAGTGTATTTATCTCTTGGTCTCCCTCTACGATTTTTACCCTCTACGCTGCCCTCCAGTACCAAATTGGTGATCCCTTGATGCCTCAGAACATGTCCTACCAACCGATCTCTTCTTCTAGTCAAGTTGTGCCACAAACTCCTCTTCTCCCCAATTCTATTCCATATCTCCTCATTAGTTATGTGATCTACCCATCTAATCTTCACTATTCTTCTGTAGCACCACATTACGAAAACTTCTATTCTCTTCTTGTCTAAACTATTTATCGTCCACGTTTCACTTCCATACATGGCTACACTCCATACAAATACTTTCAGAAACGACTTCCTGACCTTTAAATCAATACTCGATGTTAACAAATTTCTCTTCTTCAGAAACGCTTTCCTTGCCATTGCCAGTCTACATTTTATATCCTCTCCGACCATCATCAGTTATTTTGCTCCCCAAATAGCAAACCTCGTTTACTACTTTAAGGGTCTCATTTCCTAATCTAATTCCCTCAGCATCACTTAATTCGACTACATTCCATTATCCTCGTTTTGCTTTTGTTGACGTTCATCTTATACCCTCCTTTCAAGTCACTGTCCACTCCGTTCAACGGGACTTCCAAATCCTTTGCTGTCTCTGACAGAATTACAATGTCATCGGCGACCGTTAAAGTTTTTATTTCTTCTCCGTCGATTTTAATACCTACTCCGAACTTTTCTTTTGTTTCCTTTACTGCTTGCTCAATATAAAGATTGAATAGCATCGCGGAGAGGCTACAACCCTGTCTCACTCCCTTCCCAACCACTGCTTCCCTTTCAAGTCCCTCGACTCTTATAACTGCCATCTGGTTTCTGTACAAATTGTAAATAGCCTTTCTCTCCCTGTATTTTACCCCTGACACCTTCAGAATTTGAAAAAGAGTATTCCAGTCAACATTGTCAAAAGCTTTCTCTAAGTCTACAAATGCTAGAAACGTAGGTTTGCCTTTCCTTAATCTTTCTTCCAAGATAAGTCCTAGGGTCAGTATTGCCTCATGTGTTCCAACATTTCTACGGAATCCAAACTGATCTTCCCCGAGGTCGGCTTCTATCAGTTTTTCCATTTGTCTGTAGTTGGCAGCTGTGACTTATTAAACTGATAGTTCGGTAATTTTACATCTGTCAACACCTGCTTTCTTTGGGATTGGAATCATTATATTCTTCTTGAAGTCTGAGGGAATTTTGCCTCTCTCATACATCTTACTCTCCAGATGGTAAAGTTTTGTCAGGACTGGTTCTCCCAAGGCTGTCAGTAGTTCTAATGGCATGTTGTCTAGTCCCGGGGCCTTGTTTCAACTTAGGTATTTCAGTGCTCTGTCAAACTCCTCACGCAGTATCATATCTCCCATTTCATCTTCATGTACCTCCTCTTCCATTTCCATAATGTTGTCCTCAAGAACATCGCCCCTGTATAGACCCTCTTTATACTCCTTCCACCTTTCTGCTTTCCCTTCTTCATCTACCTCCTCTTCCATTTCCATAATATTGTCCTCAATAACATCGCCCCTGTATAGACCCTCTTTATACTCCTTCCACCTTTCTGCTTTTCCTTCTTTGCTTAGAACTGGGTTTCCATCTGAGCTCTTGATATTCATGCGTTTCTTTCTCCAAAGGTCTCTTTAAATTTTTTGTAGGGAGTATCTACCTTACCCCTCGTGAGATAAGCCTCTACACAGTGATATCCTCCGTTGTTTTGCCACAAAAAAGTGAAATAAGACTAGCGACTACAGGATCCATGAATGGCGAAGGTACTACCAGTGTTGATTCAACTTTACTAGGACCTGATCGAGAAGGGTCACCCATTTGGCTATGTAACTGCTGTAGGCTACATGATGCGCAACTTCACTCGCGACTACCATGGCGAGGTCCATCTTTCCAGCCACGACACCATGCAGCGTGGTACAGATGGGCTCATTAACATACCGAATGGACCGCTCTGTATTGGCATCATGTTGTCTTCACCGATGAGTGTCCTATTTGCCTTCAACCAGACAATCGTCGTAAACGTGTTTGTAGGCAACCCGGTCACGTTAAATGCCTTAGACACACTGTCCAGCGAGTGCAGCAAGGTGGAGGTTACCTGCAGTTTTGGGGTGGCATTATGTGGGGCCGACGTATGCCGCTGGTGACCATGGAAGGCGCCTTAACGGTTGTACGATACGTGAATGCCATACTCCGACCAATAGTGCAGCATATTGGCGAGGCATTTGTCTTCATGGACGCCAATTCGCGTCCCCATTGTGTACTCCTCGTGAATGACTTCCTTCACGATTACGACATCGCTCGATTAGAGTGGCCAGCATGTTCTCCAGACATGAACCCTATCGAAGATGCTAGGGATAGATTGAAAAGGGGTGTTTATGAACGACGAGACCCACCAACCACTCTGAGGGATCCACGGCGAATCGCTGTTGAGGAGTGGAACAATCTGGACCAACAGTGCCTTGATGAAGTTGTGAATAGTGTGCCATGACGGATACAGACGTGCATCAATGCAAGAGGACGCGCTACTGGGTATTAGAAGTACCGGTGTGTACAGCAATCTGGGTCACCACATCTGAAGGTCTCGCTGTATGGTGGTACAACATGCAATGTGTGGGTTTCATGAGCAATAAACAGCGCGGATCTCTATTCCAATTTTCTGCACAGATTCCGGAACTCCCAGAACCGAGGTGATGCAAAATATTTTTTTGATGTGTGTATTATTTCAACGTATTTATCTCGAAGTAACAACGCATGTACGTCGCGCAGGAAGCGGAAGCTACCATCTAGACGAACAGTCAAACAAGAATTTCATCGATCACAAGTTAAGATAGAATAACGGACTAAAGTTACTCTACCTGTAATTTCACCCACTAATATGTGTTTATTATGCAAACACAATCAAAGTCACGAATTTTTGAAAATTGCAAATTTCTTTGTTACTACGGTTATTGAAGTCAACTGATCAAGGGGTAGGTAGAAGTTCATCCTACGTTCTCTGGAGCTGTGCTGTTATTGGTTAAGGAGGACGTATGGTGAGAGTTTAAATGCGCCTAAGTGTTTCCCGGTTTGGGACGTGATTTCGCCATTGATTCTATTCTCCTGCATAACTAACCCTGATGAGTGTACTAAACAGGGTATTTGAAACATTTTTGGCCAAACTGAGACAGCTGATACAGGGTCCAGAAATGATTACTTTGAGACATGGAACCAATGGTCGGAAATGGATATTTAATGTCTTATGTGCATACACAGCGTACACTGTATAACAACAACGTAGCTCGTAGTTATTGTTCAAGGTGACGACCGCCAATCTCAGTGCATGCATGGTAACGGCGCATGAAGTTCTGACGAACTCTCTCAAACATCCCTCGTGTCTGTTGTACCAAGAAATTGGCGGGTTGGACCCTAGGAAGCATATCTTCATCTTTACGCAAAGGGTTACATAACTTTCCTGAAAGCAAGGGGAAAGTACAGCCGTAACTTTTCCAGAGGGCATGCAGCTTTACTGTATGGTTAAATGATGATGGCGTCCTCTTGAGTAAAATATTCCGGAGGTAAAATAGTCCCCCATTCGCATCTCCGGGCGGGGATTCCTCAAGAGGACGTCGTTTTCAGGAGAAAGAAAACTGGCGTTCTACGGATCGGAGCGTGGAATGTCAGATCTCTTAATCGGGCAGGTAGGTTAGAAAATTTAAAAAGAAAAATGGATAGGTTAAAGTTAGATATAGTGGGAATTAGCGAAGTTCGGTGGTAAGAGGAACAAGACTTTTGGTCAGGTGAATACATGGTTATAAATACAAAATGAAATGGGAGTAATGCAGGAGTAGGTTTAATAATGAATAAAAAAGTAGGAGTGCGGATAAGGTACTACAAGCAGCATAGTGAACGCATTATTGTGGCCAAAATAGACACGAAGACGACACCTAGTATAGTAGTACAAGTTTATATGCCAACTAGCTCTGCAGGTGACGAAGAAATTGAAGAAATGTATGATGAGATAAAAGAAATTATTCAGATAGTGAAGGGAGACGAAAATTTAATAGTCATGGGTGACTGGTATTCGATAGTAGGAAAAGGAAGAGAAGGAAACGTAGTAGGTGAATATGGATTGGGGGGAAGAAATGAAAGAGGAAGCCGCCTGATAGAATTTTGCACAGAGCATAGCATAATCATAGCTAACACGTGGTTCAAGAATCATAAAAGAACATTGTGTACATGGAAGAAGCCTGGAGATACTGACAGGTTTCAGGTAAATTATATAATGGTAAGTTTTTAAATTGTAAGACATATCCAGGGGAAGATGTGGACTCTGACCACAATCTATTGGTTATGAACTCTAGATTAAAAATCAAGAAACTACAAGAAGGTGGGAATTTACGAAGATGCGACTTGGATAAACAGACAGAACCAGAGGTCGTAGAGAGTTTCAGGGAGAGCATAATTGAACGACTGACAGGAATGGGGGAAAGAAATACAGTAGAAGAAGAATGGGTAGCTTTGAGGGATGAAATAGTGAAGACCGCAGAGGATTAAGTAGGTAAAAAGACGAGGGCTAGTAGAAATACTTGGGTGACAGAAGAAATATTGAATTTATTTGATGAAAGAGTAAAATATAAAAATGCAGTAAATGAAGCAGGCAAAAAGGAATACAAACGTCTCAAAAATGAGATCGACAGGATGTGCAAAATGGCTAAGAAGGGATGGCCAGAGGACAAATGTAAGGATGTAGAGGCATATCTCCCTAGGGGGAAGATAGATATTTCCTCCAGGAAAATTAAGACGACATTTGAAGAAAAGAGAACCACTTGCATGAATATCAAGAGCTCAGATGGAAACCCAGTTCTAAGCAAAGAAGGGGAAGCAGAAAGGTTGAAGGAGTATATAGAGTGTCTATACAAGGGCGATGTACGTCAGGGCATTATTATGGAAATGGAAGGGGATGTAGATTAAGATGAAATGGGAGATATGATACTGCGTGAAGAGTTTGACAGAGCACTGAAAGACCTGAGTTGAAACAAGGCCCCGGGACTAGACAAGATGCCATTAGAGCTACTGACAGCCTTGGGAGAACGAGTCCTGACAAAACGCTACCATCTTGTGAGAAAAATGTATGAGGCAGGCGAAATACCCTTAGACTTCAAGAAGAATATAATAATTCCAATCCCAAAGAAAGCAGGTGTTGACAGATGTGAAAATTACCGAACTATCAGTTTAATAAGTCATGACTGCGAAATACTAACGCGAATTCTTTACAGACGAATGGAAAAACTTGTAGAAGCTGACCTCGGGGAAGAACAGTTTGGATTCCGTAGAAATATTAGAACACGTGAGGCAATACTCACCCTAGGGCTTATCTTGGAAGAAAGATTAAGGAAAGGCAAACCTACGTTTCTAGCATTTGTAGACTTAGAGAAATCTTTTGAAAATGTTGACTGGAATACTCTCTTTTTTAAATTCTGAAGGTGGCAGGCGTAAAATACAGGGAGAGAAAGGCTGTTTACAATTTGTACAGAAACCAGATGGCAGTTATAATAGTCGAGTGGCACGAAAGGGAAGCAGTGGTTGGGAAGTGAGTGAGACAAGGTTGTAGTCTCTCCCCGATGTTATTCAATCTGTATATTGAGCAAGCAGTAAAGGAAACAAAACAAAAATTCGGAGGAGGAATTAAAATCCATGGAGAAGAAATAGAAACTTTGAGGCTCGCCGATGACATTGTAATTCTATTAGTGACAGCAAAGGACTTGGAAGAGCAGTTGAACGGAATGGACAGTGTCTTGAAAGGAGGGTATAAGATGAACATCAACAAAAGCAAAACGAGGATAATGGAAAGTAGTCGAATTAAGTTGGGTGATGCTGAGGGAATTAGATTAGGAAATGAGACACTTACAGTAGTAAAGGAGTTTTGCTATTTGGGAGCAAAATAACTGATGATGGTTGAAGTAGAGAGGATATAAAATGTAGATTGGCAATGGCAAGGAAAGCGTTTCTGAAGAAGAGAAATTTGTTAACATCGAGTATTGATTTAAGTGTCAGGAAGTCGTTTCTGAAAGTATTTGTATGGAGTGTAGCCATGTATGGAAGTGAAACATGGACGATAAATAGTTTACACAAGAAGAGAATAGAAGCTTTCGAAATGTGGTGCTACAGAAGAATGCTGAAGATTAGATGGGTAGATCACATAACTAATGAGGAGGTATTGAATAGAATTGGGGAGAAGAGCAGTTTGTGGCCCACCTTGACAAGAAGAAGGGATCGGTTGGTAGGACATGTTCTGAGGCATCGAGGGATCATTAATTTAGTACTGGAGGACAGCATGGAGGGTAAAAATCGTAGAGGGAGACCAAGAGATGAATACACTAAGCAGATTCAGAAGGATGTAGGCTGCAATAGGTACTGGGAGATGAAAAAGCTTGCACAGGATAGAGTAGCATGGAGAGCTGCATCAAACCAGTCTCAGTACTGAAGACCACAACAACATTATCCAGTGAAGTTGATGAATTATCTTATTCTTGATATATTATCTTCTTCTCGCCTAAAGTTGTGGTTGTTCAGGTTTGATGTTGTACTACCCGTAACATAGCCCCATTTAGGCCTAAGAGGAAGTGCTAAGTAGCATGTTTTTTTCTGGCTAGAATGTATAGTGGACTGTAATACAACAATAATAGAGGTAGTTCGTAAGTGGGTATAGTATTGTAACACTTACTTCGGGAGTCCACACGCATGCTATCGGCATCAAGTGTCTCTTAGCTTGTAAGTCAAATAATAACTCCATTCTTCCAATGTCAATGTATTTTTTATAAATAATACAGATGTATTAGCCGTGGATAAATTACAGCAGTAATCCTTCTGTCAATATCTTAACGTATTTTTGACAGGCATTAGAGATGTGGAAATAACATTGACATACGCATTGTGAGGCTCTAAACATAACAATAACTGTAAGCCTGAAACAGACAAAAGTAATTGGTCATTATTGAAAGTTGAGGGCATGGGCCTGTACAAACATAGAGAGAACGAAAATCTACCGACATGATTGGAATATGTTGTCGAGCAAATCGTCAACATATATCGACTCTGTCCACCTCTGTGACCGAAATGCATTGGTACATAAATCAGTTTCCTTGTTAGCTATGAAAGCACATGATAATGAAACTATATCTACCGAAGAGAAACTTCGAGAAGCAGCGATTATTACTTGAAATTTACGATTCCTGTGGAAAAGAAAGTGAAAGACGGAAGCGCAGAATGGACAGTTGCCTATGAGAACACTACGTTAGGTGAAAGACAGCCACAACAAGTAATACATTAAATTTCGGGCATGCAGCAGCGCATATACACTTCTTCAAGTCATATTTCGGCCGCGTATCGTCCGGCCTTTCTCAGAAGTAGTGGCAAGGCTGACGATGAGGTGTAAATCGCGGCGATATATGCTCCACCGCTGCGGTACTGTGAATGCGGGTCACAGATGCTGGTCGGCGGCAAACAGCCTTCATGACGGCTTCATTCTGGTGGGGACACTTTCGGTAAGGTGTTAGAACGCCTGTGAACGCTGGGCTTTGGAGCTTTCTAACTCATGCCGAACGTGTTGCGTTCAGGTTGGTCCCTTTCAAGAATGTAATACGATTGCCTCACACATTGTGTTTTATGACAGGGCGCATTTTCATGTTGATATAAACAATCACCTTCTGGGAACTGTGCATCTGCAGTAAGCAAAAGGCATTCGTGTCAAATGTCATAATGTCCTTCCGCGTTGAGCATTTTTTTAAGCGGAGTGAGGAACCACAGAAAATATCTCCATACTGTAGCATCCTCTCCTCCGTACTTCACTGTTGGAAGGACGCTTGATGGCATGTAACGGTCTCCAGGTATTCAAATACCCAAACCCGTGGGATTGCCGCATGGTACGCTCAGTCCGGAACCGCGGGACTGCTACGGTCGCAGGTTCGAATCCTGCCTCGGGCGTGGATGTGCGTGATGTCCTTAGGTTAGTTAGGTTTAAGTAGTTCTAAGTTCTAGGGGATTGATGACCATAAATGTTAAGTCCCATAGTGCTCAGAGCCATTTGAACCATTTTTTGCCGCATGGTATGGCGTGACTCCCCACGCAAAATCGTTTCCAGTCGTCCACCGTCCATTAGCGGAACTCTTTATACTTCCTCAAGCGCCGCTTGTAACTGAGTACACAAATTGGTGGTTCATGAGGAGCTGTTCAACCACTGCATCTCTTTCCTTTTAACTCCCTACGTACCGTCACTGTGCCAGCTGGACAGCTAGTAGGACCCTCACGCAAACAATTATAAAGATGGAATAGTGGACTAAGGTTTCCTGTAGTTCTAGCGCCACGGCAGAGACGATGAGAAATTCCTTTGAAGGTTCGCTCAAAGATCGACAGTCAGTTGAACACCAGTGCACACAATAAGTAAATGCAAACCGAATACAACACGGAACGCTGTTTACTCACAAGCTCCTAGATTATACACCACAGAGAATTCTAGTTCAGCATTGACAATTCCCTGGTGTTCACATGGGTGTGAAGCGCGCTTTAATGGACACCTGGAGGCTATCTTGTCTGGCAGCTTCGAGCCCATGTAGGTAGCGACCATCGCCTGGCGTCTCTGACCTCATGGGACTGTACAATGTGGATCTCCAAAGGTTTCTGCCTCGCGTTGGAGGATGCACGTTGGAGTGACGACGCTGAAATGTACGCCAATCTCGCAGTCAGAAACATCATGTGCTGACAACCTATGTTGTCATAAAGTGACAGTGTGTGCGCCGTCACAGCTTCAAATGACCCTCCGAGCCATGCTGACAACCTAAAGAGTGTATTCCGCCCCTGTTTACGACTGGACACACAGCGTAATTTACTGAGCTGTACTGAGAACGCACGTGCATTATCTGATCAAAAGTATCCGGACACTCCATCGCAGTGTGGAATTGACCACCAGATGTCACGAGAGGGGGGGCAGCCAGAATAAAAGGAGGCGGAGGTCTCATGTTGCCAGTAGGGATGCAGTAACAGCAGGATGGGTTGGTCAGCAAAGCTCAGTGACTTCGACCATAAACTGGTCATTGGACGTCGTCTGAGTATGAAATACATCGGAGAGGGGTGGGAGGGCTTTCAGCACTTGTAAGACTGCCCAAGTCGACTATTGGTGATGTGGCTGTGAACTCAAAACGTACTGTAACAACCACAGGCAGACCTAAAGTATTGATGCACAGTGACCGTCGATCATTAACGAAGGTGTCTAAAAATCGCATGAAATCAGCTGAACAAATCATTCCGGAGTTCTGATGTTTCTGGCTGCGAGATTGGCGTACACTTCAGCGTCGTCACTCCAACGTGCAGCCTCCAACGTGAGGCAGAAAACTTTGGAGATCCACTTGTTTACAGTCCCATGAGGCCAGAGACGCCAGGAGATGGTCGCTACCTACATGGACTCGAAGCTGCCAGCAGAGAACACGGCCATCTCCTCACAGACAAGATAGCCTCCAGGTGTCCATTAAAGCGCGCTTCACACCCGTGTGAACACCAGGGAATTGTCAATGCTGAACTAGAATTCTCTGTGGTGTATAATCTAGGAGCTTGTGAGTAAACAGCGTTCCGTGTTGTATTCGGTTTCCATACATTTCTTGTGTGCACTGGTGTTCAACAGACTGTCGATCTTATAGCGAACCTTCAAAGGAATTTCTCATCGTCTCTGCCGTGGCGCTAGAACTACAGGAAACCTTAGTCCACTATTCTGTCTACCTTTATTATTTTTTGCATGATTCATGTGAGCCATAGAGTGGCCCTACGAAAACGTAACATTGTCCATGGAAGAATATACATAGCATACGTGCTTCTGGTACCCAAGAGATTCGCAGTAGAAATGCAAAAGGAATAGAAATGTGATCAGTAGAAAATTGTCCAAGTTCTTAAAGGTCATGTGGATATGACGGATGTGGTATCTATCACATATCGATACCACCCTGCAGGCGTCACTATGTTGGTAACAGAATTGAAAATTGCCTTTTGACGTCTATATTTGTCACGCAGGATTAGACAGGCCCATTGGTGCACGCCTGCTGAGCCACAGCTCCAGTGGCTCTGTGCCCCGAGCGCCTTCCTCCGCCGCAATATAGCTGGTCAGCGCACGAGCGCTCGCAGCTACTTTGCCATATATGCTGATACGCAGAATTCGTCTAGTCACAGTTCCAACACCATTACTCATGCTTTAGTACAGAGAGATTCACCCTTGTTGATGTTGAGATAGCTCGACTCTAATTCTTGCCCCGTTATTTGCAATGAGTCTTCGTTTGTTTGGAGAAATACATGTTAAGTAAATCTTCTGTTTGCTGTGTTAACTCGTCCACTAATCATTTATGCTCCTGTCCAGCTCTCGTGCCATGGCAGTTGCTGCACCACTGTGTAGCTCACCGCTCCTTATCTCCTTCTGAAGTCGTACAGGACCAGAGAGACCAGAAATTCATTAGATGCTTGCATCAAATGGAAATGTACCAAACAAGCAGAAACTTTGTAGGTCTTCTCACAAAAAGGAAAAGCACAATCAATCTCTATGAAAGTCAAGAAGTGTGAAGCTTGAAAGAAAAAGAAATATGCAAAAGGCCTGATGGTTCTCGTTGCTTACATTCACAGTATCTGTAATTTCTTGGCTGACGTGCTACTGTTTCTTTAGATATGTTTGCTGATGAATATAAATGGTGCCACCTGCACCATGCTATTTGCTCTATAACTATACAGGGTGGTCCATTGATCGTGACCGGGCCAAATATCTCACGAAATGAGCGTCAAGTGGGAAAAGCTACAAAGATCAAAACTTGTCTAGCTTCAAGAGGGAAATCAGATGGCGCTATGGTTGGCCCGCTAGATGGCGCTGCCATAGGTTAGACGGATATCAACTGCGTTTTTTTTAAAAATAGGAACCCCAATTTCTATTACATATTCGTGTAGTACGTAAATAAATGTGAATGCTTTAGATGGACCACTTTTTTCCCTTTGTGACAGATGGCGCTGTAATAGTCACAAACGTATAAGTGTGTGCTATCACGTAGCATTCCGCCAGTGCGGACGGTATTTGCTTCGTGATACATTACCCGTGTAAAAAAAATATTTTTCCCTACATTCAAGTGGTTGATCTCCATTTGAACGAGTTGCCAGCCATGTGTCTGCATGATCTCATTTGCCCCTTATCCTCTTGGGATCGTATCCTGCAATTTTCCCTGTTTAGCAAAACCACACTGTATTGTTCAAGCGTAGCATCCTGTTTGAATTAATACCAGAAAATCAGCATACTTTTCGTCTCTGTAACGAGACAGTCCTTACACTGACACTGTGCTTGATTGCTACGAATGGAAATGATGGACGATAATGCCCGATACGCTATGAAAGCCCTATGTAATCTCATGTTGCGAAAAGCTGCTGTAGCTAAACTGTGCTTGTTACTACAGATTATCGTGAGATAAAATTAAATACGTTTAATTCAGAACGTCCAAGTTGAGTGCTACTATTTAGAGGCCCATGTAGATACAACATACTGCAAAAGAATCGTCAGGATTACTCGAAGTGTCTACGTTAAGAGATTTTTTTTTTTCGCAGAAAGAAAAGAAATGTAATAAAAATTTTGCTTCAATATTTCCTTCTACGAGGAAGAGATTGCTTAATTACCCATTTAATAATCGTCATCTCGTATGTACGAATGAATTGCAGCCGCTGTGAAACTCTCTTGCCCGCCACTGTTTCCTGTTTAATTTGTGAGCCTCGTTTCCCTCGGAAAAATTACCGCTCATTAAGTGGACAGCGAACACACATTAGCTTAGCACATTTTTGTGTGAAAATTCACGACAAAATTACTCTGATTTATATAACCGTCTCCCCAGTTAGCCTTTATCTCGAGGTCTGAAACGTGAGGAAGCAATTCTGGGTGGCAGGTTACCCAACTCAGGATCGTAACTCTGTTGCTGCGGATTAGACGGAAGTAAACCAATGAAAGAAGTTCAGAACATTATAGGTGTCACAGATTTTGGTCTCCTATATTAAAAGACGAATTTTCAGAGTTCTGGGCAGACCATTTTAACGTAGATTTTCATCCCGCGTTTATGACATTAAATACTTGTACATGTCATCGAAACATTATTACGATGCTAGAAAAATTGAAGTTGGATTTGTAAAGTTTTAAAGGAAGATTCTCCATGTACACATCGTGTTGGTATAGTTCGTAGTGTAGTCCCTGTCATGTATGTAGTAACTGAAGCGTGTTGTGCATCGAAGGGAAGCCATATGCCATCCCATTAAAAAGCGTTGAAATCTTAACACCATACACATCAAAAGCCTCGTTCTATACTGGTATTACATTGTTTTCAATACTCAAATGCCAATCAAAAACGCTGTGATAAAAACTGATTGAAATTGTGATCTGACTGACATATTCTCTCATCGATACTACGGTGTCGTCTTAGTAGAGTATTTTCACAGAGGGAGAGATTTTATGTTGAAAATTTTCCGTTGCGAATATTTAAGTTCCCTACTATACCTTCAACAGATTATTTGAGAATAAGATTTAAGTACGGGTTTTCGATAATTTGTGATGTAAAATAGACGTCAACTGAAATGTTTCAAGTTTCTCTGAAGTCCGTAATGTGATAGAGATTTTTTAATTATATTATTTATGACCAAAAGAGAAACTAAAAACATTTTTTGGGTGTACAACAAACTTCCAAGAAGCACATTCTTATAAGATTGAGATGGCAAATGTAATGTAGCTCAAAGGAATAGCATCAGGCGAAATGTGAGACTGATGTGTAGTACAGTTCAACCCTTGCGGTAACCACACTTGCGACATTCCCGAAGTGAAATAAATACATAAATAAAATAACATAAGAATAAATAGAATGTAATGGCACTCAAGTCCTCGTTGGTGGCCCACTATGCTGCAGTAGGAGCTTGCTACCATAGCCAGTAGTACTCTGTTCGGTAGTTCCGTAAGTTTGGTAAACAGACTCAGAAGTTATGTCGCACCACTGACGCACGCTGTCATAATAATAGGTCTTAGAAAAAGATGGCCAATAACTCCGTCTATCACGCCTTATAAAAAATGGTCCTCGATGATCAACAACTACATCTGCAGTGCCATACAAAATGTGTCCCATATGATCCACTCAGACTATCGTGCCATATAAATATTTGCCCCTGATGACAACATCGTCCACCATTCCACAATAAAAATTTGTACCAGGTGACGAACAGCTTCGTCTGTCACCTGATATAAATTTGTCTAAGTTCAGAAATGCCCCTGCATTGCAGACATTATAACATATGTAGAGAATTTCGAAGACCGCGTACCGTGATTTGATTATCGACGACATGTAGGAGCAGTCGTTGTTCGTCTGACAAAAGAAATCTGTTTTGTTAACACCTTGCTAAATCATGACGTGTTCGTTTCTACTCAGACCTCATCTGCGACCATCGTTTGGTCAGCTTATAAGACGTAAGCGTCCACGGCAAGAGAATAAACTTTCCTCCACTCAGCGATGAACGATGAGTTGTAAAACCATCCATCATATACGTTGTCAGTTACGTCACAGCCTAATAACGCCTTTTCAGTTTTACTAATAGTGGTTGAAAGAGGGGCATGGCGGGAGGGAGAGAGAAGCTTTCGGCGTCAATGATTATGAATGCTGCATCACTCTACAACGTATTTATGGTCATTACCAAAGTTATCGTCGATCTTTCACTTTTCATTCCGATGACAGCACCGGCCCATGAGTCACGCTTTACAGCCTGCGTGCGAGACGTTCCATAGTCGATTGCAAAGAGTCTTTCTATCGGCCAGCGACGTAATGCTCGCCATGAGGTAAGAGTATGCAGGGCCGAACTCTAAGGGGAAACCGACACGGCGACGGACGAAAATACTGCTCAAATTCAAGATTTTTTTCTCAGCTCTGGAACGTAGTAGGCAAATGGGGTCTGCTGAAATCAATAAAACGTACATTGAAGTTCTTAGTGGTATTTTCTTTATTGAAACATATTAATATCTTCACTGTGAGTAGTATAGCTAGACCGGCATCGCCCCAGTGACGTTATCCAAGATGGCTGCCATGATGTCAACTGATGACGCGAGTAGGTGACGTTATGTGACGTCTGTTGAAGACGTGATTGACGTCATATAAGATGGCGGCCGTGAACTCTGCTGATGACGCGAGTACTGTTATTCAAGATGGCGGCATTTGCCAGGACAGTGACACGCCCCCTGGCAGGAATTTCGAAATTTGGAACGAAGATTGGTCAGTTGGGCTACCTCTACTAACCTAAGAAAATGGCGGGAAAATAAGGGCACTAGGGCTACTTACACTAACCTAAGTCACCCGACCGCCACCTCTTCCTACCAACTGGTGGGAAAAGGAGTCGGCCTGTGCTGGACATAAGTCTTTATTTCAATCTTTTTATAAACAACTAGAGACAGTACCACCATAAAGTGTGTTCGCCATGGGGTCTTGGCGCCTCGTCTCCTTGGAAAATGGGTGGGAATTTCGAATTTTGGAGGGGAATGTTGCTCTAAGAGCTTACTCGTGCAGCTGAGAGGAGTTAGTATGGTGTTGCCTCCAATTGAGGCTGCTCATGATGTCATTCAATTGGAATACAATTTGTTTAAATTTGTTTAAATTTGTTTCAATTTGTTTAAATTTGTTTAGATTTCTTTAAAATTTGTTGAAATTTCTCTAAATTTATTGTCTATATACGACAGTAGCGGCTTAGTTCAGTGTTACCACCATAAGAGGCTGAGGTATGGTGTGCTTGTTGAGTTGTCGGTGTTCAGTTAGCGATATGTTGGTGCCAGACAGTAGGATTTTTAATAGCTGTATTACGTGCACTCATTCAGCCCAGGAGTGCATCCACAGCTCACCCGCATGAAGAATGGAAGCGAGCATTAACGCTTGAACACATGAAGAGGAAGAATACGGTCCTGCAAATAAATGCTTTGCTTTAAAGATGCATTACACAAGACGTGGAAACATCTGTCTCTCATTTCTAAAACCTACATATAAGCTCCCACCACACAAGAGACAACTGCTTCCAATCCACCAGACCAAAGAAGTGACCTAGTTCTCGAGTTCGCCTTTAGAGGGCGGTGCGATAGGTCATGTGATCGTGGAGTTCAGTCCATAGGAGCACAGCATCATTATGAAATCACATGTTTTTGTCAGCTACGCGTCTGCCCCAACCTCCTCATCCCCTCCTCATCTGGAGGGGAAAACTGGAGGAAAAGGAATCAGATTGTTCTGGGCTGCTGGAGAGACGAAGGAGTGTACTTTATTTATTTTTTGAACACTTTATTCAGCACAGATTTCACCTAGATTATTTATTACGCTGATACAAAAAACACTCACACTGCCAGCGGTCTGGAGGGGGAAAATTGGTTTGAAAAGGGATCAACATGTTCCGGGCTGCCAGGGAGAGGAAGGAGCGTACTTTATTTATTTTTGGAACAAGCTATTTAGGGACTTAGGTTAGTGTAGGTAGCCCAAGTGCCCTTATTTTCCCGCCATTTTCTTAGGTTAGTAGAGGTAGCCCAATTGACCTATCTTCCTCCCAAAATTCGAAATTCCTGCCAGGGGTGCATGGCACTTTCACGGCAAAAGCCTCCACCTTGGATAATGGTACTCGCGTCATCAGCTGACTCCACGAACACCATCTTGGATGACGTCACAGGGGCGACGCCGGCCTAGCTATACTACTACTGTGCAAGTGGGATTTTCCTGAGGCTGTTCTGAAAGGAGGTAGATCGACGGTTGTGGTTATCTGAAACATGAAATTAACATATCACCCTGATCCTTACTGATGTAATTTTAGTTCATCGTAGGGATTTGCATAAAACATTGTTTGGCGAAATTACAGATATTTGAAAAAATGGCCATTTTTTGGAACCCTATTTTTGGCCACAAGAAATACTACATAACATAAAAAAGTCAGCTACTGTTCACTAGAGACTATTCGGTTTGCTTCAAGGGAGACAAGAAAATCACTAAAATCGCATGAAAATAACAGCGTGAGTGAGGTCCACCACACCGAAAAACATGGTTTTGAAGTAAACGCATTTCAAATTTGACAGGTATTTATCATATAAAAGAAGGGCCAGAGTTTGAAACTTACGGGAAACGATCGATGCATATCCCATAATAGCTATCGCCTCGACTAGTGGATGGTCGCTTTCTGCTACTTTGACCTGATAAACCCTCATTTCTGTTCTCGAAGGCCTTTTCGTCGCTGAAGCGCTTCACCGCTGGCGTCATTATCCTCACTGAATCGGCACATCTCACAGTTGATTTCGATTTGAAGGGCATTAATGCATTTTGGCCTACTTTGAATAGACATACAGCCAAATTTCAAGCAATTTTGACAATTTCCCTTCGGCTGGATGTTATTTTCGGAGCGTATCTCCAAATGAGACTACTGAAACTTTCTTTCTTTTGAGTAAAACCGCCCTACCAGCTTATTAGTTACTGAGATCAGTATAAATAGTGGTGGGGGCATCGATAGCGACTTGTAGCAGCTGCGTTTATAACGTTCTAATTCAGTGTTTGTTTTAGGTTCAAACACTCACAGAACAATTATTTTTTGGACTTCGCACATAATGTTTTCTGGAATAATTCTTCATTGCATATACATTCGAATTCCGTAATTAAAAAAAATTTCGTGTTTTTGGACCATCATCCTGTCGTTCCTCCTTAAAGGAGAAAAGCGAGGACTGGTGGAGGGAGTTGTGGACGAGCCAGTGAACGTGGCGGGTTTATCACCGAGCAATTTGCAGTGCTTCGTTTACGGCAGGCACAAGGTGAGCTGGAACCGAAGTATCCTTCGAAACTTTTAGTGCACAGTAGTGGACGGCGAACAATGTTGCGGACGCGTCATTCAGCCGTCGTGTAAGAGCTTAATGGAGAGACGGCGCTCGGCGTGAAGTAAGTTCCTCGTTGCAGCTTGTCCAGTTGGCCGCCGTAACCGAACTGGGCTGGGCAGTTTGGTGTCTCGCTAAAGTGGAATACGATCAGTGCAAAGCACCATTAGTTGCTGTATCGTTGGGAACCCGCTGTGCACTGATGGAAAGTTATTTCGTTCTGCCGAACGGAATAGAGATGTATTTCAGCATGATATGCGTTATCGTCTGCAAGTCTGTACAACTTTTTTCGTTGCTTGTGCTTTAACTGTTTAATGTGTTTCGACCCTGCTTCTAACAGACTTAGCTTTGTTAGTGCTATAACCAGGAATAGCGCAATGAATATACCACGGTTCTACGGTTTGTTGGCATAACGTTGATACAAAATATTTCTGTTACCAAGCACCAAGTTGTTGTTGAACACTTTATGGAAAATTATATAAATCTAAGGTGGCTATACTAATATCCAGGAAGTTTGAGTGAAATGCAGGATTCCGGCGGAATCTCAAGGACGTTTACATACTAAGCCTGGTGAACGTTGAAGCCCAAGTTCCAGTATAGCAAGTCCAGAGTGCAGCCAAATCAACACCGAACAGCAGGTCCACCGCAGCGTAGCACTCCAGATTTGTAGAGTGGAACAGAGCACAATGAGATCTGCCTTGTAGACGCCTGCAGCGGGCTTAGAGAAGGCTCCATAGTTAATGGAGACGGCGGCAGGGGTCGCTGTATATTCTGGGCGCCCAAGCGCTGAGTATTATGGGTGGCCAATCGCTGTGTTTTGAACAGCCCGGGAGCTTGCGCGCGAAGGCGTCCTACAATGTTAGTAGCGGGCCTCGGACCGAGAAGTGCGGCCAACGATGGGTTGGGTTGGGTTGTTTGTGGGAAGAGACCAAACAGTAAGGTCATCGGTATCATCAGATTAGGGAGGGTCGGGGAACGAAGTTGACGGTGCCCTTTCGAAGGAACCATCCAGTCATTTGCCTGGAGCGATTTAGGGAAATCACGGAAAACCTAAATCAGGGTGGTCGGACGCGGGATTGAACCTTCGTTCTCCCGAATGCGAGTCCGGTGTGCTAACCACTGCCCAACCTCGCTCGGTGGCCCAACGATGCATTTCTCGGCCGCGCCAAACGTTGTTGAAAGTTTTCCGTATCATCCCAGTTTGACTTTGTTACAGTGAATATTCTGATGATTGTTCATTTGAAAAGCGAATCCGGTAAATAGAAAATAGTAAGAGGGTCTTGTGTCTGTCTTCAAAAACAAAGCAGTCACTTCCCCTGCAGTCAATGCCAGCTCTCGCCAAGTGATGTGTTGGGCAAATATTTAGGCTTTATGAGTGATAAAGTATTCCTTACTCAATGGGATCTCACCATTACGCAATTATTCTTTCAACACTCACCGCTTTACCGTCTATAGCCCACCTAACGAATGAAAAGTTAAGAAAGCTAATTAGCGTAAATATAGTGAAATATTGGATTCAAAAACTATTTTCTTACCTAGCGGGCAGTCCACACGAAGAAGATAGATTATATACGAGGTGTTAAAAAAAGTCTCCTCGCAGTTACATGTGATTGTTAGCCACGTGTGCCGCAATGAATATACCGAAATGAAACTCAGTAAAATACAAGTTATTGATGTATAGAATATTCATTTTTACGTACAAATTTTCACATTAAATGTTGAAAGTCTGCCCCCTGTTGTTGAATATACAATTCAATTCGTCTTATTATGTTTCCAAACATAAGCTGTAACATTTCTTCTGTAACAGAAGCAGTGAAAGAGGATATTGCAGTTTTCAATTCATCGATGGATTTTGGACGGTTTTTACAGACAGTTACTTTCGCTGCACCCTAGAAGAAATAGTCAGGTGGTGTTACGTCAGGCGATCGTGGAGGGCAAAGTCCCTGCGAAAGTATGCGATCACCAAAAACAGCAGTAAGCAGTGACATTAAAACGCGAGCTGTATGCGCGGTTGCAACATCTTGTTGAAAATAGCTGTTCAGTATTTCACTTAACACAAGTTTTCCTATGAATGGGTAAATAATATCACTTCAGTATCGTTGTGCGTTTATTGTTTCGTTGGAAAATATTGGACCCACGATCCGACGTCTAGAAATTGCAATCCAAACTCCTATTTTCACAGAATGAAGTGGTTCCTCATGAATACATAATGGATTTGCACATACGAGAATTTCGCAAGTTCATGTACCCGTATAAATGAAACCACGCCTCATCAGTGAATAAAGTTTCATTACGAATATCCCTTCCATTTTGTTGAACGAAATTTTTGAACCATTGACAATAATGCAGTCTCTTACTATGACCATATTTTTCAGTTCTTGCACGACTGTCACTTCGTATGGGAAAAGTTGTAATATTTTCCTTACAGCTGTGTGGGTCCTTCCGACACTAACATCGATTTCCTGGGCGAGTTTTCTTACTGACTTGTTCGGACTCATGGTCATTTTATCGGAAATATCGAGTAATTTATCCTCATACAAAACGCTAGGACGACCACTTCTCGGTGCATCTTTCACTGAACCCGTACTTCGAAATTTGTTAATCAAATCTCGCACAGTATCGCGATGTGGGAGTGTTGTCTCCGGGAAAACTGAATTAAATGTCTGACGAACTGAAACTTTGTATTTACCTCCAGCTTTGAATACTTGTTCGACTAAAAACACACGTTCTTCAATGGTTAGCATTTTAACAGTGACAAAAACGAAACAAATGAAGGAAGGAACTAAAATTAAACGTACACGTCACCACGTAACGACACACACCAATGACACTACTAACGCTGGCTGAGATAAACGAAACAGTGGAATGTTGGGAGAGTCCGCTTGAAGGCAAGTAACCCAGGCAGGCGAACAATCATAAGGCAATGCGCAGAGATTTTTTGAACACCCCGTATTAGCTATAGATCAATGCACAACATGAAATTTTCGAAAGCAGATATCTCGTACCAAAGAGAAGCATCACAGAAGTAGAATTTCGTCTAATTCTTATCCTGCAAATAGAGTTCAAACCAACGATGAAGGAAGCTGCTTATTATTAGACCCGTGAATCACGTGCAAGGGCAAACACCTGTAGGCCATACAAGTGGACACCCCTTCTCGAGCGTGGTTCGAATGTGTGAAAGTAAGTAAAGTCCATGAGTCTAGTCCATGAGTCTAGGATAAGAATGACACACTGCACATTTACATACGCGTAAAATTCTAATTTTTAGAATCTATGATCAGTACCAAACCAATTGGGTTGAAGGGAAACATAATAATACTAGCATGTAGGAAGTAGAAGAAATCATGACACGTAGGGGAGAGTGTTGTACATGAGAACACTTTTCAGCCAGCTCTGTAAAGAAGTTCAGGATATTTTCTTGATTAATTTTAAAACGATAGCTTTCATTTTATGTGTGTTACATTGTTTTTTTGAAATTACAGTAATTACTCCCGAAGAGAAAGGCTTTTTCAAATAGGAGAAACAGTTATAAAGTACAAAACGGTTATGTTCCTAGGAAGATATACCTGACTGAAATTTAAAGGTATTGCAATCGCGGAAATTATGCCAATACTGTACCATGATTGTGTGGCTGAAGTGTCAACACATTATGTTGCTATTTCTAAGAATATACAGGACTATATTCACGATAAAACTCGGTAACTGAAGAGCTAACAATATCTTCAAAACAGCTTTAATACAGTGCTCTGAAAAAAGTAACATAAGCTATGAACAGTCGTGTGGAAATGACTGAAAGTGTGGATGTATATTGCTAGACTTCATGTGGCGTGAGACCAGCATGATTGGTTGGTTGATTTTTGGGAGGGGACCATCGGATTAAGGAAGGATAAGGAAGGAAATCAGCCATTCAACGGAACCATCCTGGCATCCGATCGAAGTGATTTAGGGAAATCACAGGAAACAGGTTGACTATAGCGCCAAATGGGGATAGACTTACCACACGATGCAGTTGACATCAAAAGCAGAGTTTGTCAATCCGCGAGCAGCTGCGGTTCACTGTGATACTGATCTTCGTTACAAGATGGCCCGTAGACAACTTCTGAATGACTTCACACAGTGAAGACTAATCAGGAAACTGGTAGAAGAACAAAGTATGACGACTGTAGCCCAAGAGTTAGATATTGCTCACAGCATTGTTTCATGAGAATGGGAAGCGTTCCAAATCGCAGCTACTGTTGCCCGAATAAGAGGTGGTTGTCGACTACTGTCAATTGCAGCACACAAAAATCGCTACATTTTGCAACAGGTAAGAAGGGATCACCGTCAGACATAAGGTGCAATTGAAACTACATCCAACGGGACTGCAATGCGCGCAAGCTGACGCTACCCAGTGCCACGTCGTCTGTGTGAGGGTGTTCTCTTTGGCCGATGACCAATGGACTGTGTTCCATTGACACCCGTACATCAGTCACAGATTTTGCGGTGGTGAGAACTGCATGGGGACTTTGCCTACGAGGAATGGGCTCACATGCTCATTTCGAATGAGATCACATTCAGTCTGAATAGTTATTCTCTATGTATCGTTGCATGGCGATCGGTGGACACATAATGTGTCCAGGAACAATGTTGAGCATATTCGTTTTGTTGGTCTCGGTGCTACAGCGTATGGGGGGATAATATTGCGTGGGTGTACTCACCCCCCAAATATTTGGCAGCATGCGCTAATCAGGAAATATTATTCTGGCGCTGTATTGCTTCCCTATACCTTCAGAGGAGCATTCTTGCCTGACTTTGGTATTAAGCATGGCTGGGCGCGACGATATTGAACAGCACAGGTGGAAGAGGAGCCCTTGGAAGGAGAGAACGTCGAATGAATGGACTGGCGTGCCCGTTCCTCCGACTTAAACCCCATCGAGCACGTGTGGGATGCGTTGAGGAACAGCAAGTCCACGTGCACCTCGAGAAACACGAGTCAGATGAGCTGAACAAGCAGAATAAGCATGTAGTCGTTCGATCCCTCCATTTCTCAGAATATGCCAGTATGCGTAACATGTGTGTAAACATGCTACTATTCTCATATGAGGAAAAAAGGAAAAAGGAAATTATTGTTATATTTGTGTCAAGGACATGTCCCACGTACTTTCATCCCAGATGAGTAAACACGATCGCAAACAGCATATTTGCTTAAAGGTATCTCAGTGCCTTTTCCTCAGACAAGTTATTAGCGAAACATCTAGAAGATTGCGCTTCCAAGGACCCAGTATGTGTTATTATGCCTACTGAGGAAAACAAATTCACAGAGTATAAGGATGTTCACCATCAGGAGCGATGCCCATTTCTGGTGCATCCCGACTTTGAATTCCTCCTCGCCCATGTGGCACACTGTGAAGGTGATCCTACAGCCTCACATACTACCTTCACAGAAAAACACGTGCCATATGCGTCAGCGTACCAAGTTGCATCATACTATGATTCGAGTCTTTCATCGATACAAATATTATACCAGGGATAATCCTGCGGTTTGGCTTTTCACTGAGTTTGAAAAATCCATAAGTTGTACAGATACAAGAATCGCATGACTAAATCGAAGGAGAATGTACATAAAGGCGAATGACTGCCATATTTATGGGCAGCCGTTATATAGAAGAACGGGAACTCTCCCTAAGGATCGCTGTTATCTTACTGAGCAGTTCTGTAGCGCCGCCCATACTACATGAGACTTGATCAATTACCGCGACACATACACGTTTTCTTTCATAAATTGAGAGAGTATGACGCTCACTTTCTTCTTGAGCGCTTGGATAATTTTGGCATGGAGGAAGATCAGATCAGTGTCATACCTGAGAGTGCTGAGAAATATATTCTCCAAACAAATGACGTCAATTAATACCCTGACTCACTACGTTTTAAGCAGGCGCTACTTCAGAAACGTGTTGAAACTCTTCCTCAGAAGGAAATGCACGTCACATGACCTACGTTCCCCGAGAAGAAAAAGTTTCACCTTGCGAGTAGGAAGAGGGTTTTTCCCTACGAGTATGTAGATAGTATGGCAAAACTAAACGTAACGAGACTACCCGACATAATTGCGTCCTCCAGCAACCTTACAAGCGATGCCATATCGGATGCGGAGTATAAGCATGCTGTAAATATTTGGGGGGAATTCAACATCTCCACTTTAGGTGAGTATGCACAGCCTTACATGGACACAGACGTGCTCTTGCTCTTATATGTTTCTAGAAATGCCGGTGTATATGCAAGAGTACAAATTCTCTGGAACAAGTCTTTTACTGCACAGAACCTTGGTTGTCTTGGAAGCTACGCTCAAGAAAAGCATTAAGCTATTGACCGATTCTGAGATGCTTGATTTCTTCTGTCGGGGGATCCATGGCAGAATGGTCATGGTGAAGAATTCGACATGTCTTCATATACGGCTGATAACTTTCTTGTTATGTAGAACAATACTCTAAGTATTACCGGTGCGTGAAGACGTGTCGAATTCTCCACCCTGGCGCCTCAGTACTTCATATAGACCGCAGTTTTTACCCAATAGATGAAACTATCTGTATCTATATAAAGTAGCTTAGTATCAGCGAAATAGGATTTCACAAAATCATAATGGAAGCTGTACTTGTAGAAATTGGTTGGGTGTAGTATGCACATCTCCATATAGATATAGTTTCGTGAACTCAATTGCAATCTTCGCCGTCTCCACAGCAACAAAGCTCTCATTGAATATTGTGACCCCTTCAAAATTTGGTTTGGCGTTGCATTTTCTTCCAATTCGGTTTATAATCACAATTTTACCATGATCCCTCAACTTCAGCTCCCTCTAGTACGATGGAAGTTACGCCCAGGTATCTTAACAGATGTCCTATCATCCTGTGCCTTCTCCTTCTCACAGATATCCACATATTCATTTTCTCTCCAATTCTCCACAGAACCTCCCCATTCCTTACCTTATCAGTCCACCTAATTTTCAACATTCTTCTGTAGCACCACATCTCAAATGCTTCGATTCTCTTCTGTTCCCGTTTTCCCACAGTCCTTGTTTCACTACCACACAATTCTGTACTCCAAACGTACATTCTCGGAAGTTTCTTTCTCAAATTAAGGTCTATGCTTGATACCAGTAGACTTCTCTTGGCCAGGAATGCCCTTTTTTCCCATTTCATCTCCTCCTTGCTCCGTCATTGTAATTTGCTGCCTAGGTAGCAGAATTCGTTAACTTCATCTACTTCGCGACCGTCAGTACTGATGTCGAGTTTCTTGTTGTTCCCGTTTCGCCTGCTACTCACTACTTCCGTCTTTCTTCGATTTACTCTCTGGCCATATTCTGTACTCATTAAATTGATCATTCCATTCAGCAGATCGTGTACTTCTTTTTCACTCTAATTCATGATAGCAATGTCATCAGCAAATAGTATCATCGAGATCCTTTCACCTTGAATCTTAATTCCAGTCATGAAACTTTCTTTTATTTTCATCATTGCTTCTTCGATGTACATATTGAACAGTAGGGGCAATGGACTACATCCCTGTCTTACAACCTAATCTAAGCTCTTCGTTCCTGGTCGGCCACTCTTATTATTCCCTCTTGTCTCTTGTACATATTGTATATTATACGTCTCTCCCTTTAGCTTACCTCTGTTTTTCTCAGAATTTCGAACATCTTGCACTATTGTACAGTGTCGAACGCCTTTTACAGATCGACAAGTCCTATGGACGTTATTTTTTTGTCCTTTAGTGTTGCTTCCATTATCAACCACAACGTCAGAATTGCCTCTCTGGTGCCTTGGTAAAGGCCAAATTGATCGTCATCTAACACATCTTCAGTTTTCTTTCCCATTCTTCTGGATATTATTCTCGTCAGCAACTTGGATTACATTTAACTCTTAAAGTGCGATAACCCTCGTACATCTCAGGTCTTGCAGTATTTGGAACTGTGTGGAAGATAAATTCTGCACACCAATGTGAATTGTCGTTTTGGTGCCACTTCCCACAATGATTTTAGAAATTCTAATGGAATGTCATTTATCCCTTCTGCCTTATTTGATCTTAAGTCCTCCAAAGCTCTTTTAAGTTCTGATTCTACACTCATGCTAATAAATTAAGGATAATTCTGATACATGGTGAAACAACGCTCTGGGGGGTATGACAATGTGGTGCATTGCGGTCATCGCACGGAGGCGCTGGCAGCAGTCCACGTATGCAGAGGTGTGTTGGTGCATGTCAGAATACGGTGCAGCGAGTAAGTGTGCAGATGTATTCAGACGTGCTAATGGTGACTGTGTGTTGAAAATGGTCAATGTACACATATTGATGACGTTGTGAGGGGCAGAATACTAGGGTGACTGGAGGCTTGTCAGACACAGCAGGTCGTAGCACGGGCCCTCCGTGTGCCACAAAGTGTGATCTCAAGATTATGATAACAATTCCAGCTGACAGGAGACGTGTGCAGGCGCTACAGTATGGGACGTCCAAAGTGTACATTACCACAAGAAGACCGATATCTCACCATCAGTGCCCGCAGACGGCCATGGAGTACTGCAGGTAGCCTTGCTCGGGACCTTACCGCAGCCACTGGAACAGTTGTCTCCAGACACATAATCTACAGACGAACGAGCAGACATGGTTTATTCGAGCGGAGACCTGCAAGGTGCATTCCACTGACCCCTGGTGACAGGAGAGCCCGTAAAGCTTGGTGTCAAGAACACAGTACATGGTCATTGGAACAGTGGTGTCAGGTTATGTTCACGGACGAGTCCAGGTATAGTCTGAACAGTGATTCTCGCCGATTTTTCATCTGGCGTGAACCAGGAACCAGATACCAACCCCTTCATCTCCATGAAAGGGACCTGTATGGAGCTCGTGGTTTGATGGTGTGGGGTGGGATTATGATTTGTGCACTTACACCCCAGCAAGTCTTTGACAGAGGAACTGAAACAGTTCAGGTGTATCGGAGCGTCCTTTTGCACCAGTATGTCCGCCTTTTAAGGGGTGCAGTTGGTCCCCCCTTCCTCCTGATGGAAGATAACGCACGGCCCCATCCGAACTGCCATCGTGGAGGAGTACCTTGACACAGAAGATATCAGGCGAATGGAGTGGCTTGCCTGTTCTCCAGACCTAAACCCCATGTAGCACGTCTGGGATGCTCTCGGTCTACGTATCGCTGCACGTCTTCAAACAACTACGACACTTAGGAGTTCGGACAGGCACTGGTGCAAGAATGGGAGGAAAGGAGAAAATATAAAAATGCAGTAAATGAAGCAGGCAAAAAGGAATACAAACGTCTCAAAAATGAGATCGACAGGAAGTGCAAAATGGCTAAGCAGGGATGGCTAGAGGACAAATGTAAGGATGTAGAGGCTTGTCTCACTAGGGGTAAGATAGATACTGCCTACAGGAAAATTAAAGAGACCTTTGGAGAGAAGAGAACCACTTGTATGAATATCAAGAGCTCAGATGGAAACCCAGTTCTAAGCAAAGAAGGGAAGGTAGAAAGGTGGAAGGAGTATATAGAGGGTTTATACAAGGGTGATGTACTTGAGGACAATATTATGGAAATGGAAGAGGATGTAGATGAAGACGAAATGGGAGATAAGATACTGCGTGAAGAGTTTGACAGAGCACTGAAAGACCTGAGTCGAAACAAGGCCCCGGGAGTAGACAACATTCCACTAGAACTACTGATGGCTTCGGGAGAGCCAGTCATGACAAAACTCTACCATCTGGTGAGCACGATGTATGAGACAGGCGAAATACCCTCAGACTTCAAGAAGAATATAATAATTCCAATCCCAAAGAAAGCAGGTGTTGACAGATGTGAAAATTACCGAACTATCAGTTTAATAAGTCACAGCTGCAAAATACTAACGCGAATTCTTTACAGACGAATGGAAAAACTGGTAGAAGCTGACCTCGGGGAAGATCAGTTTGGATTCCGTAGGAATGTTGGAACACGTGAGGCAATACTGACCTTACGACTTATCTTGGAAGAAAGATTAAGAAAAGGCAAACCTACATTTCTAGCATTTGTAGACTTAGAGAAAGCTTTTGACAATGTTGACTGGAATACTCTCTTTCAAATTCTGAAGGTGGCAGGGGTAAAATACAGGGAGCGAAAGGCTATTTACAATTTGTACAGAAACCAGATGGCAGTTATAAGAGTCGAGGGGCATGAAAGGGAAGCAGTGGTTGGGAAAGGAGTGAGACAGGGTTGTAGCCTCTCCCCGATGTTATTCAATCTGTATATTGAGCAAGCAGTAAAGGAAACAAAAGAAAAATTCGGAGTAGGTATTAAAATTCATGGAGAAGAAGTAAAAACTTTGAGGTTCGCCGATGACATTGTAATTCTGTCCGAGACAGCAAAGGACTTGGAAGAGCAGTTGAACGGAATGGACAGTGTCTTGAAAGGAGGATATAAGATGAACATCAACAAAAGCAAAACGAGGATAATGGAATGTAGTCAAATTAAGTCGGGTGATGCTGAGGGAATTAGACTAGGAAATGAGACACTTAAAGTAGTAAAAGAGTTTTGCTATTTAGGGAGTAAAATAACCGATGATGGTCGAAGTAGAGAGGATATAAAATGTAGACTGGCAATGGCAAGGAAAGCGTTTCTCAAGAAGAGAAATTTGTTAACATCGAGTATAGATTTAGGTGTCAGGAAGTCGTTTCTGAAAGTATTTGTATGGAGTGTAGCCATGTATGGAAGTGAGACATGGACGATAACTAGTTTGGACAAGAAGAGAATAGAAGCTTTCGAAATGTGGTGCTACAGAAGAATGCTGAAGATAAGGTGGGTAGATCACGTAACTAATGAGGAGGTATTGAATAGGATTGGAGAGAAGAGAAGTTTGTGGCACAACTTGACTAGAAGAAGGGATCGGTTGGTAGGACATGTTTTGAGGCATCAAGGGATCACAAATTTAGCATTGGAGGGCAGCGTGGAGGGTAAAAATCGTAGAGGGAGACCAAGAGATCAATACACTAAGCAGATTCAGAAGGATGTAGGTTGCAGTAGGTACTGGGAGATGAAGAAGCTTGCACAGGATAGAGTAGCATGGAGAGCTGCATCAAACCAGTCTCAGGACTGAAGACCACAACAACAACAACCCCAGCAACTGCTCGACCATCTGATCCAGAGTATGCCAACCCGTTGTGCGGCCTGTGTAAGTGTGCATGGTGATCATATCCCAAATTGATGTCGGGGTACATGCGCAGGAAACAGTGGCGTTTTGTAGCATATGTGTTTCGGGACGGTTGTCTCAACTTATCAGCAATACCGTGGACTTACAGATCTGTGTCGTGTGTTCCCTATGTGCCTATGCTATCAGAGTCAGTTTTGTGTAGTGCCACGTTGTGTGGCAACATATTCTGCAATTATCCTTAATTTATGAGCGTGAGTGTAATACTGGATCCCCTATCTGTTCTTAATCGACTCCTGTTTCTTCTTCTATCACATCAGACAAATTTTCCCCCTCATAGAGGGCTGCAGTGTACTGTTTCGACCTAGCCGCTCTCTCCTCTGCATTTGACAGTCGAATTCCCATTGCACTTTTAATGTTACCGCCCGTGATTTTAATTGCACTGCACATTGTTTCGACTTTTCTATATGCTGGTGAAGTCCTTCCAACAATCACTTCTTTTTCGTTTCTTCATGTTTGACGTGAAGCCATTTCGCCTTAGCTTCCATGCACTTGCTGTTTATTATCTTCTAAGTTTCTTGTACATCACTATTCCTGAATTCCCTGAACATTTTTGTACTTCCTTCTTTCGTCGATCAACTGAAGTATTTCTTTGTTACATATGCTTTCTTCGCATTTTCCTTCCGGATACCTAAGTTATCTTTCGAATACCTATGACTGCCCTTTTTAAAGATGTCCGTTTCACCTCAACTGAACTGCGTACTGCGATATTCCTTTTCGCAGCATCCACATCCTTAACGAACTCGAAACGCGTCTTAACATTCCGCACTACTTCGTTATCCTACTTATTAGCTCGTTGATTCCCCTTGAGTAGTCTCTTAACCATCAGCGTACTCTTCATCAATACTAAGTTGTGGTTGAGTCTATACATACGATTTGGAATCTCTACCTGACCGTGATGTAATGTAATTGGAATCTTCCCATATCTGCCGTTATTTTACAGCTGATTATTGAACAGAGTCTGCACTGTTACTAGCTGAAATTTATTACAGAACTCAATTAGTCTTTCACATCTCTCTTTCCTACTACTAAGCCCATATTTTCCCGTAACTCTTTCTTCTATTCCTTCCCCTGCAACGGCGTTCCAGTCGCCATAACTATTAGATTTCATCCCCTACAATGTTTTCGTATACTTTCTCTATCTCTACATCTTCTGCCTGCGACGTCGGTATGTATACCTGAACTTTTGTCGTCGATGTTGGTTTGTTGTCGATTCTGATGAGAACTACCCTATCACTGAACTGTTTACAGTAACTCACTGTCTGCCCTACCTTCCTATTCCTAACAAATCCTTCTTGCGTTACATCGTTTTCTGTTTCTGTTCATATTCGGCAGACAACAAGTACTTACCTTCTTTCCATTTCACTTCGCTGACCCTCACTTTTTATAGAATGAACCGCAGCATTTCCCTTTTCAGTTTTTCTAGCTCTCTACCACGTTCAAGCTGCTGATATTCCAAGGCCCTAATCGTACAATGTTACCATTTCGTTTCAGTTAACAAGTTAAATTTGTGTTTTTCTCAGTGCTATGATGGTTTTGATGCCTTTCCTGTTTATTAATCTCCCGTGATTGTCGTTGATTCCTACTTGCAACATTCGTTCTGATTCATGCTTGTAAATGAGGTGGAAAACAATTTTGCACGCAACAAATTCTCTTTCCTCGAGTCTCATTTATTAGGGAAACTGGTGAGGTGGTCGGGTGTTCGTGATAGTACCACGTTAACTGGAAATCCCTACATCAGAAGGTATTTTTGTAGAATGACATAGTAAACTGGGGTGGGGAGACGAAGAGAAATGAAATATAATATTCTCCACAAACATACCTCTTTAAGTGAGTGAAAGGAGAACTATTCGAGCTCTCCAGTTAGTAAAGTCACAGGAACTCATCTAAATCCTGATCGTAAGTTGTTCGATAGGTATTGTGTCGTCTCTGAACAGTATAGGCTTACGGACATGAACGATGTGTTTCAACTACAGTGATGCGGAGTTTCGATGACGTTTCTCTCAATATCAAGACACCAAGGTATTCAACAGAAACAATATTTAGGCCTTCATGTTAAGGTGATAAAGTGTATTGGGCACTTGCTAATATGCGATTTCAGTGCACCCGGCTACATCTTCCAGTTTAAAGCAAGGCAGAGTTAACACAAGGAATAAACAATGGAAAGGAACAGGGCTGCACAGAGAGTGCCACAGCAGTGATCTACAATTTGTTTATTCTGTGAAATGTTTTTTTTTCTTTTTACGGTTGGGATATGCGGTACTAGACGTTCATCATAAGGATTAACGGCAGTTTTTCCATTCATCTCCTTAGGATAGGTGTCAGAGACTGCCTAACTTCATAGTGCAGCTATCTGCTGGAAGATGGCTTTAATCACGTGTTATTTTCATACTGACCGTATTGTGACCGACAAACCACTTTATGCAGGAGTTTAAGTAAGTTAAATTACCAATTTTACAGCACTCTAATCACCACCCTAATATGAGAGAGAAGAGTAAGCTAATGGAGTGAAGATATTGTGACATGCTCTAACTGTGACGTTATTCACGTATGCGTATCCCACAGACATATTTTTATTTGTCACATAGACTCTCGTATGGAGCACACAGAAATAGGCACTACTGTCGCTGAGAAGCAATTGAAAGAGTTGAAAACAAAGAAGTCTCCAAGCCCGGATGAAATGCAAATTAAATTTTGCAGAGAGTACAATTCGGCAATGACCCTTAACTTCCCTTGCATTTATCACGAACCTCTCACCCAGTGCAAAGCTATAAGTGACTGACTCCTTATGTGACAAGAGTAACAGAACGGAACTGAATAATTACGTACCATCGGTTTCCTGCAGAATCACGAAGCATATTGTAAGTTCGAATATAATAACTTTCCTTGAGACTGAAAAGATACTCTCAACATATCAGCAAGAATCCATAGAGCATCGCTATGCGAAATTAGTTTTCCCGTTTTCGTGAACAATATTTTGAGGTCCGTGGATGATGAGCAACGGCCGTATTTCACATTCGTAGATCTCCAGGAAGTATTCGGTACGAGGCCGAACTCCAGTATATTAACGAAGGTCCGAGATTACTCATTTGCATTAACTTTCACATTCTACATTTAGAGGAAGCAGCGGAGTGGCCGTGCGGTTCTAGGCGCTATAGTCTGGAGCCGAGCGACCGCTACGGTCGCAGGTTCGAATCCTGCCTCGGGCATGGATGTGTGTGATGTCCTTAGCTTAGTTAGGTTTAATTAGTTCTAAGTTCTAGGCGACTGACGACCTCAGAAGTTAAGTCGCATAGTGCTCAGAGCCATTTTTAGACGAAGCAACCATTCCTCACACCAAATACAAATTCTGTCTATGGCATTCTGTATCCTCATTCACTCACTCAACGACGATACTTCCCCGTACATTGCAGCGACATCAGTGAACAGTCACAGACAGACGCACAATGTACCCATCAGATCATTTATGTATGTAGAGAAGAAGAGTGGTTCCGTAATACTTCTCTGGGACAGTCTTGACAATACCTTTGTCTCTGATGAAATTATTATGCCATTCAGGACAACGTACTAGGTTCAAAATGGTTCAAATGGCTCTGAGCACTATGGGACTCAACCTCTGAGGTCATCAGTCCCCTAGAACTTCGAACTACTTAAACCTAACTAACCTAAAGACGTCACACACATCCATGCCCGAGGCAAGATTCGAACCTGCGGCCGTAGCGGTCGCGCGGTTCCAGACTGTAGCGCCTAGAACCGGTGGCCACTCCAGCCGGCCAACGTACTAGGCTGTATTGATTCATGTGTCATTGGTCAAATATTAGGCGCTACACTGACTTCGATTTATTGCGAGAATTCTCAGAAAGTTTAGTTCAACTATGAGTTACACAGTCTACAGAATACCTATTCTTGAGTATTTCTCGAGTGTTTTCGTTCCCCACCAAGCTCCATTAAAGGAAGACATCGAATCAGTTCAGTGCATGCTGCTTCCACTAGATTTGTTACCGGTAGATTTGATCAACATGGCCGGCCGCGGTGGCCGTGCGGTTCTAGGCGCTCCAGTCCGGAGCCGCGCTGCTGCTACGGTCGCAGGTTCGAATCATGCCTCGGGCATGGGTGTTGTGTGCTGTCCTTAGGTTAGTTAGGTTTAAGTAGTTCTAAGTTCTAGGGGACTGATGACCACAGCAGTTGAGTCCCATAGTGCTCAGAGCCATTTGATCAACATGTGAATACAACGGAAATGCTGGAAGGGAAGTGATGCTCACATCACGAAACACCGTTGAGATGTACAGGTTATTTCAATAATACACCGAAAAACTTCTAGGGGATGTAGAAGATGCCTTGAGGAACAAAATGAGAATAAGAACCTGTGTCCGGAAACGTCATCCAATGACGCTACAGAGCGTCGACGTCACAGGCACCGGCGGCTGTATATATATATATATATATATATATATATATATATATATATATATATATATATATATATATATAGAGAGAGAGAGAGAGAGAGAGAGGGAGAGAGAGAGAGAGAGAGAGAGAGAGCAAGATACCGTCGTGATTTTCTGAAATTTTAGCGATCATGGAGAAGGATTAATATGTTAATCAGAGGAGCTATGAGCACTTGTATACTGTGAATCTCATCTCCTCTATCGAACAAGTGCCCATAGCGCTCTTATGGTATACAATTTAGAGCCCATGTTTACTGGATATTTTTATCTTGTTTCGGTACATACTATCACCTCTCAATATTTCCTACCCTACAGTCTTAACAACAACAGCAGCGGCGCATGCATTTCACTGTCGGAAGTGTAACAACAAGTTTAGTTTATAGCTTTAGACTCGTTGGTTTCCGGAACAGGGTCTCTTACCTCAAATTGATGCATTTATTCTTGTTCATCATCTCTGAAAGTCCGCAACGTTATTACCAAATTAAAGTGTGTATACATACATAGCCGGCCGAAGTGGCCGTGCGGTTAAAGGCGCTGCAGTCTAGAACCGCAAGACCGCTTCGGTCGCAGGTTCGAATCCTGCCTCGGGCATGGATGTTTGTGATGTCCTTAGGTTAGTTAGGTTTAACTAGTTCTAAGTTCTAGGGGACTAATGACCTCAGCAGTTGAGTCCCATAGTGCTCAGAGCCATTTTTTTATACATACATATACAGGCGCCGACGCCTGTAACTTTAACGGTCTGTTGCATCTTTGGATGACTTTTCCGGACATAATGACGTATCCTAATTTTGTTCTTCAACACACCTTCTAACGCCCCTCGAAGTTTTTTGGTGAAATTGTGAAAGAACCTGTGTGTCAGGCGATAGTACAGTATCTGTGAATTCTTGAGTTATACTCTATTGGTGTGTGTGTGTGTGTGTGTGTGTTTGTGTGTGTGTGTGTGTGTGTGTGTATTGTGTATTGAACCGGGAACCTAGAAACGACGGAGAGGCTTCGTCTCGTCGTGGCCCTCAGTGATTCACAATCCCACAGCAGTCCACGCACACTACGACCGCCCCACACCGAACTCAGGGTTATTGTGCGGTTCGGCCCCCAGTCGACACCCCGCTCCCCCTGCCCGGGAACGTACCTCTCATACCAGAGTGTAAGCCCAAATGTTTGCATGGTAGAGTAATTGTGCAGTATGTTTATGTGGAGACAGACTTTGTGCAGCAATCGCCGACATAGTGTAAATGAGGCGGAATAAGGGGAATCATCCCACATTCGTCGAGGAAGATGGAAAACCGTCATAAAAACCATCCACAGGCTGGCCGGCACGTCAGACCTCTACGCTAATCCGCCGGGAGGATTCGTGCCGGGGACCGCCACGCCTTCCCACTAGGGAAGCAGCGCGTTAGACCGCGCGGCTAGCCGGGCGGGCTAAACGCTATTGGTACCCATATAGCAAAGAGGTAGTTCCATCTCCTGCCAAGAAGTCAGGCGGTAGCCAGCGAGATACTACTGCAGTGCAAGAACGGAAACAACACGGGGCTAGCAGTATCCCCACCACGCCATCTGAGCGCTAACCAAGCGACCAGTGAAAAGTCAGAATTGGAAGGAAATTAGTAAAGCGCTATGTTCCACCGGCGTGCCGCTTTATATTTCAACGTCCGTTGTATTCTCTCTTTCTTTTTGCTTTTGTGAGGCTTGGCAGAAAAAAAGAGCTAAATATTTGAGACAACGAAGAATATAAATGTCGTTTGAGCTGTACAGGTACTCTAAGGTTTCTGCCTAACCGCAGCGCATTTGGAAACAAACATAGTATTTTTATGACAAGCGAAGATTAGAAGGAAGTGTTCTAAACTTCGGTTCTAAAGCAGGCTCCCTGATATCTTGGTTCAACATTCTCCTGAACTGTAGTCGGACCAAGTGCAGATAGTAGTTTAGGCTTCTATGACTCTCGAGCGAGGTGTCCAAGTCGTCCGCTTAACTTGTTGTTTATCAGTTCGCTATTACGAGTTCTGTCTCGATGAAACGTTTTACAATGTCATTCAGCTTTCACAATTTCGCCTAGATGTTAGCTGGCAAACGTTTCTTGAGTAGTAAGATTTAAGTTTAGTGGTTATGATTATACCGTTTGATTAGGATGTTTGGTTCAAAAATTATTCTGTTACAAAATATAAGCTTCAGTTACGTAAATTGAGCCCCCTGAAGTTGCTAAAACTGGACACCTTACTCTTTAATGTTTTAAATCACCCTGATTTAGAACTGTATACACTAAAATTCTCTTGGGATTCTTTTGCTGATTCCAAGAGGATAATAGGGAGGGTTGATCAAAAAAGGTCGAATCTGTGTAAAGTGACTAAAGCTACTGATGCTTCAAAACCAGGTAAGTTCGAAGAATGACAGTAAACAATTTAAGGTTCCAAGAAATCTATCAAGGGTGTACCACACGAGGTAAATTACACCATAAGAAGTAGCAAAAACAAAAATAGGCTGACCTACAATTTTGTGTAAAGATCTGGACGAAGAACCGGTTTAGTACTGTTTTGTTATTGAAACTTCTTTGCTCATGTATACTCGCAATCACTAGTGAAGGACGGCTGTACAATTGGCAGATGGGAAGAACACTGAAAGCCCCTCCAAAGACGAAATTTGTGGAGAACTCTCGGTTAGCCTTAGTCTTAAACTCCACAAAATCAAACCGTAAGAAAGAAAGTCCGTAGGAACCTCATGGGCCTATATCGGTGCTCTTGGGTTCAGCAAGTAAAATTCTGTTACCTCCTGGAAGAGGTAAAGTCGTACCTACCTTGAAACTAGATTACCTTTTCTCTGATTTAATATGGTCTTCTAATCTTGTTTCGTGACATTTTCATTATTTTTGCAATGGGTCCAATTTTGGCAGCTATTTTTGAAAGTCGCTAAGTGTAAAATTTTTTTGGTAATTGGTTTTTCGTTATAACATTTCGTTATATTTACTATTACTAAAATGTAAATCGTGCATAAATTTAAAAAGTTAATATCACGCGCTTTTAAAAAAAATAATTTTTCACTATTTTCTATTTCTTTAAAGAGTAAAAAAACCATAATGAGTGTTCGGTTTTAGGCACTTTCCTCTTTGAATGTCACGGTTGCTCGTTCACTTACAGGAATTCAAGCCGTTCTCTTAGGTTCCGGGCTAATCACACCCATGGAGATTGCGACATAGTCGGAAAAACGGTCAAATATTTACGACGAATAAGAATTTAAATATAATTGTTGGTCTCAGATTCCGTCACAAACGCGAAGATGGCGAAAAAAATATTTACACATAACAAGCGGCACCCTACTACCCTTGACACGGTAAAACGATACGTCTAAGCAGACGGCCATACTGAAAAGTGTCCCTTCGTCAAAACGTTATTTCCTGTGTTAGGATCTGTCGAAGAGTTTTATCGTCGCTCTTTCACTGTCTGATATTTAATTATAAGAAATCCTTCAGTGAGCCAAAAACGACTTCAGTAAAAAAAACGAATATAAACCTCCACGCGGGTGAAAGATAACGCTTTTCGATTGTCCTTGCAGTTCTGACTTTTAATTGGTGGCTTTGTTATAGCTGACACGTCGTGGTGGTGATACTGCTAGTCCCGTGTTGCTTCCGTTGTTGCTGTGGTCATGTGCCTGGCGCTACTGATGAATGCATCCAATTGAGATGCTTAGCGGGTAGCCTATACCACCTGCGCCTGTCTGCGGCCGAGCGATTGGGAGTGCTGGAGTGACCATGTCCCGTGGAGCAGCATTCAAACAATCTGACTGAGAAAATCGTGTAGAAATTTAGCTTGTGACATAAAATTAGTGTATCTGTACTATTATTTTTATTTATCCTTCAGAAATATAAAGGAATATTATTGCTCATCAATTGCCAATACGTGTTTGCAGTGATCAGTTTATATGCTAAGTATGTCCTACACTAATCTTTTTTTTACCACCTAAGTTGTAAGTTGCTTCTCGCACTATATGTACGGCAAGCGGCAAGGAACAGATGTGAATAATTTTAGGTTACGAACATAACAGCCTGAATCACGTACTTTCCTCCTTTCATTTTTGCCAACTAGTGATCACATGATACATTTTTATTTATTCTCATTTTCTGTTTTCTTGCCTACCAACATTTTTTCGTCTTCTCGCTACGTCTACCTTTCCTTCTTCGGACTACTAAGCACCTGTTATCTTACGGCTTCCGCCTTGGAATCCTTCGAATTTGCATACTTTTCGTTTGAAAAACCCTCTTTATGCTGCTTCTTCTGCTTGTAGTTATGTGTATCTGTTTTCTGAACTTGTCAGATCCAGCGTGTTCTTAATCATGTTGTCATTAATCTCATGTAAATGTCCTAAGAGTGCCATTCTTATATTCATTATTGATAATGTTATGCTTCTATATTCAGATACTACTTGAGAAAGACAATCTTTGCCTGGTCTTTATTTTCATTCAACCAGTCAAACGCCTGTGGTAACCACTTGCAGCCCTGTATATGGCGTTTACTTCTACTTAACAGTCAGATGGGAATGAGACGACAGATTCTCATAACTCAACAGGTATTGGCTTGCAGATGTATTCTTATTCTATATTTTCATCTATCGTTGACCATTACTACCTTCTCCACAGTGGAATGCTTCAATAAAATCTTCTCGGTTTCAAGCCGCGACTTTTCGAATAAAACATTCGAGCTTTCGATAGCTGTCTCCGCCATCATCATCAGGAGTTAAAATCACTGACTTCAGGGGCTGGAACCGGAGTCCTGCGAATAAAGAAGAAAGGCTCCATCGGGAAGCTTCCACAGTGGGGCGGAGTAGTCCATGAGTGGGAGGCAAGTTGGGCAGCTCCAGCGGCTCCGTCCCGCCACGGGACCGAGTGACGTCACATGGCACGAGGGGCCGGTGCCACATGTGAAATTGCCGCTTCTGCGTCCCTATAAGCGTTAAGCCTACGTCTTTGTTTTCAGTCATTGAGCGAAAGCAAGTCGTAGGCTTGAGGTTTGACGTTTTTAGGGATGCAGAAGTGGCCGTTTAAAACGTGGCGCCGGCTCCTCCCTCAATATGACGTCACTCGGTCCCGTGACGGAACGGAGCCGTTAGCAGCTGACGAACTTGCCTCCCGTGCATGCGCCACTCTGGCCCTCTCTGGAAGCTGCCGGACGCTGTCATTGCTTCTATATAAGCAGATCACCGTGCCCATCCCGGAAATCAGTGATTTTAAATACTGATTACGATGTCTAAGACAGCTATCAAAAGTTCGAGATTTTTTTTATTGGAAATGACGCGGGTTGTAAATCGAAAAGATTTTATTGAATACTACCTCCTGTAGGATTATGTGTCACACATTTTTTTAAACTCCCTACATATACGCTTCCGATGTGGAACGAATCCCCATCACAACAGGGTTACTGAACATTCGAGAGCATTTGGGAGCATTTCAGAATATTCTCTCACTTTCTGGATAATTTTGTAAAATTCAGGAACATTCTACCTTCTCCAACATTCTCGGACATTTTGGGAGGAATATTCTGGCCAGCCTCAGCCACTTCAACAGTAGACTCGCAGCTGGTTCACCGACATCCCATAAGCAGCCGATTTGTACAATCCCCTCTTTTGACGTCGATACCTTCGGACCTAACTCCTGTAGCTCCCAAGTATTACCTTGCGGAATAGAGGTCAACCATGTCATATAACTTCCATGGGCCAGCAGCCTTGGATTGCAACATGCATGGACAGACAATGCTTACATTTTTATAACATATTCCTTCTTAATCTCTAATCCTCTTTGCCTATTTTTGGACCTAACCTTATCCTCATGATTCTGCTCTCTAATGTGTCTAATTCGTGTAAAGTATAAAAAGGGCTAGACATTCGCTTGTCTGGAGGAATTGTTGTTTTAAAAGTCTGCTGTAATTTATATTCTTGTACGCCTGGATATATTATTTTAATTGTGTTGTTCATTGTTTTTATTCCACATGTCGTTTCAAGTTTGGGTCTCCTTTCATTTATTGGAGACATTTTAAACCTCTTTTGTTTAACTAAATTTTACTACGTACTTCAACTTTTGAGAGTTTCCGTTTCACCGATATCTGTCAATAAAATTTGGCTGCAGTATTTATACTTCAGATAAACTTAGTTTTCATGTACAGAGACTTTAACGTGCTCTACTTACTACCTGTCCCGTGTAATTGACTTGTATTCTAGGCATGTGCTATACTTTCAGATAAGACTGTAAAAGCATCTGCAAAAGGCAGGTAGTCTTGGTCAATACACTGTTTCTTTGTTCCCTGTGTTGTAGGTGCTATAAGATATTCTTTTGATTTGTAACTCAAAATTCTTTCTATTTTCTGTGACACTCATTTGAAGAGGACATGAGATGAGCCATCACCTTGTCTTATACCTTTATTTCTTTACAAGGCCCATGAGTGTTACTTTCGAGGTTGCTGGTAAGTGTTTGACAGACTATATGTACGAATTTAATTTTACAGTACTGCTGCTCCCACAAATGTATATCGTTACTGCGATAACTTGCATCAGTTGACGCTGGTGGTGGAACAGCAGTCCTTCATTTCATTATTAGGTCTAAAAAGGCTGGTTGGACGATAACCGGCCACAACAGTTAAACAGAAACACGATCTACAATATTTTGTCGATAAGAACTTTCCTTTCTTCACGTTTTCTCGTTTCTGGTCTCCTTTGGACGACAAGAGCAAACACACAGACCGCTGGCGGCGCAGCCAGCAGAATAGCTGAGACTTGCCGGGGGTTAGTAGTGATTCGGCTGTTTGGCGCCCTCCCAGTGGTGGGTGTCTCGGGAGCTGAGGCCTGCAGGACAGACCGGAATTTAATCTCGCGGCCAATGCGGAGCGGGGAGCCGGAAGGCGCGGCGCTGCGGTCCGGGGCAGCCACATCTGAGACAGGCGCGCGGCCAGACACCCATCTCTCTCCCCCCCCACCCCATCCCCCCCTTCCTTAACACTGTTGCTGCATTTCTTTTGCCGCAACACTGTGCAGGCGACAGATTCTGCGTCCTCTCTGCTCCTTCCTTGAAGTAGTAATTGTTTATTTTCTTCTTGCGTGGACGGTAATGCAGTCTTACGCAAATCGGATAACAAGTGTAAGTAGGCTGTTTATGTTTTCTTATTGGCAACGTTACGTAGCGCTCTGTATGAAAATCACTGGCTGCGCTGTGTGCAGTCTGTGGCTAGTTTGCATTGTTGTCTACCATTGTAGTGTTGGGCAGCGGCAGCTGGATGTGAACAGCGCGTAGCGTTGCGCAGTTGGAGGTGAGCCGCCAGCAGTGGTGGATGTAGGGAGAGAGATGGCGGAGTTGTGAAATTTTTAAAACTGTATGTCATGAACTGCTATGCATATTATGAGTTTTCAGCATTATTAAGGTAAATACATTGTTTGTTCTCTATTAAAATCTTTCATTTGCTAACTATGCCTATCAGTAGTTAGTGCCTTCCGTAGTTTGAATCTTTTATTTAGCTGGTAGTAGTGGTGCTTGCTGTATTGCAGTAGTTCCAGTAACGAAGATTTTTGTGAGGTAAGTGATTTGTGAAAGGTATAGGTTAATGTTAGTCAGGGCCATTCTTTTGTAGAGATTTTTGAAAGTCAGATTGCGTTGCGCTAAAAATATTGTGTGTCAGTTTAAGGACAGTCTTGTATAATTGTTCTAAGGGGACGTTTCACAAGCAAAGTTGAAAAAACTTTTGAGAGTGGTTTCAATAATGCGATTCACGTAATTGAAGGTGGCTTTAAATTTTCGTAAACACATTGTAGGGTGTCTACCGAGTGACAATTACGGAACTATGTGAAAGAAAACGCAAAAGAGTTACAAACTACGGCGTGGGCACGCTTTATTCAACACGTAGACGTTACCACAGGTAGTAGCGAAATTCTGCGTGACCCGCTGAAGTGTCAGAACATCGACGCTGTCGATGACCTCATGAATGGTTGGTTTTGGGTTTATTGCTGTACACCTTGTCTTTAATATAGCCACACAAAATGGAGTCGCATGTCTTCAGATCCGGAGAACATGGCGGCCAATCGAGGCCCATGTCAGCGGCCTCTGGATACACTAAAGCCAGAATTCCCCCCCCCCCCCTCCCCCCTCCGCCGAAGTGCTCCTCCTGCTTCGATGGGGTCGAGCTTTGTCTTGTATGAACCACATCTTGTCGACATCTGGGTGGTACAGTAAAGTATTACATAAAATTTTTAATGTTAGGAAACTTTTAATGTCTAAATCGCCATTTTCATTATACAGTTAAAGTGTAATAGCTATTTTCGGTTGCCTTCCACATCCATCTTCAGATCTGTAAAGATTCAGAGGAATACTGGACTAGGAAAATAATTTTTTAATGTTAGGAAACTTTTAATGTCTAGATCACCATTTTCATTATACAGTTGAAGTGTAATAGCTAATTTCGGTTGCCTTCCACATCCATCTTCAGATCTGTAAAGAAGTAGAGGAATAATGGACTAGGAAAATAATTTTTTAATGTTAGGAAACTTTTAATGTCAAGATCGCCATTTTCATTATACAGTTAAAGTGTAATAGCTAATTTTGGTTGCCTTCCACATCCATCTTCAGATCTGTAAAGAAGCAAGGGAATACTGCACTAGGAAAATAAATTTTTAATGTTAGTAAACTTTTAATGTCTAGATCGCCATTTTCATTATACAGATAAAGTGTAATAGCTAATTTCGGTTGCCTTCCACATCCATCTTCAGATCTATAAAGAAGTAAAGGAATACTGGACTAGGAAAATATCGTACAGTAAAGTAAAATGTAAAACAATGTATGAGGAGAGCCAACCCCAATGCTAAAATTCAACGTTTAACAAATGCACTTGATGGCACTGTGCAATAATTACCATGGTGCTTTTAGGATGACTAACCGTTCAAATCATAAAAACAAGTTGAATATGTATTAAAAACATCAACTACACTGATGCAATGACATGTATTGGTATTATTGGTCAGGAAGACGATGACAGTATGTAGGTAAAAGCTTCGTCAAGAACGAGCCAGGTTTTAAGACTGCTGAAAAAAGCTCCAGACCAAAAATCTCAATCAAAATTGGACCTAAATCCAAGAAGTTTTAAAATTGAAATAGGACTTTTAAATGGGTTTTACCTTGTTTTGGTAAAGTATGTTGTCGTGTTGTTGACACGTAAATATATATGTTAGCGTTAAAAGGACTTCATTCCTACCAATCTTTGACCAAACACCAAGGCATCATGTAGTGTCAGTAGGACTTAAGTACAGAACTAAGTTCTTTTAATTCTGAACTCTGTGTGAACAGAACGAAAGTAATTACAAATGGAAACAATACACTAATTTCTGACTACAAAGATAATACAGAAGAAGCTGCAATTCCCTTGTTTTTTATTGTTCATGATTATTTGAGAGTTTTGATTGGCTGACTTAGGTGAAATTGTTTAAAAAAACAACAAAAAAGATAAAAACTGGAAGGGTGTGAGGAATGACAGCTCATTTTTAAGGAAGATAATAAAACAAGTTCGTGTGGGAAGAGGAAAATACGTACGCAAGGAACTGTAAAAATGATTCAATCATGTGATATACTGAATATTAATATGTTGTGGGCACAGTACTATAAGAAAATAACAATGAAAATGGAAACAATGGAACGTTCTGTGCCCCGATCTAAACAAGTTAAAATTAAGCCTTGTGCCTGTATGGAATTTAAGTTCTCATCACATGTCAAAGGGAGTGTAGTAACTTGAGAATAACACTATCAAAAAGAAACAATACTATATTTTGAATATTTTTACAAATGAACCGTTAAATGAACTATAAACACCATGCGCTATAAACACCTTGAAAATACGGCTGATTTGCTTCCTAAATGAGAAGTATTGTAATAAACATGATCAAAAATAACTGTACCAGCATTTATAGCAGTCTGAATTGAAGTCACAGAACTGAAGAAGATGTCAAACAGTCTTTTTAGTTTTCTCAAGAGTACAGGCAATGGAATTAAGCCCTTTTACCAAATCATGACTGAATGACAAAAATAACAAAACAATGAAGTTAAAATTACAGGACGTAGAAGCTGGCTTATATGCTTAACCGTCAACATGACATATCTGAAAGATAAATCCTACGTAACTATCAAATGAGAAAAAAAAATTTAGTTACAGTCTACAGCTAAAAATGTGAACGTGCCATAACCTCGCAAGATTCTGGTAATAAAGAAGGAAAATGGCCAGTTGTATTAGTAAATTGCATCAAATGTACATCATTGGCCATTGTACAGTAGATTTTGTAGTGATAAAAGTAACAAGAATTGTCAACTGTTCTATAGTTGCGAATATACAAACGACACAGTATATAGTAATTTCATAAAATGAGGTACGTGATTACTTCTATGTAACCCAGAATACGGTATTTCCCTCTAATTTTATGACCATTCACCTAAGCTTAAGACGCTAAAGTCGTATGGGTTGGGCGAAGTGAACAGTATATGTTTTCTGTAGTATCTCTAAACATCTCACGTGGAGCGTAGAAATGATTTCTTAATTGTTCATAAGACAATCTGTGACGTATATCATTAGTGCCCCCTCTTACCCGTGGAAAATATTTCGCATCTGGAAACTTCGCTATCGTAAGAAGACGCGATTTTTGGGGCATGAGATTAATCAGTTGTTGACCTGCGATGATGAAACGTACAGTTACCTGCAGGCAAATAACTGCTTTGCTTGTGGTGATCGGCATGCCCAGACCATTACCAGTTTTGTGATTAAATATGTGCAGTTTTATAGTTATGAAACTTCATAATGGATTCGCGGTCATCCGTTATGGGAAGTGTTACTTTTGGGTATGAAAGAGCTTCATTGAATTTTTTAAAATGAGCCAATTCGTCGCTTTAAGAAAAACCCAGATTCGAAAAATACCTTAATACTGAACTGAGAATTATGTGGACGAGCAGAACAGTATTATGTGCAAGAGGAAATATTACGTTGTTGAAAACGAATGAGCCAAGAAAGAGGCTGCTTGTAGAGAAAAAGTATTCGAATTCAAGACACTCAGGTTGTAACGGAACTGCGCTGTCACATACATACGCTGAATATATTCCGTTCTGTGTTTACGAGTGTCATCTTCGTAATTATGTTTGTATAATGTGATGTATAATTGTAATTGGTGTATTGAGTATAAAATACAATAATTAATATTTTACTAATTTGGTTAAAATTGTAACAGCCTAACAATCAGATTTAATTTGTGGATTGAAACGGCAAATACATTGTTGAAAGTGGTAACTGTGTCCACTTGTGTTAAACACAATCCTATATCCTACTTTGTATTATGTCATAATTATTATATATTGCTAATCTAACGAAATATTTTGGTTACATCTTTAGAAGGCCACGCAAAAAGACAGTGATTTCTACTTCAAAGCACTGAATTTTGGCAATGAGTATCAAATTGTGTAATTCAAAAGGAAAGTTTTAAGAACAACTGTCACAAGAATTTAGGAAGGTGACTATCAACAGCCGTCAAGCAATGTACAAAATGCATGTTTGATCATCAACTTATTTTGAACCCAAATATCGACCCATTTCAGTCGTGGATCATCTCCATGGATAAGGGTTAAAATGGTTTATACTGCCGCATTATATTTGTCATTACTTAAATAATGGGTACAGCATGTCATCAAATCAATATACGACACAGGAGTTTTAGAAGAAAACATACTACTACTGAGGGTAGACAGTACAGTACTGAAGGGAAGATCAGGGCTATAAGTATTCAATTGTACAAAATACCGAGGAATATTTTGTACAACGCAATACTTGTAGTCCTGATCTTATCTTTAGTACTGTTCTGTGTATACTTAGCCTTAGTATGTTTGCTTCTAAATGTCCTGTGTCGTATATTGATATTCATGACATGCTCTTGCCATTATTTAAGTAATGACAAAGGTAATGTGGTGGTTTAAACCATTGCAGCCCTTATCTGTGAAGATGGTCCATGACTGAAACCGGTTAATGTTTGGGTTTAAAATAAAAGCAGCTTATAGTCAAGCATGAATTTTATACGCTTTCATAAGGCTTCCCAATGCCTTAATCTTTCATATGACTTGGGGTATAATTTCAAACCGCAGGGTGGTTGCAATTAAACTTTCGATAGTTAGAGGGCCCCCACGAAAAACGAATGTCCGTAGGACCATGAAATCTTAAGGACGTGCGGAAGAAAAATTACAAACATTTGAAAGGAACATTTTAATTTCTACATGAGAGGGTATACTTGTTACAGCGTTCCACTTTTACTTTCCATGTGTCAAACACTGCTCAATGTGACGACCATCTACTTCCATGACAGCCTGGAACCGCAATAGAGGTTGCTCCACTGCTGCCCGAAACATTTCAAGTAGGATGCTCATCTTCAGCCTCCAACGTGTGTTAATGTAGCGTTGATAAATCCTCTCCTATAATTAAACCTACTAGCAGAAATCACGTGGGTACAAAAGTAGTAATTTTGGCGGCCATGCTGTTTGGAATGAACGGCCAATGCTTCAGTTTTCTCCAAACGTGTTACGGAGTAATCGAGCGACGTCCCGAGCAATGGAAAGTGGAGCTCCATGGGGCATCAAAACTGTTTAGTCCGAAGCACCTGTCTCCCGGAAAGCAGCGATCACTTGTTGGCGAAGCAGATCAGAGTAACGTGTATCGTTCACGCTGCATGTCCACGCTGCGTGTCCTTGGTTGTTATAGCCCGAGTTCCTCCTACGTCATCGTACCAATACCGGCGCTTAATGGCAGGTCATGATACTAACATTACTTACAAAGAAAATCCTGCAGCACTTAGGCTGCACATAATTCCTGTAAAGTACCTATACGGTAAATAGTTTTCCGTCTGGACTGGCTCAACTAGTGAAAGTTTAATTACAATCACCCTGCATAACGCCTAACAGAATTGCATTTAGTGAAACAAATATTAGCAGTCAATTCTGATCTTATCGTTGCACATCGCGGTGAACGCACATTGGAAGTGTGTATTCGTCATTGCCATACTGGCGTATCATCCGCCGTGATGGTATGGGGTGCCATTGGTTACACGTCTCGGTCACCTCTTGTTCGCACTGACGGCACTTTGAACAGTGGACGTTACATTTCAGTTGTGTTACGACCCGTGGCTCTACCCTTCATTCGATCCCTGTGAAATCCTACATTTCAGCAGGATAATGCACGACCGCATGTTGCAGGTCCTGTAAGGGCCTTTCTGGATACAGAAAATGTTCGACTGCTGTCCTGGCCAGCACATTCTCCAGATCTCTCACCAATTGAAAACTTCTGGTCAATGGTGGCCGAGCAATGGCTCGTCACAATACACCAGTCAGTACTCTTGATGAACTGTGGTATCGTGTTGAAACTGCATGGGTAGCTGTACTTGTACTCGCCATCCAAGCTCTGTTTGACTCAATGCCCAGGCGTATCAAGGCCGTTATTACTACCAGAGGTGGTTGTTCTGGTTACTGATTTCCCAGTATTATGCACCCAAATGCATGAAAATGAAATCACATGTCAGTTCTAGTATAATATATTTGTCCAATTAATACCCGTTTATCATCTGCATTTCTTCTTGGTGTAGCAATTTTAATCGCCAGTAGTGTAGTTTGTAGGTACAAAAGAAAGAGCTTCGATAAAGGGCCAGGACGTTCAGTGCGTTAGAAGCCTTCGTTGTGTAACAGCCTTTCCATGAGTAATACAGACCGCGATTAGTTCGCACAAAAAATTTCTAATAAACAGCAGTTTGCATGTAGTTAATGTATTAATGGTTGACTACAAACCAGTTCTTCACTGATCTTCTAATCAACGCACAGAAACTGAGCATCGTGTAAATATTATTTTTAATGGAATGACGAGTAAAGTACAGTTTATTTTTATACGTCGCTTTACAAGTTGCACAGCGTACGTATATATTCATTGATATCATATTTCTCCTCTCCATGAACCATGGACCTTGCCGTTGGTGGGGAGGCTTGCGTGCCTCAGCGATACAGATAGCTGTACCGTAGGTGCAACCACAACGGAGGGGTATCTGTTGAGAGGCCAGACAAACATGTGGTTCCTAAAGAGGGGCAGCAGCCTTTTCAGTAGTTGCAGGGGCAACAGTCTGGATGATTGACTGATCTGGCCTTGTAACACTAACCAAAATGGCCTTGCTGTTCTGGCACTGCGAACGGCTGAAAGCAAGGGGAAACTACAGCCGTAATTTTTCCCGAGGACATGCAGCTTTACTGTATGGTTAAATGATGATGGCGTCCTCTTGGGTAAAATATTCCGGAGGTAAAATAGTCCCCCATTCGGATCTCCGGGCGGGGACTACTGAAGAGGACGTCGTTATCAGGAGAAAGAAAACGCGTTCTACGGATCGGAGAGTGGAATGTCAGATCCCTTAATCGGGCAGGTAGGTTAGAAAATTTAAAAAGGGAAATGGATGGTTTAAAGTTAGATATAGTGGGAATTAGTGAAGTTCGGTGGCAGGAGGAAGAAGACTTTTGGTCAGGTGATTACAGATTTATAAATACAAAATCAAATAGGAGTAATGCAGGAGTAGGTTTATTAATGAATAGAAAAATAGGAGTGCGGGTTAGCTACTACAAACAGCATAGTGAACGCAATATTGTGGCCAAGATAGACACAAAGCCCATGCCTACTACAGTAGTACAAGTTTATATGCCAACTAGCTCTGCAGATGATGAAGAAATAGATGAAATGTATGATGAGATAAAAGAAATTATTCAGGTAGTGAAGGGAGACGAAAATTTAATAGTCATGGGTGACTGGAATTCATCAGTAGGAAAAGGGAGAGAAGGAAACATAGTAGGTGAATATAGATTGGCGGGAAGAAATGAAAGAGGAAGCCGCCTTGTAGAATTTTGCACAGAGCATAACTTAATCATAGCTAACACTTGGTTCAAGAATCATAAAAGAAGGTTGTATACCTGGAAGAATCCTGGAGATACTAAAAGGTATCAGATAGATTATATAATGGTAAGACAGAGATTTAGGAACCAGGTTTTAAATTGTAAGACTTTTCCAGGGGCAGATGTGGATTCTGACCACAATCTATTGGTTATGAACTGCAGATTGAAACTGAAGAAACTGCAAAAAGGTGGGAATTTAAGGAGATGGGACCTGGATAAACTGAAAGAACCAGAGGTTGTAGAGAGTTTCTGGGAGAGCATAAGGGAACAATTGACAGGAATGGGGGAAAGAAATACAGTAGAAGAAGAATGGGTGGCGTTGAGGGATGAAATAGTGAAGGCAGCAGACGATCAAGTAGGTAAAAAGACGAGGGCTAATAGAAATCCTTGGGTAACAGAAGAAATATTGAATTTAATTGATGAAAAGAGAAAATATAAAAATGCAGTAAATGAGGCAGGCAAAAAGGAATACAAACGTCTCAAAAATGATATCGACAGAAAGTGCAAAATGGCTAAGCAGGGATGGCTAGAGGACAAATGTAAGGATGTAGAGGTTTGTCTCACTAGGGGCAAGATAGATACTGCCTACAGGAAAATTAAAGAGACCTTTGGAGAAAAGAGAACCACTTCTGTTAATATCAAGAGCTCAGATGGCAACCCATTTCTAAGCAAAGAAGGGAAGGCAGAAAGGTGGAAGGAGTATATAGAGAGTCTATACAAGGGCGATGTACTTGAGGACAATATTATGGAAATGGAAGAGGATGTAGATGAAGACGAAATGGGAGATAAGATACTGCGTGAAGAGTTTCACAGAGCACTGAAAGACCTGAGTCGAAACAAGGCCCCGGGAGTAGACAACATTCCATTAGAACTACTAATGGCCTTAGGAGAGCCATTCATGACAAAACTCGACCATCTGGTGAGCAAGATGTATGAGACAGGCGAAATACCCTCAGACCTCAAGAAGAATATAATAATTCCAATCCCAAAGAAAGCAGGTGTTGACAGATGTGAAAATTACCGAACTATCAGTTTAATAAGTCACAGCTGCAAAATACTAACGCGAATTCTTTACAGACGAATGGAAAACCGGGTCGAAGCGGACCTCGGGGAATATCAGTTTGGATTCCGTAGAAATGTTGGAACACGTGAGGCAATACTAACCTTAAGACTTATCTTAGAAGAAAGATTAAGAAAAGGCAAACCTACGTTTCTAGAATTTGTAGACTTAGAGAAAGCTTTTGTCAATGTTAACTGGAATACTCTCTTTCAAATTTTGAAGGTGGCAGGGGTAAAATACAGGGAGCGAAAGGCTATTTACAATTTGTACAGAAACCAGATGGCAGTTATAAGAGTCGAGGGACATGAAAGGGAAGCAGTGGTTGGGAAGGGAGTAAGACAGGGTTGTAGCCTCTCCCCGATGTTATTCAATCTGCATATTGAGCAAGCGGTAAAGGAAACAAAAGAAAAATTCGGAGTAGGTATTAAAATTCATGGAGAAGAAGTAAAAACTTTGAGGTTCGCCGATGAAATTGTAATTCTGTGAGAGACAGCAAAGGACTTGGAAGAACAGTTGAACGGAATGGACAGTGTCTTGAAAGGAGGATATAAGATGAACATCAACAAAAGCAAAACGAGGGTAATGGAATGTAGTCAAATTAAATCCGGTGATGCTGAGGGAATTAGATTAGGAAGTAAGACACTTAAAGTAGTAAAGGAGATTTGCTATTTAGGGAGCAAAATAACTGATGGTGGTCGAAGTAGAGAGGATATAAAATGTAGACTGGCAATGGGTAGTAAAGAGTTTCTGAAGAAGAGAAATTTGTTAACATCGAGTATAGAATTAAGTGTCAGGAAGTCGTTTCTGAAAGTATTTGTATGGAGTGTAGCCATGTATGGAAGTGAAACATGGACGATAACTAGTTTGGACAAGAAGAGAATAGAAGCTTTCGAAATGTGGTGCTACAGAAGAATGCTGAAGATAAGGTGGGTAGATCACGTAACTAATGAGGAGGTATTGAATAGAATTGGGGAGAAGCGAAATTTGTGGCACAACTTGACTAGAAGAAGGGATTGGTTGGTAGGACATGTTTTGAAGCATCAAGGGATCACAAATTTAGCATTGGAGGGCAGCGTGGAGGGTAAAAATCGTAGAGGGAGACCAAGAGATGAATAAACTAAGCAGATTCAGAAGGATGTAGGTTGCAGTAGGTACTGGGAGATGAAGAAGCTTGCACAGGATAGAGTAGCATGGAGAGCTGCATCAAACCAGTCTCAGGACTGAAGACCACAACAACAACAACAACAACAACATCATATTTCTGTAGTAGCCACCAACTGGAACAGTACATGATGCAACTCTCCGTACTAGCGTATGCTGCTATGCAAGCCTCTTCGTCTCCGAGTAACTGCTGCAACCTTACAGCATTGTTGCCACAGTCTCCCTTCAATAGTTTTTAACCACCTTCCCCCATTCTTCACTTCATTTCCAAAATGACTGTAACTTAGCTCTCAGGATGTATTCTATCGATCGATCCCCCTTTAAGTCAACTTGTGCCATAAATTGGTATGCATGAGACAGCATGCTTACCTAATTTGTTCCAAAACGCCGCGCACGAACACGCGATTTTCCGGTGCCATATCTCGGATTTTACTGGCGATAAAAACGTAGGATCAAGTGTTTTGGATAGCGTTTCCGTTACGGACTTTTTGTATTCCCAGCAGAATGATCATCTTAGTGTCACTAACCTACTGTACAGGGTCAAATTATGCATATTGTACACTCCCTCCTGCTTGGGCAAATAGAACAAATCGGTTGGTTTCTTTTTGTATTTGATATGGACTACGGTGGGCTTGATTGCACTTACGGAGGCACCATTAATTCATGGGTGGTTCCTCGGAAAAACCAAAAAAAGAGGGTTTTTACTATATTTTCTACGTCACCAGCGGATCAAAACCCAGCCGAGGATTCCAAGATGACTATGCACAGCAATTGGATAAAATTTTAACGATGTATTCCAAAGATCCGTATTTTTAACGATATTGATGGCAAATGAGAGAAAGAGAGGGACACTGTGGCAATCCAACGTAGTTGACCATTACGGAACAGTGCTAGGATAATAGTGAAGGAGACAGTGTCAGGAGGCGGGAGGGAGGAATAAAGAGAAAGTGGAAGTGAGTGAGTTCCAGAGATAACGAGAGACAGAGTATATGACAGTGACAACGAGGAAGAGAGAAATAGTGACAGTGGGAAAAGACAGCAGCAGTAGGAAGGGAGGAATGATATATTAACTGTAAGAGAGAGCAAGCGGAAGGCAGTGACACGGAGAGAAAGCCGTAATAATGGAAGACAACGAAGGGGACTGTGGCTGTGACGCAGGAGACAATGACAGGGAGACACAAAGAGATAATGACAGTGAGTTGGGCTGAATGAGTGAGTGAGATATGACAACTGGGAGTGGATTGATCAGAGCGATTTACGGCGACGGACTAGTTGGTGTGAGTGAGTTACAGTTAGGGGAGCCTGTTGGAGTCTGAGGTGAGTTACATATTAAAAACGCACTAATATGTTCACAAGACGAAATTTTTGGGAAAATTTGTAAAGTTACTGAGGAATGTAGAATGAAGCAGCTGGTACCCCTTTTGTCGGTTAGAATCTTTTAAATAAACAGCAACATACTCGCATTTTTTGTGCCCCAATAGGCGAATTTTTCCGCTGTTTTCTTTCTTCCCCAATTCGATTCAGAAGCTACTCATTAGTTATTTCACCTATCTAAATAACTTTCAGCGTTCTTCTGTAGCACCACATTTCAAAATCTCCGATCTCTTCGTGTCTGAGCTACTTATAGTCCACATTTCATTTCCATACAGACTACGCTCCAGAAAATACTTTCGGTAAGAAATAATTAAGACTTGAAGTTATATTAGACGTTAAAAAATTCCTCTTTTTTGTAAATTTTTCTCTTGAAATAGCCAGTCTGCACTTTTTATCTCACTGTTTCCAATATCATCACTTGCTGCTCAAATAACAAACTCGACTACTACTTGTTATGTCTGATTTCCTAATCTACTTCTTTCGGCGACTCATTGAACTCAGTTGCATTTCATTACCCTTGTTCCACTATTATTGACGTTCATCTTATGAGTTCTTTTCAAGGCACTGCCCAGCCATTCACTAGAACTGCTCTTCCAAGGCCTTTGTTCTCTCTGACCGAACTGCAATGCCTTTGACAAACACCTTTTCAAATATCTACTTACTTTAATCTCTTGTTTATCTTGCAGATTGTCTAACAATGAGGATATAGTACAATCCTGTCCCACTCTCTTCTCAAATACTGCTATGCGTTATACCATGGAAAAGTTAACTTTGTTCTACTATCGTAAAAGTAAGGTACTGAAACACACATAGCAGGGTCGTTACTATTGGGTTTTGCTTCAGTGAATCTGAAGAGAATATCGACATTTTGTTACCACAATAAATTTTGTAGCTCAGAAAGCTAATAAGTGTAATTATTAATGATTTTTTCTTAATGTAGTGCATTCATGTTTTCTTTCAATAACTTCCAGTTTTTATAACGCAAACTTCGTGAAGTGAGCAGATCGGGATATTTATTAGTCCTCTGAACCGTGTTACAAATCTGTTCAGTTACAGCTTCATCTCTGCCTAGATGGAAATATATAACACAGAATATGTTAAGGTGTAACTTTTTATTACGTACAGAGTTATAAACGGTTCAAATGGTTCAAATGGCTCTGAGCACTATGGGACTCAACTGCTGAGGTCATTAGTCCCCTAGAACTTAGAACTAGTTAAACCTAACTAACCTAAGGACATCACAAACATCCATGCCCGAGGCAGGATTCGAACCTGCGACCGGAGCGGTCTTGCGGTTCCAGACTGCAGCGCCTTTAACCGCACGGCCACTTCGGCCGGCAGAAACGGCTAGTGCCATATTATAACTAGTACATCATCAAGGATGCCTACCGGGAAAAAGTTGTAAGATCTTTTGAGAGTTTTCCAGTAAACTCAGAATGTATTGGGAGGACAATACGTATGAGTACATGTAATGATTAGCTTTACGGATCAACTATTCAAGCGGTTTAAGGTTGCGTGCATGGATCTGTTCTGACAGGGTCATACTGGTACACGGCGTGGCTTCCACGGACAGCAATGAAGACACCAGCTAAGAAGAGATTACGCACCAATTCCGTAACATTGGTTTCGACTGTCGCACAACACGAAGACAGTCCTTCCTACCCGTGGCTGCCATTGGCAGCAGTCAGTTTCTTCCAGCAACGGAGCTCTGTTACGTTCCCTGTGCTACGATTCCTCAACGCGAGAACGTCGTGAATTTTTTAATATTCCTCTCTACATGATGGAGGCAGAAGAAATGAATTTTTCATGACAGATATTCGCGGCGCTAGTACTCATTTCTCGCAGACACTAAGGCGCGCGTCACAAATCCCGACGTATGAGAACACACGACGGCGGGTAACTGAAGGCGCATCAAATATTGAAGAAGGTCGTCGAGAGGCATAGCGCCGCTCGGGTACCCCTAGCAGGCTTTGATCTTCGTCTCCACCGACAGCTGCAATCGCTGGCCTGCCTTCGCGCTATTTTGCATTTACGCCGTCTCAGCTGGATGAAATAACTCTACTAGTAATCAGGGTCTTTCAAGTGTAACAGTGAATAATTCAAAGTCGACTTGAAGTATTCGGAGAGTTTCCCACTGCACAGATGTCCTGTTTCAGCAAGCTTTGTTTACGAACTTGCCTACTGAGTAAATGACTGATGTCTATTTTTGCGTTTCATCGATGCCTGTTTACTAACAGGATCGTCAAAATTGACGTGCCGAGTTTGGATCCTCAATTTGTCTATTAGCTGAAACAAGATAGGTTCACTGCGCTTGGAATAATCAGGAGTTAACAACAAACGTAGCTTAGATACTTTATTTCTGTTCATGTCTTCTAACTGTGAAGGTTCGAGATAATTTTGATGGGAGATTATTGTACATAGATTTGCTAGAAAATCTAGGACCTGGACGAGTAAATTCTAAGCGTAATGACCCTTTCTAAACACCGAGCGAGGTAGCGCAGTGGTTAGACACTGGACTCGCATTCGGGAGGACGACGGTTCAATCCCGCGTCCGGGCATCCTGATTTAGGTTTTCCGTGATTTCCCTAAATCACTCCAGGCAAATGCCGGGATGGTTCCTCTGAAAGGGCACGGCCGACTTCCTTCCCCATCCCTCCCTAATCCGATGAGACTGATGACCTCGCTGTCTGGTCTCCTTCCCCAAAACAACCCAACCCAACCCTTTCTACACAATGAATGACATGAAATTCATTACAAGATAGAAGTTGTCTAAGAACACAGTACCGGTACTAAAACATTTGGAACAAACTGAAAATACACAATTATATCATACTAATAGAAACAGACCATTAACTCCAACACAACAGCTGCTTTTAACTTTGCGTTTCAATGTTACTGGGACTTTTCAAATGTTAATAGCAGTCCTAAATCGTATTTATAAATAAACTGCAGTCACCGCGGAAAAACGGTTTAGGAACGTAGGGGTGGCGGTTATCTCGTGCAGAATTTCGACGACTCCTCTGCGGCCATTTCGACACCCGCGGCGTGACCTGCTGTCCGCATTGTGTCGGCTCGCGATGGGCGTTCCCTCATGCTGTGTAGTAAACACAACAGCCTTCGGCGAACCGTATTGTGTCTGGTGTCACCTTTTACAACCTGCATTTAAGTTAATGGCGCCCTTGGTAACGCTTTGATTTGCTGCCTGTCTGCAAAATTGCCAACCCTGACACCTGTAATTCTCAAGCAATAAAACTACAAATCAACAATAATATGTTCGCTAACAGTACTATCAACAAACAAACAATCTCATAACGTATTTCCCGCCAACGTACATTCTCCATAGATCAGCAGCATTTCTACCATATTTTCATGTGTGTACATTATACTGTACAGTATAAGTTCCACAACACAACGTTTATTCACAATGTGTACCACCTCCGTGCCGTCACTAGATTCCTCTGATGCACGACTACACTGGCAGGCGGTGTACTGCACGTCAAAGCAACAACAAATGGGATGCTCGGAGGGTGGTGGAGTACAGGAGTTTGCATGGGTCGCAAATCATAAACAAGGCGAAGTGGTAACTGTGGCAGTAGTGGGAACTACGTTGGACACTTGACTAGGTAGAGCCAGGCCCTTCGCGACAGGCACAATGGGTCATATAACGCATTAGATAAACCTTATTTTGGGTGTGCAGGGTAAATAAGACAACCTAACGGGTGTACACCGATCGGTACTGGTTCATATTGTGTACGTAGATACGTCAAACGTGCAAGAGGGAAACCATTATGTGCTTGTGAGAGTCCTGAGCGTTGAAAAAACGTTGGATAATTCTCGGTAACCACCAGATGCAAGTGTTGCATAGACAGCATCACAATCAGCCCTGATGGGAAGTGGATATACATGAAGACTAATCATTGCACCACTTGCGAAGACATTTTGTCCAATAGTAGGATTATAGCAACGTCGCCTGCTGTCTTAAACATGTTAACCTCGCCTTGGCTCTCTTTTTTGTTTTGCTTCTCGTTTGAATATCTCACAAAAAATTCACATTCTTCATTGCTATTTTCTGTATGAATTCATTCGAAATAAAACAATTTGCAAGATCTTCTCGTGGTTAGTCTCCTGCAAACGTTGCACCATCCGTTTTCTCGTTTTTAGTTACTTCTTTCATTTTGGAAATGACGCCCACAAACACACTTTTCCTATTATCAGAAAATTCGGATGCTCTCTTCTCTGTTTCAGAAGTAGTTTTCCATTTTCTTTGCATTATTACGACGTACTTTCGAAAGTAAATGTAAATTACTACCAGAAGAGATCGAATAGTTGTACTTAATTACTGTTATACAGTGAGGTGACGAAAGTCATAGGATAGCGATATTCGCACATACAGAGGGCGGTATTATCACGTACATGAGACATCCAAGAGAAGTGCACTGGTGTACGCGGCATTTTTACTCAGGTTATTCATGTTACAAAAATTCCGGTGTCATCATCGCCGCACTACGGGAATTAACACACTTTGAAAGAAGGTTTTTATTTGCAGCTAGAGATATAGGACATTTCATTTCGGAAATCGTTAGTGAACTCAGCTTTCCGGGGTCCACTGTGTGATGTGTGTGCCGAGAATACCACATATCGGGCGTTACCGTAGACAATGCAGTGGCCGAAGGCCTTCACTTAACGACCGACAGCAACGGCATTTGCCTGGGGTTGTCAGTGATAACAGATAAAGAAAGCAGCGTGATGTACCCACGTAAATCACAGTGGGACGCACGTCGAATGTATCCGTTAGGACGGTGCGGAGAAATTTGGCGCCAATGGACTACGGCAGCAGACGACCGACGCGAGGGCTTTTGTTAACAGTACGACATCGCCTGCAGCGCCTCTCCTGGGCTCCGCGTACTATCGGTTGGACCCGAGACGGTGGAAAACTGTGGCCTTGTGAGATAAGTTCCGATATCAGTCCGTGGCAGGGTTCGAGTTTGATACAGACACCGCGAAGCCATGGACCTAACTACAGTATTGGCCATTAAAATTGCTACACCAAGAAGAAATGCAGATGATAAACGGGTATTCATTGGACAAATATATTATACTAGAACTGACATGTTATTATATTTTCACACAATTTGGATGCATAGATCCTGAGAAATCAGTACCCAGAACAACCAACTCTGGCTGTAATAACGGCCTTGATACGCCTGGGCATTGAGTCTAACAGAGCTTGGATGGCGTGTACAGGTACAGCTGCCCATGCAGCTTCAACACGATACCACAGTTCATCAAGAGTACTGACTGGCGTATCGTGACGTGCCAGTTGCTCGTCCACCATTGACCAGACGTTTTCAATTGGTGATAGATCTGGAGAATGTGCTGGACAGAGCAGCGGTCGAACATTTTCTGTATCCAGAAAGGCCCGTACAGGACCTGCAACATGCGGTCGTGCATTATCCTGCTGAAATGTAAGGTTTCGCAGGGATCGAATGAAGGGTAGAGTCACTGGTCGTAACACATCTGAAATGTAACAGCCACTGTTCAAAGTGCAGTCAGTGCGAGCAAGAGGTAACCGAGACGTGTAACCAATGGCACCCCATGCCATCACGCCGGGTGATACCCCAGTGTGGCGATGACGGATACGTGCTTCCAACGTGTGTTCACCGCGATGTCGCCAAACACGGATGCGACCATCATGATGCTGTAAACAGAACCTGGATTCATCCAAAAAATGACGTTCTGCCATTCGTGCATCCAGGTTCGTCGCTGAATATACCATCGCAGGCGCTCCTGTCTGTGATACAGCGTCAAGGGTAAACGCAGCCTTGGTCTCCGAGCTGATAGTCCATGCTGCTGCGAACATCGTCGAACAGTTCCTGCAGATGGTTGTTGTCTTGCAAACGTCCCTATCTGTTGACTCAGGGATCGAGACGTGGCTGCACGATGCGTAACAGCCATGCGGATAAGATGCCTGTCATCTCGACTGTTAGTGATACGAGGCCGTTGGGATCCAGCATGGCGTTCCGTATTACCCTCCTGAACCCATCGATTCCATATTCTGCTAACAGTCATTGGATCTCGACCAATCCGAGAAGCAATGTCGCTATACGATAAACCGCAATCGCGATAGGCTACAAACCGACCTTTATCAAAGTCATAAAAGTGATGGTACGCATTTATCCTCCTTACACGAGGTATCACAACTACGTTTCACCAGGCAACGGCGGTCAACTGCTGTTTGTGTATGAGAAATCGGTTGGAAACTTTCCTCATGTCAGCACGTTGTAGGTGTCGCCACCGACACCAACCTTGTATGAATGCTCTGAAAAGCTAATCATTTGCATATCACAGCATCTTCTTCCTGTCGGTTAAATTTCGCGTCTGTAGCACGTCATCTTCGTTGTGTAGCAATTTTAATGGCCAATAGTGTAGTCAAAAAGTCGCTGTCCAAGCCGGTGGTGACTCCACAATGGGTGGACTGTGTTTACATGGTTTGAGTCCAACTGAACCGGTCATTGACTGGAAATTGTTATGTTCGGCAACCTTGAGGTTATCTGCAGCCGTTGATGGAATTCATGTTCCCAAACAATAGTTCGTTGTTGTTTTGAAGAACCTTCCGCACAGTTCGATCAGCTGCTTCGGTTGTCTAGATCGCCCGACATGAATCACATCGAAAATTTACGGGCCGTAGTCCACAGGTCAGTTCGTGTTCGAAACTGTTCACCGACAACATCTTCCCAATTATGAACAGCTGAAGATGCAGCATGACTCCATATTTCTGCAGCAGACTTCCAACGACTTCTGAGTCCATGACAAGTTGAGCGGGTGCAATACGCCGGGCAAAAGGGTGTCCGACACGATATCAAGAGTAGTCGCATGACATTTGTCACCTCAGTTACATGTTGCACCGTACAGGCACAATGATTTAATAAATATCGTATAGCATAGACACCATGCATTTTCGGCCATACGTCCAGATGCCAATTTTTGCTCTTTATTCTTTCAACGATCGTCGTCTGCAGTTGGTCCCTATTTAGCAAAATCATTTAGTACATGAAGTGCGTTTGTTTTTGGATCTGCACAATACTTTACATGTGCCGTGACATCGTTGAGCACACACAAATATTTTCAGAGGAGTTATCTGTCCAAGAAAAAATGCGCAAAGAAAGTTGGTACTCCATCCATTTATAATCTTAGCCATTTTCTAACAATCAGTACCATGACCAGCATGTAGAATGACTCTGTAGTTGGAAAGAGTTTGAGAATGATCGCTGGCACTACAAATGAGTACAGCGTAAACCCAGTCCCGGATACCTTCAAAGAGTGCCTTAGGCTGCATGCATAACCGATTTGTTTCTTATGTTGCTAATAGAAATATTGCACCTCGGTGTAAAGATACATGCATCTGTCTTTGTACTAGCTTTGCTTCATGCTGTTGAGTTAACTTACTTCCCCATCAAGCTATGGAAAGTGACAATTTCGCTTTACATGAACAGAACTAGTGTCAAGTTCTACTTTCAGGGTAGCGCAGTTATTTCGAAAAGGTACAATTTGACAGATTAACGTGGGGAAACTAAATGCCCGTGCTTGCGAGTGTTCTCAAATGCGAAATATTTCCAAGTCTCTTGTTAATTCCTTAGAATATTTGTTTAAATAACACCGTCCACAGATTTTTGTGACTGCGCCCAATACCTTTATTTCTCACACCGAATATATTTCGGACCAAAATCAATTTTAAACACTCGTCCTACCCTAGAAGAATAAAAACTCGGGACCACAGTATACACGATACAATCATTTATATTAGAAACAGGAATGACAGAAAAAATTCATAAAATAATAAAGCCATGGGAATCATTGGCGACCTCATATTACAAATGGTTCAAATGGCTCTGAGCACTATGAGACTTAACGTCTGAGGCCATCAGTCCCCTAGAACTCAGAACTACTTAAACCTAACGAACCTAAGGACATCACACACATCCATGCCCGAAGCAGGATTAGAACCTGTGACGTTAGCGGTCGCGCGGTTCCAGACTGTAGCGCCTAGAACCGCTCGGCCACCCCGGCCGGCCATATTACAAATATCTGTACTCGCTTTCAGGAGGTTGACGGTTTAAGTCCCCATCCAGCCACCCACATTTAGATTTTCCCTTATTTCCATGAGTCACTCACTCGAAACCAGGGCGCTGCCGAATTCTCTACTCTCGTTCCGTAATTCGAGCTTGTGCTACGTCTCTAATAACCCCGCTGTTGATGCTAAGTTAAACTATAATTTTCTTTCCCTGCTTTGCATTTAACGGTATCATACTGAAAAAATGATGTTATGACTGTGTGCCCATATGCTTTTACCAGTTGTTCCATTTCGTGTATGAGGAACCTTAGTAGAGCTATTTAATCGATAGCCTCCACCTTTTTATACTCATCGCCTCTGTCAGCGATTCGGCACCGAAAGCAGTCATTTCCTCCTTTCGCTGTCGACATGGTAGGCGCCTCGTCAGCAACAACAACGACTGGGAGTGTTACGAACAGCAACTTTTGTCGGTGTAGGTACGGAAAATACAAACCGCTTCTCTCGATTTTCCTCGCACGGCTACCCTCTGGCCAACAGAGCGAAGTACAGCTTTTCCACTGAATGACATTTGATGAGATAGTTTCTGACGTTATTCAATGTCACACAACACACAACATATATTAGCAGTTACCAATAAAATACTAACCCTGCAATTGTAAGAAATGAAAATACATAAAATCTTAATGTCCAAAGATGTATCTCACAAGACAGAAAAAAGGCTGCAAATCGAAGTGCTTTGGTGATGAATCTAACCAGAATACTTGCTTCGCAGCTGTCTATCCTAAGGTAATTTTGAACAGACTATAAAGACTGTCTCCTACTGGTATCTGAACTCAGTATCGATATGTAATGTTGTAACGTGAAGCTTCTTCGTAAACCTATTTGAAATGATAATATTGTTTCTATTCCTACCTTTGCTTTAGGAGATAAATCTTAGCGTTTTGTTTAATTCTGATGTACCATTCAACCAGACTGTGATGCTTCAATAAAATGTAACCAAAAATTAATTACATCCATTGTAAACCCGTGTTCACTTATGTTGGCATCTCATTACGTAACAGTCAGTTAAAGACATTGTGCTCCAAAACTGCTAACAGGCAGAACCTTAAGTCTCAATCCACCTACGTTTCATCACACCTGCAAGACCTCCATCTGTTCCACCCTTAGGCATGCAAATGTTGTGTGCGCTTCCACTAATCTTAAATGTTATCAATACCAAGAAACTCCATAGCACCATGCACTCTGCTTTGCATTCCGCAACATTCTACACTTCCTCACCCATTCCCTTTGTCAGTTACCCAAATTTCCAAGCCTCCTCCTACAGAACAACTATATCTCTCCTGCTGCTCCTGTAAGCTAGTTTTCCTCATATTCTCCCCTGTCCTTGAGAACCTTTCCCTGCTACCACGGCTCCCTTAATATGTCCTAACGTCCCTCCATCTCTCTATCCTCTACATAAATTCCCGAAAGAGTCTCAGTCACCTTCCGTTCCAGGCCGTGATCCTATCCTCACAATTTACTCCTCCTTCGAATCACAATCCCATCCCAAATGATGACTGTAACAAATCCTTTCCTCGTCTGGCTGGCACCACACTCCTATCCAAACACCTCCATCCCAGCTATCAGTTCCATCCCACAAATCCATTAACCTTCTCAACCCAATATCTAGTCCAATACCTCCCGCATCCCAGTCCAAATTATTAGATACCAGCAACCCCCATTACGTGATCCTCAATATGGTGCTGAATGTTTATCAAATGACCACTTTTTCCTAAATAGTATTATCTAATTTTGCCTGAAGAGAACGAGTAGAAAATTAGCTGAAACGTTGCAACAATACAACGCCACGACTATACTGGTAACCCGAGAAGAATTCATCAGTGATGTTCACGGAGAAAGCTTGCATTCAGTCATAACAAACCTCTAAGCAGGAATATCCAGCACAACTTCAAGATGCTCCAAAACTACTCATCAAGAAGGCGATTCTGCTCAGCAGAGTGTCTTTCTTCCAGCGGCGTCGGGAAAAGGCAGTGATATGGCAGGTCGCTTGCTTGAGACATCCCATCAACACGGCTAGGAAAGATGACCTCTGAAGATGAGTACTAGGGTACTCGTTGAAACACTGCGAAAACAAAACGCAACGATTGGACTCGTAATCCAAATAGTTTTCATCAACGAGACTCGCTGATTATGCCTGCATTTTCATGTAATAATCTACATTTTAATTTCAACAATATTTGCTCTGTAATCTACAATATTGGCCATTAAAATTACTACACAACGAAGATGACGTGATACAGACGCGAAATTTAACCGACAGGAAGAAGATGCTGTGATATGCAAATGATTAGCTTTTCAGAGCATTCACATAAGGCTGGAGCCGGTGGCGACACCTACAACGTGCTGACATGAGGAAAGTTTCCAACCGATTTCTCATACACAAACAGCAGTTGACCGGCGTTGCCTGGTGAAACGTTGTTGTGCTGCCTCGTGTAAGGAGGAGAAATGCTTACCATCACGTTTCCGACTTTGATAAAGGTGAGATTGTAGCCTGTCGCGATTGGGGTTTACCGTATCGCGACACTGCTGCTCGCATTGGTCGAGATCCAATGACTGTTAGCAGAATATGGAATCGGTGGGTTCAGGAGGGTAATACGGAACGCCGTGCTGGATCCCAACGGCCTCGTATCACTAACAGTCGAGATGACAGGCATCTTATACGCATGGCTGTAACGGATGGTGCAGCCACGTCTCGATCCCTGAGTCAACATATGGGGACGTTTGGAAGATAACAACCATCTGCACCAACAGTTCTACGCCGTTTGCAGCAGCATGGACTATCAGCTCGGAGACCATGGCTGCGGTTACCCTTGGCGCTGCATCACAGACAGGAGCGCCTGCGATGGTGTACTCAACGACGAATCTGGGTGCACGAATGGCAAAACGTCATGTTTTCGGATGAATCTAGGTTCTGCTTACAGCATCGTGATGGTCGGATCCGTGTTTGGCGAAATCGCGGTGAACGCATATTGGAAGCGTGTATTCGTCATCGCCATACTGGCGTATCACCCGGCGTAATGGTATGGGGTGCCATTGGTTACACGTCTCGGTCACCTCTTGTTCGCATTGACGTCACTTTGAACAGTGGACGTTACATTTCAGATGTGTTACGACCCGTGGCTCTACCCTTCATTCGATCCCTGCGAAACCTTACATTTGAGCAGGATAATGCACGACCGCATGTTGCAGGTCCTGTACGGGCTTTTCGGGATACAGAGAATGTTCGACTGCTGCCCTGGCCAGCACATTCTCCAGATCTCTCACCAGCTGAAAACATCTGGTCAATGCTGGACGAGCAACTGGCTCGTCACAATACGCCAGTCACTACTCTTGATGAACTGTGGTATCGTATTGAAGCTGCATGGGCAGCTGTACCTGTACACGCCATCCAAGCTCTGTTTGACTCAATGACCACTCGTATCAAGGCCGTTATTACGGCCAGAGGTGGTTGTTGTGCGTACTGATTTCTCAGGATCTATGCAGCCAAATTGTGTGATAATGTAATCAAATGTCAGTTCTAGTATAAAATATTTGTCCAATGAATACCCGTTTATCATCTATTTTTCTTCTTGGTGTAGCAATTTTAATGGCCAGTAGTGTATAAAGTTAATGAAAGAAAGTCAATGGCCGTATCCACTCCAATTCTTCCAATTTTCCACCGCAGCAAAGAAAGTGTATAAAACTTTTAAATATTTTTAAAAGTAATCAGTGTTCTGTAATTGATGAATATACCTTGGAGATACGAAGGAGAATCTTGGCGCAGGAGTGCTTTCTTGCTTATTGAAGTTCCGACCACTAAGATGAAAATCCGTAACTGGAAGACGGTCATGCGGAAATGGCAGTGAGACAAGCGGTGGTTTGACGAGCTCGTTTTTATAACCGACTGCAGCTCTGTACTGTGCATGGTAACGGGTAAAAATGGTAAAAAAGAACTATTGTACCCTAGCTCCATCATTTTGACTTAGCTTCAGGCAGGGCATGAGTTGTTCTGCTAACTACTCCGCAGTACTTGGGGCTGGCTCTCTCGCTATTACGCTGAGTCGGGGACGCCACAACGGTATTGCTGAATGAGGTACGCTAACTTTCCGCCAAAGGCCCGCCAGTGGGTGCCATCGAGGGAGGTACACAAGAGGGTGAGCGAGGTAGCGGCCCTAACAGCGGGTCGCTCTCTTGCCTGCCAGCTTCCTTACCCTCTGGACGTGTCCACCAGTCCTTCCAATTGAGGGCGAAATGCTCTTTCCGTACCACGTGCGGTTCACTCTGCGACCACAGCCAGATTTCATGAATACTGTACCAATTAGTGAGTAGTTCTTGGAAATAAAAACCCATTTTCCCCTGAATCCTGGCATTTCTCTATTTATGTATCGGACAAATATTCCGGAATGCCCGCCTGGACACCTGACACCATCCTGACATGTACAGTATTTTGAGCCGGTAGTAAGTCAGTTCTAGAAAATCTGTTTAACGTGAAGCAGGAAGAAGATGCTGTAATTATCTGCCTAACAATGCCCAGCTGTAAGACGTAAAGTTTGCGTTGCATTGTGATATAATTTGTAGTGCCACCAATGTACACAAGCAGAATATGAGATAGGTCGTGACTGCATACAAAGCCAGCTGTCTGCAAGTTACATAAAACTTCCTGTTACTAAAACCAGTATGTAATAGTCGCCGCCGGCCGAGGTGCCCAAGCGGTTATAGGCACTTCAGTCTGGAACCGCGAGACCGGTACGGTCGCAGGTTCGGATCCTGCCTCGGGCATGGGTGTGTGTGATGTCCTTAGGTTAGTTAGGTTTAAGTAGTTCTAAGTTCTAGGGGACTTATGACCTAAGATGTTGAGTCCCACAGTGTTCAGAGCCATTTGAACCATTTGAATCTGCCTCAGGCATGGATGTGTGAGATGCCCTTAGGTTAGTTAGGTTTAAGTAGTTCTTAGTTCTAGGTGACTGAAGACCTCAGATGTTAACTGCCATAGTGCACAGAGTCATTTTAACCATTTCAATAGTCGCCTTTCTTACTAGGTCATTAACTTCCAGCATCTATTCCACAGACGTCTAGTGACATATCCGCAAACCCACAGTGGTGACCTACGGGCGGACAATTTGCATTATTTAGACCTACAAAAGTTTCTTCATCACAAAACTGTAACTCCATAATAAGCTTCCAGCGGATGCGAATGTAAACCGTGAAATCAGTTCCGGGAACTGTTTCTGTTTCAACAGAGGTACAACCGGTCATTTAATTTATTTACATAATTACGAAGCTCATGTATTTCGTTTACATTTTAACACTGACAAACGAACTATATTGGAGGGAGTCATTTTAAATTTTCAGGTGAATAATTAATTGCTAACAGAAAAAAACAGGGAACTACCACAATAATTATACTGAATTATAGTGAAAGCAAATTGTACTTATATTTATATGCACTGTTTCGTGTTTAGCTACATATGCGTACGCAAACCCGCGGTAAAGGGTAATTATACGTAAATGTGATTTTGAGACACTGTCTCGTTTCCCCACTGCGCCTACTGTGTGTTAGTGGCAGAATGATCTGCATCTACGTCTACGTCAACACCATAAGACAAATAAAAAAAATTATGCGGGGGGTGGGGGCTAACAGTGTATTTAACACTAAATTCTTCTAGAATATTCATATGGAAATGATGCTCTAAGCCCCCCCCCCCCCCCCCCTTTTCTAACTCCAACTTTTGCCGTTGCGCATGGATCAAGAATAAACGCGAACTGACTGTAATCAACCCTGCAAGTGGAGTAGAAAAGAGTTTAACACCTGCAATAGTTTAATTTGATAGAAATTAATTTGATAAAGGAAAGTTTCATTAACATAGTGAGAAATGAAAGGGTTGCTCTACCTATTTACAGAATGAAAGTTCTGTCCAAAATAACAATTTTATTTATTATGACTTAACTCAAAATAATAAACAAAACACATGAAACATTTACAATGCGTCAAATTGGATAGTCAAATAAATGCTGTGAAGGTGAAGTTGTCCATAAACTAGCTTATGACATGACATTTATGACCAAGTGGTATGTGGAGCCAATTCCTTGCAACTCAAATCTTAACAGAAACCCCCAGCCAACCCAACATTAATTGATGCTACAATAGTGAGAACTCGGACAATGAACACCCAACATAGAACCACGTTAGGAAAGACGGGAAAAGGCGCGTTCTGCTGAGCTCTGATTATCACACAGAAAATTCCCTAATCTGCCGGTGCTGTGGACATACATTACCAAGCTGTCTTCTAGCACCATCTGGCATACCGGAGGCGATTGCTGATTGCTTCGACGTCCCGTCGTGGTGGTGATAGTGTCGCGAGTATAGCCCAAAACAAATTATCCTGGTCTGGTTGTTCCAGACTAAGGACTTCCTAGTGACACAAATGCGTCTCTGAGGGACATGAAGAAGGCTCGAAACACAATCACTGACGATTGATTGATTCTAACAACCGAAGTCAGACAGTAACTCCGATACAGTCAACTTTAGCCAAAACTGCTCAAGACGGACAACATAGGCCACTTGTACACAGAGCGCTCAATTGCCAACTGTACTCGGAAAGTTACGTTGAAGTCGAAACTTCAGCAACTTCGTCAAAAAGTTACAGTTAAATGAAAGTATATTAGACAGCCAACGGAAGGCAGGCTGTCCAGAGCAGCGAGAGCTCAGTCTTGTAACCTACTCCGACCAAAAGGCGAAAGCTGACTCTACCAAGAGCTCCCGTACAAGCCAAACACAGAACATTACCACCCCACCACAGTGGCCATGGTTAAACATGCCAATCAGCAACTCGAAAACCGGCGGTAAATTCCTCTCTGTTACCGAAGCGCTACTATTCCACCAATGGAGATACTTGGTGCCAATTTCTACGCCGATTTAGGTACGTCATGGAGCTATCCCCTGAGTGAGCCAATCACAGTTATGATTTTGCAGAAAACGCGGGAATTTTCCCGTTAAGACTGCCTGGGAACGCAAGTCATTCCCACGCCTCGCTGGTAGCCCATCAGAAAGTGTTTTCACTCTGTTTCTGCGAAGTAACAGAATCTCTAACCCCAGCCACTCGTTCAGGCTCCTGTGGACGTGTCAACCCCGCTCTTATGACAATGTCGGCGTCTGGACACCATCCACTTGACTCCCTCACACCCGTCGGCATAACCCTTTCAAGATCAGTAGGACCCAGCTGTCACCGGACCACCCAGGTGACGAAAGACGCTGCGTGGGAAGTCCGCGTGTAAAGGTTCAAAATGGTTCAAATGGCTCTGAGCACTATGGGACTTAACATGTATGGTCATCAGTCCCCTAGAACTTAGAACTACTTAAACCTAACTAACCTAAGGACAGCACACGACTCCCAGCCATCACGAGGCAGAGAAAATCCCTGACCCCACCGGGAATCGAACCCGGGAACCTGGGCGTGGGAAGCAAGAACGCTACCGCACGACCACGAGATGCGGGCGCGTGTGAAGGAATAGCAACTTTTCACCGCATGTGATTAGAACGGAAAATATTCATGTCTTCTGAGTACTCAATACTAGCCTTGCAATGACAACACTCGGCTATACTTCCCCAAATCGAATTACTCAGAGTAAGATATATACTGGGTGATCAAAAAGTCAGTATAAATTTGAAAACTTAATAAACCACGGAATAATGTAGATAGAGAGGTAAAAATTGACACACATGCTTGGAATGACATGGGGTTTATTAGAATAAAAAAAAAAAAAGGTTTACAAAATGTCCGACAGATGGCGTCGTTTGGTGATAATCGTGTGCTAGGCCGCCACTTACGTCATGCTTAGCCTTCCAGGTCCCCAGACCTCAGTCCGTCCGATTATTGGCTTTGGGGTTACCTGAAGTCGCAAGTGTATCGTGATCGACCGACATCTCTAGGGATGCTGAAAGACAACATCCGACGCCAATGCCTCACCATAACTCTGGACATGCTTTATAGTGCTGTTCACAACATTATTCCTCGACTACAGCTATTGTTGAGGAATGATGGTGGACATATTGAGCATTTCCTGTAAAGAACATCATTTTTGCTGTGTCTTACTTTATTATGCTAATTATTGCTATTCTGGTCAGATGAAGCGCCATTCTGTCGGACATTTTTTGAACTTTTGTATTTTTTTGTTTCTAATAAAACCCCATATCATTCCAAGCATGTGTGTCAATTTGTACCTCTCTATCTACATTATTCCGTGATTTATTCAGTTTTCAAATTTATGCTGACTTTTGAGTTGGGTTGGGTTGTTTGGGTAAGGAGACCAGACAGCGAGATCATCGGTCTCATTGGATTAGGCAAGGAAGGGGAAGAAAGTCGGCCGTGCCCTTTCAAAGGAACCATCCCGGCATTTGCCTGGAGTGATCTAGGGAAATCATGGAAAACCTAAATCAGGATGGCCGGACGCGGGACTGAACCGTCGTCCTCCCGAATGCGAGTCCAGTGTACTAACCACTGCGCCACCTCGCTCGGGGCTGACTTTTGATCACCCGGTATATGAGCGGGGGCAAGTCACTGTGTGCATCGTAAAGGCATGCCACCTCTCAACTACTCTCCACGAAGGAACTATCCGAAAAAGACCGAAATCGGCAGTGGTGGTGTGCATGCACAGGCAAAAAATGATACATATATCAGAATAACTGAATGCTTTATTCAGTAGTAAGAGCTTTACAAATCGAGCAAGTCAATAATGTGTTTGTCAGGCCCTGGCCGTTATACAAGTAGTTATTCCACTTGGCATTTATTTGTGGAGTTGCTGGATATTCTCTGGAGGAGTATCGGGCAATTTTGTCCAACCGGCCCTAGCTGGTTCTCACCTGGGAACAGATCTGGTGACCTTGCTGGCAGGATTTTACAAGCACGAGAACAGTCATTAGAAACTCTCACCTTGTGCGGACGGGCATTATGTTGCTGAAATGGAAGCCGAGGTTGGCTTACCACGAAGGGCAACAACACGCGGCGAGAATATCATCGAGGTACCGCTGTGCTGTACCGGTATCGCGGATAACAACCACAGGTTTCCTGCTATGGAATGACATGGAGTCCAATACTCTCACTATAAGGCAGGTGACGGTCAGGTTGGTATCCCCCTGCTGTTCGGGACGTCTCCAGACAAGTTTTCGCTCGTCATTGGACCTCAGTTAGAAGTGGGTGCCATCACTGAAGAGTCTAGTGAATGAGATTCAAGGCCGAAGACGCGTCTGGAGAGCCCTGGACAGCGGCGGAGAATCAAACTGAATGTCGACAACCAGGACTGATGGTCTGGGGTGCTGTATATTTCATTTGAGGACCCCTTCCGTTGTCATTCGCGGTATCCTTGCAGCACAGCGATATGTCGACGGTATTCTGCTCCCAGTTTCGTTGCTCTTCACAGCAAGCCGTCCTGGGCTTACATTTCAGCAAGATAATGTCTGCCCTCAAACAGCTAGAGTTTCTACCGATTGCCAAACCCTACCTTGGCCAGCTTGGTCACCGAATCTACTGGACAGAATTTACCACGATACCTCCACGAAGACTTCCTACAACACTGTCAATCAGTGCCAAGACCAATGTCTGCTTGCTTAATGACCAGAGGTGGACCAGTGCGAATCTGACTTGCTCAGTACGTGGAGCTTTTCCTCTTAAGTAAATCACCCTATTTTTCTCAAATCCGTATCATTTATTTGTCTGTACAGACATATCTCATCTACCAATTTCCGTCCAGTCTAGATAATTCCTTTGCGTTACGTCGCTTTTTTCTCCTAGAGTTTATATCTTTACTCCCTCAACCGAAGGGAGGTGCATGGCAGTGGGTTCTTCTCAGTGTACCATTCATTACGGCTTTTTCTCATTCATCCACGCGTGTCTCACGGGAAGAGTAATTGGTTTGTCAGGATCTTGGTTGTTGTGAAATTTTGAGTTCATTTAAGAACGTCTGCAGAAAAGTGCTCTGTTTAAATGCCCATTTGTAAATTGTGAATACTGACCCATGGAAGTTTTATTTTAATACTACCTGACTTTACATTAGGAACAAGTTAGCACAGGGATCACTTACTTTGCGCAAAGGTTAATTAATGAGCTTCAATAAATATTTAAATGAATAATAATAGTGGGGTGTCAGTACTGGTAGGTAGGAAACCAGGGCACAGGGGCTGATGATATAGAAATATTGAGTGCAATATAGGATACACAATTTAATTTATAATGTATTTCAAAAGGTTCACTTTGTTATTTACATAAACAGTGATTGACTAACATCCAATATGATGAAATTACTACAGTTAAATCTGCATTAAATAAAGTGGCTAGGCAACAAACCGACAGGACACTCTTAAAAATTCTTCACCTTCCTTTGTTTTTTAAAAAGCCCTTAACAGCAGTTAATCAACAGTTTTATTGTTTCTCCCTTTTCTTTACTCCACCTATCTTTAGATAGATTCCGTTATTGCTGCGTTTTATAAAAAAATAATTTCAGACAACTATTAGCACATTATTATAAGGTAACAGCAACAGCAACACTCAATTTAACGTGCCACTCGTTATGAATCAATTGTGCATGACAACTAATAGTAAAGGAAAGTCCTTACACAAACATTACCTTGCCCTGACGTCAATCTCAATACGGTCAAAATGAGAACTAGGGAAGCGAGCATTTTCCAACTAGGCACAGACATGTTTCTAAAAACTTTTCTGGTTGCCATACATTAAACAAACCGTTGTAAAACAAATTACAGCTGAACAGCCAGTCCTAACTACCACCACTGGCTGTTAATTAAAAAGAAAAAGACACTTTCCCTTTTGCAAATCTTATCTTATGGACAATCTACAATAACTAATGTTTCTAGGAAGAGCAAAAAAGGTAAATCATCCAGTAGGCAGTTTATTCTACACCTGTCAACTTTCTGATGTTGGTACATGTCTTTCTATAACTTGGCATCCGATGTGAACCCTGACATGGTATAACAGAAGGCGGAATACAGCGTGTATATGTCCATACATACACTCCAGCGTTCACCAGAAATATCAACAAGCCCTAGCGCGCGCGCGCGCGCGCTTGTGTGTGTGTGTGTGTGTGTGTGTGTGTTTCCATGTACGGTCTTGCATAATCCCGTGAGCCACGAATGTTGGACTCCTGACAAAGATTCACTGCAAGACCATGCTATGCTCCAGCTGTTGCCTATAAGTTTACTGATGAATGGGGCTACGTTGGGCAGCGAGGTTATTTTGAATCCGTCCATCGAATCGAGGATTTCGTATTGAAAGGCCACTTCTTCATCACAAGCTGAATATTCGCGTCGTCAGTTTTTGCACGTCGAGTAATCTGCGTTTCCTTCTGACACAAGTTTATGAAGCGATTCATGCATAAATCTAATAGAATCTGGGAAGAGTTATTCTTGGTGTGATTCACTTGGAAAAGCTGTATTTTTGGAAATTTCGTGATGGATACTCATCGTTTCTTAAGCCGAAATCAATCGAATGTCAATAATGAAGTAAGCATCAGGCCTGCTGAGACTGTGGAAGAAAACAGATATGCATCATACCAATTGCCATTTCAACTCGCTACGGTCGCAGGTTCGAATCCTGCCTCGGGCATGGATGTGTGTGATGTCTTTAGGTTAGTTAGGCTTACGTAGTTCTAAGTTCTAGGGGACTGATGACCACAGAGGTTAAGTCCTATAGTACTGAGAGCCATTTGAACCATTTTTGATATTTCAAGTTGCAAGCTTTGTTTGCAGCGCCACAGAATTTCCTCGTTAAACGACAGTGATGGATACTCCGTTCTTCTGTCCAACTGCAGCCCACAAATATGACTGTCAACTGCCTTCTTGTATAACACATCACTCTAATACGATTTGGTCATGATAATGTTGGTCCGATAAATCGCATCAACATGAATTACAATGTCTTGAAGGTGAGAGAGCAACCAATTGACAGTCTTATCCCCAACGTATGAAATGAAGTGGTTAAGAACAGAGTCATAGGAGCATTCAACTTGATGTTAGGTACATATGATTCTGTGAAGGTACTATGGTTTGCTTGAGACGACACACACAGTGCGCTACAAAATCTAGGAGGCACTCGAAATCTGCATATACTACAAGGGGGCAACGAATTTGGGAAGGTTCCTGTTGTGTCTAGTTCCTACAGCATAGACACAATGAGGTAGCTAGGTGCACGCTAAACTAACGCAGACGGGCTTGAAGTACTGGAACAGGAGACTTATTAATGCACTAAAGAAAAGTACGTAGTTTTATAATACTTAACTTTATTCTCTTGTTGGAATACATCTCTCTTGAATATTAGTACGCTATAAGCACTGATACAAATGGCGCCTTGCTAGGTCGTAGCTATGGACTAAGCTGAAGGCTATTCTATCTGTCTCTCGGCAAATGAGAGGAAGACTTGGTAGGTCTAGTCGCAAGCAATGTCGTCCGTACAACTGGGGCGAGGTCTAGTCCGTGTCTTGTGACCTGCCATGTGGTGGCGCTAGGTTTGCGATCACACAGTGGCGACACGCGGGTCCGACATGTACTACAGGACCGCGGCCGATTTAAGTTACCACCTAGCAAGTGTGGTGTCTAGCGGTGACACCACATTCCTCCCCCGCAAATCGGCGAACGGTCGTGAGATAAGGCTTCCGCCCGCCGTGGGGAGGACCCCATGTTGACGTATGCGATGAGGTGGGGAGCCTAACAACAGGCGAGGCTGTGCCACCCGCACCCGGCCATTCGGTCCGAGGGGAGCTAGGAAACGCCTGCAAACCTAGTCCAGGGTGCACGTCAACATGAGGTGTATGCGCACGTAATGAGACAAGAGGGGCCGAAGGGTCGACCTCCATGTGGTCGGAGCACCCGACGGGCGAAGACGACATCTGGTCCGGAGCGGGCAAGAGGTCCATGGCGGAGGACGGCTGGTCACGGGAAGCGAGCGGCGGCGCGTGACCCAGGGAGGCGCCAGGCGGTTGAAGCGAAGCGTCCACTGCGTGCGGCGCCGGCGGCGGCTGCGGCGGCGGCGCGACGCCATGAGGCAAAATGGAAGGCAGCGTCGGTAACACCTGGGGATGAAGCGAGCCAGTAGATGGGTCCCCAAGGCGCTGACCTGACGGCTCCGTCGCTGAAAGCAGACGGGGAGCGGCAGAACCCAGGCGACGACAGAGGCGCAGCTGATTGAGGTGCCGACGCACCTCACCAGAGGCCCCCAAACCCAAATACATCGCGCGGCCGAGGCAGCGAAGAATGCGCCCTGCGAGCCAACGCTGTGAACCGCGATAGTTGCGATAATAGACAACGTCGCCAGGAGCAAAAGCAGGAGTCTGCCGCTGCACAGGAACCTGATGCGGCGGATGCAGCAAAGACATCATGGTGCGATGAGGACGACCATGGAGCAACTCAGCCGGCGATCGACCATCGCGGGGCTGAGAGCGATACGATGACAAAAAGAGTAACAAAGCGTCCTCCCGAGAATGCGACTCTTTCAATTTCAACATCTGTGACTTGAAAGTCCGGACCAATCGTTCAGCGGCACCGTTTGACTGAGGCGAAAACGGCGCGGATGTCAGATGTTGAATACCATTGGCCTTGCAGAATGACTGAAATTCTGCGGACATGAATTGTGGGCCATTGTCGGAAACAATAGTCTGCGGAAGACCTTCAATGCAAAAGATAGCAGACAAGGCTTGGATTGTGGCAGAAGACGTCGTGGAAGACATCCGGACAACAAAAGGAAAATTACTGAAAGCATCGACCACAACCAACCATCGAGCATTCCAGAATGGACCAGCAAAATCGATATGCAATCGTTGCCAAGGGGAAGTGGCTTTCGGCCGTGCAAAGAACTTCCGCGGCGGTGCGGAGTGTTGTTCGGCACACGCCACACAAGAGGAGCACATATTCGCAATCGCAGCAGCGATGCCGAACCAAGTACAGTGCTGACGAGCAAGTTGTTTCGTACGCACTATACCCCAATGTCCTTGGTGGAGAAGCTTTAAGACAGAGGACTGTAACGAACGTGGGACCACGACACGGGATTGATCATTATCGGAACGCAACAACAAAACACCACGCCGTACAAAAAGTCTCTCCTTGTGAGCAAAAAAACGGCGAACCAAAGGATCTTCGATCCGTGACTTTGACAAGGGCCATTGCGTAGCAACAAAACGCAAAACAGTAGCAAGGACAGGATCAGCAGCTGTGGCTGTAGCTACACGACGAAAATCAATCGGAAACGATGCGACCACGTCATCGGCTTCTGAATCAATGAACATGCAAGCAAGTTCGGAAGAATCGAATGCTTTATCCTCAGCAACAGGCAAACGGGACAACGCATCAGCGTTTCCGTGCTTAGCAGTGGACCGATGCAAGATATCGTAGCGGTACTGCGAGAGAAAAAGTGACCAGCGAATGAATTTCTGCGCTGTACGTGGAGGTCCAGGCTTGTTCGGATGAAAAAGCGATGTCAACGGTTTGTGATCTGTGATGATGGTAAAGTGACGACCATACAAGAAGTCATGGAACTTGGTAACACCAAACACGAGAGCTAAAGCTTCTTTCTCTATCTGTGAATAATTTCTTTGCGCAGATGAGAGCAATTTTGACGCAAAGGCAATAGGGCGATCATGCGAGCCATCTTTGTGCGCAAGCACAGCACCGATCCCGAAATCCGATGCATCTACCATCAACAAAAGGGGTTTTCGGGGATCGAATGGCGTAAGGCAAGTATTTGAAAGTAACGCCGATTTCAACTGGCGAAAGGCGCGTTCGCATTCCGTCGTCCAGACGAACGGAACACCTTTACGGCGTAAGCGATGAAGCGGAGCTGAAATGGAAGAAGCATTGCGCACAAACTTTGCATAATAATTAATTTTACCCAACACACTGTGTAGCTGTTTCAAGTTCCGCGGTGCAGGTAATTCCTGTATGGCACGGAGGTGCTCTGGACTCGGATGTATACCTTGGGCATTGATGACATGCCCCAGGTAGGGTAAGTCCCGAGCAAAAAACACACATTTGTCCTTCCTCAAGCGAAGACCATTTTGACGCAAGACCTGAAATAATGTTCGGAGATTTTGCAAATGTTCGGCTTCTGTCTTTCCTGAGAACACAATATCGTCCAGATAGTTCGCAGCAGTAGGGACCGACGCACACACAGTGTGTAAATATTGCTGAAACAAAGCAGGGGCGGATGCACACCCGAACGGCAGTCTTTTGAAGCGATACAAGCCAAGATGCGTATTTACCACTAAGACGCGCTGGGATTCTTCGTCCACAGGTATCTGCAAGTACGCATCTGCTAGGTCCAATTTTGAAAAATATTTTCCCGGGCACAGTTTGTCAAAAAGATCTTCCGGGCGGGGCAAAGGAAAAGTAGCAGTCACAAGTTGTGGATTCACAGTTGCCTTGAAGTCCACACAAAGTCTCAGTTTTCCGGAAGGTTTTGGCAAAATTACTAAGGGTGAGGCCCAGAGAGAAGCCGGCACACGTTCAATTACACCTTGAGATTCTAAATCGTGTAATGTTCTGGCGACCTCATCACGCAATGCGTGGGGAACATTGCGTACTCTGAAAAATTTCGGTTGCGCGATGTCTTTCAGTTCCAAATGTGCTGCATAGTTCTTAGCGCAACCAAGGCCCGGTGCAAAAATGTCTGCAAATTCTTCACAAAGACTAGAAACACTGGCGGAAGGCACAGTCTGATTCACTGATAGGACCTGATTTACTATAGACAAATTAAACAATTGAAACAAATCTAAACCAAACAAGTTCACTGCACTAGAAGAACGAAGAACGTAAAATGACACAAGTTTTGTTTGTCCCTTGTATGTGGCAAGAAGGCTGCACTGTCCTAACACAGGTATATGCTGTCCTGAGTAACTATGTAACTTAACATTGGCGGCACGCAATGGCGGTTTGCCCAGTTGTTTGTACGTGTCGTGATTAATCAATGAAACAGCAGCTCCGGTATCGAGCTGGAATGGTATCACTTTGCCTTCAAAGTCTAAGTCCACAAAAAGTTTATTGTCCTGCGGACGACAAGAGCGACTGTCACGTGCAATTTGAACTGATACAGGTACAGAAGCACTTGCGACTTTACGTGATTGTCGGCGACGTCGACGCACACTTTTTGTGGGACGAACACAGTCACTGTTAGCTAAAGTGTCACTGGACGGGTGGGAATGAACCACATGAATGTCCATGGGTGAAGGTCCACGAGCCTGATTGTCTTGGGTTCGATTCCGGCGCGAAGCAAAAGGCCTGGAATTTTTGTGATTGTCTGATCGAAGCTTTTTCTGGCAAACACTTTGAACATGTCCTTTCTTTTGGCAGTAAAAGCAAATAGCTTGGCGTGACGGGCAATTTGCACGCGAATGTCTAGTTGCACACCGCGGGCATGATTTCACTGCATTTGCTTGCTTACGCGGTGCACGTGGTTGCAAGGGAGGCCGCCGCTGCTGCGATGGGCGCGAGGGCCGCTTAGCGTCCCGTGCAGCGGGCCCGGCGGGCCGGTGAATGTGACACACTGCTGGCGAAGTTTCAAATGAGTCCTGAGCAAAGTCAAGTGTGTCTTGCCTATCCAATATGTCTATCACTTGTTGAAGGGAGGGATTAACTAGTTTCAAAATCTGTTCCCGTATGCGAACATCAGAAACGTTCTGTGCTATTGCATCACGCACCATAGTGTCTGAATAAGGAAGTCCACAGTCACATTCAAATGCACACTCCCGAGGAAGTCCTTGCAAAGTTGCAACCCACTCCCTATTAGTCTGACCGGCCGTACGTTTTGTACGAAAGAACGTATACCGTCGTGCAACTACATTAACTGTTTCTTTGAAATAGGCATCTAAAGCAGACAAAATTTCTTCGTAGGACAGAGTTGCTACGTCGCGTCGGGGAAACAATTTCACTATCACACGGTAGGTAGACACACCGACACAAGAAAGCAAAAACGGCTGCCGCTCATTACCTTGAATTCTGTAGGCTGCGAGATGAAAGTTGAACTGGCGAGACCACTCGTGCCAGGTCTCTTCGGCCGCCACGTATGGCCGAAAGGGAGGTGCAACAGCGTTTTGTGGCAGCGGTAGCGAAGAAGCGGCGGCTGCCGCATCGGTTTGTAGCGCACGTTGACCCTGGACGAGCTGTCCTAGGGCGTCCAATAACGCCTGCGTCTGCTGATTCTGCAAGCGAAAAAATTCGGACAGTACATCTGGAGATTGTGGCGAAGCCATGACACAAGCAAATCAGAGCAAAGTACAATCAATTAAGGCAACGTGGGCGCGGCACCACTCCTCGGCGCCAAATAATGTTGTGTCTAGTTCCTACAGCATAGACACAATGAGGTAGCTAGGTGCACGCTAAACTAACGCAGACGGGCTTGAAGTACTGGAACAGGAGACTTATTAATGCACTAAAGAAAAGTACGTAGTTTTATAATACTTAACTTTATTCTCTTGTTGGAATATATCTCTCGTGAATAGTAGTACGCTATAAGCACTGATACAAATGGCGCCTTGCTAGGTCGTAGCTATGGACTAAGCTGAAGGCTATTCTATCTGTCTCTCGGCAAATGAGAGGAAGACTTGGTAGGTCTAGTCGCAAGCAATGTCGTCCGTACAACTGGGGCGAGGTCTAGTCCGTGTCTTGTGACCTGCCATGTGGTGGCGCTAGGTTTGCGATCACACAGTGGCGACACGCGGGTCCGACATGTACTACAGGACCGCGGCCGATTTAAGTTACCACCTAGCAAGTGTGGTGTCTAGCGGTGACACCACAGTTCCACTCCAAACTGGATAGACACGCATTTAGGAGAGTGGCAGTGTCTCGAATGCCGACAGTAGAGGTATCCATGTGGGCAAGTGAGATACAGTTTGCAAATGGTCTTGCAACGACAGAATAATCTAAGGCTGGCATGCTAATAACCTGGGCCTCGCTAACACGATGGGGTATGGATGACATCTGGGTCCAGGGCACAGCGAATGCATCGCTGATGGGCACAGTTGAGGCGTGCAGGATATTAACGGGTGCAGCAAACACACCACCAACGGATCTGGACATGGTGCTTCAGTTGGTTCCAATACTCCTGGAGTAAACGAAAATATATTGATAAGTATTCTGCATGAAGCAATAATCATCTAGTACTCAGGAAGCAACTTGCTATCACAAAGACACAAACATAGAGAGGAAAGTATATAAATAACCTAAAAAAGAAAGAAAGAAAAAATAAACGCGATACACCTTGAAGGAGTTATACAAATTGGTGGCAAACTGATATTAAAAGAGGTACTGAAGTAAAACGCGAAACTATCAACTTTGGTAGCTGATGAATGATTGTGTGACGCTGCAGTGGAATTTCACTTCATAGCTGGCACGGATAACAAACAGGGAACATGACCACGGCAGAAGATAAAGTCTTTGCAATTTCACTCTGTATACTTCGTTGGACAATAACTATGCGTTGGAGACAGCCGCATAAACAATCTACACAGATGTCAGCATTTGAGAGAGGATGTGTAGTTGGCGTCAAAGAAGCTGGTTGTTGTTATCAGTGAATCGCTCGACATTTGAGTAGAATTGATGCCACTGTTCGACGATCCTGGCAGGAATGGGTGAACTATAGCTGAACACAGTGTCAAGAAGGAAGCGATCGGTCTAGAGGGATGCCAGAATGTCTGAACTGAACAATTATCAGAGAAGCACTCGGAGCGCCAGATTCATCATTATCATCGGTGCGATGTGAACAGAAGGAACATTAACAATTGTCTCACAGAAAGGGGTCAGAGCTCACAGCACCCCTTGTGTTGACCACCATTTACCTCTGTATACCAACAAGTCCATTTGCAATGGCGTCGGGCACATTCAGCCTGGAAGCTCTTTGACTGGATTAGAATTTTCCTCAGTGGTGAGCCCAGATTCAGACTGAGTCCTGATGACCAGCGAAGGAAGGTCCAGTGAGGCCCCTGGACAGTGGTGGGTACGAACCCTAAATGTCGTCTGCCATACAACATGGCAACGATGAATGACGATCTGTGGTGTTATTTAATTTCAGAGCAGGATCTATTTGGTTGTCTTCCTTGGCACCTTTACAGCATACTGTTATGCCGACGATATTCTGTGCTCAGTTTTATTGCCGTTCATGCAATTAATTCTGGGATAACATTCCAGCAAGACGAGAGTTTTTATTGCTTGCCTTAGGGCTTGCACCTTGGCCAGAAACGTCGCCTGGCTGTTTCCCTGGTGACAACATTCGGGGAATTACGGGCAGGTGCCTCAGACCTGTTCGGGATTTTGAAAGTGTAATGGGACAGTCAGACAGAATTTGGCATTATATCTCTTAGAGAACATCCAAAAATCTATCACGTCTGTAAAACACATCTGCCGATTTCCGCCTCATTTTGACAATTCACTTGTGGTGCATCCCTTTTCAGCCATTTGAACCATTTGAGCCATTCAGTTGCCACCCCATGCCACAGGTGCCAATCCGCTGCAGAAATTCCTGCATTTCGCTGCAGTTTTCTAACGCTGCAATTTCTCTGTATACTACAGCATCATACGCGAAAAGGCGCATGGAACTCCCGACACTATCTACTAGGTCATTTATATATATTGTGAAAATATATATATTTATATATATTGTGGCACGCCAGAGGTTACTTTAACGTCTGTAGACGTCTCTCCATTGAGAACAACATGCTGTGTTCTGTTTGCTAAAACCTCTTCAATCTTCCCACACAGCTGGTCTGATATTCCGTAGGCTCCTACTTTGTTTATCAGACGACAGTGTGGAACTGTATCGAACGCCTTCCGGAAGTCAAGGAAAATGGCATCTACCTGGGTGCCTGTATCTAATATTTTCTGGGTCTCATGAACAAATAAAGCGAGTTGGGTCTCACACGATCGCTGTTTCCGGAATCCATGTTGATTCCTACAGAGCAGATTCTGGGATTCCAGAAATGACATGATACGCAAGCAAAAAACATGTTCTAAAATTCCACAACAGATCGATGTCAGAGATATAGGCCTATACTTTTGCGCATCTGCTCGACAACCATTCTTGAAAACTGGGACTACCTGTGCTCTTTTCCAATCATTTGGAACCTTTCGTTCCTCTAGAGACTTGCTGTACTCGGCTGTTAGAAGGGGGCAAATTCTTTCGTGTACTCTGTGTAGAATCGAACTGGTATCCAATGAAGTCCAGTGGACTTTCCTCTGTTGAGTGATTTCAGTTGCTTTTGTATTCATTGGACACTTATTTCGATGTCAGCCATTTTTTCATTCGTGCGGTAATTTAGAGAAGGAACCGCAGTGCGGTCTTCATCTGTGAAACAGCTTTGGAAAAAGGTTTTTAGTATTTCAGCTTTACGTGTGTAATGCTCTGTTTCAATGCCATTATCATCCCAGAGTGTCTGGATATGCTGTTTCGATCCACTTACTGATTTAACGTAAGACCAGAACTTCGAAGGATTTTCTGTCAAGTCGGTACATAGAATTTTACTTTCGAATTCACTGAACGCTTCACGCATATCCCTCCTTACGCTAACTTTGACATCGTTTAGCTTCTGTTTGTCTGAGAGGTTTTGGCTGCGTTTAAATTTGCAGTGAAGCTCTCTTTGCTTTCGCAGTAGTTTCCTAACTTTGTTGTTGAACCACGGTCGGTTTTTCCCGTCCCTCACAGTTTTACTCGGCACGTACCTCTCTAAAACGCTTTTTACGATTGCCTTGAACTTATTCCATAAACACTCAACATTATCAGTGTTGGAACAGGAATTTTCGTTTTGATTTGTTAGGTAGTCCGAAATCTGCCTCCTATTTCTCTTGCTAAACAGATAACTCTTCCTCCCTTTTCTTGTATTCCCTTTGATTTGTTAGGTAGTCTGAAATCTGCCTCCAATTACTCTTGCTAAACAGATAAACCTTCCTCCCTTTTTTTATAATCCTATTTAATTCCATATTCAGGGATGTTGCAATGGACTTATGATCCCTGATTCCCAGTTCTGCGCTTACAGAGTCGAGAAGTTCGGGTCTGTTTGTTATCAGTAGGTCCAAGATGTTATCTCCACGAGTCGGTTCTCTGTTTAATTACTCAAGGTAATTTTCGATGCCCTGTTCCTACCACCCGTCCTAAACATCTGAGTGTCCCAATCTATATCTGGTAAATTGAAATCTCCACCTAAGACTATAACATGCTGTGGAAATTTATGTGAAATGCATTCCACATTTTCTCTCAGTTGTTCTGCCACTAATGCTACTGATTCGGGACGTCGGTAAAGGTAGCCAATTATTAACCTAGCTCGGTTGTTGAGTATAACCTCCACCCATAATAATTCACAGGAACTATCCACTTCTATTTCACTGCAGGATAAAGTACTACTAACAGCGACAAACACGCCACCACCGGTTGCATGCAATCTACCCTTTCTAAACACCGTATGTACCTTTGTAAAAATTTCGGCAGAATTTATTTCTGGCTTCAGCCAGCTTTCCGTACCTATAACGATTTCAGCTTCGGTGCTACCTATCAGCGCTTGAAGTTCCGGTACTTTACTAACGCAGCTTCGACAGTTTACAATTACAATACCGACTGCTGCTTGGCCCCCGCATGCCCTGACTTTGCCCTGTACCCTTTGAGGCTGTTTCCCTTTCCGTACTTGCCCGAGGCCATCTAACCTAAAAAACCGCCCAGTACACGCTACACATCCCCTGCTACCCGTGTAGCCGCCTGTTGGATGTAGTGCACTCCTGACCTATCCAGCGCAACCCGAAACCCCACCACCCTATGGCGCAAGTCGAGGAATCTGCAGCCCACATGGTCGCAGAACCGTCTCAGCCTCTGATTCAGACTCTCCACTCGGCTCTGTACTAAAGGTCCGCAGTCAGTCCTGTAGACGATGCTGCAGATGGTGAGATCTGCTTTCATCCCGCAACGAGACTGGCAGTCTTCACTCATTCAGATAGCCGCCGGAAGCCAGAGAGGATTTCCTCCGGTCGATAGCGACACATATCATTGGTGCCGACAAGAGCGACCACCTGCATATGGGTGCACCCTGTACCCTTCATGGCATCCGGTAGGACCCTTTCCACATTCTGAAATGACTCCTCCCAGTATGCACACGGAGTACACATTGGTTTTCTTCCCCTCCCTTGCAGCCATATCTCTAAGGGGCCCTATTATGTGCCTGACGATGGAGCTCCCAACTACCAGAAAGCCCACCCTCTGCAACAGCATGGATCTTCCAGACCGAGGGGCAACCTCTGGAACAGGACAATCAGCCATGTCTGGCCGAAGATCAGTATCAGCCAGATACAGAGCCTGAAACCGGTTTGTCAGACAAACTGGAGAGGCCTTCTGTTCAGCCCTCCGGAATGTCTTTCACTCCCTGCCACACCTCGAGACGACCTCCCACTCTACCTCAATGTGGGCAGTATCCCGGGCAGCCACAGCCGAAGTCCGATCGGGGGATGTGTAGGACGAGCTGGCCGTCCCCGAAATAACCCCCTTCCCGACCCCCACAGTGACGCCCATTGGAAACAGCCTCAAGCTGTATGACCAAAGCCAACACTGGCTGAAGCTGGGAGCGAAGGGATGCCAAGTCAGTCCGCATCCGAACACAGCAGTCGCAGTCCCTATCCATGCTAAATACTGTTGTGCAAAGAACGTCTGAACTAATCTACAGAGAGCACGAACAATGAGACACAAAATTTAAACGGTTATTAAAATACAAGATTGGCTAGTAAATGCAGTAATGCTGCTACTTGCGCACTGCTGACACACTGCTCGGCGGCAGAAGACGACTACACGATTTTAGGCTATTCAGGTATTAAAACGCGATGCTACAACTCTCAAATACTATAATACACCAGAAATTTTTGAATTAAACATTGCAAGTACCCAGTGCAAGTACCCAAAGAAATTATGAATTAACTATGTAACAAATAAGTGAGCTAAGAGACTTGCTGCTGTCAGCTGCTTATCCAACCGCGGCTGGGAGCAGGATCAGTTGGAAGTCTGAAACATTGTTTTATTCTTTAGTTACGATATGTGAAAACAATACTGTTTGTGACAATAATAGCAGTTTATAACATTTTCTCCTTATGACCTGGGGAATAACAGGATGCATACCGAATTGGAGAATGTAAGGAAAGGTAGAATAATATTTTTGTAGAGCAATTATGAAATAAGCCTCGCCGCAGTACCTTTAGTTATACATTGATTAGTATAACATCAACAGACTAGTTCAACCCTGCATCATTACGCTGGTGCCAGTATTATCCACATATATGACTTAATTAGTAAATACTTGTGATATATCACCTAATGGAACTTTTATCATTTTAGAGAACAAGACTGTAATGATGAGATTCAGGAAGCTTCCTCTGTTTATAGTGATGATACACACACACACACACACACACACACACTAAGGATGACTGACGTACGCGTGTGTGTCGCTTCCATTATTATCATTATCTCTGGATTGACACAGGACGAATGTAAGTTTCACTAGCTACGAGAAGAAATAGGCCACTGCGCATCGTGGTTACGACAATGAATCAAACATGTTCATTTTATGTACCAGTACACTTTGAGATTTAAAGCAGTACACTATACAGTGATAGGCATACGTCACATAGGTGACTTGTCTCAAGCTTCTCGCCGGACGCAGAGTACATTTTACAAACACAAACTTCTTCTAGGCAGTTCGTTTCTGTTTGCTTTCAAGTTCAGCACTACCACTGCACTGTCTAATTGGAAAGGAAAGTTCACAGTGCAGACAGAAGCGCTCTACTCATATGATTATCTACTTATTTTGGTCAAAACCTGAGAATTTCGTCTCAAGCAGACTGACATCTGGGAAAACACATTCTTCTCCTTGTCATTGGTCGTGTGTAAGAAGGCATCGTACATGCAGAAGGTGATACGATCTGTCAGCAATACCGCTATCGTCGTATCTTGCATCATCAAATTACAGTTACGAAAATTGCGCACAGCCATGCTTTATCGCTGCATCAATTTACCTACTTCTCTCCAAAAGCTTTTATGATTTGGTTGAAATTGACAAGTTAGAACACGATTCAGCTCTGAACAGTGAATTCCGTTTTCCTTTCTGAAAAATGGAAGTTTTAATTTCTTGTAATTTTCGTGAAAGCAATAAGACGATAAGTGCAAGATATATAGGTTGGTTGGTTTATAATCAGATTATGGGATCCTACAATTGTGAGACAGTGTTGTCCTATTTATCATCGAAACATTGGCTGGTGCCGATCACGACTTTTTTTTTCAATTAGTTATTCTTTCCAGCACCCATTTCCTGCGAAGAGTTCCATAGTCAAGTGCTTTTATAGTATACAGGGTGAGTGACGTAGCACTTGCAAATATTTCTGACATGGAAGACACTACAGATATGCGGCTTCCACAGGACTGAATTGTAGGTAGGGACACACAATTTGCAGACAGTACACAGATGTTGAGACATTTCCAAAAGTGCTGTTAATTACACCATCTACAATTCTTTATATGGGAAATGACTATTGACAGTAAAATTCTAAGAGAAGAGTAAATGAGAAAGTAAATGCTGTTTGTTGCAGGAAGCTAGTATAAGTGGTTCACAAGTTATCTTATTGTGAACACTGCAAACACCGACAGCCGTTAGTTTCATCCTATTGCTTAAAGGCTAGGCACCGAAGCTATATTCATTTACATTGTGTTGTGTACACACTGAGATTGCGCTGCGACGGTCTTGTCATTTACTGTGTGATACTGGATGTAGTAGGACGTTCTTTGAAGATGGTAATGGGGAAAAAGCGGACACGATCATGGTTTTCAGTGAATGCAGGAAGTATGCCGTTCGTTCGTGTACCGTGTACGCCGAAAGATATCCCGTTAGACGTCTAGCTCTTCTAAGAATTACTGATGATATGATAAGCTGTATTACCGCTACCTGCACTGTTATTTCCACTGAAATGCTAGAACGTGTGTAGCGGTCTTTGCATAGTAGACTACAAGCTTGTATAGACGCTAATGATGGTCCTTTTGAGCACAGGCTTTGAGAGTAAATGTCAGTCCACATATAATTATTAAATTCACTTTTGTTTATTTTTCCTAGGCGACGTCCCAGTCAACAGCACGAATACTCCGGAGACTTATTAACATCTGTGTAGGTCTCCACATTCGTACCCAGTTGAAATTCACATTCTTTTGTGCTAAAACATCAAACAAACCACTGTCGGCGTTTACAATGTTCAAACTACGGTGTCTGGTAAACTACTTGCACTAGACGCCTGCAAAAAACACCATTGACGTCCTAATTTACTTTCATTACGTTACTGTCAATATGTATTCCTCCAATCAAATAATTGTACCTATTTTAAAAATAGATACACATTTGAAATTCATAACACTCTGTGTTTTTATGGGCTGTACAGGCGGGCTTCTATTATAGAAATATTTGCGGTGCAAGTTTTAGATGATTCACCCTACATTATAAAGATTAAACTGGACTTTATTGTGTATATGAGTTGCAGCACCTATATCGTTTGCCGGCCGCTGTGGCCGTGCGGTTCTATGCGCTTGAATTTGGAACCGCGTGACCGCTACGGTCGCAGGTTCGAATCCTGCCTCGGGCATGGATGTGTGTGATGTCCTCAGGTTAGTTAGGTTTAAGTAGTTCTCAGTTCTAGGGGACTGATGACCCCAGATGTTAAGTCGCATAGTGCTCAGAGCCATTTGAACCAACCTATATTGTTTGTAATGCGAAAATATGTTCAGGAAATCCGACAAATCCAATTCATGACTTCCTTTTAACTGGCGGAGATATTTTACATTTTCCTCTATGTTTACAAATGGTTGTTGTACATTATATACGTGGGTGACCTTTGCTCAACTTCGGAGTGTCGTGTGTGTAAAAACAACTGCGTATTTGTTAGAAACGTCGTAGAAATAAAAACCAGAAACCCATAAGTGCTGGCACATAAAACGAAAACGCACTTGCAAACATTGAATTACATATTAGAGTGTTGCTCCAGATAAATAAAGGCCTTCAAATGAATGGACTGTGTACATCTGCCATGACAAAAACCGTTAATTCAAATCGCTGTCTGAAAAATCGGAGAGCATATCAATAAGATTCTTCAAGAATTCGATAGTATTCTCAGAACGTGATTGAAAGGTGGCCAGTTGGGACTGATGATATATCGAAACAACTCAAAGCTAGAAAATTTCATTGACTTTTTTTTAGCAGCCTGTACATGTTTGTTGTCCACAGCCACAGACCATTGTTTTATTTCTGAATTGATGGCATTCTTTATTAATGAAGTCAAGCCACTACACCATGTTTACTTTTGTTGCAGTTTAATGAACATAATGGTACTAACAGTTTCTTGAAGGAATTTAAACATTGATTTATTATCTATTGGGCTTATCTAACATACCTTGCTGAAGATCACACTAGTTTCCCAATCTAGAGATAAACCAAGTTACGCGTTGATGTTGAGGAGGAAATTAGTGTTTAACGTCTCGTCGACAACGAAGCAATTAGAGACGGAGCACAAGCTAGGATTAGGGAAGGATGGGGAAGGAAATCGGCCGTGGCCTTTCAAAGGAACCATCCGCGTTGATGTTGTTTGTAACATCTATTTCCAGTTCCACAAGAAAGTGTACGCCGTCATCTGTATGAAATGAAATACACTATTCTAAATATATATTTACATGAAAATACGTGTTATTCCCTATTGCAAAATTACCTAATAGTTAATCCAATGTCCACCATTATCGATTATACCTTGGCACCTTAGCCCTCTCTCCTGTAAATCATCGAGATTTCAAACCTCTAAATGTCGTTTGGCCCACTTCGTAACGAATGTCTTTGACTTCCAAAGAATTTTAGCACCAGCTCCATACGGAACTTTTGGTCCCTTTGGATGATTTACAAGGAACATTGCCTCGTGACGCTTCAGATATTTTGTACACATTTTAAACTGCAACCGACAAAAGAAAACATTGAACTCTTACACTGTTGATGTATACACTATGCAAAAGCGCATTGAGTACACATTCGAAACCATTGCTAGAGATGTCACTGCGGACGTTCCATTTAAAATTATGAGGTATACTTTCTTGTGGAACTTACTGTATGTTAGCCGGCCGGAGTGGCCGAGCGGTTCTAGGCGCTACAGTCTGGAACCGCGCGACCGCTACGGTCGCAGGTTCGAATCCTTCCTCGGGCCCGCATCCCGTGGTCGTGCGGTAGCGTTCTCGCTTCCCACGCCCGGGTTCCCGGGTTCGATTCCAGGCGGGGTCAGGGATTTTCTCTGCCTCGTGATGGCTGGGTGTTGTGTGATGTCCTTAGGTTAGTTAGGTTTAAGTAGTTCTAAGTTCTAGGGGACTGATGACCATGGATGTTAAGTCCCATAGTGCTCAGAGCCATTTTCCTTCCTCGGGCATGCATGTGCTCAGAGCCATTTGAATCTTTTTTTTTTTTTACTATATGTTACTGTGGCCCTACTATGAAGCTATTGTATGTGCTCTTCGTAACCGCTTGTCAGGGGTTACTGACGCGTCATTTAGACGCGATACAGTTATATTATGGTAAGAATTTCTGAATACTCCGTTCCGTTATCCAAAGGAAGTACATACACACCGCGCAAAAAAGTATCACTTTTTCGAAAGCCCAAAATTGTCTCCTGCTGCGACGCAAAAGTTTGAAATTTGATTGAAAGGTGCCTACACCCTTCCTCCGTAACGGTGCAAAAGCGTGGCGTAATGCGACGTCACCCTGGACCTCGGCGACGCTTCCGACAGCGAGGTGTCTACAAATGCGAAAATGAGGACACCGCTCGGAAGTTCACATAACGCGTAATGCGGGTTAGTGATGTCAGATTGGCACCAAATTTCATCACAGTTCTGCCCAGCGTCATGTGGACTAGTCACGCGATGGCGAGGTCGTCACATTTAACCCCTTCGTATAACACCTACACTATGGAGGCCATTACCGCGACACCCAGCATCGAAATCACGTGGTGTCCTTATGAGTGGCTAAAGAAAACATTTCAGACGCACCGCAGTTCAGAAGCGACACGAAAAGCCCTCAGGAAGTGACATAAAGGACGTCACAGGAACCATTCCTTTTTTAGGGGCATTCTGGCCCACGCGTTTCAGTTCGCAGTAGGATGAGCAAAGGACGACGTTCTTGACAACGTTCCTCATTGTTCATACCCTCCATACGAGTCAACCCTACTCTAAATACATCGTTTGGCTGCAATCCCACTGAACGTGGTCTGACCCCTTTAGAGTATGTTGTGACGGCAATTTTTGGTTCGGTATAAAGGATGGAACAACTAGGGACCCTTAAAACCACTTCACAAAATTTGAACGTGGTCCAAAGCAGCAAATGGTACTTTTCTTTTTTTCAGCCAACCTGTTACACTCCCTAATGGTAGAGGAGTGCAACATAGACACTCGCGTGAGTAAAACGGCAGCGGGCTCCACTGAGACCCACAATTTCGGCAACACCTTCGGCGCCATCCACGCACCTTCGTTGAGCGCTTTAAAGAGGTGGAGGTGCATCATGGAGGGATGCAACGCAACTAAGGGTTGCGTTGCAATGGAAGAATATTACTGGATTTCGAAAAACTGATACCTTTTTTGCACACCGTAAGACAAGAGAAGCAAATCGAAATAGAGGTACACATTGCCATCACAGCATTATTACTCTTGCTTAAACACGTGAAGATTTGCATGGTGTGTAAAAATCTGCGATCGAAACAAAACTGTATGTTATCAGCTACTCATTAATTTGTACTACGGTTCCGTAAAGAAGGTGGCAGAATGCTGTAAGATATTTTACTGACTATTGTGGTATATTTTAAAAGAAAAGATACTGTCCACTCCTGATTCAGAATAAATACATGTAGCAATGACTTCTGGATGTTATTTTGACTCGAGCTGTAGCTAACGTGAATCAGAAGATGCCATAACCGATACCTTTTGTCTAAAGCATGAACTGTACGATCTAAAACTGCCATTAAGTGTTAATGTCATGGCCAGAATATACCACCGTGAAATATAGTATGATGTTTTCTACACGAACAGTTTACTGTTCTAAACAAAACACTAGCAAATCAATTTGTAGGCCCAGAATGTGTTGCGTTATACCATCAGATATGCAGGTGCGGGGTAGTCTTACATACAGCGTTTACACCAATGGCTGCAGCTGTTCCTAAACGAATGAAATTGGCAGCCTGTAATAATTACATTGTTTGCAAACTTAGCAAGTACTGAAGAAGTGTCTCGTAACAGCTGGCCGCGGTGGCAGAGCGGTTCTAGGTGCTACAGTCTGGAACCGCACGACCGCTAAGGTCGCAGGTTCGAATCCTGCCTCGGGCATGCATGTGCGTGATGTCCTTAGGTTAGTTAGGTTTAAATAGTTCTACGTTCTAGGGGACTGATGATCTCAGAAGTTAACTCCCGTAGTGCTCAGAGCCATTTGAACCATTTTTTTGTCTCATAACTCCTCATATTGAGTTTTCAAAAGGCAACGCACTCAATCCAACTGTGCCTCATCTGCTTCTTACAATGGAATGAATACTCCTAGCTGCATACAGGCGCAGATATACGTCAACGGTGACAGTTGAAAATGTGTGCCCCGACCTGGACTAGAACCCGGGATCTCCTCCTCATATGGCAGATGCTCTACCCTTCCGAGCCACCGAGGACACAGAGGATGTTGCGACTGCAGCGACTTATCTCTGGCACGCCTTCCCTGAGATCCACATTCCCAACTTAATGTACCGCACTATATTCATAGTGCCCCTGCCCATTATACTCATTACTCGCGGCTTTTTGCCCATTCCCGTTCGGGCACTGTGCATCCGCACAGAAGAAGAAGATGGTCAAATGGCCGGTGAGCCTTAACTATATTTATATACGAAAATGGTATCTGTTCTTTCGGACATGTCCGAAAGAAAGACACCATCTATATATATAAATCATCTGTTTCTTCCCTACTTTTGCATTTTCAGGTCTATGCGGGCAGTGTTCTGATGTTTCATGAACACATCTCTCTCTTCCCATGTCATTGTCACCACCACATGGCTCTGAGCACTATGGGACTCAACTGCTGAGGTCATAAGTCCCCTAGAACTTAGAACTACTTAAACCTAACTAACCTAAGGACAACACACACATCCATGCCCAAGGCAGGATTCGAACCTGCGACCGTAGCGGTCGCGCGGTTCCAGACTGTAGCGCCAGAACCGCTCGGCCACCAGCGGCCGGCACCACCACATCACTATTGGTATCATGAGATCTAGATCTCACATTTGTATCATCCACACTAAACCATTCTTTTTTAAACATGTATTCAATCAACATTCTGCGTCTTTAACAAAGAGATAAACACCGACACAGATGTCGCATACGAATCAGATGCAGATCCAGAAACTCTCACTCACACTCATATGCGAACACGCGCAAGCATTCAAAATTTCGCAAAAAGGCTCATTATAAATGTGATCCCATGGCATTTCAACTCATGCACATTGCAATCAGCATTCAATCGTCTTCAGCGTCCCGTGAACATTGACACTGTTATCTCGAGTGCAATCTTCTCATCATCACGTCAGTAGGCGAAATGAAACTAAGAATAGCTGCTCCAGCCACACTGATGTAGACAACTGAGTCAGCATCGTAATCTATTCACAAGCAAATACATAACACGTCATCATACTGCCAACAGTCCTATACCAAATGTCAGATTACACTATCAAGGTCAGAGTTACAGTGACGATATTTTAGAAGTTTATAAATACGATGTGTATTTGCAGGCATGAGATAAAGTGCTGCCAGTACTCCAGAAATGACCGACTGTTATACAAATTCAAGTAGTTTGTCGCCTGATAAACCATAGAATTTATAGAGACGAATACGTATTATCATATTGCCTGCATACAGTATTGTATACATACGATACTGAAGTGTCTGCGTTATTTAGAAGTAGGCACTGTGGCGACTACAGACGTTATGAAATACATTAAACGTTTTGGTAGTTGCGAATGCTGACAACCATCAGATGTATAATGGAATGAGGGCCATTAAAATTTGTGCCTGACCGGGAATCGAACCCAGATTTCCTCTTATCGCAGCGGTCCATACCATTAGTCCATCCGATCACGATTCAGAGCCACACCAAAACTTCATATGTTCTCAACCATGCACCTACAACTTGCCTCGTATGTATATTCCCGTACAAGAGAGACATTTTAACTGAAAGTCGCTTGCACGGTGTCGGCAGATAAATATGATATTGCAGTTCCTTGTTATTGAGAAATACGATGTAATGTTCCTCTGGACATGCATGCATTAAAAGCAACACAATATCGTCCTAGAAGTTGATGTTTATGGGGAACGAACCCATATGAATGGCACCCCTTTCCCGATTCACTTCGCCAACAAATTACACCTCAAAACACGCGTGTTTTTAGAGTACGTTCATTTTATGTTCACCCCATTGCTACATTCTGCAACGCCATTAGTGAAGAAAGAATGTTCCTTCCAATGGCTGTAACGCAAATAATTCTTTCGTTAAGTTGAACTCCACACATAAACCACGAACCAAAATTATTAACTGAGCTGTGTCCGACAAGTCAGTGCTTTCCTCCTAAGAATTCGCATATGTTTAGAATGTGACAGTATTACCACAAAAATATTTTCGATATCTTCATTAACCAGACAAATTCTGCGAACAACTGTTCCTCTCGATGAAGCTATTTACTTAAAATTATTTTTCTATCGGAACATAGTACCTCTACTATGTCCAAGATACACACCTTTACGTGTTTACTTTCATCAGAAGTAGCTTTAATCGAATTGTTGCACTGTGCCCTCAGTTTGGCAAACATACCTTGTTACTTGTCCAAATTGGATTTTAGTATTGTAGTTTTGTCTTTTTGCAGTTGCTTTGTAAGCTGCTGTCGAACAATGTGTTTCGTAGGAAAGTGCCTCCCTCACTACAAATAGTGATTCACTACACAACAGCAAGCAAACAGGGTTGTCTTTTATATGGTAAGAAAAATAATTTCATTTCTCCTGCAATTGGCTGTATTCGGCACTTACTTTCTGTTCTTAATGCCAGATTTTCTGCGAATAAAATCAGTAAAGAGGCACGCAAACCCTTGCACACAAGTAAAAAACAACTAGCACAGAATCTTATTTATTGATTCTCCCGTTACTTCTCGGTAGAACAATTCCATATTCAATGTGGAATAACAAGTACACTGATTTCTTTCTACTGATTTTTGTTTAATAGAAATTAGTTTTCGGCTTATTAGGCCATCATCGGAAACAAGTGTCTAGCGTCTAAATGGGACACTAGTTCTTAGGAAACCAAATATTATAAACAAAGACACAATCATTTGCATAGAGTGTTGTGCATCAAACTTGTTTCTTAAAGTTGAAATTACACTTTACATATGGATAGTGTTAAGGCCGTCGGGGGTGACCGAGCGGTTCTGGGCGCTATAGTCTGGAACCGCGCGATCACTATGGTCCCAGGTCCGAATCCTGCCTCGGGCATGGATGTTTGTGCTGTCCTTAGGTTAGTTAGGTTTATGTATCTCTAAGTTCTAGGGGACTGATGACCTCAGAAGTTAAGTCCCATAGTGCTCAGAGCCATTTGAACCATTTTTTTTGATAATGTTAAGCCGAATAAATAATTAAACTACACAACAATACAGATTTGGTTATAATGCTAAATTTTGTGAGTTCCTAACATTGGCTGAGACAGTAATGACTGCAACAAACTATACTGTGGTCAGAAAAGCGGAGCCATAACAAGCAGACAGATTGAACACGAACGCAGCTGGAGGTTACGTAAGTCAGATCCCACCTTTGCCAAACACGTAGTGAAAGAAGGACAGAGATACGAAGTCTAGACAGGATTAGGAAATACGGCCAACAAAGGAAGAAACCTAAGCCTCTTAGTAGCACTTGAGGTGAAAAGACATTTAACTCAAAATCCCTAGTTGATTGCAAATGATCAATTATAGCTGATGCAATCAACAAGCCACATACTCAGTGTCGGGTCGGCTACAGTGGGAGTCACCTCCGGCACAAACAAAGACGATGAGGCACTAGCTGCCGGCTGCGCTCGCTGCAAATCCCAGTAGAATGCGAATCTGGGGACAGGAAATCTGTGGAAGAATGTCGAGATCGATAAGCGCGAATCTGGCTCTGACGGCGGAGATTCGACGCAGCGGGACCTTGAGTGAAATATATGCAAGCGCCCAAATTTCGAGGTATCGTTCCTCTGTCCCAGCGCCTGGTGCGACCTAAGGCTCTGGAAAGAATAGAAACATTAGGCGCAAAGCCGGATGATACGGGAACATTTCAGGTAGATTACATCATGGTCAGACAGAGATTCCAAAATCAGATACTGGATTGCAAGCCTTACTTACAAGCAGATATAGAGTCAGATCACAATTTAATAGTGATGAAGAGTAGGTTGATGTTTAAGAGGTTAGTCAGCCATGTATGTGGGACCAAACTACTGACGTCATCGGTCTCTAGGCTTACACACTATTTAATCTAACTTAAACTAACTTACGCGAACGACAACACATACATCCATGACAGAGGGAGGCGAGATTAGCCAGAATGCACGAGATTAGTCAGAAAGAATGAATATGCAAAGAATTTGAATACGGAAGAACTAAGGAAAGACGAGACACGCTTGTTCTCTAAGGATGTAGATACAGCAATGACGAGTAGCTCCGTAGACAGTACAGTTGAAGAGGAATGGACGTATCTAAAAACGGCAATCACAGAAGTTGCAAAGAAAAACTTACGTAGAAAGAAGAAAAATTTGCCGGCCGAAGTGGCCGTGCGGTTAAAGGCACTGCAGTCTGGAACCGCAAGACCGCTACGGTCGCAGGTTCGAATCCTGCCTCGGGCATGGATGTTTGTGATGTCCTTAGGTTAGTTCGGTTTAACTAGTTCTAAGTTCTAGGGGACTAATGACCTCAGCAGTTGAGTCCCATAGTGCTCAGAGCCATTTGAACCATTTGAAGAAAAATTTGAAGGCACGCTGGGTAACAGAAGAAATACTTCAGCTGATCGATGAAAGATGGAAGTACAAAAATTACAGGGAAATTCCGGAATACAGAAATTCAAGGCGCTGAAGAATGAAATAAACAGGAAGTGCAAAGAAGTTAAGAGGAAATGGCTGCGCGAAAAATGTGAAGAAAAATAAACGATTGTCAGAAGGACTGACTCAGCATACAGGAAAGTCAAAATGACATTCAGTGAAATTAAAACCAAGAGTGTTAACATTAAGAGTGAAACAGAAATTCCACTGTTAAATTCAGAGGAGAGAGCGGATAGGTGGAAAGAGTACATTGAAGGCCTCTATGAGGGGGAAGATTTGTCTGATGTGGTAGGAGAAGAAACAGGAGTGGATTTAAAAGAGATAGTTGATCCAGTATTAGTATCAGAGTGCTTTGGAGTACTTAAGATCAAATAAGGTAGGATAGATAGGAAAAATTCAATCCGTATTTCTAAAATCATTAGGGGAAGTGGCAAAAAGTGACTATTCACGTTGGTATGTAGAATTTATGAGTCTGGCGACATACCATCTGACTTTCTGAAAAATCCCCAGACTCCAAGAGCCGACAAGTGCGAGAATTATCGCACAATTTGGTTAAGAGCTCAAGCATCCAAGTTGATGACAAGAATAATATACAGAAGAATGGAAAAGAAAATTGAAGATGTGTTACTTGAGGATCAATTTGGCTTTAGGAAAGGCAAGGGCACCAGAGAGGCAATCTTAGGTTGCTGTTGATAATGGAAGCAAGACTAAATAAATATCAAAGACGTTACTCGGATCTGTCGACGCAGGAAGAGCGTTAGACAATGTAAAATGGTGCAAGATATTCGAAATACTGAGAAAAATAGGGGGAAACTGTAGGGAGAGACGTGTAATATACAATATGCACAAGGCCCAAGAGGGAATAATAAGAGTGGACGACCAAGAATTAGGACCCCTGATTAAAAAGCGTTTAAGACCGGGAGGTAGTGTTTGGTCGCTGCTGTTCAGTCTGTACATCGAAGAAGCAATGATGTAAGTAAAAGGAAGGTTCAGGAGTGGAATTAAAATTCAAGGGGAAAGAATGTCAATGATAAGATTCGATGATGATATTGCTATCCTGAGTGAACGTGAAGAAGAATTACATGATCTGCTGAAGGAAGTGAACATCTAATGAGTCCAGATTAAGGATTGAGAGTAAGTAAATCGAAGAAAGATGAAAACAATGAGAAGTAGCAGAAATGAGAACAACGAGAAACTTAACATCTGGATTGATGCTCACGAAGTAGAATTTAAGTAAGTCTACTCCCAAGGAGCAAAATAACCAATGGTCGATGAAGCAAAGAGGACATCAACAAGCAGACTAATGCTGACAAAAGGCATTCCTGGCCAAGAGAAGTCTACTAGTATCGAACATAGGCCCTAATTTGAGGAAGAAATTTCTGAGAATGTACGTTTGGAGCACAGTATTGTATGGTAATGAAACATGGACTATGGGAAAACCAGAAAAGAAGAGACGAATGTTGAAAATTAGATGGACTGATAAGGAATGAGGAGATTCTGCGCAGAATCGGAGAGTAAAGGAATATGTGGAAAACACTGACAGAAGGGACAGTATGATAGGACATCTGTTAAGACATAAGGGAAAAGACTTCCATGGTACTAGAGGTAGCTGTCGAGGATAAAAACTGTAGAGGAAGACAGAGATTGGAACACGTCCAGCAAATAATTAAGGACGTAGGTTGCAAGTGCTACTCTGAGATGAAGAGGTTGGTACACGAGGGGAATTCGTGGTGGGTGGCATCAAACGCGTCCGAGGACTGATGATTGAAAAAAAAAAAGAAAAAAAAGGGGCAAAGTGGTACTTGGTGAGCGTGGGAGACGCCGTGCGCTGAGGTGTGTGCAGGAACTGGAGCAGCGTGCGGTGGCGCCGGCCTTGTAGAATCTCCGCCAGCGGCAAGATGTCGCGGGGCTGGGAGCTGTTGGTTGCTCCAGTGTGTGGGACGTACGTAATTTGTTCATCTGTTGCTTGAATATGCACACATGTCGTTCAGCTTTTCGGTTCTACTGTGGATGAAACGGAGTACTGGCTAGGTGAGTGATACCATTGGCTGTACGAAACTGTTCAAAGTCCTGAGCCGCAAACTGTTGTCCGTAACCAACATGTCAAGCAAATCTTTCTAGCAAGAAATAGATGAGAATGCCAGAATGGTACCATGCGATGTAGTCGAGTGCATGGGTTCTGCAAACGGATATTTGATAAAAGAGTCCACAACAATAAGTCAACTAGGGTTCGAAATGTGACCTGCAAAGTCAATACGCACTCACTGCCACGGCTATCGAGACTGGCCAAGCTGAAGACGTTTGCGGCAGGGCGGATAGAATTTCAGTACAAGCACGACACTGTGACGTCATCTGTTCAGTGTGGACGTCCTTGCCTGGCCTAGTACAGAGCCGAGGCGCAAACTGGTTAGTGCGTACAATTCCCCAATGTCCTTGATGGAGCAATCGCGACACAACTTTCTGCAACGCTTTAGGAATAAGCACACACGACTGTCCAGAATCATTTTGTAATAAAATCACACCATGCTAGATGAAGAGGCTATCCCAACGAGAAAATATTTTCGCAATAAGGAATTCTGAATATTTTTTGCTGTGTTGGCAGAAGATCCAACACCGTGTTCTGCAAGGCCACTGGTATTCAACATCTGACATCCGCGCCGTTTTCGCCTCAGTCGAACGGTGTCGCTGAACGATTGGTCCGGACTTTCAAGTCACAGATGTTGAAGTTGCAAGAGTCGCATTCTCGGGAGGACGCATTATTGCTCTTTTTGTCCACGTATCGCTCTCAGCCCCGAGATGGTCGCTCGCCGGCTGAGTTGCTCCATGGTCGTCCTCATCGAACCTTGATGTCTTTGCTGCATCCGCTGCATCACGTTCCTGTGCAGCGGCAGCCACCTGCTTTTGCTCCAGGCGACGTTGTATACTATCGCAACTGATGTGTCGACAGAAGTGCCGACACAGTGTGATTTGAGGGGACCGCAATACACGCTATAAACACACGAAGGATGGCGTGAGGTCTGAAACAGGATACGTAATGAATGCTATAAAGAAAAGTACGTAGCTTTTGGAATACTTAACTTTAATCCATCCTTGTTGTATACATCGTTCTTGATGAGACATGCTTTATACGATAAGTATCAATTACTATGTAAGGCTAATGGCGCCTTGCTAGGTCGTAGCCATGGACTTAGCTGAAGGCTATTCGAACTATCTGCTGGGCAAAGGAGCGCGGCTTCGTCAGTGTAGTTGCTAGCAAAGTCGTCCATACAACTGGGGCGAGTGCTAGTAAGTCTCTGCCGTGTGGTGGCGCTCGGTCTGCGATCACTGACAGTGGCGACACGCGGGTCCGACATGTACTAATGGACCGCGGCCGATTTAAAGCTACCACCTAGTAAGTGTGGTGTCTGGCGGTGACACCACATTCCTCCCCCGCAAATCGGCGAACGGTCGTGTTATAAGGCTTCCGCCCGCCGTGGGGAGGACCCGATGTTGACGTATGCGATGAGGTGGGGAGCCTAACAACAGGCGAGGCTGTGCCACCCACACCCTGCAATTCGGTCCGAGGGGAGCTAGGAAACGCCTGAAAACCTAGTCCAGGGTGCACGTCAACATGCGGTGTATGCGCCCGTAGAGAGACAGGAGGGCCCGAAGGGTCGACCGCCATTGCGTCGGGGTACCCGACGGGCGAAGACGACAGCTGGTCCGGAGCGGGCAAGAGGTCCATGGCCGAGGACGGCTGGTCACGGGAAGCGATCGGCGGCGCGGGACCCAGGGAGGCGCCAGGCGGTTGCAGCGACGCGTCCACTGCGGGCGGCGCCGGCGGGACAACAGGCGGCGGCGGCGGCGTGTCGCCATGAGGCAAAATGGAAGGCAGCGTCGGTAACACCTGGGGATGAGGCGAGCCAGTAGATGGGTCCCCAGGGCGCTGACCGGACGGCACCGTCGCTGAAAGCAGACGGGGAGCGGCAGAACCCGTGCGACGACAGAGGCGCAGCTGATTGAGATGCCGACGCACCTCACCAGAGGCCTCCAAAACCAAGTACATCGCGCGGCCGAGGCAGCGAAGAATGCGCCCTGTGAGCCAACGCCGTGAACCTCGATAGTTGCGATAGAATACAATGTCGCCTGGAGGAAAAGCAGGCGTCTGCCGCCGCACAGGAACCTGATGCGGTGGATGCAGCAAAGACATCAAGGTTCGATGAGGACGACCGTGGAGCAACAGCCGGCGAGTGACTATCTCGGGGCTGAGAACGATACGAAGACAAAAAGAGCAATAAAGCGTCCTCCCGAGAATGCGACTCTTGCAACTTCATCATCTGTGACTTGAAAGTCCGGACCAAACGTTCAGCGGCACCGTTTGACTGAGGCGAAAACGGCGCAGATGTCAGATGTTGAATACCAGTGGCCTTGCAGAATGACTGAAATTCTGCAGACATGAATTGTGGGTCATTGTCGGAAACAATAGTCTGTGGAAGACCGTCAATGGAAAAGAAAGCAGATAACGCTTGAATGGTGGCAGAAGACGTCGTGGAAGACATCTGGACAACAAAAGGAAAATTACTGAAAAAAACGACCACAACCAACCATCGAGCATTCTAGAATGGGCCAGCAAAATCGATGTGCAAGCGTGGCCAAGGGGAAGTGGCTTTTGGCCATGCAAAGAATTTCCGCAGTGGTGCGGATTGTTGTTCGGCACACGCCATGCAAGAAGAGCACATATTCGTAATCGCAGCATCGATTCCGAACCAAGTACAGTGCTGACGAGCAAGTTGTTTCATTCGCACTATACCCCAATGTCCTTGGTGGAGAAGCCGTAAGACAGAGGACTGTAAAGAACGTGGGACCACGACTCTGGACTGATCATTATCCGATCGCAACAACAAAACACCACGTCGTACAAAAAGTCTCTCCTTGTGAGAAAAAAATCGGCGAACTAACGGATCCGCGATCCGCGACTTTGACAAGGGCCATTGCGTAGCAACAAAACGCAAAACGGTAGCAAGGACAGGGTCAGCAGCTGTGGCAGTAGCCACACGACGAAAATCAATCGGAAACGATTCGACCACGTCATCGGTTTGCGAGTCAATGAACATGCAAGCAAGTCCGGAAGAATCGAATGCTTCATCCTCAGCAACAGGCAAATGGGACAACGCATCAGCATTTCCGTGCTTAGCAGTGGACCGTACAAGATATCGTAGTGGTACTGCGAGAGGAAAATTGACCAGCGAATGAATTTCTGCGCTGTACGTGGAGGTACAGGCTTGTTCGGATGAAAAAGCGAAGTCAAAGTTTTGTGGTCAGTGATGATGGTAAAGTGACGACCATACGAGAAATCATGGAACTTAGTAACACCAAATACGAGAGCCAAAGCATCTTTCTCTATCGGTGAATAATTTCTTTGCGCTGACGAGAGCAATTTGGACGCAAAGGCAATAGGGCGATCATGGGAGCCATCTTTGTGCGCAAGCACAGCACCGATCCCGAAATCCGATACATCTACCATCAACAAAAGGGGTTTCTGGGGATCGAATGGCGTAAGACAAGTATTAGAAAGCAACGCCGATTTCAACTGGCGAAAGGCGCGTTCGCATTCCGTCGGCCAGACAAACGGAACACCTTTACGGCGTAAGCGATGAAGCGGAGCTGAAATGGAAGAGGCATTGCGCAGAAAGCGATGATAGTAATTTATTTTACCCAGCACACTCTGTAGCTGCTTCAAATTCTGCGGCGAAGGCAAGTCTTGTATGGCACGAAGGTGCGCTGGACTGGGATGTATGCCTTGGGCATTGATTACATGCCCCAAATATGGCAAGTCACGAGCAAAAAACACACATTTGTCCTTCCACAAGCGAAGACCATTTTGTCGCAAGACCTGAAATAATGTGCGTAGGTTGGCTAAATGTTCGTCTTCTGTCTTTCCGGAGATCACACTAACGTCCAGATAGTTTGCTGCAGTAGGGCCCGACGCACAAACAGTTTGAGGATATTGCTGAAACAATGCAGGGGCGGATGCACACCCGAATGGCAGTCTTTTGAATCGGTACAAACCAAGATGCGTGTTAACCACCAAGACGCACTGGGATTCTTCGTCCACCAGTATCTGCAAGTACACATCTGCCAGGTCCAACTTTGAAAAATATTTACCCGGGCACAGTTTGTCAAAAAGATCTTCCGAGCGGGATAAAGGATAAGTTGCAATTACTAGTTGTGGATTTACTGTTGCCTTGAAGTCCACACAAAGTCTCAGTTTTCCGGAAGGTTTTGGCAAAATTACTAAGGGTGAGGCCCAGAGAGAAGCCTGCACACGTTCAATTACACCTTGTGATTCCAAAACGTGTAATGTTCTTGCGACCTCATCACGCAATGCGTGGGGAACATTGCGCGCTCCGAAAAATTTCGGTTGCGCGTTCACTTTCAGTTCCAAATGTGCTTCATAGTTCGGAGCGCAACCTAGGCCCGGTGCAAAACTGTGTGCAAATTCTTCACACAGACGAGAAACACTGTCGGAAGGCACAGTCTCGTTCACGAATAGTACCTGATTTACTATAGACATGTTAAACAACTGAAATAAATCCAAACCAAACAAGTTTACAGCAGGAGAAGAACGAAGAACGTAAAATGACACAAGTTTTGTTTGTCGCTTGTATGTTGCAAGAAGAGTGCACTGTCCTAACACAGGGATCTGCTGTCCTGAATAACTAGTGAGCTGATCATTTGCGGCACGCAACGGAGGTTTGCCCAGTTGTTTGTACGTGTCGTGATTGAGCAATGAAACTGCAGCTCCCGTATCGAGCTGGAACGGGATCACTTTGCGTTCAAAGTCCAAGTCTACAAAAAGTTTATTGTCCTGCTGACGACAAGATCGACTTTCTCGCGCAATTTGAACTGATACCGGTACAGAATCACTTGCGACCGGACGAGATTTCCGGCGTCGTCGACGCACACTGTTTGTGGAACGAACACAGTCACTGTTAGAGAAAGTGGCACTGGACGGGGTGGAACTAACTACATGAATGTCCATGGGCGAAGGTCCATGTGCCTGAGTGTCCTTGGTTCGATTTCGGCGCGAAGCAAAGGGCCTGGAATGGTTGTAATTGTCTGATCTGAGCTTTTTCTGGGAAACACTTTGAACATGGCCTTTCTTATTACAGTAATAGCAAATAGCTTGGCGTGACGGGCAATTGTCACGCGAATGTCTAGTCGCACACCGCGGGCATGATTTCACTGCATTTGCTTGCTTACGCGGCACACGTGGAGAGTTAGGCGGCAGCTGCGCGGACGAGCGCGAAGGCTGTTCATCGTTCCGTGCCGCGCGCTCGGCGGGCCGGGTAATGTGACACACTGCTGGCGAAGTTTCAAATTATTCCTGTGCAAAGTCAAGTGTGTCTTGCCTATCCAATATGTCCATCACTTGTTGAAGGGAGGGATTAACTAGTTTCAAAATCTGTTTCCGTATACGAACATCAGAAACGTTCTGTGCAAATGCATTACGTACCATTGTATCGGAATAAGGGAGGCCACATTCACACTCAAACGCACAATCCCTAGTAAGGCCGTGCAATGTTGCAACCCACTCCCTATTAGTCTGACCGGCCGTACGTTTTGTACGAAAGAACATATACCTTTTTGCAACTACATTAACTGTTTCTTTGAAATAGGCATCTAATGCCAAAAAAGATTCTTCGTAGGACAGAGTTGCTACGTCACGTCGGGGAAACAATTTCACTATCACACGCTACGTCTGGACGCCGACACATGATAATAAGTGAGGCTGCCGCTCGTTACCTTGAATTCTGTAGGCGGCGAGATGGAATCCAAATTGGCGGGACCACTCCATCCAGGTTTCTATGGCTGGGTCAAAGGGCCGGAACGGGGGTGCAACTGCATGTTGTGGCTGCGGTAGCGGTGAAGCGGCGGCGGCCGCATCGTTTTTCAGTGCACGTTGTCCCTGGACGAGCTGTCCAAGGGCATCCAATAAGGCCTGCGTCTGCTGATTCTGCAAGCGATAAAATTCGGACAGTACATCTGGCGAAGCCATGACACAAGTAAATGTAAGCAAGTAGAAAGAACAAGACCCTTTATTTGACTCGTCGCCATATGATGTGTCGACAGAAGTGCCGACACAGTGTGATTTGAGGGGACCGCAATACACGCTATAAACACACGAAGGATGGCGTGAGGTCTGAAACAGGATACGTAATGAATACTATAAAGAAAAGTACGTAGCTTTTGGAATACTTAACTTTAATCCATCCTTGTTGTATACATCGTTCTTGATGAGACATGCTTTATACGATAAGTATCAATTGCTATGTAAGGCTAATGGCGCCTTGCTAGGTCGTAGCCATGGACTTAGCTGAAGGCTATTCTAACTATCTGCTCGGGAAAGGAGCGCGGCTTCGTCAGTGTAGTCGCTAGCAAAGTCGTCCGTACAACTGGGGCGAGTGCTAGTAAGTCTCTCGAGACCTGCCGTGTGGTGGCCCTCGGTCTGCGATCACTGACAGTGGCGACACGCGGGTCCGACATGTACTAATGGACCGTGGCCGATTTAAAGCTACCAGCTAGCAAGTGTGGTGTCTGGCGTTGACACCACAGCAACCATCAAGGTTCACGGCGTTGGCTCGCAGGGCGCATTCTTCGCTGCCTCGGCCGCGCTATGTATCTGGTTTTGTGGGCGTCTGGTGAGGTGCGTCGGCATCTCAATCAGCTGCGCCTCTGTCGAAGCACGGGTTCTGCCGCTCCCCGTCTGCTTTCAGCGGCGGTGCCGTCCGGTCAGCGCCCTGGGGACACATCTACTGGCTCGCCTCATCCCCAGGTGTTACCGACGATGCCTTCCAATTTGCCCCAAGGCGACGCGCCGCCGCCGCCGCCGGTCCTCCCGCCGGCGCCGCCCGCAGTGGACGCTTCGCTGCAGCCGCCAAGCGCCTCCCTGGGTCACGCGCCGCCGATCTCTGACGAGCAAGTTGTTTCGTTCTCACTATACCACAATGTTCTTGGTGGAGAAGCCGTAAGACAGAGGACTGTAACGAACGTGGGACCACGACCCTGGACTGATCATTATCAGAACGCAACAGCAAAACACCACGTCGTACAAAAAGTCTCTCCTTATGAGCAAAAAATCGGCGAACCAACGGATCCTCGATCCGTGACTTTGACAAGGGCCATTGCGTAGCAACAAAACGCAAAACGGTAGCAAGGACAGGGTCTGCACCTGGGGCTGTAGCTACACGACGATAATGAATCGGAAACGATTCGACCACGTCATCGGTTTCCGAATCAATGAATAATGCAGGCAAGTTCGGAAGAATCGAATGCTCTCGTCTCAGCAACAGGCAAACGGGACAACGCATCGGCGTTTCCGTGCTTAGCAGTGGACCGATACAAGATATCGTAGCGGTACTGCGAGAGGAAAATAGACCAGCGAATGAATTTCTGCGCTGTACGTTGAGGTACAGGCTTGTTCGGATGAAAAAGCGATGTCAAAGGTTTGTGGTCTGTGATGATGGTAAAGTGACGACCATAAAAGATATCATGAAACTTAGTAACACCAAACACGAGAGCCAAAGCTTCTTTCTCAATCTGTGAATAATGTCTTTGCCCAGACGAAATTTGGACGCAAAGGCAATAGGGCGATCATGCAATCCATCGTTGTGCGCAAGCACAGCACCGATCCCGAAATCCGATTCTTCTATCAACAAAAGGGGTTTCTGGGGATCGAATGGCGTAAGGCAAGTATTTGAAAGCAACGCCGATTTCAACTGGCGAAAGGCGCGTTCACATTCCGCCGTCCAGACGAACGGAACACCTTTACGGCGTAAGCGATGAAGCGGAGCTGAAATGGAAGAGGCATGGGGAATATATTTATGATAATAGTTGATTTTTCCCAGCACACTCTGTAGCTGCTTCAAATTCTGCGGCGAAGGCAAGTCTTGTATGGCACGGAGGTGCTCGGGACTGGGATGTATGCCTTGGGCATTGATTACATGTCCCAGATAGGGTAAGTCACGAGCAAAAAACACACACTTGTCCTTCCGCAAGCGAAGACCATTTTGTCGCAAGACCTGAAATAATGTTCTGAGATTGGCTAAATGTTCTTCTTCTGTCTTTCTGGAGATCACAATATCGTCCAGATATTTTGCTGCAGTAGGGACCGACGTACAAACAGTTTGCAGATATTGCTGAAACAATGCAGGGGCGGATGCACACCTGAATGGCAGTCTTTTGAATCGGTACAAACCAAGATGCGTGTTAACCACCAAGACGCGCTGGGATTCTTCGTCCACCGGTATCTGCAAGTACGCATCTGCCAGGTCCAACTTTGAAAAATATTTACCCGGGCACAGTTTGTCAGAAAGGTCTCCCGGCGGGGTAAAGGATAAGTTGCAATCACTAGTTGTGGATTCACCGTTGCCTTGAAGTCCACACAAAGTCTCAATTTTCAGGAAGCTTTTGGCAAAATACTAAGGGTGATGCCCAGAGAGAAGCTTGCACACGTTCAATCACACCTTGTGATTCCAAAACGTGTAATGTTCTTGCGACCTCATCACGCAATGCGTGGGGAACATTGCGCGCTCTGAAAAATTTCGGTTGCACGTTTACATTCAGTTCCAAATGTGCTTCATAGTTCTTAGCGCAACCAAGGCCCGGTGCAAAAATGTCAACAAATTCTTCACATAGACGAGAAACACTGGCTGAAGGCACAGTCTGGTTCACTGATAGGACCTGATTGACTATAGACAAGTTAAACAACTGAAATAAATCCAAACCAAACAAGTTCACAGCAGAAGAAGAACGAAGGACGTAAAAAGACACAAGTTTTGTTTGTCCCTTGTATGTTGCAAGAAGGCTGCACTGTCCTAACACAGGGATTGCTTGTCCTGAGTAACTATTTAACTTAACATTTGCGGCACGCAATGGAGGTGTGCCCAGTTGTTTGTAGGTGTCGTGATTGATCAGAGAAACTGCAGCTCCGGTATCGAGCTGGAATGGGACCACGTTGCCAGTAATATCCAAATCTACAAAAAGTTTATTGTCCTGCTGACGACAAGAGCGACTGTCTCGTGCAACGTGAACAGACACTGGTACAGAATCACTTGCTAATTGACGTGATTTCCGGCGACATCGACGCACACTTTTTGTGGGACGAACACAGTCACATTTAGAGAGAGTGGTACTGGGCGGAGTGGAATTAACTACATGAATTTCCATGGGCGACGGTTCACGAGCCTGAGTATTCTTGGTTCGATTCCGGCGCGAAGCAAAGGGTCCTGGAACGGTTGTGAGTGTCCAATCTGAGCTTTTTCTGGAAAACACTCAGAACATGTCCTTTTTTATTACAGAAAGAGCAAATAGCTTGGCGCGACGGGCAATTCTCATGCGAATGTCTAGTAGCACACCGCGGGCATGACTTCACTGCATTTGCTGGCTGCCGCGGCAAACGTAGCGGAGAACTTGTCGGCAGCTGTGCGGACGGGCGCGAGGGCTGGTTACTGTTCCATGCAGCGCGCCCAGCAGGCCGGTTAACGTGACACACGGCTGGCGAAGTTGCAAATGATTCCTGAGCAAATTCAAGTGTGTCTTTCCTATCCAATATGTCCATCACTTGTTGAAGGGAGGGATTGACTAGTTTCAAAATCTGTTCCCTTATGCAAACATCAGAAACGTTCTGTGCAATTGCATCACGTACCATAGTATCTGAATAAGCAAGTGCACATTCACACTCAAAAGCACAATCCCTAGTAAGGCGTTGCAAAGTTGCAACCCAATCCCTATTAGTTTGACCGGCCGTACGTTTTGTACGAAAGAAAGTATACCTTTTTGCAACTACATTGACTGATTATTTGAAATAGGCATCTATTACAGACAAAATTTCTTCATAGGACAGAGTTGGTACGTCGCTTCGGGGAAATAATTTCACTATCACTCGGTACGTGATACGCCGACGCATGCTAATAAGAAAGGCTGCCGCTCGTTACCTTGAATTCTGTAGGCGGCGAGATGGAATCCAAATTGGCGTGACCACTCCGTCCACCTTTCCAGTGCCGCATCAAAAGGACGAAAAGGTGGTGCAACTGCGTGTTGTGGCTGCGGTAGCGGTGGAGCGGCGGCTGCCGCATCATTTTGCAGCGCACGTTGATTCTGGACGAGCTGTCCAAGGGCATCCAATAAGGCCTGCGTCTGCTGATTCTGCAAGCAATAAAATTTGGACAGTACATCTGGAGATTGTGGCGAAGCCATTACACAAGTAATTTAAGCAAGTATAAAGAAGAAGACCCTTTTTAGACTCTATCTCATCCTCATCGCCATGTGCTGTGTTGGCAGAAGAGCCAACACCGTGTTGCTAGAGGAGGCCGAAATGCACGCGTTTAATTACACGCAGACTGGCGTGATGTCTGGAACAGTTAAAGGTAATTTATATAGCCAATAAGGTACGTTGTTGCTGGAATACTTAACTTTAATCCATAATTGGTGTACATCGCTCTTGATGATACAAAAGTATAATCTCAATATAAACTGGTAATGGCGCCTTGCTAGGTCATAGCAAATGACGTAGCTGAAGGCTATGCTAACTATCGTCTCGGCAAATGAGAGCGTATTTGTCAGTGTAGCATCGCTAGCAAAGTCGGCTGTACAACTGGGGCGAGTGCCAGGAAGTCTCTCTAGACTTGCCGTGTGGTGGTGCTCGGTCTGCTATCACTGACAGTGGCGACACGCGGGTCCGACGTATACTAATGGACCGCGGCCGATTTAAAGGCTACCACCTAGCAAGTGTGGTGTCTGGCGGTGACACCACATTTTTCACTGAACGAGGCCAAACAGCCGCAGATGCAGTGCAACAAAAGGTTCCAATCAGGATCTGCTTCTGTAGTCTGCGCAATTTTATTGTAGTGAAGAGGAAAAGTACGTAGAAGTTCAGTGTCCAGTGTATCGATCTGACAAGAAGCGGTAGTAGCATCGAATTCAGAATTAGGACCAACAGGGAGGCGACAATGGGCGTCAGCATTTGCATGTTTCGACGTGGCCGGGTACGCTATTCCGCACTGATACTGTGACAATAGCGAAGCTCAACGTTGCAGCTTCTGAGCCGTGTGAGGCGAAACTGGTTTGGACGGATGAAACGAAGACTGATGGGGCTTATAGTCCGCACTATGTAAAAACGTACGACCAAACAGATAATGATGAGTCTTTGTCACGCCACAGATAACAGTGGGCGTTTCCTTTTCCATAAGGAATAGTTACACTGTGTCTTGGTCAATAACTTGGAAGTGTAAGCAATCGACCTGTCCTGTGAACCAAATCTGTGCGAGAGTACAACTACGATCCCGTAGGAAGTGGCACCCACTGCCAAAACTACAGGCTTAGCGAGATCGACATGAACAAGGCATTGGTCACTCAACAAGACATGTTTACATTGTGGAATGCATCCTGACGCACTTTGATCAAAACAAAAGGCACATCCTCCCGCGCAAACTGTGCACCGGAACCCAGATCTACGCTGCGTTGGTTGTAAACCGGATATAATATGTTGACTTCACGACAACTGATTGCAATTCTGTCGTGTTCAACGGGGCTAGGAGACCCCGGATGGCCAGTAAATGTGTGTGGCTATTACGAACGTAGCCTAAGTGCGGAATTTCAGTCTGACACGTTTGTCCAAGCGACACTTCAAACCTGCAACTGAAAGTACCTGAAAAAACATACAAAGTTTACTGATATGTTCCTCTGGTGTAATTTGAACAGAGTGGAACTTTTGCAGTAAGCTGTTCTAAGTAGCTATCGGATATAGCACGATTGGAAGTGCTACCAAAGAGTAAGCGCAAAAATTCAAACAACCTTAAACGTTGTGGACCACAAACACTTTCTCAGACTTATCATCTTGCGCAATTTGCAAATATGCCAGTAGTAAAACCATTTTAGAAAAATAGCGGCCTGCACCAAGCCTGTCCATAAATCCTTAGTGCGTAGGACCTGATAATTATCAATTATTGTTTGTAGATTCACAGTGGATTTAAAGTCAACACAAAGACGAAATCTTACAGAAGGCTTTGTTACAATTGCTAAGGGACAAGCCCATTGACTACCACGTATAGGAGCATGGTCGTGCTGAAACATCCCGTTACAAAAATATATAAATGACTGTGCTGGGTCCGCAGCTCGTGGTCGTGCGGTAGCGTTCTCGCTTCCCACACCCGGGTTCCCGGGTTCGATTCCCGGCGGGGTCAGGGATTTTCTCTGCCTCGTGATGACTGGGTGTTGTGTGATGTCCTTAGGTTAATTAGGTTTAAGTAGTTCTAAGTTCTAGGGGACTGATGACCATAGATGTTAAGTCCCATAGTGCTCAGAGCCATTTGATTTGACAGTGCTGGAAAACCTCTACGTTATTTGTTTTTCAGACAGCTGAGCAAAACTGATCGTACTAAGACATTTCTCTCTTTACTTATTCTGATCAACACTAAACTGACACACAATATTTTTAGCGCAACGCAATCTGACTTTCAGTAATTCCTACAAAAGAATGGCCCTGACTAACAATAACCTACACCTTACATGAATCACTTACCTCACAAAAATCTTCGTTACTCTAACTACTGCAATACAGCGAGCACCAATACTGCCAGCTAAATGAAAGATTCTAACTACTGAAGGCACTAACTACTGATAGGCATAGTTAGCAAATGAAAGATTTTGATGGACAACAAACAGTGTACTTACCTTGATAGTGTTCAAAAGTCATTACAGACTGCACACAGCACAGTCGGTGATTTTCATACATAGCGCTACGTGGCGTTACCAACATAAAAACCTAACAGTCTACTTACAGTGCCATCCTTTAAGTTCACATGCCACTTTGTCTTGAGGTATGGGACTCGTCCGAACAAACTTACGTGGCGCATTGTCCTTCACTGTGGCGTGCGTCAAAAAATTATTTGCTCTGCCAAGTCCTTCAGGAAATCAATCAGGAAACTCCTCAGTCAGATGGGCAACACTGTCTTTTGGGCTAAGAACAGAAACGGGAAATACGTCGTCCATAATACGAAGACCAAGCACATAAAAAGAATCTAAAGCAAAAATATTTTCACCGTCTTGCGAACGAAAAATGACTGTTCTGTTGTGAGACTGGAATGTGGCAGGGAAACTACAGGAACCAAGCACTCAAATGTCTTGACCGTTACATGCAATAAGTTCGTGCAAGATTTTGTTAACTGTGGCGAGGCCTACTGTTCATAAGCGGCATGATTAAGAAAGGTAATGGAAGAGTTAGTGTGTAACTGAGGTCGTACACCGTGTCCGGTAATGACGAAGTTCACAAATACTTTGTTTGACTGTCGTTGCACAGCACTCGGGTGGGGTGTAGGCACATCCTGAATTTGGCCATTACTAGCACCGGTTTACTGAGTGAGAAGGTGCTCCATGCTTACGAGAACGAACGTGGGTGGAGTTCTTTTTCGGTTGCAAGCACACAGATTGTATGTGGCCTTTCTCTCCACAAACAACAACATTAATTCTCAATGTGTTTTTCAGTTGATAGTGAGTGTAAAAGTGGTAGCGCTGATAGGGGGCGCTGAACTCTGTCTTCCTGAAGGTGTGGCGTTGTCCGTTACTGCCATTGGCGGGTGGGTCAGCGCCTTCTGGATGAGGTTTTGTGGCACTGCGCTGGTCGGTGTTCAGTCGATGCTTTAGGACTGCACTCCCACAAACGGATGACACATACAGCTACAAAAACGTAAAACACTAGAAGATTTCGTATTTCTTACCTTGCTTCTCCTAGAAACTTCAAAAATATAATTTGTAATACATTAATTAAAACTTCCGTGCTGGATTGCCATGGTCCATATGTAAAACTTCTTCTCCTTCCTGACGTTTCGTTGCCTTCTGCGGGCAACATCATCTGAGGTGAGTCGGTGACTGGCTGCTAGGCGCTGGAAGTCCCGCTTATATAGAGCGCTTAGATGGCGCCACCACTCATCACGTGCTTTCGACTTTAAAACTATGTCTGGCTAGTGCTATCTCTCTCGATTACAGGTAATCGATTGTCACTTCGTTGGTACAAAGTCGACCGCCATATCTTTTCTAGTTTTAATCCTTCTTCTTTTTTATTAAAATTATTTTCGTGCTTGTAGATCTCTACAGCTTCTTTATACAAGCGGGTATAATAATGTAAGGGCCTAGCTATCACGTTTGTCTCACTGAATTTTATTTCGTGGTCACCGGTTTTGAAAACGTGTTACGCTACAGCTGATTTGTTAATTTGTCCCAATTTACAGTTCCTTTTGTCTTTCGTTAGGCGGGTATTAACACTCCTTTTAGTTGTTCCAGTATAAACTATGCGACCGCTACACGGAATTTTATACACACCGATCTTAATCTTTCACTAATTTTCTTGGTAGGTCGAAAGATTGTCTCCAGTTGAAATTTGGCTAAAACTTTCCCAATACGGTCCGTGATGTTATGAATAAATGGAAGAAAAACGTTTCCAGCTGACGGTTGTTGTTGTCGTGTATTTTCGGACACTTTTCTTCTAGGGTGGAGTGCTCGCTCTATTTCGTTGTCAGTGTACCATTTCTCTTTAGAGCCCTTCGCAAATGGCTTAGTTCATCTTGCAAATAAACTGGCTCACAGATGTTATTAGCCGTGTCCACTAAAGTTTTTATGACTCCTCTCTTCTGCCTAGGATGATGATTCGAATCCTTATGTGTGTGTCTTACCTATATATCTTGTGCCCTAAAGTCCAATCTGTCCGTTTAATAACCAATACATCCAAAAAAATTTTGTTGTCCATTACTCTCTTTTCCCTCTTTGGAATGAAACTGTTTATGTCCACCAAAAAATCACTTAGTTCCTCTTCAGCTTGATTCCATATCACAAAGGTGTCATCCACGTATCGATACCATTTCAAAGGGCTTTTTTTGGCCGACTGCAGCACTTGTTGTTCGAAAAATTCCATAAATAGAATAGCAATAGCAGGGCTCAGAGGGCTACCTATGGCCACACCATCAATTTGTTCATAAAAGTCGTTGTTATATTGAAAATAAGTAGAGGACAGACAATGTAGAAACAAAGCTATTATATCAGTAGGAAACATGTCAGCTGTCTAAGAAAGAGCTTCGTCAACAGGGACCATTGTGAACAGGGATACTACATCGAAACTGACAAGGATGTCGCTTGGACTAACTGTGATCTCCCTCAATTTTTCGATAAAATGCATGGAATTTTTATATGAGTGTCTGTTTTACCTATATACGTTTGCAACAAAGAAGCCAGCTCCTGAGTAGGAGTCCCAATGGCACTTACTATCGGTCTCAATGGGACATTGGGCTTGTGTATCTTAGGTAACCCATACTGTCTAGGAGGGTAAGCTTCCATTTTGCGAAGGTATTTTTCATATTCTGTAAGAATGGGAGAGCTTTTTATTAATCGCTGGGTAGCAGTTAACACTTTCGTTGTAGGGTCCATTTTCAGTTTTTAATAGGTGGTAGGATCGAAGAGGTCACTGATCTTTCTATGATAATCCTCACTCTTCACCACGACAGTAGCATTACCCTTATCAGCAGTAAGTACAATAATATTCCTGTCCGCATTAATCTCCCGTAACGCCTTCCTTTCTCCTAGGGACAAATCACTGCTGGGTGGCTTGGCTTTACGTAATATCCTGTTTGTTTCCATTCTGATTTCATCGGCAGAATGCGGTGATAACGTAACATCACGGACCGTATTGGGAAAGTTTGGGCCAAGTTTCAAGTGGAGACAATCTTTTGACCTACCAAGAAAATTAGTGAAAGGTTAAGATCGGTGAAAGACGCACGACCCCCCTTAGCTACCCCAGGTGTGTATAAAATTCCGTGTAGCTGTAGCATGGTTTATATCGGAACAACTAAAAGGAGTGTTAATACCCTCCTAACGGAACACAAAAGGAACTGTAGATTGGGACAAATTGACAAATCAGCTTTAGCGGAACACGTTTTCAAAGACGGTGATCACGAAATAAAATTTAGTGAGACAAACATGATAGCTAGGACCTCACATTATTATACCCGCATGTATAGAGGTGCTATAGAGCTCTACAAGCACGAAAGTAATTTTAATAAAAAAGAAGAAGGATTAAAACTAGACATGATATGGCGGTTGACTTTGTGCCAACGAAATGACAATCGATTACCTGTAATCGGGAGCGACGGCACCAGCCAGAGACAGTTTTAAAGTCGAAAGAACGTGATGAGTGGTGGCGCCATCTAAGCGCACTATGTAAGCGGGACTTCCAGTGCCTAGCAGCCAGTCTCCGACTCACCTCGAGAAGATGTTGCCTGCAGTAGGCAACGAAACGTCAGGAAGGAGAAGAAGTTTTATATACGGACCACGGCAATTCAGCTCGGAAGTTTTAATTAATGAAGAAGCTGGCCGTGAATGCTTACATGTTATGACAATTTGTAATATTTAGTATTGTGTTTTAACCCTTAAATCGCGAGGTGACTTTTCTGTAACGTATACCACGGGGTGGGGTCTCTGGGACCCCTATGTTTAAACCGAAATTTAAGGAAAAAAATCATCTGATATTTTTAATTTATGCTATACAACCATTAATTTTACAATTATGTAAGTTTTGTTTATGTGTTTCTAATTTATTTTATTGCACTAAACAAAGCCTGCATGATTTTACTATTTACCACACAAAAGCAATTAATTTTATGTCGTTCTTTTAAATAGTACACATAAATAGACTGTTAGAGTACTGAATTTTACGTTGTGAAAAGTTATACAGACTCTGTAGCAAATAAATTTCCGAATGAAACTAAATTCCAATGTTTAAATATGCGCATAAAATTCCACCCAATAGGTACAAAAAGAAAGTCTGCCAAATTGACATTCTTAGCTGGGAACTACATTTTTAATACCACTCAGAACACATTCGATTTTAACAGGCACTTTAACTATTTCATTGATGAAACAGACAGATCTCCATCATAACTTTCCTGAAGTTCTTCCTCTGAATGATAATCTTGTTCGATAGCAGAACTGTGGGCACTGGCTAATGTACAATCCTTTTTCGTTTATATTTTGATCTATATCACTGACTCCTTCTTCCAGAGACGGACTAACTGTTGTGAATTGGCAGGAGCCAATTCACGGGGTTTGGAGGAAGCCGAAACGCACGCGTTTAAGCTCACGCAGGCTGGCGTGAGGTCTGGAAAATGACAAGGAAATTAGAACTTAGAAAAACGGACGCAGATGGTGAAATACTTAACTTTAATCCATAATTGGTGAACATCGGTCTGACTGTACATGCATCCCAAGATAAATAACAATTGATAATGGCGCCTTGCTAGGTCGTAGCAAATGACGTAGTTGAAGGCTATGCTAACTATCGTCTCGGAAAATGAGAGCGTAATTTGTCAGTGAACCATTGCTAGCAAAGTCGGCTATACAACTGGGGTGAGTGCTAGGAAGTCTTTCTAGACCTGCCGTGTGACGGCTCTCGGTCTGCAATCACTGACAGTGGCGACATGCGGGTCTGACGTATACTAACGGACCGCGGCCGATTTAAAGGCTACCACCTAGCAAGTGTGGTGTCTGGCGGTGACACCACACTAACAATTTCATCAAACATGGAAAAGTTAAAAATGACACATTCGTGCCAACACATATTGAGTTATAATATACCGTACTGCAGAAAACAGGTATGTACTTCACGAGGCGCGGTCTAGGAGATTCCAGCACCCATCAATAACACGTGTCAACAGTAAACACAGAATTCAATAACGCAACCGACAACGGAACATCGTAGCCTTGGCTATTTCAGGAGGGTAGGGGGAGTATAGAAGCATTCCACCACAACTGGCCTTGTAAGAGCGAGCTCAAAAATTTTCGCGTTGTCTGAGAGACCACAGTCGTCAGTTAAGGGTTAACAATGTACTGTGTATTTTCCAATTGCGTAAAAATGTTATTTATAATGTAAAACATGTTTGCTGCGCAACGTAAGTTACTAGCCGTCAGTTAGATAGTTCTCAGCCAATGTCGTGACTTCACAAACTATGGCATCATAATCGTAAAACTTGTTACACTGTAAGATTATGTATTTTAATTATTGTGTACAGTACTGTCCATTGCCTAATGTTTCGCTTAAAACGTTAAAAAACATGTCTGTTGCACAATATAAATGAGATATGCTCAGTTTAACAGTTTCTCAGTCAGTGTGAAGGCCTCACAAAATTTACCAAAGAACTAATGTCCCTTTCAGATGCTAGTCAGTTGTTACCTGAAGATGACCTAATAAGCCGAAAACTAGTTTGAAATAAATAAAAATTAGTAGAACAAAAACAGTGTACTTGTCGTTTAACTTTAAGCTAGCAAAGAACTTTCCAAGTGAACCAAGAAATCACAACTACTTTATTCATCAAATTATCGCCCCTACTGCCGCTATTCCAAATTGGCACATTTCGAGACTACTCCGTAATTTATGATCAACATCCGTAATACGATCTCTCAGTTTGCGACCTGTGCGTTTAGCGCAGCTGTAAGCAGTGAGCGGTCAATGACCTTGCTCTTACGTGCCAGCACTCATTCGGAGGCTAATATGATACTACACCCCGCAATGACGTGAGTTGTTTCCACGACTCACCGCATACGTATGACCACAGAGTCCACAACTTCCCTCTGAGACTGGAAACATGTTTGTTTTCGTTCTTCAAATCCAGCGACGTGCGGTATGACATTTCGTGTACGCAGATTAAGCAAAACTTTCAACGGAATGCGTCATGTGCTCGAAACCCGAGGCGAGCCGAGCGACGGCGGAAATATCCGAAAATGCGTCCCTGGCGCAGTGCAATGCGGGCGCCTCGGTCTCCCTCCCACGAATTTCTTCTGCAGAGCCGGATTGAAACCGATCGCGGGCCGCGGGTTGCCCACCCGTGATATAAAGGATGAGATTTTTACTGTGAGCGATTAAAACTCCACATTTCACATCGCACGTACATTTCCGGGTGGAGAGTCACAGAGAATCAGTTGTGGAACAAGCATCCACTGGCCAAACGGTCTCGCTGTTAACAGTACACATGGATGAACTCTGTGTGTCACTCACACATACAAACAGTGATCAGCGAGTAAAGGTTAACGAGTCCTAGGGCACGTGAAATAATGAGTGATTACGTCGCTCAGCAGTTAAGAACACAGACGCTGAGTGTATAACCTGGAAGAACGAACAGTCTGATAGAACGCAGAATTTTCGGATCCACATCACCGGTAACTCGTCATTTTCTGAAAGAAATCAACGTTTGTGGGTCGCTCTTCCACACTTCAAGATCTCTTATCCGAAATAAAACTAAAGACGTGCATTATACTCTTCACACATGTATCTGCGTGTAAATACGTGCGTGCGTGTGTGTGCTACAAGTAAGCTGGTAAGGTAATTTACAGAATCATGATCATGCAGCAAATGAAGCAAGCGAAACGAACTCCAAAGGTCTTAAAATAAGATTGAGAGGATGTGCGAAATGGCTAAGTAGAAATGGCTAGAGAACAAATGTAATGATTTCGAAATATACAGGGTGATTCAAAAAGAATACCACAACTTTAAAAATGTGTATTTCATGAAAGAAACATAATATAACCCTCTGTTATACATCATTACAAAGAGTATTTAAAAAGGTTTTTTTTCACTCGAAAACAAGTTCAGAGATGTTCAATATGGCCCCCTCCAGACACTCGAGCAATATCAACCCGATACTCCAACTCGTTCCACACTCTCTGTAGCATATCAGGCGTAACAGTTTGGATAGCTGCTGTTATTTCTCGTTTCAAATCATCAATGGTGGCTGGGAGAGGTGGCCGAAACACCATATCCTTCATCTGTTTCCATTTGGGCAAGGATAAAATCACAGAAATCGATTCTTTTAATCTTATCAGCTGCAGACAGTGCTTGAACCAATTTCAGACAATAAGGTTTCATAACTAACCTTTTTCGTATGACTCTCCATACAGTTGATTGTGGAATTTGCAGATCTCTGCTAGCTCTGTGAGTCGATTTTCCTGAGCTGCGAACAAATGCTTGCTGGATGCGTGCTACATTTTCATCACTCGTTCTCGGCCGTCCAGAACTTTTCCCTTTGCACAAACACCCATCCTCTGTAAACTGTTTATACCAACGTTTAATACACCACCTATCAGGAGATTTAACACCATACTTCGTTCGAAATGCACGCTGAACAACTGTCGTCGATTCACTTCTGCCGTACTCAATAACACAAAAAGCTTTCTGTTGAGCGGTCGCCATCTTAGCATCAACTGACGCTGACGCCTAGTCAACAGCGCCTCAAGCGAACAAATGTACAACTAAATGAAACTTTATAGCTCCCTTAATTCGCCGACAGATAGTGCTTAGCTCTGCCTTTTGTCGTTGCAGAGTTTTAAATTCCTAAAGTTGTGGTATTCTTTTTGAATCACCCTGTATTTCACTAGGATAAAGATAGATACGACCTACAGGAAAATTAAAGAGGCCTTTAGAGAAAAGAAGAGCAGCTGTATGAATACCAAGAGCTCACAAGGAGAACATGGCAAGTGGCGTTACGCGAATTTCCCAGAAACTACACTTAATGGAAAAAGGGGTCAAAACCAGCTAACGCGTTCCTCGATTTCTACGTAGGTACTCGATCGTTTCTAAGAAAACTACGGTCATACTTATCGAGCATTTTATGTGCCTTATAAAGTCTAAACAGCTAAACTGAAATGGTGGAAAAGTGGCTAGCATCCTAGGTTCATACTTTCGCGCCCCCTGTTGGAAACCCGGTTTATTACTTTTATTTTCGTTTTATGTTTATCTACCCACGTCTGTAGATCACTACTAAACGAATGCTTTCCTTCGTATATTGAAACAACGTTGTCTTCGAAGTGTTTCGTTACGCGTGATTTGTCCCGAAATTACTGCCAACGCCTGGAATCTTCAGCGTTTTAACGTTTATTTCCCAAGCGAAATTCTTGAGAAGAAATGTCAGTGTGTGAAACATGCCTTCAGGCGAAGCTTGTGGTGTTCGGAGTTTATATGATTCCCTAAGCACGTCCGACGTTACCTGAATGGCACCATTCCAGGACGTTTGATTGGAAAAGAGGAGCAGAAGATTAACTTCGTCGCTAGTGCCCTGCCAGGTCTCCAGACCTCACACCTTGTGATTTCTATCAGTGTGGTTACATAAAATACGGCGTTCTTATCTCCCTTATGCCTGACACTCTTGCAAGTCTGCGGCATCGCATTGTTGAAGCTGTGAATTTGATAACGAGAGACCATCTGCTTCGTGTATGGCAGGAAATGAGGTACCGCTTTGATATTTGTCGTGTAACACATGGTGCTCACATTGAATGTATAAAAATTTGAACTTTTCTCTATCCAGGAACGTTGGAATTGTCTCTATCTTTTGTAGTTTGGAAGCAATAAATGTTTGAAACCCGTTCCATATTTTTGAATAGGCCGTCAGAGATAGTAAAGTACTTTGAAGAGCAGTGTCACGGCATAGACAGAATCTTGAAAGGAAGATGTAAAATGTAAATGTCATGTGACTAGGGCCTCCCGTCGGGTAGACCGTTCGCCGGGTGTAAGTCTTTCGATTTGATGCCACTTCGGCGTCGATGGGGATAAAATGATTAGGACGACACAACACCCAGTCACTGAGCGGAGAAAATCTCCGACCAAGCCTGGAGGCGAACCCTGGCCCTTAGGACTGATATTCTGTCGAGCTGACCACTCAGGCACCGTGGGCGGACAAAGGAGGATGTAAGACGAACATCAAGGGATTGTGCAATGTACTCGAATTAAATGAGTATATGCTGAGGGAATTAGATTAGGAAACGAGACACAAAAAGTAGTTGATGAGCTATACTATTTGGGCGGCAAATTAACTGACGGTGGCTAAAGCAGAGAGTATATAAAACGTAGCCTGGGAACGGCCATAAAATCGTTTCTAGAGAGGAGTAAATTGGTAACATGGAATATATGTTTGAGTGTTAAGCAGACTAATCTGAGGGTATTTGTCCGCAATGTATGGAAGTGAAACATTGTTGATAAACAGAATAGACAAAAGAGAATAGAAGCTTTTGAAATACAGTGGTACAGAAGAGCACTGAGAAACACGTGGAAAGATCACGCAGCCAGTGAGGAGGTACTGAATAAAATGGGAGGGAAAAGAAATTTGTGGCACAGCTTGACTAAAAGGGGGATCTGTTGACAACACACATTCTGGGACATAAAGGGATCTCCAATGTATAATTGGGGTGAAGTGAATGGGGTAAAAATCGTAGAAGGAGACAAAGAGATAAATACAATAAGCAGATTCAGAAACAGGTAGGTTACAGTAGTTATAAGGTTAGAGATGAAGAAACATGCGCAGTATAGAGCAGCTTAGAGAACTGCGTCAAACAATTCTTTGGACTGAGGCTCACGACAACAGACTATACAGTTTTGACGATCCAGGGGCAACCAATATCCAAATTATAGAAATAAGTATTGGTAAGTGATTACACTCTTCATCAACTATCTGCAAGAGTAAGTAGTAATATGCGCAAGAAACAGTTTTACACTGAATGTTTAACTTGATGAAGCGGGCTATTTACCATGTGTGTTCTATTACCCTACAATGCCTTTCATCCAGATGTCATGGTATCCGCTACGAAGAAACGGAAATAATCGGGAATGTAGGACGCCAGTTTAGGTTACACGGTACGCTGCAAGACGTGTCTGTAATAATGCGCAGCAGTTTAGACCGTCTCCACTCGTGGAGTGTCAAACGCCAGGGTTAGTTTGTTCGGCGGAGAGCGGTTAGCTAGAGACAAAGGCAACGCGACGTCAGAGAGCGAGTGTCTCATTCAAACAGTGCGCTCGTCACGGTCTCGCCTAGTTCCGCAGCCCAGCTGGAGAAGTCGCGTTTGGCTGGGTGCCCACTCTGCGAGCGGCTATTGAATATTTACAAAGCGACGCGGAAATGCATAACAACGGGCAAGAAAAAGCAAGCATCTGGTATGAATATTTACAATGCACCAATACTTGCATCGCTCGTTCACGTATTCAGCACTGCGTGTAATTAAGATTCGCTGAAGAAGCTGATCTGTAGCACAAAAACTAGCGCTACCGGATGAAGTAGCAGAAACAGCTATTCTTTCTTTTTGAACATGTAAAACAGTTTATACTTACCTCTTTTCGTCGACCACCTGAAATATTTTACCCGAATAACATTTGTAACTCTGATACTAGGTACACGTCTTCCACTAAATATATACCAATGATCGTCCTTACCTTCGGTGTAGTGTGTCACAGATATTTTCTTCTATTCTCTTTGTTAGTGCAGGTATACTGAAGAGCCAAAGAAACTGGTGCACCGAGAAGTGCAGCAACACGAAGTATCATGGACTCGACAAATGTCTGAAGTAGTGCTGGAGGGAACTGACACTATGAATGAAGCAGGGCTGTCCATAAATCTGTCGGAGTACGAGCGGGTGGAGATCTCTTCTGAACAGCATGTTACAAGGCATCATGAATATGTTCAATAATGTTCATGTCTGGGGAGTTTGGCGGCCAGCGGAAGAGTTAGAAGAGTGTTCCTGGAGCCACTCTGTAGTGTTTCTGGACGTGTGGAGTGTCACATTGTCCTGCTGGAATTACCGAAGTCCGTCGGAATCCACAGTGGACATGAATGGATGCAGATGATCAGACAGGATGCTTACATACGTGTCGTCTGCTAGACCCGTAGCTAGACATATCAGGGGTCCCGAATCACCCCAACTGCACACGCCCCACACCATTGCAGAGCCTCCACCAGCTTGAACAGTCCCTTGCTGATAAGCATGCATGGATTCATGAGGTTGTTAATGTCCTTCCACTCGATACAATTTGAAACGAGGCTCGTCCGACCCGACAACGTATTTCCAGTCATCAACAGTCCAATGTCGGTGTTGACGGGCCCAGGCGAGGCGTAAAGTTTTGTGTCGTGCAGTCATCAAGGACACACGAGTGGGCCTTCTTCTGGGAAAGCCCATATCCATGATGTTTTGTCGATTGGTTCGCACTCTGACACTTGTTGATAGCCCAGCATTTAAATCTGCAGCAATTCGCGTAAGGTTTGAACTTCTGTCACGTTGAACGATTCTCTTAAATTCTCGTTGGTCCCGTTCTTGCAGGATATTTTTCCGGCCACAGCGATGTCGGAGATTTGATGTTTTACTGGATTACTGATGTGCACGTTGCACTCGTGAGATGCTCGTACGGGAATAATCCCCTCTTCATCGCTTCCTCGGAGATGTTGTGTCCCATCGCTCGTGCGCCGAATATAACACCACGTTCAAACTCACTTTTGATAACGGGCCACTGTAGCAGTGGTAACCGAACTAACGACCGCGCCAGGCACTTGCTGTCTTATTTAGTTGTTCCGGACCGCAGCGCCATATTCTGCCTATTTACATATCCCTGTATTTGATTTCGCATGCCTAAACCAGTCTGTTTGGCGTTACAGTGTGTATTGTCGTGCAGCATAAAACATAATTTTCTTTTACTTGTTATGATACGAAAATTTTATTAACATTCTAGTTGATTACCCGACAATGCCAGTGTATGTATTTATTCAAATCTGCTATTAGCCCATCTACTGCCTCCACTTCTCTTTGTCCATCTCCACCCCATCCACTCTGTCCATTTGCTCCTTCCTCTGTCCATTTGCTCCTCCTGCTACTCCAACTCTTTCTCAATCCCTTTACCTTCTTCTCCTAATCTCCCTGTCTATCTCCTCCTTTCCATCTAACTGCCCCTCTCATCTTCCCTCGCTTACTGCCCATCTCGTTGTCCCCTCTCTCTGTCACTCTTCTCTTCAATTTCACTTTTTATTTGCTCCTCCGCTTCTCCCTGCCCATCTCCACCTCTCAGTCAATCTTCTCCACCCTTTCCCAGTCAATCTCCTCCTTCCCATCTCTCAGTCCAGCTCCTTCTCTTTCCTTCCTATGTCCATATGCTCATCTCCCCTCCATCCATGCCCTCCTCTCCTATTTCTCTTTCCATTTCCCTCTCTCCTCACTATGTCCATCTCCTCCTTCCTCATGTTTTCTCCCCCCCCCCCCCACTCTGCCCATCTCTTCCTTCCTCTTCTGTCTCCACCTTATGGTCCCCAACGCAACAGGGGTTTGTTGGGTTTTAGCCCCACAGTATTTCTTTCCAAAAAGTTGTATGTGCACCACAGTTGGAAGAAATCAATCCAGGGGTTGGTGGAGCTTTTAGTTTTCCAGAGTATGCTCATCTCACTCATTTGTACATGTATCTCAACCGTATCTGTAGCGAACGTTGTCCTGCAGGCCCGATTACATGTAGCTGAGCTGTATAATGTGAGATCTTCTGAACAATGTGTCATAAAATGATATAATTTTGTAGATACATTTTTGTCCGCAGCTCGTGGTCGTGCGGTAGCGTTCTCGCTTCCCGCGCTCGGGTTTCCGGGTTCGTTTCCCGGCGGGGTCAGGGATTTTTTCTGCCTCGTGATGACTGGGTGTTCTGTGCTGTCCTTAGGTTGCTTAGGTTTAAGTAGTTCTAAGTTCTAGGGGACTGATGACCATAGATGTTAAGTCCCATAGTGCTCAGAGCCATTTGAACCATTTTTTTTGTAGATACATTTCATGGTATATGGGATATTCCACGTGAAACATGTTGCGAACCGCCGGCCGAAGTGGCCGTGCGGTTAAAGGCGCTGCAGTCTGGAACCGCAAGACCGCTACGGTCGCAGGTTCGAATCCTGCCTCGGGCATGGATGTTTGTGATGTCCTTAGGTTAGTTAGGTTTAACTAGTTCTAAGTTCTAGGGGACTAATAACCTCAGCAGTTGAGTCCCATAGTGCTCAGAGCCATTTGAACCATTTGAACCATGTTGCGAACCGAGTAAATAGCAGAGAAGTCATACATTTAAACGTCAAGCATGATGCAGCAGTTTTTCATGCATGACAATGTTAATAACGTCACATCTCTTGACGCCGGCCGGTTCTAGGCGCTACAGTCTGAAACCGCACGACCGCTACGGTCGCAGGTTCGAACCCTGCCTCGGGCATGGATGTGTGTGATATCCTTAGGTTAGTTAGGTTTAAGTAGTTCTAAGTTCTAGGGGACTGAAGACCTGAGAAGTATGGTCCCATAGTGCTCAGAGCCATTTGAACATTTCTTGATCTACGGGAATTATAACGACTAGAGAGAAGCAAACGTTCATTTTTACTCGTTCACCGTTCATTTGTGCGTGGTATATGTTTCTTATGAAAAATTGAAAATTACCAGTATGGGTGACTGATGATGGAACGCGCCAATGGGAGGTTCTTGCCTCCCCCGTGGAGTACAGAGATTTTATTCATTGCAGAATTCTCACACATTTGTAAAGGTAATTTTCGTGATTCTGCAAAAGCTCTTTTTTAGCCAACTGTAGACTTATGTGGCTGATCGCAGAGAAATTATATAAGGTGGAGCACGAAAAACCGGCCCCGAGTATAGACTGCTCGCCAATTACGCACGATTTGTTGACCGCTACGAGCAGAATAGATAAACATGTCATAATTAGGCAGTAAAGAAGTAACAAAGAAGCTAATGCAAACAACTTCGAAACAATAGATGACGATTGGTTGTCGACAATGAGCAGTCTAGTACTTTGGGCCGATTTTTCGTGCGCTACCTTGAACCACTGAAATGTCGGTTGTAAATCAGTCTGACTTCCATAACAACGAATATTCTGTTTTACCTTGGATCAAAAAAAGACGGAATATGTCCTCTCGTGTGTGTTGCACCGACTTCCTTTGCATATGTAATAACAAAAAAACTTGCGCTTTTATATGTGTTCTGCTGTTTATCGAAATAGTGAAGTATGCTGATATGCCCTATTTTACCTGAAAACATGTATGTGTTACAGACTACATAAGTTTATGTAATTATAAAATACATTTTGAATGCTGAATAGTATACGAAAAGAACCAGAAGTCTAGAGTTAAAAAAAATGTTTGAAACAGATCTAGAATGGGTGTGCGCAGAGAACAGAACGAACAACTGGATAGTGACCTAACTAGGAACAGTCGGCAGGGGAACTGCGACGAGTGGCCATGCGAAGAAAGACGAGTCCAACCGAGACCGAGACCAAGACAGAGACAGGAATGGGACCGAACCTGGGACCCTATTCTATATCGTTCATACAGAAAGATGCGTCTCGGTAGTGACGTCATTGTCGATTCTTTATGCGAATCTACTGTTCAGTAAGCTTCTGAGTCCTGTTACCGAACGATCCTCTCGCCGATTTTTCGACAACTTTACCGAGAGGTTTTTTATTTCGGTATAGCCCTGTTGTTCGTTTAGCTGTGGTTTCTTTACACCTATAATTTCTTATTTTAAACATATTGAGCGGTTTTAGCTTTGGATTTAGTGATTGTGTCACTAAAGAATCACCCTAGAACGCGTTCGGTTGGGAAGTGAATTCATAATAAACTTTTTTCCTCTGTTAGAAGTATGCCTAGGTTAGGTTGTCACTGTGAATGATTACACGGTCGCAGGTTCGAATCCCGCCTCGGGCATGGATGTGTGTGATGTCCTTAGGTTAGTTCGGTTTAAGTAGTTCTAAGTTCTAGGGGACTGATGACCTCAGAAGTAAAGTCCCATAGTGCTCAGAGCCATTTGAACCATTTTTGAATGATTACAATATTAAAAAAAGTTTTCGTTCAATATTCTCTCAAAATACCTGTCATTTAATTCAATTAAGAGTTTAAAGATCATTAAAAATCAAGACATTGACTCTGCTTTCGTATATTATATATGTATTAGCTGAAATTACTAGTGACTTCGCATACTCTTTTCCGCAAATGGTTTACTTATTAACTATCGAAACGCGTTTAAAACTTTTAAGTAACAGTGCAAGGGAATTTTGTGAAGGGAGATGGAGGAAACCTTCCAAAATTTCCTGCATTTACGGCTTACGCGCACATAATTCGGCAACGAAGTCAGCCTGTATCTCTCTCGATGGGAATAACATAAAATAAAGCGTCAGTAGTATGCAAGCATAGAAGCGAAGTTTGTAAGGCAACAAATTGGTCTGGCAAAGAACGTAAGTTCGTATACTGCTGGATGCAATAGTATTTTGTTTCCTCTTCGGGTTTTCAAAGCATTCTGAGACTTCGTTAATCGTCAATGTTAAGCATTTTTTTCTGAAACAATTCGTTGTAATTTACACGTAATAGCGCACTTTCTGAGAAACTAAGTATCTTCGATTTTGTGACGTCCATATGTTCAAGAAATGAAAGATGAAATTACTGTGCGTGAAATAACTGACAGTGACATTTATTCTTCTTCTTGTGACAAATAATTCATTTTTTTTTTTTGAATAGTTAGCGATTTCCGAGAAAGTGGTCAGACAGGAATCTAAGAGCACAACGTAAATTACTGCTGATGAGACTACCAGTAAACGTCTTCATACTTTAGCTTGTCACAAGTATTTATCTGCGATCGAATCGTTAACAACAGTAGACAGAGAAGAAAGGTTCCCGCCACAATTTTTTCAGACTATACCACTATACATGAAACATTTTGATTCATCAAATGCATGTGAAACTACAACGAACTTCCATAGCTGCACTCGCCACACGTTCTCGAAAAGGCGGTTTTTTAAAAGTTGTGTTTATGAACTAAATTGATGATAAATCTTACAGGGAAGTAAGTTATGGTTACTTCATCATTTGGATCTCTAGGAGCGAGCTACAGCCACATTCTATGCATCTTTTTATTCTTTGAGACCCTCTTAAACAATTTTTCGTCATCTTGGAGATGTGTTCCGTCTATGCAACTAACTGAAGACAGTTTATTAGCATACGCGTTTCGCTTCCTTTATTTGTTAAGCATCATCACGAATAAAGGAAGCGAAACGCTTATGGCAATAAACAAACTGCCTTCACTTAGTTACATAGACGGAACGTACCTCCATGAATTTTAAATCAACTAAGTAACGACGGAAAACAGAAATAATGGCGAGTTTTTCGGGTGTTTCTATAGATGTATTTTTACAATGTGGTGCTACACTCCATTACTAACTCATATTCCGAAACGTAAAATCCAAAACAAGACGTCGATGTGAATGAGAATAAAATGACATAATGTGACATTTACGACAGTTTTCAGAACACAATCAATATTTTATTATGCATTCATGGAAACCTGTGGTCAGCAAAAATTTAACCGTATTATGTACTGTAACCCATTTTTCGGTACATTGAAGAATAGCGTGCCTGTGTCGGCTGCTAGTTTTATCGAGTTTGTGTCGCTGTGGCGCTGCAGTGCGCATGCGCGGATCTGAGCAGATTACTTTTCATTGGTTGGTGCGAGGAGAACTGACAACAGTGTTTTGGTTCGCTAGGACCGTTCCGCATCACTTTCGAAATGCGTAGTGAATAATGTTGGGGCTCTGCTTCGAAAACAAGACCGTTCGGAGCCCTCGTGTGCCGAATCGACCGGCAAAATGGCGGAAAAGTACAGAATAGGGCCCCTGGAATGAGACTCGTCGTCGTGCCGTTGCGGGAACAAGACCGACCATTTCCCGTTCCTGGGAACTATAAGTAGAAAGCCGCCACTGAAGTGAACTACAAAAGACTTTTCCTTAGTATTCGTTCCTCGCTCCTTCCATTCATCTTGGTTCCAGTTCCTTTGGACCCTTTAGTTCGCGAACGACTCATCTCTAATAACGACATAATTTTGCAGGTACATTGAGGAGCATATATGAATACCGTCTGCAGATATGAGTACAGTTAACAGTAAATAACGAATTAAGCGTTATGTCTGATGTAGCAGTTTCACTAAATGAACAGCGACAATGTAGTAAGCGATGGATCTTTTGCCTCTCAGCATTTTGTGGGGTTGCCAGCGAGAAAAATGTCATACAGATTTGAAATCATGTATCAAGTTTGTTCCAAGTCATGAGTTACAGTACTTTTTGACCTCTATCCTCGCTCCCATCACAGGTAGGTGGTCATTATCCCCAGCGATTCTCTCCAGACATTAAGTGAAATGTGTACCAAGTTTGGGTGAATTCGGTCCATTTGCTTAGGGGGAATGTACTCGCTGATTACCCAACATTGCCTGGTTATGTATCTATTCCAATCGTCTATTAATCTATGTATTTCTTCCCCCCATCTCTCTGTCCATCTCCTCCTAATCCCTCTGTTTCCTCCTCCTTCCCTCCCTGTCCATTTTTTCGTCCCCTTCTCTGCCCATTTGCTCCTTCCTTCTCTATCTTCTCACCCCCCTCTATATCTTCCTCACCTCATCCCATGTTCTCTTCCCCACTCTCTTCGTCCATTTCCTGCTTCCTCTCACTCTGTCCAACTTCTCCAACCCCTATCTCTCCCTCCTCACTTCTTATCTTTGACTGTCCATTTCTTCCTTCCTATCTCTCTGCCCATCTCCTCTTCGACCCTTTCTGTCCACCTTTCTCATTTCTCTGTCTAGTCATCTCTTTCCTTTCTCTGTCCATCTCCTCCTTTCTCCCTCTCTCTGTACATCTCCTACTCCCCATTTTGTGTCCATTTCCCCTCACAGTGTCCATCTCCTCTTTCCCCCCTATCTGTGTCCATCTCCTGCTTCCCCTATTTGTCCATTCAACTCCTCCTCCCCACACCCTTCTTCCCTCTTTCTCTCTTAATGTTGTTATGGATATCCCAGTAGGAGTATGCAGCTTCCTAACCCCAGAGTATTTGTTCTCAGTAAGAAGTACGTGTACCAAGTTTGATTGAAATCTATCCAGCCGTTTAGGAGGAACCTCCAGCTGTGGCTTTACCCATGTACACATATCACATATATTTAACATATTTCACACTTACTTGTGCGCATAGTTCACCTATATCTCTAGGGAATTTCGCCCTGCAATTCCGTTTTCCTGCACCTCTGTGTTCATGACGTCATATATTCTGAATTATAAACTCCTTAATAAACAGGTAAAACAGTGAAGTAGCAGTTCGGAGAAGTTTGCAATAACGAGCTGCTGACAGGGACAGTGATATTTTTGACCAATGATTCCATATTTATCATCATTAGCCATTAACAGATTAGGCCCATCAGCCTGTTCTGGCCCAATCTATTTTTACCTCGGTCTGCCTGATGAGTAGGTATCAATGACATTGCCATTTTCGGAATCCTTGTATTGTACATTATTTGTAAATGATCTTCCCACTTGCTTCTGCGTTCAGTTTATCCTGTGTAGGATATATTTGTAACTGATTCAGTATATCCTTGCTTGTTATTATATCTAGTCATGTCTGTCTTTATAGTGCACCAATAAATTTCATTTGTTTGGCTTGAACCTATTTTAAAATTCCATCATCAAAAATAATCTTTGCACTTGCATTTGGTGGCTGCCCTGGATTGCTATGGTTACTGATTTTGAAACAGAAATTTTGAAGTTACATTATTTACAATTATCATGAAGTAAATAGGTAGCTCTTGGAAGATAGTCTTCAGTACTTTGTATGATCACTCAGTAATTAGCATCATATGCTAGCACAGTTAAAGTAGTACTTCCTAACTTAATTCCAGGTTGTGCCAGATACTTCCATCTGTGTAGGATATCGTTCATATAAAGGTTAAAAGGCGCAAGTGGTGTTAGACACACGTGTCTTACTCTTTCGTTAATCACTACATTTCCGCCACTGCAATTAGATACAATGAGTCTGAAGCAGGTATCATTAAAAACTTTTTATACAAATTATTATTTGTTGAGGATAGCCTATTTACCATTGTATTCCACAATCCACTCATGTCTACCTTAAAGATGATCCTCGCTAGATCTACAAACACCATATAGGACTTCAAACTGCATTCCTTTCTTTCCTCTATTAGCCGTTTCATAGTAAATACCTTGTCAATACAAACTCTTACTTTTAGAAAACCATCAAGTTGTTCTTGCAAGAGTGATTCTATTGCCTTTAATCGGTCATTTAATATACCAGTGTATAGTTTATACATCGCGTTTGATATACTTGTAACTCTGTAGTTTCTTAGTTTATTTCTTTCTCCTTTCTACAGTACTGAAGAAACAGTGTCATAACTCGTGTATTTGGTATCCTCATTGTAAGATGGCAGGTGTTCAGTAGGTGAAGAAGGTGGAGTTTGAGCATCAGTCTTTGAATCTTCTTGAATTCTGTATTTATGCCCTTTGGGATAGATTCTCTACTACTGGTGGTTTTACATTCTTAGATTTTCTTATTTCTGCCTATAAACCTCCTAATGTTACTAAGTCAATATTTTTACTATTTATTCAGTCCTATCTTTAGGCTGAGTATAAATGTCTGTCTTAGAGTTTAATCACATACTTTTATAACACTCAGTTCATTCTTGATATCTTATCACATCCATTTATGTGTTGCTTCTTTCCAGTTAGTTTAAGTTCTTTAATAAAGTGTTGTCTCCCATATACATCGTGTTCCACACAACTCACATATTTTTCCCAACTGTCTCTATGTGCTCATGTTACAGAGTTGAGAACGATTCTTGTAGGTATATAATGTAGCATATGTTGCTGTTTTTAACTGTAGTAAGTTTAGTGAGTTATTTTCTTATCTGTGAGGGCCTTTTCTATTTTGTCATTCCATATTCTCAAACGTTTCTTTCGTTTCACCGTGGTTTGCTGGCCCAATAGTCCATTCGCTAGTGTTTTCATACCCCTGCCATTCTTCATTAGTATCCATAGTTTTTATTTTCTACTAAATATTTGCTGTTAGGGAAGTGCTACCAATTTTTCCTGCAGGTCTACAGTTTCCTTCCTTTTATTTTAGAGTACTAATCCGTCTCTTAGTTTTGACATATTTTGGCCACCTACAGATAATGGTCGCTGTAAATATTATATTCTCTGTATATTGCTACATCATTGAAGTAGTAGCATAATGTTCATTCTAGGACACTTTTTATATCAAATTGAGATGCTAATTAATTAAATAGATCATCTAAACAACCTTCCTCCAAGTCCACTTAACATATTCTTATGTTAACTGATTTATAACCCATGAGGGTTGACGTATGATTGCCAGGCTATAATCCATCCTTATGAGAAACCCCCCACTCATCCCTCTCTCCCTTCTCCTTCCCCACTGCTGTGGGAAAACTGGTACATTCTTCCCTCACACCTCCCTAGCTCATTTGAGAGCCACTTTTCCTGCTCCTAGGGACCCCTCCGTCCTCCCATCCCCTCCCCCCTTTGCCCTTACAATCCCGGCCCCCCACTTACCCTCCCCATCTCCATCTGTAAATTTTCAGGAAAAAGATTATGTGTATGCTGGAGATGAAGGATCTCACAACACGAAATTCAAATCAATTTTAATAATAATAATATATTGTTCAATTCAGTTTCCATATTCTTTATTTAATCAATTTGCAGGAGACAGGACTCCCCCACTTGGGTAGAGCCCACATCCACACCCTCCCTCCTGCCCCCATATCCCATGACGTAATAACTTTATACAGGGTGTTACAACAAGGTATGGCCAATCTTTCAGAAAACATTCCTCACACACAAATAAAGAAAATATGTTATGTGGAGATGTGTCCATAAACCCTTAATTTCCGGGGTATACACACCAACCTGTATTAGTACCTGTTGGGGAATAGAAGGATTTTCATATACGTAAGTACCCTCATTCATCCATATTTTTGGTGTATTTACCTCAGTTTTACGTATTTTCCATCAATTTTGGTAATTTTACCAGGTTTTTCGTAATTTAAATGTATTTTACCCAATTATTTGAGTTCAAAACCACAACTCTCTACCACTTATCACGGCAACACAATGACTCATCGCGTCGATCTCATGACGTTATCAGCAAATGACATTTCAGCTGTATTGTCTATTCATGTATCATTGCTGAAGCACCCCATCCATAATTTTGCGAATCCTACATACATGTGGACACATTGTGAATCCTTTTGCACTGCTTACATCACATAAAACAAATACTGTTTATTAGTGTCGCAAATAGCCATCAGCTGACAGCATGTGCGAAAACTATGTTCCTTATCAGAATCAATTCGGTAGGATTTTATTACGATTACCCATCTCTCTCTATCTGGGTGAGACTCACAAGGTGTTCTCACGTTCATGAATCCTGGGCAATACTCTAGATGATCTTTTATGTATCTTGCAACTGTTCCTGGTCTTCAACCAGCCCTCCATACAATATTGTCTCCGATGTAATTGGGAACTTACTAGGATCAGGAGGGCACTACAGAAGCTAAATTCCACGTTTCGTAAAGGAATGGAACGAGCTGAGTTCAATTCAATCAATACACTTGGACGTTTGGATCTTGGAAAGATCAGAAGACGAGTTCCAAACCTATGCTAGTTATATAGACCAGTATTCTCATTCCAGTACTGTAACTGCCACACAGTCCGCAGCTCGTGGTCGTGCAGTAGCGTTCTCGCGTGCCGCGTCCGGGTTCCCGGGTTCGATTCCCGGCGGGGTCAGTGATTTTCTTTGCATGGTGATGACTGGGTGTTGTGTGATGTCCTTAGGTTAGTTAGGTTTAAGTAGTTCTAAGTGCCATGGGACTGATGGCCATAGATGTTAAGTCCCATAGTGATGAGAGCCATTTGAACCATTTTTGTAACTGCCACTCTGCAAAGATTGTTTCATAACAATCTTACTCACGTCACCCGTACAAGTATGCGCGATATCTCTATATGTATGCATGCTGATGAGGGAAGCACTCCTTACTGGTGCATACTAGGTGTAGAAGTATGAAACGGGAATACCCCTTTAGATGGTGCCAGCCGTCAGTGTATGACCCATGAGACCACTCTGCAGCGGCATCTGCTTCCTGCAACAGCAGACGACGAATGTCGACACACAGTAACCCAAGTTTCTTCCATAGGTAACTGTTTCAAACCGGTAAACAGGTCGAGTTTGTGTCTACCAACTCCAATTTGCCGACAGAATTGGTTTTCAGCTATCATTTGAAGATAACTGCTACAGAATCGCATCGAATGATTGTCAAAGCTTTCAGCGATCATGCTCTTCGGAAAACACAGTGTTCCGAGTGGTTCGAAAAATTCGAAGGTGGTGATTCTGACGTGAGAAACGACGAGCGCGGGAAAGCACCGAAAAAGTTCGAAGACAATGAATTGTAGGCCTTATTGGATGAAGATGGTACGCAAACTCAAGAGGAACTCGCGGAACAGTTTATTGTGATGCAGAAGGCCGTTTCTCTTCGGTTGAAAGCTATATGAAAGGTGCAGAAAGTTTGGTAAAGGGGTTCCACATGAACTGAATGAAAAACAGCAACTCGAAAGACCACTTGTGAAATGCTGCTCGGCAGACACAAAAGAAAGTCGTTTCTCCATCGAATAGTGACAGGCGATGAAAAATGGACCGCAAGCGTCGTAAATCGTAGGTGAATCCAGACAAACCATCGATATCCAATGAAAGACCAAATCTCTTTGGAAAGAAGACAATGCTCTGTGTTTGGTGGGATCAGAACGGTGTCATCTATTATGAGTTTCCAAAACCTGACGAAACCGTTAACACTGATCACTACCAACAGCAAATGATCGATTTAAATCTAGCATTACATGAAAAAACGACCGGAATATGAAAACAGGCCACACAAATTCATATTGTTCCATGCTAACGCCTCATGAAACACAGCAAAACTTCCCAGGGAAACGATCTGGGCGTTAACCTGGGAAACACTAGAGCATGCAGCTTATTCTTCAGACTTAGTTCGGTCAGATTATCATCTATTTGCATCACTGGGAGACGCTCTCGCTGAACAAAGCTTCAATTCATATGAAAATGTCGAAAATGGCTCGCTAACAGTTTAGCTTCAAAAGGAAACCTTTTTTTTTTGTTTTTTGCATGGCATTCATAGTTTGCCGGGGAGGTGGTAGAAATGTATAAATAGCAGTGGAGGTTATTTTGAATAAAATATTGTTTATTAGTTTCAAACAACAGACGTGTAATTATTGCAACCAATTTCATACTTCTACTCCTCGTAGTAGACATGAGTCTGATATATTTGACTTATTATAGTAATATAATCGTTGCTGAAGAAGAAGAAGAAGAAGAAGAAGAAATGTATGGTTTATGCACGAAGGAGCTTGACATGGAAAAAATGTGAAAAATTTTACGTAAATCACTTGTGTTCTCCAGTCTGGACTGTCGTTCTAGTGTTAGGAGTCCATATCAAGGAGGTACTGGAGAGAGAATAATCACAAAACAGAAATACCCATTTCCAAGGCTACACGGTTCTGCACATAAATATGCCATAACGTCAAAGCAGTGTGTTTCCAATATATTAATCACGTGGCATGCAATGCTATTAATACTCCAATGCAAGAAATATACAGTATTTCCATCACCTGACATAAATTTACCCTGCATGTTTTCTGTCCCATTCACTATGGCGAGAAACTTAAAATGAAAAAATACTACCTTTTACCCCAAAGGAACATACAGTATACCGCTTTTCAGAGATGTATTGCGCTCACTGTTCACATCCAATTACAGCTCAGAAATTGTGCTATGCTCGTATCAATCATGTGAAATGATGGTCAGCAAAGGACAAATACTGAAACAACGACATCTTATGAGGAAATAGATATATGCATAGCAGCTGCGTTTGGCATGTGAAATTACACGCCATGCTGTACTAACTCCGTGAGCAGAACACAATCTCTTCCGTACACAACGTCTGTTAAGATAATATATGCACAGGGATTGCAGCACCTCACAAACGCTTGTCACTGACCTAGAATCACTGCAGTTAAGAAATTGAAGACTTAATTTCTACCCAAAATGTTCCAGGGATATGGAGTATTTCACATATGTGTCCGTTCGTCTAGAGGAGGGTGCTGAAATAGGTTTTCCATCGGTTTTGTGGACATGATTACCCACACAAGGGTTGTAAGTCCTCTACTGAATGTGGTTTGGAGTGGTTTGCTGTTTGCGAGTGCATGTACTTAGAGATCTAAATCGCACACAGAATATGCATTTGTATGAGTCAAATGCACTTTATACCGCACAACAGATGCAGCCCAAGACAGAAATGGAAAAAATGGTTAAATGTGCGATAAAATGACCTACGATAACATCTCCTTCTCTTTCTAGAAAGACGCATCAGTCTGCTGTTAAATCCTTCCTCATCACAACACCTCTCAAAGTATTACTGCACCTACTTTTTAAGATACTTTAACACAAATCCATGTCAGTTTAGCTACAGATAATTCTCTTTTCTAGGAAATCATCCAAGACAATAATCAGTTTATTTGTATTCCTATTACCTCACTAGACATATAGCAGAATATTGTTAAAAACCATGCAGCAACTGTTCTGTAAGGTATTTGTTGGATGACCCTAGATGGTTATGACAGGTAGAGAGAACAAAGAGATACTTTGTAAATCTTGTTTATTAGAGTTTACAACACTTTAAAAAATCGAACATGCTATCCATTCAATAGTTTTATATTGCAGCCATAAGTTTCCAATACAAACCTCTTTCGCTAAGGAGGACGTAAAGTTGGTCGTAGTCACATGTCCAACTACTTCATAAAAAACTATAAGGTGGTTCCTGATAAATTTGTGGTCACACCTGAGCTTGTGATCTGACATATATAAATTTGTTATTCTACAACTGGTCGTCATACATGTTAAACAATTAATTCCAGCCGCCGTATCGCCATCCACGAAAAATTATTGTTTCCATGGTTCCCAGTCGTTCCATTTCGACTTTTTCTCAGATTTCTCTGGCTGTCACACGCACTGTTTCCATATACATGGATTTTCCTGCACCAAGCAGATATGTAAGTACTCCCTATTTCTCCATCAACTTTCCTACATTTTTTGGCATCTTACCTCAATTTATACGTATTTTCCGTTAGTTTTCATAATTTTACCGATTTTATGCCATGAGCAGAAGTGACATATGAATTTAATTAATTAGTCAATCAATTTGATTTCAAGGACGTGCCGCCCTGTGGTTGGAATCGATGCCTAGAGTACTATGGATATGATTCACGAGTTGTAGTAATCAGGCGCTTCTACATTGTGGCATGATGTTTTGACGAAATTTCAATCTCCCACATCCACAGGCAGAGGTGACCATCGTAATAAAATGAGCTATATTACCGAATTTATGAAGTGATGCATAATATAAACTTGATATTTACAACTCCTCAGTGCTGGTACCTTAAGTGACTTCGTATGTGATAAAGCATTTGGTTATTTGAAGAGAGTTCGAAAGTGAGAAGGCATCCTGTGACAGAGGTAGTGCATGCACTTAGCCCTCCAGCATGAGGCAGAAGCTAGTTTAATATTCTAGTCCTGTGATGCAGGAAGTAGCAGATATAAAGCTGTAAGAACAGACATTCTTTTATCTGATGAGAGAATACTTAGAGGAAGTGTACCCTATGCTATACTGTTGTACAGGATTTTCACAAGTGACGATAATTTGGCTATGTGAAAATGTGTGTCTTCTTTTGTCGAAAATAACTCGTTTAAAATGGAAGAAATCTAAATTTCATGTGAGAAATTCGATGTGTGTGGGCAACAATATCCCTGTCACAGATTGGGTAAAGTGGATTTTTTTAGACTTAGGAGAGTCTGTCAGGGGTGGAAATAGAACTATATGCCCAATCCGTACGTGTTCGTCTCACAGTGTCTGCAGTTAGAAGCAGACCAGAAGCTGAGGCTTAGCCTGTGACGACTGGTTGGTTACAATGACTGCTTCGACCTGACGTGTCCGCTCTTGCCTGCAGTTGCTGGGACAAGTCAAGGGGGACGGCACTCTCTGGATGGCTGAACTGTGCAGTATGTTGGTTGAGAATTGCACATGTATACTGCATGAGGTGATTCCGTATGACGAGTGTTTGGGCTGGACGATTATTCCACCCATGTAAATTGATCGGTTGACTGGTTCATGGTCACAGTGCACAGTGACAGTTTCTCCCGCCTCTGAGTGGCTGGTATGGTTAGAGATGTGCACACAAGAGCCAGCATGACTGATGCACGTGCAAGCCTCTCCGAACCTGCGCATGCACGAAGATGTGATGTTCTCATTAGGGTGAGTCCTGGCATGCCTGTAACCGACGAGAGCTTCACGGTCGTGAGTGTGTGCGATGAGAAGGTTTCTTTCATAAGATATGTTTAGTGTAAGGTCGAAACGTCATGGTAGAGGAGCGCGCTTGTGCTTTCAAATGTTGGTGCATACAGGGCCTCGGATATATTTATCGCTACAATCTATGTGTGGCGGGAAATTTAATTGCTTCATTTGCAACATGTTTGTGATCCTCAGGTGTTGAAAATATATATATGAAGAAGAATCACTGTAAAGTTTTGATGAGTGTTTCAAGCGATCTGCTCTAAATTGTTAAACAATTAATTTGATAGGGTAGTGCAAATAGAGTAGTTTCCACCATATTTGATATCGCAATTTTGTCAGCTCTCCGTTTCTCCCCAGCATTAGCCAACAGGAACGCACTATTCTGAGGTGCAGGGGACATTGTTTAATCCATCAGTTTCATTAATAAGCATATCTGTTTGATATCAAGTGTCCCAGAACGAACATTATCCAACTACTCATTCACTATAAATATTCCTTTCCATTAGCTAGCACGTAGCTTACGGTTGACCACTCCTATGGAGTGTATCATACCTTCAAGGAACTATAACTGCAAAATTAGAACATCTTCCAGGCATTATTGTTAATTTTATCTTTTGTGATCTTTTCTACAATGTCCTTGAATGAATATTCCAAACTCGGGCTTTCCAGCTTCCATAATGGTATACCATATCTGTTTTATTAATCTCTATGGTGACAGGTTATAAATTCTCATTTAATTTCACCATATCTTATTTCTGCCATCTTCTGTACTATGAATTCCTACTATCGCTCTATATCCTCTAGGCATTTTAAAACGAACTGACATAAATGTCCCATTATAAAAGATGCATGCTGTTATTTTTTCTTTCCATTTGTGGTCAACCATTAAAATATTCGATATTGAGTGAAAGATGTGAACTTGTTTCACTCTCTTTTCTTGATTTATATCGCTTTAATCTTACTCTTATTTTGCTACATCTAAATCACACTGATACGTCACGGAGAATGGGAGAAAGAACTTAATCCATTTTCCTTAAATTTAGCAGTTTCTCTCTCTCTCTTCTGTTGCTATAACGGTTTCTCCTCTTCATCTACATCCACACCCGTACTCCGCAAGCCACCCAACGCTTTGTGGCGGAGGACACCTTACGTGCGACTGTCATTACCTCCCCCTCCCGTTCCAGTAGCGTATGGTTCGCGGGAAGAACGACTGACAGTAAGCCTCCGTGCGCTCTCGAATCTCTCTAATTTTACATTAGTGATCTCTTCGGGAGGTATAAGTAGGGGGAAGCAATATATTCGATACCTCATCCAGAAACTCACCCTCTCGAAACCTGGACAGCAAGCTACGCCGCGATGCAGAGCGCCTCTCTTGCAGAGTCTGCCACTTGAGTTTGCTAAACATCTGCGTAACGCTATCACACTTACCAAATAACCCTGTGACAAAACGTGCCGCTCTTATTTGGATCTTCTCTATCCCCTCCGTCAACCCGACCTGGTACGGATCCCACACTGATGAGCAATACTCAAGTATAGGTCGTACGAGTGTTTTGTAAGCCACCTCCTTTGTTGATTGACTACATTTTCTAAGGACTCACCCAATTAATCTCAATCTGGTACCCGCAATTAATTTTATATGATCATTCCACTTCAAATCGTTCCGCATGCATTCTCCCAGACATTTTACAGAAATAACTGCTACCAGTGTTTGTTCCGCTATCATATAATCATACAATATGGGATCCTTCTTTCTATGTATTCGCAATACATTACATTTGTCTATGTTAAGGATCAGTTTCCACTCCCTGCACCAAGTGCCTATCCGCTGCAGATCTTCCTGCATTTCGCTGCAATTTTCTAATGCTGCAACTTCTCTGTATACTACAGTATCATCCGCGAAAGGCCGCAAGGAACTTCCGACACTATCTACTAGGAACTTTATATATATTGTAAGAGCAATGGTCCCATAACACTCCCCTGTTGCACGCCAAAGGTTACATTAACGTCTGTAGACGTCTCTCCATTGAGAACAACATGCTGTGTTCTGTTTGCTAAAAACTCCTCAATCCAGCCACACAGGTGGTCTGATATACGGTAGGCTCTTACTTTGTTTATCAGGCGACAGTGCGGAACTATATCGGACGCCTTCCGGAAGTCAAGGAAAATGGCATCTACCTGGGAGCCTGTATCTAATATTTTCTGGGTCTCATGAACAAATAAAGCGAGTCGGGTCTCACACGATTGCTGTTTTCGTAATCCATGTTGATTCCTACAGAGTAGATTCTGGGTTTTCAGAAACGACATGATACTCGAGCAAAAAACATGTTCTAAAATTCTACAACAGATCGACGTCAGAGATATAGGTCTATAGTTTTGCGCATCTGCTCGACGACCCTTCTTGAAGACTGGGACTACCTGTGCCCTTTTCCAATCATTTGGAACCCTCCGTTCCTCTAGAGACTTGCGGTACACGGCTGTTAGAAGGGGGGCAAGTTCTTTCGCGTACTCTGTGTAGAGTCGAATTGGTATCCCGTCAGGTCCAGTGGACTTTGTTGAGTGATTCCAGTTGCTTTTCTATTCCTTGGACACTTATTTCGATGTCAGCCATTTTTTCGTTTGTTCGAGGATTTAGAGAAAGAACTGCAGTGCGGTCTTCCTCTGTGAAACAGCTTTGGAAAAAGGTGTTTAGTATTTCAGCTTTATGCGTGTCATCCTCTGTTTCAGAGCCATTATCATCCGAGAGTGTCTGGATATGCTGTGTCGAGCCATTTACTGATTTAACGTAACACCAGAACTTCCTAGGATTTTCTGTCAATTCGGTACATAGAATTTTACTTTCGAATTCACTGAACGCTTCACGCGTAGCCCTCCTTACGCTAACTTTGACATCGTTTAGCTTCTGTTTGTCTGAGAGGTTTTGGCTGCGTTTAAACTTGCAGTAAAGGTCTCTTTACTTTCGCAGTACTTCCCTAACTTGTTGTTGAACCACGGTGGGTTTTTCCCGTCCCTCACAGTTTTACTCGGCACGTACCTGTCTAAAAAGCAATTTACGAGTGCCTTGAACTTTTTCCAATATTGTCTGTGTCAGAACAGTAACTTTCGTTTTGATCTGTTAGGTAGTCTGAAATCTGCCTCCCAATACTCTTGCTAAATAGATAAACCTTCCTCCCTTTTTTTATAATCCTATTTACTTCCATATTCAGGGATGGTGCAACGGCCTTATGATCACTGATTCCCTGTTCTGCGCTTACAGAGTCGAAATGTTCGGGTCTGTTTGTTGTCAGTAGGTCCAAGATGTTATCTCCACGAGTCGGTTCTCTGTTTAGTTGTTCGAGGTAATTTTCGGATAGTGCACTCATTATAATGTCACTCGATACTCTGTCCCTACCACCGGTCCTAAACATCTGACAAGGGAACCTCCCCATCGCACCCCCCTCACATTTAGTTATAAGTTTGCACAGTGGATAGGTCTTGAAAAACTAAACACAGATCAATCGAGAAAACAGGAAGAAGTTGTGTGGAACTATGAAAAAAATTTGTAAAATATTCAAAGTGAGTAGTCCGTGCGAAGATATGCAACATCAATGACTATAGGACTGAAGGAGCGCCGTGGTCCCGTAGTTAGCGTGAGTAGCTGCGAAATGAGAGGTCCTAGGTTGAAGTCTTCCCTCGGCTGAAAAATTTAGTATCTTTCTTTTTCGCAAAGTTATGATTTGTCCGTTCGTTCATTGACGTCTCTGTTCACTGTAATAAGTTTAGTGTCTGTGTTTTGCGACCGTAACGCAAAACCGTGCGATTAGTAGACGAAAGGACGTGCCTCTCCAATGGGAACCGAAAACATTTGATCGCAAGGTTATAGGTCAATCGATTCCTCCACAGGAAAACACGTCTGATATATTCTATACGACACTGGTGACGGCATGTGTGTCACATGACAGAAATATGTTGTCTACCCACCTAACTCGTACACTTGGCGAATGGGTAAAAAGATTCTTCTACCTTGCCCGATTTAGATTTTCTTGTGGATGTGATAATCACTCCCAAAAATTGATGAAAATATAAGCGTTGTGTTACATAAACTGAAAATAAAAAGAAACTTTTCACCCGAGGGTAGGTTTGATCCAAGGACCTCCCGTTCCACAGCTGCTCACGCTAACCACAGAACCACGGCGCTCCTGAGCTCGTGTGAGCCTTGATGTTGCCTATCATACGTATGGACTACTCAGCTGGTATATTTTGCTTATTTTTTCATAGTTCCACACAACTTCCTCCTGTTTTCTCGATTGATCTGTGTTCAGTTTTTCAAGGCCTATCCACTGTGCCAACTTATAACTAAATCTGAGGGGGGTGCGATGGGAAGGTTCCCTTGTGAGTTTCCTATATCTGGTAAATTGAAATCTCCACCTAAGACTATAACATGGTGAGAAAATTTCTCTTGCTTTGACTGTTACGCTTGAAAGCATTGGTGAGCCGTCTGAATGTTTTGCAGAGGCCAAGGAAGTCTCTTTGCTTATTCTTTCAATTAGTAGTACCAACATTTAGTATCTCGCTTTTCAAGTATCTTTGGTGCCGCAAAGAGGTCTCCCTGAATCAATTTTAACGAATCACAGGCCATCCCGCTTCGTTCGGGTTGTCTGCTGAAATAATAAGCAACTTCTACGTCTTATCTACTCATCCCCATTGGCTAAGGAGCCGACGCCGCCTCCCTGTGCTAAAAACTTCTGTCTCTTTTCTTGAGCAACGGATGACCTTGGTGAATCGTCTTCTAGTTTACACACGCACATGCCCACACACAGAAACAGACACAAGCAAGAAAGAAGTATACTTTAAATACGGAGTGGGCAAAGTAAAAGTGGCCCGTAAAATATTTCATTCACCTTAAGAGAGACCCACCAACTTACATCACCTACACGTAAAGCTGATGAATTAAATGTGTTGCCAGTCTTAAGGTCGATGAAATATTTTCCGGGCCACTTTCATTTCGTCAAATTTTTATTATCCCAAAATAAGGTAGGCCACAAATTTTACGAATTACCATGAAATCCTTCGTTGACGGGGTAAATGAAATATTTTCTCTAAGGAAAGGCAAGCGGAAGATCTAATCGAATCAGTAAGAGGATTGCCGCCTGCCGGGTATGGAGTCCCAGACTACTTCACCTGTATTCAACCTCTCGGACCAGAACAAGAACCATTAGTTCGAGTTAATGGAATTTCCTTCTTGCGCTCCGGAAATCTCTCTGCTCTGCAGAGATCGAGCTACATTTCAGCAAACTGCGTAGCGGCACTCACGGCGGAAATTCGTCCCCATAAATCTCGACACGCTGCACCGAGGCGATGAGCCATCGTCCAGAGTTGGGCAAGAAGATAGAGCGAGTCGGCAGCCAACTAGAGGGCTGGCGTGGCGGCACTTGGGTGGGAGTAAATGGGTTGAGCGAGGAGGAGGGGGAGGGGACGGCACTGAAACACTGGGTCCTTATCTTCTCGCCGCCGCCTACTGCGGGATGCTTAATGCCGCGGGCGCGTAAACAACAGAGGCGGGGATGAATGTTCAGCTAGCTGCGCCTCGAACTGACACCGTCTTGCCTGTTCTACAAGCGACCGCGAACAAAAACACAACGCAGCAGTTCATAGGGACAGTCATACAGTCGCAACGTGCATCGGTTAAGGTCACTCAACGACTAGTATAATTTAATACGAGGGCCGTTCAGAGAGTAACCTCCGGTTGATTTAAAAAAAAAAATACACCAAGTTAAATAAAAATATTTTAATATATACATCTTACAACTACATCTTTGCACTATTTTTCTACATAGTCTCCATAGTGATTGAGGCACTTATCGTATCTCTTCACAAGCTTTGAAGTTCCTTCTGCATAAAAATCACCCGCTTGTGCCTGGAGCCAGCCTGTGACCGCATCTTTGAGCTTTTCGTCGTCATCAAACCGCTGTGACCCGAGCCATTTCTTAAAATGCATGAAGAGGTGATAATCACTTGGCGCCAGGTCTGGGCTGTAAGGTGGATGGTTGATAACGTCCCACTTGAAGGACTCAAGAAGGGCCGTTGTTCTGCGAGCAGAGTGAGGACGGGCGTTATCGTGCAAAAAAACGATACCGGAAGTCAGCATACCACGGCGTTTGTTCTGCATAGCCCGTCGTAACTTTTTTATTGTTTCACAGTACACGTCTTGATTAATGGTCGTACCACTTTCCATGAATTCAACCAACAACACCCCTTTGGCATCCCAAAACACCGTTGACATCAGTTTTCTGGCAGAAAAATCTTGCGAGGCTTTTCTTGGTTTGGTAGGCGAATTTGAATGTGCCCACATCTTTGATTGTTCTTTTGTCTCAGGGTTCACGTACTTAATCCAGGTTTCGTCACCGGTCACGATTCTGTTTAACAATGGTTCTCCTTCGTCCTCATAACGTGACAGAAAGTCTAATGCAGAGGCCATTCTTTGAGTTTTGTGGTGGTCGGTAAGAATTTTGGGCACCCATCGTGCACAGAACTTACGGTAACCCAATCTTGCTGTCACTATCTCGTCTTAGAAATCTGTGGAAAACCAGTAGACAACTCCGACATTGAGAAACGACGATTTTCCCGAACTTTTGCATCAACTGTCTGAACGAGTTCGTCAGTCACCAATGATGGTCTACCACTCCTCTCTTCATCATGAACGTTTTCTCGTCCACTGTTAAATAAACGTACCCATTCACGGACAACTCCTTCACTCATAACTCTTGGTCTGTACACGGCACAAAGCTCACGATGAATAGCTGCTGCAGAATATCCTTTGGCTGTAAAAAACCTTATGACAGCACGCACTTCACATTTGACGGGGTTTTCTATTGCAGCACACATTTCAAACTGCCACAAAAACTAAACTAGCGCAGGTACGACGTTCACTCGACCACGGCTTGATGCCGACTGACCTGTTGAGTGCGTGAACGCACAGATGGCGTCGCTACTCCCCCCACAACCCGCACTGTGACCAATCGGGGGTTACTTTCTGAACCGCCCTCGTACATTACTGGACATTAAAATTGCTACACCACGAAGATGACGTGCTACAGACGCGAAATTTAACCGACAGGAAGAAGATACTGTCATACGGCAAATCATTAGCTTTTCAGAGCATTCACACAGGGTTGGCGCCGGTGGTGACACCTACAACGTGCAGACATGAGGAAAGTTTCCAACCGATTCCTCATACACAAAGAGCAGTTGACCGGCGTTGCCTGGTGAAACGTTGTTGTGATGCCTCGTGTAAGGAGGAGAAATGCGTACCATCACGTTACCGACTTTGATAAGTGTCGGATTGTAGCCTATCGCGATTTCCGGTTCATCGGATCGAGACATTGCTGCTCGCATTGGTCGAGATCCACTGACTGTTAGCAGAATATGGAATCGCTGGGTTCAGAAGGGTAATACGAAACGCCGTGCTAGATCCCAACGGCATCGTATCACTAGCAGTTTGCAAGACAACAACCATCTGCACAAACAGTTCGACGGCGTTTGCAGTAGCATGGACTATCAGCTCGCAGACCATGGCTGCGGTTACCCTTGACGCGGCATCACAGACAGGAGCGCCTGCGATGGTGTACTCAACGACGAACCTGGGTGCAAGAATGTCAAAACGTCATTTTTTCGGATGAATCCAAGTTCTGTTCACAGCATCATAATGGTGGAATCCGTGTTTGGCGACATCACGGTGAACGCACATTGGAAGCGTATATTCGTCATCGCCATACTGACGTATCTACGGCGTGATGGTATGGGGTGCCATTGGTTACACGTCTCGGTCACCTCTTGTTCGCATTGACGGCACTTTGAAAAGTGGACGTTACTTTTCAGATGTGTTACGACCCGTGGCTCTACCCTTCATTCGATCCCTGCAAAACCCTACATTTCAGCAGGATAATGCACGCCCGCGTGTTGCAGATACTGTATGAGCCTTTCTGGATACAGAAAATGTTCGACTGCTGCCCTGGCCAGCACGTTCTCCACATCTCTCACCAATTGAAAACATCTTGGCAATGGTGGCCGAGCGACTGGTTCGTCACAATACGCCAGTCACTACTGTTGATGAACTGTGGTATCGTGTTGAAGTTGCTTGGGCAGCTGTACCTGTACACGCTATCCAAGCTCTGTTTGACTCAGTGCATAGGCGTATGAAGGCCGTTATTACGGCTAAAGGTGGTTGTTCTGGGTACTGATGTCTCAGGAACTATGCACCCCAAAAAATTGCGTGAAAATGCAAACATATGTCAGTTCTAGTATAATATATTTGTCCAATGAATACCCGTTTATCATCTGCATTTCTTCTTGGTGTAGCAATTTTAATGGCCAGTAGTGTATTTTATTTCATACTGATGATTGATATCCATGAAGTAGTATTAGGAACTAATAGCCAATGGTAAACAAGCTGCACTTGGCATCGTCTTATTGAACGTTTGGAACTTCCCCTTAGTAAAATTATGAATGACTGTGTTAGTAAACTCCTTCCTTTTTTGATACAAAGACAGCCGAGTGAAACTGAACGTACTAAGACAGATCTCTCTTTACTTATTCTGGTCATCACTAAACTGACACACAATATTTTTTAGCGTAACGCAATCTGACTTTCAAAAATCCCCACAAAAGAATGGCCTTGACGAACAATAACCTATACCTTTCATGAATCACTTACGTCACAAACATCTTCGTTACTCTAACTACTGCAATACAGCGAGCGCCAATACTGCCAGCAAATAAAAGATTCAAACTACGGAAGGCCGTAACTACTGATAGGCATACTGAGCAAATGAAACATCTTGACAGAGAACAGTTAATGTATTTAGCTTAATAATGTCCAAAAGTCATCTATCAATTCATGACATCACTCTCTCCACATCCACCACTGCTGGCGGCTCACCTCTATTGTGTTATAACCAGGAATAACACAATAACCTCGTCAGTCTGGTTTATTAAATCACAAATCCCTTTTTAACAATTATGTTAGCCAAGCGTCTACCCAGGCTCACAATCAGAAGTAATGCATAATTAAAGTTTGGTTATACCAATGTTCAAATGTGCATAGTGGGGTGCACGTCCCGTAATTATTCCCACGTCCAGTGAAGTTTAGTCTCTCCGAGCAGACAGGTAACCTCGAGTGGTGCGGGGAGTCATCCACAAGCAGCTGGAACACGGCGTATTGCACTTCCCGATGAGAACTGTCGTTTGCGGCGGCGGCCGGGTTTATATAAGGCTTGCTAGTTAGTGGAGCCGTCGGCTGGGGTCGCTGTTTTCCAGGGAAAACCAATCGCAATGTTTCCTGGCGTAGCCAATTGCTGTGTGCTGACAAACGCGCGCACGCGAAGGCGGCCAGCGATGGTAGGCGCGAGCCGCCCGGAGAAGTGCGGCCAGCGATATATTTCTCGGCCACATGAGGGAGCGTGCGTGTGCAAACGGCCAGCGAAGGAAGCAGCGGGCCGCCCAGAGAAGTGCGGCCAGCGATGTATTTGGCGGCCGCGAACTGGAGCGCGTTGTTCGGTGTTTGTTAGAAGTGGTGTATACCACATCCCTTCCCCGGTGGGGAAGCGTGGAAACATTGGCTGCGAATGGACGCCACGTCCATGGCGTCCTCCTCCTCCAAAACCTCCGCGTCGGCGGTGAGACTGGGCAGAGAGCATACGGGCGAAAACGCCCCGGCCGGGGGCGAAGGTTATAGCGTGCGGACCGCGGCAGCAGAGGGGGCAGTGCAGGAGGAGCCAGTGGCATGTCTTCATCGGCATCCGGAGTGACCTGGGTGTGGCGATCGGGGGAGACCTCGGAGTCCCCGGATGGCTGTGGCCGGGTCTGGTCCACGTCCTGGGAAAGAAGCTCTGGCTGGGAGGCGTCGTCCGTGAGCCGACCGGGGGCCAACTGCGAGGACCACCCTGGCGTGTCCTCCTCTGGTTGGTGCGGGGAATCAGGGGAAGCAGGGGACAGGAGGAGAATATGCCGAGGGGGGGGGGGGAGGAGAAAAACGATGGGGAAAGCAGGCGAGGGCGAAGCTGATTACCATGTCGGAGAACCTCCCGGTCGAGAAGCTGAACCCTGAAGACTTTCCTGCCCCTGGATGATGGTGGCCGGAATCCAGGCTGGTTGTCGGCCGAAGCCCTTCGCCCACACCAGAGTGCCTGTGCGGAAACGAGAAGCAGACAGCGACGGAGCCAACCGAGGTGTCGGCAGAAGCTGGTTCGAGAGGGTCCGGGGCTGCCGTCCGTGAAGAAGTTCCTCCGGGATTTTATCTCCGATGGGCGTGGACCTGTAACTGCTCAAGAAAAAAGTAAGAGATGCGTCGGGGGAGTGACCCTGGAGGTATTTCTTCATCTGCGTTTTGAAGGTGCTGACCATCCTCTATGCCTCGCCATTGAATTGAGGATGGAAGGGGGGCGTCGGAATGTGGCGAATGCCATGCCGGGCACAGAAAACCCGACAGTCCTCACTGCGGAACTGCGGACCGTTATCCGAGACGAGAACCTCCGGCAGACCTTCAATGGCAAATATTTTTTCTAAGGCTGCAATAGTGGTGGAGGTGGAAAAGGAGTTACAGCGGACAATATATGGAAACCTGGAATATGCGTCGACGACAATAAAAAACATGGCATTAAACACCGGCCCAGCAAAATCAACGTGCACCCATTCCCAAGGGCGAGCAAATGGTGGCCAAGAGGCAAACGAGTGGGCTGGAGCTGCCTGCTGGCGTTGGCAAGAGGGACACGTCTGCGCGAGGCGTTCAATCTCCTGAGTCATAGCGGGCCAGTATGTGAACCGGCGAGCCAAAAGCTTCGTCCGGGATGTCCCCCAATGACCTTGGTGTAACAGGTGCAGAACGTGCTGACGTAAAGACTGCGGAATGACGACCCGTGGGTGTCCGTCGTCCGAAAGAAGTAGAAGGACCCCGTCAACCAACTGAAGCTGATGGCGGACAGTAAAGAACTGACGAAACGCCGCAGAAGCCGTGGGAGGCGGTCATTCGGGCCATCCATTACGCACGTGACGACAGACTTGTCGGAGCACCTCGTCGTTACTGGTTGCGTCCGCTACCCGAGAGTTGGAAATGGGAAACGCCTCTACTGCGGGCTGTGCTTCTTCGTCTACGTAAAAATACAGAATTTCCTCTTTGTCGAAATCCAAATCCGGTCCCCATGGAAGGCGGGAGATGGCATCAGCGTTGGCATGCTCGGTTGTGTTGCGAAAGTGGATTTCATACTGGTATCGCGCCAAAAACAAAGCCCAGCGCTGAAGACGGTCAGCAGTCCGGCCCGGGATCTTTGCTGCAGGATTGAATAACGATATGAGGGGTTTATGATCCGTAATGAGGTGAAACGTAGTACCATACACAAAAACATGGAACTTCTTTAAGGCGAAGATGAGGGCCAGTGCCTCTTTTTCAATTTGGGAATACCGGCGCTGCGTATCGGTTAATATTTTCGATGCAGAGGCCACAGGGTGCTCCGACCCATCTGCCACCCTGTGAGCCAGGACCGCCCCGATGCCTGTATCCGAGGCATCCGTTGCAATGACGATTTGCTTAGTAGGGTCAAAACGTGCGAGGCACGGGGCCTGCAGTAATTGGGATTTCAACCTGTGGAAGGCGCGGTCGCATGCCGGCGTCCACTCGAAAGGAACCCCTTTTTTGCATAACTGAGAGAAGGGGGCAGTTGCCGTCGCAGCCGCGGGTAAGAATTTTCGGTAATATGAAATATTCCCCAGAAAGGAACGAACTTGTGTCAGCGTTGTAGGTCGCGGCAGCTTGATGATGGCTTCTATATGTTTCTCTAACTGACGAACACCCGAACAGGAAATGACGTGGCCCAGGTACTCAATTTCAGTTTGGAAAAAACATTTTTCTTTCCTACATTTTAGTCCAGCCTCCCGTAAGACATGGAATAAAGATTGCAGGTTGTGAAGGTGTTCCTCCGTCGTACGACCCGTCGCCACGATATCGTTCAAATAGTTAATGCATCCATCCACTTTAAGGACTAATTGTTCAAAAAACCGCGCGAAAATAGCAGGGGCACTGGCTATCCCAAACATAAGGCGTTTCAGACGATATAACCCGTGCGGTGTGTTGAGGGTCAGGAACTGCTGAGATGCGGCATCAAGTGGGAGTTGTAGGTATGCTTCAGCAGGTCTATTTTCGAGAAAAATTTTGGTTCAAATGGCTCTGAGCACTATGGGACTTAACAGCTGTGGTCATCAGTCCCCTAGAACTTAGAACTACTTAAACCTAACTAACCTAAGGACACCACACACATCCATGCCCGAGGCAGGATTCGAACCTGCGACCGTAGCAATCACACGGTTCCGGACTGCGCGCCTAGAACCGCGAGACCAGCGCGGCCGGCGAGAAGAATTTTCCACCCTTCAATTTGGACAGCAACTCCTCCGCCTTTGGAATAGGATATGTCTCGATCTCTGATTGGTCGTTAACACTTTAAAGTAGCCGCAGAGGCGGAGCTGCCCTGACGGCTTCCGAACAACGACGAGGGGAGTAGCCCATTGACTAGGAGGAATGGGCTCAAGAACGCTACTTGCCGTGAGGCGTTCCAACTCCTTCTTCACTTGATCTCTGAGAGCTAAAGGAACGGCACCGGCGCGAAAATACCGAGGCCGCGCATTCCGTTTCAGTGTGATGTGTGCCTCGAAATTCTGTGCGGACCCGAGGCGGGGGTGAACAGGTCTGCATAATCCTGGCAAAGCCTGTCCAGATCTGAGTACGGAACCTCGTCCGACACCAAATTCACAGAGTCGTCGATTGAAAAACCAAATTTCCGAACTGCGTCCAGCCCAAATAAATTCTCAGAGGAATCCCTGTTAACGACTGAAAAGGTGACCTGGCGGGTGACATTCCGGTATGTTGTCGGCAAGTCGACTTGACCGCGGACTGGAATGGAATGTTTACCATACGCCATGAGGCGTCGCTGCGTGTCGTGCAAGGGAGGAGTGCCAAGTCTCAAATATGTGGCGTAATTTAGAATGCTCACGGCTGCGCCAGTGTCGACCTGTACTTGAATCGGTTTTTCCGCAATCAGGACTTCAATAAAAAGCCTATTGGTGGTCTCCTGATGATCAATAGCGGCGGAATATCCGAAGGTTGCTGCGGCCGGCGGGACTTTCGACACACAGAAGCTAAATGACCCTCGGAAGAACATTTGTAGCAAAAGGCCCATCGATCAGGACAGTCATCTCGTTGATGTTTTTTAAAACAATCAGGACACGATGGCAAACGTTTTGGCACCCACGACCGGTTTGAGCGGTTGGAGCGAGGCGGCGGACGTTTCTGCTGAGTGGACCGGCGGCCTGCCCGCACTATCGCTATTTCGGAATCATCACTCGGGTGGGCCTTAGCCGCCGGCTCAGATGTGTTTATACTGACTGCTGCAATCTCGACCCATGATTCTAGTTTCTTGCCTGCTGCACGGGTCACCTCGAAGCTCTGTGCCAAGTCCAAGACTTTATCCAATGAGGGGTCGACGAGCTGAAGGGCCTCATGTTGGAACTCCCGGTCTGGCGTACCCCTGATTATTATGTCCCGGATCATTTCTTCGGCGTAGGAGTCCTTATTTTTAGAGGTAACAAAGTGACATCGTCGCCCCAAACCTTGCAATTCCGCTGCCCACTCTCTATGCGTCTGATTCGGCTGTTTCTTGCATTGGTAAAAGGCGACTCGAGATGAAATAACATGGGTATGGCGCTGGTAATATTTAGTGAGCAACGAGCGAATCTCGGCAAAAGTCAGCTCCGAAGGTTTTGATAAGGTGGCCAGTTTGCACAAGAGCCGATAAATCTCAGGTTTAGACCAAGACAGAAACAAAGATTTCGTGAGGCCAACGTCAGTTACCTTGAAAGCATGGAAATGTTCAGCAATCGGGATTCGTAGGCTTCCCAGTCCTTAAACGTTTCTTCAAAAGACGGAAACGGCGGTACTTGCTGCGTGGCCTGCGTCTGCAATAACCCTTGTATAAGTGGCTGGAGGGTGTTGAGTAGCAGCCTGTGGTTCTCGTCCTGCTGCTGCAGAAGTTTCTTGAGGAGATCTTCCAACGTCTCCTGGTGCGTGCTCGTCGCCATTTTATTGTGTTATAACCAGGAATAACACAATAACCTCGTCAGTCTGGTTTATTAAATCACAAATCACTTTTTAACAATTATGTTAGCGAAGCGTCTACCCAGGCTCACAATCAGAAGTAATGCATAATTAAAGTTTGGTTATACCAATGTTCAAATGTGCATAGTGGGGTGCACGTCCCGTAATTATTCCCACGTCCAGTGAAGTTTAGTCTCTCCAAGTGAAGTCGCTAGATTTTCGCCGAGCAGACAGGTAACCTCGAGTGGTGCGGGGAGTCATCCACAAGCAGCTGGAACACGGCGTACTGCACTTCCCGATGAGAACTGTCGTTTGCGGCGGTGGCCGGGTTTATATAAGGCTTGCTAGTTAGTGGAGCCGTCGGCTGGGGTCGCTGTTTTCCAGGGAAAACCAATCGCAATGTTTCCTGGCGTAGCCAATTGCTGTGTGCTGACAAACGCGCGCGCGCAAAGGCGGCCAGCGATGGTAGCCGCGAGCCGCCCGGAGAAGTGCTGCCAGCGATGTATTTCTCGGCCACGTCAGGGAGCGTGCGTGTGAAGACGGCCAGCGATGGAAGCAGCGGGCCGCCCAGAGAAGTGCGGCCAGCGATGTATTTGGCGGCTGCGTACTGGAGCACGTTGTTCGGTGTTTGTTAGAAGTGGTGTATACTACAACCTCCAACTGCCCAACGCTACCCGCTATTCACATCCGACTGGCCAACACTACACAAGCGAATATTCCAACAGTGAGTCCAGCCAGCCACAGAATGCACACAGCACAGTCAGAGATTTTCATACCGAGCGCTACGTGACGTTACCATCATAAAAACCTACAGCCCACTTACACGTTGAGTGTGATTACCTGTGAAAAGACTATAGGGCCAGTTACTGTGGAACCTGCAGTTGTTTATTAAGGAAGAAAATAAATTCCCCGAACGAGTCCGCGACGCTTGTGAATATTTAGTGAATAGAACCACATAGATCGTTTTATATACGTCTTTATTTCTTACGCCGTTTCGGGGGGACTGATGACCTCAGATGTTAAGTCCCATAGTGCTCAGAGCCATTTGAGCCATTTTTTTCTTACACCATTTCGGCTACTGCCATCATAAAATCTGTAATTTAAATTAAAAAGAACCGTAAGAACGACAGGCGTTTGTTGTACGTAATGAGGTTACAAAAGCCGAAAATCTGTTAAGTTAAAAAATGTCAAAATCTTCTCTCAGCAAAAACTAGATACAGTGAAAAAAGTTTCAATGTCAGTATGAATGCAACCTAAGCCTAATCGGGATATCAACTATTTCAAAAATTTTCTCAAAGATGTAAGAGCTAGCCGAGAGGTGCTGCTAGGTAGGGGACGTTGCCTCCAATCTCAGTTACCTCCATATTTATAAACTGACAGTAGTTGAACTACAACCAATGAAATTCAGTTATGATACACGATTTAAATTGACATAGCTGCACATTCATAAAATAAGCTTTTCAGTTAGCGACAATTACTTCATGTGGATTTCACCTCAGTCTCACAACAAGAAATCACTGAATGTGCTTTAAATAATATCTACACAATACCGTATAATGCCGTCTACTGTAGTTCGTAAATTGCTATAATCTCAGCTATACATCTGATAATAGAAGAAGCTGGAACAACGTTATAAATAAAGTCATATATCAAGCGACCCACACGGTACTGTTAACAAAATCTTTCAGCTGAAAATAACAGTAGGGTACCAGGTGGAATATTTAACATACGGAAGTTGCTACAACAGGTCTACTTTATGCTACATTATCAAAAAGAACGTTCGAACCAATAGGGGATCTAAGAGTTTGCAGTATCGCGCTTGTTTACAAAAGGCACTAAATCAAAGCTGTAAACTGTAAGGGAGCTTTCTAAACATCAATATTGGGACAGACAGAGTGAAAAATGAGTGACGTAACCAAGAAAGAATAGTACACGAGGTAGTGAAAGCAAAGTAACTATCTACAGGTAACTGGCGCTGGTATAGAATGTTGTCTTCCATCTGGTTGCATATACAGATGTGGAAAGTCGTGGGATAGCGTTATACACGTAACAATTAATCGTAGTTTCACATCTTTCTATGCAGGTGATTCACGTGGAACAGTTTCCGTTGTTATAATTAAATGTTTCCTGAGACATTCAAGTGTCTTTTTATTATCTACGATAATGATCGAAGCAGACGAAATGAATTAAAAGTTGGGCTGCGGTCAGGACTCGAACCCGGGTCTTCTTGCTTGCTAGTGTAGTGACAATATGTAAGGGAAAAATAAATTGAAGTTTCTGTTGGGGAGGGCACTCGGCTTAGGTAGTTCATGTAGCGATACTGACCGTCGTACTGCGGGGGTGTAATGGTTAGCATTTCAACCTGGCAAGAATGAAGACCCGGGTTGGAGTCATGGCCACAGGCAAAATTTTGTTTCGTCTGCTTCGATCATCATCGTAGTTTCCGTTGTGATTATGGTCGCACGTCGAGAATTAAGAGACCCTGAACGTGGATTGGTAGTTGGAGCTGCACACATGGGATATTCCATTCCGGAAATCGCTACGGAATTCAGTATTTTGAGATCCACAGTGGCAAGAAAATATCACATTTCCGGCATTATCTCTCACAACGGACAACGCAGTGATCGACGGCCTTCACTTAACGGCCGAGAACAGTGGCTTTTGTGTAGAGATGTCAGTACTAACTGATAAGCAACACACCGTGAAATAATCCCATAAAACGATGTGGCGCGTACGGCGAACGTTTCCATTAGGACGTGCATGGAAATTTTACGTTAATGGGCTATGGAAGAAGACGACCGACGAGTCTTTGCTAACAGCAGAATGTCGCCTGTCGCACGGGGGGGGGGGGGGAGGGGGGGGGGGCTATTCAGGACGCGAGTGAGAAACTTAAAGTCAGTGTTGAGTAAGGTGAGTGGCCTTAAATTGTGAATCATCTTGCTGCTTCATTTTTTAGGAATGAGTACAATCATTCCCTCCGTATATGGAGGAGGGAATGCTTGGTTAGTTAATAACTCATTTATGTATCTGTGAGCTAATTCCCTATTACATCCCACATCCCTACATAAAATTCGTCCCGAAGCCCATCGGGACCGGCTGACTTGTTCCTCGGGGCGTCGTTAATTACGGTTTTTTTTTTTTTTCATCCTGTGATATATGTTCGATTAGACTTGCATTATCCTCCTCACGCATTATCAAATGGTTCAAATGGCACTGAGCACTATGCGACTTAACTTCTGAGGTCATGAGTCGGCTAGAACTTAGAACTAATTAAACCTAACTAACCTAAGGACATCACACACATCCATGCCCGAGGCAGGATTCGAACCTGCGATCGTAGCGGTCGCTCGGCTCCAGACTGCAGCGCCTAGAGCCGCACGGCCACTCCGGCCGGCTCACGCATTATCCTCCTCACGTATTCCCGTCGTAACGTTTGCTATAAGTTCTTCACAGTCCCGTCTACCTATTTTCGTTTCAGCGTAAAATTTCTATAATACTGCGCCACATATTGTCTTATGGGGGTCTGAGTAGTGTACTCTCCTCTGTCAGCGTGGTTATTGTTCTCTGTTCCCCTCCACGTGTCTCCCTTATAACATGGTATAACGACGTACGTTCCTGTATAAGATGGTCCTTGCCTCGAGCTCGTGTACGACCCCCATCCAGACGCTGCCGGGCTAGGGCGGTTATTTTCGACTTAAGGCGTTTTAGTTTCAGTATATTATCCGAAAGCCATCTGGTTGTTGATAAGGGTCTCGAAAACAGGAGAAATAATACTCCGCTGTTTGTTTGCGCCAATATGCTTGGGCTTTTCCATACTGTATGACGCATTTAAGAAGTACGAGTTTTGTCTATTTGGTGCAAAACATGATCCGCTCCCGATACCTCGTTTGGGAGCGTAAGCATTTGTGCCAAGTCCGTGTAATATGTTGCTTAAGTTCAACATCCTGCAATAGTGAGACGTTAAGTCACCATACCACACGTCAACGAAAGATTTTTGTCGGATGAATGAAATATGGTATGCACAATGATCGGAGAAGTTTATAAGCCATATCTCACAATCATCACAATAGGATTGGGGAGAAGAGAAGTTTGTGGCACAACTTGACTAGAAGAAGGGATCGGTTGGTAGGACATGTTTTAAGGCATCAAGGAATCACAAATTTAGCATTGGAGGGCAGCGTGGAGGGTAAAAATCGTAGAGGGAGACCAAGAGATGAATACACTAAGCAAATTCAGAAGGATGTAGGCTGCAGTAGGTACTGGGAGCTGAAGAAGCTTGCACAGGATAGAGTAGCATGGAGAGCTGCATCAAACCAGTCTCAGGACTGAAGACAACAACAACAACAACAATCTCACAATCATCAATATTGCTCATAAATTCTTCGGTAACATAGATTCTATGTAACCTGCTTGCTGACGTGCTACTGACATAAGTATATCCGATATGGTGGGGATTCAAGGCCATCCAGGTGTCTTGCAGTTCTAACTCAGTCACCAATGTTTGTAGCTCTTTACAAGTATTAAAATTGCACGTCTGATCTTCACGGCGCAACACACAGTTAAAATATCTGGCAAGCATGGCAGCGACTCCAACGTTCATTAGCAGTTAAACTATCCCTTTCCGATAAAAGTTACCTTTGCCCCGTCTTTCATTAGTCCCAGATGGCGCATATACGTTGATTAAAATGAGGTCTCGAAGTTGGCAGTTATATCGCGACCAGTCTCTAAAACAGCTTGAGCTGGAGACGGGATACCCTCTTTGAATAAAACTGCTGTTTCTCCTTCATTTCCGATGGCGACGATGGCTTCATAGCCTGTTATGTCATCTGCTTTAATTTTGGCAACCTCTTGTAACATGGCAACATCTATGTCGGTGGCATAAAAATAATCTTTCAAACATTGTAACTTTACCTCCGAGCTTATCAGATAGATATTAACCGTAGCCAGCTTGTAAGTCTGCATATAACTATTTACTACTGCTCAGTACCTTTCAACCAAAGTGTGCTCGGAACTGGGTGAGACTCGGAAGATGCTAACACGGTTGCATTCACACGATTGTCTAATTTCATCTGAATGCCCTCATTCGGAGTGGGAGCTATTACCCTAATTGCATCAGCCATCGCCATTTCCCCCGTCTGAGATTTCTTAAGGATACCTCTTGTGCGTCTTTTTTTCCTTTCTAATTCCTGTCTCTCTTCCTGACTTTGTATTCTAGGGGGTCGTTTCTTAGTTTAGGCAACATTTTTGAAATATCCTTACATGATATGGGTGATCAGATCGGTCGCTGAATGTTGGGTTGTTTGGGTTTGTGTCTGCGTCTACTAGCATGTCACTAACGACTGATGACACTGGAACATCATCGGAATTGATACCTAGTGGTACCTCGTGATGTACAACAGCCATAGTACTTTCTTTTCCAGGTGTCCTGCTACCGTCTGAGGTCTGGGTATTAGTCTCTCCTGGAGAGACCTGATTCGAACATATGGCAGGGTAACCGTTGGACTCTGATCATTTGTCAATACGCTACGTGTAGTTGAATCGTGATTTCCTTAATTTTCTCCCTGGCGTGATTTGTAACGGCCCTGCCCATTCCCAGTATCCTGTGATGGGGCTGACAAGGTCTCCGCTACGACAGTTTTTGTTGATGTCGCACATCGCCTGCGGAGGTGAGTGCCTGGTTTTCCCTCCGTAAAGATTTGACACGGGGACAGGTTGTCTTAAGATTATCCGTGGATCCACATACTTCGCAGGTCCTTGGTTGTTCATCTAAACAACTAAGTCTTTGATGCCCTGAACCACAATATGCGACGGGATATGCTTATGAAGATCAATTCCATCATTTCGCAGACCATTGTCAACATTTGTTTGTTGCCCATCCAGGTCTCACCAGTAACCTGAAAAACCGTCCCATAAGGCGTTATCGCTTGTTTAATGAGTTAGATCTTCAGTTCAAATGGGAGAATGAATATGTGCACATATCGCAGCCCTAAACCAGCCTAACTGATCCCAATTGAACTAGATTCACCGTTGGAATGAAGAAAGTTTGTCACATCGCCTGTTTTTGTCATAAGCAGGGTACATGTTTCAACATACACTGCATTACCAAGCAAACCATATGCCAAACCTATTTTTTTGAACAACCAATCGTCGATTTCATAAACTTTTGGCCTCTCGTATCCAAACGGGAACGAATGTTTCAACGTAGGCTTCCGAATATGAGCTTCCATGACAGGATGGCTATGTTGTACTCACAAGCTGCAGCGACTGCCGGCCGACGACGTGCCCCTCGAGGCGAGCTCTGCACGCGGCGGCGGCGGCCCGGCCTTCACTGGGCCATCGAGGATACTGCGACTGCAGGGACTCATCTCTGGCACGCTCCCCGTGAAACCCACATTTCCCGCTTACTGTCCACACGCGATATTTTTAGTGCCCCGGCCCACCTTACTCATTACTATGGCAGCCAATCTACCAATTCCCGTAAGAGTTTGAGCAATGCGTGCATCCGTACTGAAGATAATTGGCCTGTAAGCCTTATCTGTATGGAGATGGTACCTGTTCTTTAGGACATGTCCGAAAGAACAGATACCATTGGTGATCTTGCAGCTCTCGAAGAGTGAAATTGCAATGAAATACAGAGGTAAGTCCCTGCAGTCGACTATCCTCTGTCTCCTCAATGGCTCAATGCCGGCACGGTAGCTCAGCGTGTTTGGTCAGAGGGTTAGATGTCCTCTGCAATAAAAGAACTGAATGAATGGAACAACGAGGAACTTAAACGGATTTCATAGGACGTCAGTCCCGAATAAGTGGAACATAGTACAAAGAACAAGTTCGAGTCCCGGTCAGGGCACACATTATCAACTGTCCCCGTTGATATTTATCAACGCCTGTAAGCAGCTAATGGTCTGGATTTCATTGTAATTTCGTATTTCTTTCTGTTAGACTCCATAACTCAGCGGCCCTCTGTGAACACTGTGCCGCAGTAGGAATCCAATTTTCACGTGGTCTCCCTTACAGTACCAGATGAATGTATGGCATCCATCATATTTTGAAAAATTTTTGGATTTTTGCTCGGGTCACGTCGTAAGATCTCCACGACATTTCTGGAATTTTCAGGTGGCAAGAACTTCTCCTCAGGGATAGTGACCTGTTGATGAGTTTTGACATAGTGTTTCTCTTGACCAGGATACCATTAACGGACTCCCTGGAATTGATAAGCAACGAATACGAAACAAACCTGACTCCTCAGCTCAGTTCCTGTTCGATGGAAATTGTGACGAAAAAAAGGATTCGGCGTGTCCTCTGTCTCTGATTGTGTTGAATTGGTTCATAGGAGATTTCGAGACGGCCCTAGAGTACGCCCAACCAAAAACCAGCTGGTTTCTGTCGTTACGTGGACGATATATGCGTTGCTCGACCATATGACAGCTTAGGCGAATTTCTCCATCACAACAACTCGTTCGACCTCAAAACACAGTTTACTATGGGGGCGCAACAGGACAACTCCCTCTCGTTTCTTTACCTCCTGGCAAGACTGATACCACGTGTCAAGCAGAGACACGTTGATTTGTGTCTGCACGTTACCACAACTCCCAGTTTGAAGACGTTTCACGTACGCTCGTTCACACACCGCGATCCGTGTGCGATGAAGACAGCTTTCTGAGATGAAGCACCAGGAGATAAATTGCGTAGTTGTGGATACAGCAGTAAGCAGGTAAGGTGTGTGGTCACGTTATACCTTGACACCAGCGAGCAGAAAAAGACGAGCACGAATCACTAGGGAAGCATCCCCTTTGTCCTGAAAAGTCAGCAGAATCTTGGAGCGGCACAGTGTCGGATTGTGTATTTGGAACACCCCTTAAGACCGCCCTCCCGATCAGCCGTGTAAGTTAAGGAGACCACTTCAGGGATGGGTAGATGCTCACAGAGGCCAGAGGATTAACGACAAGGGTTGGTGTTCCTGCCAGCCTGGATGTGGTTTTTAAGAGCTTTCAACATCCCACCAGGTGAATACCAGCTGGTTCCTATGTTTAGCCTCAGGTCCATGCTACGTAAACATTTAAAGAGACATGCTTACATACAGAATTTATACTAAACGCAGAGTGGCTGGGTACACTACTTGCGACCTGTGTGATGACATTCGCTGTTTGAGCTCCTTAAACATTCAACAAAACAACCCTGCTATCTTGACACTACTAGGCTCAGTCAATGATGCCATAGGCCTTTGCAATCTTGGGCTCTATCGTATCCCCTCCCAATGCAACAAATGAATTGGGGAAACTGCACACACAGAAGAGCACAGGTATCGTGATTTTAGACGCCACAGTGAATTACGTCAGACGACCAAATTAGCCATGACTGGCCATATTATAAAAAATTGGGCGTACTATAGGGTGTAACAAAACCATGATACGTGGGCAATCTTCGTCCTTCTGTGACTGCATGAATAAAGGCGCCACTGAAGACGATTAGGAGGTAGCTGTCTAGAACTGAGTCAGGTACGAAACTGTGCACTAAGCAGAGAAATGGGAAAGCTTTCCCCCACAGTGAGTTCCATACGCGACGACAGTATTGCTGACTCGGGAGGTTTGCAGCTGTGCGTCGCCATCCCCACCTCCACAACCAGCACCCGGCACCACCAACTGCGGCGCCTGCCAGTGGATAGCGACAGAAGTGGAGGTATGGGGGGATAACGACCAACGTATTTATGGCGCCCACTAAAAGCAGAGCGGCAGTCGTCAGGAAACACCTGGGGATGACAATGAGTCTGTTTGCCAAAATATCATGGATATTCTTCGACATGACCCGGTTGTGCACCCAAGAATTCAACAAGCATGCAATGCAGATGGCAATGTCATCCATTGGTTGACAATAATGTCTGTGTTTCAGTAAGAGGGCACACTCATATCCATTTATAACTCATTGCTGCCTTTTGTGACGGTTTGGACACCCAAAAATTCAACAAGCTAGCAGTGTAGCGGGAAAATGTCAGATTGCAACGACATCCATTGCTTCAAAATAAAAGCGCACACTCGTATCCGTTTATGATCCATTACTGCCTTTGGTGACGGTTTGCCTAGTATGACTGTCAAAATACATTTGAATCCCCAAATACATCATCAGGTTATCATATTTTTAATAACCATTGCCACTGACAGCCCATGAGGGCTACAGGTAAGGGAATTTTTTTGTGCTAGACTTTGTAGGACGCGAGTACTTTGCTTCAACGGGCGAGCACACGATATGTAAGCAATAGGACGCCTTACACTACTATCCTCTTGAAAAACCACGCCTGCGATCCTTGCCATCGATGCTTGTATTTCAACAATGAACCCCTTATTGAAATGGGGTATTGCCAGCACTGGCGCACTGGCTAATGCAGTTATCAGGCTTTAGAATGACATTTCTTTCCAAGTGACCAACTCATATTTCTTCCCCTCCCTTGAGGTCAATAAGGAGTGCTACCAGCTGGGCAAAATGGCAAATATGTATTCTCAGAAAATTGATTACACCTACAAATCGTGCTAACGCTCTAGTATTCTTTGTGGGTGGGAATGACTGAATATAACGGCTCTGATCTAGCCTGATACCCTTAGCGGAAACAAAGTGCCCCAAGAAGGAATTTCGGGTTGCCGAAAGTCATCTTCGATGGCTTCACAGTGATCCTAACTTGTGTAGATGCTTTAATCGAAATAATTGTTTTATAAGGCCACACTCTACGAAGCACCATTCTCCTCCTGCCAAACACTAGACTGTTTCTTTGTATGGGCAATTCGTCGCCAAGTGACACTTCCTTTGACAACTGCAAACGCTAACCTGTGTCTAGGAAAGGTCATGTCCTGACTGACTGACTCGTCACCGACCAAGCCAAACTGCTACGAATAGAAATTTGGAATTTGGAGGTGCGGATCTCATTCTGTAGGCGTCATGTTAGAAGGGCTTTTTCGAAATTCCAACCCTGAGGGGGGGGGGAGGGGAAATAGGGGATGAATGGGTTTTGGAAACATGTAGCTGTTAAGGCAGTTTTGATAGCAGAACTACGAAAATTGGTATTTGATTTCTCGGTCAGAAATAGAGAAATACATGTCTCTACATTTTTGATAATTTAACCCTATGGGGGAGAAGTAGTGGGTGAAAGCTTTATTTCAAAATATAGCATTACTAAAGTACTAAAGTATTTTAAGCTACATCTATGAGCATTGGTATTTGTCTTCTCGATTACAAATAAAAATAAATACGTGTTTCAGTGATTTTGGAAATAGAGCCCCTAAAGGGGGTGAAAGAGGAAATTAGCTTTTTATGAAAATATTTTAATATGGTAGCATTTTTAAAGTTAAATCTACGAATATTTAAATTTATCTTCTCGGTTAGAAATAAAGAAAATGTATGTTACACCGTTTTTGAAAATTCAGACCCTATGGAAGTGAAATGGGGGATGTAAGTTTTTATGGAAATATTTAATTGTGCAAGATTTTTTACGCTAAATCTATGAAAATTTCTAATTGGCTCCTCTATTAGAAATAAAACAAGTCATGGTTTTGGAAACTCAATCCCTAGGTGGATGTAAGAGGCGAAAACATTTTTAAAACTAAATCTTTGAAAATGGAGGTTTGGTTTCTCCGTTAGAATTGAAAAAAAAAAATTCGTGTTTCACTGTTTTTGGAAATTTAAGCCGTAAGGGTATGAAGTACGATCAGGCTGATTTACTGAGTCATCATCATCCAGCTCAAACCCCTAAGGATAGAAAGTTGAATTTTGCAGAGGGTGAGGACCTTATACTGTAGGCATCGTTTGAGAAGGGATTGTTCGAAATTCCACTCCTAAGGGGGTGAAATAGTAGATGAAAGGCTTCTTGAATTCATGTCACTATTAAGCGAATTTCGAAGCTAGAATTACCAGAACTGGTATTTGCTTTTTGAGTCAGAAAATAAAAATATATGTTTCAGCATTTTTGGAAATTCGAACACTAACGGAGTGAAATAGTGGGTGGAAGTTTTTTAAAAATAACTGCGACAGAACTACTAAAGGATTTTTAATGCTACGACAGTTGGTATTTGGCTTTACAGTAACAGAAAGAACAAAATGTTTCACTGTTTCTAGGAATTAAGCCCTAAGGGAGTGAAATATGGGATGAATATTTTGCAGAAAATATTGCGTTACATTAAAAAAATTTTAAAGCTAATTTTATGAAAATTCGTATTTCATTCCTCGGTTAGATACAAAGAAATATTTGTTAGAGAATGAATCTTGCTATAGAAATATCTCCACAATAACGCAGTTCTCATTATCGCTGTTTCTTGAAAGTGCGTTCAGAGAAGACCTTGAATACATGGCCTTAATTAGCGCGTAAAGCTTAGAAGATATTGCAGTTCGTGAAAAACATAAACATCCAATTAAATAAAAACAAAAAAAGTCTCTGCAGGCCATACAGTCAATGGGAACGAAGCAGCGAGCACTAAACTAGTACCAAATAAGTGCGATCGATTGTTGAACACGTCTTGCTTATTCCGTTGGTAGTGGTAGTACGACAGGGCGGGCTCCAGTCCATTTTTATCTGATTTACAACCAGACCCCTGACCTCTCATAAAATAACAACTTAATTAATTGGTTGTTAATTGGTCTCTCACGCCACTGGGCTCTGTCTCTCTGGACGCTCTCTCTCACTCTCTCCTTCCTCCCTCCCTCCTGGCCCGGTGTTTGAGGGCTCCAGCAGTGTCTGAGTATCGCAAGTGGACTCCTGAGCTGCAGAGACTCCCACGTCGAGTAGCATATTATACTGTCCGCTGTCTGAGCACTCCAATAAGTATTTGCAAAGTTTGTCAGATACTGATACTGTTAAAAAACGAATATGTAAGGCGATGGGCGACCAGCGATGGCAGGACTACAGTCTAAACTGCTTAAGTGTGTCAGAACTCCACTCTTGAGTAATGAAAAGAGATAAAACTAATGTTATTAGTTGACTTGACCACTGAATTGCATTTGTGAACGACGTAAGCATCAGGCGAAGACTACTGTGATGGGTGTTCGACCAATGCGACTATTGCTAGAGGTTAGGGAATATTGTGGTGCTTTGTCTGTATTAATAATAAAACCGTAAAACCATTCTGTCTGTCTTTTTGTCTGTTCGAACACAGTAATCAACAAAAGTAATATATAAGTGATCTTGGGATTTCAACAGGTAACTTGAGCCTAGCTGGAAAAAACGTAAAAGTTTTATTTAACAAAACTCGGAACATGAAAAAAATGGTAGCATAATTTAAAATTTAAAATCTACTCAGCTTAGTATTTGGATGTTTACTTCAACGAGTAAATGTCTGTTAACATATATATGGAGCAAGAAGACTGTAGCAGGTATCCAGCAGCATTTTAAACCTTTTTTCCTATCCTGGTCCTCCATCACACAAAATTTAAAATCTACTCAGCTTAGTATTTGGATGTTTACTTCAACGAGTAAATGTCTGTTAACATAGTTATGGAGCAAGAAGACTGTAGCAGTTATCCAGCAGCATTTTAAACCGTTTTTCCTATCCTGGCCCTCCATCACACAAAATTTCAAAAACGGCGTGCTGATTGTTCAGTCGGGAAATTTAAGACCAAAAAAATTCTTTAATGGAACGAGGGTTGAAGGTACTTGTCTCCAACGTAACATACCAGTAAAGGAATTTTTGACGGGAAGTGACGCAAGAGAGTCGGTTTTTATAATCCGAATACCGCTCATTCCCAAAAATATGACGTTCCGCTTTAAAGGTGCAAAATTCCCAGCGAGCTTAAGTTATATCATGGCCATAAACAACGGTCGTGGACCAGAATGTCAGTTACTTTTCCCACTGCCTGCTCTACATGGCGCTCTTCCGTGTTTGTGAGCAAACAAGCTCTTCTTGCATGTTACTAATCATATTACTACAAAATTGTGTGCAAAACCGGTTCAAAATTCGAAAATAAATTCCACGCGTTCAAGATCTCGGGTACAGCTATAAATACGGTGATAAGCCTAAACTTTACGACCACTGCCCATCGGACGTCACGTGGTAACAGAAGTATGTAAGCGGGGCAGACGCAGACAGGGGAACACACTAGCACAGGTATGGGCTGCAAATGGGGAAATACAGTGAGGAAAGAGACCTTGAAAAAAGGCAGATTATTATTACACAGAGCATGTGAACGAGTATCCAGAAAACGGCGAAGGTGGTCGAGTACTCACGTGCTACCGTCATGAAACTACCACTAGGTGCTAAATGGTAGGTGTCCACGACTCTTCACAGAAACTGGGGTTCGGAGGCTGGCCTGTTCTGTAAAGTAGGTGAGATGGTGATCTGTCGCATCTCTGTCGAAAGAGCACAATGCTGGTGCACGAACAAATGTTTCGGAGCACACCGTTACCGTACACTGTTGAGGATGCAGCTCCACAGCAGACAACCTGTTGTGTACATAGTTCCGCGTAGTCAGCGCGTACACAACTTTCCCACTAGAGCGCGCCCCGATAAGCACAACAGCGCAGGCGCAGCGCTCGTCCGTCTCCGCACTACGAGATGGCACTGCCATAGAGACGGACCAAATTCTGCTTCCGCCGATCCGCGTATTAATATGTCACGCAGCCAATGAGATTGCTGCTAACGCAGAACCTTTTCTATTCGCGGATCACACTCACGCAGTGATACCTGAATGTGCGAGGTATTATAACGAGTGTACAGACCTCCGATTAGTCAGTCTGCATCAGTCTGCATTAGTCTGTAGTCAAATTTCAGTTTGGGCCTAATAAGATTATCGTACTCCTGTACATAGCAATGAAGATGAATGTATAGACACAGTGTCAAGTATCAGAGATATGTGAGAATAAGATTAACGTACCAAGACCAAAGGAACTTCCGACTGTCAATTGTAAAGAGCATCCAGAACCAAGTTAAGTTATTTTTATGCTTTTTATTACTTTAATAAATGTGAGTGAAAATTAATCAAGTTCTGTTCAAAGTTAGTCACCGTCAATCTGCTACTCTAAGCTTGCAAGTGGCAATTCTATCGTCTGACCGAACGGCAGAAGATAAACACGCCACGATAAGACCACGAGACATATTGCTGACACTCGCCTACTTCGTTAGAGCTACAAGTCAAATAATCTGATGGTGTGTGTACCGAAGGTCTTACAGTACGCACACCACACAACCCCTAGGTGTTCACATGTTGATCCTACGACATCATCAGTTACGATTGCAGTGGGCACGGGACCATCGGGATTCGACCGTCGATCAATGGAAACGTGTCGGCTCCTTGGGTGACACATTTTTACTACACTAGCTCTCTGGACGTGTCCACAAACACCGTCATCGATGTGAATGGCGGCTCGAAACTCGAAGCGCGCTAATGAGGCAGAGTGGTGGGAGCATTATTGTGCTATGGGACATATTCTAATGCGCTTGAATTGCACAGCTGCGAACAGCCTGCATCCCTTCATGCCTGATGTCTTCCCCCACGGCGATGTCATCTTTCAGCAGTATAGGTGTCTGTGTTTCGGAGACAGAAACGTGCTACAGTGATCTGAGGAGCATTATAGTGAACTCACGTTGATGTCTCGGCAACCAAATTCGCCTGATATAAATCCTATGGATCCCATCTGACACACTATCGAGCGCCATCACCACATACTCAAATCAGCGGCAAGATTTTACGGGAATTACATGACCTGTGCACAGACATCTAATTCCACAAACCTCCTCAGGAGACTGTCAGATCCTAATACCCAGAATCAGTGATTTACTTTGTTCCAAAGACGGACAAACAAGTTACTGAGCACTCATACTGTTTTGGATCATAGGTCTCAATATCCAGGCAACGCTAGTTTTCTGTAAATAATATTCTCAGGGTATGTGAATATTTTGTGACTGTATTCGTGTTCTTCTGACTTGTAGTCTGCTTTTTAACGAAGAGAATGTCTTTTGTGGTTGTTCCTATGTGAAGCATACAATAGTTTTAGCTAAACCTGTTAATAATATTTTATATTCTTCTGGACCCGCTGAACAGTATAGGTCTTTTAAAGGCATTGTATAAATATAACTTAGAATTCCAAGTATACTGATAAGTATGATTCCTTTTATTTTACAACGGGCCTATTTCGGCTGAACTGGCATCATCAGGTTATATGTAAGTAAATGGTACATAATTTTTGTACATTGTTTCTAATTTTATAGTTAACTATTAAATGGATTTCATTATTACACATTTTTACTTACGTCTGATGGTTTAGCATCCATGCCATATCTATGGTTTCGTCACTGTCTAGTTGCTTTTTACTTGTTCGGTTATTGTGATAATGATGGTTAGATACCACCTTGTTGGACTAATTATGTTAGGTAGTTTTCAGATTGTATTGTTGCACCGATTTTTTGTGACAACTTGTCTGACGGATAATCAGCGATATTGCATCGTTACAAGCAGTATCGTTTATCGTTTGTATTATGTAGTTACTGATCTTTGCTTGTTCATGTGACATTACTGGATGTTGTCATTATAATTTATTTTCGTATTCGAATTTAGGTGTAGGCTGTGTTTAGTTCTATTTATTTCTTTGTTTTCAATTGTAAATGGAATGTAGCATTTCTTTCTTGTTATTTACGTGCTATACGTTCTTTTTAATTTTCGTACGTGCGTCTTCCTATTTGCTTGTTGACATGTTTCCTAGCAATGCTGTATGGTCACAGTATTGTTTGTTCCAATCTATGAATTTAGCTATAATGTCGTCTCTGGTCGTCTCGTATTACTTGTTTTTATGCACCTGTCCACTGACCTTGTGGATAATTTCAGTGAAGTTCCCTATGAATTGCTTGCGTTTCATGTGGATTTGATCAATTAGTGTATTTTGCTGGTATTTGTGTGCCTGCACATAGATTTATACCTATTCCAAACGTTCACTTGCTATCCCTTCGGTGTTCTGTGCAAAATCTGGACAGCTTGCTCTATATTATCTACTGTGTTCCGTCCTGTCTTTACATGGCCAAAAAAATTTATGTTTGTCGCTCTATTTAACGTATTCACGTTATGCAGTAGTGACGTTTCAACCTACCTGCTCTACGTAGAATTTGTCGTTGTCCTTGCACTGAATTTTGTGCACTCCTGGGTTCTATAATATTGCTGAGTTCGTTTTACACGATTGAATTTCTGATCTAAGAATGGGTCTTGTTTTGATTGCGAATCTTACATTTATGTGCGAACCTTACTTTTATGGTTTGTAGTAGTGGGTTACTTTTGTTTGATATCTTTCGTAGGTATGTAGTTGGTATAAATGTAAACTTTGCTTTTGTTGGTATTTTCATTATCAGTCTTATTTTTTTTCTTCTCTTACCTTGTGCTGGTTTGGTATGTTTATCGCATGGTGGAATTACTATTTTTATTGATTGTAATTCTTTTGTTGTGCCCCTTACTGTAGGATTTTAATCTCTTTTTATAAGGTTGTCTTGTTGTATTAGAAAGTTTATTATTCTGTTAACCAAGGAATGAAAGTACCGGTGTTTATGCACTTTTGAGTGACATGAATTTGCCTTAATAATGTTATCTTTGGCAGTGGACTTACGATAAATTTCAAATTAGTTTGTGTTTTAGCGTATTTTATGGTCACGTTGAGGAAATTTATTGCTTTGTTGTTTTCTGGTTATACTGTAAATTTCATTTGATACTGCTGTGCATTCTGCGACCTGCGTATTTGTTGGATGTCTGTATTGCCTCAACCTGTTAGCGTTAGTGTATCATCAAAGTGTCTATAATAATACTCAATTTTTGCAATCACTTTGTTTCTATTACTGAAAAAAGTTAAGAATATATTTGCTATTGACCCAGCAAAGTTGTACACCATGGTCACATCGTCTGCTTGTGTATAACTTTAAACGTAACTAACAAGCAAACAGATAGTGACAGCATCACCGATATCGTATGGATGTCAAAACCATCAAACGTATGTAAAAATGTATAGTAACGTAGTCCATTTAATAATAACTTATAGAATTACAAATAACGTACCAAAATTATGTATGATTTACTTAGGGACAACGTGAAGTTGTCAGTTCAGCCAAAATAGGCCTACTGTAAAATAAAACCAAACAAACTTAGCAGCGAATCTGGAATTATAAAGTTTAATCATGTAACTGGTAAAAGTTTACTGCAAGGGAAAACTCGTTATTCCATGAAAGTGCAAGAACCTCCGTGAGCATGGAAACTTTTATCACTTATGAGTAATCACGATTTTTCATTCGAAACCCCACACAGTTAGATGAGAATGTTTCTATTACAATAACTACTAATCATTGCGCAGTCTCAGGGGACTTTTTTTAGGTGCTTTCAGCTGGCGCTTGCACATGGAGCGGCTTTTAGACACGTCGCGTGTCCATGTTCGGGAAGACGGGAAAGGGAACTGAATTCCTAACACCGGCAGTAACATTCACTCCCGTTAGAGGCGGACCGCCACAGTTTTTTCGTCAAGACCTTCCCACTTTCCAAAACTGATCTCTGGCCAATATACCCTAAAGTTGTGTGACTACACACACACACACACATTATATATATATATATATATATATATATATATATATATATATATATATATATATATATATAAGATAATGTGACTTACCAAACGAAAGCGCTGGCACGTCGATAGACACACAAACAAACACAAACATACACACAAAATTCAAGCTTCGCAACAAACTGTTGCCTTGTCAGGAAAGAGGGAAGGAGAGGGAAAGACGAAAGGATGTGGGTTTTAATGGAGAGGGTAAGGAGTCATTCCAATCCCGGGAGCGGAAAGACTTACCTTAGGGGGAAAAAAGGACTGGTATACACTCGCACACACACACATATCCATCCACACACATATATATATATATATATATATATATATATATATATATATATATATATAATAACTTGTAATAATAAAAGGTATATTTACAGTAGTATAATGAGATAACCTGCTGTGAAGAATACAGTTCAGTTAGGCCTATAGACTATGAATTGATTTTATTTATTTATTTAGGAAGCATAATCAACTAAGTTAAGATACTGAATACGGCAATAACCCCACTCAAATTGAAAATATGTAAAATCACGCGTTTCTGTTCCAACAGCAAGAGATCCCGCCATTACAAGGCCTCTCTTGCTTTCAAACAAATATCAGGCTAATTGGAAGGGAGGCTGGGAGAGATCCACTTGGGAATAAATAGTAAATGGCTAGGTATACATGTTACAACCCAGCGGAACCTCCCGAAAACCTTAGTCGCAGCCAAAAGATTGGAAACTTTTTTAAAATTTATTTCTATCAAATTGTTCTCCATTTCCTTTGACAAAAATTATGTGTTTTCTAGTGTCATATGTGTATGGCTGAAAGGGGAGAACATTTCCTCACATCATAGGGAGAGCTCCTCCAGTAATGACCCATGTTAGTTTCAGTATACTTGCTGGTAATTTCCCGTAGAAATGGTAGTGGAGCACAATAAGTACCAGTTGGGAATATACGGGAGGGGAGATTTGGTTCCGTCAACTGTGTTACAAACACGGGAATCGCCGAAGACTTTGGTCAGAACTGAAGGGTTTTAAGTATTTTCAATTTAATTCAGGGATGATATGTCTCAGGCAAAAAATATTAAACTTAATGTACACTGTCTGTATCCAGAGATCTATTAGTGGACACATTATGGGGAGCGTCTACTCTTTGCTTTTATGACAGCTTAAATTCTGCCGGGAACACAAACAGTGATCTGTCTAAATGTCTGTGATGTAATCGCAGCCCATTCTTCATCACGACCCGAAACATGAGAAGGTAATGATTGTTGGACGCTGCATTATGCAGCAAATTCGATATTAATTTTCATGCCACACGTGTTCCATTGGGTTCACTTCGCATCTCTGGACGGGTCAGTCCATTTAAGGAGCATTATTTGCCCATAAAGTATTGTCTCCTAGCTGCTACATTATGACAGAGTGCTTTGTCGAACTGATACAGTCACCGTGTGCAAAGCGTTCGTCTACTGTACGCTGTACAAAATGCTGTAGAAGGTGTTGTTGTGTCTAGACAAGACAGCCTAGACACAATGAGAGGAAGCCGAAAGGCACGCGCTTAAACTCACGCAGGCTGGCGTGAGGTCTGAAACAGGATACGTAATGAATGGTACAAAGAAAAGTACGTAGCTTCTGGAATACTTAACTTTAATCCACATTTGTAGAACATCACTCTTGATGATACATTAATAGAATCTCAATATCAATTGAATACGGCGCCTTGCTAGGTCGTAGCAAATGTAGCTGAAGGCTATGCTAACTATCGTCTCGGCAAATGAGAGCGTATTTGTTAGTGAACCTTTCCTTGCAAAGTCGGCTGTACAACTGGGGCGAGTGCTAGTACGTCTCTCTAGACCTGCCGTGTGGTGGCGCTCGGTCTGCGATCACTGACAGTGGCGACACGCGGGTCCGACATATACTAATGGACCGCGGCCGATTTAAAGGCTACCACCTAGCAAGTGTGGTGTCTGGCGGTGACACCACAGGTGTTTGTATCCTTCCACATTTAACATTTTCTTAAGAGTATTGAGTGGTACTTAAGATAAGTAAATAAATTAGTGAAATCAAAGTTAAATAGAAATTAGAAAATAAACTAAAAACTTGGCTTAGTTTAGAGAGGTACATACTGGCAAACAGCGGGCAGTGCAGAAGAGACAATGACCGTGAAGTCAGCATGTTCAGGAGAAGCCATCGCCCTCCCCACAAAAGCAGAAGCTGTCGATTCAGCCGTCAGGGCATCGCCCGACCGGCTCGCGTGTTTCTCAATGGTCACATGTGATCAAAGGCCCTCGCCTACATTCCAAGAGCCAATGACCGACGTTAAGAAGATTCTTCGAGAAGCTTTTCAACGTGACAGAAGAGGCAATGACCGTGAAGTCGTTCACCTCTAGCAAACTGAAGTGAATAAATACGCGAGACGCAGTGGGCCCGACAAGAAGAAGACGAGTAGTTTTCAGTTCAATTTTGGAGCTGAAGACCGTCATGCAGGAAGAGACTACATCGTACACAGAAGCACCAAGTCCGCTGCTGTGATGGAATAGCAAGCCGCAGCCTCGCCGCCAGTAGACAGAAATAAAAGTTATTTGAAGACGGATTTTTACGTACCCGGGTGACTCGTGAGGACGGGAAGGAGACGGCCTCACATTAGCAGTCACCTGTGAGCTGGGATGAAGATTTAACAGCCGAAGACTGGCAAGCGGGAGTCCGTTGTTCGAGTCCGGGACACTGGACTTCCCCCGACGCGCCGATCCGCTGGCCGACGCACAACACTGTCACACGCGGCCGCTTAGAGAAGATGAACACTGGGACGCCACATCCAAGGTATCACCATCCGATGCACGACTTCGTTCTCAATAATTAAACGGGCCAGTCAACTGGGAGAGACGGCGACACGAAATACACACCGTCAGGCGTAATCAGACGCCGCCGCTGCCGCAGCAGAAGGCTTCGCAAACCACACAGCTGCCACTCTCCGAGCCAGAACACCCAGTAAGGGAACAGTTGTACAAAACTTTCAATAAAAGTTATCTTATGTAAAAATGCTGTTTCATTGTACCTCATACCCGAGCGAAGGCAGAACCCACCCGGTCCATATGTTGTTAAGAGAAAAATTAATTTATTTAGTATTTTCACCCTGACGTAATGCTTTAGAATCAAATGCCCTTTGCAGTAATGCTCATCCTGACAATTGACTAGCATCAAAAGAGAAAACCCAGTTACATTTAGTATCAGAAGTGTTACAAGAGCAATAAGGGCTCTGCAATACATCCACCCTCAACCCGTACCACCGCCTGCTCCGTACTTTACTGTTCACAATACGTCTGATGGCAGACAACGCTGTCTAGCATTCCGCCAAACACAAACCATCCATATGACTGCCATAAGGTAAAGCGAAATTCATCTCTCTGAACCACTAGTTTCCAGCGCTTTCACTGCCCAGTGGCGTTTCTCTTTATACAACCTAAAGCGTCGCTTAACAATGACTATGGAAACAGGTGGCTTGTGGGGAGCTGTTCAGTCACGGTACTCCATTCTGTTTGACTCTGTACTCAAAGTTGGTGTGTTACCTGGAGAGCTGGTGCTGCTGTAGAACACACGAATGACTCCTTCAGCTGAACGGATGCGACTTTTTGTGACATCCTTCCGCAATGCTTAATATCCCCTACCCGTCAGTGTATGAGGTCTGCCTGACCGAGCGAGGTGCCGCAGTGGTTAGTACAAAATGGACTCGCATTGGAAAGGACGACTGTTCAATCCCGCGTGTGGCCATCCTCGTTTAGCTTTTCCGTGATTTCCCTAAATCGCTTCAGGCAAATGCTGGGATGGTTCCTTTGAAAGGGATCGGCCGATGTCCATCTCTGTCCTTCACTAATCCAACGAGACCGATGACCTTGCTGTTTGGTCTCCTCCACCAAATCAACCCAACCCCAATGCAACCCTACGCCTGATCTTGGTTTTGCTGTGTTTAATACTTCGTATTTTCGCTTCACAATCACATGACCTCTGGTGGTCAATTTAGCTATACCTAGCGGAGTCTAGATACCTCGTGTATGTGAAAGTGTGTTTGATAATGAGTACTTAGAGTGAAGTCGATGAGTTGCTGGACTTATATACTGTATCCTGTTGAGATAGAAGTGCGTCAGAAATGAATATATACTGTTGTTGTTGTTGTTGTGGTCTTCAGTCCTGAGACTGGTTTGATGCAGCTCTCCATGCTACTCTATCCTGTGCAAGCTTCTTCATCTCCCAGTACTTACTGCAACCTACATCCTTCTGAATCTGCTTAGTGTATTCATCTCTTGGTCTCCCTCTACGATTTTTACCCTCCACTCTGCCCTCCAATGCTAAATTTGTGATTCCTTGATGCCTCAAAACATGTCCTACCAACCGATCCCTTCTTCTACTCAAGTTGTGCCACAAACTTCTCTTCTCACCAATCCTATTCAATACCTCCTCATTAGTTACGTGATCTACCCATCTAATCTTCAGCATTCTTCTGTAGCACCACATTTCGAAAGCTTCTATTCTCTTCTTGACCAAACTAGTTATCGTCCATGTTTCACTTCCATACATGGCTACACTCCACACAAATACTTTCAGAAACGACTTCCTGACACTTAAATCTATACTCGATGTTAACAAATTTCTCTTCTTCAGAAACGATTTCCTTGCCATTGCCAGTCTACATTTTATATCCTCTCTACTTCGACCATCATCAGTTATTTTACTCCCTAAATAGCAAAACTCGTTTACTACTTTAAGTGTCTCATTTCCTAATCTAATTCCCTCAGCATCACTCGATTTAATTTGATTACATTCCATTATCCTCGTTTTGCTTTTGTTGATGTTCATCTTATATCCTCCTTTCAAGACACTGTCCATTCCGTTCAACAGCTCTTCCAAGTCCTTTGCTGTCTCTGACAGAATTACAATGTCATCGGTGAACCTCAAAGTTTTTACTTCTTCTCCATGAATTTTAATACCTACTCCGAATTTTTCTTTTGTTTCCTTTACTGCTTGCTCAATATACAGATTGAATAACATCGGGGAGAGGCTACAACCCTGTCTCACTCCTTTCCCAACCACTGCTTCCCTTTCATGCCCCTCGACTCTTATAACTGCCATCTGGTTTCTGTACAAATTGTGAATAGCCTTTCACTCCCTGTATTTTACCCCTGCCACGTTCAGAACTTGAAAGAGAGTATTCCAGTCAACATTGTCAAAAGCTTTCTCTAAGTCTACAAATGCTACAAACGTAGGTTTACCTTTTCTTAATCTTTCTTCTAAGATAAGTCGTAAGGTTAGTATTGCCTCACGTGTTCCAACATTTCTACGGAATCAAAACTGATCTTCCCCGAGGTCCGCTTCTACCAGTTTTTCCATTCGTCTGTAAAGAATTCGCGTTAGTATTTTGCAGCTGTGACTTATTAAACTGATAGTGTGGTAATTTTCACATCTGTCTACACCTGCTTTCTTTGGGATTGGAATTATTATATTCTTCTTGAAGTCTGAGGGTATTTCGCCTGTCTCATACATCTTGCTCACCAGATGGTAGAGTTTTGTCATGACTGGCTCTCCCAAGGCCATCAGTAGTTCTTATGGAATGTTGTCTACTCCCGGGGCCTTGTTTCGACTCAGGTCTTTCAGTGCTCTGTCAAACTCTTCACGCAGTATCTTATCTCCCATTTCGTCTTCATCTACATCCTCTTCCATTTCCATAATATTGTCCTCAAGTACATCGCCCTTGTATAAACCCTCTATATACTCCTTCCACCTTTCTGCCTTCCCTTCTTTGCTTAGAACTGGGTTGCTGTCTGAGCTCTTGATATTCATACAAGTGGTTCTCTTCTCTCCAAAGGTCTCTTTAATTTTCCTGTAGGCAGTATCTATCTTACCCCTAGTGAGACAGGCCTCTACATCCTTACATTTGTCCTCTAGCCATCCCTGCTTAGCCATTTTGCACTTCCTGTCGATCTCATTTTTGAGACGTTTGTATTCCTTTTTGCCTGCTTCATTTACTGCATTTTTATATTTTCTCCTTTCATCAATTAAATTCAATATTTCTTCTGTTACCCAAGGATTTCTTTAGCCCTCGTCTTTTTACCTACTTGATCGTCTGCTGCCTTCACTACTTGATCCCTCAGAGCTACCCATTTTTCTTCTACTGTATTTCTTTCCCCCATTCCTGTCAATTGTTCCCTTATGCTCTCCCTGAGACTCTCTACAACCTCTGGTTCTTTCAGTTTATCCAGGTCCCATCTCCTTAAATTCCCACCTTTTTGCAGTTTCTTCAGTTTCAATCTGCAGTTCATAACCAATAGATTGTGGTCAGAATCCACATCTGCCCCTGGAAAAGTCTTACAATTTAAAACCTAGTTCCTAAATCTCTGTCTTACCATTATATAATCTATCTGATACCTTTTAGTATCTCCAGGATTCTTCCAGGTATACAACCTTCTTTTATGATTCTTGAACCAAGTGTTAGTTATGATTAAGTTATGCTCTGTGTAAAATTCTACAAGGCGGCTTCCTCTTTCATTTCTTCTCCCCAATCCATATTCACCTACTATGTTTCCTTCTCTCCCTTTTCCTACTGACGAATTCCAGTCACCCATGACTATTAAATTTTCTTCTCCCTTCACTACCTGAATAATTTGTTTTATCTCGTCATACATTTCATCAATTTCTTCATCATCTGCAGAGCTAGTTGGCATATAAACTTGTACTACTGTAGTAGGCATGGGCTTTGTGTCTTTCTTGGCCACAATAATGCGTTCACTATGCTGTTTGTAGTAGCTAACCCGCACTCCTATTTTTTATTCATTATTAAACCTACTCGTGCATTACCCCTATTTGATTTTGTATTTATAACCCTGTAATCACCAGACCAAAAGTCTTGTTCCTCCTGCCACCGAACTTCACTAATTCCCACTATATCTAACTTTAACCTATCCATTTACCTTTTTTAAATTTTCTAACCTACCTGCCCGATTAAGGGATCTGACATTCCACGCTCCGATCCGTAGAACGCCAGTTTTCTTTCTCCTAATAACGACGTCCTCCTGAGTAGTCCCCGCCCGGAGATCCGAATGGGGGACTATTTTACCTCCAGAATATTTTACCCAAGAGGACGCCATCATCATTTAATCATACAGTAAAGCTGCATGTCCTCGGGAAAAAATACGGCTGTAGTTTCTCCTTGCTTTCAGCCGTTCGCAGTACCAGCACAGCAAGGCCGTTGTGGTTAATGTTACAAGGCCAGATCAGTCAATCATCCAGACTGTTGCCCCTGCAATTACTGAAAAGGCTTCTGCCCCTCTTCAGGAACCACATGTTTGTCTGGCCTCTCAACAGATACCCCTCCGTTGTGGTTGCACCTACGGTACGGCCATCTGTATCGCTGAGGCACGCAAGCCTCCCCACCAACGGCAAGGTCCATGGTTCATGGGGGGGGGGGGGGGGGAGGGGGGGGAAATATATACTATGTGATCAAAAGTATCCGGACACCTGGCTGAAAATGTCCTACAAGTCTGTAGCGCCCTCCATCGGTAATGCTGGAATTCAAGATGATGTTGGCCAAGCCTTAGCCTTGATGACAGCTTCCACTGTCGCAGGCATACGATCAATCAGGTGCTGGAAGGTTTCTTGGGGAATGGCAGCCCATTCTTCACGGAGTGCTTCGCTGAGGAGAGGTATGGATGTCCGTCGGCGAGACTGGCACGAAGTCGACGTTCCAAAACATCCCAAGGGTGTCTATATAATTCATGTTAGGACTCTGTGCAGGTCAATTCATTACAGGTATGTTATTGTCGTGAAACCACTCCGCCACAGGCGGTGCATTATGAACAGGTGCTCGATCGTATTGAAAGATACAATAGCCATTCCCAAGTTGCTCTTCAACAGTGGGAAGCAAGAAGGTACTTAACACATCAATGTTGGCCTGTACTGTAATAGTGCTACGCAAAACAAGGGGTGCAAACCCCCTCCGTGGAAAACACGACCACGTCATCACCACCGCCTCCAAATTTTACTGTTGGCACAGCACACCCTGGCAGAATACGTTTACTGAGCATTCGCCATACCCATGCCTTGCCATCGGATCGCCACATTGTGACCGCGATTCGTCACTCCACACAACGTTTTTCCTCTGTTCAGTTGTCCAATGTTTACGCTCGTTGCACCAAGCGAGTTGTCGTTTGGCATTTACAGGCATGATGTGTGGCTTATGAGCAGCCGCTCGACCATGAAATACAAGTTTTCGCACATCCCGCCTAACTGTCATAGTACTTGCAGTGATCCTGATGCAGTTTAGAATTCCTGTGTGATGGTTTGGATAGATGTCTGCCTATTACACATTACGACCCTCTTTAACTGTCGGCCGTCTCTGTCAGTCAACAGACGAGGTCGTCCTGTTCGCTTTTGTGCTGTACGCGTCGCTTTACGTTTCTATTTCACTATCACATCGGAAACAGTGGACCTAGGGATGTTTGGGAGTGTAGAAATCTCGCGTACAGACGTACGACTTAAGTGACACCTAATCACCTGACCACGTTCGAAGTCCGTGAGTTCGGCGGAGCGCTCCATTATGCTCTCTCACGATGCCTAATGACTAAACAGGTCGCTGTTATGGAGTACCTGGCTGTAGGTGGCAGCACATTGCACCTACCGTATGTATTTGAGGGTGTCAAGATACTTTTGATCACATAGTGTAAATGATTTTAATCCTATTTACCAGCCTGGAGTAGTGGCAGAGCAAGTATTTTTCTAAATCCGTAAGAGAGAGAAATACGAACTTTTCAAAAAGAGATGTGCTCCCGCGGTGTAAGACACCGCCTAATTACCTAGCTCCCAGGCTTACGAAAAATTAATCACCTGGAGTAGAGAGCGGAAAAGCACAGGACGAAGGGCGGAGAAATACCGGGGGCGAGGCTGCGAGCTAAGTGACGTCATTACAGAGATTACACGACTCTGCAGCTTCAGGTGCTGAAAGGGAGGCGGGCAAGAGCTGAAGACGTGGAATGGGCGCAAATAACTGCGGGTAACGAGCAAAAGGTGCACCTTCTGACGTACTCGCCTTAAAGTCGTGCTTTATTTCTTCCACCAATTTCGGCAGGTGCGTTCATCTATACAGTAGTCGCAGCTACAATGAAAGAAGCTCTTTTGTCAGTTACGTATGAGTAAATAGGGGACAGATGGAGCGCATTTACAAAATCGCTTGTCTGAAGTCAGTGGTTAATTTTTACTAATTTGTTTGTACAACTAAACACACCAGTTGTCTATGACATAGATGTTTCTTTAATTTTCTCGGTGTATCATTTAAACTTAACATTTGACCATGAAAACATCTTTACATTATGGGTGATACGCAGTATCCTTCAACACCGGAGATCTACCCTATTTTTAAAGTAAAAACTTTTATGTATGTACTTATAAAACATTTTTGGTTATAAATATGCTGTGACTTGATAAGAAAACGATTACGTGTTAACAATAGTATCTTCTTCTTTATATGTCTACGTAGTCGCTTTGTAAGATATTAGTTTACTTATTGATGCATGAAAACATTAAAACTAACATAATTTTATAATCCACTTATCTTTAGTCAACAATCTCAAAAATTCCTAGTGAAATACTAAATTAAAAACAGAAGTAATATTTACAAACTTTGATTTGGTGTTTTACTCTAAAAATCAAAAGCTTAATTTTATTTACATATTTGGTGTACTTATTTCGTCAGTACTCGGCGAATTAATTTTAAGTAATTGGATAATATATATATTTGAGAATACTGAATAATAATGCGCATTGATCTTCATACAACTGTGCGAACTATTTTAAAATGTGTGCTAAATCATTTGAACAAAAATAAAAACAAAACAGGAATGTTTTCACGTATTTAAAACTGTACCTGATTTGTGCAGCAAGTATCCCTAACGAAAGCATGTGTTTGGCATATGTACCATATTTTATTGAGTCATGTATTCCGACCTGTAGGAGAGAGATGCCTCACTTTATAAATTCGTGTCATTGATACCCAAGATGGCCGTGCTAGAATCAAAACACCCCTAGTAGATCTTACTACTGTTTACAGGCCTTCAACTAAAACATTTGGAAATATTTGAGTGTCAAGTATTGACTAAGAACTGAGCGGAAAGCTAGAAGATTCCGAAGGGATATTTATAGACGTACCTCAGTTACTCCTCCAGAGCTTGTGTGAAACGTGCTCGATCGAAACGTAAACACTTTCATTACTGTCTGGCGTCTACCGGGCAACTTGGCGGTGAGTGCATACCCTGTGTCATCCGAAACTGCGAGGGGTGCGCAGTCTGTACCATGTGGTGCCTTCCCGGAGTTAACATACAAATCATGTACAGGTAGTGGAAAACAATTGATGGCTGCATGATACTTTTGGATCGTCTCACCATAAAAAAATATTAATTTTATGTTTTTATGTTCTCAGACGACGGCTTAGCTGCCAGTCCGGCGTTCTTGATCATGCGTTCAAATTTTCGTAACATGTACGAATATTATGAAATCACTTATCAGGATACGATTGATTCATCGCTCTTGCTAGCCCAGTTCGATGAAATGAAAAGACATGAAACCTATTCCTGCGCTTATGGAAAGAAATTTAAGCGATGTAATATGTTTGTTTCTTCAAGAAGCAGGAATTCTTTCATCTAAAAAACCTCTAGGTAAGGATTGCAGCCTTCTGCACGTTCTTATCTGAAAGCGACGTATATCTTTAAAAGAATGCTTACCGTCTGTACACTACTTTCATTTAGGTACTGAGATAGCTAATTTGTCTTACTTTTAAATAACTGTTAACATTTTATATGTGTATATGTATTAAGTAATATAAACGACATTATAGCAGATGTGGCAAATACCCAGGAAACTCTACATAGACAGAGACTAATCATAAAAAAGACTCGATGTTTTGACATTCCTATATTGTCTGAAGTTAAAGGCGCTGCAGTCTGGAACCGCAAGACCGCTACGGTCGCAGGTTCGAATCCTGCCTCGGGCATGGATGTTTGTGATGTCCTTAGGTTAGTTAGGTTTAACTAGTTCTAAGTTCTAGGGGACTAATAACCTCAGCAGTTGAGTCCCATAGTGCTCAGAGCCATTTGAACCATTTTTTGATATTGTTTGAATGATGATATCATTAAATATATTGTGTAAGGTTTACAGCTTACTTTTCGTATTCAGTAGAGGTGAGGTGAGGCCTCTTTTTATTCTATGTGTCGTACTTGATATATGCACACAGAATATTTTTAAAACAGGAGTCTTCAATAGTCGATATGTTATGCCACAGGGATCCTGAGTGCAAGCAATGTAAACTTGGTTTTTCAGTAGCATTGTCGTTCCCAGTGGAGCAACCAGGGTGAATTAAGTGAGAGATCGAGTGTTACTCACGCCGTTGAGCAGTCTGGAAATAATTAGCAGAAGACAGAGATGGAAATTTAGAGGACGTTGCTCTTTGAAACTATTATTTTCTAAAGATTGATTTAAAAAGTGTGAAAGTATTCTAGTAATGTTGTCACAGCGGTGCTTGGTCGTGTGTAACTTATCATGAGTTCGAGAAAATCTGACTTTATAGCATGATTCCATTTAATTGGTTCGGATTAGTTAGTTTAACTGTCGGGACCTGATTGAACAAAGTTATCTGCTCATATATCTTGGATCCAGACTTAAAAATTCACCATTCGTTTACCATTTTAGTAACGTATTACATGGCAGAGTAATATTTTTATACAAGAAGTGAATTTGGGGAAGATGGTCGTATTTGTTAAGGAATCAGAGTTTAACAATACAGTTTTCTGGTTCCTACTCTCTTTTCAATCATAAAGTTTTCTTTATTCCACTGTCTCCTCGCGAAAGTTTAATTTTGTAATTATGCGTGGCTGCACTGCACTTATCAGAACGCAGCTGCTGAAAACATTAAGCACAATGTGCATAGCATAGCTGCCTTTCCTTGCTTTGCATTTGGCAAGGTTTTTCTTCAGCTGGTTTGCTCCTGAACTGCATTTTAATGTACACCAGTTTCGAGCAGTACCGAGTTACCACTTCCACAAGGTAAGTCGTGAAAATTTGTCAGAGACAATTTAACGTTACATTTAGGACACAATACGATCATTTAGAGTTAAACGTTGCATTTCAAAATTGTTATCAGGTTCGGTTTAGGTAAAGGTCAGTTCAGATTTCATTTCTCTGTTAGACAATCATTTCCTTACAAAGCACTGAGCATTTCGTTCGTTTTATTGTTTCAAGACTCGTTTTGTAATTTTATTTAGAATTTTTTAGTGTTAGTTTTATGTGTTAGAACTGACATACAAGAACTGCAACGTCACGGAGTGTAGCACTCTTAATGCGCTGCACAATACAAAATTCCACAGCATGGCTTCTCTAGTATACAGTTTTCCGTTTTCCAATTAGTTTTGGTAAAAGGTAATTACAAATACAGTTATATAGTTTGAGATTCATTTTTCGGCTCTGTTTATCGGATAGCGTTTACTTAAGCACACCACTTGCATTCTTCATGTTAACAGTACAACTAGGACATGAACGATAGGTTCAGAATAGGAAACCAGTTTACATACAAAAACACGGAAAAGGACAACAATAGTAAAACAAAACAGTTCCAGCTGTACTTCTGCTGTTTAAAAGTATTCCTAAATATTTCACCTAAGTGCAATGAAAAGACATCTTTATATCGTTCGCTCGCAGATGAAAATCTTCTCTGTTTCCTGGGTTTAAGAAAGAGGCTCTCTCACCCTTTATTTCCTATCTCTTCCAGGTAATCGCAACATTCCCCTCTCCATTTCTCTCCGAGAAAACCTCAACTCCTGCGTGGCTTTCGTATTAAAAGCCCAAGTTTCAATGCTCAAGGAAAAACTGGAGATACCTTTTTCGATTGCAAACTTACATTCAGATTGATCGGAGGCTTTGTTCTAAAAATTCTGACCAGGTTACCAAAGGGTCCCCAGGCCATTTCTACTCCATTGGTTGTTTATTTTTCTGCTCATCCAGTTGATGATTTTAATGGTCTATACGAGAACTCAACAGGTAGTTCATTTCTTTCATTTTGATATGTGCTGTTTTGTTTTCCAATTTTTTGATGATACAGGTTTTAGTGTAATTGTATTTGGTTTCTGTGCTCACTTTTAAATTTACTCTGTTACGCTCTTTTATTTGCTATTGATGTTGATCTGCACTAAAAGTAAATAGCAGAGTGGCATCAACATAACGTGGATTGTTTCCATGTATTCCATAACATGCATTCGACCTTTTTTCTCTCACTTTATGAATCCGCAAACTTCCACTGTGTCGCTAAGAATAGTATTGGTCATACGGAATTTCCTTTCCCACTCCTGATCATTCCAGAATTTCTCACTATCTCGATGAAATACGATAGAACAAATTCCAATACAAACTATGGTGTCGACAGAAATCTGCTGTAGTCTAGAAACACAGCTTTAATGGGAGACTGAACAAATTCAAACCGAATCAACGCTTTCTCAGTATCTCTTATTTCCATAAGTAATGGCAATTCATCTTCATTGCTTTATTCTACGCTTTCATTATCGACTTGAACATAAACCACTGTTCTACATCCATTTCTGAAACTGGCTCGTTGCTTTGGGTAATCCAAATGCAATGTATCCCTATGAGACTGATGAAATTTTTTGTGAATTTCCTGTAAATTAGAGGTGGCAGATGGGTCTTTAACTTTTTGTGTCATTCTGTGTGTTTGTGTGTGTGTGTGTACGTAGGTCTTTTCGGTTTCAGTTACTCGTGAAAGTACGTATACATTTTTATATATCTGATGAACGGAAGGAGATGTAGACGGTACAAGTGGCTTACTTTTTCTAAGGACTGACATTGTAACGTCTGTGCTGAAGGAATAAGGTGCAACTAAAATGCGAGTTTTGTCAACTTTTTCAACACTCGGATTTGGTTACGCCGTTACATTAACATAAGAGGCTTTTAGTTTTCTTTTCGCTATCAGTACACACTCGACGTAACGGTAACTCGTAAGTTCTGTAGTATAAGCTTGACGATGTACGCGATGAATCTACTTTAGACGTCCAACGTACCCATTTAAATGCAAATACTTTTATTATTCTCGAATGGTCATTTTTAGCAATCAGCTTATTCTCTGGAAAAAAAGATAGTTCATGGAGAACGCACTTGTTTCGGATCTTTTAAGGTATTTAGCTGAACAGAAGCGTAGATATTCAGTGTCGCTCCACGTGAACTTTATAGATTAGCATGTACATATCCGCTGAGTGTCCTGTACCGTGCATGCGACAAACAAATGTGTGAAATCGATCCCCCATTTTATTCCTGATTTCTGCTTCATGGAAATTTAACAGGTGGAAATCAAATTTCCTGCAGCAAAATTGGACGGAAAATGTGGAAGTCTCCAAATTCATTCGGGGAAATAACTTCACTATCTGACGTACAGAGGTAAGTGACTTCCACATTCTCATCCAGATAAGCATTAGAAAATTATTCTACTTCCCAAGTCGAGTGTGCGCGTTTCCATATTGTAACCAGTAGGATGAATATTGTCCAGCCGGAAGAGACACGGAATATATAAATTTTATCCTATCAGTTGCTCGCACAACTAACTTTTACTTCTTTTATAACATCTGGTTAATAATATCATATTTCCTCCATTAAATTAGATTGCTGAAGCACTAGCGTCATCAATACCGTTATTTACAGTTATAGTGATTCTAATAAAATATCCATTACTATGCGGATGAGAACAATTCACATGAATAATAAAAAGATGTAATTTATTATTGAGATGTGGAGATGCGCCTTTTCATTTCTAATTACCTCTTAGTTATGTGAGCATGCAGATGTATTATTGTTTAATATAATACCGTGATAAAAAAGTTTTCAATTAACAGTTTCATCTTACTGTACTCAAATAACAACATTTCATTTACAGAAGAATGGAAGGATTGTAAGACGCAGAACAGGGAACACAAAAGTCAATAGTGATAAAACGATACGTTAGAAGGTAGGTATAGCAAGGCAAATCTAGCATCTGTAGCTCCAGGAGAAGATTTTGACAGTGATGAATCCTAAACGCTGTTTCAAATTCTGAGGGTAGTAGGTATAATATTCAGAGAACAGAAGGTTATCTACAACTTGTGCAGACACCAGACTGCAATTATAAGGTCGAAGGACGTACAAGGAGGTCAGTACGTGTGAATGGGGTGAAGGGAGATTGTCTTCTATCTACATATTGTAGAAGCAGTAAAACAAACCAAGGGGAAATTAAGAAAATGGAATTAAAATTTCACGTAAAAATGTAGAAACGTTAATGTTTGGCGATAGCGTTGTATTTCTGTCAGAGAATGTAAATGTCTTCAGAAATCAATTGAACTCAGTAGATTCTATCTTGAAAAGTGGTCAAAAGATGAATATCTAAAAAAGTCAAATAAAAATGGTAAAATGAAATCGGATTAATTGAAATGAGAGTAGGGAATTAGATTACGAAATGTGACCCCAAAAGAAATGGAGGAGTCTTAGTATTTGGGGAGCAAAATAACGAACGATTTCAGAAGTACAGAAGATATAAAATGCAAACCTATTAGTGTAGCAAGAAATGTCTGAGTATCAGAGGTATTTTAACGTCTAATATAAATGTAAGCGTTACGAAGTCTTTTCTGAAAATATTAATATGACATGTAGTCTAGCAAAGAAATGAAACGTGGACAATTAACGGTACCGATAAGAAGAGAATAGTTTAAAGCATAATGTTGCAGAGGAATACTGAAAATCAGATTATATCACTAATAAAGAAGTACTGAACTAAATTTGGAAGAAAAAAAAAGGTCACCCCCCCCCTAGATTAAAAGAAGGAATCGTATGGGAGGACATATTCTGTAGCACCAAGGAACAGTCAGCTTGGTAATTTGTGGGGGAGGGGGGGGGGATGTTTTTCTGGAGTAGGGGAAAATAAAAGCTGTCACGGGAAAGAAGGTTGAAATGGATGTAAGTTACAATAGTTAAGCAGAGATTAAGAGGTTTGCACAGAATAAACTAGTGTGGAGGGCTACTTCTAACAAGTTATCCGACTAAAGACCCCAACAAATGGAAATGGCTTTATGTAATATTGAGAAGTTCACTACGCCATTCATTGAACCAGGGTCGAGGAAGAACATTGATGTTCAATTTCTTCATGAGTTAACGAGCTTATTGTGTCAGATCATGGAAAGAATGTTCTGGAAGCATTGTTCATCTAGCAATAGGTGTATGTGAACAGGTGACTGCAACGCTACACTGAGAAATCCTGTAATGCCCTATCTCTTGTTAAACCATTCAATTAAAACGTAGGATCCGCGGACTGAATGTTCCGTACAAACTTCATTATGTATACTGACGGAGAAAAGATCGCAACTCAAAAAGTAATTGTGCTACATAAATGGAAGATGGTCGGTGTGTTTCTACATATGAAAAATTACGTCTATTCAAATTTTACGCCAGACGCTAGTAGCGGCACTGTGAGGAATCAAGTAAGGCTTGCTATAAATAGACGCTGTAACGTTCGTGGGCGTTAGTTTCCTTTGAGACTGGACATTCCTATCCAACGGAGAGACATCCTTACAGTGTAATAAGGGGCATTACAGGAAGTCAAAGGCAATGGTGTTTAATCCGAAAAGACGAGAGCTAGTAAAAAGAAAATGGAGGTCAAGTAAAATGACCAGCGAGCCAAAAATGACGTAGAGAAACAACTGAAAGATTTGAAAGCAAACAAATCACCAGGTCCGGATGCAATTCCACTTACATCTTACAATAAGTACTCTACGGCTTTGGCCTCTTACCTAGCTTGCATTTACCGTAATTCTCTCGCTCGGTGCGGCGCTCGAGTTCGTTCTGCATGTTTCTGTGAGTGATGCTGTCGATCTTGTCCCAGTTGTCTCGATGCATTCTGCTACTTTGTTGATAGAAAATGTCCAAAAGTTCCTGATCCGTTCTTTCCAAGTCTCTCCGTGTTGTATGAATTCGCTCACAAAGAAAAGCTTGTTCCATTCTGTCGTAGATACGATGTGCTTGGGCCGTGGTGAATAGGCGTTTACATTTCAAGAACTTCGGTGTAGTACCTTCAACTCGGCACCGTGACAGAATGGCGAGAGAGGACATCAGTCGCTCTTTCTTCTTCTGTCGTTGGTCAAGGCGTCGGTATAATCTGCAAATCTCCTGGGTGTTGTGTGATGTTCTTAGGTTAGTTAGGTTTAAGTAGTTCTAAGTTCTAGGGGACTGATGACCATAGATGTTAAGTCCCATAGTGCTCAGAGCCATTTTTGCAAATCTCCTCCCCTTAGAGGCGATATACAAAATTGTTGAGGCTTTCGTGGCCACTTGTTGACAAACTGCCTATTGGCTTCTGTCTCGGGTTCTTCGCCCGATGTTCATCTGATGGTTTTACTGACGTTCCGCCAGCATTGTCAAAGCTTTACCCTCCATTGCCGGTCGTGAACTGGAGCCGAGCTCGCGGCCGCAGACTGTATGTACCTGGCGCGCCAACGTCCGAGGGCTTCTCCGCTGTTATTTCCGATGAAGTTCTCCTCTTGCTACCTGCGACGGCCGTTCGCTGCACTACGAGAAGCCAGGATCCGTTTATCTTAAGGCTTTCCTCTTTCTTGGTGAAGCTGTTCACGTGTTTTTGTATTTCTACAGCTTCTCTGAACAAGCGGGTGTCATAGTGCTTCTCTACAGCCAGAACCTCCGTGTCGGCGAATTTTATTACATGGTCGGTCCCATTCAGTGCGTGCTCTGCCACGACCGATTTCTCCACGTGCCCCAACCTGCAATGTCGCTTATGCTCTTTGATCCTGGTGTTGATGGATCGTCCAGTCATTCCGACATAAATTTTTCCGTACGTGCATGGTATACGGTATATTCCTGACATTGTAAGTGGGTCTCTTTCATCCTTTGCCGATCTAAGACACTCTTTGATCTTCCTTGTCGGTTTGAAAATCGTCTTTACGCCGTGTTTGCGCAATATACGGCCGCTTCTTTCCGTCACTCTGGGAATGTATAGCGGAAAGGCCTTACCCTACATTTCTTTTTCTGATTCCTTACTTCGCCGAGTGTTTGGATCTGTTACACTTCTAATATGATTTGTGGAGTACCCATCGCTCCTCAGAACACTTTCCAGGAGTTGCATTTCGCGTCTGAGGTGCACATATTCGTCCTGCTCGCGTTACGAGCGTATTAATCATGCCTCTTTTATGGCTCGGATGGTGGTTTGATAGTTTGTGCAGGTATCGGTCCGTGTGTGTCGGTTTTAGAGACACGCTTTGTCCCACCTTTTCGCCATCCCTAGTGACCAGCGCATCTAGAAATGGCAGTTTTTTGTCCTTTTCTACTTCCATGGTAAATTTTATGTTAGCATGGAGGCTGTTCAAGTGTCAGAGGAAGTTACCGAGCTGTTCTTCACCATGGCTCGACACAGCGAAAGTATCATCGACGTATCTGTACTACACCCTAGGTTCTCAATCGCCAAGTCCCGTGCCTGTGCTTCGAAACGTTCCATGAAGAAGTTGGCCGAGAGGACTACCCATGGCGACGGCTTCCAGCTGTTCGTAGAAATTGCCATTCCACGTGAAATAGCTCTGGAGCACATCGGTTCGATTTTCCCACAAGACATCACAAGGGTCTTTCATGCATGTCTCACCACACGCAGGTTTGTTCTTACCAGAATCGACAGCAAACCAACACCAACAACGATAGTTCAGGTATACATGCCGACGTCGCAAGCTGAAGATGAAGAGATAGTGTATGCCGATATTGAAAGGTTAATGCAGTATGTAAAGGGGGATGAAAATCTGATAGTCATGGGGGACTGCAATGCAGTTGTAGGGGAAGGAGTAGAAGAAAAGTTACAGGAGAGTATGGGCTTGCCACAAGAAATGAGAGAGGAGAAACACTAATTGAGTTCTGTAACAAGTTTCAGCTAGTAATAGCGAATTCCCCGTTCACGAATTACAAGAGGAGGAGATATACTTGGAAGAGGCCAGGTGATATGGAAGATTTCAGTTATATTACATCATGGTCAGACAGAGATTCCGAAATTAGATACTGGTTTGTAAGGCGTACCCAGGAGCAGACACAGACTCAGATCACAATATAATAGTGATGAAGGGTAGGCTGAAGACATTAGTTAGGAAGAATCAATAAGCAATGAAGTGGGATACGGAAGTACTAAGGAATAACGACATACGGTTGAAGTGCCCTTAGGCTGTAGATACAGCAATAAGGAATAGCTCAGTAGGCAGTAGAGTTCAAGAGGAACGGACATCTCTAAAAGGGCCATCACAGAAATTGGGAAGGAAAATGTAGGTACAAAGAAGGTAACCGGGAAGAAACTATGGCTAAAAGAAGAAATACATCAGTTGATTGATGAAAGGAGTAAGTACAGAAATGTTCCGGGAAACTCAGCAAATACAGTAATACCATTCGCTGAGGAATTAAATAAATAGGAAGTGCAGGTAAGCTAAGCCGAAATTGCTTCAGGAAAAATGTGAAGCATCGAAAAAGAAATGATTGTCGGAAGGATAGACTCGGCATACAGAAAAGTCAAAACAACCATCTATGACATTAAAAGCAAGGGTGGCAACTTAAAGAGTGCAACGGAAATCCACTTTTAAATGCAGAGGAGAGAGCGGGTAGGTGGAAAGAATACATTCAAAGCTTCTATGAGGGGGAAGATTTGTCTGATGTGACAGAAGAAACAGGAGTCGATTTAGAAGATATAGGGGATCCAGTATTAGAATCAGAATTTGAAAGAGCTTTGGAGGACTTAAGGTCAAATAAGGCAGAAGGGATAGATAACATTCCAAACCGAATTTCTAAAATCATTGGGAGAAGTGGCAACCAAACCAGTTTTCACGTTGATGTGTAGAATGTATGAGTCTGACGACTTACCATCTGACTTTCGAAAAAGCATCATCCACACATTTCGGAAGACGGCAAGAGCTGACAATTGCGAGAAATATCGCACAATCAGCTTAACAGCTCATGCATCCAAGTTGCTTTAGGATGCGCTAGATGACGATCAGTTTGGCTTTAGGAAATGTAAAGGCCTGAGAGAGGCAAATTCTGACGTTGCTGTTAGTAATGGAAGCAAGATTAAGAAAAATCTAGAAACGTTCATAGGATTTGTCGACCTGGAAAAAGCGTTCGACAGCGTAAAAGAGGTCGAAATTCTGAGAAAAGTAGGGGTAAGCTATAGAGAGACACGGGTCACATACAATATGTACAACAACCAAGAGGGAATAATAAGAGTGAACGACCAAGAACAAAGTGCTCGTATTAAAAAATGTGTAAGACAAAGATGTACCCTATCGCCCCTACTGTTCAAAATGCACATCGAGGAAGCAAAGATGGAAATAAAATAGAGGTTCAGGAGTGGAATTAAAATTCCAGGTGAAAGCATATCAGTGATACGATTCGCTGATGACATTGCTATCCTGATTGAAAGTGAAGAAGAATTACATGATCTGCTGAACGGAATGAACAGTCTAATGAGTACACAGTATGGACTGAGAGTAAATCGAAGAAGACGAAGGTAATGAGAAGTGGTTGTAATGAGAACAGCGAGAAACTTAACATCGGGACTGACGGTCACGAAGTAGCTGAAGTTAAGACATTCTGCTACCTGGGCAGTAGAATAACCAAAAACGGACGGGGTAAGAAGGGCATCAAAAGCAGACTAGCAATGGCAGAAAGGCAATCCTGGCCAAGAGAAAAATTGGATGATTTATTCAAAAGATGGAGCTTCACAAATTGAGCAAGTCACTAAGGCTTTGGTCCACCTGTGGCCCTTATGCAAGCAGTTGTTCGGCTTCGCATTGATTAACAGACTAATTATTAACAGACTAATTATTAACAGATTAATTATTGTATCCAAAGAACCATAGAGGCACAAGGAACATAGAGGTGATGAAAACATTAGCTGTCTAAAGGGCGCAGGGAACTAGTAGCTCATTTTCTAGTCACACTTCTAGGCAATTTTTGCATCCAACCTATTTGGAGATTTTTTCCTTTTTTAGGTATGCAGTCTTCAACTCTACATCGTTCTGTTCTATTTTGTTACGGTTCTATTAGTATTTGGATCGAAATATTGACAAATAGTACATTAATCATAGAATTTCAGCATAAGCAAAATTAAATTATGCCATTTGTGATGATTTTGATGTTGTGCCCTCACTCTGAAAAGTGATTTGATGCACCTCTCCATCCTAATCCATCCTGTGCGAATCTAATCGTCTCTTCATGATCTATGCACCTTCTACCCATTGCAGTCTGCTACCTTTATTCGAGCTTTCATGTACCTCCAAAATTTTTACCGCTATAGACTTCTCTCCACTACCAAGCTGACGATTTCTTGATGTCTCAGGATGAGTCCTGTCAACCGATTCCTCTATTAAACCATTTGTACCTATATCTACATGATTAAAGTTCAAAGTTAAGTGCCTGCCAGAGTGTTCAACGAACCACTTTTAAGTTACGTAACTGTTGTTCCACTCTGGAACAGCGCATGGGAAATACTATCCCTTGGAAGCTGTTGTTTCTCTTTTTTTTATTATTATGAAAATTTCTCCCTATGTAGGTGGGCGCCAACAAAATATTTTCACAAACTGCCTATTGGCTTCTGTCTCGGGTTCTTCGGCCGACGTTCATCTAATGATTTTTCTGACGTATCGCCAGCACGAATGGCTGGCATTGTCAAAGCTTCACCCTCCATTGACGGTCGTGAACTGGAGCCGAGCTCGCGGCCGCAGACTATATGTACCTGGTGCGCCAACGTCCGAGGGCTTCTCCGCGGTCATTTCCGGTGCGGTTCTCCTCTTGCTACCTGCAACGGTCGTTCGCTGCAGTACGGGAAGCCAGGATCCGTTTACCTTAAAGCTTTCCTCTTTCTTGTTGAAACTGTTCGCGTGTTTTTGTATTTATACAGCTTCTCTGAACAAGCGCGTGTGATAGTGCTTCTCTACAGCCAGAACTTCCGTGTCGGCGAATTTTATTACGTGGTCGGTCTCATTCAGTGCGTGCTCTGCCACGGCCGATTTCTCCACCTGCCCCAACCTGCAATGTCGCTTATGCTCTTTGATCCTGGTGTTAATGGATCGTCCAGTCATTCCGACATAAACGTTTCCGCATGTGCATGGTATACGGTATATTCCCGACATAGCAAGTGTGTCTCTTTTCTCCTTCGCCGATCTAAGACACTCTTTGATCTTCCTTGTCGGTTTGAAAATCGTCTTTACGCCATGTTTGCGCAATATAAGGCCGATTCTGTCCGTCACTCTGAGAATGTATGGCAGGAAGGCCGTACTCGACATTTCTTTTTCCGGTTCCTTACTTCGCCAAGTGTTTGGTTCTGTTACACTTCTAATATAATTTGTGGGGTACCCATTGCTCCTCAGCACAGTTTCCAGGTGTTGCGTTTCTCGTTTGAGGTGTTGCGGCTCACATATTCGTCCTGCTCTCGTTACGAGCGTACTGATCATGCCTCTTTTCTGGCTCGGGTGGTGGTTTGACAGTTTGTACTGGCGAAACGTCAGAAAAATCATTAGATGAACGTCGGCCGAAGAACCCGAGACAGAGGCCAATAGGCAGTTTGTCAACAAGTGGCCACGAAAGCCTTAACAATTTTGTAAAATATTTTCACATTCTGAAGTGAAAATAGGTAGTTGATATTTCATTAGAAGATCCTCCAGCAACGAAAAACGCCTTTCTTGTAATAGCTGTCACCTCAATTCGTGTATCATATACGTGGCACTCTCTCCTCCCTTCCGAGATGATACAAAATGAGCTGCCTTTCTTTGAACATTCTTGATGTCCTCCGTCAATCCTGTTTGATGCGGATCACACACTGCACAGCAATACTCAAGAAGAGGTCAGACAAGCGTAAAGTAAGCAGGCTCTTTCTTTAGTAGACCTGTTACGTTTTCTAGGTATTCTGTCAATAAATCGCAGTCACATAGCTGAGACAATACTTCAAAGGCACGCAGTTTGGTTAGAAGCCACTTGTGAAGGTGGGTGACAAAAGCTTTTTGGAAATCTAAACACATAAATCAGTTTGAGGTACCCTGTCGATAGCACACACTACTTCTTTGTGAGAATAAAGAGCTAGCTGCGTCGCTAGAACATTTTCTGAAGCCGTGCTCGCTATTTGTCCATAAATCGTTTTCTTCGAGGTGATTCACAGTGTTCGAGGACAGTATATGCTCCAAGATCTTAGCCAGAATCGACGTTAGTGATATGGATCTGTAGTTCATCGGATTACTCCAATTTCCTTTCTTGGGTATGGGCGTGGCTTGTGCAACTTTCCAGTCTTTGTTTATGAATTTTGCTGCGAGGAGGTGGTTGCATATGATGCCTAAGTAGTGAGATATTGTACCGGCATATTCTGAAAGCAACCTGACTGGTATACAATCTGGACTGAAGCCTTGACTTTATTAAGTTCTTCAAATTGATTCACTACACTGACGATATCTACTTCTAAGTTACTCATGTTAGCAGTTGTCATCGATTCGAATTCTGAAATATTTACTTCCTCTTTTTTTGTGAACAAATTTCGGTTAAACGTGTTTAGTAACTCTGTCTAAGCGGCAATGACATCAGTAAAATCACCATTGATATCACACAGTGAAGGTATTGATTGCGTGATGCCGCTGGTGTACTTCACATACGGCAAGAATCTCTCTGAGTTTTCTGACAGATGTCGAGAGAGAATTTGATTTTTGGAGGCTATTAAAAGCATATCGCGTTGAGCTTCGTGCTACATTTCAGGCTCCAGTAAAACATCGCCAATCTTGGGGATTTTACGTTCTTGTAAATTTAGTACGCTTTTTCGTTGTTTTTGCAAAAGTGTTCTGACCTGTTTCGTGTATTATGGGGTAACCCGTACCATCTCATATTAATTTGAGTGGTACGTATCACTCGTTGCTATCGATACTACGTCTCTGAATTTAAACCACATCTGGTCCACGCTAACGTAGGCAGATTGGAAGGAGTGGATACCGTCTCTTAGGAAGATATCAAGAAACATTTTTATTTAAATGGATATATCTTGCGTTTATATTTGGTGAGTTCGGAACCTATGGTATTCAGTGAAGCAACAAGAGCCTTGTGGTTTATAATCCCTGTATCTGTCATGATGCTCACTGATTGGTCAAGATTATTTGTTGCTAAGAGGCCACGTTTGAACTCCCCTTTTTCTCCAGTTCCGTTTAGTACCACCTCATAGAATATTCTATCAGCCCAGTTATTCTTCAGTTTTCTTTTGTAGCACCAAATTTCCAAAGCTTCTATTTCCTTCTTTCTGACCTCTTCATCGTTTGTGTTTCGCTTCCGCACAAAGATAGACTCCAGACTAATAGCTTCAGAAAACACTTCTAACATATAAACATGTATTAGTTGTTAACATATTTCTCTTTTTCACCAATATTTTCCTTGCTATTGCCAGTCCGCGTTTACCATTTTCTCTACTTACGCTGTGACTTATTATTTAGCTACACAAATACCAAAACTCATCTGCTGCTAATAGTGTCTCAGTTCCTAAGCTAATTTCCTCAGCATCACCGCTTTTAACTGGACTACATCACATTACCCTCGTCTTACATTTGTTCATCCTCTAACCTTTTCCGTTCAGAAGCCCTACCAAAATCCTTTACGTTTTCCGACAGAACTACAGTGTCATTAAGTAAACGTCATAGTCATTACACACTCAGTCACATTAAATCAAATTAAAAACTCTCCTTGGCTTCCTTCACTGGTTGCTCAATGTACAGAGTGAATAACATCGGGAACAGCCTACAAATCTGTCTCACTCCGTTCACAGTAACTGCTTCCCTTTCATGATCTTCGACAGTTATAACCGCAATCTTATTTCTGTACACATTTTTAATACTCTTTCGCCCTTGTATTTCAAAACAACTACCTTCAGGCTTTCAGAGTGTGTGTTCCATTGTCAACAGACTCCCCTAAATCTTAAAACTATTAACGTGGGATATTTTTCTTTGACGAATCCTGCAAAATAAGTCGTAGATGCAGTATTTCTCTGGAGTTAACTATGACCCTCCCCGGGGCCGTCTTCGACCCGTTCTTTCATTCTTCTGTAAGTAATGCGTTTCAGTATTTTGCAACTTCGACATATTAAACTGATAGATGTCGGGCCTACCTAGTTTTGGAATTCGAATCATCACACTGCTCTGGAGCTTTGAAGGTATTGCACCTGCCGTGTGAAGCTTCCCCTCCTGGTGAACGCTTTTAACATTGGCTGCTCGGCCAAAGTTCGTAATGATTCCGAGGTAATGTTCTGTAGTCTTTGAGCCTTGTTTCGACTGAAGTACGTCGGTGTCCTCTCAAACTATTCTCGTTCGTCATATCTCTCGTCTGATATTCATTTACATCCACTTCCGTTTTCTTCAAGTTTATTTTTCTTTGTAGCCTTCTATGTATTTCATCCTTCTTTCAGTTTTTCCTCCTTCGCTTAAAACTGGCTAGTCATGTGAGCTCTTAATATTCATACAGCAGCTTGCCTTTTCTCAAAACGTGCCTGTCATTTTCCTATCGGCAGAATATGGCTTTCCCACATCAATTCATGTTCCTACAAGTAAGGATTTCTCCTATATCCATACTTGCTAGCCAGTCAGCATTTTCTGTCAGTAGCTATCTGTATTATCTTTTACTTGCTTCCCTCTGTATTATTAAATTTTCTCGTTTCATCAGTTAAATTCGATATCTCATTAACCAAGGATTTTGTCTCTCTGCCTATGTCATCGTCTGCTCCTTTCACTATTTGATGTCTCAAATTCAGCCATTTTTCATCTGTTTTATTTCTTTGACCTCTTAAAGGTACTTTGTGTTTAAAATTCAGTTTCTAAATTTCTGATTTAAAACTGTATAAGCAATCTGATCTCTATCAGCGTCTCTTGGTCTCTTTCACGTACGCGCCCTTCCCTCATGACTCTTAAATCAAATGACTGCAACGGTTCAATTATGCTCCGTGCAAAATGCCTCCAGAGGACAAAATGGTTCAAATGTCACTGAGCACTATGAGACTTAACATCTGAGGTCATCAGTTCCCTAGAACTTAAAAATACTTAAACCTAACTAACCTAAGGACATTACACACATCCATGCCCGAGGCAGGATTCGAACTTGCGACAGTAGCGGATGCGCGGTTCCAGACTGAAGCGCCTAGAGCCGCTCGGCCACTGCGGTCGGTTCCAGAGGATATCCCCTGTCATACCATTTCCGCACTCTATATTCTCTAACCGTTTTCCTTCTCTTCTGTTTGCTACTGTCTGATTCCAGCGCTCAGTCTCAATTAAATTTTCATCTCCATTAACTGTTGGAACAATTCTAAAAAAATGGTTCAAATGGCTCTCAGCAGTATGGGACTCAACATCTTAGGTCATAAGTCCCCTAGAACTTAGAACTACTTAAAGCTAAGTAACCTAAGGACATCACACACACCCATGGCCGAGGCAGGATTGGAACCTGCGACCGTAGCAGTCCCGCGGTTCCGGACTGCAGCGCCAGAACCGCACGGCCACCGCGGCCGGCAACAGTTCTAAACATCATTTTGTGTTCCGGAGAAATGTACACACAAGCGAGGCTGTACTGACGATGCGAGGTATGTTAGGACGTAGGTTGAAAAGAAGAAAACCTACGTTTATATAATTTGTGGGTTTCCATATGGCTTTTGACAATGTTGTCCCGAAAACAGTTTTCGAACTTCTGATTTCAGCAGGGACCAAAGTACATGAAGAGAAATATTATTAAAAGTTTCTTCAGAAACCAGATGGCAGTTACAAGAGTCGTAGGAAAGAATAGTAGCTAAGAAAGGATTGAGACAGAATTTTAGCGTATCCCGATGTCAGTCAGTCTGCACAATGAACAAACTGTATAGCAAAGCAAAGAAAAATTAGGAAAAGAAATTAAAGTTCGTGGAGATGAAATAATAACGTTGAGTTTTGCCGATGAAGCTGTAGCTCTGTCAAGAAAGCAAAGGATTTGGAAGAGCCGTTGAACGGAATGGACGGTGTTCTGAAAGGAGATGATAAAATAAACATAGAGGAAAGCAGTGTTAATCGAACGCAGCGAAAATAATTCAGGCAATGTTGAGAAAATTAGGTTAGGAAATCACACACTAGAAGTAGTACAAAAGTGTTGGTATTTGGCCAGCAAAAAAACTGGCGGTGGTCGAAGTAAAATGCAGACTGGCAACAACGAGACAAATATTTTTGAGAAGAGAAATTAGTTTATTTAATATAAACTTAAATTTAAAAGAACTTTTACTGCCCAGATCGCAGTTAATACATATCGTGAATACTAGTTTCAGCAAAGTTATATCTTCAGATCATGGAGATGGCCTTAAGAGTCCCATGTCCTATGACTTAAAAATTCCTGTATAACATTTCCGAAATTGGTAATCAGGAAACGTATAATCAGCGATCTGGGCAATAAAACTTCCGTTCTGGAAGCTATTTACTATGATATAGAGTTAACTCTCCTTCTGACAAAGTCAGGTGATTACAATGAATTTAAATGTTTGGAAGTCTTCCCTGGACGTATTTGTCTGGAGTGCAGCCTTGTACAGAAGTAAACCGTGGGTACTAAACCGTTCATGCAAGAAGAATATAAGTTTAGAAATTTAGTGCTGAAAATTGGTGGATAGGTCGAATAAAGACATTCCTAAATGAATTTTGGAATAAAGAAATTTAGTCGAGTAAAGACATAACGAAATGAATTGTGGAATAAAGAAGTTTAAATTATAATGTGGGTAAAAGAAGGTACTAGTTGATGTGATAAATCCTGACCCAACAAGGTATCGCCAGTTTGGTCGTGAAGCAAAGTGTGTGTGTTTGCTTGTGTGTGTGTGTGTGTGTGTGTGTGTGTGTGTGTGTGTGTGTGTGTGTGTGTGATTGGTGTGGTGGTGGGAGGGGGTGTCAGCGGAATGTGGAAGGGTTAATAGTTGTAGAGCTAAGAAGAAGCTTGAATGCAGTGAGCATGGAAGTCAAAGGGATGTAGTAGGTTGCAATAAGTAAGCAGAAATGGAGAGACAGCGAGGTAGCACAGTGGTTAGCACACTGGACTCGCATTCGGCAGGACGACGGTTCGAACCAGCGTCCGGTCATCCTGATTTAGTTTTTCCGTGATTTGCCTAAATCGCTTCAGGCAAATGTCGGTATGGTTCCTTTGATAGGGCACTGCCGAATTCCTTCCCCATCTTTCCGTACTCCGATGGGCCTGATGGCCTCGCTGTTTGCTCCCGTCCATCCAATTCAACCAACGAACCGAGAGATGAGGAGACTTACACATGAAAGGTTAGTTTGGGACGCTGCATTAAACGAGTCTTCGAACTGAAGACCACACAACCACCACTATCACCACCACCACCAACAACAACAACAGCAGCAGCAACAACAAATAGTCACGTGTAATGAGGACAGACGTCAGAAGAGCACCCAGAGGTTGTAAGACGTACATATTTCTATTGTCTATTGTCAAACCACAATTTATAAAAAGATGTTTATATTTTATTAATAGGATTAAGTAGGAATAATTAATATTTGTCACGTTGGAAATAACTGTGATAGGAGGGAATGTCCGCACCAAAGTATTGTTGGCAGGAGAGACCACACATTGATATAATTTTGTAAAGGGGCGGGGGGAGACTGCGTATGGATACATTTTAAGTACAGAGCGGGAAAGACCGCGCATTGATACATTTTGTAATGGTAGCAGGGATTTCCTGCCCCAGAAAGCAATGTTGGCGGGAGAGACCGCACTTTAGCATTCGTAGGAAGTCAGTAGTAAGCGAGAAGTGAAGCGAGTCGGTAGCAGGCCTGAAGCGAGAGGTTGAGAGGAGTGTGCCTGCCAGCCACCAGCTATGATTTACAAGAGATTATAAACGGCTGTACAGAGGCATCAACTAACTATTATCATAAGGTGAAGTAATATTATTGATTTTTTTTTTTTTTTTTTTTTTTTGAGGAACTCAAGACTACTGAAGGTATGTTTGCGCAATGCTAGTTGTAAGATTATTGTAAAAAGTAAGTCCCATTTAAACGTTTGTAAAATCATCTCATTCAGAATATAAGTAATTTTTGGCAGCAATATTGCATTACTGATTATAATCCATCCCCAAAACGATCAACGTAAAACTTTGCAAAATTTTATTGTTGACAAATTAATAAAAAATAACGTCAGCTTTGCTATTAAAGAATAACGTTAGCTTTGGTAATAAACACAGCCACTTAATACGACAGACCACCAGCAGTTAATAGAGTATAGTAAAACAGAGTAAGTATATTCATGTCGCAGTTCGGTATAGCAGTCACATGGCGATCCAGTAACAGTAAGAAAGGTAAGTAACAGTTTTGGGTCATTGCAGATAATGACTGAGGGCCACGACGACGACACATTCTATGTTTCGTCGAAATAATCAGAAAATCACTTTTAATAAACAGCAATTAAATTTGTATACGAAGATTGAGAAAGAGAATTAATTTCAAAGGGAAGATTTCATTTGTTATTATTAAGCAAGAGATAGAAATCTTAATGGACCGTTTCATATGTTATTGTAGAAGGGAACGTTGCGTGACAAAAGAGATATAGAGGATACGGGACGGTTTCAAGGTAACAATTAAGGCTGAGAGTCGAACTTGTGTGCGACTGACCAGGGCACAGGCCCTGGCAGACACTGGAAGGCTCGACTGGCGGATGGGAAACATAGAAGACAAATTCCACATCTCAGTGTGGACGTAACATACAGTTTATAAGCCCGATAGCTGTAGCAAAATCCATATATATTCCTGGAAATTGAAATAAGAACACCGTGAATTCATTGTCCCAGGAAGGGGAAACTTTATTGACACATTCCTGGGGTCAGATACATCACATGATCACACTGACAGAACCACAGGCACATAGACACAGGCAACAGAGCATGCACAATGTCGGCACTAGTACAGTGTATATCCACCTTTCGCAGCAGTGCAGGCTGATATTCTCCCATGGAGACGATCGTAGAGATGCTGGATGTAGTCCTGTGGAACGGCTTGCCATGCCATTTCCACCTGGCGCCTCAGTTGGACCAGCGTTCGTGCTGGACGTGCAGACCGCGTGAGACGACGCTTCATCCAGTCCCAAACATGCTCAATGGGGGACAGATCCGGAGATCTTGCTGGCCAGGATAGTTGACTTACACCTTCTAGAGCACGTTGGGTTGCACGGGATACATGCGGACGTGCATTGTCCTGTTGGAACAGCAAGTTCCCTTGCCGGTCTAGGAATGGTAGAACGATGGGTTCGATGACGGTTTGGATGTACCGTGCACTGTTCAGTGTCCCCTCGACGATCACCAGTGGTGTACGGCCAGTGTAGGAGATCGCTCCCCACACCATGATGGCGGGTGTTGGCCCTGTGTGCCTCGGTCGTATGCAGTCCTGATTGTGGCGCTCACCTGCACGGCGCCAAACATGCATACGACCATCATTGGCACCAAGGCAGAAGCGACTCTCATCGCTGAAGACGACACGTCTCCATTCGTCCCTCCATTCACGCCTGTCGCGACACCACTGGAGGCGGGCTGTACGATGTTGGGGCGTGAGCGGAAGACGGCCTAACGGTGTGCGGGACCGTAGCCCAGCTTCATGGAGACGGTTGCGAATGGTCCTCGCCGATACCCCAGGAGCAACAGTGTCCCTAATTTGCTGGGAAGTGGCGGTGCGGTCCCCTAAGGCACTGCGTAGGATCCTACGGTCTTGGCGTGCATCCGTGCGTCGCTGCGGTCCGGTCCCAGGTCGACGGGCACGTGCACCTTCCGCCGACCACTGGCGACAACATCGATGTACTGTGGAGACCTCACGCCCCACGTGTTGAGCAATTCGGCGGTACGTCCACCCTGCCTCCCGCATGCCCACTATACGCCCTCGCTCAAAGTCCGTCAACTGCACATACGGTTTACGTCCACGCTGTCGCGGCATGCTACCAGTGTTAAAGACTGCGATGGAGCTCCGTATGCCACGGCAAACTGGCTGACACTGACGGCGGCGGTGCACAAATGCTGCGCAGCTAGCGCCATTCGACGGCCAACACCGCGGTTCCTGGTGTGTCCGCTGTGCCGTGCGTGTGATCATTGCTTGTACAGCCCTCTCGCAGTGTCCGGAGCAAGTATCGTGGGTCTGACACACCGGTGTCAATGTGTTCTTTTTTCCATTGCCAGGAGTGTAGAAGAGCCGTTAGGATCTATGCAGTGCTTCCCAAGTTCTGTTTATTAATCGGTGAACTTTTGACTGTAAATAAAGAAGCTGTATGTTGATTTGCTCATGAAAGACTTCGTATCTCTTAAAACTAAATAACCACCATGTGCTTTGCTTGCTTCTTTTCTGTTGCTCGAGGCGGCTGTTGTACCGCTTGTTGCAGTATCGTGCGCTTTCTGAAAGTGTAATATTATAATGACTTTGTGAGTTTCCTTTGGTCTGAGACACCTTTGTTTAGAGGTCAGCGTGGCAGTAAATGCCTTTGCAATGCTCTGTTTCAGTGAGCCAGTTTGAAAGGACGGTATTAGGAAGGTTATATCTCTCATGGGTTTTGTATTGTCGCATAGAACTCGTAGAGCAAGCGTTTTCTAACATTATGTTTATCTACGAAACGTCTTTGCGATATAGTGCCAAGCACAGATTACAACGAAATTCATGTCAAGCAAGATTGTTACAGGTCATCGCGTCTCAACAGTAATTTATATTTATAAAATACTTCATTCTGTACTTGCTTGCACTCTACGCTTTATCCTTTCCTGGACTGCTTTTATTAAAGTTTCTCGACGTACTAATATAGCGAACCATCGGGAGTGTTAGTCTCTAAAGATAAGAAAGTAGGTTTAGAGAAAGGCGTTCTTCAGTCACGTAGAAGAGAGTAGAAGTGCAAGGTGAGTCGCAGTGCTGTCGGAGTAAGGTCTTAATCCCGGATTCTGGCACCAGTGGGAGGAATTAGGCGAGAATAATATTATTATAAAGTCGTTCTCGTTCTCGATATGGCTTGTGATTTCACGAGTTTCGGCACTCAAAATTCCAGAAGTGTTTGAGAATACGTACAGAAGGTATGAAGCTGGTTTTACTGCAGAGGAACGTCGTTTTTAGCATCAGCTTTAAACAGCGTCAACCTTGATGTCGGCACACTGAACCTAGGTACATTATCAGCTCAGGAAAGACGCGCCACCCGTCACCAGCGCACAACCTGTGCGAACTTTGGGCATGTGCTTACGTCGAATATGAATAGTCCTTTGTAGTCCTATTTAAGGATCAAGCATTTTTTGTTTTCGTTGCTAACGTTTATCTGGGATCCTGGCAAGCGGAATTAACGAAATTCGCGTATTTGAAATATTTGTGTATAAATATCAGCTGTCATTGGCCAACGAACTTGCCGCAGTGGTAACACCGGTTCTCGTCAGACACCGAAATCATGCGCTGTCGGGATGGGCTAGTTCGGATAACCATCCGGTCTCTCGAGCGCTGTTAGCAAGCGGAGTTCATTCAGCTCTCGTGAGGTAAATTGAAAAGCTACTTAGATGGGAAGTTCCGGCTCCGGTCTCGTAAAGTGACATACGGCCGGGAGACCGATGTGCTGACCACATGCCCCTCGATGCAGATCCAGTGACGCCAGCGCGCTGAGGATGACATGGCGGCCGGACGGTACCGTTGGGCATTTTGTGGCCTTTTCGGGCAGAGTTTAGTTTTATCAGCTGGCATTACTAGCAAGAAATTAAGTATTACGGTGAATATTTCACAGAGTCTGCTACATAACGTATATACAAAAGAATTTCAGATGTTGTGTATTTATTTCTATGAAACTCAGTTCCCTTGTAGCTATACTTATTTATTATATTTTGAGGTTTACCTCACGCATGTACGCGCAGTCGATTTTGAGACAATATTGTCTCTTTTTGAGGTACCTGTCAGGCACGATTCATGACTGCGACTGTGGTTGCATCAAGGGAGAGGTCTATAATGCGTCTGCCGTATAGTTTAATAATTCGTGTCAGGCATCCACTATTCTATGCACTGAAACGGAAACAAGAAGAAAAAGGCGCGAAATACATTAGGATTTTTAAGGTTCCTTACCGTAGTCAGTAAAAATGGAATTTACGACAGAAGCTGCTAATGGGCATTGATATAGATTAGTGTTTCCCAACCTTTCTTAGACCATTACCCCTGAGTGCAGTCTGATATTAGCTGGTACCTGCGCCGGCCTCCCCCCTCCCCCCCCCCCCCCCATGCCAACCGTTACGCACTCCCTCCACTACCCCACGTTAGTACCAAAACTGGCGATTTACTTTTCTTGGAACACCTTTATTTTTATAATGATGAAAAATGATGGTATTTAGCTTTTAAGTGAGTGTGTGTGTGTGTGTGTGTGTGTGTGTGTGTGTGTGTGTGCGCGTGTGTGTGTGTTATCATGATTGACGACGGAATTCGTGGTGCATAGCCAGTTCTCCCCACAAGTCCTTCACAGATAAGAAAGCTACCTATCCATAGTGACGGTAGGCTTCTCCTGCATTAGTTGTTTCCGCTGTGGCACTTGCTTCACTTGCACTCTACAACCTCATTTAAAATCAACGATGTTAAAATGTGTGCACTATACGTTCCCAATCACTTGATTAGTGCACTCCTTCCTTCTGAAATGGCAGAAATCGGAAGACTTCAGGCTGTTAATGCTTTGTGTCTGATCACAGCCATTGCTATGTCGTTCTGTCAATTAACTCATTTATCTGTTTCGAAATAAGTAATGAAGTAATTTCAGAACTATTGCAGATTTTGTCTACAACTTTATTGATGTATTTTTCATTTGGTACGTACATTTTCTCACTTTTACCATGAGCGATGTACGAGACAAAGCACAACATATGTGTGTAGTGGGTGTAATTACGTGAGAAACCTGCAACCTGCACCGCATTCATGCTGCTGATCCCATGGCGCATAGAACGGGCCAGAACACTGTTGACGTAACAATGAAATAAGCAAGCCAAATTTAAACGAAGGCAAAAACTCCAAGATTGGCGATTTTTTACATAAACTCGAAATTTAGCGCGGACTTAAAGGTGAGATGCTTATAATAGTTCCCACAACGAAACTATGCCTGGAAACCTGTCAGAAAATCCAAAGAGATACTGGTCGTATGTAAAGTACGCTAGCGGCAAGACGCAATCAATGCCTTCTCTGTAAAACAGCTATGGAAATACCGTCGACGACAGTGCTGCCAAAGCAGAGTTACTGCCTTCCAAAATACCTACACCAACGTAGACGAAGTAAATATTCGAGAATTCGAATCAAGAATAGCTGCCAAGGTTAAGAATTTGGAAGTAGATATTCTCAGAGTAGTGAATCAACTTAAATCACTTAATAAATGAAGTCTTCTGGTCCACACTGTATACCAATTAGGTTCCTTTCAGAGTATTCTGATGCAATAGGTCCATATTTAACAATCATATACAACCGATTGCTCGACGAGTGATCCGTACCCAAAGACTGGAAACTTGGACAGGTCATACCAGTATTCAAGAAAGGCAATAGGAGTAATCCACTAAATTACAGGCAAATATTATTACCCTGAATATGCAACAGGATTTTGGAAAATATGTTATGTTCGAACGTGATGAATTACCTCGAAGAGAACGGTCTATTGCCACACAGTCAACACAGATTTAGAAAACACCGTTCTTTTGGAACACAACTAGCTCTTTACTCACACGAAGTGTTGAGTGCTACCGAGAAGTGATTTAGATTCCGTACTGCCAGCCATCGGGTTCCCATAATAGGCAGGCAGCACCGCATAACAGTCACGCTATGAGGGAAACAAACCAACAGCCAAACAGGCGAAGACATCAGGTAAACACGCCGAAGATTCCAGTCGATTAATAGGAACCTTTCCTTGCAGAGGTCGCCGCGACATATCCGACCACGGATTCCTACGACGGGTTTCTATTGGCTCCAGCTCACTCACTATATAGGCCCGGCCGGTCGAAGGCAGGCCAGTCTTCGTCCGCCACTAATGGCAACCGCTATAGCAGAGTCTCCGAGAAGATATCACCGAAGCCGCTGTACTGCACCGCCGATCGAAGTACCAGCCGACCGAGAGGAACCACATCTCTGGCTAGATCGACGGACGTCTACACCTACTGTACAGCCAGCTATTGTATTGTAGAAGAAGTTACGTTCAATAAACTGTTGGAGAATGCAACAGATTCCGCATTTCTAGATTTCCAAAAGGCTTTTGACACTGTGCCACTCAAGCGACTTGTAGTGAAATTGCGTGCCTATGGATTATTCTCTCAGTTATGTGACTTGATTCGTGATTTCCTGTTAGAGAGGTCAGTTCATACTAACTGACTGAAAGTCATGGAGTAATATAGAAGTGATTTCTGGCTTTCCACAGGGTAGTGTTACAGGCCCTCTGCTGTTCCTTATCTATATAAACGATTTCGGAGACAATCTAAGCAACCGTCATCGGTTGTTTGCAGATGATGCTGTCATTTATCGTTTAGTGGAGTCATCAGAAGATCAAAACAAATTTCAAAACGTCTTAGAAAAGATAGCCGTATGGTGCGAAAATTGGCAATTGACCCAAAGTACGAAAAAGTGCGCGGTCATCCGCGTGAGTTTTAAAACGAATCGGTTAAGCTTCGGTTACACGATAAATCAGTCAAGTGTAAAAGCCATCAATTCAACTAAATACGTAGGAAGTACAGCTACCAACAACTTAAGGGGCTCCGGAAAGGCTCAAAATCATGAAAAGTTCAATTTTTACTGTTTTGCGTTTTCTGAATCTGCAGACTATTACCTTTTAATAGATATATAATTTATTCAATTCCGAAGACTACAACTATATTTAATTTTTTTTTGAAATGTGTTCTACATGGGCGTGACCCACTGTGGCGCTGTTAAACTGCTGTCAAATGGTGTTATTATTAACGTCCGTGTTCATCAGCTACATTTTAGTGATGTGAGATATAGTATGTGTTGTGGCTAACCTGTGATGGTTCAATATATATCGCTGGTGTGATTGTCGATTGTTTCATGTTTATTTACTCTGTCGTTATCTCGAAAATATTCGTAATTAATTCTGTTTCTTGAGTCTCTGTTTTGTTGAAGTATAATAATGAGTAAAAGTAAAGTTATTAGAAATCCTCTGAAGGCTTTTAAGAAAAGGAGAAATGTTGGAAAGCCAAAGATATGCGTTATTACTGTAAACAATAAAGACGATAACCAACTGAGTGAACCTAACCTCTCAAGTACACCTGCCCATAGCAGTCAAAGTGGGAAAGAAAATACTTAACAGAAGAAGCTTGGTTCAATGAGTGAAAACTATGAATGTTTTATGGGCGAATCGGATGTGAATGAAATATTTGATATGTCGGTTCTCAAAGGAATTTTTTCAAACTGTGTAAGACGTATTCATTGTTGTGAAGTTGGTCTGGAACTCTCCACAATAAAGCACGTAGGACTTGCTAGTGAAATACAACTGAAATGTGATAAGTGTTCATACATGACCACCTTTTGGAACAGTGTTGCAGTAACTGCAATTGAAGAAAATGGTAGCAAAATCTACGAACACAACATTAGATTTGTTTATTACTTGCGTTCAGTTGGTAAGGGTGCTACTGCAGGTGCAATTTTCTGTGGCATCATGAATCTTCCAAATCCCCCAACCAAGTTTACGACCAATAATAAATTAATAGGGTCAAAAAGTAGGAGATGTCTGTATAGAATCTATGAAGAACGCTGTGGAAGAGGCAGTAATTGAAAATAATGGTAACAGAGATTTGACTGCAGCGTTCGATGGTACCTGGCATAAACGGGGACACACATCTCTTCATGGTGTAGTATCTGCCACCAGTATGTATACAGGGAAAGTTTTGGATGTAGCAGTAATATCAAAGTATTGTAGATGTCCACAAAAATATAAAGGTACACATGAAAATAATTGCAAAGCTAACTATAGTGGCAGTAGTGGAGGAATGGAAGTGGCTGGTGTTGCCAGTATGTTCCAGCGTTCTGAGGCGTGTGATAAAGAGCGATATGTTAATTACCTTGGTGATTCTAAAAGTTTCAAACATGTTCAAGGACTGAAGCCCTATGGTGATGTTGTAATGCAGAAATTTGAGTGTATTGAACACGTACAGAAGCGAATGGGAACAAGACTTCGGCGACTGAAAGCTTCGTAAAAAAAACAAAACTCAGTGATGGTAAAGGGTTGGATGGGAAGGGAAGGTTAACTGACAGTGTAATTGACAAAATACAGAACTATTATGGAATGGCTATTATGCAAAATACACAAAGTGTCGACGAAATGGAGAAGGCTGTTTGGGCTCTTTTTTTTTCATACTTCTTCAACCGATGAAAATCCCCAACATAGCTTGTGTCCCAAAGAAGAAGACAGTTGGTGTAAATATAACAAAGGATTGCTAACTGGTGAAGTGTACACTCATAAGCATAGTCTGCCTCATGCAATAATGGAGGTGATAAAACCTATTTTCAGAGACTTAGCAGCACCTGAACTGTTGAAAAAGTGTATTCACGGAAAAACTCAAAACCCCAATGAAAGTGTGAATAGTATTATATGGTCGAGAATCCCCAAGACTGTATTTGTTGGAACTTCACTTTGGTGTGTATGATGCTGTTGCGACTTTCAATGATGGCAAAATTGTAAGGTGCAAGGTATTTAGAAATATGGGAATGAAGATAGGTTCTGACATGGTACGAGCGATGCTTGCTTTAGACAAGGAACGCCTTCGGGCTGCAGACAGGGCTGTAAAGAGTCTAGAAATACAAGAAAGAGTAAACAGGAGGAGGAACAAGAGGAAGCTGGAGGAGGAGTTTGCAGAGGATGAAGATAATCCATCCTATTGACCTGGAATGCACTAAAAAGTTAATCCAATCTTTGTCGCTCGATTCCCAAAACTTTTATTTTCTCATACTAATTACATGTTTTCTAAGGATCTTCCAAACATATTTGTTTCAAACTTTCAGTAAATGTTACACAGTACCTTCTGCATAATTTAACACAGCCGTTTTCCAAAAAAACTGTATATTTTTGAATATATAAATAAAAAATTGCAAAAAAATATTGTGAATTTTCATTACAATTGAAAAAAAAATCATCTTTAATAGCTGAACTAAAATTTTGTAAAATCCCTGTGTTAAGTTGTAGCCCATATTCCAATAAATAATCTGTAAAAAGTTCAACTTCCTACCTCAAATACTTTGTGAGGAAAGATGTAATTTATAAGCGTTATTTTAACATTGCAAGTATAGGGCGTTCCGGAGCCTCTTAAATTAGAAAGAATACGTAGAAAATTTTGTAGGGAAGGCGAACCAAAAACCGTGTTTTACTGGCAGAACACTTAGAAGACACAATAGATCTGCTAAAGAAATTGCCTGCACTACGCTTGTCCATCCTGTGTTGGAGTACGGCTGCGTGCTGTGGGATCCTTACTAGATAAGATTAACGTAGTACAGAGGGAAAGTTAAAAAGAGCAACACGTTTTCTATTATTGCGAAATAGGCGAGAGAGTGTTATTGATATGATACAGGATCATCGGTGGACATCATTACAATAAAGGCGCTTCTTTGTTGCGGCGGAATCTTGTCACGACGTTTGAATCACCAACTTTCTTCTCCGAATACGGAAATATTTTGTTGACGCCAACGTGCACAGGAAGAAACAATCATCATAATAAAATAAGGGAAATCAGAGTATCCATGTACATGTATATGTAGGTGAAATATCTACGTACAGAATCGAATTCGTACGATACGCTCAACAACGTGAAAGCTACTCGTCTTATCTCGTATTTTTTATTTTTACCGACTTTTACCGACAGAGAGTGTGGTGGGAAGACATTCGATTCACGAAACACGCCTAAGGTTTCCGAAGATTAGAAAATATTGAATGAACATAAAAAAAGCTACAGCGATAAGGAAAATGACTTTTACTGGAATGAACACTAAGGCTTCACGTTTGCTTCCATTGTCGGTCATATTGGACATCTGCAACGCTTCTCTTTCATCTCACAGTTCACACTTCGAGAATATTTGCTATGTTACTTATTCAGTGATAACATCCGAGCAAAAATAAAGTTCCTCTCATTACTTCAGTAGCTTCTCTCTACGTGTCGACCTGAGAAATGCGCACGGAAGCGAAATTAATCTGACGGCGAGTACAAAGAGTTGGTCGGTACGGAGATCAGCGCCCAGCTGTTTTCTTTTGTCCCTTTCAGCTGGCGGTCAGAACGATGAAGTCTGCGGTGTACTTCATACATTCAGGGCATCACAATGGAGACGCGTAAGCTGCGTGCACACAGCAGCGGACAGAATGACCGCTTGCCGAAAGCGGATTACAGGCAGTGCCAGCTAGCCCAGGCATAGAGGGGAACAAAGGGACAGTGCATTGATCACCGTCGGCGAGAACAGAACCTCGTCGTGGATGAGGAGACCGGACAACATTAGGCGGCGCCGTCGGCTGGCTGGTATGTAATGCGCCAGTGTAACTAATGCGCCACGTGCAGCAAAGTTTCTTTATCTCATGCACATTGTCCCACAAAAAACTGTGCTGCCACACAGCACCACATGCTAAGTGTAGATGCAGCTTCCCTCTTGTCAGGCAGAACACGTCTGCTGCTGGATGAATTGCGAGTGCATGATATATGATGCCACCCATCTTATGACAACATTTGGGACAGAAAATAAAATAGTCGAACGGTGCCTTGACTCGAGATCACAAATAAAACCGAAATATCTACTGAATTCTAAGAAACTAGTTCAGTCCAATAGTTATCCTAACATCGTGATTTATGTACGTTCGTTGTGGAGCAAATAAAAGCGAACAAGATTTTTGTGCATCAAGTTAGAAAAATAAGGCATGATTTCATCTCAGATGACAATATCTTCATCTCAGACGACAACACGCACCAAATGTCTTCAGCTATTTGTTGTATATGTTCCTACCTCAGTCTTCGACTTGTATATTGTCCTCTACCATTCTTTCAGTCTGTGATTCCAGATATTTCTTGTCCTGGCAGTTATATGTGGATCCTTATCATCTCTTACAGATCTACATAACTTCCAGCATCTCTCTACAGCACCTCAACTCAAAAGCTACGATTCCGTCTTTCATTGTTATTATTGTTAATAGCACACTGTGCCGTTGAACTCATTTGAAGTTTCCGACAAATTTCACAAATATTTGATATTTACAGCCGAATGGGGGCGTATTGTGGCTACAAAACCTAGTACCGCAGATAAATGAAGTTCTTCATTAAGGACAAATTCCTTATGAAACATGTCGGGACATCACAGACTGAACCATGAATTTACTTTCAAAATCTTTTCTTAAAGAATTTACTTTATTTACTAGTGACTCATCAAGAACATTAACACATTTAATCACACTATGTGAGCGTGGAAGTAGTTGCAATGGGTAACTGATGAAAACAACTTTCTTTCTACAAATGGGAATTTTATTCCTAAATACCCTTTCCCCTTTTTTTTTAAAAAAAAAAACAGATTTAAAATTAAAATCAGAGAGCACCCTCTAAATATCAAGTTAAAATTTATTCAGAGGCAGAAATAACATTTTATTTTTGACAGTATGAGCTTTCGGGCTGAGTAGCTTGCCGCTCCCTTTTAACACGGCCGTAGTCACGACCGCTCACAACAACCTCTGAAAGACTACACTGGTGCAAATCTGCAACACACCAGATTACTTTAAACTAAAAATTTTAGCAACTCACACACACACCTAAACTTTGCACCCCGTAAAAAACAATCACATTAAAAAAAATTACTTGCCATCGAGAGTGCAACTTGTTTTTAAAAGAAAACTCTTACAGTGGAAGGGTGGCAAGCTTTATACACTAAAATGACCATTTAAATAAAAACCCATGAAATGCAGTCTTACATAAAATGTACAAACATACTCTACATTACACATATTCAGCCTCTCAAGATGATAGGCAAGATAAAAATGTCTTTCAGGAACTCGGCCTTTACACCTTAAGCAATAAATTCGTTAACATCGAATTCGACGAACATGACAAAGGCACTATTGACGTACCGCAGACCGACAGACAGACAGACATACACTAACTGCTTAACAAATGCAGACGGGAGACAGACGAGCAAGCTGTGGACGACAGATTGACCAAGAAAACAAGTATAATTTAACAATTAAATGAAACAACATATCACGAATCACTTAACTTCTAATAAACTGCTTTGTCTGGCGAAGACCTGGCGCAGCACCCCTAAAACGCTCTCCCGAACCGACCGCTGCCAGCCGCTCCAACGGACGCAGGAAGGCGCGACGATCTCCCGTCTCACGGCGTCGCAGCTCGCACCGGCCAGACCGATGTCGTGGGTTGACTCCTGTTGCCCCCGTGTCGGCCGCGACGCCACAACCCCTCGCTATACGGCACGGCCCACTGGACTGACGTGGTGACCTCACATGCGACGAAGCTCAAGACCGACAAGTCATCTTGTGTCCCAGTGCGCGACCGACCAACCGATCGATCCAACCGCCAATGACCATTGCCTGAACAACTCGAGCAGACTGGCGAAATAACACATACTAGCACTCCGGACGACAGACAGACACTGACTGCCCCACACTGACCTGGCTGACCAATTGACCAGACTCGTAGAGACTGACTGCCTCCATGCCCAGCTCATAGCGCCCCTTAAATGCAGGTGAACAGGCAACTTTTCCCCTTTCCCACCAGAGGGAGACACCAAAGCTGCGACTGCCACAGCGGCGCCACCGCCAGAAACGGAAGGCGACTGCTTTACACTACGCGCTGCGGCGCGCTCTTCAAAACAGCAAATTTTGCCATGGCTCACAGAAAATTTCAGCAGAAGTTTTGGGATTCCAAACAACTTCGTACAATATTTTTGTCTGTTTGTATGACCGAACTGGTCTATCCAAGAATGGCTGGCGATTCACCGTCGGAGCCTTCTTCCAGTAGTGCTAGTCCCCAAGGTATGAATGTTGGGGAACTTCTGTGAAGCATGGAAGGTAGGAAGTGAGGTTCTGACGGAAGTAAAGCTATGAGGAAGGGTGGTGAATAGTACCTGAATACCTGAATCGACTGAATACTTGCCCACGTAATGCGGAACTCCCAGGTTCGACTTTCGGTCTGACAGAGTTTTAATCTTCAGGAATTTCCGAATCGGCACTTACTCCACCGCGGAGTTGATATTTCATTGTAATTCATTGTACTTAATCACCGCAGCAACTTGTACTGATGAAACACGGATGAATAGTTATAAATCTTTTTTGAGTAGACGCTAATTACTAACCTTAGTAGTCAGTATTTACTACATCTTGTTCATGTGTCAGTTAGGCTTATCTTCTTGGATGAGGTTGAGAGTCCCTTTCATCCGTATTGTGGAAAGAGTTACATTCAGTGCTGAGATTAATATTTAATGGTGATGTGATGTCGATGTCACACGCTACAGAAAAATATGACACCTCGAGTGTCTGCGTAGAGAGTGAAAGTAATGGTGGTAGTAGATTGTTATTAAGCCAGAGGCCAAGAGAGTTTTTAGGGGCTACAAATTTACAACCCAAGGTGCTAGTTAGTCTCGGAGGACTTGTTTAATCGCATACAGATTGTGTGTGCAGTTTGTCAATAACTGTTTTGTTGTTACTGTGTAATCATTATGTTGTTGAATCTGACACAATAGCTCAGCAAAGGACGAAGCCAGACTATCAAAAAATTGTCGTGACAACAGTAGGAAGACAGTTTTATGACAACTTATAACATGGGATCTAAAACAAAAGAATCAAAGTAAGAGTAACTGATTCAGAACTCGTTAGCACCAAGTAGCTACATTTGAAACAAAGCGGTAGTGTTATATCCTTACTGCCTTTATCTCAAGCAATCAGCAGCTTCATTTTGGATGTGAGTATTTCGACGTTAGACGTGACACCCTCGACATTTCGCCAAGTGAGTTTCATCTTATCCGTTTCCTGAAACACTTACGTTTCCAAGACGAGACTCAGCCACAAACAGAATGGATTCATATGTTGTTGGCAGACTAGTATCACATGGTCATACACTTTGTAACACAATTAAGTACAACAGGTACGGGGAGACAATTATTGAACCAAATGAATCGTCAAATTTCTAAACGGCTTGCGTTAGGACGTTGAAACTGCACGATTGGCCGCGGGGCATGACGGGAATTCGTATGCACATTGTTGTTTGGTTTAGCGACGAAGTCCACTTTCGTTTGGATTAGTTCGTCAATAAGGAAAATTGGCGCTTTTGGGGACTGAGAATCCGCATTTCGCGATCGAGAAGTCTCTTCACCCTCAACGGATGACTGTGTCGTGTGCAATGTCCAGTCACGGAATAACGTGTGTGATATTCCTTGATGGTACGGTGACTACCGAACGGTACGTGAAGGTTTTGGTAGATGATTTTACCCCACTACTGAAAGTGACCCCGATATCAACAAGATGTAGTTCATGCAAGATGGAGCTGGACCCCATCAAAGCAGGAGAGTGATGTCCTGGAGGAGTACTTTGGGGACGGCATTCTGGATCTTGGGTACCCGGAGGCCACTGACATGGGCCTCAATTGGCCGTCATATTCTGCAGATCTGAACAGATGCGATTTCTTTTTTTTTTTTTGTGTGTGTGTGTGTGGGGGGGGGGGGATATATTAAACACAAACTGCACTGAAATAACCCCAAAACCATTGTTGAGCTGAAAACGGCCATTAAGAGGTCATCGACAGAATCGGTTTTCCGATACTTCAGTGGGTCATGTAGAATTTCCCTATTCGTCTGCGCCACATCATCGCCAATGATGGCAGGCATATAGACCACTTCATAACCTAAAGGCTATCTGTAGTGACGTTTACATGTTGAATAAAGTGTGTGCACGCCGTAGTTTCTAACTAATTTACATTTATTTTCATATAGTTCAATAATTGTCACCCTGCATTACAATAAAGAACACTGAGGCGTGAGTAATCTTATGACATACTGAGGGGTGTCTTTGTTTGAAAGACATGTAGACTGTTTTGTGACAGTGGAACTTGGGCCGTTTCAGTGCGACAGATCGATTGTAACCATCTCTGGATGTAATCGCGGCCCAGCATGTGTTGCAGCACTCTACGAGGCGTGACGTTGGCGGTAAGAAGACATTATGCTCCGCGTCGCATTCAGCTGGGGCTTCTCTTGCAGTTAGTCATATGCGTAAACCCCACTAACATACGACTGATAATGCTGAGTGTTTACGTGTGCCTAGCGGTGGTGCAGTTAAATCTTATGACAATGAATTGCGCAGTGACGATTTTTCTATTCTAACGACAATAGATCCGCGTATCCGGGATCATTTGAAGATGTATGTGATATTAATGAGGTGTAGTAAACCGAAGCATGTTCTGGTCAGTGCAGTGAATAGCCCGCTCTGTGTGCAGCGATTTGACACCGTTTGGAATCCGTAACATGTTATTTGTTGGTGACTCGGACAGGTTTTTGAGCTAATTTAGACTGCGTTTTGAAAAGTGAACGTCGGCGTATTAATGGTATAACTAAATGTTAATTCTTTACCGGTGTCAGATTCTACTTGTTATATTAGTTTCAGTCCTTTCAAAATGGTTATGTGGTTTTTATTTCTTTTTTAAATCATCAATCGTATTATCATGATTCAACCTGCGGTTGGTTACAAGGAATTACAATATTATGTAAACAGTGTATTGTACAGTCATTAGCCTTAACCGTACCTGTTGCGCTCCCTGTTGTCCTAATGAAAAAAATATGATTGATGAAACGGCTATATGTGCTAAACTGTGTGCATTAGGTGGTCAGTTAAAGTTTTACTAGTCTTATTTCAAAATCATTTAGTATTTCTGCAACATAACTAGAATGATTTTTATACTTTAATTTTGAAGGCAGTTGATTTAAAGGCTTGTGGTTAGTCATATGCTGAATAGGTATGGTTAGGTAATCACTCTTGCTTTCAACTGGTTAATTTAGTATGAGGACTGTTATTGATCCTTGTTAGCTTGCATTAAGAATTTGTATCTTATGACTATTTTACAGTGTAAACATTTTCCTGTTTTAGTTGTGTTATCGAACTTAATCTAACCCTTTGAGCAGTTGTCCATGAGAGGAGAAGAAAAATAGTGGCTTCCAAACTGCAATGATGAACTATCTTATAATTGTTCAATTCAACAATGTGCAAGGATTCAGATGTACATTTTTCCTGTTATACTTATTGATTTCAAGTTTTAAAAACAACCTGGTGTTTGTTGCTACCTGCCTTCGGCATGGAACACGCCTATCTCACCACTGACTACTAGTGTTAGACACATACGTTTACTGTCAACACGTATGGGCCTGAAGATGATGTAGTAAACAACACCTAAACTATTTGCCAATAAAACCAACACCTTAATACAGCTGGAGGAATTTCGTCATTATTTAACATATATTATACTAGCTGACGTCCCAAGTCGTCCGTTTCAATTATGGATGTACGAATATAAAAATATCGGCTGTGTATTGTAAATATACTGTCGATTTTAGAGCTGTATATTTAAGTAATGATTTATTATTAGCTATTCTGTAAATCAAAAAGGTAGCGGAATGCTTATCCACGTTAGAGGATGAATTGAGAGGAGAAAGATGCATGTCCACTTTTCGCGATAACAACTTTGCTAGCAATAGTAACTGCATGTAAATGGCACAATAAAACATGTCCGCTGGATCCGTCTTTCGATTTCGTCGCATATCGGATTTGTAAGGACCACTTCATGTCGACTTATCTGTTTTCTCATTTCCTCAAACGCCAGCGACCTAGGAGGTGCAAGGTCAAAACTCCGTGGTGAAAAAAGTTGCAGTTTCTGTTGACAGCGCCGAACGCCTATAACGTCAGCATTTCCCCTCACACACCGCCAGCCACTGCAAAGATCAATCTCGTCATTTAGATTTTTGATCACCATTTTCATTTTGAAGATGTGAAGAAAAAGCTCTGTAGTTGCGTTAAAAATTGTTTTTAACGATACTGGTGTGTTATTTTTTCACATCGGAAACCTTTTTACTCCATGCACAATAGCACCCCCAGGGCAATCGTACTTCTTCTTTGTGCCTCATATACTTGCTACACACAGTCAAAGAGAAAGAATGGACGTGATGTAAGCTCCAAAAGTAATAAGATACCCTCACACAGTGAAAAAAATTCAATTTCAAAAGAACGACTCCAAACATTTACAGAAAATTGGAAAAATCATTGCAATATAAAATAAAAATCTCGCTGCTCGATATTTCTATTTCATTCTCTGTATATCGACGTATCGCCAAAGTATGTATCGATACATAACTGAAAGCAATATCGATATTTCGATAACAGTCCTAATTAAGAGGATTTAAATGGCATTCGGAGTCCCTCACAAACTGCGATTTTGTTCACACGCAATTCGAGATCCAATTGTGTTGAAAGGGGACTGTAACTGCTAAAAAGTAAAAAAGCCAAAATCACTAGAGAAATGTCAAATAAAAATCAGGTGTGATTTACATCGAACAATTCATTTTGATCACTGGATTACGAAACTTTATTCTAATTTTGTCTATCAAAGTTCTGCGGGGTTGATAAACATTTTATCAAAAATTTAATTAATTAATTGCAATGAAAACTTCATTTTTTAAGTAAAACAAGTTTCCAAACAGAGGCGTTTTGAGCTCGTGTTTTATTCTAGTAAGTCTGCAGCTGTTTCAGAAAGGGATTCTAAAAGAAAAAAAAGTCGAAATTAAGATAAGCAGTTTTCTCTTATCAATTTCTTCAGGATAAGTTGACGGAAGCTACACAGTTGCCTAATAAGTTACTATGAATAAGAGGCGATTCTGAATTACAAAACATGTTAGAAATATTAGACATTTATGAAAAACCCCTGTTTTCTGTAGAATTGTATCACAATCTGTCGGTTATATGTCAGCCTAGCTATAAATGGCTATAATTTCAACATACTGTTATGCTCCATGACTTGCAGAACCTGTTAACATCCAGTTCTTGTATATAAGCCATTTAGCCTGTGAAAGTGTGAATTCAACATGTCACAAATGCTCTCTAATGTTATCCGCTTCGGAGGTGCTCCCTCAGACTGATAACAAAGACTCTGCATCTTACACAGAAGATGTGCATAGCCAACAATGGGGAAACATGTGCTGGTTGCTCGAGACTGCACCCCAGGCCACATGCTCTCTTGTGTACCGGCAACTAGCTAAACTTCTTTTGCGAACTCCGAAAAGGCAGTTACTGAGATAAGTGCCCACGGAATAAAATCAATTAAGGGACGAAAGCTGTGGGATTCTACAGATATTATGTGCAACAACACGCTGTCCTTCTAGCAAACAGTTTATAGTAAGTTGCAGGACATAGGCGTATGAAAAACTGGTAAGGGTCAAGAGGAGTCAGTTGCCCGCTCCCGAAATTTACGGTACATACTGTATATTTATTAGAAACTTTCCCGCGCATTTTAACAATGACTGTCTGCGATATAACTACAACGCAAATTTAGAACTGCCAAATATGATGAGAAACACTGGCGTTTGCTTTACGTTTATCTCCCGCTCCCCACTTTGACTTGTCTTGAATGCTCTTGTTGTTATCCAATAAGATTTTTCAAACCTTTCAGTTCTTTTTTTGATATTTTACTCCTTTTTATTTTCCGTAAAACTATAACGTTAGTAGTGTATGAACAAAAAAAGTCTCGTTTACATTTTGTCACAGACCTTGCATTTAATCGTGATAAGGACGTAACTTAAAATCTTGAAGGAAAGTAGTGTCATTGACATTCATATTGATAGTATGATAGTTTGCTGCTCCCATATACTAATGATATATACTTACCATTTCTGTGTGATGGTAGTCTTTTAAAAAAACTGCTTGGATACACATAAACTGTTTTAGATCACATTTTGCCTGGCTCCTGTAAAATTCAAATTTGGCTGCACTATACGCTCTAAGAGTCATTTTAGAAGCTTTCCTAATCCAACATAAATTTCTGCAAACGCCTATGTATCGTGGGCAACGAAGGTTTCCAAGCGACTGGAAAATTCTCATACCATTCTAGTTGTCGGGCAGATGCACATAGGCTTATATTACTGACGTCAACTTGTTGTGGAATTATCGAACCCATTTTGACATTTATGGAGAACAAAAACATCCTCTAAAAAAAGTCAACAGCGATTCGTCAAACAAAGATCTTTAGAGCCCCTGGCCAGCCGGTTCGTCCATGAGATTTAGCGCGTCGCAGACAGAGGTGCCCATGTTCATGGCGTGGTCCTTGACTGCCATAAGCCATTCGATACGCTCCCATACTGTCATTTATTGGCCGAAATACTGGTGCACCGAATATCGGGCTAGATTTTTGACGAATTTTAGCAGGTATAACTGAACACTATATTGCTCATGGAACAAAACGGATGTATATACAATTACATATGTATCCAAAGGGAACGTAAAAGGGTCGATACTGTATACAATTACTGATCGATTGGATAACTGTGGAGGCTCTGTGATGTTAATCGCCGGCCGGTGTGGCCGAGCGGTTCTAGGCGCTACAGTCTGGAACCATGCGACCGCTACGGTCGCAGGTTCGAATCGGGCATGGATGTGCGTGATGACCTTAGGTTAGTTAGGTTTAAGTAGTTCGCAAGTTCTAGGGCACTGATGACCTCAGAAGTTAAGTCCCATAGTGCTCAGAGCCATTTGAACCATCTTTTTGTGATGTTAATCGCAGATGATGTTATTTTTTATTGGCAGTGTGTTATGTCAGACGTTATGTAGCGAATTGCAGGAACATATGCAAAGGAGCGAAGAGTGGTTCGGGGAATGGTAGTAGACCATGAAGGTAAACGAATGTACCATACCGCGAGAAATATGCGAAGAGATCAAGTACTGTTCGAATATGGTACTGGCGAAAGTTCACTGGAAACACTGACTACCACAAAAATATTTCGGAGAAACCGTCTAAAACACCCTAAAATGCAATGTCAATACAAAAAATAGTTCAAATGGCTCTAAGCACTATGGCACCTAACATCTGAGGTCATCAGTCCTCTAGACTTAGAACTACTTAAACCTAAGTAACCTAAGGACATCACTCACATCCATGCCCGAGGCAGGATCCGGACCTGCGACCGTAGCAGCAGCGCGGTTCCAGACTCAAGCGCCTAGAAGCGCTCCACCACAGCGGCCGGCTGGAATGTCCATACAAGTGGGGTGTTGCGGCACCATATATTCAGTGCAGCGCGACTCCGGTGCGGGTATACAAACACCTGCTCGTTGCCAAGGAATCAGTGTGCCATTCATGTTTCTCCGACGTGTGTACTGTAAATACGGGAACGTGAACTATTGCAACGTTGTCACAAAATGCTTCTATTCTTTTCCTCGCTGCCGAAGGACAAACACCGGTAGACAAACATAGGTAAATAAAGTATGTGTGTGTATTATTAACGTGAAATAGGGAGAGAGTGTCACGGACATGATATAGGAATTGTGATGGACACCACTATAACAAAAGCGTTTTCCGTTGCTCCGGAAACTTCTCACGAAATCACCAACTTTCTCCAGCTAATGCGAAAATATATTGTTGACGTCAGCCCACATAGGGAGAAACAACCATAATAATACAATAAGGGACATCAGAGGTCGCACGGAAAGGTATAGGTGTTCATTTTCCCTGAACGCTCTTCCGGAGTGGAATAATAGATAATTATCGTGAAGCTGCTTCGATGAACCCTCTACCAGGCACTTAAGTGTGATTTTCAGAATATGCGTGTAGATTTAGATGTAGATGCGGCTGCATGTCTATCAAAAACCACCGTTGTCAAATGGTACGCCAAGTTCCATGCTGGTAGCAATTCGACACAATACGCCGGTTCATATGGGAGGCCAGCCTCATCCATAACGGATCAACTCATGTAGGAACACTCGAGCTTCCACCCTATATTGCTGACCTCTTCCCATGAGATTATCAAGCTTCGGATGCCTTAAAAAAGCGCTGAAGAGTCAATGATTCCTGTCGATGGTATGATTGTCTCAATGATAACGTTGATTTTCCATGGGTGGCATAGTGATTCTGTAGTGTGCGGCCTTCGAACTGACTCCATTTTATCACTCTCTATACACTGAAAATCCAAATAAATTGTTACACCTGCCTAATATCGTGTAGAGCCCCAGCGAGCACGCAGAAATGTCGCTACACGACGTGTCATGGACTCGACTAATATCTGAAGTAGTGCCGGAGGGAACTGATACCATGAATCCTGGAAGGGTGTCCATAAATCCGTACGAGGGGTGGAGAACTCTACTGAACAGCATTATGCTCAACAATGTTCATTGCTGGAGAGTTTGGTGGCCAACGAAAGTGTTTAACTCAGAAGATCGTTCCCTGGAGCCACTCTATAGCAATTCTAGATGTATGGGGTGACGCATTATCCTGATGGAATGGCCCACGTCCGTAGGAATGCAGAATGGACATGAATGGATAAAGATGATCAGACAGGATGCTTACGTACGAGCCCCCTGTCAGAGTAGTATCTAGAGGTATCAGTGGTTCCATAGCACTACAAGTGCACATGCCCCACACCATTACAATCTTCACCAGCTTGAACAGACCCCTGCTGACTTGCAGAGTCCATGGATACATGAGATTGTCTCCATCTGCTCGATACAATTTTAAACGAGACTCTTCCGACCAGGCAACGTGTTTCCAGTCATCAACAATCCTTTATCGGTATTGATGGGCCCAGGCGAGACGTAAAGCTTTATGTCGTACAGTCTTGGGGGTACACGAGTGGGCCTTCGGCTCCTAAAGTCCATATCGATGATGTTTCGTTGAATTGTCCACACGCTGACATTTGTTGATGGCCTAGCACTGAAATTTGCAGCAGTTTGCGGAAGGATTGCAATTCTGTCACGTTGAACAATTCTCTTCAGTCGTCGATGGTCCCGTTGTTGCAGGATTTTTTTCGGCCGCAGCGATGTCGGAGATTGGATGTTTTACCTGATTCCTGATATTCACGGTACACTCGTGGTATGATCACACGGGAAAATGCTCCCTTCATCGCTACCTCTGATATGCTGTGTCCCATCGCTCGAGTGCCGACCATAGCACCGCGTTCAAATCTTGATAACCTGCCACTGTAGCAGCAGGAACCGATCTAAAACCTGCGCTAGACACTTGTCGTCTTCTATAGGCGTTGCCGACTGCGGCGTCTATTCTGCCTGTAGTCTCTGTATTTGAATACGCATGCCTATACCAGTTTCTCTAGAGCTTCAGTGTATATAGTACTGTTGGAATGCTGGCGTTGTCTGGTGGAGGTACGTGGGGAATACGACAGCTTCAAGGCATTTGAATCAATTACTTATTTCCCAGAGCGTAAGTACATATATCAGTGTCTCATGGTGGGGATCAGAAACACAGTCCAAAATGTACGAGGCGTAACCAGCAATCGCTTATCCTAGCTCAGCTCTACGGCGGTACGACATTGCAAGCCTGGCTTTCGTAGGTGCCCATCGTATGCTGTGTCATCTGCTGACAAGGCGACTCTGCCTGGCTACGCCACAGGCAGGGCGAGGTTCTACATTGAACTAACATATGGCGGACACTTGGTGGGCTAGTGGCTCAGACTGCCCCACTTTGATCTTCTCGGTCCATCGGTGCTGCGACTGGATTCGCATGCAGGCAGTTCTGCCAAGATTAAGATTAAGTGATGGTGGCCTTAAGGCAGAAATCAAAACCATACGGACACTGACTCGAAGACTTGCCAATAGCATGCTCCAGCATGGTTATGTGGTCAGTACTTGTATATGTCAGTGTGGGACTGCTACTGAACGGATGGTACAGGTGTCATATACTCCAATTCTTGCAAAGCTCATAAAGCATACTGGGTTCCTGCAATACCATTGCTCGTTGGCCAGACTGTCATGCTGATATTCTGAGAGAGGCAGGATCGTGGAACATTTCACCAGCTGTTTACAGCAAGCAGTGCGTCTGTGGGAATCAGGCCTTGGCTGCTATAGTGAGAAAAGAAGATTCCAGACTAAGATTTAGTGAGATACTGTTGTGAAAATGTGTTTGATATACCCAACAAAGAAGTGGCTTACAGAACAGTGCTCGTCCAATATCATCAGTCTGGGAACTTTATCGATGAGAGAAAGAATATACAACAAAGAGTGGTGCGTTTTGTCACTGGACTGCTTGCTCTGCATGAGATCATTACAGAATTACTCAGCAAACTCCGGTAGCAGAAGCTACAAGAGGAAAATGGAACGCGTGCTCTAGAATAATTGGAAAATACACAACTTCCTGCCACACACTGCTAAAGCGTCACGATGAGAAAACCATAGAAATTTGTTCTCCAAGTGTAACTTCATGTTTCGCACCGTTCATGGATGGATCGCATCAGGGGAGAGATGGTAGTGGTATAGAAGTACTGTCTGAACCATGCCGTAGGTTGGTCTGCGGAGTATAGATGCAGATGTTTTCTGCCCCAATGACACAAAGATCTCGGAGTCGTATTTCAGAGTCAATCCTGTGATACAATTAGCTCGCGCCCCTGTCAGAACTAAAAGGGCGGTCGTACAACATCTGTAGTATTCCATGCAAGTGTAAATAAATATGTCAGCGTACCCTACAGCATACGAAATGGCGTGAAATGGCCAGAGCTGATACACCAAGCTAATACTGCTCCTTTCTCGGCGAGGACTCACTCTTGGACTTGCTTTTTCTTTCTTCCATTCCAAAAGAAAACAAGCATGGTTAAGTCATTTCATGCCAAACAGAGAGCCATCGTTCAGCGGCACCTCTTTTAAACTTAAAGTAGCTTCTAAATCTGCTGACTGCAACAGAACCAAGTTTCTCTCTATTTACAATTTAAATCAGTTTAGTCATGCACAAAAAATGCAGAAAAACTATAAAACCCTCCAAAATAACGAATATCTTTTTAAAATGAAAAACACCTTATACACTACTTTCGAAGCTGCAGTAGAATCGTTTGTCTCCAAACGTAAATGCAAATTAGAAAAGAAAAATAAAGTACTTTCAGGATATACGTAAAACGCACTCCCTTGAGTAGAAACGATAATCTATACTGGCTAAACAGTTGTACAATTTCATCCATTGACTCTGATACATTGTTAAATGGCAAGTCCAAAATGTAAACAAACGCTACTGTTATCAAGGACACATTAGAATAAAAATTTTCCATTCTGTTTGATCGTTTGAGAAATAAGAAACACAGCATGGCACTATGACTGACGAGAGGCGTACGACGTAATGCCGGATGCCAAAGTATGGTCGAAGGATTATGGCACACAGACACTTCACCTAAACACTTAAACATACGCACACAGTTATACCTAAAGGCAACACACATTGCCAATAGTGTATATAATTCATTCTTCATTAGTTGTGGCTTCGCTCTTAACATGGACATAATGTTATGTTTCAACAGCTCACGCTGTAATAAAAAGATTTCCTACGATCCCTGCTGTTGTCACATAATTTAGGTTTGTCAGTTACTACAATGTATTAAACTGCCTGCTCTGTGACTTCCTGTATGATGAGATACTCATATTTACGCCGAATCGAGCTTGTTGTATGTGTGTATGCATGGATATTTACAGATCCAAAAGTGAACAACTTCTGATTATTCTATAAACTTTGGAATTAATATGTCTATCCATAGAGCACACTTAATATAGAGGGCAAAATTAGTGACATAGTGAAAGGAATGATGTGCTACGTATATTTATAATGCCTCTACTGCATATATCCGAGCTTTAACGCAGAACGTAACACTTTGTTTTGCAACTCAGTTACTATGATGGTTTATTGAAAAGTGAAGGTGGTTACAAAAAGAAATTGTACAATGTGTTTCCTACAGTAATTTTATAGTATCTGCGTTCATTCTTTTGGGATTGTCTGCTTTCTTTATCAGCGCCACACTGTGTAAAGACAGATTATTTCCTGCAGCCTACCAGTGATATAAGCTTCGTTTTAATTACTTAAAAATTTTATTGCAGTACTGAAATCTATTGATTTGGGTATAAGAAGTCTCTTTCTTGATCTTATGTTTCCCAGTAACAGACGTAAATGTTTTGTTTTGTTGAGTGAGAATTGTAGCAATAGGGTACGATTTTACAATTCGAGTACTAGCAGATTGACATAGTATTTAGAGAAAGAGATGGTTTTCCGGTTTTTGGAGAAATAATCCGATCAGTAAAGGCACATTCATTCTAGTCAATTTATGCATTTTTCATCACAGCCAAGGACTAGAAACAGAGAGAAAAAGCTTGACCATTTGCAGTTACATAATAATGAAAATGTACGGCAGGAAATTGTATCATGTTAAATTCTCGACGCAAGTAAAAATGCGTGAAACGAAATAAACGTAACACTTTTCGGCTTTTAGGGTGTTCATTAAATACGAAGCGAGGGAGAAACACAATTATGCGGAAAAGACTTTACAATTTCTTTCAAAAGAGCCACGTTTGTACCGGAAACTTCCATTACGGTTCGCTCGAGCGGCAAATTAGGCCTCCTAGCTGCTTTACTTGCATGGAATTTCTTCTTCCTCCGTAAACGGAGAAACAAAGAACTGTGACACGAGAGGTTTCATTTATTCATGCGGAGTGCCGTGGCAACAAACGCAAAAAAGGAGAGTTTACCATTAATTTAAGAATAGAGCTACAACAGCTCTTTCGGGAAATGTTTCAGCACATTTATTCGATAAATAACGGTCGCATGCAATGACTGTAAACTATGTTAGTTTAATTGCCTCTGCCATATTGCTGCAATAGAATTACTTAATTTTCTTTATTTTCGCTCTGTTGACTGAAGTTACAGCTTCAATTTGCTCTCATTTATTTCAGAGAATTGTCTTTACTCTGCCACTCCACAGTGGTTGCACTGAAGTCCAGTTTTTGCTTTCTGTTGGCGAAACTACTTTATATGCCATAAACGTACCGACTGTATTAGTAAAAAGCAGCACAAAAATATGTAGAATGAGTGTGAAGCAACTCAATGAAAACACGAAGCAACTTTCATATTTTTAGGACAAGATTCGAATGGCAGTGATGTACTACCATGGAACCCAACCTCTTTTCGGAACAGTCGTTTGACTATACAAAAACCAGTAGAGATCACTCGTCTGCGTGGCTATTAACGCAGTTGCAAATTAATATCGTGACAATGCAAATACCAGCGAACACAATATTTGAGATGAAGCAGTCTTTAATGCGTATAACTGAAATTCATTACAGTAACTGACATTTCGAAATGCCAGTTTCAACTCGAAATTTAATGACGAAAATCTTTATACCACCTGGAAACCGGGATTTCTACCTCGTAACCCCTGTCACTGTTAATTAACCACGAAAGAGCTTAAATGTGGATTCCATCACAAGTAACAAGATGAACGAATGTTTGAAATAACGTGACGTAAATTTGTGTTGGATGGAGATTCGCACCCAGCACTTTATCGGATTGTTAATTGCGCACAATCGAATGTTAAATCTCGAATGTTTTGACAAGTAGTGAGATGACAAACTGAAGTGACTGTACGAAAACGTTTTGACTTACTGGGATTGGAATGTAGCAGCTACAACCGCAGTTTTCTATCCGTGAATAGATGTAATATCTTGATTTATATCAGTAAAACCTCATTCATGCCATCGTTGTTGACTACACATGAAGAGACCTTAGCTATTGAATTATTTTTCATCAGCAGTTAGGCGCGGCATATTTGTACTGAAACGATGTGATGAATTGTTCCGTGTCTGACCGGGAGTCGAAACCGCCACCAGTCTTAGCACTGACAGAGGGTTGCTAAAGCCCATGCTTATTTTTCACCTGCATTTGAATGTAGGCAAGGTACAGCTTGAAATAATGGGATGAAAGGTTTCGTGCCAGATATGGATTATAACAACGACACGCCTGTTACTTTACTTGACGACTGGTTCTTTAACAACGTAAGATTTCCAACATAAGAAGGCTTACTGATGACAAAGTTTCAACTTGCTGTGACCTCCGCTTCTCTCATGGTCCAGCCTACATCGCTTCTCCTACAGTACAGGTTGCGAAGGGATACCCTTTAGAATGTCTATTTGGAGCCATGGTGCAAGCCTTCTTCTTTCAGCTGGTATTACTACACGTGAAGGTGGGTCTCCAGGTGTTCGTTAAATTTTACGCCTGAAGAGTAAACCAGACCATAAGCATTTCAAGGCAGAATCATTCCAGCAAACCACCAAACTGCATATTTAGTTGGATCATGATTTTGTCGTAATGAAGGATACTCCACACAGAAAGAAAATGTGATTCCTTTGAGTTGGATTGTTGCCTGTTCAAAACATTCGTTTTCTGGTTAGTCCACAGAGCCAGCCTTGGCTACTCAATGCGCACTTCGGGCTTGATTTTCTAATCACTGAAATAAAATCACGTAACTGCCAGATACACGAACTGTTAACATGGTAGGACGCGGAAATTTGTGCAGGATGTCTTGCTTTCCACATCAGCTCATGGTCGCATTAAACCGTTTACCACTGTGGGTTAGTTCGTTCCATATGTAGCTCCGTCCCCATATTCCGTCTGCGGTGGAGCATGAGCGGAGAGGTTACTGTTACTGCAAGTATTCTGATTCGAAAACAATGGACATGAATATCAGACAGCATAAGTTCTTTCCCTTGGGGCCTGCAGTGCAAAATATGTCGTGTAGTAAAATGATTACGATAATGATATAACGGTCATACTGCTTTTATATAAGGTACATCCCTTAATGAAATTTTCCATAGAACAAATGACCTACAAAACTATTAAGTTTATCGTCTTAACTACTAAAAAAAACATCAACAACAATCATTATTTCGAAATCTACAGATGGACTGTATTATCAGCGGACACTCATGTCATCCCAAAGCCCACACATTCGCATTTTTAACAGATTGGTAAATGTACCACTAAGACACAAGCACTTCAGAAGAATGTAAACATTAGAGTACGTAGCCCCAGAAAACGATTATGACCTCAAAATTATGCCAAACCTATCCTACATTAAAAGACAATCAAAAAGGCTCAATATTTATAAAGAAATAACACACCTAGACTCACAAAACGAAGACGAAGAAAGCGACATACGGAACCACAATTTATCTAGGCAACGTCTCAAACAAAATTAATATATTATTCAAAAAAAACCAACATCTTCTTCTCGTATCAAAACAGACGCAGCCCCAAAAATAAAACCTATAAAGACAATTTGACCATTGACATTCATAACAAACCAGTCATTTATAAAAAATTTTGAAACGAATGCCACAAATTCTACATAGAACAAACCGGCAGAGACTTCAACATAAGATGTAAAGAGCAGTGGACGTTTTATATACCGGTACAACACTTTCAGGCACTGAAGCACAACAAACTGAGAAAAAAGGATGTCTCTTGGCTAGGTCTGTAACACGGAAACTGCATATTTGCGGAATAAGCAAGTATAAATACGAAATCTACCAAATACGGTACGATAGCTTCGGAAACTGCGAAATCGAGATTGCGCTAACAAAACTACTTTGTTACACATCATGGACACAGGACACATGATCTAGTTAGCCAATCAGTACACACAATAAGATTAGGTTACACTGTATGTAATTAGCCAATCCTATCATCACGTTTTCAGTGGGCGAAAACACAAACGAAGGAAAAATTTTAAGAATGAAACACGAATAGTTATACCAATGTAATGTACAAAATGTCCGTTACCAAGCAAAGCAATGCTATAACATACCAGTAATGCTTAGGATGCATCTGTTTCCCCGAAAGGCACGGAATACTAGTCGCTGGGCGGGATTGCAACATTTTTCAAAAGAGTTATTGCAGTACAATTCCGCAGGACGGGGCAAGTTTACCTGCTTCAGCAAAAGGGTAACGTAATACTTCTTCCTGGCAACGTGATCGACGGAATATATACTCAGCTAGGTGACTCGCGAAATGTTTGGTCTTTCTGCCATATGGTGGACTTTCACCTCTGACGTCTTGCCACATTCTGTCCACGTTGTTTGTGTAAATGGACCCATCTTTCGTATCTACGTTCCGACTATGGTTAACTTTAAGGTGCAGAGAACCGTCAGTACCTTGAGTGTTGTATGACCTGAAGCAGTCGCTAGAGATCTTCGTCCCAGGAAAAATGTTTTCTTTTATTATTCCTTAGTTCGACATTCAACATTTTGTACTTATTGTGTATGTGAAACACCACTGGAAACTTTATCAGTGTAAATAACAAGTGCACGAACAGAAAATTTTGACTTCCTTTGAATAAAATCTGGAGCTCTAAAATTTACGATGGTTCAGTAACAATGTCACCATGTCCTCCTCTTTAATGTTCTAGGGATATCGCGATATGGAAAGGAAGCATTTTTGGACTTTTATTGAACTGTACTGAACACCCACTTTCCCTCGGCATCACGGCCTCTATTGTGTTTCATTTCCCAAATTATGCTTCGCCAACTGACACCTAAAATGTTGAAACTTCATGGTAGATTGAAACTGTGTGCACCGACCGAGACTCGAACTCGGGACCTTTGCCTTCCGCGGGCAAGTGCTCTACCATCTGATATACCAAAGCACGACTCACGCCCGATCCTCACAGCTTTACTTCTGCCAGTATCTCTTCCAAACTTTAGAGAAGCTTTACAGAATTTTCTCAGATGGTAGAGCAGTTGCCCGCGAAAGGCAAAGGTCCCGAGTTCGAGTCTCGGTCGGTGCACACACTTTTAATCTGCCAGGAAGTTTCATATCACCACACACTCCGCTGCAGAGTGAAAATCTCATTCTGGAAACACCTAAAGAGTTGCTTTCCAACCTGACTGAACAGATAAATTTGTTACCACAACCAGAGTTTTTGATGTCACAGGCGTTATCGACGCCAACGCTTAACTACATTGTTGCATTCCTACCTAACCTTGACTTCTGGTTACCCTACAGATCAGTCTGTCACCACACTTCTGTACATCGCAACCTATTCGTAGAGTAATAGTCAAGTATTTCTAACAAGGAAGAATATAAAAGTCACTATTTCACTCTTATCAATTTAAACCTAGATCACTAAACCGTCCTAGAATTAACTGTTGCAATTGGTACCGTAACAGTTCGAGGTTCCACCTAACATTCTGGGCAGTACAGAGTGCAAATCAGGACATTCTGTACTTTTCGTGTATATGTGACACACCACTAGAAACCGTATAACTGTAATTAACAGAAAATTTCGATTTCCTTTCAATAAAAATGGATTTTAAATAATTGCGATGGTTTAGTAACAATGTCACTAAGTCCTCCCCTTCAATTTATGTTATGTCCAGGTCATATCACATGCTCCGATACCGCCATATGGGAAGCACGACATATTCGGAATAAAGGACCCATAAATTTCTCCCAAGCAATATCACTTCTTCATTCGCATCGATTTCAGATATCTTACATCAAAGGCTAATCACATCTTTGTCCGAAAAAAAGCAGAACCAGGATTACGTATGAAGCTAGCTATAGCTCCACTAATTTCTAGACTGTATTTATTTCAGTTCGTGTGTGCGCGACGTTGTCGCTGGCTGAACAGATCACGTCTGCTACGCTCGCTGTAATTGGCTAACTAGATCACGTGTTTTGTCCTCAGATTGTGTGAAAAAAGCACACCGTACAGCGCAATCTCGGTTTCACAGTTTCCGAAGCTATCGCGCCGTATTTGTGTGTTGCGTATTGCAGTTTCGGTGGTGCAGCGCATTAAAGATCTATCCAAGAGACGCTCTTTTCTTGGCGGTTTATTATTGCTATAGTGCCTGAAAGTGCGATACCGATATATGTGAAAATTTTAGCCAATGAGCACACCAGAAGCAATAAAAACAACCCATCCTCATTCCTTCAACATCTGCAAGCAGAAATACCTTTCGTAAACGAAGCACTGAAATTCCTCCATATTACGCAAAATAGAGCAGTCATGAACATCGTTGAAGTATTAGAGATATATTCACATGCGCACAACAACCCTCTAAATTCACTGAAATAACAAATCGATCTCAAGCATAAAAAAGAAATTGAAAACTTTATTGATATTATAATGCAGATAAACCAGTGGAATAAACAAACCAGGAATATTAAGTAACACACATCAACAGTAACAGCATAAACACAGTCTGAGGTACAACAAATAATAACAACACCACGGAAACATCACAAATCATACACCATTACAAAATTATTACGTGAACATAAAAAAATAGAACTCAAACATAACGTCAACACAAACCAGGCAAAATTTCAGCTAAAAAACATAATCGGAACCAGGCATAAAAATAATAAAACGATAGCAGAATTTCCACACATCACCTACGTCTAATATCGCTGATCAACTGTCATCCAAGCTATAAAACGAGCAAATAACACGCGAAAACTAATCTATACATGTCAAAAAAAGTTTTCCATCACGATGGTTCCCAGAACACCTGAAGATAGACGTTGACTGTGGATATTGTATCTCAGACACAGTCCCTCTGACTGTTCAGAGATGTTACTAAACCCTTCTAAAGACGTAACCAACCAAGCACGGGCAGCACCTTTTTGACAGAGGGGGGTCCGACAGCCGATCAGTTCCAGTCATTCCACCAGGAAGGAGGTACACGGCTCGTGATGTCTGTAGTTCAACCCTACGTAGATGGTCAATACCCCGGTTCGATTGCATCCGCATTGTGCCAAGAAGGGCTCTCAACAAGGCAAGTGTCCAGGCATTTCGGAGTGAACCAAAGCGATCTTGTTCGGACATGGAGGAGATACACAGAGACAGGAACTGTCGATAACATGCCTCGCTCAGGTCGCCCAAGGGCTACTACTGCAGTGGATACGGATTATAGCTCGGAGGAACCCTGACAGCAACGCCACCATGTTGAATAATGCTTTTCGCGCAACCACAGGACGTTGTGTTACAACTCAAAACTGTGCGCAATAGGCTGCGTGATGCGTAACTTCACTCCCGACGTCCATGACGAGGTCCATCTTTGCAACCACGGTACCATGCAGTGCGGAGCAGTGGGGCCCAAAAATATGCCGAATGGACAGCTCAGGATAGGCAGCACGTTCTCTTCACCGATGATTGTTGTATATACCTTGAATTAGACAATCGTCGGAGACATGTTTGGAGGCAATCCGGTCAGGCTGAACGCCTTAGACACACTGTTCAGCGAATGCAGCAAGGTGGAGGTACCCTGCTGTTTTGGGGTGGCACTATGTAAGGCCGAAATACGCCGCTGTTGATCATGGAGCGCGCTTCTCGGCTGTACGATACGTGAATGCCATCCTCCGTCCGGTAGTGCAACCATATCGGCAGCATATTGGCGAGGCATTCGTCTTCATGGACGACAATTCCTGCCCCCATCGTGCACATCTTGTGTATGACTTCCTTCAGGACAACCACATCGCTCGACTAGAGTGGCCAGCATGTTTTTCGGACAATGAACCTTATCGAACATGCCTGCGATAGATTTAAAAGGACTTTTATTGACCACATAATCCTCCAACCACTCTGAGGGATCCACGCCGAATTGCCGTTGAGGAAGGGGACAATCGGGACCAACAGAACATTGAAGAACTTGTGGATAGTATGCCGCGACGAATACAGGCATGCATCAATACAAGAGCACGTGCTACTAGGTATTAGAGGTACTGGTGTGTACAACAATGTGGACCACCACTTCTGAAAGTGTCGCTGTACGGTGGTACAACATACAATGTGTGGTTTTCATGAGCAATAAAAAAGGGCAGAAATGATGTTTACATTATATGTATTCTAATTTTCTGTACAGGTTCCAGAACTCTCGGAACAGAGGTGATGCAAACTTTTTTTTGATGTGTATATCTAAAAATGAGATACAACAGCACGTATACAGCGAACGAACTTGCAGCTTCTAAATACAAATTGGAACAGAGACATCATACGGCATCATTGGTATTACTCGTAAGGTAAAAACATCGGCTAATGTATAATACGAGGGTTGTCCAGAAAGCCAGTTCCAATCTGTCGCTAAATAGAAACCACAGTGAAAATCTGAAACTTTCTATTTGCAAGAGTTAGCTACACATCCCAGATACTTCTCTATATTGTCGCCGTTACTACTTATACATTTGTCGTAGCGCTATACCAGCTTACCAATACCCTCTCCATATAAGGCAGCCGCCAGTGCTTTCCGCCGGTTCTCTATGCTGGCTTACAGCTCGTTGTCTGAGCCAAAATGTTGTCTTCATAGCCAGCGGTTCATGTGAGCAGAGATGAAACCCAGAGGGAGACACTTACGGGCTATACTGTGGGTAATCAAATATTTCCAATTGAAGATGTTGCAGGAGCATCTGCATTGCCCCCTCCGCGCGGGATTAGCCGAGCGGTCTAGGGCGCTGCAGTCATGGACTGCGCGACTGGTCCCGGCGGAGGTCCGAGTCCTCCCTCGGGCATGGGTGTGTGTGTTTGTCCTTAGGATAATTTAGCTTACGTAGTGTGTAAGCTTAGGGACTGATGACCTTAGCAGTTAAGTCCCATAAGATTTCACACACATTTTTTTGCATTGCTCCTGCAGAATGCGACTGAGAATTGTCTTGAAGAAGAAACCGCACGACAGTTATGTAATTTCGGCTGCATAGCTCAGGTGAAATTTCTCACCAGGCCCTCTTACTTGGCGGGAGACACTATTGTTCTAAGTACCTTTATGTGCTCTCTGTGTGCTCACAACTAAAAAGAACGACGTAACGCGATCGACGGGCATACTAGAGACACTGTCCAATATACCTGTGCAAAAGTGCATCGGATTTTCACTGTGATTTTCATTTACCTTTACGAATATAGTAACAGTTCACAATATGAATATTATCATCTATTAATGTGTTTACAGCGCACCTGACGATAGCAATATGCCGAAATGAACCCATTGTGGTACACAATAAAACTAATTCAAAGAGCAGTATAACTGGTATATCATCATCTTAATATACAGTGAAATCCGTATTTCCGCACGGACATGACAGACGCCGACTTGTGAACGTAAATATCTAGTTACAGGCGACCGATGGAGTGTAAAAAGGTGGAAGGATTGCAATAAAACTTTGTCACCTTTGTGTTACGCATTAGGACGATCAGTGGTGCCTTAATGCGGTAGTATTGTGAACTGGTTTCCTGGGAAGGTAGACTTAGTATCTGACGCTGCAGAGGTCCTCAAACTCGTGGTCGTGGTATCGCACGCAGCAAGAAGTTTGAGGGTGTTAAGGCTCTGTCCGTTGAAATTTCAGACAGTGGCATACAGTGTGCTTTTGAAAGATTCAGAGCTGTAAAAAAAGTGATCGTGTACTGTGAGTCATGTGCGATGGTAGCATTTGAAATACACTCCTGGAAATGGAAAAAAGAACACATTGACACCGGTGTGTCAGACCCACCATACTTGCTCCGGACACTGCGAGAGGGCTGTACAAGCAATGATCACACGCACAGCACAGCGGACACACCAGGAACCGCGGTGTTGGCCGTCGAATGGCGCTAGCTGCGCAGCATTTGTGCACCGCCGCCGTCAGTGTCAGCCAGTTTGCCGTGGCATACGGAGCTCCATCGCAGTCTTTAACACTGGTAGCATGCCGCGACAGCGTGGACGTGAACCGTATGTGCAGTTGACGGACTTTGAGCGAGGGCGTATAGTGGGCATGTGGGAGGCCGGGTGGACGTACCGCCGAATTGCTCAACACGTGGGGCGTGAGGTCTGCACAGTACATCGATGTTGTCGCCAGTGGTCGGCGGAAGGTGCACGTGCCCGTCGACCTGGGACCGGACCGCAGCGACGAACGGATACACGCCACGACCGTAGGATCCTACGCAGTGCCGTAGGGGACCGCACCGCCACTTCCCAGCAAATTAGGGACACTGTTGCTCGTGGGGTATCGGCGAGGACCATTCGCAACCGTCTCCATGAAGCTGGGCTACGGTCCCGCACACCGTTAGGCCGTCTTCCGCTCACGCCCCAACATCGTGCAGCCCGCCTCCAGTGGTGTCGCGACAGGCGTGAATGGAGGGACGAATGGAGACGTGTCGTCTTCAGCGATGAGAGTCGCTTCTGCCTTGGTGCCAATGATGGTCGTATGCGTGTTTGGCGCCGTGCAGGTGAGCACCACAATCAGGACTGCATACGACCGAGGCACACAGGGCCAACACCCGGCATCATGGTGTGGGGAGCGATCTCCTACACTGGCCGTACACCACTGGTGATCGTCGAGGGGACACTGAATAGTGCACGGTACATCCAAACCGTCATCGAAACCATCGTTCTACCATCCCTAGACCGGCAAGGGAACTTCCTGTTCCAACAGGACAATGCACGTCCGCATGTATCCCGTGCCACCCAACGTGCTCTAGAAGGTGTAAGTCAACTACCCTGGCCAGCAAGATCTCCGGATCTGTCCCCCATTGAGCATGTTTGGGACTGGATGAAGCGTCGTCTCACGCGGTCTGCACGTCCAGCACGAACGCTGGTCCAACTGAGGCGCCAGGTGGAAATGGCATGGCAAGCCGTTCCACAGGACTACATCCAGCATCTCTACGATCGTGTCCATGGGAGAATAGCAGCCTGCATTGCTGCGAAAGGTGGATATACATTGTACTAGTGCCGACATTGTGCATGCTCTGTTGCCTGTGTCTATGTGCCTGTGGTTCTGTCAGTGTGATCATGTGATGTATCTGACCCCAGGAATGTGTCAATAAAGTTTCCCCTTCCTGGGACAATGAATTCACTGTGTTCTTATTTCAATTTCCAGGGGTGTAGTTTGACGTGGGTAGTGTCGTCTGTGCATTAAAAATAAATCTGCGGCGACATGTACCATCATATATTGATGTCCAGGGATTCAACGCGTTAATTAGCTACGACTGCTAGCTGAGGACATGCGTGGCGTGCGACTGTTTGCAGACACAATGTCCAAAATTGTCTACACAGAAAATGCGACATCGAACGTTACAAGAAATATTTCGCATTCGCCAAACCCTACATATGCGGAGAGAGCTGCTGGTATAAGTTCCGTCTGCTATTTGTCAACACCCATCAGCTTTGCATCGCGACTGGAACAGAATGATGACGCCCATGTACTCATTTTAGATCAACGCAGTTTCCCGACAGTTATTACTGCAGACAGGGGTAATGATAGAGCTGCTGAAACAAATTTGGAGCGTTCAGGTGTTCGCGCTGGGGTGGTTGGGGCTCACGAAGGTAACTATGAAACTACCATCCAATCCCAATACAGATGGACGTGGTAAAGCATGGAATGCAAACCGCAACTCGGTAGCCTAGGAACGCGGATATAGGCTTGACGAATCTCCGAAAACCACGTCACAGAACAGGCCCAAACGCCCCTTACAGCGACACCAGGACGTACTCGTAGGGCAACAGGAAAGAGAGAGAGAGAGCAAACAGGTCAGGACAAAAAGCCGTCCTCGGCGTAACAGCAAGCCTCAAACAGATTCGGAAATCCAGAACGAATTTTTTTTCTCGGCGGCGGAGTGTGCGGTGATATAAAACTGCCTGGCAGATTACAACTGTGTGCCGGACCGAGACTCGAACTCGTGGCTTTTGCCTTACGTAGGCATAGTTGTAATATGGTACAATGTTCCGTGTCAGCACACACTTTGCTGCACAGCGAAAAATTCATTCGATAAACATCCTCAGGCTGTGGCTAAGCCGCGTCTCTACAATATCCTTTCTTCCAGGAGAGCTAGTCCTGCAAGTTTTGCGGGAGGACTTCTGTGAAGTTTCGAAAGTAGCAAATGGGATACTTGCGGAAGTAGAGCTGAGAGGAGGGGTCGCGAGTTGTACCTGGGTAGCTAAGTCGGTGAGGCTCTTGTTGATGGTATTTGCACTCCAGATACGACGCATAATACACAGGACGCAGACAGTGACATTCCACTTTTCAGAGTTTTAATATGGATAGAGACCTTTGATGTTGAAATGAAACTGTAACTGACATTCACGGTTTGAAAGTTGCTAGAATCTAGGCGAATCCCATGGCTTCTCCTTGTAAAATATTAGAATTTCAACAATATTTGTTGGACGCAGGGAATAATATTGCTCTTATCCAGGAAACTTTAGCACCAACACTTCCCCATGTGACAGGCTTGGACGCAGTCGCAGATGTTGCATGGAGGCCTTCCTTTTCCAGCAGGTAATAAACTCCACTTCCCCCACCTTCGGCCCAAGCTCTATTACATTTGAGTAAAGGCCCATATGAGGACCCAGGAATACTACCCAGAAACCAAAGTCTGTGTTAAATAACTATGGAAGATTTTAAATATGGTTTCAGTCACAAGAAACAAAACGTACACATGTTTCAACTTGAAATGACATTTAGTGTAGTTTGTATTGGGTGTCGTTTCGAACCCAGTATCTAATCGGATTGTCAAACGTTATATATACAACTTTTTCAGCAGTAGTGAGATAACAAACTGAAATGACGATACAAAAATGTTTTGTGTTACCGGGATTCGAATCCGACAACTACCGGCGTCATTTCCTAGTGACGAATACACCTTAAATATCTGTTTGATGATGGGCACCTCTGACTGGAAACAACATGACGAAAAGTTCTGTCGTGACTGTTGATCAAATCCCACACTTATTATTGTGATGGACTACACACCACGAGACACTGCTATTCAATTGCTTTTGATCAGGAGCTAAGTGTGATATGTTTGAACCCAAAATGACGTGATCAGAAGCTCTGTTCTGAGTGGGAGTCGAAACTGGCACCAGTCGTTGTTGTTGGAAACTTGCAGAGACTTATAAAATAATGATTGTTTTTCACCAATAGTTTGGTGTAAACGAGCTACAACTTGACGGGATGAAAGGCTTTGTGCCTGACCAGAATTCGAACCCAGGCAAGCTTATCTTTTCCTTTTTTTTTTTTTTTTTTTTTTTTTGAGACCATGAAAACTTTGAAATCTTGTGGTATGGATGATATGCTGGAACGCTGTCATCCCGCAGGGGTCAGTCCCGCGAATGCGTAGATCTGTGTTCGAATCCGAGTGCACCACCAGTATTTTATGTTCAGTGTAACGTAGAAATAGCAAGTAAGGTAAACATTTGATGGTGAGTGACTGGAAGAATAAATGTGGTAGGGATTGCATTGCAGCCAAGTTCTTGAGCACGTTCTGTCGTGATATTAGCAGAGTAGAGAAGGGGTTCTTGTACAGTAACAAAATTTAATTCTGTTTCCTTCCTCTCGATTTTATTTATATTTATTTTTTTTATTTTTTACATAGAGACAAAACGCATCTTAATTGTTGACAACAGATTCAAACACCCTTGCGATGGAAACACCCTTGGTTTTCAGTCCGTAATGCACCTTCCTAGTGGCACCACATGCTTAACGCTATGTTTTGTGCAATCAAACTGGCCTTTGCTTAATATACTTTTTATTTGGATCAACCAGTAGCTTACTTTTATAAAGGTAACACATGGTAACTAAAAACCTCGTTCTGTGATCCTGATTTAACTTTTCCGTTATTTCCTTAGACTGATTGAGACAAGTGCTGGGGTCTCTTATTTCAAAGGGTACAGTCGGTTTCCTACCCCATCCAATCCAATCCTCACTTCTGTTCCGTCTCTAATGATCCTAATCATCCTTCCTTTCTTTTCTACCTAACATTGCCCACCGAATGCAAGTGCCGCTCGAATTTTAAATCGTTGCATCTCATCACGTTTGCCGATGACAATAATCGGGTAGACCATAGTGGTAAACTACAAAAGCTTCATCAAAACCTGTTAAGTCTTCTTGAATGTCCCAAATAACGCGTCTAGCGACTGTTGCGACAAACGTTGAGGTGTTGTAGAGGATGCCTCAAGGGAAAAATCGTAGAACAGGAACCCGTGCCCGGAAACTTCATTCAGTGATGCTACATAATGTCGAAGTTATAGGTGCAGTCACCTGCCACTAACTGGTCGGCAAACGTGACATTGTAAGCTGATGGACTGTAAGCGGAACGTCTCGCAATGTTGTCTGTTATTCAGTGTTCGCGAATGATTGCCATATTCGCCAGTGGAGAAGATGAAGTTAGCCGCTACATAGACAGACCTTGTCTGTAATCAGTTCATTGCTCTGTTGCCTTGATGGATGATGCTTTAGGACACGGGTTCACATCTGCAGTTAATTATCCGCTGTGTACCGAAAAACAGTAGAGATATTAGTGGGTTGCAGGAGAAAAATAAGGTGTGGTGGGAAACCTGCGTCCAACTGTTATGACGATTAGTATGAAATAATGAAGATTTCACATATTTTTTTCTGCCATCTTTGCTTCAGTCAAAAAATGGTTCAAATGGCGCTGAGCACTATGGGACATAACATCTACGATCATCAGTCCCCTAGAACTTAGAGCTACTTAAACCTAACTAACCTAAGGACATCACACAACACCCAGTCATCACGAGGCAGAGAAAATCTCTGACCCCGCCGGGAATCGAACCCGGGAACCCGTGCGTGGGAAGCGAGAACGCTACCGCACGACTAGGAGCTGCGGACTTGCTTCAGTCATTCTTATAATTGTGCTTCCTAGAGAGGAGAATTCATTCACTTCTTTCACTGCTGAGTCCTTCCTCACCTTCGCTTAGTTTGATATTTATATACAGGTTGGTCCATTGATAGTGACCGGGCCAAATATCGCACTAAATAAGCATCAAACGAAAAAAACTACAAAGAACGAAACTCATCTAGCTTGAAGGGGGAAACCATATGGCGCTATGGTTGGCCCGCTAGATGGCGTTGCCATAGGTCAAACGTATATCAACTGCGATTTTTTGAAGTAGGAACCCTCATTTTTTATTACATATTCGTGTAGAACGTAAAGAAATATGAATGTTTTAGTTGGACCACTTTTTTCGCTTTGTGATACATGGCGCTGTAATAGTCACAAACGTATAAGTACGTGGTTTCATGTAACATTCCGCCAGTGCGGACGGTATTTGCTTCGTGATACATTAACGGTGTTAAAATGGACCACTTACCAATTGCAGAAAAGGTCGATATCGTGTTGATGTATGGCTATTGTGATCAAAATGCCCAACGGGCGTGTGCTGTGTATGCTGCTCGGTATCCTGGACGACATCATCCAATTGTGCGGACCGTTCGCTGGATATTTAAGTTATTCAAGGAAACAGGAAGTGTTCAGCCACATGAGAAACGTTAACCACGACGAGAAACAAATGATGATGCCCAAGTAGGTATTTTAGCTGCTGTCGCGGCTAATCCGCACATCAGTAGCAGACAAATTGCGCGAGAATCGGGAATCTCAAGAACTTCGGTGTTGAGAATGCTACAAAAACATCGATTGCACCTGTACCATATTTCTATGCACCAGGAATTGCATGGCGACGACTTTGAACTTCGTGTACTGTTGTGTCACCGGGCACAAGAGAAATTACGGGACGATGACAGATTTTTTGCACGCGTTCTATTTAGCGACGAAGGGTCATTCACCAACAGTGGTAACGTAAACCGGTATAATATGCACTATTGGGCAACGGAAAATGGCTGTGACAAGTGGGCATCAGCGACCTTGGCGGCTTAATGTATGGTGCAGTATTATGGGAGGAAGGATAATTGGCCCCCATTTTAACGGCGGCAATCTAACTGGTGCAATGTATGCTGATTTCCTACGTCATGTTCTACCGATGTTACTACAAAATCTTTCACTGCATGACAGATGGCGATGTACTTCCAACATGATGGATATCCGTCACATAGCTCGCGTGTGGTTGAAGCGGTGTTGAATAGCATATTTCACGACAGGTGGATTGGTCGTCGAAGCACCATACCATGCCCCGCACGTTCAGCAGATCTGACGTCCTCGGATTTTTTTCTGTGGGGAAAGTTTAAGGATATTTGCTAACCTGATCCACCAACAATGCCTGACATCATGCGTCAGCGCAGTGTCAATGCATGTGCGAACATTACGGAAGGCGAACTACTCGCTGTTGAGAGGAATGTCGTTACACGTATTGCCAAATGCATTGAGGTTGTCAGATATCATTTTGCGCATTTATTGCATTAATGTGGTATTTACAGGTAATCACGCTGCAACAGCATGAGCTCTCAGAAATGATAATTTCACGAAGGTACCTGTATCTCATTGGAACAAATGAAATAAAATGTTCAAACGTACCTATGTTCTGTATTTTAATATAAAAAACCTACCTGTTACCAACTGTTCGTCTAAAATTGTGAGCCATAAGTTTATGACTATTACAGAGCCATCTATCACAAAGTGTAATAAGAGGTCCAACTAAAACATTCATATTTATTTACGTACTATCCGAATACGTAATAAAAAATGGGTATTCATATTTAAAAAAACGCAGTTGATATCCATTTGACCTATGGCAGCGCCTTCTAGCGGACCAACCATAGCGCCATCTAGTTTCCCCTTCAAGCTAGACAAGTTTCGTTCTTTGTAGTTTTTTCGTTTGACGCCTATTTCGTGAGATATTTGGCCCGGTCACGATCAATGGACCACCATGTATATTTAGTACTACTTATCCTGCATATCTCTTTGAACAGATCTAAATCTGGATCACGTCTATCCAGAAGGATTATGTCATCTACAAATAATAACATTACTTTCCACCTGTTCCCATTCACTTTTTATTGATTTTCCTAAAAATACTCTCATTTACATGACGGCTTCTCCGGGGTACAAATTAAAACTGCAGCCCCACCTTACACTAATCCTAAGACGAACTTGCCTTCCTTCTCTTCCATTTTTATTACTACCACTTAAGTTTTGAAGTTGTTGTGAATCATTTGCCTTTCTCTGTTCTTTAGTTCAGATCCTGTGAGGACTGTCAGATCATTCTTTCATCTAACATTTTCGAAGGCTTTTTCTAGTCTTGCTTCCATATGCCTTTTATTACTTACTACAATATCAAATTTGATGTTCTGGTACCCTTTTTGTTCGTGATGACAGAGTAATAATTATCGTCCACCCCGTCTTCAGTTTCTCTTTCTGTTCTGCTATATTTTCTTAACAACAATTCTATATTAAATTACACTCTTGACATACAATGACACGGAGAGAAAGCAGCAGTTAAACGTGTAAGCCGAACTTTTAGCAACGTGAAACTCTGTTCTCTCTGACGTGCCGAATAGGTCGAATTTCACTTTGTATTGAATTTATGACCAGCGGTGAAGAGAATCACCCAGAAGAAGACTTCCATTGCTTAGCGGGAGTTCTTAAGCGTTGTTCAACGTCCTGAATGCCTATGAGGCACCAGAAGACGCTACTAGACTTTGTGAAGAAGATAAGGCTTCAACATCTCGTCGATAACAAGGTTATTAGAGACGATGCACAAGCGTGGACTGAAAAAGGACCAGAAAGTAAATTGGCCATGTCAGTTTCACATGAACTATCCCAACATACGTAATGCCTAGACTGGGTGACCGAACAATGTTAGTAAGCTTAGAAACTGGGTTACAGATTCCTGGAGCCTACAAGGCAAAAAGGCAATTCAAGAAACGAATAAAAGGTCCTTAAGTCTGGTGAGCGCTCAGGATGCGTCAGGGGGTTCCGGTCGACAGTGCTTGAGGATCACTGGTGCGAAGGTGTCGCGCACCGGATGACGCCCGAGACAGACTGAACACTTCTTGTAGATTTATTCACGTGTTTTATAAAATGAAGACGGTATGCAAGCATTCGCAGAAGACATTGTCTTTCTGACCAGCAGCTAGCTTCAGTTACTCCACTGGCGATCGTGTCAACCAGTCGCGATCACTGAATAACAACACTGCAATACTTTCCGCTTACGGTCCGTCAGCGTACAAATTCACGTTTGCTGCCGAAAGGTTGGTGTATGGCAGGCGCCGGCGCCCATAATTTCGGTGCCACGTAGCATCATTGGATGACGTTTCCGGACACGGGTTCCTATTCTTGATTTATTCCTCGAAACACCCTCAACAACCCCTCGTAGTCTGAAGAAATATTTCTCGAACATCCTACATTTCTTGAAAACAAGCCAATTCCTAACACAGATTGATGAAATGATAATAAAAAAATAATCAATAATGATGAATCCATTCAAAACAGCATATTATCTTAGGCAAACAGAGCTTCTTTGCAAATTATGTACACTTGCGAGTCCTCATTTAAATATAATAAAAGAACGAACTTCTTGAGAAAATACTGGACTCGTTCTCAGAACAAAATACTGACTGTACATGTACAAAAACATTAATTAGGTACCAAATGGATTTCTTCTCAGTAGAAAATTAGAAACGTCTAGTACAACAGTAAAATACATCAGAATAATTACTGTTATTGACACAATGACGCACTACCACCATTGTAAACCCGCAAACACTATCCGAAAAAGGTACTGGAAGTTTGGCTGACATCTGGTGCCGAGTTTGCTTCGTCTAATCCAGTGTCATTAGCGCAGGTACGCTGGTCAATCATCTATCAACACTGATTTTGTACGTAACTTAAATTTGAAGATTAGCGATGAGAAAGAGTTATTTTTCGATGCCGGGTTGAAAGACCAATCCATACTTACCATACGTTCTGAAGTGTCGGCAGAAGTGCCAACACCGTGTTGTTTGAGGAAGCCGAAATGCACGCTCTAAGCTCACGCAGGATGGCGTGAGGTCTGAAACAGGATACTTAATGAATGCTATAAAGAAAAGTACGTAGCTGCTGGAATACTTAACTTTAATCCATAATTGGTGAACATTGGTCTTGTTACTGTACATGCTTCATTAGATACATAGCAAAGGTGAAATGGCGCCTTGCTAGGTCGTAGCAATTAACTTAGCTGAAGGCTATGCTAACTATCGTCTCGACAAATGAGAGCGTAATTCTCAGTGAACCTTTCCTAGAAACGTCGGCTGTACAACTGGGCGAGTGCTAGTAAGTCTCTCTAGACCTGCCGTGTGGCGGCGCTCGGTCTGCAATTACTGACAGTGGCGACACGCGGGTCCGACGTATACTAATGGACCGCGGCCGATTTAAAAGCTACCACCTAGCAAGTGTTGTGTCTGGCGGTGACACCACACGTTCCACATTGATGTATTCAGTTACTGATCTGGTTGTATGTGCCACGTTACTTCGTGCCACGTTACTTCGAAACCAAACTCCATAACTGGTTCTAATCTCTGGATGTAAAGATATGGTTCAAATGGCTCTGAGCACTATGGGACTTAACATCTGTGGTCATCAGTCCCCTAGAACTTAGAACTACTTAAACCTAACTAACCTAAGGACATCACACACATCCATGCCCGAGGCAGGATTCGAACCTGCGACCGTAGCAGCCGCGCGGTTCCGGACAGCGCGCCTAGAACCGCTAGACCACCGCGGCCGGCGATGTAAAAATATCTGCGGTCCAGGCAACGAGTCACAATGTGGCTAGATGGCCAAGTATAGCTGGAAAGCCTTTTCTTTTCTAGTTATTGAGTCAGTAATTGGGTTGTACCAGTCGCTACTGATATTAGACGAAATTTTGTAGTTTTTTGGTGTGGGAAGGCAGCAGTTGTCAGTGATCTATAGATGTCAGCCTTCCCACCATTTAGTGTGTTGAGCCATAAATAGCTCGTCTCGAAATAATATTCCCACTCGTAATAGACGCTTCACCTGACAGGCGCGAATAAGGTGTTGGGAATGGAATTAGGTCCAAGTGTTTCTTAAGTCCAGTCGTCGCGCTAGAATGTTTAGTTCTTCACGAAAATGGCAATGTGATCTCTGATCCCACTGGTCAGCAACACAATTTAACTTGAAGTCAAAGATCATTTGTTTGATAAGGCTTGTAAATAGTGACAGTAACCACCCCTTCGCAATAAAATTCGCGTCTCGTCGCCCTTGCAGTCGAGACCGCTGGCGCGTAGACATTTACTACATGAAAGTTGTTGAAGCATTTGAAATAAGTCTTTAAAATAACCAAAACAACTATTGTCATGTCTATTGTTGAATTAATAAACTTGTGCTCATTTAAACTACAAAGATCTGTGCTAAGAAGAGCCTTGTCTTCAAGAAAAACAGGATTCACAACGAAACGAACTGCGTGACTTTAAAATAACGTGAGGGAGTGGCAGCAGAATTGCAAAGATTGTAAAAGTTGAAAAATTTTCTAAAAAACATGTCAAATTAAAAAGTTGGCAGGGTTATTGAACCAGGCACAAAGTGACAAATTACTGTGTGACGTGGTCTAGACAGGATAGTACGCGCTGTTCTGGAAACATTTCCATGAAGACAACTCCGAGAAAATTGTAGCTGTGACTGATTGAAAGATATATGAAAGACGTAAATATTCTTAATAGTCTCAGGTCTTCATTGTACTGATACCACGAGGTTGTAATTAAAGTGCAGATGCTCACAGAGGTCGAGCGTGTGCTCTAATTATCGTATGGCAGCGAAGTTTGGTAGATACTCAACCGTGTTAGGTCCAGTTTTGGCCACCAGATGCAAATCTGACACTGTGGATGAAAGAAAGACGTACAGAAATGTTTCAAGATGTAATGGATTATGAACAAGGCACGGACAGAAAAGGTCAGACAAGTGAGAACGGCGTAATGGTGATTTTATTGTTACACATTTCGTTCAGTAATGAACACTGGACTCGTCGACGAGATGTTATACAGCGTCATTAGAACATGTATTTTTCTAGTGTAAGTGGGTTCTGCATTAAAGCATTAGCATATGTAACTATCAGTTTAATAAGTCACGGCTGCAAAATACTAACGCGAATTCTTTACAGACGAATGGAAAAACGAGTAGAAGCCGACCTCGGGGAATATCAGTTTGGATTCCGTAGAAATATTGGAACACGTGAGGCAATACTGACCCTACGACTTATCTTAGACTAAGGAAAGGCAAACCTACGTTTCTAGTATTTGTAGACTTAGAGAAAGCTTTTGACAATGTTGACTGGAATTCTCTCTTTCAAATTCTGAAGGGGGCAGGGATAAAATACAGGGAGCGAAAGGCTATTTACAATTTGTATAGAAACCAAATGGCAGTTATAAGAATTGAGGGGCATGAAAGGGAAGTAGTGGTTGGGAAGGGAGTGAGACAGGGTTGTAGCCTCTCCCCGATGTTGTTCAATCTGTATGTTGAGCAAGCAGTGAAGGAAACAAAAGAAAAATTTGGGGTAGGTATTAAAATCCATGGAGAAGAGATAAAAACTTTGAGGTTCGCCGATGACAGTGTAATTCTGCCAGAGACAGCAAATGACTTGGAAGAGCAGTTGAACGGAATGAATAGTGTCTTGAAAGGAGGATATAAGATGAACATCGACAAAAGCAAAACAAGGATAATGGAATGTAGTCGAATTAAGTCGGGTGATGCTGAGGGTATTAGATTAGAAAATGAGACACTTAATGTAGTGTTTGGGGAGCAAAATAACTGATGATGGTCGAAGTAGAGAGGATATAAAAAGTAGACTAGAAGAAGGGATCGATTGGTAGGACATGTTCTGAGGCATCAAGGGATCACAAATTTAGCATTGGAGGGCAGCGTGGAGGGTAAAAATCGTAGACGGAGACCAAGAGATGAATACACCAAGCAAATTCAGAAGGATGTAGGTTGCAGTAGGTACTGGGAGATGAAGAAGCGTCCACAGGATAGAGTAGCATGGAGAGCTGCCCACGTAAGATCTCAGTGAGTGACTACACTTTAAGTAGAACCACTCGGTACTTCTGAAATAGTGTCCGTCAAACACTCCATATGCGTACCCGGTTTCAGTAAGTGCTGTATCAACTGTGTATGCAAGTGCTGAAATCGGCTTTTTTCATTACAATACATGTTTCATTATATTCAATTTAATCATCGCCAGTAGTGGGATTTTCTCGTCTGTTTCTTGTTTCTAATATCGATGTAACGTCTGCATACATTTTTCACCAGAATTTGCGCCTTTGACGATGGAGCTGTAAATAAATAATGAAAGAAACTCTGAGACCACATCAAGCGAACAATGACATAAAAGGCTGACAATGAAGTTTATATGTAAGGCAATATTTTTCTGTCAGCCAGTAGCACGTATTATAAGTAACAGCTTGGAGTAATGGAGTAGGTGAAGGACAGTCGCCCCGCTTCCCGCCACACCTATCACCCATGTACCTCTCATGTTCCTCTCTACCTGCTCAGTCTGCAAAGGCCGGATCTGGCACAAACCTGGCCAATGTTCTGCATGAGTCTGTCTGGATGTGTGGACAGCTCTGTAAAGTACTCCAGCTGCCGATCCGAGATGCCAATTTCTTTCCTTAGTATCAGGTCAGTCGTCTGTATATGTTACAAAACGTGTCCAAGCAGAATGACAGAAATATGAGTAAGACAATTGATGTTACATTCCTATTATGTTGAAACAAAGAAAATATGTTACTAGAGACACTGCAATTACTTTCTTGCGTCAAAGCTTGCTTCCACACGAGCACACTTATTGAAGACCCAAGCCTTCACGTCGACATACCTATAACGATACGTTCTTGCATATCTACCGAAAATTCTTTTCGTTTGCCAAATAGCTGCAAAGTTCAATAACATCGAAGGTAGCATTAGTTAAATTGTCGGCTGGAGATCTCCCATTCTCAGCTATTTTTGTTGGGAGTATGGAAGAGAAAGACGAACGAGAGGAACGGGGCTAGAATAAGTAAAAACATAATGAGGACAATTGAATCTGGGGGGGGGGGGGCGTTAATAACTTTTTATTTTATCACCACGTCTAGAAAATACAGTGCTTTTTGTGACAGCTGCTTCTGAGTCAAAAACTCCACCGTCATTTGTATTAGCTTGTCACAATTGAACTTAAATGTGAACATCCCATCTCCCTGCGTGTTTAATCGTCTGAAGCACATGCAGATGATTTAGTTTTAGCATACAAGTCCATTTATAATTAGAGAAATAGAGTTTTCTCTGTCGTATTACGTTTTACCTTAGTCCCACTGATCTGTTCCTACAATATTGGCTTAAAATGCTATTTTTACATAGCGCAAGTGAGCTGTTGCTGCCATCGTGAATTCTTCTGATAGGAAATCTGACCGTACTGCAATAACATCATCGACATTTCTCAGAGACAAGATAAAGTTTCTAGAGTCCAGTAGCGTGTGACACCCAATATTTGCCGTTTGAACTGAAGAACGCCCCACAGAGGCAAGCACAAGGATGTGGGGTTACTAATTGCCGCTTCCCAACATAGGTGTTCCGTAATATCTTATGTCATAATCAATATACCTCGCTTCCAAGCCAACAGTTCGCTGGATCAGTACACGTACCCACATAAAGGTTAATATACTTTTGTAATCTACAAATATGCCTATTGTTGTGTCTAGACCATACAGCCTAGACACAATGCTGTAGCCGATAGGGCACGCAAGGCTAACGCAGACGGGCGTGAAGTCTGGAACATGAGAACTTATAAATGAATAAGAAGAAAAGTACGTAGATGCTTGTTACTTAACTTTTAATTAGTCCTTGGAATACATCTCTCATGAATATTAGTAAGCTATAGGCACTGATACAAATGGCGCCTTGCTAGGTGGTCGCCATTTAACTTAGCAGAGGGCTATTCTACTGTCTATCTCTCGGCAAATGAGAGCAAGGCTTAGCACGTCCAATCGCTAGCTATGTTGTCCGTACAACTGGGGGCGAGGTCTCCTCAGTCTCTCGAGACCTGCCTTGTGGTGGCGCTAGGTTTGCAATCCCACAGTGGCGACACGTGGGTCCGACATGTACTACAGGACCGCGGCCGATTTAAGTTACCACCTAGTAAGTGTGGTGTCTAGCGGTGACACCACATTCCTCCCCCGCAAATCGGCGAACTGTCGTGAGATAAGGCTTCCGCCCGCCGTGGGGAGGACCGCATGTTGACGTATGCGATGAGGTGGGGAGCCTAACAACAGGCGAGGCTGTGCCACCCGCACCCGGCCATTCGGTCCGAGGGGAGCTAGGAAACGCCTGAAAACCTAGTCCAGGGTGCACGTCAACATGCGGTGTATGCGCACGTAATGAAACAGGAGGGGCCGAAGGGTCGACCTCCATTGCGTCGGGGAATCCGACGCGCGATGACGACATCTGGTCCGGAGCGGGCAAGAGGTCCATGGCGGAGGACGGCTGGTCACGGGAAGCGAGCGGCGGCGCGTGACCCTGTAAGGCGCCGGGCGGTTGCAGCGAAGCGTCCACTGCGGGCGGCGCCGGCGGCGGCTGCGGCGGCGGCGCGACGCCATGAGGCAAAAGGGAAGGCAGCGTCGGTAACACCTGGGGATGAGACGAGCCAGTAGATGGGTCCCCAAGGCGCTGACCGGACGGCTCCGTCGCTGAAAGCAGACGGGGAGCGGCAGAACCCAGGCGACGACAGAGGCGCAGCTGATTGAGATGCCGTCGCACCAGAGGCCCCCAAAACCAAATACATCGCGCGGCCGAGGCAGCGAAGAATGCGCCCTGCGAGCCAACGCTGTGAACCGCGATAGGTGCGATAATAGACAACGTCGCCAGGAGCAAAAGCAGGAGTCTGCCGCTGCACAGGAACCTGATGTGGCGGATGCAGCAAAGACATCAAGGTGCGATGAGAACGACCATGGAGCAATTCAGCCGGCGAGCGACCATCGCGGGGCTGAGAGCGATACGAAGACAAAAAGAGCAACAATGCGTCCTCCCGAGAATGCGACTCTTTCAACTTCAACATCTGTGACTTGAAAGTCCGGACCAATCGTTCCGCGGCACCGTTTGACTGAGGCGAAAACGGCGCGGATGTCAGATGTTGAATACCATTGGCCTTGCAGAATGACTGAAATTCAGCGGACATGAATTGTGGGCCATTGTCGGAAACAATAGTCTGCGGAAGACCTTCAATGCAAAAGATAGCAGACAAGGCTTGGATTGTGGCAGAAGACGTCGTGGAAGACATCCGGACAACAAAAGGAAAATTACTGAAAGCATCGACCACAACCAACCATCGAGCATTCCAGAATGGACCAGCAAAATCGATGTGCAAGCGTTGCCAAGGGGAAGTGGCTTTCGGCCATGCAAAGAATTTCCGCGGCGGTGCGGATTGTTGTTCGGCACACGCCACGCAAGAAGAGCACATATTCGTAATCGCCGCATCGATTCCGAACCAAGTACAGTGCTGACGAGCAAGTTGTTTCGTACGCACTATACCCCAATGTCCTTGGTGAAGAAGCTTTAAGACAGAGGACTGTAACGAACGTGGGACCACGACTCTGGACTGATCATTATCGGAACGCAACAACAAAACACCACGTCGGACAAAAAGTCTCTCCTTGTGAGCAAAAAAACGACGAACCAAAGGATCCTCGATCCGTGACTTGGACAAGGGCCATTGCGTAGCAACAAAACGCAAAACAGTAGCAAGGACAGGGTCAGCAGCTGTGGCTGTAGCTACACGACGAAAATCAATCGGAAACGATTCGACCACGTCATCAGTTTCCGAATCAATGAACATGCAAGCAAGTTCGGAAGAATCGAATGCTTTATCCTCAGCAACAGGCAAACGGGACAACGCATCAGCGTTTCCGTGCTTAGCAGTGGACCGATACAAGATATCGTAGCGGTATTGCGAGAGAAAAAGTGACCAGCGAATGAATTTCTGCGCTGTACGTGGAGGTACAGGCTTGGTCGGTTGAAAAAGCGATGTCAAAGGTTTGTGGTCCGTGATGATGGTAAAGTGACGACCACACAAGGAATCGTGAAACTTTGTAACACCAAACACGAGAGCTAAAGCTTCTTTCTCTATCTGTGAATAATTTCTTCGCGCAGATGAGAGCAATTTGGACGCAAAGGCAATAGGGCGATCATGCGAGCCATCCTTGTGCGCAAGCACAGCACCGATCCCGAAATCCGATGCATCTACCATCAACAAAAGGGGTTTCTGGGGATCGAATGGCGTAAGGCACGTACTTGAAAGTAACGCCGATTTCAACTGGCGAAAGGCGAGTTCGCATTCCGTCGTCCAGACGAACGGAACACCTTTACGGCGTAAGCGATGAAGCGGAGCTGAAATGGAAGAAGCATTGCGCAGAAACTTTGCATAATAATTAATTTTACCCAGCACACTCTGTAGTTGTTTAACATCCCGTGGCGAAGGCAACTCCTGTATGGCACGGAGGTGCTCTGGACTCGGATGTATACCTTGGGCATTTATGACATGCCCCAGGTAGGGTAAGTCCCGAGCAAAAAACACACATTTGTCCTTCCTCAAGCGAAGACCATTCTGACGCAAGACCTGAAATAATGTTCGGAGATTTTGCAAATGTTCGGCTTCTGTCTTTCCTGAGATCACAATATCGTCCAGATAGTTCGCAGCAGTAGGGACCGACGCACAAACAGTTTGTAAATATTGCTGAAACAAAGCAGGGGCGGATGCACACCCGAATGGCAGTCTTTTGAAGCGATACAAGCCAAGATGCGTGTTTACCACCAAGACGCGCTGGGATTCTGCGTCCACATGTATTTGCAAGTACGCATCTGCTAGGTCCAATTTTGAAAAATATTTTCCCGGGCACAGTTTGTCAAAAAGATCTTCCGGGCGGGGCAAAGGAAAAGTGGCAGTCACAAGTTGTGGATTCACTGTTGCCTTGAAGTCCACACAAAGTCTCAGCTTACCGGAAGGTTTTGGCAAAATTACTAAGGGTGAGGCCCAGAGAGAAGCCTGCACACGTTCAATTACACCTTGAGATTCTAAATCGGCTAATGTTCTGGCGACCTCATCACGCAATGCGTGGGGAACATTGTGCGCTCTGAAAAATTTCGGTTGCGCGTTTTCTTGCAGTTCCAAATGCGCTTCATAGTTCTTAGCGCAACCAAGGCCCGGTGCAAAAAGTCTGCAAATTCTTCACAAAGACTAGAAACACTGGCGGAAGGCACAGTCTGATTCACTGATAGGACCTGATTAACTATAGACATATTAAACAATTGAAATAAATCTAAACCAAACAAGTTCACTGCAGAAGTAGAACGAAGAACGTAAAATGATACAAGTTTTGTCTGTCCCTTGTACGTGGCAAGAAGGCTGCACTGTCCTAACACAGGTATATGCTGTCCAGAGTAACTATGTAACTTAACATTTGCGGCACGCAATGGCGGTTTGCCCAGTTGTTTGTACGTGTCGTGAATGAGCAATGAAACTGCAGCTCCGGTATCGAGCTGGAATGGTATCACTTTGCCTTCAAATTTTAAGTCCACAAAAAGTTTATTGTCCTGCTGACGACAAGAGCGACTGTCACGTGCAATTTGAACTGATACAGGTACAGAAGCACTTGCGACTTCACGGGATTTTCGGCGACGTCGACGCACACTGTTTGTGGGACGAACACAGTCACCGTTAGCTAAAGTGTCACTGGACGGGTGGGAATGAACTACATGAATGTCCATGGGCGAAGGTCCACGAGCCTGATTGTCCTGGGTTCGATTCCGGCGCGAAGCAAAGGGCCTGGAATTATTGTGATTGTCTGATCTAAGCTTTTTCTGGCGAACACTTTGAACATGTCCTTTCTTTTGACAGTAAAAGCAAATAGCTTGGCGTGACGGGCAATTTTCACGCGAATGTCTAGTTGCACACCGCGGGCATGATTTCACTGCAGTTGCTTGCTTACGCGGCGCACGTGTTGGCAAGGTAGGCTGCCGCTGCTGTGACGGGCGCGAGGGCCGCGTAGCGTCCCGTGCAGCGGGCCCGGCGGGCCGGTTAATGTGACACACTGCTGGCGAAGTTTCAAATGAGTCCTGAGCAGAGTCAAGTGTGTCTTGCCTATCCAATATGTCTATCACTTGTTGAAGGGAGGGATTTACTAGTTTCAAAATCTGTTCCCGTATGCGAACATCAGAAACATTCTGTGCAATTGCATCACGCACCATAGTATCTGAATAAGGGAGGCCACATTCACATTCAAACGCACACTCCCTAGTAAGTCCTTGCAAAGTTGCAACCCACTCCCTATTAGTCTGACCGGCCGTACGTTTTGTACGAAAGAACGTATACCTTTTTGCAACTACATTAACTGTTTCCTTGAAATAGGCATCTAAAGCAGACAAAATTTCTTCGTAGGTCAGAGTTGCTACGTCGCGTCGGGGAAACAATTTCACTATCACACGGTAGGTAGACACACCGACACAAGAAAGCAAAAACGGCTGCCGCTCGTTACCTTGAATTCTGTAGGCTGTTAGATGAAACTGGAACTGGCGGGACCATTCTTGCCATGTTTCTTCGGTCGCCACGTATGGCCTAAAGGGAGGTGCAACAGCGTTTTGTGGCAGCGGTAGCGAAGAAGCGGCGGCTGCCGCATCGGGTTGCAGCCCACGTTGACCCTGGACGAGCTGTCCAAGTGCATCCAATAACGCCTGCGTCTGCTGATTCTGCAAGCGATAAAATTCGGACAGTACATCCGGAGAATGTGGCGAAGCAATGACACAAACGAATTAATACAAACTCTTTTTCTCGTCGCCAATAATGTTGTGTCTAGGCTGTATGGTCTAGACACAACATTATTGGCGACGAGGATGGGATCCGAACCCACGCGTGCTGAGCACATTGGATTAGCAATCCAATGTGCTCAGCACGCGTGGGTTCGGATCCCATCCTCGTCGCCAATAATGTTGTGTCTAGACCATACAGCCTAGACACAATGCTGTAGCCGATAGGGCACGCAAGGCTAACGCAGACGGGCGTGAAGTCTGGAACATGAGAACTTATAAATGAATAAGAAGAAAAGTACGTAGATGCTTGTTACTTAACTTTTAATTAGTCCTTGGATTACATCTCTCTTGAATATTAGTAAGCTATAGGCACTGATACAAATGGCGCCTTGCTAGGTGGTCGCCATTTAACTTAGCAGAGGGCTATTCTACTGTCTATCTCTCGGCAAATGAGAGCAAGGCTTAGCACGTCCAATCGCTAGCTATGTTGTCCGTACAACTGGGGGCGAGGTCTCCTCAGTCTCTCGAGACCTGCCTTGTGGTGGCGCTAGGTTTGCAATCCCACAGTGGCGACACGCGGGTCCGACATGTACTACAGGACCGCGGCCGATTTAAGTTACCACCTAGTAAGTGTGGTGTCTAGCGGTGACACCACACCTATTATTTGGAAACATGCGTTTTCAAAAACCTGCCAAAAACAGATAGCAAAAAGTTCAGTTTCGGAGGAGGCTAATGTATTTAACAGTAACCAACTCCTCCTACTCCATTGGCGAAATTTCGTAATTAAATCAACTGATGTATGTATTATCAGGAATATCAAACAACATATCTATTTTGCAGACCCTGAGTTTTGGGAATCGTCAATGTATTAATGTGATTAATAGTATTGTAAAATGGTTTCAGTTTGATGATGGATTGAATCTATTTGGGGGAAGAGACCAAACAGCGAGGTAATCGGTCTGATTGGATTGGGGAAGGATGGGGAAGGAACTCGGCCGTGCCCTGTCAAAGGAACCATGCCGGAATTTGCCTGAAGTCATTTAGGGAAATCACGGAAAACCTAAATCTGGATGGACGGAAGCGGGCTTGAACCGTCGTCCTCCAGAATGCGAGTCGAGTGTGCTAACCACTGCGCCACCGCGCTCGGTTCAGTTTGATGATGCTTGGCTACAACAGCGTATCAGGTATCCTATGAACTTCAGTTTATATACGTTTACAGTACATGTTTATTAGTTTGGTATTACCTCTTAAAATATAAATATCATTGTGATTTTTGGCGTATTCTACACCCATAAGGACCATTTACAAAATAACTGAGAAAGTGTGAAAGGAACGTTATCATTTATTTTTGTAAATATGTGTTGCGTATTCTTCTTTTATGACATGTTCTACATCCTCGAGAATATCCTCAGTATCTACGGGACGAAAAATATACAGTAATCTAATATCGACGACCTGTACTATTAATTTTTGTTCCTATGTTTTTGTGATTGAAGCGTGACGTAAATCTTTACACAACGGCCTTAAGGAATGTTACAGATGGGACTGTCAAGAATAATAGTTACAATTTGTACCTTCATACTTGGATTGTGCGATGTTTGTAGCCACCTTATTGCAGGCTATGTTTTGGGTAGTGGTAGTGCTCAACTATCTCTTCCGTTTGTAAGACGGATGTTTTCACTCAGTTGTTAAGTGTACACGTCGATTTTGTGTCCCTAGTGTATTTCCTGTACGAAAACATTACCGGAATGAATTTTTGGCTTTGTAGATGCGCAGGAAGTATTACAGGGCCTTTCACATCTACACCTACATCATATTCCGCGAGAGGTGGTGGGTACTGAGCGCTCCAACTCTGTTCCACTCCCGAATAGTGCGTGGGAAGAATGATTGTCGGTAGACCTCCGTATTGGCTCCTATTTCTCGAATTTTCTCCCCATGATCATTACGCGAGACATATGTGCGTGGAATTAATACGTTGTCCGACTCTTCCCGGAAAGTGGTCTCTCGAAATTTCAATAGTGTATTTCTCCGTGATGCACAACGCCTCTCTTTTAACGTCTGCTAATGGAGTTTGTGAACATCTCCGTAACGCTCTCGTCCCGACTAAACGATCCCGTGAGAAACGTGCCGCTCTTCCTTGGACCTTCTCTATCTCTTCCCACAGTTCTATCTGATAGGGATCCCAGACAGATGAACAATACTCAAGAATGGATACAACAATGGCCTTGTAAGCTACTTTCTTCGTGTGCTCAAGATTCTTCCTGTGAATATGAGTCTGGCATGTGCTTTTGCCACTATTTGTTTTATGTGGTCGTTCCACTTAAGGCCGCTCTGGATGGTTACTCCTAGATATTTTACGGCAGGTACTGTTTCCAGCGGTTTGTCGTCAATAGTGTAACTATACAGTAGTGGGTTTCTTTTCTTATATATGAACAACATGTTATATTTATTTACGTTTCGGGTCAACTGCTAGAGCCTGCACCGTTCGTCATTTCTCTGGAGGTCACTCTGCAAATCATTATTACCTCCGGGTGCAGCTACTTTTTTTATTATAGACAACCGCATCATCTGCGCACAGTCTTAGAGAGCATCCGACGCTTTCTACTAGATCATTTATATGTATTGTAATCAGTAGGGTACACCGGAAATGACCTTCATATGTCGATTTTGTTTCGTTAAGAGCGACGTGTTGAATTTTGTACATGGCTGCACGTTCAAAGACCGTGAGTAGTTAGAATTAAAAGAAAACAGCACTCGGTCACTAATTTGTAACGAATTAACAGGGTTTCGACACTGCTTGGAGTGTCTTCCTCAGAATTTAAACCAAAGAATTGTCTATGACATGGTCACAGAATTATGAGTAAAAGCTATGATACAATTTATAAGTACTTATAATTTGTATCATACGTTTTTAGTCATTATTCTGCAACCATGTGTTGAGTTCTGTCTGCAAGGACGTCTTGAATCCAGTCGCATATCTGCTCCGATGGTCGATAAGCTCGTATTTTTTTTCATTAAACGGCAGTGCGGCACGGAGTCAAATTCATTCTTGAAGTGAATGAACACGGCATCACCCGGACCGCCATTGTCTATGGCGATGTGGGTCTCACGGATAACAGACCGAGCTGAGCTTGGCAGGATCTCTGTTTGCGGAATCCATGTCGATTTCTATACAGGAGATGTTCCTTTTCCAAGAACGTCATAATTCTTGAGCCTAAAACATGTTCCATAATTCTACAACAGATTAATGTCAACGATATATGTTTATAATTGTGTGTATCTGTCCTACAGCTCTTCTTAAAATCGGGAACGACCCGCGCTTTCTTCCATTTGCTAGGTGCCCTTCGTTGCCCAAGCTATCTACTATAAATTGCTGCTAGAATGGGAGCAAGATTTTCGCATAATCTTTGTAGAATCTTATAGATATCTCATCTGGTCGTGACGCCCTTCCACTGCTAAGCGAGTGTAGTTCTTTTTCTATTACACAATCGATTATCTCAATATCTCTCATTTAAACGTCCACACGAAAATTGAAAGGAGGGGCCGTGTTATAGTCTTCTGCGGTGAAACAATTTCAGTAGACCGAATTGAGTATTTCTACCTACTCTCTGTTATCTTCCGTTTCGGTGTCAGTGTGGTCACTGAGTAAATGAATAGATGATTTTGACCCAATTATTGATTTTACGAATGCATACAATCAATAATTTTTAACATTTTTATGCAGCGACAGCAACTGATATTGTTTATATAAGAATATACAGCCTACAGTTGCAGGTTAACTTTGTCGTTTACCTAGGTTTCTGATGTGTTGGTGAATGTGCCAACACCTTGTAGATAGAGGAGGCCGAAAATGCACGCTATCTAACGCAGACGGGCGTGAATTCTGGAACAGGATACTTAATAAATGCTATAAAGAAAATACGTAACGTCTCGACTACTTAACTTTTAATCCTTCCTTTGTATACATCGTTCTTGATGAGACATCTGGAGATTGTGGCGATACAAGTGCGACTCTTTAGATACAAGCTATCTAAGGCTAATGGCGCCTTGCTAGGTAGTAGACATTAACTTAGCTGAAGGCTATTCTGTCTCTCGGCAAATGAGAGCAAAGGCTTCGTCCGTATAGTCGCTAGCAACGTCGTCGTACAACTGGGGCGAGCTGCTCGTAAGTCTCTCGAGACCTGCCGTGTGGTGGCGCTAGGTCTACGATCACACAGTGTCGACACGCGGGTCCGACATGTACTAATGGACCGCGGCCGATTTAAGCTACCACCTAGCAAGTGTGGTGTCTGGCAGTGACACCACAGTTTCAACGTTAGTAATAACGTCTTCTTCAGAACATAAATTATTATTTAAATGTTGGCCTAAAACAAGCCTTGTCCTAAGTAAACTTTATAAAACTTGATGCATAACCATAAGGTTTTGTCACTTCTATTACACAAGCTGTAGCATATTCACTTTAAGCCCGTTGCATGGGCCTCGTCGTGTGACTAGAGACTCTGAAGAAGACGTTATTACTAACGTTGAAACCTAGGTAAACGATAAAGTTAACCTGCAACTGTAGGCTGTATATTCTTATATATGCATACAATCAACACCTCTTAGGGTTTTTACTCAGATAGGTTGACAAAGTTTTATTTTAAAAGTCGTTGAAAGTTTCTCTCATTGTTCCCCTTAGCTCATTTTCGCTTCGTTCAGCTTTAGTTTGTCAGCTAGCTGTGAGATGGAGTTTTCTTTGTTTACGTAGCAGTTTTTTTTTAACACAGTTGTTAAACCATCGTTGATCTTTCCCATCCTTAATACTTTACTCAAAATGTACTTATCTAGGACATATTGCACGATTCCTTAGAATTCTTTCCATTGGTTTTCCACATCTCCGACCTCAACACCGAATATTTGTTGCTGACTGCTCAGACACTTTGAAATTTGTATCCTGTCATGCTTGTTAAGCAAAAATATCTACCCACTTTTCTTAACGTTCTTTGTCAGACCCGTGGTCGTAGACGCTATCACTGCCCTATGATCAATGATATCTTCCTTTACGTTAACTGATTCGATAAACTCAGATCTGTTTGTTGCCGGGAGGTATAGGACGTTACCCTCACGACTTCGGTCTCGAGCTATCTGCTGAAAATAATTTTCGGACAAGACATTCAGAATAACGATTGAAGAATTCCTGTTTCTGGCACCAGTTTTGACACCACGACACTCCCAATCTACACCTAGCGAGTTGAAGTCACCCTCTATTTTAAAGCAGCATGATCACGAAAAGTATTAGCGAACCTCTGCAAGTTCTGCCGCGCTCTACCAATAGAGCTCCTGAGCCAGGCGATCTGTAAAAGCACCCGATTCCCACTTGTGACCGATCTTTGATACTTAACTTCACCAAGATTAATTCACAATCGGAGTCAGTGATAACCTCGCAAGATGTTATCGGGTTTCTTACGGCAATAAACACGCTGCCACCATTGGTGATTAACCTATCCTTAGGATAAATATTCCAATCTGAACTTAGGATTTCGTTCTCATTAACGTCTGATTTCATCAATGTTTCTGTTCCTAATAGTATCTGCGTATTGTAACCTTCAGTAAGCGGTACTAATTCTGGGACCTATCCTCGGATGGTCCTGCAGTTTACTAAAATCATGTTAACCTTTCCTGTCTCTCAGACGGCATTGTGGATAATTTGCCAGGCATATCGTGTTTGATCCCAAGGAAGGATTTCTATAACCTAAAAAACCCCACCACACATACTCCGCTGCCGCATCTTGCGTGTAGTGCACGCCTCAGCTAGTAGGGGGAACCCTACAATTCTGTACCCTATTGTGGTCGAGAAATTCGCATCCGATACCGTTGCAGTCTCGTCTGAGGCTCTGGTTTCGACCTTTCACTCTGGTCCAAGACAGAGGACCCCGATCAACCCTTGGTACGATGAAACACATAGAGAGTTTGGCATGCACCCCGCGTACGATGCTAGTTGCCTTCACCAAATCAGCCATCCGCCGAAAGGACCCGAATATGCCATCAGAATCCAAGCAGCAGGCATCATTCGTGGCTACATGTGCCGCTATATGAAGCCTGTTGCAGTCTCTGCGCTCGACAGCCACGGACGAGATCCCCCGGCAAACATACTGAGTGCACACTGGCATCCTTCCCGCGTTGCGTGCTATCTCCCTGAGGGGCTACATCGCCCACCTAACATTGGATCTCCCAATGACCAGCATACACACCCTTTGCACTCGTCCGGGCTGGGTACGAAAATCGGCCGCTGGCCCAACAGTAGAGGCATACCTTGCTGGCTCAGAGTTACCATCAACACCGGGTGGCTCCTCGTGCCTGTTGCTAAGACGTAGGGAGCCAGACGCGCGACCTGCTCCCTCCTTCGCCTTTCGCCCAGTGACACGCGAATCCACCAGTGTCTGCCACCCACTCTGGAGTGATGACTGACAGGTCAGATGTTCTGTATCAAAAAATGCAGTGACCGGCGGGTCCCCAGGGGATTCCACCGGCACCAAAGGCGTCGCAGATGTCGTTCCCAGCTCCACGACGTCGCCACAACTTTAAGCATTAGCCAGGAGCATGTCGATGGTCTGCTTCCAACAGTTTACGGACAGTCGCCAATTTTCCTTGTTTCCACTCACAACAAGTACAAAAAAAAGGACATCACACACATCCATGCCCGAGGCAGGATTCGAACCTGCGACTGTAGCCGTCGCACGGTTCCAGACTGTAGCGCCTAGAACCACTCGGCCACCACGGCCGGCACAACAAGTACAGTCCATAGCCATGTTGTAGTGTCTGAAAACAGATACAAGATCTCAAATGGCGCTGCTGAGTTTGAAATGTACGCAAAATATACCGAGGAGAATGAAGAAACACTAAAAACTGCTCTGGTGATTTATCACTATGTCCTGAGACGGCAGACTCTTAAACAGAAATCGATTTCTCTACTGAAGTGGAATTACCTGTTACTAGAAACTCTGCATACTGCATGAGATAAGTATGTGAACTAGAATGCACTTATCTAAACCATATACTGTGTACCAGCACGAGGTTTAAACATAGTGGCGTGACCTGACCATCTGAAAAGTCGGGAAAATTACACTAGGAAGCCTCCTTACACAAGGATGTGTACCAAGATTTACGAAAAAATAGAAACTTACAGAAATTTCCTAAACACAAGTCCGCACAGTAAAATACACAGGTATAGTCCAGACAATTTCTGCTCGGCTATCGCTGCTGATGCGTCTGTTCGGTTCGGTTCTGTGGTGCAAGAAGGAATTGTAGAGGACAAGAAGTGCAGGGGAAGATAGAAAATGGAATATATCCAACAAATAATTGAGGACTTAAGGTGTAAGTGTTAATCTGAGATGAAGAGATTGGCACAAGAGAAGAATTCTCTCGGGCCGCCTCAGTCAAATAAGAAGACTGGTACCTTAATAAAAAAGAAGTGACTTGAACATTGTTTTAAACTTCTTGATTGATAACAAGTATGACGAGGAACGGAACATGTAATTGGACACTTACTTTTCAAGGGAAATGCTCTTAGTGAATGTGTATTTCAGGTTAGATGCTTCCCGAAAATTTCCGACATGTCCACCAAAACCACATCGAATGGTGACTTTCAGAATTTGTGTGTCGTCAGCTGGGACGCAATGGGATAAGGAAAATCTGACTACTTTCCATTCGTCCACAACAGTACCATATTCGTGAAGTCATTAATCTTTTTTTCATGTGGTAAAATAGAATGTTATTCCGCAAAGAGTGATAGAACATTCGACATAATTTGTTGTCACTGAGCAACAGTTACAACGATTTAATTTAACCCATAAGCTGTTAAGCGAAATTTCTGACGCCATATATTTCGACCAGCAAGCATTATCCCCGGCTAATAACTGATTATAAGTCTGATTGCTTTAATCGACGTAACTGAATGGCATTGAACACTCAATTTCTCTCATTACTCTACATGTACGACTAAATTGTGCGATTTTATGAAAATGGATTCCACTGGTGACAACAGCTTTGACCTCTTACGGCGTAACAAAAGCGTTAATCTGGTGTAAATGCAGAGAAGTATTCTCTGTCATCTGTGATGACGCCCATTTGAACGTGGATGCCTCAAAAGCTATGCCAAACTGATATACAGAGTTCTCACTGATTTAATTTCCAACATTAAGCTGTACGGACACACATGCTCAATCGTTCTCATTTGCATTCAGCCTGTTATTAAGGGGTATTCGTGGTGCAGTAACTGTTTATGCAGCTGAAGCAAAATGAATCATCAGAATTGCAATAGATTTAGCGGTGACAAAACTGGGGACCACTTCCATATATATGACACTGTGTTGGCGTTCGTGTAAAACAATTACGCCTGGAACAAAATCTGTTAGTCTGCTTCCCTCCTGACAAATGTTTCCTTGGGTGACCAACCATAACGTAGGTTTATTTGCATACATGACCTTCCTGTGCAATCCTGCGGACGCTGTGGTTCGTTTATGAAAGACATGCTATGCCCATAAAATGAATGGTACTGTTTCATCGCAACTACGAATCAAAAATCGTGAGGAAATACTTTCAAATGATTTGATTTGTGTCTGAAGCTTTTGATGTTTAGAAATCCATTATTGTAACTGGAAATTTGAGTGTACTTGAAATTACAATGCTGACCCAGAAAGTAAGTGCCATATGGGTACTAAAATTTATTAGCAATTTGCTTTCACCTATATTTTACTGTAGGAAAATCCACACACCTTAAACTGCTTTTTGAAATATTTACCATCTGAAATAAGGCACCTGTCATACCTTGACATTAACTGCAACATATTCACTTCACACAATTCGGGCTTCTGCAGATTGAACATGTTTTGGACGTTTACCCTGACATCATTGTCACATGCAAAGTGCTCGTTGCCAATAAACGTCTTCAAATGAGGAAACAAATAGAAGTTGCACGGAGACAGCTAGGTCCGGAATGTAAGGAGAGTGAAAGGAGTTTAATTTTTTTTCCTTTATTGTAAGTTCATGCCTCAGCTGAGGCGGGCCGGCAGCGGCCTACATACGCCGCTCTTCGGCCAAAAGACACAACATGAATACACGGAGGGCATAGAAAACATAAAAAAACATGGTAAACACAAGATGAACACTGCACAAGAAATCACAAGTCGTTCGACGGAAGACACTGTAATGAAGGGTGGCACCAGTTCCAACAGATGAAAACGTCCAGGTGGACACACGAACGTAATAGAAAACACTGACAAAGACACTGTACACAAATGGAGAGACACTGACGCACGGAAACACTGGCGAAGATCATCGGCGAAGTACATACACTGACGAGGGAAAGGGGGGCTGCCTCCAGGTGAAAAGGATGGCGGGAAGGATGGGGGTGGAGCCAGTGAGAGAAAGAAGGGAGAGTGGGGGGAGGAGAGAGGTGGGGTTAGAAGCCAAGGGAGAGGGGTGGAAGTGGGAGACGTGGGAGAGAGGAGGGGGGGAAAGGAAGGTGAGGAGGGAGAGAGGGAGCCCTGCAGGAAAAAAGGGGGGATGAGAGGGGAGAGTCAGAGCTGCTATGAGGGGTAGATGGACGGGACAAGGACATTATCAGGGAGGGTTAGTTGGCGGAAGGTGTGAAGGTGTGAAGGGTGTGAAGGTGGAGAGCAGGTGGGATGATAGAATTCAGGCACTGCAGCAGGCTGGGATGGGTGAGGATGGGAGCGAGTGTGGGGGATCAAGCTTGCAGGAGGTGTAAAGGATCTGTATCCATTCGAGGAAAAACAAGCGTGGGAAGAGAATCAAGTCATATGCGATCTGCGTGGGGGATGAGAGACGGATGAGATAGGTGAGGCGGAGTGTGTGGCATTCAAGGATTTGGAGGGGCTTATAGTAGGTGGTAGGGGCAGAGATTCAGATGGGGTGGGCATAGCAGAGGATGGGGCGGATGAGGGATTTATAAGTGTGGAGGATGGTGGAGGGGTCCAGACCCCATGTGTGGCCAGAAAGGAATTTGAGGAGCTGGAGTCAGAAACGGGCCTTGGCTTGGATCATCCAGAGATGGGGATTCCAGGAAAGGCAACGGTCAAGAGTGACGCCAAGATACTTGAAGGTTAGGGTGACATGAATAGGACAGCCATAGATGGTACCATAGAAATCAAGGAGGCGGAAGGAAGGGGTGGTTTTGCCTACAATGATTGCCTGGGTTTTGGAAGGATTGACCCTGAGCAGCCGGGATTGTAGAAGGTACTGGGAGAGTCACAGGGTGTGGGCGAGGATAAGGAAGGCAGTGTAGTTGGCGTACGTACTGGAGAAGGTGCATGGCGGGGTGAATGCCATGGCATATCCGCAGTGTATAGAAGGTAGAGAAGAGGGGAGAGGACAGATCCTTGGGTCACCAGGACTGTAACCAGTGACACGACTATAACAGCACAGTTGTCACACTTGTGGCATGGGATCGCGCGTTCTTGTGCCCAAACGCAATACTGCTCACAAGTAAACGTATCCAAGGGATATACTTAAGCTTTGATCGGCTATGACTATGTTGTTTGCAGTCTTAAAGCATCGACTGCATATCGACTAGCGCAGCGCCGCGAAACGTCATCGAGAAGACTCTGACCTGAGCGCCTTTGGAAAGAACGGGCAGCGCCACACTTTCAGGAAGACAGAGTACAGCGCCCCTGCCAACGCTGATTTAATCAGCCGGTCATCGCCGGTAGCCCAGTTCAGTCGCAGACCTCGAGAGCATCAGTACTGAGTAACAGGAAGCCAGTAGATAGCCTGCGTCCCGCGAGTAGTAATAGTGTGTAAAAGTAATTGCATGCAGGAGGCACAAAAGGGTAAAATAATGGTTATACAGGGTGGTCCATTGATAATGACCGGGACAAATATCGCACGAAATAAGCGTCAAAAACTACAAAGAACAAAACTAGTCTAGCTTGAAGGAGAAACCAGATGGCGCTGTGCTTGGCCCGCTAGATGGCGCTGCCATAGATCAAACGGATATCAACTGCGATTTTCAAAATAGTAACACCCATTTTTATTACATTTTCGTGTAGTCCGTAAAGAAATATGAATGTTTCAGTTGGACCACTTTTATCGCTTTGTGATTGATGGCGCTGTAATAGTCACAAGCATATGGCTCACAATTTTAGACGAACAGTTGGTAAGAGGTACGTTTTTTAAATTAAAATATAAAACGTAGGTACGTTTGAACATTTTATTTCGGTTGTTCCAATGTGATACATGTACCTTTGTGAACTTATCACTTCTGAGAACGCATGCTGTTACAGCGTGATTACCCGTAAGCACCACATTAATGCAATAAATGCTCATAATGATGTCCGTCAACCTCAATGCATTTGACAATACGCGCAAGGACATTCCTTCAACAGCGAGTAGTTCGCCTCCCGTAATGTTCGCACATGCATTGACAATGCGCTGACGCATGTTGTCAGGCGTTCTCCGTGGATCACGACAGCAAATATCCTTCAACTTTCCCCACAGAAAGAAATCCGGGTGCGGGTCGTGGTATGCTGCTCAGACGACCAATCCACCTGTCGTGAAATATGCTACTCAATACTATGTGCCGTACATTCATCATGTTGGAAGTACATCGCCATACTGTAATGCAGTGAAACATCTTGTAGTAAAATCGGCAGAACATTACGTACATTGCACCACTTAGATTGCCATCGATAAAATGGGGGCCAATTATCCTTCCTCCCATAATGCCGCAATATACATTAACCCGCGAAGGTCGCTGATTTTCCGTTGCCCAATAGTGCATATTATGCCGGTTTACGTTACCGCTGTTGGTGAATGACGCTTCGTCGCTAAATAGAACTCGTGCAAAAAATCTGTCATCGTCCCGTAGTTTCTCTTGTGCCCAGTGGTCGAAATGTACACGACGTTCAAAGTCGTCGCCATGGAATGCCTGGTGCATAGAAATACGGTACGGGTGCAGTCGATGTTGATGTAGAATTCTCAAGACCGACGTTTTTGAGATTTCCGATTCTCGCGCATTTGTCTGCTACTGATGTGCGGATTAGCCGTGACAGCAGCTAAAACACCTACTTGGGCATAATCATTTGTTGCAGGTCATGATTGACGTTTCATTTGCTGAACACTTCCTGTTTCCTTAAATAACGTAACTATCTGGCGAACGCTGTCGTTGTCCTGGATACCGAACAGCATACATAGCATACGTCCGTTGGGCATTTTTTTCAGAATAGCCATACATCAACACGATATCGACCTTTTCCACAGTTGTTAAACGGTCCATTTTAGCACGGGTAATGTATCACGAAGCAAATACCGTCCGCACTGGCGGAATGTTACGTGATACAACGTACTTAATCGTTTGTGACTCTTACAGCGCCATCTATCACAAAGCGAAGAAAGTGGTCCAACTAAAACATTCATATTTCTTTACGTGCTACACGAATATGTAATGAAAATGGGGGTGCCCATTTTAAAACGCAGTTGATATCCGTTTGACCTATGGCAGCGCCATCTAGTGGGCCAACCATTGCGCCATCTGGTTTCCCGCTTCAAGCTTCAAGTTCGATCTTTGTAGTTTTTCGTTTGACGCTTATTTCGTGAGATATGGGGATTGCTATAAAAGCAAACGCAGTTGACATCCGTTTGACCTATGGCAGCACCAATTAGTGGGCCAACCATAGCGCCATCTGGTTTCCCGCTTCGAGCTTCAAGTTTCGTTCTTTGTAGTTTTTTCGTTTGACGCTTATTTCGTGAGATATTTGTCCCGGTCACTATCAATGGACCACCCTATATTCTTTGTAGAAATTGTTATATTAATCAGCATGTGCTATGAGTGGATCATTTTAAATTCCTGCCACCGGTCATCGCAACTTCTCTCACTCTTTGTTTGTGTGAATGTACATTTAGTTTGGACCCAATAGTGTCAGGATGCACTCCAGAAATTTAAAAATTCCTTGTTGAGTGCTAGATGCCTTGTTTATTTCTATCTCGCTACGCCTGTGGTGTTGGCAGTCGAAGCATATTTGTATGATATCGAAGTTGTGCTCTCGCACAAATTCGGTGCACGGGAGAGGTCGATTGCTTTCGCTTCCAAGTTAATGACAAGTTATATTAACTATTCCTACATCGAGAAGAACGCATTCGATATTATGTGTGTCGTGACAGGGTTCCACCATTATTTGTTTGGTGAGAAATTTTACCTAGTGAAGGAAGTCACATCAGTCTTTGTTGAACCCGTCCAAACCTGTTCCGTCTTAAAGACGTGAGCCGAGAAGGACAATAGGCTGTGCATTCAACACTCGGCTTGTGGCCATCACATTCAGTGATGCAAAACAGGTGTTCCACTCACACCACTTGCCCCCCTCCGCTGCTTATGCACTTGTGTAAGGTTGATCGGCCGAGGGAAAGACGTGAGAAACCGTTTCTTCCTTCATACTTCTGTCATGAAATTGCAATTGTCCAATGTGCTTGTTGCACAAAATCAAAGTTCATTCTCCATTTTTGGCCCAAACGGTTCTGTAGTTCTCCATGACTCTGTAGATTTATGTCATGTTACGAAAATAATGAATTAAACAATATCATATTTACCATAATCGATTAGAAAAGGTTTCAAATTGAAAAAGAAAGAAAAATACTCCAAATTTAGAAGTAAAAGACAAATACAAGGTATTTTATACTTCATAAAATTAAAAGAACGTATACAATACATGTATGTGTGTGTGTGTGTGTGTGTGTGTGTGTGTGTGTGTGTGTGTGTGTGTGTGTGTGTGCTTGTGTGTATGTGTATGTGTAAAATACACTTACAATTATATTTATCGAGGAAAGCATACGAAACAATCCAGTATGACAACTGATATTGAAGCGTATATATGTCTGTCATGCGTACAGCAACCTGTCGTGCATACAGCGATATAGAGATATTTCTAGCTTATTTCTGAAAAAGCGTCTTTGGAGTACCGCTTCCATATGTGACCGAATTTGGTAAAAACATCGCTATATTTTCGGTATTACTCAGATGTTGAAATAAGAAACAAAGGGATTTCGAAATAAATGATGTTTTCAACAAATCTGTGTGTGGTGTTGTTATGTACATTAAAAAACGTATAACTTTTTGTTCAAAGTTTTTTATATCTGCTACTGTTACAACGGTGTTCATTCAACAATATTAAACTCAGTTTTTTTCCAAGGGGGTGTTTCATCCCCTTAATGGCCATATGGGCACATATAAAAAAAATGTCTTCTGTTTTGCTCTACACTACAACATATTCAGAGCCAATAAAAATCGAAGTGTATCCCTTGGCATTCTACGCCTTTTCTTCCGTATTGCAAACCATAATTTCTTCAGTGTGTCACAGTAACCTGGAGCGTTGCTGTGCCTCATTCCATCCAGTCCACCCAACAAAATTCCTGACAATACCAGAAGACAGTACAAATGATTTCTCATGAGAAAGGAAGTGACTATGCTTTCTTGAGTTTCAGAGAATCACTATGCCACCTGTCGTTTCGTTACAGGTGTCTCGTAGCAAATCTACGTCTCATCGCCTGTGACAATCCCCTTCAAAAAATTTTTTCCTTCTGCTGCATAGCAAATCTCTAAGGCTGCTACCATGCGTTTTCGAACGTCAGTTAGTTCTTTCTGCAACCATCGCAGACACACTTTTCGTACCGTAAATGTTCAATCACTATTTCGTGCAGAAAATTAAAATCAGAAAACCTTACTCATCTATTGGGATGCACTTATCCGTCTATACAGTGCACAGATTCTTCAGTCAACAACACAGCGGATCCACTGTGCTTCGTGTTGTGAACATTTCCCTTCCTTTTGCGAAACATCCTAACCCACTTTCGCACCATACGTTCACGCAGTGCGGTCTCTCCCCATGTTTCGCTTACCTGACGATAAATTTCATGAGGTTCAACGTATCTTGCATTCGAAAACTTAATAACGGCTCTAATGTCACATCTGGCAGGCTGATCGATTGATTTTATCGTGGTCACTCTTGTATCACGTATCGGTACCACACCACAGGTGTCACAGCAACGGAATTGCACATCTCAGTTCGACGCCAACAGCGGTCTCGCGGTATCTGGCAGATCCAATGGTGCGCTCCCGCTGCGCCACGCCTCCAGTGGCTCAGGACGTTGGACGCCCTCTGCCTCACTTGCACTTGAAGCGTCATTACTGTGACACCATAGTTCGTGCTTAGTACAGCAAGTCTCATCCTAGTGAGCGTTGTGACAGCTCGACTGTGTTTCTTGCTACACCATTTGTGTCGAATCTTCGTTCGCATGTAGAAATACAAGTAAACCTTCTGTTTGTTGTATTACCTTGTTCGCTAATCGTTTCTGTTGCTGTCCAGCATTCTTACAACATTTGCCGCATCATTCTGTAGTCCACCTGCCCTTTCCGTCGTGTTCGAAGCTGACAAACGATGACTTCAAACGTTAACGTAAGGAAACAAAGTGGCTGGGCTGCTTCGTCCTAGAGTTGAAGGGTGTAACAGCGCAGGCTTGGCCTTTCTAAATCAGCTTTTGATGTGATGAATAGAAATTCTTAGGCCAGTGCGTAACAGAATATTTTTCTTCATATTCGTCCAGTTATTCGTTCGTGAGACGAGCTTTGGTCTTACGTTGTCGCAGTTTTTATTCAGAAGATTGATTTATTGCAGCTCTCCACAGACGTGTATCGAGTCCAAATCGTTGCTTTTCTACAAAACTACTATAACGCTCATCCATTTGAACCCGCATATTACATTTTTCTTCTCCCTAAAGTGTTTATACCTAATTTTACCTCTATTAAAAAACAGATAGATTCTTGGATGTGTGATTCTTTTGAAACATCACATTTCGCAAGCGTCTTACCCATATTATTAACGTTTCACTTCCATATATCGTTAAACTCCAGTGAAATATTTTTGCAAAAGACTTTTTAGGAAAACAAAAATAATCGATGTTAATAGAATTCTGTTTTTGTGTTTTGTGTCATTTTCGCTCCTGCTGACTTCAATTGTTTGCTGCGCAAATAACAAGATTAGTTTGCTGATTTCGTTCTCTCCTTTTATACTGCAATTGTGAACCCTTCAGTGACTTAGACTACACTCCATTACCTTTTCATATTTTTGTTGATGCTCATCTTACAGCCTCTTCCTAAGGTACGATCCATTCCGTTCAACTGATCTCAAATTCCCTTAACAGTCTCGGCAGAAAAACAATGTGACAAGAAATGCTGTAAGAATCTGTTTCGTCTCCCTCAACTTAAATTCTAGTTCCTGGTTTGTACGTAGTTCCCATTATAGCTTGTTCACTATACAAATTTAATAACATGGGGACCGTATTAATCATTTCTCAACAACAGCCTCTCTTCCGTTTCTTTTCCTCCTCTAAATGTAGTCCGCCTTCCGCATAAATTGGAAATGAGCTTTCGCTCCCTATATTTTGTTGCTTACAGGATTCTTCTTTCATATTTTGAGGCATATTATCAAAACAGTAGAGCTCTCAAAGGTCCAGCATTAGCTCCATGGTTAAAATCGTTAATCTTTTTTTCTGTCCAAACAGTAAAAGTTCCCTCAAATCCATATGTCGTTGCATTAGTCCTGTCTCAGCAGCAACGTAAACACTGTATACTTACCGAAAAATCAATGTCGGCTAAGCGTTCATTGTGTCTAGTGATCACTGTTGGTTAATTTTCTGAACTTAACGGAATGATAACTAGGTTTATTTTATTCTCTGCGTCTCCATTTGACAATAACACAATTTAGAAAACATTAGTTTCTCAGTGTCTGTCACGTGAGTGAAACTGAGAATTTTTTAATGTATAAATTTCACAATACATTCGCAGCCCCCAACTGAAATTCCATGCCACATGAAGATATTTAAGAATAACGTCATGAGATGGCGTGACACTGTGTCTGCAGTAAAAAAACTAAAGATGTGATGTCTGACGTTGCACAGGATGCGGGAGTTGAGAGTTGTCAAGGGACGGTATATGATTGAGTTTTATTCCCTACCGAGCTTTTATGCAGCAACACAGACAAAATTTTGCGACATGTTATTGAGAATGTATTTCTGCTCTTACATTTCACTAATTTGTTTCCCTGCACTGTTTCTGTTTATTTGATACAACTTACTTTGCTGCGGACAATGAGAGAACAAAGCAGGAGTACGACCGCCGACATCCTCTGTATAGTAGGTCTTATCATATGCGTTTGACATGTAACGGCGAGAACAACCACGGGCTGTCAATTCACAGTGAAGCGCGAAGCAGATCTGGAAGAAGCGGCGTGGCGAAGCAAAACGTAATTAGTTTTAGAGAAATTCCGAGCTGTGGAAAAATCCTATGGAATCCTTGAACGATAACAAAAATTCAATAATTAGTCTGGTTGATACAAGCATTACATTCGGTTTACTCGTGATGGAGGATCACAGAGCTCAGAATTACAGCAAATTCAGTGGATTATCACCAGCGATACGCGTAAGGCGTAAGCTGCAGTTTAAAAGTTCACACAAGGACAAGTGTCAAGTTGACAGGGAAACAGGAGCACACTCGGATAAAGGCGGCGCAGCGTGAAAAAATGTACGAAGGTCATTTACTGTCTTTCTTACGTTTTGCTTCGCCACGCCGCTTCTTCCAGATCTGCTTCGCGCTTCACTGTGAATTGACAGCCCGTGGTTGTTCTCGCCGTTACATGTCAAACGCATATGATAAGACCTACGATTTTTATTCTTTTATTTATTATGTTTTCCTTGACATCTTAGAGTCTTCTGCTCGTCTTATTTTCATTTTGGGTTCATGTATTTCACTCCAGTTTATACGAATTTACTACTTTTATAGTACCTTCGATTTCATGGCGTGATACGATAATACGGTTGTTTTCCTCCAGGTGAGCATGTTACGAGAGATTTTTATTCGTTTTTGTCCATTACTTGATCTCATTGATATACCTTTATTCTTCATGTTTTGTCCGTTACTTGGTTCCATTGATATACCTATATTGTTCTGTCTAGAGCTAGAGGCATTCATCTGATATATCTTTATCCTTCCCTTTTTGTCCGTTGCTTTGTCGCATTGATATACCCTTATTCTTCTATCCGGAACTAGATGCATTGACCATGGCATTTACCTTCATTCTGCCATTCGTATTTCGACCAGTGACGTCATATTATTGCTGAAATTCGCTGACTAGTTTGCCTAGTAAGCATACAAAAAAGGTAAGTCATGAATTTCTGAGTACTCATATTCCTTAACGTAAAAGCATGTCAAATCTTAATTAGAGATTTAATTATGTTTCTGCAGGGTATTTATACAAGAACAAACTAAATAATTTAGGAGTCATTTGTTTCCCAGTGACACGAAGACACTCCAAAGCACGATATTAGGGTGCAATCTATATCACTAGCATTTTAGAATACATTTCTTTATTTCCGTCTATAATCACAAACTTGTTAGGTCCTTAGATTACCGGTTTCAATCAGCAGTGACCATCTTCAGATTTGCCTCTGATGGGTGAATTATATTAGTCTCGTTGATTTCTAAGGACCTAATACGTTTTTGATCATAGAAACAAATAAAGAACTTTGTTTTACACTTTCTGGATCTCTGTTCTGTTTGCTTGTGAGCCTGCTTGTGAAACTAGCATGTCACTTGAGAATCTCACGAATTCGCCATACACGTCAGATTTTTTAGTAGCAAGTAGAGAACTATTTTTCTCCTTCTTTGGGTGGTGTTACTGACAAGCTCTTAAAAATATCAAAAGGCACGATTTTTGTTCAGTCTTTTTCAGTCACTCACACGACATTCCTACTCTGAAGCAAGTCACCATTCTCGAACTATATTTGTTGGATATTTTCGTGCTATCCTCTTTCTCAGAGATTTTCGCCGAGAGCGTCAAACAGCACGCCTACATTCAAGTGTACATAACTCAGAAATTGGCAAATTGTCGGAGGCATTTTCCAGATGAAAGGCTCAAAGGTCAAATTCGTTCGTCGAGAGAGGGCCATTTAAACACTTACTTTTAATATATTCAAATAATAGCCCGAACGAATCACAGTATTATATTTTAATAGGATTTGTAGCACTATTAAGTAAATCTTTCCATACTAATAAATAATTTAATCTATGTTTTTAATGTAAAAAATAATACTTGTGATAAATATTTATAGGCACTTTTCCATTAATCAGTATAGATAGGTTATAATGAACAAAGATTTCTTTCGTCAAATGTTATTTTAACCATCAGAACACATTAATAAACAACAGTAATATTATTCTTAATAATACCTACGATCAGCAAACCGACAGAAAGGTACAAAACTTAAACAACAAAAACTATACTGATAATAGAATAGGACTGCACAAATAAAATACCACTCTTTTGTCCTGTGGTCCAAATAGATACTGCCTACAGAGAAATAAAAGAGACCTTTATGAATTCCAAGAGCTCAGGTGGAAAACCAATTCTAAGCAAAGAAGGGAAAGCAGAAAGGTAGAAGGAGTATATAGTGCGTCTACACAAGAGCAATGTTATGGAAACGGAAGAGGACGCAGAGAAAGAAGAGAAGAGAGAAGAGAGATATGATTCTGCGTGAAGAATTTGACAAAGCTCTGAAAACCTTAAGTCGAAACAAGGCCCCGGGAGTAGAGAACACTTCGTTAGAACTATTGATATCCTGTTGAGAGTCAGACTGACAAAACCCCTCCATCTGGTGAGAAAGACGTAAATAGACAGGCAAAATACCCTCTGCCTTAAAGAATAATTTGTTGTTGTTGTGGTCTTCAGTCCAGAACCTGGTTTGATGCACCTCTCCATGCTACTCTATCCTGTGCAAGCTTCTTCATCACCCAGTACCTACTGCAACCTACATCCTTCTGAATCTGTTTAGTGTATTCATCTCTTGGTCTCCCCCTACGATTTTTACCCTCCACGCTGCCCTCCAATACCAAATTGCTGATCGCTTGATGTCTCAGAATATGCCCTACCAACCGATCCCTTCTTCTGGTCAAGTTGTGCCACAAATTTCTCTTCTCTCCAATTCTATTCAGTACCCGCTCATCACTTATGTGATCTACCCATCTAATCTTCAGCATTCTTCTGTAGCACCATATTTCGAAAGCTTCTATTCTCTTCTTGTCTAAAGTATTTATCGTCCAAGTTTCACTTCCATACATGGCTACACTCCATACAAATACTTTCAGACACTGTCCATTCCATTCAGCTGCTCTTCCAGGTCCTTTGCTGTCTCTTACAGAATTACAATGTCATCGGCGAACCTCAAAATTTTTAACTCTTCTCCATGGATTTTAATTCCTACTACAAATTTTTCTTTTGTTTCCTTTACTGCATGCTCGAAATACAGATTGAATAACATCGGGGATAGGTTACAATCCTGTTTCACTCCCTTCCCAACCATTGCTTCCCTTTCATGCCCCTCGACTCTTATAACTGCCATCTGGTTTCTGTAGAAATTGTAAATAGCCTTTCGCTCCCTGTATTTTACCTCTGTCACCTTCAGAATTTGAGAGTATTCCAGTCAACATTGTCAAAAGTTTTCTCTGAGCCTACAAATGCTAGAAACGTAAGTTTTCCTTTCCTTAATCTATTTTCTAAGATAAGTCGTAGGGGCAGTATTGCCTCACGACTTCTAACATTTCTACGGAATTCAAAATGATCTTCCCCGAGATCGGCTTCTACCAGTTGTTCCATGCGTCTGTAAGGAAATCGCGTTATTATTTTGCAGCTGTGACTTATTAAACTGATAGTTCGGTAATTTTCACATCTGTCAACACCTGCTTTCTTTGGGATTGGAATTATTATATTCTTCTTGAAGTCTAAGGGTATTTCACCTGTCTCATACATCATGCTCACCAGATGGTAGAGTTTTGTTAGGCCGGGCTCTCCCAAGGCTGTCAGTAGTTCTAATGGAATGTTGTCTACTCCTGGGGCCTTGTTTCGACTTAGGTCTTCCAGTACTCTGACAAACTCTTCGCGCAGTATCATATCTCCTATTTCATCTTCATCTACATTCTCTTCCATGTCCATAATATTGTCCTCAAGAACATCGCCCTTGTATAGACCGTCTATATACTCCTTCCACCTTTCTGCTTTCCCTTCTTTGCTTAGAACTGGGTTTCCATCTGAGCTCTTGATATTCATTCACGTGGTTCTCTTTTCTCCAAAGATCTCTTTAATTTTCCTGTAGGCCCTAGTGACATGCGCCTGTACATCCTTACATTTGTCCTCTAGCCATTCCTTCTTAGCCATTTTGCACTTCCTGTCAATCTCATTTTTGAGACGTTTGTATTCCTTTTTGCCTTCGTCATTTACTGCATTTTTTTATTTTCTACTTTCATCAATTAAATTCAATATCTCTTCTGTTACCCGAGGATTTTTATTAGCGCTCGTCTTTTTACCTGCTTGACCCACTGCTGCCTTCAGTATTACATCTCTCAAAGGTACCCATTCTTCTTTTACTACCAATTCACGGCTGCAACATACTAACACGAATTCTTTACAGAAAAACGGAAAAACAGGTAGAAACTGACCTCAGGGAAGATCATTTTGGTTGCCGGAGAAATGTAAGAACAGGCAAGGCAGTACTGACCCTACGACTTCTCATAGGAGATAGGTTAAGGAAAGGCAACCTACTTTTATAATATTTGGTAGTTTTAGAGAAAACTTTTGACAATGTTGACTGGAATACTCTGTTTCAAATTTTAAATGAGTCAGGGGTAACACACAGGTAGCGACATTCTACTTACAATTTGTGCAAAAACCTGATGGCACTTACGCGTTGAGAGGCACGAAGGGGAAGTTGTGATGGAGAAGGGAGTGAAACAGGGTTGTAGCCTATCCGCAATGTTATTCAATCTGTATATTGAGCAAGCAGTAAAAGAAACAGAAGTAAAATTAGGAGTAGGAATTAAAGTCCAGCATGAAGAAATTAAGACTTTCAGTTTCGCAGATGAGATTGTAATTCTGTCAAAGGCAGCGAAGGACTTGAAAGAGCAGCTGAACGGAATGGACTGTATCTTGAAAGGAGGAACAAGATGAACATCAACAAAACCAAAACCAGAATAATGGATTGTATTCGAATTAAATCAGGTGATGCCGAGGGAATTAGATCAGGAAATGAGACATTTAAGGTAATTAATAAGTTTTACTTCTTGCGAAACAAGATAACTGATGATGTCGAAGTAGAGAGGATATAAAATGTAGACTGGCAATGGCAAGGGCAAGGAAAGCGTTTCTGAAAAAGAGAAATTTGCTGACATCGAGTTTAGATTTAAACGTCAGGAATTCCTTTCTGAAAGTATTCGTATGGAGTTAGCCATGTATGGAAGTGAAACATGGACGATAAACAGTTTAGACAAGAAGAGAACAGAAGCTTTCGAAATGTGGTGCTACAGAAGAATGCTGAAGATTAGATGGGTATATTACATAACTAATGAGGAGGTATTGAATAGAATACAGTAAGTAGATATAGAGGACTCTGTAGGTTGCAGTAGTTACTCGGAGATGAAGAGACTTGCACAGGATAGAGTAGCATGTGCAGCTACATCAAACCAGTCTTTGGACTGATGACCACAACACCAACAGTTTGTAGTTACTGGAGGACCTCCTGTGCCTCTTGCTTCTTATTCCTGTCCTGCATGGATGTCTATTTCCTGAATAACGTCTTGTTGCTGGTGACTGTCTTCAAAAATAATGTTGAACAGTGAACTGCTATCGTCATCCATACAATAAAGGTAATCGATGACACCATATTTATTTTCTGGCTTCACTTGATTGAACAAGATATTAGTACTCTCAGATCTAGCTATACTCCATTACGATATATCTGTATCCAAAGTCAGAATGATAAAGTGAATCTTTGTATCTTAGTGAGCCCAGTAATGAACCACCTTCTTTGTATTTCAGAAGGAAACACTTCTCAATTTTGAACACAGCTCCAGGAACATTTAACTGGATGAGAAGTGCTGCGCGTAGACGCATCGAGAAGACGCTGCTCTTACCTCCAAAAATGGCTCCAAAGACTGTGGGACTTAGAGTGAATCAGAACCTCACCATCAAACTTTCAGATGTTGTCCAGAGAAACCTTCTGAGTATTTTGAAATAAAGTGGTCATGGTCTGCAGCGCCTTGTTAAAACAAACTGTCTCCGAGAAGCCTTCTTAAGCCTCAACGGTAGCGACCGGCCGCCGTGTCATCCCAGCCTTGGGGCGTCACCGGATGCGGATACGGAGGGGCATGTGGTCAGCACACCGCTCTCCCGACCGTTGTGAGTTTTTCTGACCGGTGCCGGTTCAATGCGAGTTATTGTTGTCTGGCGGCTCGTTGGAGAGCAATAATGTACTTACGATTTACTCAGTTAGTTACAGCAATTACTTTCATTTCTATGCAGATACCGTCAAAATAACAGAAGAAACGGTACTATGAACATCCGGTTCTATGTAGAAGCCCATGTACACATGCCCTGTGGCTGTCGTCACTCCGCGAGCCGCTCAACTTTTGCATACACCATTGCATTCGGTGAAGACATACACTAAGTGCATATCGTTCAACTTTTTACAAGTAAATCTATCCGTATTGTTGAGTACCGCTGTTGTATATTCCATGCTGTCGGGCGAAGAGTAAGATGCACGCTATTATTGTCAACAGCAAACACGACAGACAGCGCACATCGTCGGCATATGCATTGTTGTGTACTATTTTCAGTGCAGCACAGCGACAAACCTAATTGTGGCAATAAACCAAACGAAATGGGACACCTTTGGAAAGAGCCGACAGAAACAGTGGGTCCCTTAAACCAAATTTCTCAGAATATATCCATGAACCAACTTTGAACGTATATTGGTGGACTTCTGGTTCACCCTGTGCACGGTGAGAGGCACATAAATCTAGAACATTACACCATTATTCTGTTTCATTTCTTCGTGATGCATGTTTCTTTGTGTGGAGTTTGACTCACTTTCTGGTTTTTGTCTTGTAGTTTGAGACTACCCTAAATGTATTCCTTTTTACCTACTGAAATCATAGAAAACTTTCCCTATTACTGTTCTGCGCATTAACTCCACCAAAAAAACCAAAGCAGCCATTAATTGAATTTGTTTCACACACCAGAAAATTTACTAATACTGTTACAACACTGCGTTGAGTACTTAGTCTTTCACAACCTTATAGATAATTCAAAACCACTCGCGGTCACTCAACAACATCACATTTCCAACTCAAATTCATTTTATAGTTTCCAGAACATTCTGAATTTCAGTAAAAGTCTAGAATTTTCAACAACATTCATGAAATTCAGCGAACGTGGTGGAAATTTCAATAACGATCGACACCACTAAAAGAATTATTAAGTTTTTCAAAATATTTCTAATCAAAATAACACCATTTGATTAATTCCTGTTTTTAAAATAAGTCACTACAATTAAATCTTGTAGCAGTCATAAGTGGCAGGCGTGACTTCAATTACTTCTCACCCGACAAGTTCCACATTGTCCAAAGCCAGGCCAAACAAACACACTTAAGCACAACGGAAGATGCACACACACACACACACACACACACACACACACACACACACACGGACATAGCGACAGATGGTTGATAGTAATCGGTTGTGGAGATAACCCAGTACATAAGGACTGACCAGTTTTGGTTCTTTTAAAATATGTGTTACTGGTTGCGCTGATACATTTGGTGCCAAAGGAAGTCACAATATAAAATCTGTCGACTTGGGTGACCTCTGTCAACAAAGTACACAGAGGTGAACGAACCTATGAACTACCATTTTCAAGTTAGAATAAGTAGTCCAGTAGTATGTTGGAGGGCAGTTTCTTCGCCGAAAAAGTGTGGTGGTGTAAGAGAGTTATTTCAGTATCAAGAACGTCGACTTCACTTCTGAGGTAAGTCGTCTTAACAGACATACAAACTCGAGTAAGACGCTTCGTGACAGAATTTATATGAAAATTAACTCGGTTCTCACATAGCTAAATATTTGTGAACGCCGTTTAGATTTGTCATTTTGTCAATGGATGAAAATATCTTCTCTACAATAATGTTAAATGAATGTGTATTGTATAAGATTGGGTGGCATATTCTAAGTCAAATTAATCGTTTCTTATATAGTTTTTGTTCTTTCACAGTGGTTGGTTCCAAGGAAAGTAGCTGATAGACCATTCTATGGTTTACTTAGATGGCAAAAAAGAAACCTATCTACAGCACAGGCGGTAGTTGTGGTGACAGCTTGGTGACGTGAGTTTGAAGATATATAACTCTTCTACGAAAGTTCTTTTTGAGGAAGTAAACGAGAAATTCTGTGATTTATGACTTCCGCCTTCAATAACTTTGGAAGGAGCAGGACCTCAGGAAATCGCGGTGTTCGACAAAATTCCCGTCACGTCAGCCGCCGACCCCAGCCCAAGCCGAACTTGGCCGGTATAAAGATCACGTCCCCAGCAGGGCACTGGCCCCACACTAAGCCCCCCTCCCCCACATACCCCGCCCCCTCACCTCCACCTCACGACTTTTTCCGCGATCTATCAATACGAGATGTTATTGCATACCGACTGGGGACTTGGTAAACGATAATTGGTCTTCTTCTCACGGACTGCTGTTATCACAGAACATACTACAAAGAATTTAGCATTTCTTACGACCTAAACAAGTTCACGGAGAGAAATTCATGAGTGTTTGTCTTTCAACAGCCAATGCATACAGCTTCCCAGTTACCTGAGATTAGTCGTTAACAGGTCTGATAAGAAACGACTTTTTCTTATTACTTTTGTTTTTTATATTGGCTGATAAGTTCATGATTTCATTACCAAAATAGTAAACTAAGATTTACGGTTAGGAGATTGAGCCTTTGTGGACTGAATGTATTGGAATTCGCCTTCGGTTTGGTGAAGAGGTCTATTGTAGGAAGTCTGTCATTTGCTCACTATTGGTAGACACTGTTTAATCGATGTTTATTTCTTTCCCGGAGTGATACGATTCATTTCGTCGACGCCATTTTCTCTCTGGCGCGTAATTCTTCGTCTCAGAACAGCACGTACATCCAATGTCATCAGTTATTTGTTGTACATAGTCCAGTTATTCCTTGACGTATTAAGGGGAACGACAGGGTGATGGATGAAAGTGTTGCTCAAATTCAGGATATTTTTTCCGTACTGGAATGCAGTGGACATATAGAGTTTGCTACAATGAATCAAGGATACATTGAAGGTTTTATTGGTATTTTTGTTGAAAAATATTAATATATTCACTGTCTATTTGGGATTTTCCCGAGGCGGCTCTCGAAGGAAGTAGATTGACGGTTGTCGCTATAACTCCGGTTGCGGTTATGTGAAACATGAAATTAACGTATCACGATGATCCTTACAGACGTATATTTAGTTCATCGTAGTGAGTTTCGAAAAAATTTTTCGGCGGAATAATAGATATTTTGATTTCAAGAATATTTGCAACCTGCATCAATGCTGTACGGAGTATACTGAACAGACATACGGCCAAATTCGAAGCAATGTTGACAATTCCGCTTCTGCTGGATGTTATATTTGGAGCGTATCTTCAACTGAGACTTCTGAATCTTTCATTCACATTTTGAGTAAAACCACCAAAACAACGCTCCAGCAAATCAGGTGTACTCAAATCGATATAAATAGGCAACGACTTGTGGCAACCGGTTCTCCAGCGCCGAGGCATGCCGTGAGCGCTCGGCTTCCAACGCTCACAGAATCGTTACTTTTAGGAGTTCGCACATAATATTTTGGGGAATAATTCTTCAGTGTGTACACATTAGAATTCCACAATAAAAAAATCCCAAGGTTTTTCGACCGTCACCCAGTCCACCAACGTCATGAAGGTGTTCTGTACGACATCGTACACAACGGTAAGGAGAGGTGGGAAACAGAGTCGTGTGGAAACTGTCGTCGTAGAAAAGCTGGAGAGGAGCAGAAATTATTAGTGAACAACATAACACAATAAAGAGAAGTTATATTTAACGAAGACTCATTCAAAATTGTGTAGCAAGAATTATAGTCCAGCTCATACAACAGCAAATAAGATGAGACTCGCTGTCCTAAGCACAAATGAAGGAGTCATAGCGTTGGGGCTCCAGGTGCCAGTGGGTGAGCGGCTGCCGCCCGCCGTCCAATATTGCGGCAGCAGAGGGCGCCGTAACACACCTGCTGGAGGTACGGATCACCGGACACGCACCATTGGGTATGCCAGATTACATGCAATCACTGTCGGCATCGAGGCAGAAGCTTGCCATTTCATTACCAACCTTTGTATGCCATGGGGTGGTGTTCATATGTGATACCACAAATGGGGCATGGTGAGATGATATGGTATGTCATCATACACTGATCTGAGACACGTTTAATACCTTACATGAAATCAGTATACTACCGGACTAATACTATTGCGTTTGCCATATCCCGCGTGACCTCTGTCAGCTTCAGACGGAAATATACCACTTCGTTACCAACATTGATATGCCATGGTGTTATATTCATACATATACCACAAGTGAGATGTAATGAGATGATATGGTATGCCATCATATACTGATCTGACACAAATTTAATACCTCACATGAAGTCAGTATAAACCTCCTAACAAAAAAAGTGAAGCTCCCAGAAGACATGGTCGAATATCAATGTAACTTTGTACATATACACACCACTCATGCGTATCTAAATGTTTACAGCTTGAATTCTCTCTGATAGAACAGCCTCCAGATGGCACAAGTGTTGTTCTTGTTTATTGTTGTTATTAGTCCTGGTAGTGTATATAAGGGGCGTGGACAGTGTCAAAACGACACAGAGATGTCACATACTCATGGGAGACAGGATTTTCAGCCCTCGACAGAGATTCAGAGGGGCCTTATTGGGGAGTCTATTTGGCAGGCTGGTCGAATTGTGCAGCATCTAGGTTTGTGGGGCTTTCGTATGCGACAGCAGGCCGATGCTAGCCTATGTGGGAACGTGGGAGCAGGTATACTCACTGTCAGTATTCTGGTCGAATACGTCTGACCACTACGTCGTAACCCAGCAAAGTCGATATTGTATTAGAAATTCAATTTACTATTGCAAGTAGAATAGTAAAGCCCGGCTTGTTATAAATAAACTGATGACCCAATACTCAATTTCGTAAAACTGTCTGACTTCTATGATGGATAGGAAAGTAAATAAATAGCTGACACTTCGCAAAGAATTTGGCAAATAATGTATGGCAAGCATAGCTTCTACAACTAAACATCAAGAGATGTAAGATCACTTGCAGGATCTTGCACAGTGATCAACTTATAGTTTATCATTGTGCACTGAGGACGAGACCTTTTTCTGTAATTGCAACAAATGTGAAAGACAAATACGTATTCTGTAACACTTTTTAGGTTAATTTCAGCAATGATATAACTCGAAAGTTTTGAAAATTCATGACGCATTTAGTAAGAATGCACACATTGATATTGTATTCTTTAGAAGATAGCTTGGGAACATGAAAACTTATATACATTACAGCATCAGCCAGAAGAATTCGTCACTCAGCAACTGACGTTAATACTTGGCTGCGCCGCTGAAATCCCCATTCAGAGAACGGGAGTATTTATTACTAAAAACTGGGAGACACAGTCTGCGATTTGAATTAATTCGTCACCACAGTGCCACAGTTAGGTAGACAGAAGGGGCGCCGCGTAATGCACAAGACGATAATGGCCATTGACAAGCTAAACAGCAAAATATACGTCAATTTCCAATAAATGAGTGGGAAAGTATAAATGCAAAACAGTAAGACTAATTCGTTATATATAGACCTCAAATCAAAGGCATAACCATCAGACGTCACTTGTATTTCAAGATAGACGTTCAATAGAAATAAAACATTTTGACAATGACATACATTCGTATACCCACGCAAGACACTAAGAAAAATATGGCATGTGTTGAATTGAAGGGGACAGTGACGAAGTTGACTGCATGATGGTTCAGACTGTATGACCAGAACACGATACTGTAACCAGGTTCAGTCCAGATGCTAGCACAAAGACTCGGAACTTTCGCAGTAATACACATCTCAATACTATCTCACCGACAGTTCTATGAGTACCACTGTATAATAAGTCATAAATATCAAGGAACTTCACGACAGTTATAGCACGGCTACAATTTAATCATTGGAAGCTCAACAAACTCTTATATCGGCTCAACCTAAGCGCCACCCCTCTACGTGTTTGCAGAGAGGTACAATATCCAAACCATATATTTCTACAGTGTCTTCGAAACTCGTTTCTCGTAACCGTCTTTGGAAGAAATCTTCGGGCTCTTGGTCATCAATTCCCAAGCAGCCTCCAAATCTTGTCAGCAACCAACAATGTCGCAACTTGTAAGCTATTGAATGTGCTCGTCAATAGTGCCAACATCAAAATATAGCTCTATGGGCTGCTAATCTAATGCTGCTGGTACTTAGAACACCAGGGGAAGACCAAAGCGCAATTGACTGACTATATCCTCAAGTGTTGTTCTGCAGAATATGAAACGCTCAATCCCTAAATCTCTACAAATTTTCAGTTCTCTATCCTCAGCTTTTGAAACAATTCACATTGGACATACAAAAAACATTTTATTAACAATTTATGTATACAGTCATCACAAATGTCATTCATCATTATTTTCTTTTTCTTTTTAGCAATAGGATTTCTACAGTATGCTAACACTGTGTCCCAGTTTCGTCATTTTTAATTGTTTTAGTATACTCTGACGGTAAATCTTGTTTTGTGTTTCATCAGTCTTTTGTTAATCCTATTTTACATAGTACCTGGTTACATCTTAAACTAATGTCGCCATGAATTGTCAAAACCAATTATAATATAACATACAACATAACAAATAATATAACATATAACATAATATAACATTTCCTGTGTATGGATGGCTTAATGGCATGTGCTGAAAGCCAAAACATTTAGAAAAAAAGAAATATATCGCACATTTATCACGCGGAGTTAATGACAAATAAGAGGTTGGGTACACGGCCTCACGTATGATTTAAAAGCAAGATTTTCTGTATGGTCAACCACTTCGTATACCAGAAACCCTCTCACCTGTGCTGCCAAGCTGCTGCTACCGTATCCGACCTGCATGCAACCAGAACAAGCCTCCAGCAACGAATGTCTTTCGAAGCTGTACGACATTTTTTTCTTATTTGGTCTTCTGAGTTGCAATTCGACTTAGCCATCAATAACGACTGTACGTATAATGAAACAAAAGAATACAGAAATGCATATTTACAAGCAGATAAAGCTCAAACTGTCACAGCTCTATGCCTTATATTTTTGCAACAGTTAAATGAATAGGTAGTTAAAATTTTGTTGAGTTACAGTTCACGCCATTCCTGAAATATCTTCAGAGGCAAGACACAATAAAGAAAATACATAGACCATTAAAAGCTACAGATTGTACCCAATACTCTTAAGGAACTTAACAATCACTTTAAACTTTCGCCTGAATGTCTTTCGCAAATACAAGAGAAGTAGGCGAATGAGAAAGGTGGTGTCCCATTCTCTCCAATTTCTTCAGAAAGTCCAACAGTTCGCAGTCAAATTTGGGACACATAAACAAGATGTGCCTGACATCAGCTCCGGCTCAGGATCACACTCCTGTTTCAACGAAGGGTAAACGTTGATCCGGTGTAGATGTTGAAGAAAAGAGGCGTGACTGAAGCAAAGTCGTGTGACAGTAGAAATCGTGGATCGGTCCAAATGTGTCCTCATGAATCACGGCTGTGAAGGAATCCGAGGTTGGAGCAGTACATAACTACCGCCTTTCGTTTGCTGGGAAACGTTCCACATGTCTTGCCATTGGTGGTTAGGGTGGCCCTTTATCTCACGTAAGTAGTCTGTGTAAGGTAATTTCAGATACAGGACAGTGCCTTAAGGTGTCGCTTACTTATCTAAGGCATCAAATTCATGATTACATAGGATACCTGCGTGGGAAGGCATCCACAGCAAATGAATTATCCGCCCCATTTGTGTTCTGCGAATATATTCTGAAACCACGCCAAGATATAGCGGGTAGTTGTTTCGTTCCAACTCCGGTGTTGAATATTTTGCAGAACGCTTTGAGAGTCAGACGAAATTAATTTCTGGGGAAATGAAGGGGAAGAGAAAAATTTAAGCGATTCCGGAATGCTAGTGTCTGGGCCGTAAATACAAAAGCACTTGGGGGGGGGGGGGCAGTTGGGAGGTTTTCCGTATCTGAATCTGGTGGCAGAGAAATGCACATCCAGTACACACTTTCTGCGGAATTTTGGATCCACAGGTAAATACACAGAGAAAACCAGGCCAGTCAGCTACGACGGGATGACTGAATCCACTATCGACATTAGCACTTTCCAAGCAGTTTGCATTAAAATAATAGACAGGAATACGACAGCTGAGTGTATCAAGATCACAGTCAAAGAGAGGCAAATGCGGTGAACTTCACATAGGACGTAAGAGAGATGACAAAGTGTCCAAGCAGGTACAAAAGGCCGGAGCTTTATTTTTTCTGTAGGAGGCAGTTCATAGTCGGTAAATGCAGTCTCTGCTTTGGTAGAGACAACTGTCCATAAAGGCCATGCCTTGGATGAGGAATTTATCCAATAATATGTGGCGTCTAATTCTCGACGGCGTCTCCCGTACTTTCAGTACGCCAGAATCCACACTTAACTGCCTGCACGGTCATTGCTTGAATGCGCCCAGAACCGGCCGAAGGTGACCATGTTTCCTCTAAGATATCTCATAAAGCCAACTCAGAAAATTTATACTTATATATCGATACATGTTTCATATCTTCTTAGTACGCAATCAGCAAAGAAAAATTCCCGAGTTACAGAAAGAAGTATTGTTGAAACGTGGAAAGTGTTGTTTAATGTGTAACTTTAAACCGTTCCACATGCGTTCCTGCCACACTAGTACAAGTAATGAGTTCACGGCAACATTCTGTCTCATCCTGTACCACTAGCTTCAGCTAGACTAGGAAATTACGCTGGCCGGAGTGGCCGAGCGGTTCTAGGCGCTGCAGTCTGGAACCGCGCGACCGCTACGGTCACAGGTTCGAATCCTGCCTCGGGCATGGATGTGTGTGATGTCCTTAGGTTAGTTAGGTTTAACTAGTTCTAAGTTCTAGGGGACTGATGACCTCAGAAGTTAAGTCCTATAGTCCTCAGAGTCATTTGAACCATTTTAGGAAATTAAGATACCATGCATAGGCTTCTGCTAACATCACAACATAATCGGCTGCATTGGAGAGGTTTTGGGGACCGGGATCATGGGCTGCCGCCGAATGGCATCGCACTGTGTTCAGCGATGAATGGTAGTTCAGCACCATGTCAGTTCATCGTCATCATCATCATCATCATCGGTGAGTATGGCGGCGACCTAGAGCAGGTCCCATTCTTTCAGTGTATTTTCAGAGGGGCACAGCAGTGTTAAACCGGACGTCATAGCGTGTGAAGCTACTGGGTATGACGTCAGATCACGGCCGGTGGTGATCGAGGAAACTCTGACGTCACTGTGCTACCTCACGGCCATCCTGCATCCTCGTGTGTTACCTCACATGTACCTATCGCAGTGCTATTTTCCAGCAGAGAAATACTCGTCGACTCATGAGGTGCATCTCTATGGACCGTCTATGGGATGTTGAGGTACTCTCGTGGGTATCAAGATCCATAAACCTGTCCCTCATAGAACATCTGGGAGACCATCTCTGACGTCATATCCATCCCAATGCCAGTATTCAGATTACCAAGGAACATTTATAACTATTGTGCAGAGCTTGGTTCAGGGGACACTTCAACAGCTTTCAGACACCATTTCCGACCGAATCAGGGTGTGTGTAAACTCGAGGGGGAGGAGATGCAACTGCGTGCTGGCAGGCGGGCTCATACTGGTAAGATTTTTTACATTTTTTTTATTTGGCTCGATTTTGTAATCACTGAAATAACATCACATACTAATTCAACACTTGAAGCTGCATTTTGTTCCATCTTCTGTGTCTTGGGGCCTTAGCTATTTTTCCGGGCAGTGTATATACACCGAAGGAAAAAATTGTAGTACCAAGAATAAGCTGAGTGACGTAAACAACAGCTGATAGGTGTGTTTCTACAGCTGAAAGATGATGTATGTTCAGAGTTCGCGCCAGTCGGTTAAGGGTGACGCTAGTACTAACACTATGAGGATGCAAAGCACGTTTACTTTAAGCACCCGAAGTAACGACCGTCAGCGTTAGTTACCTTTGAGACTAGACGTGGTGTGTTGATGTTAGTCAACAATGACTTTAAGGGGACAAAGACCTCATTATCAGTATGCCATTGAGTTTGAACGAGGTCGTGCAATAAGGCTATGGAAAGCTGGATGTACTTCCTGCGATACTGCAGGAAGTCTTGGTAGGAATGTCTAGACTATACATGACTGCAGGCAGCGGTGGTCTCGGGGATGCTCGGTCGCATGAAGACAGGTCTCTGGAGAGCCACACAGCACTACTGAAGGTAGTGTTGGGCGTTAAGGCTCTGGCGCATCGCGATGTAGTTGTAGCAGCAGTTTGAGCAGCAGGTGACACCGCAGTGACACAACGACCTGTTACACATCGGTTACCTCCACTACGACTCCGAGTCACAAGCTCTGCATCGTGTATTTCACTGACCCCAAACCACCATCGTTCGTGACTCCAATGGTGTCAGGCGAGAGCTCACTGGCGCACAGGCTGGAGGTCTCTCGTATTTCCTTTGAAAACTTGTTCTGCTTCGGTGCAGGTCACGGCTGTGTGTTGATTAGAGAGAGGAACAATTGAGGGCTTGCAACCAACCTGTCTGTATGCTAGACACACTGAACCTACACCAGGAGTTACGGTCTGGGGTGCGATTTCGTATGACAGCAGAAGCGCTCTCGCGGTTGTTCCATGCACCCAGATTGCAAATTTGTAAGTCGGTCTGGTGATTCGACCTGTTGTGCTGCCATTTCTGAAAAGCATTCTGGGGATTGTTTTCCAGCAGGATAACGCTCCCCCTGTATCGCAGTGTCGACAAGTTGCGTTGGCCCGCTCCATCTCCAGATCTGTCTACAGTCGAGCTGATATGTGACATCACCGGACGATAACTCCAGCGTCATTCAAAAACAGCATTAACCGTCTCTATGTTGACCGACCAAGTGCAACAGGCATGAAACTTCATCCGTCAAACTGACATCCGACATTTGTACAGCACAACAGATGCACGTCATGATGCTTGCATTCAACATCTGGCGGTTGCACAGGCTACTAATGTACCAGCATTTCACATGTGGAATGGCATGTCTCCCACTTACATTAGCCTGTCGCCTTTCAATGTTTATCACTTATATATGTTACTTAGGCAAAGATATATCCGAAGTTTCGTTATTGTAAATTAATTATTCTTTGATGATATTGTTTCTTTCCCGTCAGTGTGTGCAGAGTGTACCATTTATGTAGACGACCCCAAATAATTTATAGTCCAGAAGAAAAGTAAGAGATGAAGCAAGCAGATTTAGTGTAGCTGCCATTGGGACATTGACCATGATGGCCTTCCCTCACATTTTTTTTATATAGCTCCCTGCAGTTTCATTAGTTAATTCACTTCCTCTCCCAAACACCTGTTCGCAAATGTATCACAGTGTACCATTCCGCTAAACAAGTTATTACTACAAAAGTAACTCGAAACTGACTTTGACACTCCTGCAGTGGCACACAGTGCATGCACTCGGTGTAACGTAAGTCGTCCCCTTACTGGAGTTGACAGTGAATCATTGGAGGCACAAGAAAAATGCACAACCGGCCATTCAGTCAACCATCTTCACTTGAATGCCACTGTGAGTACAACGAAGAGGAGGCAAAAAAGCTTCACATCTATGAAGAATTTTAAGTTTGCCTAGCAATAATGACGTGTTGCCTGGAACAGGCGTGGCATTAATGGCTTGTATGCCCGTCTAGTGTCACTACAGTTTAGTTATCATTTCGTCACTGTGGCAAACACTTTATCCACAAACGTAACAAGTCCCATTACTTATACAGGGTGAAAGTTATTTAATATGACAAACTCTCATAGGATGCATGGCACACGGAGACAAATATTTTCCTCCCATGTCATATTTTCCTCTGCGGAATTTTTTAAACCTGTAGAGGGAGTTTTCTATGAATGAAAAGTAGTTAAGGTAAGAAAATCTGGAAGGCTGCATGGGACAATGAAAACACTTCCTCCTAATGTGTTTTCCTGTAATGACAAAAGCCGGCCGAGGTGGCCGTGCGGTTAAAGGCGCTGCAGTCTGGAACCGCAAGACCGCTACCGTCGCAGGTTCGAATCCTGCCTCGGGCATGGATGTTTGTGATGTCCTTAGGTTAGTTAGGTTTAACTAGTTCTAAGTTCTAGGGGACTAATGACCTCAGCAGTTGAGTCCCATAGTGCTCAGAGCCATTTGAACCATTTTTTGTAATGACAAAAAGTGACACAAACAAGTTTCAATTCGTTGCTACCAAGTAATAACAACATTAACAGATAGCAATTACTTCAGTTACATTCGAGTTTCAAGAAAAATCATGGATTGACTTGTAAACAGAGTTTACATCGTTACGTCATGTTCTGTCTAACACGGTCAAAGGTTGCAGGAATATCCGTAATTCCTACTGCTAGTGCTAATCGCCAGGCAACCAAATATTCTTCTGATTCAACAGTGTTTTTGTAAACAACTTTGCACATCTCTCCCCGTACAATAAAAGTACTAAGGGTTAAAATCAGGGAATAGAGTGGGCCATGCTTTAGGATCAGAATGGCCAGGGCACTTGTCTGGAAACTGTCGGTCCAAGAATTGACGCACGGGACGACTCAGATGTGGTGTGTCATACAGCAACACTGACAACGCACTGGCTAGGAAATTGTACTAATACCTGTCATTTAAGGGTGCAATTAAACAGTCTCAAACAATACCTGTCCACACATTCACGTAGAGCCGCACCTTATGAGTGCTAGTAAATGTGGCGTGTGGATTTCCTGATTCGGAACATACGATCTGTGAACGTTGAAGACCCCAACACGCAGGAACGTTGCTTCACCTGTGAACAGTACAGTAGACTGAATTGTAGCGTTCGTGCATTTGACACTATTCCAGGTATCACTGCGAAGACTGTGCTCCAAGTGGATAACCTCCTGGTTTCATGCTGTATACACGCTGTAACTCAACTGGATTAACAACTGCTCGTAAAGGGAATTTCTCACATTCGTCTGATTCGTCCCCACGTTAGGCGGAATTGCATGAGTGCTGAGAGTGTTGAAGCCCTCTAGCGGATTAAGAAATCGTCACTGGTAATTATGATATTCCAAAAAAAATGTTCATTTTGCTGTCCAGTGCAACCTCCTCGAGTCTACAGGTTTAAATTATTATCACCCTGTAGAATTCTGTGTATGCTGTGCATCTTTGTTGCTTTGGTATCAGTTACAATCAGTGAAATGCATCCCACCGCACAAACCAAGACGACGGCGATAAGATTGGAGGAATATCTTCACTAGATATCCAGAATAGCCACTTTGCAGTACATCAAAGAATACATTATGATAAGTGGCAAAACGCTCAGTACGAGTAAATTAATTGTCTTCTGAAAGCTTATTCGTCTGGAAGAGCCTCATATAGTCTCCCAAACAGATTTACGTAATACATTATTTCGTCTGGTTCATTTCCATATTCTGACTAAGGTTAGAAAACTGCTACTCCTTCACTGTCATATAAACTGTTACAGGGGTCTAATTTTCCCTTTCTTTCAGTTTTTCCATTGGAACTGACTGTCATGGAGAGACTATTGTAGCCTACGTCAAGCACTACAAATTTCAAAACAATATATTATTCTCATCTCTCTGCAAAATGCGATATTCAAGAACTTTCTTTAATATTCTGTTTTATATAAATTCTTCTGCGGCTTAGAAGAATGGTTCAAATGGCTCTGAGCACTATGGGACTCAACTGCTGTGGTTATCAGTCCCCTAGAACTTAGAACTACTTAAACCTAACTAACCTAAGGACATCACACACATCCATGCCCTAGGCAGGATTCGAACCTGCGACCGTAGCAGTCGCACGGTTCCGGACTGCGCGCCTAGAACCGCGAGACCACCGCGGCCGGCCCTTAGAAGAATGTTCAAACGCAAAAATTACAGAAACTGATAGAATTAACTTACCAAAATGTTACTGAACTTAAATGTACATTAGTGTAGATTATCATAGAAGAAATGTGCCACATTTCAGACAAATTACTCGAAAACGCGTAAATTTGTCGAACAGTATTCAGGACGACATAGTATGATGCACATTTATTATGCACAAAGAAGCGTTCCAGTTGTATCAGAAAATGTCTCAGCTGCAATTAAAACGGTAGCGAATAGAATTCAATGCGCAGCTTTGTTGCATTCCTACGCAGTTAATGTATTCTCTGGGGTCGTTGTATCATCCTTCTTCGTCTGAAACAGTAAATTTCATTCTGCTTGTCGACTTTTCCTTTTAGCTGCTCTCCCGCTTCTTGCAGATCAGATAATTTCAAAAGTAATTACATTTTCAGTCTAGTAGGATAATACTCTCTCCGGGAGAAGCGTCGCTAATTAAATTCCTGCTGTGACATTATCGTTCGCCGACTTAACCTGACGGACGATGAAAATTCTCTTTTATTACCGCAAGGGCGTGGGTCGTCCGTCTCCGAGACCCTCCGCTGTTTGTGGCTCTGGATAGGCCCTTCCTTGTCTCCATGTATCTCCTGTTATATAACTTTTTTACTTAAATCTGGCCGTTTAGATAGAATCATGTATTTCTATTTTTAATACATATTAGCACTGCGTAGTTTTAATTAAATTTTAGCTACTTGGGAGGGCCCTCACGACAATCGGTTTATCGTTAGACAATGAGACTTGGTGGAATTATTTATATGGACATGCAGATGAAAAATAATGAATAAACCATTGAAAGGAACACATTTTAATTTTCACTTCAGATGGTAACATGTTAATTCTGCACCATGTTTACGTTTCAGGTTACAAGCTTTGCTCAGTGCGACGACCATATTCATCCGCCACAGCCTGGAACAGCACTAGCGTTTAGTCTACAGTTGCCTGGAACGTCGTATTTGAGTTGCTGACTACCTGCCTCGCTGTGTTGATCGTCAGCCTGCAGCGTGTGGTAGTGTCCCACTGATCAACTCTGTCCTTCAGGGAAGCCCACAGCCAGATACCACCCGGGTTCGATTCTGGTGATCAATTTGGAACGATCGGCCAGTGATATGGTTTCTCCCGAATGTGTTGCAGAGTAACCGACTGACCTTGCGAGCAATGTGAGGTGGCGCTCCGTCGAGCATCAAAGCAGTTGAATCCGAAACACTCCCGTCGAGCAGGGATTACTTGTTGGCGGAGCAAATCATTGTAGCGGTTGCATTGCGCTACTTGTACTTGGTCACTGAGGTCCAAATTTCTTCTATGTCTCCATACCAGTACAGCCGTCTAACAGCAAGTCATGACACTAACATCATCAATAACACAAATCCTTCAGCGCTCAGTTTGAACATCATTCTTGTACAGGGTGTTTCGGAAGCGATGATCAATAATTTACACATGGGAAGTAAGGCCAAGAATAGCTAAAAAGCTCCAATGAACAAGTGCCTACAAATCAACCGTTATCGAGATACAACACATTTTCTGTTTCGGTTCATGAATGTCTAGGAACACATGGCATCTCTTAACGTTAAAGTAGGTGTTCGAAATGTTGTACATGCGTCTGAATCTAACATTTAACCTGTGTCTGAAATAAGTTGGGAATCGTCTCAGGCAGTCCTGGGGAATTCTGCAAATGCTGGAAGGCTGCTCAAGAGAATTGACCTTGGTAGCTTAGACCAGATTTTTGACATGACCCCACACACAGAAATCCATGGGATTTAAATCGCGAGAGACGTTGGGGGCCATGGCAAGGGCCCTTCTTCGCTATCCAATTTTGACCATACGTCCGAGTTAGAAGCCAGCGCACTCGTAAATGAAAACGTGCTGGACACCGTCACGCATGAACCATATGTTCTGCCGTTGGTTCAGTTGAACATCATCATGTACATCTGGAAGTACTATCTGCATAAACCGCACTTACGGCTGCCCAATTAGTCTCTGTGGTAGGAAGTGTGGTCCAGCTATGCTGCCCAGACGTTCAACGAATAACGCTGGTGATGCCCTGATACGTGTCTTACATTAGGATTGAAACGGCTCAAATGTGACGTTACGGTAGTTAAGAGTACCGCCACGGGTAAATTCAGCCTCGTCAGTGAACAGAATACTGCTTACAATCAGGGGATTCCGGGTAGTACACCGCTGATGTTGCTGTCATTGGTAGAAATTTTCTCTAGAAGAGAAGCCAGTATTGTTGACGGCTCGTACTCGGTGGACATAATATGGATAGAGTACTTGCCGATGTAAAATTCACCACACACTGCTACGACTTAGCACGCGCTTGAATAGCAATCCTCCTTGTTGAAGTAATTGGACGTTCGTCTACAATGCGTGACACCCTTTCCTCAACATCGGTTGTTGTGGGTCTGGACTGATCTTCTCGTACATGGTCTGCGAAACTTACGGTTTCTCTAAGGTGCTGACGTAAGCGGCTAAATGTACGCCTGTCGGGCTGTCTGCGAAGAGGAAAAACTCCATACAATCGTGCAATCTCAAGGGCGCTGTCATTCGCTTTGCCGTACACGAAGTGTATGTCAGCGTACTCTTCATTGGTATATACTCTGCCCATGGTGGCCTCACGCTTGTAACTGACTGTGACGCTGGTACGGCACAGTGCACCGACAGGCAAGGGTAAGTAGCAAAAGGATAGTCGATCCCAAACCTTGAGATAGCAGCGTACAGTGGTAACGAGGGACATTTATCGTTGATTCTCAACTCGAATTAATGCGATACTCGGCAATGGTTGAATTGCGGGACCTTGTTTATTGCAGCCTTTTAGCTACTTCTGCCCTATATTTTCCATGTGTGAACTAAATCGCTCCAGGCAAATGCCAGGATGGTTCCTTTCAAAGGAAAAGGCCGACTTCCTTCCCCATCTTTCCTTAACCCGATGAGACCGATGACCTCGCAGTTTGCTCTCTGCCCCCAAACATCCCAGCGCAACCCCTCCATGTGTGAATTATTGACCATCTTTCTCGAAACACCCAGTATAGTGGTGTACCAGTATGTTAAATAGTGTTCCGTCTCAAGTAGCAGAAGTTTAACTATAACCTTCTTGTATAGTTAATTTTGTTATCTGCACCCAGTCAGTTGAAGAACGATAACGGAACATTACCAGTCATAGAGAATAGAGGTGTGCATCTGCAAACGAATGGGTCCAAAAGAACGGTTCTCTAAAGTGAACGAAAAGCTAGGGTAACGACTTCTAAGAAACGGTTGTTCACCGGTCATTTCATTCGCGAATGGCGTCGTTCCTGGGAACGGTCGTTCACAGTTCACTGCAGTGCAGGTCGGTCTCGTGCCCGGAAACGGTTGTTCACCGTAAACCTCGGCCTGTACAGTGGCACTCCGGATGGAAGAGTGAGAAAATGGAGGAGACGATCATGTCTCTGCAGTACATCATCGACAATAGAGCTGGAAATCCCCCCACCTATACTGGTGACTGAGGTGAAGGTACGAATATAGACATAACGCAAGTGGCAGATACTAGTGATCATAACTTAATTACCGTCTCACTTTCTGACACAGAGTGCCACTGGGACATAGGGTGGGAAGTTCAGCTTAATTACAACAAAACCAACTGGGAGCGTCTGGCAAGAGAGTTTGATGTCCCGACATGACCAGATGGTGACGAAGACGTCAACAAGCATGCCGAAGAGCTAGTGGGTGCGCTTACTAGAGTGGTGAAGGGAGCCGTACGAACCAGGAGGGGGGCCATGGCAGCCTCTTCGTCACCATGGTCCGCGGAACTATGGCAGATGCTTTGGTCTGTCAGGAGGGCGAGGAGGTATATCCAGCGAAGTGTCGTCTGGGAAGAGAAACAGCGATGGTTGTAAACCTACAGGGACGCCAACGAAGAATTCCAAAAGGAATTAAAAAATGTCACGCTTCTGAGTTGGGAGAAATATGTCCAAAGCCAACTGACTATTGATCCCTGTGGCATACCCTAAAAATGGTAAGGGAAAAGATACGGTCGCCAATGGTACTTTCGACCATTAGGGATGGGAACCGGATGACGAGGTCTTGGCAGGAAACTGCCGAGGTCCTCCTCCGGTTCCTGCTCCCTGACGACATGGAAGAGGAGGGTACTGAAGAACAAGGCCTAATTAAGCGGGCACTTCGGGAAGAATATCTGAACAACAACGTAGTGTATTCATTCTCTGAGAACGAGGTGGCGCCACACATTAAATCACTCAAGCGAGGTAAGGCCCCAGAACCAGACTGCATTGTAGTGGAGGTGGTGCAATACCTCGCTCCTCAACTGGTAACACCTCTAACAAGAACATACGATGAGACTTTGAGCTTCAGAACGTTTCGTTCCATCTGGAAACAAGGCAACATGGTAATCATCAAGAAAGGGCAGGATAAAGATCCCAAAGAAGTTAAGTCCTACAGACTGATTTGCCTGTTGGATCTGCTCGGGAAGTTGTTGGAGAGGTTACTAGCTGACAGGCTGATGGTACACCGAGTGCTCCGTGGGATGAGCAGCAGGCAATTCGGCTTTCGGCTGGGGCTGTCTGACGCAACTGCCATGGCGGCTGAGGTCTGCAGGTCATCCAAACACAAGTACATAGGTGGCATCATGGTTGACATCAGTGGCGCCTTTGACAACCTGTGGTGGCCTTCGCTCTTGTCCTGCTTGCGAGAGAAAGAGTGTGCAGGGGCGCTATATGTCTGTCTCAGGAGCTACTTTATGGAAAAGGAGGTCTGGTTATATTCTCCTAGCATAAGAGTTGGCAAAAAGATTACGAAGGGGTGCCCACAGGGCTCTGCCTATGGCCACTCTTTTGGGACATCAATTTGGAGCCTCTCCTGGACAACTTGGAGAGGAGCGCTGATGTGTCAGAGGTGATAGCCTACGCTGACGACCTCCTCCTGTTGGTTGGCGGCCGAAGCCAAGAGGAACTATAACCCAAAATTGAGAGAGCAATGACCCTAATGTCACAATGGTGCCACAGAAATAAATTCAAAGCTGCGCCAAACAAGTCAACATACTTGCTTTTAAAGGGTCAATTGGCCAGGATCCCAACCATTCGGATTGAGGGCACACCTGTTATCCGCCGTAGCGAGGCACGATACCTGGGTGCTATTCTAGATGAGAGATGCAGCTTCGCCTGGCATATTGAAGTGGCAACGCATAAGTCGTTAGAGGCTCTAAACAACCTTATCATGATAGGGCATAGGTGATTTCATCTTACTCCACAACTCATTAAACTGTACCACAATACTATCCTAGCTTCCATCGTAAGCTACGGGTCCAGAGTCTGGGCTCATAGGCTCACGAGGGTCGTGCCTGCCATGGCTGTGAGAAGGGCAGAGCGCAACATGTTATTGCTATCGACTGGAGCCTACATCCCCAGTGGGGGGGCACTGCTCATTCCCATGGGGCTGTGCCCCATGGATATTAAAATCAGGGAACAGGCAGTGTGGTATTGGGCAGAAAGGGCTCAAGTTGAAACGAATGTGGGCATTCTGGGGGTGCGAGTGGGGTACAAACTTTCGATTAGAAGGAGGGGGGAAGAATTGTGGCCGGAGTTTTGGGATAGTGACGAGACAGGCAGAAGAACCTACCAGTTGCTTCCAAACATCAGAGAACGGCTCCAAATGAAACATTTTCAGCCAAGTAAGGGACTGCTGCACTTCCTCACTGGGCATGGACCGTATCCTGCATATCTTTGCCGGTTCGGGAAAAGGGCGACTTCCTCGTGTGACTGTGGTGCTGGGATGGGTACACCAGACCATGGGGTCTACGAGTGTCCCATGTTTTATGACGTTGCTACCGAATTAAGGGACCAACTATCCAATACTGATACATTTCACTTCATTAGGAATCCGGTCACCTTCAACATCATTGACAGTCTTGCCTGCGAGGTATCCGCCAAGGTCCTGCGTGAATATGGAAGGGAGATTGAGTGATTGGTGAACAATGAATTGACATTCCACACCTATCCCATTCCACTGGGGCGTGGATTGGCCGACCACCGTGAGGATTGGAATCCGCCACGTCCTGGATTAGGGGGAGGGTGTGACGTTACACAAACTAGACACCACACACTGATGATGACCTTAGTAATTAGAATTTACTACTAGAATGTAGTTTTGGAAAACTTCGAAAGACCTACAGAGATTTCCAGTTAAGGCCATCCCAGTGCCAGGGGCACGCCCACTGGGGTTAGCTCGGTGGACGTGGCCAAGAGTTGTAGGTTTGTATTTTTCTGGCACACCTGTGACGCTGCAGGATGTAGCTTGATAGAGTAGATAGTACATTAGAGTGAATAGTAGGCTTGCCCTTAGAGTAGCTAGCTTTCCATCCTGTTGTTAAGATTAAGTAGATAAGAGAAAAGTAAATGCTGCTTATTAACTAACACATTATATGTAATTAGGACCCACTAATGTTTCAGGTGGTGGGTTATGATGTATAATAATTGTTGTAGATGAATATAGAATTTTTTTTAATTTATTTTTTTTAAAGCCTCGGTCGGTCTAGTTCTTTCTCCAACGTTCCCTTCGCTGTCTAACTCGGCAGTTTCGTTCTTTTTTGTACAGTCAGTTGTTCCAGTATTTTATAATCATATAAAATTTGTGTTTAATAAATACGTAGTCGGCAGGTAACAAATAGAAACCTTGTTATCACTTCGTCGTTCGTGTCAAATGTTTTTTTTTGTTTGACTAATTAAATGTTCAGACGTTACTGTTTTACTCGTATTTTAAGTTTCATCTAACTTTTAATATTTCTTTTTGTTGTAGTGTAAGAAAGTTTGCATAAAAACTTGCAATTTTCGCATATTTTCCGAGGATAGAACATGGTATTTTCCAAGTTTGGTACCCCCTTGTTTGGTTTCTTTGCACAAAAAGGAAGTTGTTCATGATTTCGGTTCGGTGGGAAAACGGAAAACTGCGCCTCACCACTAAAAAAAGTCTTAGAATGGTATAAAATCGCATTTACTTTCTATCTCAAAAAATGTTGTTCAGAAGTAGCTTTTTAAAGAATATTTTCAGCTTGATTATTAAAATCTTATTGCTGCATTAACTTTAGTAATATACGCTATAAATCTACTGTTTACTAACTGCGTGAGGTAAAAAGGACGAGAAAAGTTTACTTACTCTACGATGAAGTTTGCTTTTTGTCCTGGAACCTAATGGGAATACTCAGACCCAACCTAAGACATACGTAAATAGCTTCGGTTTACTGTTTCTTGTGGATCATATAGTACAGTGTTCCAAGAGCTTTGCGACTCTATCACCCGGATAATTAACAACTTCTAGTTTGGTAACTAGATGTAGAAGGTTGATGACATTCTCGTTTTCATGCCACTGTGAAGCATCTGTCTTAAGAACTTGTCACTCAAATTATATCTGTTTGAAGAGACTCTTATTTTATTACAAACGGACTGTTTACTAACATTAGACACAATTTTTGAGATTTGATCGATTCCTACATAAATCTTTACATATATATTCGTCTGTTGATTTTGCTTAAGGATTCAGTGTACTTACTGTTTTCATATTTTACTCAGTGGATGAAGGAGACAGAACGGGGGACAGGAATCATAAAGGATTTTTAGCTTTTCCAAAGACACACGTGCTGTATCACTATCGTCGATCTGATATACATACACTCCTGGAAATTGAAATAAGAACACCGTGAATTCATTGTCCCAGGAAGGGGAAACTTTATTGACACATTCCTGGGGTCAGATACATCACATGATCACACTGACAGAACCACAGGCACATAGACACAGGCAACAGAGCATGCACAATGTCGGCACTAGGACAGTGTATATCCACCTTTCGCAGCAATGCAGGCTGCTATTCTCCCATGGAGACGATCGTAGAGATGCTTGATGTAGTCCTGTGGAACGGCTTGCCATGCCATTTCCACCTGGCGCCTCAGTTGGACCAGCGTTCGTGCTGGACGTGCAGACCGCGTGAGACGGCGCTTCATCCAGTCCCAAACATGCTCAATGGGGGACAGATCCAGAGATCTTGCTGGCCAGGGTAGTTGACTTACACCTTCTAGAGCACGTTGGGTGGCACGGGATACATGCGGACGTGCATTGTCCTGTTGGAACAGCAAGTTCCCTTGCCGGTCTAGGAATGGTAGAATGATGGGTTCGATGACGGTTTGGATGTACCGTGCACTATTCAGTGTCCCCTCGACGATCACCAGTGGTGTACGGCCAGTGTAGGAGATCGCTCCCCACACCATGATGCCGGGTGTTGGCCCTGTGTGCCTCGGTCATATGCAGTCCTGATTGTGGCGCTCACCTGCACGACGCCAAACACGCATACGACCATCATTGGCACCAAGGCAGAAGCGACTCTCATCGCTGAAGACGACACGTCTCCATTCGTCCCTCCATTCACGCCTGTCGCGACACCACTGGAGGCGGGCTGCACGATGTTGGGGCGTGAGCGGAAGACGGCCTAACGGTGTGCGGGACCGTAGCCCAGCTTCATGGAGACGGTTGCGAATGGTCCTCGCCGATACCCCAGGAGCAACAGTGTCCCTAATTTGCTGGGAAGTGGCGGTGCGGTCCCCTACGGCACTGCGTAGGATCCTACGGTCTTGGCGTGCATCCGTGCGTCGCTGCGGTCCGGTCCCAGGTCGACGGGCACGTGCACCTTCCGCCGACCACTGGCGACAACATCGATGTACTGTGGAGACCTCACGCCCCACGTGTTGAGCAGTTCGGCGGTACGTCCACCCGGCCTCCCGCATGCCCACTATACGCCCTCGCTCAAAGTCCGTCAACTGCGCATACGGTTCACGTCCACGCTGTCGCGGCATGCTACCAGTGTTAAAGACTGCGATGGAGCTCCGTATGCCACGGCAAACTGGCTGACACTGACGGCGGCGGTGCACAAATGCTGCGCAGCTAGCGCCATTCGACGGCCAACACCGCGGTTCCAGGTGTGTCCGCTGTGCCGTGCGTGTGATCATTGCTTGTACAGCCCTCTCGCAGTGTCCGGAGCAAGTATGGTGGGTCTGACACACCGGTGTCAATGTGTTCTTTTTTCCATTTCCAGGTACCGTGCGGTCTCACCCGCCAACAATGCTTTCTGGTGTAGACAAATCCTGCTACCATTACAAAATGTATCAATGCGTGGTCATTACCGCTCTTTTCTTAAAATGTATGCATTATTAAAAAAAATTATTTATCTGTAATAAAAGTTAATTACAGATTTTGAAGCTAAGAAAACATTACATAATTAATTTTTTTGGAGAAGATAGAAAAATCAAATAACCTTTGTTCGAATCTGCCCACTGGTTTGTAGAACAGATGTGGTCTCACACACGCCAGAGTGATATGTATCTTAGAAACACGGAAAACAATTTTCACGGCGTCAGGCACACTGAAAAAATGCTCCATTTTTACAGTTGTCACCATACCACTGCTACCTGTAAACAATAGAATTGATCTGGAATGGAGTTAAGTGATACGTCACGAGAAGTAACAAGACATTTAGGCTGGCAAACTTACTGGAACTAATTCATGAATCTTTGTGACACGTCACCGCCGAATGATGGCGAAATGCAGAACAGCACGGCATAAAAGAAGAGGAGGAGGAGGAAAAGTGGACTTTTTGGTGGCTTGGGATTCTGTTGTTGATCATCTCGTCATCAACGTAGCAGTACTGAAATTTATCGCTTTCCTCGGTGTCCGATATGGAAGAAGTTCAGAGATTACCAGGCCACTGACTGTAATACTTTCAGTAGCTTCAATATTTAACTACATGGTGAAATCCCAGCAGTGCACTTTTACACCGCACGTAGCTCAAGCCGAAAAATTAGCCTAGTTAAATTGAGGAATTTTCTTCACTCTTGTTATTATAATTACAATAGTATGTTAGCTAAAATCGAGGACTTTTTTCCCTTCAAATCAGCTAAGAAGCCTATCGCCTGACTTTCAGCATTATTTCATTCTGTTCAAAATTAAATGCCACTTATGTCTTTACTACAACTGTTCACATCACTGCAGGTTTGTTGGACCAGGTGGCTGGCCAATTCTTTCCAAATAAAACACCGATAAAGCTGTTGTCCCGTATTATTGCTGAGTCGATGTACGCGGAACGCACAGCATAAATATATCCCCATTATCGTACTTGACTGTACTCGATATAGATTGTCTTCTGCTGCACGTGAATCGAAATCCAAAGAGGTTCCAGCAAACGTGGATCACTACATAGTATAATGTTTACATGAGGTTTTTTCTTACGATGAACCGAATATAGTAGCAGGGTTAAAGAAATGGATAATGCGAAAGGGTGGGAGGGGGAGGGGATTATTACTGATTCCAACTAATCAGCGGTCTGTACGTTTGTACGCCCAGTAGAACAACACACGCATACGTCATTTCTTTGTTCCCGTTGTAATATGAGTTGTCAATATTTTCTATTGCAAAAATGGTAAACGTAGATATCCACGTTAATCAATTTTCATAATTTACAAACATAGTATTAAATGGAGTGAGATCAATATTAAAATGACATTAAACACGAAGAAGAGGCAAAAACTATTCAGGTCATTTCACATGACCTCTGTATGACAACCATATCTGTGTTTAACGTCTCCACCTCTCTTTAAATGAACTGAAGTTTCGTAAAATAACTGAGAAATGAAAATATTACATTCTGACTTTAAATAACTAGCAGTGACTGCAACGTTAAAGAAAACTGAGGTTTCCTTTCGTGAACAATAGTTCCTCTGATTCTATTTCCATTGTTTATAAATGCTGTGGAACATTGTGAAGAAAAATATTTTGTTACAGATAAGAGGGAAGACAGGAGCTGCGGGAAGATACCGAAACTTAAGTGGATGTGGTTCGGACATACGGCGAGACAACATGACGGGAAATGGTTTGAGCTGATGAGAGAAGATATAGAGGACTACAAAATGGAAGCTGCATTGGCGACTTGACGAAACACGCTTTAGAAACGTGGATTTGAAAGCCGATGATTGTAATGTATAGATAAATTTGGAAAAACTTGTATTTAGCAGTGAATGGTACCTGGCTGGTAATGATGACGCTGATGATGATGGATAACATGTAGAAGTTTACATAAGGAAGGGTGAAATTTGTTAGGCTTAAATGCCGTAAGTGCACTACATGAGAGCTTGTGGGGGAGTACAGCAGATCAAGCCACCATATGGAGTGCAGAAGGTATAAACACATCAAAAAACGTTTTGCATCACCCCGGTTGCCAGAACTCTTGAAGATCGACGTTGACTATAGATATTGTATCACAGAATACCTTTGACTGTTCAGAGAAGCCACTAAACCCGCCCAAAGATGTAAGAAACTACGCATGAGCAGCGCCTCTTAGACAGAGGGCGTCCGACAGCCGATCAGTTCCAGCCATTTTACCAGTAAGGAGGTACACCGATCATGTTGTCTGTAGTTCAACCATGCCTAGACAGTCGATACCGCGGTTTGATCGCGTCCGCATTCTTACTTTGTGCCAGGAAGGTCTCTCAACACGGGAAGTGTCCAGGCGTCTCGGAGTGAACCAAAGCGGCATTGTCCGGACATGGAGGAGATACAGAGAGACAGGAACCGCCGATGACGTGCCTCGCTTGGGCCGCCCATGGGTTACTACTGCAGTGGATGGCTACTACCTACGGATTATGGCTCGGAGGAACCCTGCCAGTAACGCCACCGTGTTGGGGTGCAGCCAAAGGACGTTGTGTTAAGATTCAAACTGTGCACAATAGGCTGCATGATGCGCAACTTCACTCCCAATGTCTATGGCGAGATACATCTTTGCAACCACGACACCACGCAGCGCGGTACAGATGGGCCCAATAGCATGCCGAACTGACCGCTCAGGATTGGCATCACGTACTCTTGACCGACGAGTGTCGAATTTGCCTTCAACCAGACAATCGTCGGAGACCTGTTTGGAGGCAACCCGGTTAGGCTGAACGCCTTAGGCACACTGTTCAGCTAGTGGAGCAAGGTGGAGGTTTTGTATCCCGCCTGGAAAGCGGCGCGTGGGTCTGCTCCTGTAAACTGAAGGGTTGGCCGAATGTAGGAAGCGAGTAGGAACATGTGAGGTAAAAATCTCTCGGTACCGCCCTTAGAAATCGTTTTACTATATCACAACAATATTAACTTTAATACATAATAACGTACTAACCTAAAGACATCACACAACACCCAGTCATCACGAGGCAGAGAAAATCCCTGACCCCGCCGGGAATCGAACCCGGGAACCCGGGCGCGGGAAGCGAGAACGCTACCGCACGACCACGAGCTGCGGACAAGCCGGTCATACCTGTTAAATTTTTCCGAGATTGTGAGTGCAAATAAAGTTATTTTGTCCTCTATGTTACTTCTACGCATACGTGAAGGAATGCACTCACTGCCAAATGCTATGCTGGGAAACCTTGCGATTAGTTCTTCTTGACAGGTTACACAGTCTACAGTACGGCTAAGACGAAACAAAAGGGGCTGTGAGCGCTTGTAATCTTCTTTTTCTTAACGTTAATATCTCCTTCTGCGGGACCCGCTGTATTCAAGATTCGGCAAATTTATTTTATTTGCCTTTGCAGCCCGATCCCTTTCTGTCGCCACAACCGTCAGTTACCTGAGGTAGGGGAGTCCAGCTCACCCGCTGCCTGTGAATTGTGTAAACTTTTGTTCTTTGTACGACCGTATTTCAACCGTTTGTGTACCGTATTTACTGAGGCGGGTATTGTGGGCTAGCCCACCATTTGCTTAAAACTGCGTGGGAAACCGCGTAAAAATCTCACTTAAACTTGTCGGGGTTACAGATTATGTTCGTTGATACGATCCGCGTCTGGTTCACTTTCCAGTCCCGTATGGTACCCAGCTCCGTGTTACGCTAGCGTGCAGGTGCTGTACCCATGAATGATGCCTTTCAATAATGTCCTATGAACTTTATCGTTTCTGTCGCGTTTCGTACCAATCTCCTAAGCCGTACATTAAGATTAAATAATTCTCGGGTATCTAGCAGGATACAGTAGTCGAATGCCCACGACATTTCGGCGAATGACCCTTCCTCATCACCAGGTGGCGCTTATGCAATCGTCGTCCGTTCTCTGCCGCTAGTATTTAGCCCTCACGGGTCAACGTGCGATGCTGTGCGCCTGTCGACGTACGGGAGGGCACCTGGACCCAAGAGGGATAAATACTAGCGGCAGAGAGCGGACGACCATTGCATCAGCACCACCTGATGGTGGCGGCACGGCTATTCGCCGAAATGTCGTGAGCATTCGACGATGGTATGCTGCTGGGCACCCGAGAACCCTTCAAACACCCAAGAACATTTCAAACGGTATATACGGAAAGCCTCAGTTCACAACAAACTCGTTGTGCAAAAGCTTAAGATTGAGATACAATCCACTTTTAGACGCTTTCCTTACTAATTGACGACGGCCTTACCGCAGTGGATGCACCAGTTCGCGTCAGATCACCGACGGTAAGCGCTGTCGGGCGTGGCCGGAACTTGGATGGGTGACAATGCGGGCCGTCATGCACTGTTGCCATTTTTCAGGGTGCACTCAGCCTCGTGATGACAATTGAGAAGCTACTCGACCGAATAGTAGCGACTGCGGTCAAAGAAAACCATTATAACGACCCTCATATTCACATCCTCATCTGAGGATGACACGGTGGCCGGATGGTCCCGCTGGGCCACTCGTGGCCTGTAGACGGAGTGCCTTCCTAACTGAACAGACTGAACTCAATAAATTAATCCTCCACAACTGTTTATCGTTGTGAATTCTATTCGCTTTTACTCGTCCTCCATTCCATAAGATACTCTACCATTCCTGCCACAGATTCAGAGCTTTTGATAAAGGTGTCGAGACGTTCAAAACACCAGTTACGTTTAAAAAAAAACTGATTATGGTCGTAAAGATGAAGGATTATTTTCGAATCTGTTTACTTATTCAGAGCACTGAATACTAAACGATACATTCTATATCACTGTCAGTTATGGTTTCTGATTCATATGAAATAAATTAAGAAGTAATCTGGTTAAATATTAGCCGGCCGGAGTGGCCGTGCGATTCTAGGCGCTACAGTCTGGAACCGCGCGATCGCTACGGTCGCAGGTTCGAATCCTGCCTCGGACATGGATGTGTGTGATGTCCTTAGGTTAGTTAGGTTTAAGTAGTTCTAAGTTCTAGGGGACTGATGACCTTAGAAGTTAGGTCCCATAGTGCTCAGAGACATTTGAACCATTTATGGTTATGTATTATTTACTTGCAACAGATGTATCTTGAAAAAAAACTTCAGTTTCCATTATATGAATCGATACTCGAGAGGCAGTAAAATCGATGTGTAGTAAAAGCAGAATGTAGCCGTGAGTGCTGGATTTTTCAAGCCGTGGCCGAGAGAAGGCGCGGTGGGGAAATGAGACGGCAATTCAACCAGCAGCATTGTTCTGCTGGGCGAACAGCAGATAATTACGACTCCTCTCTGCGAGAGGAAACCGCGGTCCAACGCACCGACTTGGAGGGGAAGGAAAGGGCCGTAGAACGAAAGGTTTCTCGCCGTGAGGCATGTATTCCGGAGGAAGGAGGCGGCAACTGAATTACAGGGGTAACGCTCGTATCTCTCCTTCGTAATTGCTGCTGCATTACCGTCCGTGATTCTGTAAATGTGTCCTTCCGAGAGGTGTTTCAACCACACACACACACACACACATATATATATATATACACACAGGCCCGCGTGCCCCCGCTAAATGTTTTGTTCCGGTTTTGAAATAAAGTATGATGTTTCCTTGGGATGAGTTCCATAGGAATTTGTGTTGTGTTTCCCTTTCAGCCTCCATTGGAGATCTTTCGGCAGTCTACTTGATGACTCTGCTTTGCGTTTGATGTAACTTTCTACCACCTGAATTACAAGACTCGTTACAAAATCTCTATCCTTCACAATAGAGCCAGTGCTTGAAAACAGTTGCACCTGTGCATTAATAGTAGAATTATTTATTATTGAAAAGAGGAGTGTTAATGGTCTGCTCCTTCAATTCCTTGAAACATTATAGTTTGAACGCATTTCGTCAACCGTATCGAATCCTCCTTTAGTCAAGCTATAGAAGATTGTGATTTCCCTTTATTTTATGTTATTTATTTATTTTATTTATTTATTTATTTATTTTTTTTGCATCTCCTGTACCTTCATCTGACTTCTTGTTATGATGCATAGTTGATAATATGAGGACAACTTTACCCTTTTATGGGACTTAGTAAACTAATGCGGTGTCAGCTTTGAATCTGGATAAAGAAGAAGCTACTTATTTCTTCAGTGTTTCAACAAACTCTTCTGGAATTTTCGGTTTGTATTTTCTCAAGGTTGCAACAACTATCATCTTATGTTGCTCTAAAGGATGAGTGGAGAGTAGAAAATTCGAAAACCAATGATCCACAGTTATATTTCTTGCTGTACCAGAAATTGCAGGAACTGTTCTTTTGCATACATCACTACAAGAATTATTCACTTTGAAGGGGCCTACGTGTTTTTTCCCTGCATTTACTTCCAGATTTGTTGTTTAAAATATCCGAGTATGTACCAGAGAAAATATTTTTAATCCATATTTGCTTGGTTTATTAGGCATGTGTTGCCAAAATGAACATCGACGACGGAACTTAACGAGTTTTTCATCTACCGCCACTTTTCCGATAGAGTAATGTGTTTGACATTTAGACACAAAATATTCAAAAGAGTGCCTTCTAGAAGCCGGTTTGTCGACTTATTTACTTTGTGTTCTAGTTTCCTTATTGTCTAAATGAAGACATTGAAGTGAAAGGCGAAAACGAAAGAGGGAGATTGTCATCTCAAAATTTCTATGCCAGTTCCGTCAGTTGCCCATAGATCTTCAAGGTTCAGCGTTTTTGATTTATATAAGCCCCCTAGATATAGAAAACCGGGCAGAACACATATTTCCTCGTACTCAGTTTTTTTTCACAGCTTATTAGTGAGCTGAATCACATTTCAAGGCTTCTTGCTCAATAAACTTATTTGTGTTTTCAGGTATGCTTTCAAGCACTGGTTGGGTGATAAATAACAATAATTATTGCAAAATTGTTTTCACGTTTTTTACATGTCCTTCGACTCCGGGCAAATGGGATATTACATTATGAGCTCGAATTCTCACAGCCGTATTTGAAGGTTATTTCAACGATTTTCCTAAAACAGTTTACAATGACACTGGTTACCAGCTTCGTGATCAATTTAATCTTCAGCTTCCTCTTCTGTATCAATGTCATGGCTACTAGCGCTCGTATCAGGCCAGTCATCTGCTTCAAGCTCTTCTTCTAATTCAAATCCTTCCTCCTCTACCTCCTGCAGTAATTTTCTGACATGTTCTTCTTGTTCTTCGTGAGACACCTTAATAGTAAAACCACAACAGCTGAGTAATAAATAATTCATAGAATACATCTAAAAGAATCTGTATTACAACTTCAGCTTGCCGTAATTGTGAAACCAGAGTGCAGTGGTGGGTTTTAAGACACCCCAGGGACCAAAAACGTGTCTTCCACAAACGAAGGCAAACCTTCGTGAAGTACAGTAATGCCATCTATAGATTATAACAGTAAGCTACCGAAGTGTTCAAGGTGAAAGCAGGTGCCATCTCCTGACTATGTTGAGAACTACATTAGCTGGGGTGTGTGAAACCCCAGCACAGTAACGAAGGATTAACTAAATCATCTAAACAGTTATTAAACACTCACGTGAAAGGCAATAACCTTGCATAACCCCGCTTAGAAATTAAATTCCTTCTGTCAACACATCTCGTATTTCTACTTTTATTCTTTGTGACATATAAAATCCATGTCAGCCTCCATTCCTTCGATCCTCTTCACGGTGTTTAACGGGTTTAGTTAACTGAACTCTGTCGAAGGTTTTTTTTTTTTTCGAAACAGCAAAAACTTCAAAATAGTCCCTTTTCTCTCGCAGATAACTTTCCCCTTATTCATTACGGTCCAATTTTTAATCTTTTAACGCTTCTCCTTTTGAAGCTAAGATACTGTTTGCCCAATTCTCTCTAAACTTTAGATTGGAATCGTCTCTTCAGTATTCTAAATCCATATTTCACTATATGATGAAACGACCTTGTTATCTTATATTCCGTACATTTCTTCGTTATTGGCACCGTCACTGTTTCTGCGAAGTCTTTTGACCACTCTCTCTTCTGATAAATGATACTACAAAAATGTAGTATTTTCATCTTCCTTGGCATAAGCCTCTGATAAGTTCAATAAAAATCCTGTCTACACCATTTGCTTTTCCACATTTCATTTCCGTAAGAGCCATCTCAAATTCCTCCGTAATGATTTGTAATCTTGTGTCTTCTTCAAGTAATTATTTTTCACAACTGATGAGGAAAGCACCTTCACGACCTCTTGCTGCAGATAGTTGTTCTATGTATGAACGGTATAGAGATCAATATTTACAATACATCTACATGAAATGCATAACGACTGAATCTTAGAAAAATACGTGTGTGCAACGGACACGAAATCACGAGACTGAGGACTGTAGGGAAAACCAAGTAAGGTAACGATATGAATTCTACTGGTATTGCAGTACAGATTGTGAAATGTGGAAATGAACGTGACCATTGTAACTGAGGTCAGAGTGTCTGTGGCTAGTTGATTACAGCACGTGAAGCCTCAACTTACAGGTCTCCGGCACACACTGCTGGTGTTGCTCCTTCCCGTCTATACATAGACACTGTAACAGGTTGCTTAACATATATCTTTGAGAAGTTACAACAAAAACACTGCAATTTAAGAATTCGTGTCTTTTCGGGCTACTTATTTATGTTGTAAAAATGGTGGCCTTGTTCAAAATTTTCATCTCTGACGTTTTTTTTTTTAAATGCTGTGCCCAAATATGTTCCACCACAGCCTTCATACGACCGGCGGATGTGAAGTCACAGTAAACTTCTTGAGAATTTTCTGGTCCACAACGTATGTTCGCAGAGTGCTGCCCCAGCAGCGGATGTCGATTTCAGAGACATTGCCTTCAGAGGCCAATGTTAGGTAGCTGAAGAATGCACAACAATAAGCGTAATATTTCTGTGGCGAAAGATGTCTGTCAAGGAATACTCGTAAGTGGTTCTCCTTCAAACCCGACCAGCAAGTGATCATATCCGCAGGATATGGTCTACATTCTCTGGTGGAGGTTCTCTTTGTTCACCATAGGTATCACAATCAAGCAGAACGTGTCTGACAGTAAGACCTGTCGTACATTAATGGCTAGCGATACTTTAGAATCATTTTACACGTAACTAAATTGGTACATAATGCTGAGGTATTTTACAAACATAAGTAGAAAGAGCTGTTGAAATACACTGATAGTTTCAGGAACTAGTATTTTAATGTTTGATGACCGCTCCAGAACAATGTATTCGAATAATCATCAAAGAACTTAAAGTTACGATGAAAAGAGATACAAGTGGTAGGAGGAGACGAGTCGTTGGAACTAGAGAGAGCGGCAGTAGTGATAAGTAGCTCATCTTTCGTTACGTACAGAAAAAGTCGGTACAGTTCAAGAAAGGGAATAATATATATACCCCATAAATTCCGTGGACGTTACGGGCAATATGAAAATTGCAATTTCACATTCAGCATAAGTTTTATAGAACGAATAAAATAGGTTTTTCCACTTGAGTACAAAATATGAGTTCAGATTATGGATCTGATAAAAATAATATAAATTTTAATTACTTTTCAGAAAACATATTTACATTTTTGTGAATCGGATTTATTTCGAATTTTGCTTATTCGATTTTTATTTGAATTTGAAGCCATCGGCATTAAAATGGTTGATTAAACCATTTAAAATAACTTACAACAAAAGGCGATCGATAAGTTACTCATTTATAATGTAAAAAATTTCTTAGATACATGTGTAATATTTGTTGACCTTCGTAAGTACTTCGAAGTCTTATATTTGCGAGACTGCGATGTAGTTGTTGGTGGATACTGCCATGTTGAACAGTTTTAATTTCATGATCTTGTGCTAGGAAATTAAATTCAGCGATTCTGTATGGTGAAACCTGCGACTATAATTACGCACTGTTGCATGTTTTAAATTACGTACAGTTTTTTTTTGTTGTTGATAGAAACCAAAATTTTTGATTTGTGGAGTGATTGTGACTGACTATATCGAAGAGGTTCTAAATCTGAAGACAATGTGAAAACATGGAAACTAATATATGTGAAATGCAGCTAATAAATCAACAGAAGAAAGAATCTTAACCGAACAGTGTTTTTATCTGGAAAATAAAAGTCTCGATCATACTGCGTAGACGCTATTTACTGTTTCAGCGAGGACCCACAAGAATAAAATTCTTCCTTCACGGATATTTTGGCTACACTTATCGAACGCTGCGAATGCTAAAACGGTGTACTTAAAGCTACATATCTCCAAAAATATTGCAGCTAAAAGAGTATAACTTGTTACTATTATGTACAACATAATGCTTGATACTCTGTGCAATTTTTTTTTAAATTCACGTCGAGTTACATTTTATAATGACTTGCATTTTTAATTGCCATTCTTTCTATAATGTACCTTTCTCGTAATCTAATCAAGTAATAAAACTAGAATTTCAGTGTTTACATCTGCGTACGAGGCGAATAATACTTGTGGAACAGATTTGTCTTTAAAGTCATAGTTGCTTTGAAATTAACTTTTCAGTTTTGTGTTAGCCGGGACTGCTGTATTTTTCTCAAATTTTAAAGGATAATGTTTTTCAGAGAAAAGATAACCAATAAGTCCTGCGCAGGATTTTCAGTAAGTAATCTTAAGACCTATACCAAATTTCAGGATGTTAGATTTTATAGTTCCTGAGGAAAGGTATATTATAGCTCAGAAAAGTCAGTTTACGGCAATTCGCATTTAAAGATTTTATTTCAGTTTTTGACAATATTTCTATACCTCTAGTAACTAATGCTATCCATATCCATAATCCTTATTTTCTTCCTCGTGTTCCTGGAATAACTTCCCCTGCCATCTTAGCCTAGTAAACTTTTGCATTTCTTCTGATGCTGCCTGAGCTTTGTCTAGTTGGCTACTTCTGAGTGTTTTCAGTGTAAACGCACCTGGATGGAAGCCTAGTCTCTGCAGGCACTTAATCATACCAACATTTCCGCTATTGACCACTAGAGAGACATCACAAACAGCTATCTTCACAACTATCGATGACACAAATACTGTTTTTGGACAATGCATCCATTCAAGGTGATTGGCACTCTCATTTGTATTCTGTGTTCTCTTACGTAGACATTTTTTCAGCCGTTAATGATTAGCTAGGTACCTGAAAGTTGGTTTTACAACATCCAAAAGAGCACGTGGCAAAACATGTTTGTAAGTATATGGCTTTCCACCGGCCTCTACCTGACGATATTTACACAAAGATATGTCACAAAGGCAGTGTTGAGGATTATCATACGTGGAAAGTTTGTGATAGAATATTACCCACACGGCTTGCGCCATTGTTTGCACACTATGTAAGTTGCTGATGGCTTTCCCACAATATATTTGTAAAGTGTGAATTTCCGTGTATGTCAATCTGTTAAAACCTACCAGTGGCTTCCCATCTTCTAAAAACCACGTTGTAAACAAAGGAACAAGGAAAGGTAATCTATCTCACAGCTTTCTACACTCATCTGCAGCTCAATTCGGTTGTGTGAATGGCAAATTAACGCACAAAAAATGTCTAGCGTAGAGAAGGTGTGGATCGCAGCATGGAAGGAGTGGGCGTGGCAGGCGAAGACACCCAAACAAACATTTCTAAAACATATTTATAGCCAAAATGAGATTATGAAACTTAGCGATGTTATTCTTAAAGAAGCGGTGTAATAAATAACGGTATAAAAATATGAATTTTTTTGCAATTTTGCCCTGTATCTGACCATAAGTCATTTATCACTCTTGAAGGCTAGATGATAAAAATTCCTGTTCCGGAGAACAGTCGGCCGTTGACGAATCCACAGCAGCATCCATTCTTGATTTTCCTCGTCCAAATGAAACCGAAATCCACGCATGTCTTCATTCAGATCATCATAGATGTGAAAAACACAAGCTGAAAGATCCGGACTGTACAGAGGATGTTGCAGTGTTTCCCAACCAAAGTATAACGTTCTACCGATCGGCAGTACGGTGGCGGGCGTCATCGTGCAACGAGAGGATTCCTTCCAAAAGCATTCCTGGGCGTTTTGGCTTCATGTTGCGCCACGGTTTCTGTAAAAACTTCTCAATAGCGTTACGCAAAGACTGTGGTTACACGCTCGAAGAATTCTATGAGCAAAGGACCCCAGTAGTCGATGCAGATGGTTACCGTGACTTAACAGGAAATGGTGTGGACAAGTTTTGATTTCTTTGGCGGAAGAGATGTGGGATGCTTCTATTGACGGCTCTGCCGTTTTCCCTCGGACTGTGGGCATGCTGCCAGACGGAATCATCCTCCTGAACGATAACACGAGTCCCCAACTCGCCCATCGGTCAGTGGCTGCGCTTCACCAGTTTGGTTAGGAAATACTGCAACATTCTCCGTACAGCCCAGACATTTCACCATGTGAATTTCACATTTTTGACAACCTGAAGAGCGCGGGGTTAGCCGAGCGGACTAGGGCGCTGCAGTCGTAGAATGTGCGGCTCGTCCCGGGGGAGGTTCGAGTCCTCCCTCGGGCATGGGTGTGTGTATTTGTCCTTAGGATAATTTCGGTTAAGTAGTGTGTAAGCTTAGGGACTGATGACCTTAGCAGTTAAGTCACATAAGATTTCACACACATTTGCTCATTTGTTTGAACAACCTGAAGAAGGACATGCATCGTCGTCGGTATCAGTTGTGGGTCCATCGGCGGCCTTTCACGTTCTACGAAACAGAAATTGGTCGTCTCGTAGCTAGTGGGATAAGTGTCTCAAAGTGAGTGATGATTACTTTCGAATGGAACCATTCCATGGTCCCCTTGTGGCGGATGTTCTTTCCTCACTTGGCTGCCCCTTACACAGGTGAGGGTCGTCGTGAGAGTTAGTCCTAAGGCTTTAAACATCATCTCGATAAAAGCTGCGACCATGAAGCTTGATAAAACTGTCAGTCAGTCTCTACATACTCACTCATCAATACCGAGCATTTTTTCCGACCTTTGATGTTCGAAATCACTGATTATTCTCGTCATTTGAGGAAAGAGGAAGATGTGTGCGGGTGCCATGTGAGCAGAATATGCGACAAAAGTTTGGTAGCCAAAACAAGCAGCAAGAGATACTCTCGCCTGTTCAGAATGAGCTGGTGCCTTTTCATGACGCACAAAAATGACTTGTGGGCAGCTTTCTGGCAAGTCTTTATGTCGATGACCTGCAGAATCTCGTCAGGAGATTTCGGTAGTACACTCCCGTAGCGGTTCGCCCATCAGGAGCGTATCCTGTTAACAGCGTACCACAGCAAACCTAAATTACGCTCACTATCATCCTGTCTGGTGATGACGATTCCACATGGTTCCTCCACTTGCTTTATTCCTTTCACTCCTGCTCATAGTGATACATCAAGCACACGCCCGTGATGATTAGAAAATTCATCTGGATCGGTCTGACGAAGCTGCATCTTTTCAGCTGCTTAAAATTGTAGAGAGGAGTTTTTGACCGGAGATTTAACAGCAATCGATGTAAAACATAAAATGTTAGTGAACACTCTCGATTCCAACACATGTTTATTATAGTTAGTAAGCAGTTTCGGTCTATAATTTAGACCACCTTCAGAGAGTATGCACTGCCACACAGCACTAATACATATTCGGAGGGATTTATGGGCAGAGAAACGGTAACATAATTAAAAACATCTAGAATGGAAGCTACAATAATGACATAATAATATGTTAACAGAATATTCCGTCGGTTCTTGGTAGAACAACAATATAATAAATGAAAAATACCTTTTTGCTTTTGTTCTACAATATTACTTTCATTGTGTTACCCGGTTTTAGGCTTACAAAGCCATCTTCAGACATTTACTGAGTACTGTCACCAAAGAAGTTACAATGTTTGCAAACAACATTGGAAGAGAAGTAACACGTCTAGACTGAAGTAGAAACATACAATAGGTAACGTCTTTGACAGTGAGATGGTAATGCAATGAAAAAGTAAAAATTGAATAGTAAATAAAAAACAATGGAGTAGGCAGGAAAACCTTTAAAACAAAATAGGAACAGCATGCCTACATAACAGTTAATCTAATAAAATAAAATAAGGTTAGCACTAGACAAGGCTACATCAGGAGGTATGAAACATGGAGGGTGATACACAAACCAATTAAAAGAAGAGACGATTATCAATGTAACTACAGAATACATAAGGAACTTAAGCAACATCAATAAGATAAACAGGAATATATAAAAGCAGAAAAATGGAGGCGTTTGAGGGAACATACAGTAAATGCGATCTTTGAGAGTGCGGTGGTACTCATTTTAACATTAGCATTATATTCGAAACAGTGGCTATTTAATAGTTTGCTTTAAATAAATGAACAAAGCAAAATATGAACAATATTTGATGAGACCACTACAAGAGGTGTTAAACATGGACAGTAATACAAGTACCAGTTAGAAGAAAGCCTTAACTATTGATACTACAGTCTATATGGAATACAAACACAACTTAAATGCCACAAAAGAACTTGATGAATACAGTAAAATGGGAATATGTAGGAACAGACAGTGTGGTAATCAGTGAACAATAGATATGATTATGTGAAGTTTAGGAGAGGGGAAGTGTTGAGCTGCCTTTCGTTATTTCAAAGCAGATTATGATAGGATTTGCTGTGAGAAATCAGAATTCGAATCAAGAATAGCTGCCAACATGAGTAACTTAGAAGTAGATGTCCTTGGAGTAGTGAAGCAACTTAAATCACTTAATAAAGACAAGTCTTCTGGTAAAGACTGTATATCATTTTCACTCCTTTCAGAGTATGCTGATGCAATAGCTCCATACTTAACTATCATACACAACCGCTCTGTCGACGAAAGATCCGTACCCAGCGACTGGAAAACTGCGCAGATCGCACCAAATATTCGAGAAAAGTAGTATGAATAATCCACAAAATTACAGGTCCATATCTCCAACGTCATTAAGCAGTAGGGTTTTGGAACAGGAATTATCTTCGAACAATATGAATTGCCTCGAAGAAAACGGTCTATTGACTCACAGTCGACATGGGTTTAGAAAACATCGTTTCTATGAATAACAACTAGCTCTTCTCATACAAGGAGTGTTGAGTGCTACTGACGAGGGACTTCAGATTGATTCCGTATTTCTAGATTTCCAAAAGCTCTTAACACTGTACCACATAAACGGCTTTTAGTGAAATTGTATACTTATGGAACATCATCTCAGTTATGAGACTGAATTCATGATTTCCTGTCAGAGAGGTTACAATTCGTAGTAATTCACGGAAAGTCATCGAGTAAAACAGAAGTGAATTCTGGCGTTCCCTAACGTGGTGTTATACGAACTCTGCTGTTCCTTATCTATATAAACGATGTAGGAGACTGTCTGAACAAGGGTCATAGATTGTTTGCAGATGATACTGTCGTTTACCGTCTCGTAAACTCATAAGAAAATCAAAACAAATTGCAAAACGATTTATAAAAGGTATCGGAACGGTGCGTAAATTGTTACTTGACCGGAAATCATGAACAGGGTGAGGGCATACACATAAGTCCTAAAAGGAACGTGTTAAAGTTCGGTTACACGATAAAGCAGTGCACCTAAAGGTCTAAATTCGACTAAATACTTTGGAATTACAATCACGAAAACGTTAAATTGTAAAGAAATCACAGGAAATGTTGTGGGGAAGGCAAACCAAAGAGGTCGTTCTTTGGCAGAACACGTAGGAAATGTAACGGATCTACCGACGAGACTGCCTGCCTACACCACGCCTGTCTGTCCTCTTTTAGAGTACTGCTGCGCTGTCTGGGATCCAGACCAAATATGATTAACGCAGAACATCGAGCAAGTCCAAAGAAGAGCAACGCATTTAGTATTACCCCAAAATAGGGGAGAGAGTGTCACGGACATGATACAGGATTTGGGGTGGACAACATTGAAACAAAGGCGTTTTTCGTTGCGGCGGAATCCTCTCACGAAATATCAATCTCCAACCTTCTCCTCCGAATGCAAAATAATAATCATAATAAAATAGGGAAAACCAGAGCTCCAACGGAAAGATATAGCTGTTCGGTTTTTCTACGCGCTGTTCGAGATTGTAATAATGGGGAATTATTGTGAAGGTGGTTGGGTGAACCCTCTGCCAGGCACTTGAGTGTGATTTTCAGAGTGTAGTGTAGATATGTATGTATTTTTGGCGTGTATCCATTCTTATTCTAAATTCCAACGGTACCGGTTACTATAACATACCTCCCGTCGTAAGAGTACGATTTTGGCAATGATGTAATACCGTGATGGCAGAGCTTGTAGTATTGTTCTCAAGTAATGGTGCCTTATTCAGCTGTTAACCTCGTTCTCATTGATCTTGCACCGTCCACCGCCCCCAGCCGACATCATGAATATACATTCTTATATTGATATTATTGCAGCTTCTATTCTAGATTTTTCTAGTCACGATACATTTTACATTTGTACATAAGCCCTTGGTATATGTTTTATTACTGTATGGCAGTGCTTACGCACTGAAGATGATTTAAATTATCGACTGAAACCGGTTTCCAACTACACTCAGAAGCATAAATTATGGATAACGCTGATACATGGTGAAACAACGCTCTGGTGGGCGGTTTGCGGATTTAAATCACCTCGAGGTATGACCACGCGGTGCATTTGACCTGCGGTAGTCGCACGGTGGCGCTGACAGCAGTCCACATACGCATAGGTGTGTTGGTGCATATCAGAGTACGGTGCAGCGAATAAGTGTGCAGACGTTTTCAGACGTGCTAATGGTGACTGTGTGTTGAAAATGGCTCAAAGAACACATATTGATGCCTTTATGAGGGGTAGAATTCTAAGACGGCTGGAGGCTTCTCAAACACAGCTGGTAGCAGCATGGGCTCTCCGTGTGCCACAAAGTGTTATCTCAAGATTATAGCAACGATTCCAGCAGACAGGAAACGTGACCAGGCGCTACAGTACGGGACGTCCAAAGTGTACATTACCACAAGGAGACCGATATCTCACCATCAGTGCCCGCAGGCGGCCACGGAGTACTGCAGGTCGCCTTGCTCGGGACCTTACCGCAGCCAGTGGAACAGTTGTCTCCAGACACAGTCTACCGACGACTGAACAGACATGGTTTATTCACCTGGAGACCTGCAAAGTGCGTTCCACTGGCTCTTACACACAGGAGAGCACGTAAAGGCTGGTGTCAAGAACACAGTACATGGTCGTTGGAACAGTGGTCCCAGGTTATGCTCACGGACGAGTCCAGATATAATCTGAACAGTGATTCTCACCGGGTTTTCATCTGGCGTGAACCAGGAACCAGATACCAACCCCTTAATGTCCTTGAAAGGGAACTGTATGGAGGTCGTGGTTTGATGGCGTGGGGTAGGATTATGATTGGTGTACGTACATCCCAGCATGACTTTGACAGAGGAACTGTAACAGGTCCAGTGTATCGGGACGTCATGTTGCACGAGTAATGTCCCCCTTCTCAGGGATGCAGTGGGTCGCACCTTCCTCCTGATGGATGATAACGCACGACCCCACCGAGCTGCCATTGTGGAGGAGTACCTTGAAAGAGAATTGAGTGGCTTGCCTGTTCTCCAGACCTAAACCCCATCGAGCATGTCTGGGATGCTCTCGGTTGGCGTATCGCTACGACAGGCACTGGTGCAAGAATGGGAGGCTCTACCCCAGCAGCTGCTCGACCACCTAATCCAGAGTATGCCAACCCATTGTGCGGCCTGTGTACGTGCGCATGGTGATCATATCCCATATTGATGTCGGGGTACGTGCGCAGGAAACAGTGGCGTTTCGTAGCTCATGTGTTTCGGGACGCTTTTCTCAACTTATCACCAATACCGTGGACCTTCAGATCTGTGTCGTGTGTGCTCCCAATGTGCCTATGCTGTTAGCTCCAGTTTTGTGTAGTGCCACGTTGTGTGGCACCACGTTCTGCAATTATCGTTAATTTATGAGCATGAGTGTATAATAAACGTGTGTTGCGCTGGAGATCGTTTTAAAGAGTCCTAATATTACCGCTGTGGACTCGATGCGGCTGGCGTTTTGACTGGGTGTCATTAGCCGCGGAACACAGTGGGCGGCCACCTTTGTGTTGCTTGCAGTGTCGTTCGTGATGTCCAAACTGAAGCATTTCTTCCACCACTGCCTCGAATCTGATACGGTGGTTCTCTTGCAGTTACCGGTTCCTCACAGACATACGGTTTTCCACTATGTTTTTCACCATTGAGAGTTTACTGACCACACTGGGAGCGTCTACGCAATATGTGCGTCACATTTCTGTGCATTCTTATAGTACATTTCCACCAAGTCAACACGGATTTTTGGAGGGTTGTTTTCCTTCGAATGGTCAAAACGAATTACTGCACGTTACTTTATCAGTGCTCTGAGCCACTATCCTTTGTCTTCTCTAACGGCATGCTGCAGCACTGTGGTGCAGGGAAAATGTTCAAATGTGTGTGAAATCTTATGGGTCTTAACTGCTAGGGTCATCAGTCCGTAAGCTTACACACTACTTATGAAACGTCCCCTTTAAAAAATTTATACAAGACTGTGCTTAAACTGACACACAATATTTTGTTAGCGCAACGCAATCTGACTTTCAATAATCCCTACAAAAGAATGGGCCCTGACTAACATTAAATTATACCTTTCACAAATCACTTACCTCACAAAAATCTTCGCTACTCAAGCTACTGCAATACACCAAGCGCCACTACTGCCAGCTAAATAAAAGATTCAAACTACTGAAGGCACTAACTACTGATAGGCATAGTTAGCAAATGAAAGATTTTGATAGAGAACAAACAATGTATTTACCTCAATAGTCATAATATATATATAGCAGTTCTTGACAAATTTCAAAACTCCGCCATCTCTCTCCCCACATCCACCACTGCTGGCGGCTCACCTCCAACTGCGCAACGCTACGCGCTGTTCACAGCCAGCTGCCTAACACTACAGTGGCGAGTATTACAACAATGCAAAGCAGCCACAGACTGCACACAGCACAGCCAGTGATTTTCATACAGAGGTGGCGTTACCAATAAAAAACCTAAACAGCCTACTTATATAGCCCCCATGCTACCCACAAAAAATTTTACAAATTTTTTTGGGCACTGGCCAATACATATTTGTTAAAATTTTTTTCACAATCGTAATTATAATAACAAAGAAATCAAATGCACACACTTATTGATACAATGTTAGTCAAAAGCTAAAATTTTCTCACAGTCCATAAAGACAGTCCTGATCATTCATCACATTGCAGTGTTTTTCTCAAAGTCTGAGCAGGAAAAGAAAATGCACACGGAAGTAGTGGATTTCCATGCAATCTTGAAGAAGTAGCGTTGTCCTTCTAACGGAAAGACAGTGCTGACTCTTGACATGCTGACAGGTAATGGGCCACAACAGAGCAAACCCACAACGGAGTCAGTCGAAGTTTTGAAGAGTATTGGTGGGTAGGTCATCACAGAGCAGGCCCACTGTAGTTCTGGTAGAGATTACGGTATTGGTGGGCCACCAGAGGCGCAGACCCACTGCAGTCCTTGTAGAAATAATGGTACTGGTGAGTCAGCAAAGGCGCAGACCCACTGCAGTCCTTGTAGAGATAATGGTACTGGTGGGCCACCAGAGATGCAGACCCACTGCAGTCCTTGTAGAGATGGCCAGCAGCCATCTGTTGTGACTGTGCAGGTGTACAATCACCATGGAAGATTCTTGCGGAGAATATAGCAAGTCCATAAACCACCACTTGTGCACGCACAGAAAAATTTTTTTTTTGAAATGTCCTTAGAACCAGCAATGCTGTTATCCAGTCCCTTGCTGAATTATTAATACACGTGCAAACACTAACAGTCCCTACTTCTCACATATTGTCCATATACTATGACCAACAGAAATGTGTACAGTGAAATGTAACTTACAAGTTACTTAATTTGATGACCTGGTGTCAATTACAATTTTATAACTTAAAAATACAATTACAAAGGTACAAAATACATCATTAAAGAACATAAAAATACAGAGAACATTTGTAATACAGGCTTTACAAAAGAATCGAAATAACGTATACGTCAGTGTTACAGGAATTATGACATGAGTACGTACATAAAAGATCAGAATAACTTTCGAAACATCAACTTCACACATGAGCATTAAAAAAAAACAGAATAAATAATGTCTAAACATCTTTACAAAGAAAATAACATATTATCAAAAAAATTCTACAACATAACTCTTATTAGCTAAACACATAAAGACAGGAAAAACACAAATATACAAGAGTACACAAACACATACCAGAATAACACAGGGGGAAAGACAGGGTATGTTTTACTGCAGTAATTTGCAAACAAAACTTTCTTTACTTCTTGGAGATCTCCCTTCATTCTTCATTATTTCCAAAAAGTCCTATCTATACCTGCTTTCTGTAGTTTTTTTGTATGACTTCTCAATGCATTTCTTCCAATTCATCACAACTCATTCTCTTATATAGTCTACCCCCTCTTAAGCTAACTTAAATCTACTGAGCTCAGTTGCCAAACTAAGGGACGAGGCAATGCAGCAGCACAAAACAATTAATATAAACAGCAATGACCAAAAAATGGAAAATTGCAAAGCAAGCTACAGGAAATCTAAATTACCAAGCAATGCAACGTTACAACTAATATGAGCCAATGTGCAGCAACAAGAAAAATAAATCAGTAGTAAAACTAGCTTAACAGAGTAATACAAAGTTAAATTCATTAACACTATGCCTGGCAAACAGCAGCAGCAAATAAAATTTAAACCTAGACCTCAAGCAGAAAAAAATATTACACTAAAAATGGCCATGTCTAATACCTATGTCACATCTTAACACTAGAGTGATGCATCACAATTTATTCTAGAAAAGAAATTACCAAGTACTTGAAAAGAAAATTATGAATGCAGTTCCTGTGAAGGTAAATGTCTTGTTGTGCTCCCTCATTTTTTTTTAAAAAATTATTATTTACTCGATCTGTAGACAGAAAATATTTATATTAATACATCTATAAAATTTTAATTTTACCAATGCTGCAGTGCAGCTAGAAACTAGATATCAAACAAAATGAGTTTATAAATACATAAAGCAAGCCATATGGCATTTCTCTCAATTAGCAAGACAATAGCCGTGATATGTTTCTCATCGTTTCATTAGGCATTTTAGTAAATATCATAAATTAAGAGCTCCATAGTGTAATCATATGTTTTCCAGGTCGACCGTGTCGTTTTTGCGATGCTCTCTACAAAGGAACGTCAATAGCGAGGATAATGGCCTCCCTTTTTTTTTTTCTCCACCTGCGCCTCTGGCACACACTAATGACTTCTTTCCAGGCGACTGTCGCCCATCTGGGTGCCCATGACGCATTACGTGCAGGTGGTCACTTAACTTTCTTACGGAAATATTTACGACAGCAGTTTCCGCTACAGTGACAGTCTCATAAAAAAATATTTCACAAGTCAAGAATTAGTGTTGCAAATCTGTAGAAACAAAATCCTATAAATATAAGTGTCCAAAAAAATATTCGTCAGCATTGTGATACAGTCACGCATTTACACACATTTCATAACTCTTAAAGTATGATTCTTGGTTTCCAACATACTTCTTCACAAGTCAGAGTCCCTAACACTACTCATTACTCCTTACCTTATTACACATATATATATTCGTCGACACGTCAATCTTGCTACGACACTTCAATATTTCATCATAATTAATACACAGCATAATCAAATTCCTCATATAGCATCAGCTTATTGATGACAAACATAACTCAGCAGCATAATACACATTGTCGTCGTAAAAATAACATCATAACACCTCAGTCAACTCTCAAAATCGTCGTAGCTTTCTGCAATAATTTCAAATCCTAAAAAAAATATTCTCTCCTCATTTCAATAGTGTCATCTACCTCAAACGTATTTTAAAATCATGCTCCCTTACCAAATACATCATTCAAAGCTCTTATAGTATCACAATGGTTCCAAAAAAATATGAACAGTTCACAAAGTACAGACAAAATACAATTTCATAAGTGTGAAGTTATCCAACTGTGTAATTACGTAAACATCTGTCACTGATGCAGTAAAATAAATGTTTATTTCTCTGTTAAATAATCAGATAGCTGTTTAATTCTGTGTTAGAGAAATATGGTACTGATGTGTAAAGTTGTATAAGCAAATACCATATTAGCTAGGGCTCCTTGTGCTTGCCAAACACATGGTACACAAAGTAAGCGTGTACCCCCCTGAGGATTAATGTAATTATAACCTCAGGTGTTACAGATTACAGAAACGGAATGAAATGTATCACGGAAAACCTTTATATCATTGTACTTCAAATAACTTTGAAAAATAAATGTTTTAAGTACAAAATTAATCACTCAAATACGTGTCCTATAGCGCTAAATGTGCGTCTTGCTGTAAGATAATTCTGTGCAAGTGTCGTAATTATTGTCCTCCGAAAGCTAAGTTCTGCAGAAGTCAATGCACTTACCTGATGATAAACAAAAGTGAAATGCTTCGAGTATATCTTAGTTATTACGCTTATTGTTGTGATGAAGAAAGTATTGTGCTGTAACGTATTGTTGTGCTACGGAAAAGGCTGTCTCATTGTAGCTATACCACAAAAGTTACTACTAAAACCTGTTTTACTTTCCAGAAGAATTCAGAAAAATTGTGCAGATATAAAACAGATACACCGCAAAAGCAACATTGTAAATTGTCACTCATTAGTAGCGTCGTGATAAAAATCGTGTAGCTGTCACATAAACTAACCTCTGTGTCATCTGGTATCTCTCAGAAAGCACTTTAAATTCAGAATGTATTTTCAAATAAACCAAAATGTTGCATTAAAATCTCATTAGCAGTACTGGTAAATGTTCTAAGTATGTGAGCCTTATAGTCGTCACGTAATCGGCAACTAACAAGCAAGAATGTACAAATACAACACTGTGTCGTCTGTTCACTATAACAATGCATTCGTAATTTCTGTTTAAAAATGTTCCCTAGGTTCTAGACTGGATATTTAACTTCAAACATTGTTGCATGTTAACAGTTTCTTAAGTCTGACAAAGCATACTAGAAATGTGAAGTGAAAAGTTTTATGGCAAAGACGAAGTTAAAAAGCAGATTATCTTTCAATAAACGGTTTTACATGTGAAATGTGGTGTAAACCTTTACTCTTCCTAGTACGCAGAGTTTCAACTTCAACGCAATTATCATGTGGTATACGTCGGTAAAAAATACTGGAATTTTTCTCAAGGTTAGCGTCTATGTTAATTTTCCCTGAGCCAGCGCGCGCACGTGGCTGCCTCCGGTGCGAGTCATTGTCTGTTTCTTTGTTGGCGCGCGTCGTTACTGGGATTAGGAGACCTAACTTCTACAAATTCGCCTTGCCAAGAGGGCCCAGCTCTGTTTGAATCCCGCCAGTTCTGATGCAATTCAGGTCTGTCGTTACGATCATATCGTCTGTCGTCATGTCGGTAGATTCCATAGTTTCTTTCTTGTCGGTCAAGTGGTGGAGAATTTCTCCCTGAATTTTCATTACACGGTGGACCGTTGCGTCTGAAGTTATTCTGTCTCCCGTGATAATAGTAGTTCTGGTTACCATTTTGTCTGTTTCTATGATTGTCTCTGTCATATTCATTACTTCGGAAATGCTATCTTTCCCTGTAACTATTACTCTGCCAATGTTTGTCATATGGGTGGTGTCTATTTTGGTCACGATTTGCGTTGTAAGAATAGCCTTGTCGTGTCCAGTTATTGTTTCTGTCGTCACGGAATTGTGACGTATGTGTCCTGTAGTGATTGTTTTCCTGTTTTCGCATCCAGCGACTGTCTGTGTCAATTTCTAATTCTTGTAGGAGTACCTGAAAAGCTTCAATGTCGTCTTTGCAACGTCCTGCTAAAATAATATGTCGTAAATGTTCAGGCAATTTGATTAAGCAAATGCGGATGAGTTCTGAGGGGCTTTATGGGTTTGACAGGTACTGATTCTTATGCAACATGTCTTCAAAATATTTCACAAGACTGGAAAATTCAGATTGTTCGAAATGATTCATCATTATGATGCTATGTTTTACTCGGTCTTGTGTAGCTTGAGACCAATATGCTGAGAGGATGGCATGATAAAATTCTCCTTCACTGTGACAATCGTGAATGACCGATCGCATTCTTACAGCTGGTTCATTCTCCAAGTAGCCACACATAAATTCTAATCTGTGCTGCAATGACCAGTTGGGAGGAAAACAATGAGAGAATTGATGGAGCCACGCTTGTGGATGAATGTCGTTGCCAGAATTCTTAAACGTTTTGAATTTACGTGTAGTAATGAACAGCTTATAGTCAAAATCATTGTGTCGGCGAGTCGCATGTCGGTCATTGTTACGTCGTGTCGGCGGTTCAATCTCAAAATTCGGTGCACATTGCCAATTTCTTTCATAATTTCCGAAATGCGCTGTGTTATTATTTTGCGGCTATTCCGTATTTCTATGTCCCTCTTCCCGTATTGGGGCGCGAGTGTCCTCTGAAATACGTAATTCTTGTACTACTTGTGCCAACTGATCTTGCACTTCCCGGATTTCACTTTTGTACTGTGTATTGATTTGATTTTGATTTTGTTTGAATTTTCCAATTTGTTCATACTCTTCAGTGTCAGTGAAGACTACAGGTGTCATTCAGATCATCATCTACCTTTGTAGATAAGTTAGTGAACTGATCTGAAAGTTCGGCTACTTTATCCGATAATGAAATTATTTCCTCTGTGTGTTTTTCTGAACCAAGTTTCAGAGTATTTACTGTGTCCTTTAAATTTTCCTGAGTTTTTGCAAGTTGCATAACCGAATCGGTAGATGCAACTGAGTCAATTTTAGCTTGCAGGGTGTCGTGATTTTCATGAACAATAGATTGCAGTTCTTTTATGGCTGCTTCGTGATTCTGTAATGTATTTTCATGCCGCGAAAAAATAGGTTGAAAATGCTCACAAATTTGAGTTTTTACGTCATTACAGACTTTTTGACATTTCGATTCAATGTTATGTAACTCAGTAGTTAAATCTTCACGTGTTTGTTCAAGAGTTTGTTCCAATGAGTCTAACTTTTTAAGATTTTGTTCCATTGTGTCTAACTGTTGCTGTGTTTGTCTCTGATTTTGTTCCATTGTGTCTAACTTTTCAAGCTTTTGCCCCATTTGTTGCATTAATTGTAATAACAATGCACTGGTGTCTGAAACATGTTCCTCAGTGCTTTTCGGCAGTGAATTTGCACCGGCAACATTCACATTTTGACAAGCGGAAAATGTGTCTTGACTCATTTGAGAAAACGGTGAGAACCCAAAACCTGAGTCTACAATATTTGCAAAATTGTGTCCTGTCATTCCCGACTCCTGAGGCGAGCTGTTGCTGACCGATCGATCGGTAATGCTTCCCTCTGCACTAATCGTTTCACTGTCCACGCCATTGTTTGACGACCACTCCATTTCCCTATGCACAGTTACCAAATTACTACTTTGAATGTCTGTTAATTCATTACACAGTGGTGCTGGCACTATTATTTCTCAGTTTACTTTGGAGCCTAGTGTTACGTTTTTCACACGCCATTATTGTCACAGTATTTCACACGACAACACAGAAAAACACAATTTGAAGACTAAAAATAAGAGAACACATTAACATAACACTGAAAATAATATCTAGTTAATTGCAGCTGCGAAATACTTGGTGCAAATCTACATGCATGCCACAACTGTTTTACTGTACAACAATGAAAGACTGCAACTACAAAGGAAATTCTCTCTATACTTACGCGCTAGCAATAAACAAAATCTACACTAATTACACAAACTACAAGAAAAAAATCAGAAGATTCCAGTGAGGTATCCTAGGCTAAGGGTCGCCATATGAAACGTCCCCTTTCAATAATTTTACAAGACTGTGCTTAAACTGACACACAATATTTTGTTAGCGCAACGCAATCTGACTTTCAATAATCCCTACAAAAGAATGGGCCCTGACTAACATTAAATTATACCTTTCACAAATCACTTACCTCACAAAAATCTTCGCTACTCAAGCTACTGCAATACACCAAGCGCCACTACTGCCAGCTAAATAAAAGATTCAAACTACTGAAGGCACTAACTACTGATAGGCATAGTTAGCAAATGAAAGATTTTGATAGAGAACAAACAATGTATTTACCTCAATAGTCATAATACATATATAGCAGTTCATGACAAATTTCAAATCTCCGCCATCTCTCTCCCCACATCCACCACTGCTGGCGGCTCACCTCCAACTGCGCAACGCTACGCGCTGTTCACAGCCAGCTGCCTAACACTACATTGGCGAGTATTACAACAATGCAAAGCAGCCACAGACTGCACACAGCACAGCCAGTGATTTTCATACAGAGGTGGCGTTACCAATAAAAAAACCTAAACAGCCTACTTACACTTAACCTAAATTATCCTAAGGACAAACACACACACCAGTGCCCGAGGGAGGACTCGGACCTCCGCCGGGTGCAGGGAGATCCGAAGTGTGTGAAAAGTACAGTCGTGCACCTGCATACAAACAACAAAATGAATAAAATATAAAAATAAAAATTCGTAATATAGGCTTTTAGCTCATAATCAAAACGCCTGGACTACACGACATTCCGTCAGAAATACTGATAGCCTTGGGAAAACCAACAATGACAAAACCCTCCCACCTGGTGAGCAGGATGTGTGAGCCAGACGAAATACACTCTGACTTCAAGAAGAATATAATTCCAAATCAAAAGAAAGCAGGTGCTGACAGATGTAAATATTACTGAACTATCAGTTCAATACGTCATGTTTGCAAAATACTAACAGGAATTCTTTGCAGAAAGGTGGAAAAACTGTCAGAAGCCGACCTTGGGGTGGATCAGTTTGGAATCCGGAGAAATGTAGGAACACGCGAGGCTATATTGACTCTACGGCTTATATAAGAATATAGGTTAAGGTAAGACAAACCTACGTTTATAGCATTTGTAGGCATAAAGATAGCTTTTGACTATGCTGACTGGAATACTCTCTGCGAAATTGTCAACGTTGTGGTTGTTGTTGTTGTTTTCTTCAGTCCTGAGACCGGTTTGATGCAGCTCTCCATGCTACTCTATGCTGTGCAAGCTTCTTCATCTCCCACTACCTACGGCAACCTACATCCTTCTGAATCTGCTTGGTGTATTCATCTCTTGGTCTTCCTCTACAATTTTTACCCTCCACGCAGCCCTCCAATACTAAATTGGTGTTCCCTTGATGCCTCAGAACATGGCCTACCAATCGATCCCTTCTTCTAGTCAAGTTTTGCCACACCCTCCTCTTCTCCCCAATCCTATTCAATACTTCCTCATTAGTTATGTGATCTACCCATCTAATCTTCAGCATTCTTCTGTAGCACCACATTTCGAAAGCCTCTATTCTCTTCTTGTCTAAACTGTTTATCGTCCATGTTTCACTTCCATTCATGGCTACACTCCATACAAATACTTTCAGAAACCACTTCCTGACACTTAAATCTATACTCAGTGTTAACAAATTTCCTTCTTCAGAAACGCTTTCCTTACCATTGCCAGTCTACATTTTATATCCTCTCTACTTCGACCATCATCAATTATTTTGCTCCCAAAATAGCAAAACTCCTTTACTACTTTAAGTGTCACATTTCCTAATCTAATACCCTCAGCATCACCCGACTTAATTCGACTACATTCCATTATCCTCGTTTTGCTTTTGTTGATATTCATGTTATATCCTCCTCTCAAGACCCTGTCCATTCCGTTCAACTGCTCTTCTAAGTCCTTTGCTGTCTCTGGCAGAATTACAATGTCATCGGCGAACCGCAAAGTTTTTATTTCTTCCCCATGGATTTTAATACCTACTTCGAATTTTTCTTTTGTTTCGTTCATTGCTTGCTCAATATACAGACTGAATAACATCGGGGAGAGGCTACAACGCTGTGTCACTCCCTTCCCAAGCACTGCTTCCCTTTCATGACCCTCAACTCTTATAACTGCCATTTGGTTTCTATACAAATTGTAAATAGCCTTTCGCTCCCTGTATTTTACCCCTGCCACCTTCAGAATTTGAAGGGGAGTATTCCAGTCAACATTGTCAACATTGTCAACATTGTCTACAAGTGCTAGAAACGTAGGTTTGCCTTTCCTTAATCTAGCTTCTAAGATGAGTCGTAGGGTTAGTATTGTCTCACGTGTTCCAATATTTCTACGGAATCCAAGCTGATCTTCCCCGAGGTTGGCTTCTACTAGTTTTTCCATTAATCTGTAAATAATTCGCGTTAGTATTTTGCAGCCGTGGTTTATTAAACTGATAGTTCGCTAATTTTCACATCTGTCAACACCTGCTTTCTTTGGGATAGGAGTTATTATATCCTTCCTGAAGTCTGAGGGTATTTCGCCTGTCTCATACATCTTGCTCACCAGATGGAAGAGTTTTATCAGGACCGGCTCTCCCAAGGCTGTCAGTAGTTCTAATGGAATGTTATCTACTCCCAGGGCCTTGTTTCGACCCAGGTCTTTCAGTGCTCTGTCAAACTCTTCACGCAGTATCGTATCTCCTATTTGATCTTCAACTACATCCTATTCCATTTCCATAATACTGTCCTCACGTACATCACCCTTGTATAGACCCTCTATATACTCCTTCCACCTTTCTGCTTTCCCTTCTTTGCTTAGAACTGGGTTTCCATCTGAGCTCTTGATATTCATGCAAGTGGTACTCTTTTCTCCAAAGGTCTCTTTAATTTTCCTGTAGACGGTATCTATCTTACCCCTAGTGAGATAAGCCTCTACATCCTTACATTTGTCCTCTAGCCATCCCTGCTTACCCATTTTGCACTTCCTGTCGATCTCATTTTTGAGACATTTGTATTCGTTCTTGCCTGCTCCATTTACTGAATTTTTATATGTTCTCCTCTCTTCAATTAAATTCAATATTTGTTCTGTAGCCCAAGGATTTCTACTAGCCCTCGTCCTTTTACCTACTTGATCCCTTGTTGCCTTCACTACTTCATCTCTCAAAGCTACCCATTCTTCTTCTACTGTATTTCTTTCCCCCATTCCTGTCAATTGTTCCCTTATGCTCTCCCTGAAACTCTGTACAACCTCTGGTTTAGTCACTTTATCCAGGTGCCATCTCCTTAAATTTCCAACTTTTTGCAGTTTCTTCAGTTTTAATCTACAGTTCATAACCAATAGATTGTGTTCAGAGTCCACATCTGCCCCTGGAAAAGTCTTACAATTTAAAACCTGGTTTCTAAATCTCTGTCTTACCATTATATAATCTATCTGGAACCTGTCAATAACTCCTGGCTTTTTCCATGTATACAACCTACATTTATGATTCTTGAACCAAGTTTTGGCTATGATTAAGTTGTGCTCTGTGCAAAATTCTACCAGGCGGGTTCCTCTTTCATTTCTTTCCCCCAATCCATATTTACCTACTACGTTTCCTCCTCTCCCTTTTCCTACTACCGATTTCCAGAGACCCATGACTATTAAATTTTCGTCTCCCATCAGTATCTGAATAATTTCTTTTATTTCAACATACATTTCTTCTTCATCATCTGCAGAGTAGTTGGCATATAAACTTGTACTACTGTAGTAGGCGTGGGCTTCGTGTCTATCTTGGCTACAATAATGCGTTCACTATGCTGTTTGTAGTAGCTTACCCGCACTCCTATTTTTTTGAATTCATTATTAAACCTACTCGTGCATTACCCCTATTTAAATTTGTATTTATAACCCTTTACTCACCTGACCAAAGTCTTGTTCCTCCTGCCACAGAACTTCACTAATTTCCACTATAGCTAACTTGAAAATATCCATTTCCTTTTTTTAAATTTTCTAATCTATCTGCCCGATTAAGGGATCTGACATTCCACGCTCCGATCCGTAGAACGCCAGTTTTCTTTCTCCTGATAACGACATCCTCCTGAGTAGTCCCCGCCTGAAGATCCGAATGGGGGACTATTTTACCTCCGGAATATTTTACCCAAGAGGACGCCATCATCATTAACCATACAGTAAAGCTGCATGCCCTCGGGAAAAATTACGGCTGTAGTTTCCCATTGCTTTCAACCGTTCGCAGTACCAGCACAGCAAGGCCGTTTTGGTTAGTGTTGCAAGGCCAGATCAGTCAATCATCCAGGCTGTTGCCCCTGCAACTACTGAAAAGGCTGCTGCCCCTCTTCAGGAACCACATGTTTGTCTGGCCTCTCAACAGAAACTCCTCCGTTGTGGTTGCACCTACGGTACGGCTATCTGTATCGCTGAGGCACGCAAGCCTCCCCACCAACGGCAATGTCCAAGGTTGATGGGGGGATTTTCAATGTAGCAAGAGTAAAATACAGGGAGCGAAACCCTATTTACAACTTGTGCAAACATCAAGAGTCGGGGGGTATGAAAGGGAGGCAGTGGTTGAGAAACAAGTGAGACGTGGTGGTAGTCTTTCCCCGATATTATTCACTCTATACAGTGATCAAGTAGTAAAAGAAACCAGAGAAAAATTTCAAGAAGGAATTAAAGTTCAGACGAAGTAACAAAAACTTTGAGGTTTGCTGATGATGTAATACTGTGACAGACATCAAGAGACTTGGAAGAGCAGTTGAACCGAATCAACAGTGTCTTGAAAGAAGGAAATAAGATGAGCAGTAATAAAAGCAAGATAAAGATGATAGGATGTTGTCGAATTAAACTAGGGGATGCTGACGGAATTAGATTAAAACCAGAGAGTAGAAGCAGTAATTCAGTTTTGTTATTTGGGCAAAAAAACGACAGAAGATGGCCGAAGTAGAGAGATATTAAATGTGGGCTGTATGGTGTATCAGTGTATGCAATACTCCAAGTTTGGTGCGACAAATTGATATTGTGGGGAAAGGCATATACCGTCTGCGACAATCGGACGTTCCGTGCTACGAACGCTTCTCTGTGTCTTACCGAACCAAAGATTTTGTTTTAGGAACTCTTTATGAAGAAACTGGTGAGATCAGACGTGTGAGAGAAGGACAGATATCTTATTGCTGCGTGACGCCTTTACGGTATATAGTAAATGTTTAAATAGGTTTTTCCTCAAAATTAAATCCAATAACTAACAGCAAGTATTCAAGGTGCGTATATCTCCATATCGAAATTAGTTAATTGTCACGGTACAGACATTACGAGACATAGATCGAGGTGAAGTTTGGAACGATAGTGCGAACCTGCACTTTCCACAGTCATAATTCGTCGAGAGATTATGTCCGAATTAATAAACTTTAATTTGCTAAGTTGTTGGACTTATCATCCAGACTGTCAAATAACATACCATACAGTTCGCCCGAACGATCTGGGTAGCGAGTAAAGGTCTTAGAGATTTCAGGTGGAGCAGATAACGACGACGAATTTCCGCGAGATGGCTGCTGCAGCATGCAACTCTTGTTCTTCTGTGGTGTTTAGAACGAATTATTTGTATTTTCCAGGTTTTCAGGAGAGTAAAGATAAAAGGAAATAAGGAACTAAGCTAACCAACTGAAACAAATAACTAAACCTATAATTAAAATAAATTCACACATAAAGAATACTTATTTATAATAATAAATAAATAAAGAATATTATTAATTAACTAATCAAAAATAGTTTATTAAAGCTCACAAAAGCAAGGAAAGCGTTTCTGAAAAAGAGAAATTTGTTACTATCGAATATTGGTTTAACTGTTGGAAAGTATTTTTTTTCTGAAAGTATTTATGGAAGTGAAATATGAACATTGAAGAATTAGGACAAGAAGAGAATAGAACCTTTTCAGATGTGGTGCTTCAGAAGAAATCTGTAGATTAGATGTAGTCATCACATAACTAATGAGTAGGTATTGAATAGACTTGTGGAGAAAAGAAATTTGTGACACAAAATGACTAGAAGAAGGGATCGGGTGATTGGACACATCAAGAGATCACCATGAATACTGTAAGTAGTTTCAGAAGCATATAACTTCTAGTAGTTATTCGGAGATGAAGAGACTTGCAAAGGATAGGGCAGCATGAAGAGCTGCATCAAAGCAATCTTCGGACAGCAGACCACAACAACAACAACAAGATTCAAAGCTTTATAAACACGCTTCGTAAAAGTGACTGGATTTACCTTGCAGATGGCATATCTGAACGAATATCAGAAACAGACGACCAGTACCAAATCTACACATTTTATTACGTCAGTTTCTTCAGCAAAAAATGGTTCAAATGGCTCTGAGCACTATGGGACTCAACTGCTGAGGTCATTAGTCCCCTAGAACTTAGAACTAGTTAAACCTAACTAACCTAAGGACATCACAAACATCCATGCCCGAGGCAGGATTCGAACCTGCGACCGTAGCGGTCTTGCGGTTCCAGACTGCAGCGCCTTTAACCGCACGGCCACTTCGGCCGGCTTCAGCAAAAAGGACGCTGATAAAAGTACGCTACATATTTATGAAGATCCGTTTATTCAGCTGCAATATTTAAATCAGTCAGGGAAGAGCTCCGATGTTCCCTGAACCTTATCTTTCCTGAGAACACTCGTGAGCCCTGGCGCTTCGCGCGGAGGGCAATATTTGTTTCTACTGGAGGCGAGAAGGAGTTGTGTTCTGGAAGCCCCGGCGTCTGCAGAGCACTTAAAATGCAAACCTGTTTTGTTCCGCGCTGCGCTCGTCATTCCGCAAGCGGGAGACGCCACTTGCTAATTCTCTTCCCTAAATTATTCGTGTTTGTTTGCTCGCAACAGCATGTAGACAGAAAGCCTCACCGGCTTTACGTGCATGACTCCTTTACTTCTAGCTATCTTCTTTGTTTTTATTTTATACTTCTAGGGCATGACATCATCTGAGCTATGAATTCATAGCGGGTAACTAAGAAAATTTTCTCACGATATTTTCCGGAATCTTAAGACTCATTGGGCTCGGTACCACTAAATTGAAGGAATGTCACCCTTCTGTACTTCATTGTGATCAACGCATATTTATTTTATTTAGCGTATGGCGCTACACACATGGTTTACACTTACTACATTATGAAATTATATGATAAAGTACACTATAAAGTACATAAGTGAAGGATACATATTCAGATAAAATATAATACATAAACACAATAAAAAGTAACATCACAGCAGATATTTTACGTTACACAAGTCTTCCAATTCTGACGTCTAAATTGGCCATCCATTCGAGGTAGGATGGTGTGGCGTTGAAGAAGACAGCCCGACTACCCTGGTAGGCTCTTAATTAACAGTCCTGGGCAATGTGCTGTATTGTTTGATTAGGTGCCCCACAGTCACAGCTAGGGCTGGGAAGCTTCCCCACTTGTGTAGATTGTGTGTACATAGTACATGTCCTGTTCGGATTCTGTTTAGGCTTTTCCATAGCTGTCGTGGAAGTTCAAAGCCCTTAGGTTTCTCTGATGGACAGATAAGATCACGGTTGTCAGGGGAAAAACTATCACTCCAACTCTCGTGCCATTTAGTATCCATGCTGAAGTTGGCAACTGACAGTTGTAGGGCCAGTCTTAAAGGGGTATTTGTGGAGCAGAGTCGTGTTCTTTCCGAAGCTGGCCGGCCGAAGTGGCCGTGCGGTTAAAGGCGCTGCAGTCTGGAACCGCGCGACTGCTACGGTCGCAGGTTCGAATCCTGCCTCGGGCATGGATGTTTGTGATGTCCTTAGGTTAGTTAGGTTTAACTAGTTCTAAGTTCTAGGGGACTAATGGCCTCACAAGTTGAGTCGCATAGTGCTCAGAGCCATTTGAACCATTTTTTTTTTCCGAAGTTGGGACATCTTCATGGATTGGAAGTAGGGGGTTATTCATTATTTTTGTGTATTCCTTCATCAGAGCTTCCTGTCTTCGCAGGGAGGCTGGAGCTATATGACTAAGTGTTGGAAGCCAATATAGTGGGGTAGTCTTTATGCATCCAGTTATGGTTCTCATAGCAGCATGCTTGCTGGTTATCCACGCTGGTTCACAGTACTCGGCTGCAGAGTACACTAAGGCGAGTGCAAAGGTTCGTAGTGTATCTGCTGCTGCTCCACAGTTAGTGCTGCAGACCCTCTGAATGAGGTTGTTCCGTGAGCTTATTTTATTGGATACATTTTCTAGGTGTCTTTTGAAGGATAATGTCCTATCTAGAGTGATTCCCAGGTACTTTGGATATGGCTGATGTCGCAGTTGACTGTTATTCATATGAACCTTCAGCTCATATCCCGCCATTCTGTTGTTCGAACGAAAACAGCTGACTTCAGTCTTGGTGGTATTTGGTATTAGCCTCCATTTGGTGAAATACTCATGCATTTTGTTGAGGTCAGTTGTGAGGATGTTTTCAGTGTCTTCAAACTGCTTGCTTTGGTTAGGTAGGGCCATATCATCAGGATAGCTGAACTTCCTTGAGATGGTTTCAGGCAGGTCAGAGATGTAAAGATTAAAGAGAATTGGCGCTAAAACTGATCCTTGAGGCGGTCCATTGTTCAGTTTCTTCTGTTTGCTTATGTCATTCCCCTGTATCACCTGGAAGTATCTATCCGAAAGCATGTTCTTTATAAGTCTCAGTGTCATATGGCAGGGGATTACTTTTATCAGTTTGTGTAGTTCTCCCTTCCATACAGTGTGATAGGCAGCTGTTAGGTCTATGAAAGCAGTCTTTTTTTGTTTTTGAAAACCTGCTTCAATATATGTCGTTATACTTAGAACTTCTTCGGTGCAGCTCCTATAGTGTCTGAAACCTGCCTGCTCTGTTGGGATGACTTCTAGGATTCGTGGGCCCAGCCTATTGAGGAGTAGCCATTCCAGAAGTTTGTAGCAGCAGCTGAGAAGAGCGATAGGGCGGTAACTTTCGGCTTTATCTGGTGGTTTGTTTGCTTTCAGTAAAGCATTTATTTTAGTGATCTTAAAAGCTTTTATCAGGCAGCCCATTGTTAGTATGCATGAGCAAAACTTGGCCAGCCATTTCTTCGTTTCCTTCCCACATCGAGTTAGGAATTCAGGGTGCGTTCCATCATAACTAGGCGCCTTACCCGTTTTACCATCACTGAGAGCAGCTTCTAGTTTACAATTGTGAAACTCCGAGAGTACTCAGTTTCTTGAGGTGTTGCTCGCTCTGTGTTTCTGTGTTCCCTTTCTACTTTTTGTGTGTGGTGTTTGTGTCGTCGTGCTCCAGATAGTTATACAATTCGACTTGCTATCTGGTTTAGTAGCACTGTACGATCTGCTATGATCGGTGGTTTACTTCCCCCCAACTTCTTTAGTAAGCTCGAAGCTTTTCTGCTTGATTTCTTAAAATCCATTTCAGCAGTTGTCTTAATCCATCTATTTCTTCGATCGTCATCCAGTGTCTGTAGCAGTTCATCGGCTACGTCTGTATCACCATGTTTTACGTATGTTTCAAAACGTTTCTCACAATCTTTGTTCCAGCCCGGAATGTATTCCTTGTGGTACCCTCATGGGATACACTTTTTTGCTGTTGCGATCACTGCACCTACAAATCTGTTGTAATTTTTAGGTGTCGCTGGGGTCCATCTTACAATCGTGTCAAGTTCATGGGAAAACAGTTCCCATTCTGCCTTTTGGAAATACCATCTAGGTCTTGGTATAGATCAGATCACCAGGATTTGTATGCCTATTTCATATATGATTGGACGATGTTGACTGCGTGGGAATGATAATTGGTTGGACACTGTGATTCTGGGTGGAAAAACATAGATCTGGATTTGAGTCTCTGCCCCACGCTGCTCATCTGAAAGTTCCCTTATCCTTTGCATCGAATATGAGACTTAAGCTGTTTTCTTCCATCCAGTCTGTGAGTGCAACGCCATTCTGGTCACTGATGTTGTATTTCCACATTGTATGGTGACATTTGAAATCTGCCAAGTACAGAGCTGGATGGGGAAGTGGGTGCAGTACCTCTGGAGGCCACTGGACGAGTGGAGGTTTGTAAACATTAGTTATTGAAACTTCTTCCAGTTTTATAGTGACAGTGTGGATTCCACTGTCAATGCCTGAGTGCCATACTTGGGTATTCGCACGTGTCGAATATATTTCACGCATATTTGATATATTTTATGTGTATTTCTACACATTCATTGCACAACAATGGGGTGAGTGTGATAACGTCGAGCCGGCCGCGGTGGTCTCGCGGTTCTAGGCGCGCAGTCCGGAGCCGTGCGACTGCTACGGTCGCAGGTTCGAATCCTGCCTCGGGCATGGCTGTGTGTGATGTCCTTAGGTTAGTTAGGTTTAAGTAGTTCTAAGTTCTAGGGGACTGATGACCACAGCAGTTGAGTCCCATAGTGCTCAGAGCCATATGAACCATTTTTTTGATAACGTCGAGAAACAAGAGCGTACATGACAGACAGGGAGGATGAAGCAAGAGATAAGGGACAGATAGTAGAGGGAGGACCTGGAGAGAGATACGGGTGGAAGGAGAGGGAGGAGAGGAGGAGGTGGATAGATAAAGGGAAGAGGAGTAGATGGACCGAGACAGGAGGAGGAACCGGCAGGTGGCGAGTTGGGGGTGGAGATGAATAGAGCAAGAAGGAAACGGACAGAGAAAGGGAACAACAGGAGATGGACACGGAGAGGGGAGAGGCGAAGACTGACACGAAAAGGGAAGTCGTACAGATGGAGAGGGGGAGGAGCAGATGGACAGAGGCAGAAGGAGCGTATGGACAAAGGGGGTGGGGATATATTTGACTCTGCAGTTTCATTTTCAGGCAAAGTTTATGACGTCGTATCACCTGAAATATATGTTGTGCAGTGATATAATTTTGCATGTACATCCGTACATATATACGCCTTCTGTCGGAGAAACGTGTTGGAAATAGAGTTAACAGTAAAGAAGTAATAAATCAAAACATCATGCATGATGCAAAAGTTCTTACTGCCATCTCAGTATTTGACGTCATAACTGCTGAACTATGTGTCGTACAAAGATGAATTCAGTGGCAATTGTACACACTGTGTGTGTGAAAAGTGTTGCGGATGGAGTCAGTAGCAACGAAGTAATAAATTTTTAACCAATTGCATGATGCAGTAGTTTTTCACGCATTCTGTGTTTACGACGTCGTGTCCCTTGTACTAAATGTCACACAATGATGTAATTATTCGGTACATTCGGTGCTATATGTGACAACTTTCTGCAATATGTCTCACGAATATAATTAGTAGAAAGGAAACAGCAAGTTAAAACGTCATGCTTCATCTGGCGGTTTTACTGTATGAACAGCGAAAATGTAGTAAGCGATTAATTCTCATCATTTTGTGGGGTTCGTCAGCGATAAAAGCTCCGGAAAGGTGGAAAATTGTGTGTAAAGTTTATTGCAGGGCTCTAAGCGCACTCGTTCCCTATAATACTGGGCAACTGAAGAATTGGTATTCTCATGACGGGGCCTTCACTGCATTTCCACCTCGACCCCTTTGAATGATGGGTGGTTCTTATGCCGGCAGTGGTTCTTTCCAGATTGTTAGTGATACGCGTACCAACGTTGACTGAAATCAGCCCAATGGTTCAGGAGGAGATGTAGAACATACGAGTACATATACACATCGTACATTAATTTTTACAGTTTGTATGGATTCACTCTCTCTTTCCTTGTGCTTATATGCCGCACTACCAACTGATTTGGCAAGGGTAATTTACGGGGTGGCCTGATGCTCTTCCTGATGCCAGCCCGGTGGATGAGATGATGATGAAAACAACACAACACGATGACGAGGACAACGCAACACACAGTCCCTGAGCGGAGAAAAGTCCCCCGTTCAGCCGGGAATCGAACCCGGGCCCCTTGGCGCGGCATTCCATTCCGCTGAGCACTCAACTATCGGGGCGGACTTCGTATGAATTCACTATCATACCGAAAAACCGATTACGGTATCACACAGTGAAATCTGTTATTTTCTTTGCTCATACATCTATCGCAGTTTCTTATTTTCTTCTTCATTTTCCTGGCCTTTATCGTGTACATCGCTGGGATGGGTATCATTATTGGGACGAAGGAAACAGAAAGATTAGATTTTAAAGATCCAGCGACATAGAAGTTATCAGAGACGGAGCACAGGCTCGGATCAGTTCAAGGATGGGGAAAGAAATCAGTTGTATCCTTTCGAAGGAACCACTGTTGAATTTACTGGCAAATCACGGAAAACCTAAATCAGGACGCCCCGACGCTCAGTTGAAACTTTGCCCCCTTGAGTGAGAGTACAGTGGGCTAACCATCGCACCACCTCGCTCGTTTTAGGTACTACATTTGGTAAAGTTGGTGGTAGAGGGCAATTGGATGTTCTTCGTCTCTCCATTCCTTTTCCTCCCGGGACGGAATTTGGGAATCTCATTTGTGCGCGTCTAGCGTTATCCCATGTGGAAGTGTGAATGCAAAATGATTCCGAATCGCTTAACTGAAGGGCGACTTGGGTACCACGGAGGTACTAACCTGGTCCGACGTGGAAAACCGTCTATAAACCACATTCATGCTGGCAGTCACAAGTGCCGTAGTCGTTATTCGGCGAGGCGTATTCGATCCAGGCACGCCTCCCCTAATCCTAGAAGCAGCGTGCTAAAGCGTGCGGCTATCCGAGTGAGTAAAAATATCTTTATTATATCCCACTTCATTTATTAGACTTTGTTAAATGGCTATTCAAATACATTCTAACTCAAAAAAACACGACGCACCACGAACGAATTATCCGAATGAGACGAAAATCGGTAGATGTGATGCACGTGTGAGGACAATCTAATGATTGCAGTTTCAGAAAAATTGAATGATTTATTGAAGAGAAAGAAGTTCAGGAATGGAGCAGGTCAATAAGGCGTTAGTCCACTTCTACATCTCGCACTACTTGACAGAATTGTTGGATCTCCTCACGATAGACCTCGCGTTAAATTCTGCCAAACTGGCACATTAAATCGTCAAACTTCCGAGCTGGTTAGAGGGTCCTGACCATAATGTCATGGAGAATACTGTGTTTAATGAATTGTACGATTTACGGCCAAGATCACACTACCGTAAGCTCCTAGCTCCTGTGATCGATAAATTCTGCCATAGGGTTGAGGCAGGATGTAGTTTGGTACCTATATGCATCATCCAAGTTCAGTTTCATTTCATACCCAGGCGGACCACAGCGATCAATCCCGCCAAAGGTAACAGCCGTGTATCGTAAATTTCGCAACTTCTGTATCCCAAAATCTCGTAGAAATTTAACCATGTTCTTCGAACTATGTTGTCTACCCACAAAAAGTAAAATTTCGATATTTACTATCCTCCTGAATGTTGCAATTTTATTGATCAGTAGTTGACTTAAAATTTATCTGATATGCATTAATGTCTTCTCAAGAAGTCTAATCAAAAATCTGGAGGAAGTAAAGCACAGTTAACTAGAGGTAGTGTCCTTTGGATTACCACTTTGCTTCACTGCAACTAATTGTTTGAACTTTAATGGGAAACGATGAATTGGGATTAGGTGAGCTTGTGATGTTCTGAGGAGTGGGATGACAATGAAGTTGTTGAACTGTTATGTAGAGGTTTATAGTGTGAAACAGTAGATGCGAGAGACATTGTATTATATGTTAGACTGGGATGGAGGCCAGGTTATGTTTGCTGAGAACGCGAAAAAAGAAAAATATGTGGTCGAAACGGGTTGTAACACTGAAGTGAGAAGTGAAACTGAGTTGGGTATAGCTGACTAGAAGGGTAAATGACAGGATGGATTTCGTTGTCTGATAGGCGGAGGCTGTGGAAGTTGTGTTGAGGGAAGATATGATGGGTTTAAGTGTCTGTGTGATTTGTTGGTATTGGCTCGGAAGCATGCCACGAATCCTCCCTATGGAGGAAACGATAGAATTATCACAGTCGAGTTTGCTTATTGTATAGGATATATCGAGACGTTCATAGTGCATGAGTAGAGATAAGCGAGAGAGAATAGGTGGTCTGTATCGATTTGGTGGGAGTTATAGACAATTGATGCATCAGATGTACAGGCGGATGGAAGGTCGGATGAACATCTTGTTTGTGCTGAATTAGTGGAGGAATGCAATGTCCATGCTCAAGCGGTTAATGGTTAACTCTGTTGTAGATATTTGACTAGATGGTTACTAGATGTGATTTTCATGTTAATTTAAGGAGGCGGATTTGTCTCAAATACATCAATGTGTGTGTCATAGAACGATCATAAATTAGCAGGTAAAAGTCATGGGGAAGAAAGCAGCGTGTGGCTAATCATACATTTATTGCCTCAGTTCTCGAAGGTTTTAATGTTTTATGTGAGGAACCAATGATGTAAACTGGTCAACATGAGTTGTGATTTTTGGAATGTAGGGTCGAAAAAGATGAATGGGAAGTCGTTGTTTGGGCACTTCGCCTGAGTGGATGGTAAGTAGAAAGAGAGGAAGAAGGACGTATCGGCATTGTTAATACCGATTAGTGAAGGATTCTTTCACCGGCCGCTGTGGCCAAGCGGATGTAGTAGCTTCAGTCCGGAATCGCGGTGCTGTTACAGTCGTAGGTTTGAATCCTGCCATCTGATGACCTCAGATGTTCAGTCCCATAGCGCTTAGAGCCATTTGAACCAAGGATTCTTTCCCCAGCTCAGCGACTGCCATATACCAATTAAACAAACAGAGAGGTAGATTTGATACTGTTTTTGTTTAGGAAGAGTCACACAGATTGCGTCCTTTGCGTAATTATGCTCCTTAATCACAATAATATGATGCAGTACTTCCCGCAATTTTTATCTGATACAGTTTGGTGTATTAATTTAATAAAATTAATATTTATTAAATTTGATAGTGACACAATTATTATATTAATATTGCTAGCTCAGATCCTACTACCAAGATACTTTTTAAGTATTTTCAAACTGATTATTTGATCATGTTAGCCACCAATAAGTACTAAAGGTTTTGTATTATAAAAAATTAAGATAAATTTGGCTTCCAAAATTTTCCATGGATGTTGATAGTTAGCCATTTTTGCATTCATGTGTCAATATTGTAACTTATATTCTGAATTGGCATCTCATTTCGTCCAGGAGAACGGACTGAGTATGGCAGAATATCCCATATCATGCTCAAATTAAACAACGCATTTTTCTTTGTGCATTATGTGATGCCATATAGCTTGTGCCAGCCTGCCCGTATACTGTTCACTGACAATAAAAAGCCAGACACACGAGACTAGTCACACTGTCAAATTAGGCAAGATGCGAATGTTTCTTGTTGGTCTATACATCTAATCTAACCATGACGAAAGATGTACTCTTTTGTTTACGATTTTACTATAAGGCATGTTTAATGAGTTTGTCGAGAATTATGCTCCATTTCCTAGCCATAATTGTTGACGCTATTTCCTCTTGACTCCCACAACAGTGCAGGAGTACTAAATAGCTCACTTCATATTTCTGTATTTTAGCTACAATCACGGACGGAAACACATTTCAGCGAACATTATTACTTTCAGATGACCAGAGACTGATCGTTGAACGCAAAAGTGGCCTGCAAAGTAAAACAAAGGAGAAGAAACGGAGTAAAATTTCTATCAATAACAAAATTGTGGTGTCACCGCCAGACACCACAGTTGCTAGGTGGTAGCCTTTAAATCGGCCGCCCTCCGTTAGTATACGTCGGACCCGCGTGTCACCACTGTCAGTGATCGCAGAGCGAGCACCGCCACACGGCAGGTCTAGAGAGACTTCCTAGCACTCGCCCCAGTTGTACAACCGACTTTGCTAGCGATGTTTCACTGACAAAATACGCTCTCATTTGCCGAGACGATAGTTTAACATAGCCTTCAGCTACGTCATTTGCTACGACCTAGCAAGGCACCATTATCAGTTACCATTGATATTGTGAATCATGTACCGGCAAGACCGACGTTCTTCATTAACGGATTAAAGTTAAGTATTCCACCAGCTACGTCCGTTTTTCTAAATTCTAATTTCCTTGTCCTGTTCCAGACCTCACGCCAGCCTGCGTGAGCTAAAACGCGTGCCTTTCGGCCTCCTTATAGTAACACGGTGTTGGCTCTCCTGCCAACCAAAACAAAAATCATATGAAGTTATGTTAGGGGCTCACACAGTGGGCAAGAATGCACAATCCCTGCAAGTAAACAAACATTACTTTCAAGTTAAGTTTCTTTTCTGTTTCCTTTTCGTTATTTTTTTTTTTTCAAATGGCACATTTATGTTTCTTCTACCGAAATGACAACTAGAGGGCAATTAGTGATGGGAGGCTTGATTTCACTTCTCTAAATACTATACCTTCTGGGATGCTCAGACTTTAAATAATGGAAACGTTGCCACAGTCTCTGCTGTAACGCCGTAATGCAGTTGCCGGCACTATCCTATTGTCTGCTTTGTGGACTGCAGCCAAAACTCTGGCTCCGTTACCTTCCTTCAAACTTTAAAGCTTACGAATTTCAAAACGTATGAGGTTTAGAATAGTGGAAACAAATCTGCCGTCACTAATTAGACCTCTAGTTCTTATTTTCGCAGAAAAACATACGTGTACCATTTAAAAAAAATTAAAAAAATCACGTCACTTTGTAACTGAAAGACCTAAATCGAAATAAGGCCGCGGGAGGAGACGACATTCCGTCATAACTCCTAATACCCTTGGGTAATCCAGCCGAGACGAAATTCTTGAGTTTGGTCTGCAAGATCCATCAGACAGGTGAAATACCCTCGGACGTAAAGAAAAATGTAACAATTTCAATTCCAAAGAAGGGAGGTGCTGAGACGTGTGAATACTACCGAACTATTAGCTTAATAGGTCTTGGTTGCAAAATGCGGACACGATCTCTCTACGGACGAGAGGAAAACTGGTAGACTCCGACATCAGGGAGGATCAGTTTGGATTCCGGAGAAATGTAGGAACACGCAAAGCACAACTGACCCTACGAATTATTTTAAACGATAAGGTAAGGAAAGACAATCCTACATTTAAAACGTTTATAAACACAGAGAAATCTTTTGAAATTTGTGCTGGAATACTTTATTTGAAATACTGAAAGTAGAAGAGGTAAAATACAGGGAGCTAAAGGCTATTTACATCTTGTACAGAAACCAGATAGCAATAATAAGAGTCTAGGGGCATGTTATTAAGTCTGCGCACTGAACAAGCAATAAAGAAAACCAAAGAAAATACTGGAGTAGGAATTAAACTATGATGTTTTGACGATAACATTGTAATTTGGTCAGAGACGGCAAAGGAAGAGGTGTTTAACGGAGTGGACAGTTTCTTCAAAGGAGGATATAAGATGAAAATCAACACGAGCAATACAAGGATAATGCAATGTGCTCGATGTAAATCAGGTGATGCTTAGGGAACGTGAATAGGAAACGAGACGCTGAAAGTAATAGATCAGTTTTGTTACGTTGGCAGCAAACTAACTGAGGAGGGCCGAAGTAAAGAGATATTACAATGCTGCCTGGCAATGAGAAGAAATGTACTTCTGAAGATAAGAAATTTGTTCTCATCGAACGTAGATTCAAGTGTTAGGAAGTCTTATCTGAAGGTATTTGTATGAAATGTAGCCATGAATAGGAGTGAAACATGAAGGTAAATGGTTTAGACATGAAGAGAATAGGAGCTTTTGAAATGTGGTGCTAGTGAAGAAGTTTGAATATTAGGTGGATACATGACACAACTAATGAAGAGTTACTGAACAAAACCGGAAAGAATGCAAGTATGTGGCTCAACCGTATTAAAGGAGGGAATCGATTGGTAGGACACTTTCTGAGACATCAAGCTATCACCAGTTGTGTTGGAGGGAAGTATGGAGAGCAAAAAGCGTAGAGGAAGACGAAGAGTAGAGCAAGCAGATTCAGAAGGATGTAAGTTGCAGTAATAATTCAGAGATGAAGAGACTCGCACAGAACAGAGTACTATGGAGAGCTGCATCAAACCAGTCTCTGGACTGAAGACCACAAGAACGACCACAATAACAACTCTGTGGCCTGCCGGAGTGGCCGAGCGGTTCTAGGCGCTACAGTCTGTAACCGCGCGACCGTTGCGGTCGCAGGTTCTAATCCTGCCTCGGGCATGGATGTGTGTGATGTCCTTAGGTTAGTTAGGTTTAAGTAGTTCTTAGTTCTAGGGGACTGATGACCTCAGCAGTTAAGTCCCATAGTGCTCCGTGCCATTTGAACCATTTGAACAACTTTGTGCTGAAAGCGATATTTACATATTTTTATGAGTCTTACATTTCCGCCTGGTGTGTGAGTCCGTGAAATGGGTGGTTCCCTGGACAACTGCATTTTTCGCATTTTGTTTCGTTTCGGCAATACACAAGGTGGCAGAGTTAGATGGGATACCCTGCATAATAAGAGTATACTGTTGATAGAAACAGGTAGTACTGAATCCTGATACACGACAATAGTACACTAACACGTAGTACTGCTTAGAAGTGTCGTATTACCTCAATCTGTTTTCGTTTCTTCAGTCTTCTTATCCGTGGTTGATGTTATGTGAGTTTGAAGATTCACTTAGTCGGATGGTGGGGGGAAGGGGGGGGGGCGGGACTTCTTGAGTGCGACTGTCTAATTAGACGCGCTAGCCAATCAGAGCCGCAGGCAGTGAAGTCACTTGAATTTAGTGTCCTCTGGTGGCGTGTATGCTGGACAAAGACGCCGCCGGTACCATACCGCAAGTTGAATAAATGTTTGGCGGTTGTTGTTTCGTTCTTCAGTCCAAAGACAAGTTTGATGCAGGTCACCACGCTAATATGTCTACGTCATTGCATGGCTACTGCAGCACAGATCCATCCGGATGCCTTTACTGCATGAGAGCTTTTGTCTGCCTCTACCGTATTTACCCATTCACACTTCCTGCTATTGTCAGACTGACGATTCCGTCATGTCTCAGCACGTTTCGATATCGCCGTAATGATTTCATTTTTAGTAAGCTTCCGACATAAATTTATCTTATCCCTAATTCTATTCAGGACCTTTTCATTAGCTGTTTGAAGTACCCATTTAACTTTTAGCAGTCCTCTATAGCACCACACTTAAAATGCTTCTAATAACCTCTTGCACGCCAACCTTGTGTAGGACAGTAAAACAAGTAAAATTTTCAGAGTCCCAGGGCGATGATATCTCATTACAGAACGGCGATATCGAAACGAGGCGGACGCAATGAAACCATTTCGCCACTGAGACTGGGTAAGTGCGAATCACAACAGCAGCGTTTCTGGCGAGCCAGGCACCAGGCTTCAGTAGAAAGTAGTGGATCAGAGCAGCCAAACAGGATCACGTCACATTCGTTATATGACGAAAGAAAGGTGAAGGTGAATGCAGCAATCTGCACCGAGAGGTTTTACGAACCAGTTCTATGCTATAGCCAACTCGTTAAGCAATCCCAGCAGAAGGAAAACCGCTGATGCTTTCGTAATAGCAAGCCCTGTGTGGTCATGACGTATGATGTCGAGTAAACATTACCCACTCCTCGCTCCATAAATGCCCCAGCAGAGTAGCTCGTAAGGCAGTCAACCAGACAGATCGATGGGACATATATCGTTCACACTCTATTTCCTGATTGCAGGGAAGTGATGTCTAGCACAAGTCGCTGCTGAGGCAGATGGCTATCTCACCATAATTACCCGTCCCACAGTTCAACATCGTAGGCTGCCTGTGTCACAGATGAGAGGACCTGGAGGCATATATATATATATATATATATATATATATATATATATATATATATATATATATATATATATACGTATTTACATAATTCGCGGAGAGATAATCCAATCATCAAAACTCTGCATTTACCTTAACGTCTCAGTCAGAGACACCTACTCTACATACAGGATTGAGGGTAAGATCACTCAGTGAACATAAGCAGACCATCATGTAGCCATAACCTTTCATTAGTAGGCGATCATTTAAAATTCATGCTATGTAATACTGTAGTTATATCTCATATGTTGAGCAAAAGGCATATGTTACAGCATCACTTAGTAATGTAGTTCTCTGAAACTGCCAGTGTTTATCTTTTGGGTAATATAGATAGCCTTACATGTTCTGACACCTTACATGCTCTGTTTTATTACGTACTCATTTCACAGATAACCTTCCACATCTGTTTCCGTGTCAATTTGTCACATTGGATTCCTTATGTAAGGTCGATCCATTAGTCCTTTCCCAGTATTTCATACTCTCGATCAGTCTGCACCTAAATACTTATTTTAGGCATGTCTCTTGACTCCGATTCCCTTTTATAACCTTATACAAAAATTTATGTGATTGGTTTGATGCTGCCCGCTAGCAATTATTTGCTGGATAGGTTAGGTTAGGTTAGGTCCCAGTCTTCGTCTACCTCTACAGTTTTTACCCTCTACAGCTCCCTTTAGTACTACGCACGTTATTCCATGTTTTAATAGATGGTCTACCTTCCTGTCCCTTTGTCAGTGTTTTCCACTTATTCCTTTCCTCGACGATTCTGCAGAGAACTTCCTCATTGCATATCTAATCAGTCAATGTAATTTAACTTCCATACAATGCTGTGATCCAAATGTCCTTTCTTAGAAATTTCTTCCTCAAATTCAGAACTATGTTTGTTACTAGAAGATTCTCTTGCTCATAATGCCATTTTTGCAGTGATAGAATGCCTGTTATATCCTCCTTGCTTCTTCCATCATGGGTTATTTTGCTGCCTAAGTAGCAAAAATCCTTAGCTTCATCTGCTACGTTATCGCCAATCGTTAAGTTTCTCGCTGTTCTTATTTGTGCTACTTGTCGTTACTTTTGTCTGTCTTCGATATCCTCTCAGTTCATATTCTTCACTTATTAGACTGTTCACTCCATTCAGTAGATCTTGTAATTCTTCCTCAGTTTCACTCAGGATAGCATTGTCGTCAGCTAATGTTATCACTGATATCTTTTCAACTTGAATCTTAATTCCACTCATGGATCTTTATTTTATTTCCGTCATTGCTCCTTTGTTGTGTAGACTGAACAGTAGGACGATAGAGTGCATCCTTGTCTTACACCCTGCTTAAACCGAGCATTTCGTTTCGAGTCTTTCACTCTTATTATTCCTTCTTGTTTCTAGTACGCATTGTGTATTACGGGTCTTTCTCTATATCTTACCCCAACTTTTCTCAGAATTTCGAACATCTTGCACCATTTGACACTGCCGAACTCTTTTCCCAGGTCGACTAATCCTATAAAGGCTTTCAGTTTTTCTTTAGTCTAGCTTCCATTATCAACCACAATGTCAGAACTGCCTGTCTGATGATTTTAACTTTCCTAAAGCCGTTCTCCTGTATGTTATTCTTGTCAGAAACTTTCATACATGAGCTGTTATGCTGATTGTGCTACAGTTCTCGCACATGTCGGCTCTTGCAGTCTTCGCAACTGTGTGGATGATGTTTCCCCGAAAGTCAGATGGAATATCTACAAACTCATACATTCTACACACCATCGTGAAAAATCGTTTTGTTGCCACTTCCCCAACGATTTTCGAAATTATGGTTGAATTTTATCCATCACTTATGCCCTATTTCATCTTAAGTCTTCCAAACCTCTTTTAAATTTAAATTGTAGTACTGATCCCCTATCTCTCCTGACTTCCGTTTCTTATTCTATCAGGTCATCAGAACGATCCTGACCATGACACAGACCTTCAATGTACTGTTTCTGCCTATCTGCCCTCTCCTCTGCGTTCAACATTGGAATCCCCATTCCACCGTTAATGTTACCACACCTGCTTTTAATTTCATCTTTTAATTTCACCGAAGGCTGTTTTGATTATTATGTATTCTGAACCATGGAATTCCCCGCCCTCCTCCGACCGCCCCCCTCCCCTCCCCCCCCACCCCCTGAACCGTGGACTTCGCCCTTAGTGAGGTGGCTTCCGGGTCAGAGCGATACAGATAGTCGTACTGTAGGTGCACCCACGGGATATCTATCGAGAGTACAGACAAAAGTGCACTTAATGAAGAGGGGCAGCAACCTTTTCAGTAGCTGCAGGGGCAATAGCCTCGTAACATTAAGCAAAATGGCCTTGTTCTGCTGGTACTACGAACGCCTGAAAGCGAGTGGCGTGGGAAAACCACATCAGGAGAAACAAAACTGGCATCCTGCAGCTCTGAGCGTGGAATGTTAGATCGCTTAATAGAGCAAGAAAGTTTAAAGTGGGAAATAGGTTGGTTGAAGTGAAATGTAGAGAGAATTAGTGAAGTTCGGTGGCAGGAGGGATATAGGGCTACAAATACAAAATCAAATAGGAGTAATGAGGGATGAGGTTTAATAATGAATAAGAAAATAGGAATGAGTGTAAGCTACCGTGCACAGCATAGCGAACGCACTATTGTAGCCAAGACAAACACGAAGCCCACGCCCACCACAGTAGTACAAGTTTATGTGCCAACTAGCTAACTGCAGAAATTGAAGAGATGTATGAACAGATAAAAGAAATTATTCAGATAGTTAAGGGGGAGGAAAATTTAATAGTGATGTGGGAATTTAATTCAGTAGTAGGAAAAAGATGAGGAAGAAAAATAGGATGTGAATATGGGCCGGGGGAAAGGAATGAAAGAGGAAACGACCTCGAAGAGATTTGCACGAAGCATAATTTAATCATCGCTAGCAGTTGGCTTAAGAATCGTAAAAGTAGGTTGTATATGTGGAAGAGACCTGGGGACTCCGGAAGTTTTCAGATTTATTATTTAATCGTAAGACAGAGATTTAGGACCAAGGTTCTAAGTCGTAAAACATTTCAAGTGGTAGAAGTGGACTCTGTTGTTTATAAATTTTAGATCGAAACTGAATAAATTGGAAAAAGGCTGGAAACTAAAGAGATGGAACCTGTGTAAGTTGAAAGAAGCAGAGGTTGCTGAGATAGAGCATTAGAAGACGGTCAACTAGAATTGGGGAAAAGAACACAGTAGAAGACGAATGGGAGATGAAATAGTGAAAGCAAAGGATGAAATAGGTAAAAAGACAAGGTCTAGTAGAAATCGTTGGGTAACACAAGAGCTATTGAATTTAATCGATGGGAAGAGAAAATACAACAGCAGCAAATAAAGCAGGAGACAAGAAATACAAATGCTTAAAAAATCAGAAATACAGGAAGTGCAAAATGGCTAAGGAGGTATGGCTAGATGACAAATGTACGGGTTTAGAAGCATACTTCATTAGGGGAAACCACGTACAGAAAAATTAAAAAGGCCTTTGGATCAAAGAGAAGCAGCTGGGTGAATATCAAGAGCTCTGATAGAAAAACAAGTTCTACGCTAAGAAGGGAAAGCTGGAAGGTGGAAGGAGTGTATAGTCTACACATGGGAGATAAATTTGAAGGCATCATAACAGAAAGGGAAATGGACATAGGTGAAGATGAGATGGGAGATATGGTACTGCGAGAAGAATTTGACATACCTCTGAAAGATCTATGTAGAAACAAGGCCCCATGAGTAGAAGATATTCTAGTAGAACCACTAATAGCCTTGGGAGAGCTAGCCATGACAAAACTCTTCCATCTGGTGTGCAAGATGTTTGAAACAGTGGAAATACCCTCAGAATTAAAGAAGAATGTAATAATTCAAATTCCAAAGAAAATGGTTGCTGACATATGTGGAAATTAGCTACCAACTAGTTTAGTAAGTATCAGTTTAGTAAGTCACGGTTGCAAAATACTAAAACGAATTCCTTACAGAAGAATGGAAGAACTAGTAGAAGTCGATCTCAGGGAAGATAAGTTTTGGATTACAGAAAAATGTAGGAACACGTGAGGCTATACTGAAACTACGAATTTTCTTAGAAGATAGGTTAAGGAAAGGCAAACCTACATTTATAGGATTTGTAGACCTTGAGAAAACTTTCGACTGAGCTGACTGGAATACAATCTTTGAAATTCTGGAGGTAGCAGGGATGATAAAAGGGAGCTAAAGGCTATTTAAAATTTGTAGCTTGTAGACTGAACAAGAAGAGAAGGAAACCGAGGAAAATTTGAAGCGTCTCTTCAATCCTTAGTTCTTCCGTATGCCACTTCTTTGCGCATTGATTCCTCCTGACTAGTCTCTTCAGCCTACTAAATTTTGATCATCACTACTAAATTGTGATCTGAGTCTATATATACTCCTGGGTACGTCATACAATCCAGTATCAGATTTCGCTATCTCTGCCTGACCATGATGTAATCTAATAATTTCCCACACCTCCCAGGCTTTTCCAAGTCTACTTCCTCTTGTGATTCTTGTATAGAGTATTCTCTATTAACAGCTGAAATTTACTACAGAACTCAATTAGTGTCTCTCCTTCCCCATTCCTCATACCAAGGCCTTATTCTCCCGTAACCCTTTCTTCTACTCTTTCCCTTAGAAAAACATTCTAGTCCACAGTGACTGTCAGATTGCCATCTTCCTTTAATTACTGAACTATTCTATACTTTCTCTGTCTGCCCATAACCTATTGTTGTCCGTGATGATTTGCTACAGATTCTAATGAAAAAAACTCTATGACTGAAATGTTCACAGTAACTCTCTCTCTCTGCCCTACCTTTCTCTTCATAACGAATCCTACTTGCGTTATACTGTTTTCTGCTGCTGTTGACATTACACTGTCTTGTCTGATCGGAAATCCTTGTGTTCTTTCCATTTCTCTTCACTGATACCCGTTATATCTAGATTGAGCCTCAGCATTTGACTTTTCAGCTTTTCTAGCTTCCCTATCACATTAAAGCTTTGGTACCCACTCCCCTACTCGTATAACGTTGTCCTTTCGTTGATTATTCAACTTTTTCTCATGGTCGCCTCCCTTTTTGCAGTAGCTTTCCTGATATCCGAATGAGGGACTTGTGTGGAATCTTTCGACAATGCTGACACTGTCAATTACAGGCCACATGCCCTATGGACACAGTTTGCGTGTCTTAAAATACTGCAGCGGTTTTCATTGCCTTCTGCATCATAATGACGTTGATCATTGCTGATTCTTCCGCCTTTCGAGACTTATATATTACATATATGTCATAGAGGTCGTATGTATATCCTTACTGACCATAAGAAGTGTGCATCTACTATATTTTAGTTACTTACAAAATAGCATTGATATTCATTTAGCAGAATATAAGTAAAGGATCTCAGGTATGACTTATTACGTTGTTCCCTTCACAGTAGTAGGACAATAGCTGTTCACTTAGTTCAGCCATAATGTGGAAGCATTCAGAGGTGTTTAAAAACATGTCCTTATATAAGGAACTGTAATTCTGGAGTCTGGCTTTAACGTTCTTCTTTTGTACTTGGCGAAACTACTTCTTAAGAACTCTATGCGAATATAGCGTTTTAATGTTATTAGCAGCAGGATATGCTAACAAGTAACTGATTTAGATTTCAACAGTGGCAACCATCAGGAGGACGGTAACCATTTGGGTTTTCGTCAATATCGTTTTACTGATACAAGGCAGATCGCGGTGTGAGTGTCGTGTGTAACAGCATCCGCATCATCGCTTGCGTCACAAAATGGTCGCCTCCATCTTGTGATATATATATATATATATATATATTTATTTATTTGTGGTAAGGTTTTATGGGACCAAACTGCTGAGGTCATCGGTTCCTAAACCTATACACTACTTAATCTAACTTGAACTAACTTACACTATGGACAACACAGACACCCATGCCCGAGGGAGGACTCGAACTTCCGACGGGGGAAGCCGAAAGGACCGTGACAAAGTGTCCTAGACTGCGCGGCTCTTGTGACGTAGCACGCCAACAAACTTTATGTAGTGTCGGCAGACTTGCCAACACTACGCACACTAATTGAAAGAGGCGGCCAAGATGCACGCGCTAACTCACGAAGGATGGAGTGAGGTCTGAAACAGGATACGTAATGAAAGCTATAAAGAAAAGTACGTAGCTTTCTTGAATACTTAACTTTAATCCATCCTTTGTATACATCGTTCTGGATGAGACATCTGGAGATTGTGGCGATACAAGTGAGACTCTTAAGATACATGCAATGTTACAAATGGCGCCTAGCTAGGTCGTAGCCATGGACTTAGCTGAAGGCTATTCTGACTGTCTCTCGGCAAATGAGAGAAAGGCTTCGTCAGTGTAGTTGCTAGCAACGTCGTCGTACAACTGGGGCGAGTGCTAGTCCGTCTCTCGAGACCTGCCGTGTGGTGGCGCTCGGTCTGCGATCACTGCCAGTGGCGACACGCGGGTCCGACATGTACTAAAGGACCGCGGCCGATTTAAGCTACCACCTAGCAAGTGTGGTGTCTGGCGGTGACACCACACTTTACATACAACTGTGATATATAATTTGCAATGCTAATTTTTGCTGCAGTTTTCGTCATTGTCTTTACTGCTGCTTGTTAGGAAGGTTGCTTTATCTAGCTGGGCCCTCATCGGGAAACACTGACATGGTGGTGCACAAATGAATTGAAAATTTTATTTAATATGATTAATTTTTATTTAGGACACAATAACATGGAATTTGTTGACGCAGAAGTAGTTGGTGCTCCCTATTTTTCGGAAGATTTCACCTTTTCAGCAAGTCTTTCTTCACTTTTACGCATTTTCAAAATTCCATGAAAGCCAGCCTGCACGTAAACTGGTTCTGTAAGACTGGTCCCAGAGTCCTTGGCAACAGTCGTTTTCTTTCATCAATCCACTCGGCAGACATCAGCGAAAATACTCTTTCCACAATGGGGAATAGAAAACAAAGACTCACATAACATTATCAGTTGACATTTGCGTTCAGGATCTCCCGTTTCCTTGAGAAATTAATCCAGCTTCTTTTCACGGAATGTTTAGACTTCCATTCTTCCGAGTCACGCTTAGTTTCAAAAAAGGTTTTCAGACACATAGTTTCCTTAAAAAAATTATCGCCTGAAAGCTTCACACCATTTTTAGTCAGGCATACAAAAATTTCCTCAATTATCACCCAATCTGGGGTTTCAGATAGAGTCATCCAATCAAATACTTGATATTTAGTAAACGAATTAGCCCATTTCTGTATGTAATCAAATGCTGTGTTATAGAAAGCCATTGTCTCTTCCCCAGATCCAGAAATCAAATTAATTATGCCTCGGGTTAGTGTTCTCATTTCTTAATTTGTTCAAATTCATCTCGGATTGCATGCCAAAGACATTGGCAGTCTTCCTTTCATTCAGACATCTTTGGTGTTGAATATTATATTCCTTATTTCAGTTGTCGAGACTATTCTTCTGCACTGGTTTTATTTTTTTTTTTCAAATAGAGTGAAGGTTGACTGCAAAAATATGAAGTAAATTTCACTCATCGGACTGGTGAAAACAACCTGAAGTTGTTTTAGGTGCCCTGTCTTCGGAGACAAAAAAATTGTTTTCATGGGATCTATAGATTAAGAATTCTCTCAATTACGGACATTAACGATAGTCATCTTGTTTTTGAGTCAGACAAAAGAGTCTGTTGACATCAACGAAACACGAGAAATAAAATGTAGTCGAAGTACGTCACTTGATGGTGTCCAAGTTAGATTAGAAAATGAGACACTGAAAGTAGTAGAGGAGCATTACTATTTGTGCATCGAAACAACTGATTCAACATAGAGGAGTTTAACTGCACCCAAGTAATAACAAATAATCGTTTCTGGAAAAATGACGTCATCACTTGTGACAGGTTATTGACGGTTCTTTGCAAAATCGGGACAGAATTGGATCTAGTCGAGATTTCGGAGCAAGAAGGTCGATATCGGTGTCAGTTCCGATATACTGGGACGGATGGAAACCGTAAATGAAGGTAAACTTTCAAAGCTGTTTGTGTCTGAGTAGACTTACGTCTGGAAGAATAACAGAAAAATTTGCTTACCCCCGTACTTCTGATTGTATGGTTCTGTGGCGACAGATTACTGATGTGCCTTTCATTAACATATATATTTTCGTTGCGTGCTGTAATATGATGAACATAGTAAGTCTGAGCTAACTGAGCTGTCTGGGATGAGTGTTTCCTAATCTGTCTCTTACTGTGTCTAATTTCTTTTCATATGCTATGTATCTGATCATCAAAGTGAGTGTGGACATTTGCCCACAATTTAGACAAATCTTGGTAAATGCTTTTAGTATGAGTCCTAAATCAGCCTTAACTGTCTGTGGAGAAGTGCTTTGTGTGGAAATATACTTTGGTGATAATTTGCTACACGGTTTGATATAGTTCTCATTCTAACCTTCGTCTAATGTATTGGTACTTTTCCTTTAAAAATGTTCATGACCAATGATCAATGATCAATGGAGCAATCCTCTTGTTGGATTACCACCCGCTGATGGGTGGATTTCAAAGTTTCTTGCTCTAGTTGCAACGAACTAAGGTTTTCGGTAAATTTATCTACTGATTCGTTAATATTTTTCACGCTAGTTTTCAGTTCTAAATGTCGTTAGTTGTGCTTTTCACATTGGCTCCCAAGTCATTGGCTACGTGTCTAGAATCCTCGATTTTTAACTGCTCTACAGAATTAGACCTGTGCATTAATTTGCACTGAATAGACAAATTATCTTGTTGTAACTTCATATCTCCCAGTCTCTGCTACAGAGTGATCGTATACTTTTTTTCCTTTCGATTCATAGTGCCAGTTACTTTTTTAAATTCTTGTAACAGTAATATAATATCTGATAAAGCACTAACAATAGTCTCGTTCACAGCTAGCGATGAAATTTCACTCGTCGCAGCTATAATGTTACTTACATTTTCAATGGTGAATTCGAGGTCTGGTATCTGAAAACACTGTTTCTGGATGTGAAGAAGCCATCATATTGAATTGTCTTCTCCTTAGTACCACACTACCGTGCAATATACATTGTTGAATCTGTTGCTTATCGTATTGCAGCCAATAGTTTACGAATGGTATTTGCGCGCACTGCAACACTATGAAATATTTTTTTGGGAAACATGTGCTAATCGCTAGTACAAGCTATGCTCACTTACTTATGATTATACAACATCTAGTTGCCTTTTCCACAACATGTAGAACCATTACATAATAGTTACAAAATTTTCAGGTGATTAATCTTTCAATCTACAAGTCTCACTTCTATGAAATCCGGATTACTACGGTTGAATGAGAGAGGTATTGCAGCCGCTAACAGTGATGTTTTTGCAAAAATTTATTTGTTATAATTTCTCCCTATTTCGTGCCCTTTGCCTTGATTGGTTTTAAATGAATTACGTTCTCTTTTTAAGATTCATGTTTCACCCTCTCATAACTTAGAGATCAGATTAACATCGTGCGCATGTTTCGTTGGCATACATGAAAAAGAAATAGACAACTATGAAACAAACATGTTTGAAATAAAATTACATTGAAATGATGATCAGTAGAAAATCTTCAATTTCTGCAAAATAGCACATGTTTCGGGAATAAGTAGCTTGGTTTCATATTTTCGCGACCACGTCAGCTTCGAATATCTTAAGTGAGCTAATGTTGTTCGCACTAGCAAATGGGACTTCTTGAATTAAATAGCAAGAAGGTCCTGAATAATTACTACAATCCGTAGCGATCGCAGTGAGGCAGACTTGATGGTGGCTAAGCAAACCTTATCCAAGCCGTTTGGTGTCGTTCATGCAGGAAGACTCCACCAGCATTTCTTTACAAAACCTGTTAGTAACTATCATATTATTAGCCTCAATTAATGAAGTATTACACAATTTGGGAAACAAATTTAGTGTTTATTATTATTATTATTATTATTACATACTTCACCTAATATGACTGTATGTTTGATAAATATAATTCTTTTCTTCGTCACAAATTAGACATTGTACAGTCATGCTATTAAATTTTCTCTAAAATTAGTTTTACTAAAACAAGGGAAAAAGAAAATTACTAACATCTTGTTTTACAGCCCATATCATGTAACTGGGGATGTAGAGTGTAATGTACCTTGATGCCTTCTTCTCGGAACGTGATTTCCTTTTCGCTCTCCATAATATAAGAACATCTTCACACATTTTAATGAAATTTCTTACCTGACGATAAAATAAACGTGGCGTTGTTGTACTAACGGAGCACATTTGGGGTTAACCACTACTCGGTGGAAATCCTTCATCTCGAAGTAAGACCGTCGTGTGATTGTGGATTTGTTTTCATGCACTTATGACTTCATTACTTAGGACTTCACTCACTTATAACGTAGTAATGATGACATTTCTATATTTTGCCGCATACTGATCCATCGTGTTCCTCAATCCTGGGACCAAAAGAGCGCTTATACTGTTGGCAATAATTTTCCAGAAAGGGTTATAGTATATTGTTCTTTATAAGGGCCGCAGCAGACTCTTGAGTCTGGCTGACACGGGCGATTCTTATGCTCTCCGCACAGCGCGTTACATTCAGACAGGGTACTAGCGGCCACACCCCACCGAGTACTAGAAATACGACTGGTTTGCAGTTCAAGTGGTCCATTGACCGAGGTTCTCAATATTTTCGTTGATTATTAACTGTAATTTCTATTTCCTAGGCGATATGTAATTGGCAAATAGTTTCTCTGCGTGAAGGAGGAAAGCCTGGAACTTGTTAGAGACTTCATTATCCTCCTTTTTCCTATTCGACTGGTCAAACGAATAGTTTAACAAATTGATGACGTCACAAGACAACACATGCTGAAACTGCACGTCCACAGTGAATGAGCGTGTAGAAGGGACTGACTGACTGGCACTGGCTAAACTGAGAAAGTAGTTAGCAATCTGTAAGTACAGATTAACAACTTTGGAATTAATAGGATGCATTTAATACAAGACGAAGAGGTATAACACAGTCTAGAATATTAAATCAGCTAGCCACCTGAAAGGTCCCGGAATAGGATAGTACGGAGGTGAGAGCTAAGGTGTCCTAGAACACTTAACCTGACACTAGTAGGAACGAAACAGGTAGTAATATACGTCTACAGAGGAGGGTTACCATAATTAAGAACATTTATAGTTACTATTTGCGTTAGTACACCACATTTTTAGAGAATTAGTTTATAAAATGTAACTAGCAGTTGAGCCTGTAATTGTTACATAAAACTATAATGTTGCCATTAACTTTCAACGACAGCAAACTGAACTGGAACTTATTTTGTTTGTTAGAAATTAAAGAACAATTTTTTCCAAGATGATACATAATATTAATTCCTGTTTTTTTGATGGTAGCTGTTGACTATATATGATGCATAATTTTATGTTTTAGTTATAACTGTTAAAGTCCTATGTAACTGGAAATATATGTGTCTTACTTAAGTGTGAAATAAAATGCATCCATTTCTTTGTGTACAGTACCAGGTACATTAAGAAAACTTCCACTCTAAACAAACACCTCACAGTTTGAACCAAACAATCGTTATGCCCCATTTTAATCTCAGAAACATTAGCAGCCCCCGTGTAAAATAACGTATAACATCTTTCATATTCATCGATTGCTTTACGTGGAACACGATATCCATTTACAATGAAAACCATGTAACTCTCATACATCAAAATGTTTCCACAATAGGAGCAAACAATTCCAGAAGAACTTACATTTAAATTAGTGCATCGTCTGTACACTCAACTCTCGGGAGAAATAGCAGACGTTGTAGTGAATTACGAATAGGAACCAAATACCTATACAGAAGGCAGGACAATTATAGCAAATTACACAGTGAACAAGATCAATAGGCGCTAGCACTGTATTTGCTCAGGCCCTTTCATGATAACTGTGTAGCCTAACCGCAATTGTGTTAGGCTGTTCGGTTAGCTGCGATTGTATTGTACTACAAACGTGAAATTTGAATACGTCTTTTCGTCTCTGCATTGGACATTGTAAATAACCCTTACTTGTAAACATGTTGCCTTGTAAGAGGCCGCCACTAACTGAAGCACGTGAAACAGTCTGTATTTCGTAACAGTTATTTAATGTTAGAGTGTGGCATAGGTTTTGCTACACTCGAAGACTAATTATGTTGCTGAAATATCCATAGCGAATAGAGGTAGTAGTGAAGAAATTATTGTTTGGAACATCATCTTTCACCACAAAAAAATGTTCAAATGTGTGGGAAATCTTATGGGACTTATCTGCTAAGGTCATCAGTCCCTAAGCTTATACACTACTTAACCTAAATTATCCTAAGGACAAACAAACACATCCATGCCCGAGGGAGGACTCGAACCTCCGCCGGGACCAGCCGCACAGTCCGTGTCTGCAGCGCCACAGACCGCTCGGCTAATCCCGCGCGGCCTTTCACCACACCAACAACTAACGTTCACTGAAGAATAAACTACTCTGTTTGCGATATTCTGTGTGGCTGAAACGAAAAAAATATTTAGAAAATGTCTAGTATTATGTTTAAAGTTCGATGGATATAGTTAAAGTGCTCTTATTGTGAAGCACTCGATGAGTATATTCTTGGTAATTTGTACTCTGTTTTAAAAACACCTACTTTTTCACAGTGTTTGTAATAGTTTGGCAGACAGACAGATTAGACAGAAACGACGCCAGAGAACTACATGATTCCACAACCACTACACTACTACATGCTTATTTGTCAACTCGATTCACCTTATGATGAAAGAATTGCAAGAATGTATGATGAGATAAAGAAAATTATTCGAATACTGAAGGAAGATGAAACTTTATTCGTGGTAGGTGACTGGCAGTCTGTGGAAAGAAAAGAAAGAGGAAGAAAAATAGTAGAAATTGAACTGGACAAAGGCGTGACAGAAGAAGCCAATATGTAGAATTCCGGACAAAATATAATTTGAAAATAACTAACCGTTCGTTTAATAATAACGGAGCAATAATACATATGTGGAATATATCTGGGTAAAATGGAAGATTTCATATTGATTACGTAATGACAAGACAGAGATTTAGAAACCAAATTTTAAATATGTGAGACATTTGCAGGGGCCGATAGGAAGACTATCATAAATTAATGATTATGAATTATAGCTTGAAACTCAAAAATAATTGCGGAAAAGTAGGATATTAAGAAGCTTGAACCCGGATAAATCGAAGCAACCAGGGGTTTTTGAGAGTTTCAGAGGGAGCATCAAGCAACATTGGGAATAAACGTGGGAAAGCTGTGCAAACATTCGGACGGAGCATTCTTGGATCAAAAATGTGATTATAATTATATTTGAGCATGGAATCTGAAAATATTGTATGTTCGAAGATTATTGTATGGATAATGGCGCAATATATTCTGCTCTGAAGACATCAACGAAATCTTATCTCATGAAATTTGTAAGAACAATACTAAAAGTGCTGCCAGTAATCTTAAGCTCACTAAATGAATGCTCTACATAAAAAATAACACTCAGAATGCAAATAACGGCGTTGAAGGCAAATGACCGCTGTTTTATCACAACTACTGGATACTGTGTAAGGCAATAGCCGCATGGCTCCTTGGAAAGAACTGTACAGTACATATAAATTCTCATTAATGACTGAAAGCTGTAAGAACAAATACAGAAAGATGTCATTTCACTTGGTAATTATTGGAAACCAAAATACAATCAATTGATATGACAGAACACAATCAGTGTTACAGGAACCACATGGTGGCTGTACCACGGTAAGGTAATGAATTCTGTCTCAAAACATTAATGAAACCGACGAAACTGTAAGAAATTTTTAAGTGAGTGAAGAACGGATTTTATATGACTTGAATATAAAACAAACAGACTACAAGTAGAACCTCACTTACGGCCGACTCTGATTGAAACTGCATATCCTAACATATTACTCACAATTTCTCTGCACAGATGAGAACGCTTTGCGCGAAGATGACACATCAAGCCACACATTTGCTTCAAATAATATCGTATCTACTGCTGCTAGTGTTCAGAGAAATGCAAGTAGCAATTCTCATGATACGTTTCCACTTAGAAACCCTGATCGGAATCACCAACCAGTCTAGTCTCTCTCAAAGTATATCACAGCTGCCTCATTTCCTCCTTGCAATCACGCCACAGCACAGACAAGAACGGAATAGGACTTCTTAGACCTTTTGTAAGTTTCTCAAAAACACAGGTCTTCTTCTATGACAGGACTCGTTCAAGTCTTACTGATCGAACCACTGCTTGCCCCAAAGAGCACCGTTAAGACAAACCACTGGAGGTGTCTGGGTGACGTGTTGCAGTGGTTACCTCACTGGACTCACATTCTGGAGTTCGACCGTCCGGCCATCATGATATGGGTTTTCCGTAAGCTCCCTAAATCGCTTGAGTCAAACGCCAGAATGGTTCCTTTGAAAGGGAATGGCAAATTTTCTTCCCCATCCTTCCTTAATTCCAGCTCGTACTCGATCTATAAATGACCTCGATGTTGATGGGAGGTTAAACACTAACGTTCCTTCCTTCCTTTCACTGTAATGACGTAGGAGTGTTTACGCCAGTGACGTCCATGAGTGAACACATATTATCATAGCAAAAACTGCTTGCGAATTCGAGGACACATAAAAGACGAGAAATTGTAAGTTGAAAATTCTGACAGGCAATTTCCAGGTTCATGCAGAACGGTGATTTAAGAAGGGGAAAGTAAGCTGAAGATGTAAACTGAAGTTTGTCTTAGGAAGAGCACTGCAATAGCGTAGTCCATGGACGTATGTTAGCTATACTGTTGCCGTGGTGTAATAGCTAGCACGCCTACGCAATAAGGAAGGAAACCTCTGCTCCAGTCTTTAGAGTGACACAAATTTTAATTCATTTCTTCAGCATCTATCATTATCGTACCTTAAAGTTTGTTGACGACATTGTTCTTCTGTCAGAGACGGCAAAGAATTTGTGGTAACAGTTGAATAGAGTGGATGGTGCTTTGAAAAGAGATTATAAGATGAGTATCAAGAAAAGTAAAGGAAGGGTAACGGAGTCTCACAGAATTAAATCAGATAATGGTGGAAATAAAAGAAAGGTCCAGGAGTGGAATAAAAATACAAGGTGAAAGGATATCAATGATACGATTCGCTGATGACATTGCTATCCTGAGTGAAAGTAAAGAGGAATTAAATGATCTGCTGAACGGAATGAACAGTCTAATGAGTACACAGTATGGTTTGAGAGTAAATCGGAGAAAGACGAAGGTAATGAGAAGTAGTAGAAATGAGAACAGCGAGAAACTTAACATCAGGATTGATGGTCACAAAGTCAATGAAGTTAAGGAATTCTGCTACCTAGGTAGTAAAATAACCAATGACGGACGGAGCAAGGAGGACATCAAAAGCAGACTCGCTATGGCAAAAGAGGCATTTCTGGCCAAGAGAAGTCTACTAATATCAAATACCGGCCTTAATTTGAGGAAGAAATTTCTGAGGATGTACGTCTGGAGTACAGCATTGTATGGTAGTGAAACATGGACTGTGGGAAAACCGGAACAGAAGAGAATCGAAGCATTTGAGATGTGGTGCTATAGACGAATGTTGAAAATTAGGTGGACTGATAAGGTAAGGAATGAGGAGGTCCTACGCAGAATCGGAGAGGAAAGGAATATGTGGAAAACACTGATAAGGAGAAGGGACAGGATGATAGGACATCTGCTAAGATATGAGGGAATGACTTCCATGGTACTAGAGGGAGCTGTAGAGGGCAAAAACTGTAGAGGAATACAGAGATTGTAATACGTCAAGCAGATAATTGAGGACGTAGGTTGCAAGTGCTACTCTGAGATGAAGAGGTTAGCACAGGAAAGGAATTCGTGGCGGGCCGCATCAAACCAGTCAGTAGACTGATGACCAAAAAAAAAAAAAAAAAGAAGTAAAAAATTATTAGGTTGGGAAATTTGAAACTAAAAGTAATAGAAAAATTTTGCTATGTGGGCAGTAAAGTAACTGACTCTGGCTAAATAGAGAGAATATAAATCGCAAACTGGCAACGGCGCGAAAAACATGTATGAAGAAAAAGAATTTTTTATCCTTTAACATCAATTTAAATGTAGGAAGTCTTTTCTGAAGGAATTTGTCTTGAGTGTAACAGGTCAGACACGAAGAAAGGACCAAACGTCTCAGGTCATCAGTCCTTAAGCTTACACACTACCTAATCTAAATTAAACTTACGCTAAAGACAACAGACACACACCCATGCCCGAGGGAGGACTCGAACCTCCGACGGAGGGAGCAGCTCAGATCGTGTCAAGGCGCCTCAGATTGCTAGGCTGCCTCTCGTGACAGGAAGATAAAAGCTTTCGATATGTGTTGCTATACAAGGTCGCTTAAGACTTAGATTTCTCGAGGTGGAGAACAAAGAAATTTACGGCACAACCTTAGTAAAAGAAGGTATCTGTTTTTAGGAAACATCCTGAGGCACCGGAGGTCAGTTTGGTAACGGAAGGAAGTACCTGAGTTAAAACGAAAGATGGTGACCAATGATTGAATGCAGTATGCAGGTGCAAATGGACAATGATTGTGACAGTCATGGAGAGGTGGCGATGCTTGCTGGGTACAGAGTAGCGCAGAGAGCTGCATCATACCAGTTTTCACAGTGAAAACCACATCAACACACAACTTTTCTTTATCGTTTGAACTTGTGTTTAATAATAATAGTTCTTTTAATTATGTAGTTTTTGAAGTTTAAAGCAAAGAGCAATTGTACATACAAAGATAACATCAAAGTTTAATGAGTGCACGTATTTTCTTCCAGAATCTTGCGATTTCCTTATATCTGAAAGCTACAACTTTTTCTTGAAAAATTTATAGACAAAATTTATAGACTTTTAAGTGCCATCCAGTTCAACTGGAAAACAGTATGTCCCTACTTAAATTGGTTTTTGCAACGCGATTTAACATGTCTCAGAAGAGTAGTTTGTAGTAAGCCAAATTCCTTATCGGCTTTATAATTAGACAGTTAATTCTTCAAGATAACTTCTAAGGCTCTCCTTACGTTACAGCGTAAATTCAAGCGCCGGCACACCAGCCGGGAACGACATGGAAGAGAAGACGGTGAGAAGAAGTCCGCCAGTCGCACGCTGGCCGACCTCCCTTCCAGGACGACAACGCTACAGCAGTGTCCTCTGGGTGAAGAGGACATTATCGCCGGGCCCGACTGATGGGGCCCACATGGACAGCAGGACAACGTTAGGCACTTCGATAGCTGCTGTAACATTAGCCAATTCGATAGCAGTTCAGGAAAGACTGTCAGCTAGAGATCAGCAGTCACTGCATAGACTAATTATTTTTACGTCATTCATTGATTGCGCCACATCTGTGAAAGTTAAGTAGCTGTAATTGTCTTTTTGTAATAAAACTCTTTAATACGAGTTGAATGATTGCTTGACTAGCGAACCGAGTATACTGGATCCCTAGACACAACACCTTAGACCACACTGACTCCACTGCTCTCGGTTCTTAGTAAACAAAAAAAAAAGTCTTAGGCCTCTAAGCACTGTGGGACTTCACATCTGAGGTCATCAGTCCCCTAGACTTAGACCTACTTAAACCTGTGATAGCAGCAGCAGAGCGGTTGCAAACTGAAGCGCCTACAACCGCTCGTCCACAGCGGTCTTCTCTTCATAAACATTAAAAACCGATAGTGCATATGGTCATCAGAATGTTCTCACGGCACACGAAAACAATTTTTCTGGAAAATGTTCGTCAAACGTAATTTATTTAGAAATCTAAAGGCTAACGATGAAATTTCAACTACATCAAAAAACGTTTTGCATCACCCCAGTTCTCAGAACTGGCTGTGGATACTGTATCAAAGACACAGTCCCTTTGACTGATCACAGACGTCACTAAACACGCCCAAAGATGTAAACAACCATGCATGAGCAGCGCCTACTAGAAGGAAGGGGTCCGACAGCCGATCAGGGGTCCGACAGCCGATCAGCTCCAGTCATTGCACTAGGAAGAAGGTACACGGCTCGTGTTGTCTGTAGTTCAGCCATGCCTAGACGGTCAGTACCGCAGTTCGATCGCGTTCACATGTTACTTTGTGCCAGGAAGAGCTCTCAACAAGGAAAGTGTCCAGGGCTATGAGCAAGGGAAGTGTCCAGTCGTCTCGGAGTGAACCAAAGCGACGTTGTTCGGACATGGAGGAGATACAGAGAAATAGGAACTGTCGATGGCATGCCTCGCTCAGGCCGCCCAACGGCTACTACTGCAGTGGATGACCGCTACCTACGGATTATGGCTCGGATGAACCCTGACAGCAACATCACCATCTTTAATAATGCTTTTCGTGCAGCCACAGAACGTTATGTTACGACTCAAACTGTGCGCAATAGGCTGCACGATGCACAACTTGACTCCCGACCTCCATGGCGTGGTCCATTTTTGCAACCACGACACCATGCAGCACGGTACAGATGGCCCCATAAACATTGCGAATAGACCGCACAGGATTGGCATCACGTCCTCTTCACCCACGAGTGTCGCATATGCCCTCAACCAGACAATCGTCGCAGACGTGATGGAGGCAACCCGGTCAGACTGAACGTCTTAGACGCACTGTCCAGCGAGTGCAGCAAGGCGGAGGTTCCCTGCTCTTTTGGAGTGAAATTATGTTGGGCCGACGTACGCGGCTGGTGGTAATGGAAGGTGACATAACGGCTTTACGATACGTGAATGCCATCCTCCGACGAATAGTGCAACCATGTCGGCAGCATATTGGCGAGACATTCGTCGTCATGGACGATAATTGACGCCCTCATCGTGTACATCTTGTGAATGACTTCCTTCAGGGTAACGACATCGCTCGAGTATAGTGGCCAGCATGTTCACCAGATACGAACCGTATCGAACATGCCTGGGATGGATTGCAAAGGGCTGTTTATGGACGACGTGACTCACCAAACACTCTCAATCGCCGTTGAGGAGTGGGACAATGTGGACCAACAGTGCATTGATGAACTTGTGGACAGTATGGCACGACGGATACAGGCATGCGTCAATGCAAGAGGACGTGCTACTGGGAATTAGAGGTACCGGTGTGTACAGCAGTCTGGACCACCACCTGGGAAGGTCTCGCTGTATGGTGGTACAATATGCAGTGTGTGGTTTTCATGAGCAATAAAAAGGGTGGAAATTAGTTTTATGTTGATCTCTCTTCCAATTTTCTATACAAGTTCCGGAATTCTCGGAACCGCGATGATGCTAAACTTTTTTTGATGTGTGTTTAAAATCCCCAAAAGTAAATCTGACTAGAGTTTTGATATGAAAGAAAACCGTTTTGGAGACAATTTTCAGAAAGCTGAATATGTTTCTGCAAAGTGTGTCAATTCTGGAAAATGAAGAGTATTACTTAACACGAACGCCAAAAGAAGTGAATTAAACTTGCACAAGTAGCAAAATGTACTAATAGCGAAGAAAGATCCATATCATTTATAGCGAGAGCGGTAAAAGCGAAACGACAGTGACTTGTGGAAAGGCGAGTAGTAATTCCTTCTATGAAGATATCTGAAGGAAAACGTATGAATCCTAAATATTTATGGTTAGATATAACGGTCATTCGACTGTATGGTATGCTTTATTACACGATCCAGATCTCAGCCTTGGGCCATTATCACGAGTTCAAACGTCAGAAACCATCTAACTTGTGTGGAACACAAGTCGTCGTTAAAATATTTATCTTCTGTTATATAAACATGATATTTTGTAAGTAAAAGTAAGAACTTTCTTTCTTTTTATTTGCGGAACATCAGGTTTATACAATGAAGAGTCAAAGAAACTGGTACACATGCTTAATATCATGGTGAGAGAACATCTACCGAACGTCGGTTTAAAAAATCTTCGTTAACGCTTAAGAAAAAATTTATGTCCATATCGAACAGCATTTGTGCGTTTAAGGCGACGGAGCTGTTTTAGTACTACCACATTGCAATTCCTGAAAGGGCGTTTCCTCCAAGTGCCGCTCTTGAACAACCATATCCAGAAACTTGAGAACCTCTAAAGGCACCAAACCGTCAACTGAGTCAATAAGTAATCTTACGAAGGCTGGACCATCAAGAGAGTGAAATAGAAGATTGCGCATATTGTTATTAAAGGCGGTTGAGTCTGCAGAACAAGCCATAATTAATTCAGACGGCGATTCAGATGTTGGAGTTAATGATTTGGACATGACCATCAAGAGAGTGAAATAGAAGAAGATTGCGCATATTGCCATTAAAGGCAGTTGAGTGTGCAGAACAAGCCATAATTAATTAATTCAGACTGCGATTCAGATGCTGGAGTTACTGATTTGGACATGTTTTCTGAGCTGTTGCTAATTCCAAAGAAGAAAGTAACTATACTGCCAAAGGGAAACGAGTAATGGGTAGGAAACGCAGTGTCTCGAAGAAAAAAAATGATTTTATAAATACGATGAAACGATGGTATCCAAAGTACAGTCGGCTCTTTCAAAAACACCTGTGAAAATGGGGACATTAATGAAGAAAATCTTGTTACTGTTTGCCGAGTCGATAGTAATTAAATTTGTAATTGATTATATTTTTTAAATATTACGCACAAACTGGTTGCTTACGTAGGCTGTATGGGCTACAATCAATTTGTAATGCGAATTATTTAAGAAATAAGATAATTTCTCTCATATGATCGTTATTTAGTTTGTATATTGACTATAGGCAACAGCATATTGCCTATAGTTACTTGCAAAGTACTTCGCGAAAGGCCACAGCACGAGGAGCGGGTAATTGCTGTAACACAACATTTAAAATTCTTACAACTGAAGATAGATGTGAAGCTTCCTTGGAAGTAACACATTACTGAACTTCAGCAGGACTGCGTAAAGTAGCATACACAGGCGGTAGCACAGAAAGCGGAAATGTTTCTACACCGCCGTCTTACACTATTTTCTATAGTTTACCTTGGACTAAATCTATGCTATAGTAAATGATGTTCTCAGCCCGGAGGATATCTGCGAATCAGTTTTCCAATATTACACAAATCACTGTTAATACGTCTTAATATTTTAACTGTGTGTATGAGACTTCAGTAATAATATCAGTCAAAAACAACTGTTTTCTTCCCTCGGTGAAATTGAAAAATTAAAATAATTGATATTCGGATTATTACTTCCGTAGCTATTTTAGGATTATACTTTACATAAAAGAATCGAATCAAAGTGCCCTTTCCTTGTTGCTACTTTTCTTATTCTGTAACGGAACTTTTCACAGTAATTGAGAGCATTTTCCTGTATTCCACGAATAATGTATAAGAATTGTCGTAAATCTCTAGTTCCCGTCTGTTGCTAGATGTATACACTGACTAGTCTCGTAACCGAGTTCATTTGACTCAGGCGTTTCTCGTAGAGAGCGGAAGGGAAAAAAATATGATGATTGTGGTCTAATTTTGTCTGACAGCACATTTAGTGTATTGTGGATTATAACATCCCACATCACGTTGAAATTCGGTGCATATCCGAACTCGTATGGAGAAAAACATTCCGTTTTTATAAGCAGCCCTTTTTAACAGGAGGAAATCCACAGAGGTTGACTCAGATTGTGCAACTGAACCATTAACATGTTCCGTGAGCTTTTTACTGCTAAAGGGATTAAAATTCCCGCAGTAAATCAGAACAGCGGCAGCAGTAAATGGAATTACTTTAATGGACGCCATACATTCGTGAAATGCGCTCGCACGCGCTTTGTTACATTTGTTGCGGCTAGATCGATAAATTTTTCATCCTATGCCTGAAGCTGAGATACACTTGTTCCACTGTGACGGCGAAACTACCTGGATATAGCACTCGGGTCTTGGCGTCGCATATAACTTTTACGTGCTTGCAGCTTTCTACCACCTACGTCCTCCACCACACTGTAAACAGTTTTCATCGGTATAAACATTATAACGTTCATAATCATGAATGTGTCTTGCAATATGGGTCACTGGGAATCATTTGCAATATCAGTCCTAAAATCAATTACTCGGCACGTCGTACATCCCTCTTTACTTCTAAAATAGATTCACGTGGTTCTTGAAAGTGTATACTGCCATTCTTAAAAGTCAACAATCAACGTACAGCTGAGGGAAATATGCTGGCACATTTTTTTATATGTGTCTCTGTGACATTGAATTGTAACATATTGGTACGAAATGCACAGTTTTATATAACAAACATGTATAGAGGTATTTCACTTTAGACAGACATACCGCAAGCACCAATTTCCATCGTACCAGTTTTTACTAAAACACTATACGCGCTATTGTTTTTTCTTTTTTTTTTTTAAAAAAAAAGAACATATCTGTAGAGTGGGAGTGAACTTTGTTCCTCGGGCATCTCCGTTGTTTGGGACACTATATTCAACAAATTACATGTGTTTTAAGAATTTGGATCCCCCCTCCTCCTCGCCCTCTACGAATCATGCACCATGCCAAGGTAGGATGGCTTGCACGGCTTAACGGTACAGATAGCCTTAGCGGAGATGCCATCGCCACGGAGGGGTATCTAAGAAGATGGTGGAAAAATCTACCGTTCCTACAGAGGATTTTCAGGAACTGAAGGGGCAACAGTCCGGAGTACTGACTGATCCAGCCCTGTAGGATTCATCAGACGAGGCCTGCTATGATGATACAGCAAACGGCTGAAAACAAAAGGATGCTACAGCTTTTATTTTTCATGAGGGCAAACAGCTTTGTCGTACGGCTTAATGTCGATGATATTCCCTTGGGTGAGATATTAGGTGGGGAGCATTACCCCTCGTAGTGATCTATGGGCATGGTTTATTTAGGAGGATTCATCATCAAGATAAACAAAAAGTGGCGTTGCGAAATACGGAGCGTGTAATAATATATCACTTACTCGTGTAGGCAATCTGGAGGATTTAAAAAGGGAAATAAATAGGTTTAACATAGATATAAAGCCAATTGGTAATCTGGCAAGAGGGAAAGGGCTTTGGTCAAATGAGCAGCATGCTATAAATAATAAATTTAAGTAAGCATAATGCGGCAGTAGGGCGAATAATGAATATGAAAATGTAAATGTGGTAAAGCTACTACGAACAATGTATTAAACGCGTTATCGTACAAAAGGTACACACGAAGCTGAAACAAACCACAACAGAGGTAGTTTACATGCCTGTTATCTCCACCGATTATGAAGAGATGAAAATCGTGTTTGATGAAATAAAGGAAATTATTTAGACCGATAAGGGAGCTGAAAATTTTATTGGAATGAGGCACTGGAATTCTGTAGCAGTAAAAGGAATAGAAGGAGAAAATTGACTAGAGGATCCCGTTTGGTACAATTATCCATAGAGCACTTCATTCTAGAGTCTTGAAAGAAGGTTACATACGTGGAAGAAAGCTTGGGACACAGAAAAGTGTCAACAGGATTATTGACTGCTAACACAGAGGCTTCCGAACCTGACTTTAAATTGCAAAACATATACAGGGAAATATGTGAACTGTGACCACAATTAATTGGTTATCATCTACCATGTATATTTGAAGAAATAGCGGAAAGGTCAGAAATTGGAGATATGGGACCTGGATAAATTGAAAGAACCAGAAGTTATTGATAGTAGGGGACAGTGTTGTACCTAGAGGATTGTGTACCCACGAGTGCATCATGTTTTTTGGTCGCTGCTTCAGTCTAGTGACTGTTTTTAGAATCACGTGAAGGAATGCTTACTAGAGATGACCGCAAATAATTTCCGAAATTTCTACAGGTTTTGTTGTTGTTAGACCTGAGGTTGTGTTTTGTGCAGCGTCTGTAAATATTTCGTTTTCTACACATTTAAGTACTGTATAATACAGGGTGTTACAAATTCCAGTTAGAAACTTGTATGACTTGTAGACAGTAGATAATATTTTGAATTGGACCTGTGTCCGGAAACTTACAGTTTCTGTGCTACAGTCATTTGAAAACATTTTGGTAATGTGACCGCATTTACAAGTAATTCATTTGACGTGACCCAGTACATCACTTGTTTCACAATTCCATTCATTAATAGCCAGAGAAATTACTCATGTACTCGCTGACAGGTTCTTTTCAACGTGATGCAGTACAGACTCTTCTAACACGGGTGTGCGGCCTCTACTTGTAACACCACAACCTCGCCTGCTGACGTTGGAGGTACCCTTTCTCGAAGCTGTTGCATAATGGTGGTGAAAAGCGTATCCGATGCAGTCGGATCTTGGTAAAGGTGACGAGCAGTTCTTTCATTAGAGTGGGCTTCGCCATTCAGAAAGATGATGTCGGTGTATTCTGCAAAAGTGTACTCAACCGTGTCGCTATAACCCTCACAGAAACGTGAATAAGGCTACAACCAGGTCAGCGAGGTAGGACACACGTCAAATGACATCAACCGATACGACGCAACTACCTCCACCCCTGCCATGACCACACTGTAGCATCAATACCTATGAAACACGTTTTCACACAGCTGTTGCACGGAAATGGTGTGTTTCCGGACGTGGGTTCCTGTTCAAATCGTGATGTACTCAGTCCTCTCTGAGGTCCTAGAAGTTTGTAACGGGAAATTCCTAACAACCTGTATGTTGAAGCTATTTGGAGCTTGTTGTTAATTTTAAAGTTACGGAATTTTATGATGAATAAAACGATCAGTATTAATTTCAGAACTATTTACGTAACACGTGGGCAGTTAAGCCGTACCTCGTCGCCTGCACGCTAAATTGAATCTTAAAACAGAAGAAGGTCTTTTACCATGGAGCATGTGATACTTGCAGATGAACTGAGTTTCATTAATTTGTTAACAATTTTACCCCTCTTGAAATCGCAAATTTGTGTGTAGTTTTAGTAGCTTCTGTTTAAAAATGTATCTAGCATGTAACTGGTTTCTTATAATTCTTTTGCTCAATTTGATTTCACTTACTGATTATTGGCGTGGAACTGAGTAATGATACAACAGTCAGACGGTTGAATAAAATAGTGACAGTACTTTCTCGATTACAACGCTTTTAAATTCCAATAGAATATTTGTTGTACCTTGGGACTTTCTTTCGCGTTTTGAGAAACCTTAATTTTCCGGGGTTGTTATGTAATTTCAGATAAAGATTGCGATTGCCATTGCATAAAATTCGAACACGAAAATATATTTAAATTATGTTGCAGGGCTTGCTAGAAGCGAAAGTCTGCAAGGTGAACCGAGGTTTAACACTCTTGACGTAAAGCTAAGTACAATCAAAAACGAGTGGGCAGATCTCAGAACAATGCAGAGGTGGCAATTTCACAGAGCACTGAAGCACCTAAATGGAAACAAGGATTCTGGTGTGCATGACATTCCTTCAAACTCATTGCGACATCTGAGAGAGCCAGCCATGACAAAATCACTCCGCCTGGTGTGCAAGATGTATGAGGCGGGCCATATACTCTCAGGCTTCTAGGAAAACGCAATAATTCCATTTCCAAGAAGGGCCGTTGCTCACCGGTGTGAATATTACCGTACTATCAGTCTAATAAATCAAGGTCGAAAAATACTGACGTGAATTATTTTCAGGGCAGTGGAAAAATTGTTAGAGGGTAACGTAAGGGAAGACAAGTCTGGTTTTCAGAGAAAAGTAGAAACACAATATTCATTACGTATTTTCATTTACTGTTTTAAGTAGCTAGATCTAATGAATAAAAAACACAGTAATATTAAATTTTAAACTGAATCTTCCTCTCCTAATAATTGAATTACCTTTCGTATAGTATGCTTATTTCGACGGTATTGCCACTGCTAAGTACACATGGGAACATTACAGTTTACTTTTGGGATATCCGTATATGCAGTTAACTGTACATGTATACCTACGTTTAACTGGCGCGAGCGTACATACTGCATGAAGCAGCTGTTTTTATAATGGTAAAATAAAGTCACGTAGTAATATGACAGCTAGTTCATAGTTCTCAATCATGCCATATGTATAGGAAGAGCTTATAACTAGTCAGCGATATTGTTTGTTACAGATAATTTAACTATTTGCGTAATCTGTGGTTATTTAGTTTTTCCGTTTTGTCATGTTTCAGAACGCAAATAAAATTTTCTAGGTAATATTTTTGTAGGAGGTCTGTCTGTTCTTTTACTATGGCATACGGATGAATACGTTTACACAAATTTTCTATTCTTTGAATGTTATCATTGGGCGTTCTTTTTGATATTATGTGTAAGGTTTGAAGTGCAGCTTCGATGTTGTTGACTTTATGGTTTAGCTTGTTTAAATGCTTGAAGAGACTCGGATGATTACTATCACTATCTCTGGTACATACTCTAAATCTATTAAACTTTTCTCCTGTTTGTTCAACGTGAAATTTGTTGCAATTGTCACACAATTTTGTGTATGCTTGGATTAGCGTATATGGTATTTTGGTTCTTTCAAAGATGATTTTCGTGCTAAGGTCGTTGTTATTTCCGAATGATAGTTTTATGAATGTGTTTTAGTTTGTTTCAGAGTTTCCCCATGTAGGGCGCTGGTACGTATGTGGTTTCTGGTTTGGTCGAGATTTCTCTTTCTAGTCTTATATTATTATGTATTGGGTAGTTTGTGGATTTTTTTTTCGCCTTTATATAATGGTTCAAATGGCTCTAAGCTCTGTGGAACTTAACATCTGGGGTCTTCAGCCTCTAGACTACTTAACTAACTTAAGGATATCACATACATCCATGCCCGAGGCTGGATTCGAACCAGCGACCGTAGCAGCAGCACGGTTCCGGACTGAAGCACCTAGAACCGCTCTGCCACAGCTGCTGGCCTTTATGTAATTTTTGTATTATGATAGGGTCGAGATTGTTATTGTTGGTTGTGTATGGGAGTACAGCTGTTTCATTCTGTGTTGATGGTTTTTATAGCGGTAGATTTTCAATCCTATTTACCATAGTGGGGTTGAGAGGAGAGAGATGTGGGGTTGCAGCCTGTCAGCCTGTACTCGGTAACATGTAATCTGTCTATTGAGCAATCTGTGAAGGAAACAAATAAGGGGTTTAAAATTGACGAAGAGGAAATAAAAACTTTGGGATTCCCTGATAGTACTGTCATCCTGTCAGAGACAGGAAAGGTCTCGAAAGAGCAGTCGAACGGAATGAATGACGTTCTTGGGAAGAGGGTACAAGATAATAACCACGAAAAGTGAAAGAAGGGCAATGGAATGCAGTCGAAATAAATTAAAAGTTATTGAGAGAATTACGTTGGGTATTGAGACACGTTAAGTAGACTAGACGATGACTTTTGGTATTTGCGCAGCAAAGTATGTAACAATTCCCAAAGTCGGGAGGATACAAAATACAGACTCCATATACCAAGAAAAATATTTCTGAAAAATAGAAATCTGTAAACAGTTCGAAAAAGAAGAGAAGAGGTGTTTTGGAAATGAGGTGTTGCAGAAGAATCATGAGGATTAGATCGTATAACTGTTGCGGAAATAGAGAACGGGATTATAGTAAGAAAGAGATTTATCATATAAGCTAAATAAAAGAAGCGTTTATTTGATGATTCATTGTGAGGCCAAAATGAATCGTCGAATAGGTAATGGAGGATAATGTGAGGAGAGTAAATATTGTGCAGGAAGACCAAGCCTCGAATGCAGAACGCATGTACAGAAGCAGTATTAATTTTATAATCATCTGTCAATGTCCAAATCAATTCCAGTTTCGAAATTATGCACTAGAAGCCTCAACGTTTTTCCATACTTTTGAAATAGTTAATGTTGTTCTTATTCATAAATCTGGGTTTTTGATGTAACAGGTTAATGTGGGCGCAGAATAGGAAATTACTCTCTTGGTCGTTCTACTTACACTTCGTAGGTATGATGATGTACTTTGGCAACGTTTCTATTTACAACCAAAAACTACTCATAAATAAATGTATATGTGCTAACAGTTTAAATCCAAACGGGCGTCATCAGATAAGAAACAATTGTCAGAGAAGCCTACATAACATCTCTCCTTCTATGGCCTCAATGCTAAAAGTAAAACTACACAATGCCATTCTGTGACAGTGTCGTCAGACGGAGAACTGATAAGTCTAATTACTTTCTTTAAGTACTCCAAATGTCAGCAAAAGCATCAGCTATGTACACTGTAATAAAGTTACTAACTTGCACCTGACAATTACAATTTTGTCATGTGCGCTATGGTTACAGTTTTATTCTGTCTGATGTCCTTTTCGATCGAAACGGTCGTAACTAAAGTTGTGCCAGCCAAGCAGTTATTAGCGTTACATATATATGGATACGAGCTATGACGCACCACCTACACGTAGTACACAGTCTGTTCAAAAGTATCAATCTAATGCGGCATTGGTCCCTAGCTGTTACGAGAGGCCACCGGTCTAAAAGGCATCAGAATCCATTGTGTCGTCAGTAAAGAAGCAGGAACAGCATAACAGTTCGTTCACGAGAGCTCAATGACATCGAATGTAGACTAGTCACTGGATGTCACCTGAGTAACTGACCTGTCAGGGACAGTGTCGTCTCATAGGAATACATTCCGGGTGTTCACAAATTTTGGTTGCCAATTCCCCCAGCGATGAGGAATATTACATCTGCCTTCGGCTCTATTTGATCGCCTGTCTTCAAAACTCCGTTAAACTCTGATAGTTCTGGGTCCCCTATGTCTTCCGCATCCGCTATTTGTCTCGCATTGAACAGTGAATTTCCTTTTAAACTCTCAATTCTGACACCTTTGCTGTTAATTCCGGGAAAGTTATTTGGAGTTGTCGTTAAGCTGAATCTGTTCTTCGAGCTTTTAGACCTCTCCACATTTTTCCATCATCCTTTCATTTCCGTTTCCCTGTCCGTCTATCGACTTAATTCGTATGTCATTTATTTAGCTGTCTGTGTTCCATTTCCATGTTTCGCCAATTAATTGAGGTAATGGTTCTCTTTCCCAAGATTTCTTCACAATTACCTTCTTTTTAATTACATTTTTCTGTTAATGTTTTTGACTGCCCTTTTTTGACTGTTACTTACTCTTCAGGTGAACTATCTATACTTGTGTTCATTACCACGGTATCTATAGCTTCAGACAACTTCTAAGGAACGTTATCATTCGCTGATTCTTCAGCATTCACCTTCTTTACGTGTTACGTCAATCACAGACCGCCCCTGCCTGGCAGACTACACTCAAGACACCCCTGAGTACCATATAAAATACACAAGCACTTGCAGGCGCAACCGAGAGGAAAACAATTCTTCAAAACAAACAGAGCTTGCTAGAGACTAATGCGAACATTATTCTGCATTGGTCGCCTCACGGATACAGGGAAAGTTGGAGTACTCCGCTGGCTTTATAAGGACAGTGCAGCAGCAGTAAGGCCAATTCCTCGCCGAGCTAGGACCAGCTCCGACGGAGCTCACCGATGCTCTTGATGAATGGTCGTCTATAAGTTATTTGTTTTGGTGTGTATATAGTGATTGTTCTAGAAGAGTAGTTCACTTTCAATAAACGACATTATACTGAGTGTTCTACAATACTGACTTTTCTTCAGTGGCCACGAGGATGGGATCCACTAAAGAATACTCAGTATTGTAGAACACTCAGCATAATGTCGTTTATTGAAACTGAACTACTCTTCTCGAACAATCACTATATACACACAAAAACAAATAACTTGTAGACGACCATTCATCAAGAGCATCGGTGAGCTCCGTCGGAGCTGGTGCTAGCTCCGCAAGGAATTGGCTGTACTGCTGTTGCACTGGCCTTATAAAGCCAGCGGAGTACTCCAACTTTCCCTGTACCCGTGAGACGACCTCTGCAGAAAAATTTCTCATTAGTCTCTAGCAACTTCTGTTTGTTTTGAAGAATTGTATTCCTCTTGGTTGCGCCTGCAAGTGCTTGTGTATGTTATATGGTACACAGGGTTGTCTTGAGTGTAGTCTGCCTGGCAGGGCCGTCTGTGGCAGACGTAACATTACATTCTAGTTTTCTGATAATTCCCTTATGTTCCAGCCCATTTTGCATCTTACTAAACTATAATATTAAGTTATATTTACTCCTGGATACCTCTTACCATACAGTACCTGGTTTAACAATATCTACTTCACAGTGACATTCTCCAAGTATACCTCAATTATTATCAATTTCATTTGTTTCTTGTCGATTGTGATGACAATAATTCCTTTACAGAACTATTTACAGTAACACAGCCAGTAACCTAGCTTAGTTTGTAACGAATCCTCTTACCATTACGCCACATCCTGCTGCTGCTTGTATTACGCTGTATTAATCTGTCCAGAAACCCTTAACTTCTTTCCATTTGACTTAACTGATTCGTATTATATGTAGGTTAAGCTTCAGCATTTCTGAATTCAGATATTCACACTTCATTTTCACACCAGGAATTGCGAAAATTCCGACCCGTGGACACAATCTTCCAATCTTTTCCTCAATATTCCCTTCCTTCGTCAGTCCTCTCCCAGAGATACGAATAGGAAACTAATTCCAAGTCTTTGACCAGTGGAGCGATCATAACGACCTCTTTTCGATTGCAGGCCTTCATGCTATTAATCGTTTTGATTCTTCCGATTTATAGGGGCGTTAGCTACTGCTGACCTCTTTCCGCTATTCCGCCCTCTTTACCAACACCCTTGGTGGATCGTGAGTGACAACTTAAATCAAAAGTTTCTTCGGGAGTATACTGATGAAACAGTTTTATTAATTAAATACAGCTGCTCGTTCGACGGAAGACCCATCATTGACAGGAATTTGCTGCAGAACTTTGGAAAATGTACTGCGTCACGGACATTATGAAACACTTCTAAGGAAACGATCTACTGACACATACAGGCTTGGATTAGAAAACATCGTTCGGATGAGACACAGCTGACTCTTTGTCCACAGGAAGTAATCGCTGCTGTTGACAGGGGACATCACGCTGTATCCATGTTTTTGACTTTCCAGAAGGCCTTTGACACTGTTCTTCACAATGGGCCTTCAATAAAAATGCATTGCTAATGGTACCGTCCAAGTTGAGCGACTGGATTTGTGAATTAGTCTCAAAAAGGTCGCAATTCGTAATAATTGCCAGAAAGTAATCTAGTGAAACAGAGGAGAAATGGGGAATTCCTCGAGATAGTGTAGTGGATCCTTTGCTGTTCATAATCTATAGTACAATCGATTTAGGAGACATTCTGAGTAGCCCACTTAGACTGTTCGCAGATAATACTATCATATAGCATCCAGTGGAGCATTAGGAGGTAAAAATGAGTTGCAAAATAATTCAAACACGATATCTGCGAGGTACGAAAATTGGCAGTCGAACCTAAACATTATAATGTATGAAGAAGCCCTCTACGTTAACGTTAAGAACCGTTACATTTCGTTTAAACGATCTGTAAAGTTAATTAAAATGTGGTCGATTCATAAAAATAACTAGGAATTAAAATCACCTACAACTGAAACTGGAACCATAAGAGAAAAATTTTAGTGGAGAGCGAATCAAAGACTATGTTTTATTGGCAGAGAACTGAGAAGATGCAACAGATATAATAAAGAGACTGCCTACACTACGCTCATCCGTCATCCTCTGGAGTACTGCTGTGTGGTGTGGAGGCCTTACCAGATAATACAGACAGAGGACATGGAAAATATCCAAAGAAGGGCTGCTCGTTTTGTATTATTGCGAATTAGAGAAGAAAGTTTCTCGGATATGATACACAAGATGGGATGGTAGTCATTGAAACAAAGACAATTTACGATTCACTGAGGTCTTTTCACGAAATTTTGAACACCAAGTTTCTTCTCAGAATCTGAAAATATTGTAATGAAACGAGAGAAGTCAGAGATGCCACGGAAAGATTTAGGTGTTCATTGTTCCCACGTGCTATTCGAGAATGAGGCAGTTGAAACATTACCTCAAAGTAGTTCTATGGATCCACTATCAAACATCCATGTGTGATTTGCAGCTGCCAATGGTGATATTTTTTATTCGAACTCTAGTTATACTGGGATCGAACACGTGACCCAGGTCCCCTGGATTAGTAGTTAACAACGCTAGTCCTACATACAGGAAACTATGATAAAAATATATCCCACAAGATTTCGAAGACAACAGAAGCTGGTAAGTGCAGGAACTATCGGCCAGCCAAATTAACTGACGCACTTCCACGCTGCTGACGAGAATAATAAACAGAGGAATCGAAACGAACATTGAGAATCAGTTAAGACGACAGTCAAGTTGGACATTCGGAATAATATTGGAAGTAATACTTCAGAAAAATCAAGAAATGTTCATAGAATCTGTCGACCTAGAAAAAGCTTCCGACAAAGTAAAATCGTGCTAGATATTCCAAATTTTCAGAAAAATCTCAGTATGTTGTAAGAAAAGCCGGGTAATATGCAATATGTACAAGAACCAGGAGGGCACAGTAAGATTGGAAGAGATGCAGTCCTCAGCACATAGTATTCAGTCTATACAACGAAGAAACAGAGGAAAATAAAGGAAGCTTACATAACGAGATTAAAGTTTTGGACAGGAAAGACACCTATAACAAGATTCACTGTGAAATTTCTAGCCACAGTAAAAGTGAAGAACTGTAGGACATCTTGAGTGGAGTGAAGAGTCTAATGAGTACAGAATATAGATTGAAAGTAAACCGAAGAATGAATAATGCAATGAGCAGCAACGAGTAGCAATGCTCATGAACAGAAATAAGAATAGTGAGCCACGTAGCATGAAAATAGACGACCACGATGCAGAAGAAGACAAGGATTGCTTCTGCCTTGGAAGCAAAACATTACAGGAGGGACGAAGCAAGGAGGACATCAAAGTTGCGTTAGTTCTGACAAAGAAGGAATTTCTGGCCAGCAGAAGTGTACTGGTATGAATCATCGGCCTTAATTTGAGAGAGAAATTTGTAAGAATATACATTTGGAGCACAGTATTGCATGGTAACGATTGAAAATCTGAGAAAATAGCGGGAGAGAGGAGAACATAACTTGGAATGTGGTGATAATAGAGGATATTGACTGTTACGTGGACAGGTAAAATTAGAAAGAAGAGGTTCTTTGAAAAATAGGGAAAGAAACGAACGTATGGAAGGAACTGACAGTAAGGAAGGACAGGACGATATAAGATGTGTTAAGACATCGGGGAATAACTTCCATTGGACAGGAGGGAATAACAGTGGGTAAAATCTGTAGAGGAAGACAGAGATTGGAATACAGCCAACAACTAACTGACCTAGGTTTCGAGTGCTACTCTGAGATGTATAGCTTGGCACGGGAGAGAAATTCGTGGCTGGCCACTTCAAACCAGTCAAAGGACTGATAAAGAAAACGAAAAAGGATCTAGTTTTCCAATACTGTCAAAATTTGTAACTGTCGGAAAACTGTAAAACAGTTATACAGTTGCCCAAACGTACTAAGTGTGTTCCAAAGAGATAAGAGTAGAAGTTCAGAGGCTGGACAAAAACCAGGAGATACAAGAAACACAGCACATTATCTTCCCTAATGCGGCTTACGAAAACTATTGCCATTGAAAGCAGCTTGTAGTCGTCTCGGAATGGATACATACAAGACTGTATAGTTTTCAAGAGAATCTGCACCATTCTTCCTCCAATGTAGTGCCAAGATCATGTAACGACTCAGTCGGCAAGACTCAGCACAACCAGAAGCACCTACGAAGATGTCCGACGTCAGGGATTGAAGACTTCCATGAACCACGGCCATACAACCCGGAAAAATTCTCAGCAGCTGATATTTTATCAGATTTTACAACGAAATGGAAACTCATAAAGTATTAATGACTGTGTCACAGTAATGCAATCAGAGCAATACGTCTGAAATTGCAGCGGTATGTACCTGGATATCTGAGCATAGTATCTCCGTATAATGCCTCACTCTGAAAAAAAAAATCTACGCTTATCATTTGAAGTAAATTTACCATTCCAGAAGGGTACTGGTATATCTGAGCTTTTCATGATAGTACAGAATTTCTATGATTTGAACAGGAATCTTGAAGGCAAATCTAATGGATACAATAGCTCAGAAGAAGAGGGTTTCCATTTTTCGGAATATCTATGACTCCACCATGATACTTCTCGTTTTGAACATTGACTTTGAACAGATATTTCGAAGCTTCTATCCATTCATAAGAAACCCATATGATAAAATCTAAAATAGGGTAACAGCAGTGGATCGAGAAAGCGTAAAAAGTGGCCTCGGGTCTTGATTGCGATGTGAAAAAGACTCTACAGCCAACAAGAAGTCTACTTCATGTCTTGGCTCAGACCGGCACCGGCAATTCCTGTCGCTTAATCAACTCTTCGGTTCTTCTCTGTTGAAGCAGTGAAGACAGTTCTCTCTCCCTGCAAAATTGCAGGTCGCCATTTCTGGCAGTCTGGTATTTGTAAATAGGCTGTTTAGGTTTTTATGTTGGTAGCGCCACGTAGCGCTCTGTATGAAAATCACTGGCTGTGCTGTGTGCAGTCTGTGGCTGGTTGGCATTGTTGGAATATTCGCTATTGTAGTGTTTGGCAGTTGCATGTGAACAGTGCCTAGTGTTGCACAGTTGGAGGTGAGCCGCCAGCAGTGGTGGATGTGGGGAGAGAGATGGCGGAGTTTTGAGAGCGGATGATCTGGACGTGTGTCCATCAGAAAGAGTAAATTTGTAACACTTGATGTCGTGAAATGATATATATATATATATATATATATATATATATATATATATATATATATATATATATATATTATGACTTTCGAATATTATTAAGGTAAATACAGTGTTTGTTCTCTATCAAAATCTTTCATATACTAACTATGCCTATCAGTAGTTAGTGCCTTCAGTAGTTATAAACTTTTATTTAGCTGGCACTATTGGCGCTCGCTGTATTGCAGTAGTTCGAATAACGAAGATTTTTGGGAGGTAAGTGATTCAGGAAAGGTTTAGGTTATTGTTAGTCAGGGCCATTCTTTTATAGGGAACACTGAAAGTCAGGTTGCGTTGCGCAAAAATATTGTGTGTCAGTTTCGTGATGATCAGAATAAGTAAAGAGAGAAATGTCTGACTACGTTCAGTTTTGCTCAGCTGTTTGAAAATCAAATAACGTGAGAGGTTTATCAGCACAGTAATTTATTAATTTTTCTAAGGGGATGTTTCATATTTAATCGGATAGAACACTGTTGATTCTGCGAGTACCTTCTGTGCTATGGGTTGGAGGACTGTGCAGTCCGTCTTTGTGGATCTGCCGTGAACTACATTCTGGAAGCAGCTACTACTACCAAACACGGTAGGTGTGGTGCGCCCGTTAGGGATTTTAAAAATTTGGATATTTGTGGTAAGGTCTTATGGGACCAATCTACTAAGGTCATCGGTGCCCAAGCCTACACACTACTTAATCTAACTTAAACTAACTTACGCTATGGACAACACACACACCCATGCTCGAGGGAGGACTCGAACCTTCGTCGGGGGAAGCCGCACGGACCGTGGCAAGGCGCCTGAGACTCTGCGGCTACCCCGCGTGGCCCACGGATTTTTAACTTCGAGGAGCCATTCTGCATTGCGGATAATCAGTTACGTGCAGCACACCAATGAAGGAGAGCTGTTAGGAATTGTGAAACACATCATTACGGGTTATGAAGAGATAGTTGCAATCAAGTATTAGTGAAATGCAGAATCGTTGACATTCACTCATCAATAATGAAAATATACATTTAGTATTTCGAATATAAAAGACTGTAACGGTTCTGCTATGATGAGATTTAAAAGTTTCATAAAAAATTTCCTTACTTATTACTGCGCTACATAGTTGAGCGATACAAGGACGGACGAGATTTTTGGACAGCACACGCAGGAATATCGTGTTGATGTTCTCTCAAACCCAACAACAAACTTGCCACCAGACGAATTTAAATCATTAGGCTTTCATTATTGTGTTAAAGTAAGTATTGGTAATTAAAACCGTAATAATCGTTAGATGTCGGTAGCAAAGAATTAACAACCACATTCGTAGTAAAAACCTAAACCACACACAGAATTAATATATTGAAGCGAAGAGCAGTGTGTAGAGCAACCAGTCAGAATGTCTCTCGTTGATGGCAGGCTGGTGCAACACACGTAGGAGGGCGCGTATTTGCCACGAGAAGGCGAGATGCCGCCTTAGTTGACGGAGCCCGCAGCTGAATGCCGAACACCAGAAGGTCACACACACACACACACACACACACACACACAAACACACACACACAGCCACACAACCACACTCACACAAACACACATCAGCTGATACGGGTGCACGTAGACACCGATTTGTTAGCTTGTCACCTCTGAGGCGTGAAGTCCTGGGGATAAAGATGGCAGCCTTTTATTTTACGTTGTATAGAGGGACCACCATCATGTCGGATAACTGTACGAGCAATTTCCATAAAGTCTCGGAGGAACGTTCTACACCACACAGCTAACTGCACCGATGATTCAAGAGTTCAGTTTCTGTAATGTCGCATGTTTAACAGATGTATATCACCGATAAAATCTCATGGTACATATTTTATTTACTAACATACTCCCCAGTCATTGTTGATGTTGTGGTCTTCAGTCCAAAGACTGGTTTTATGCCACTCTCCGTGCAACTAAATCCTGTACAAGCCTCTTCATTTTCGAGTAACTACCGCAGCCTACATCCTTCTGAATCAGGTTACTGTATTCAACTCTTGGTCTCTCTCTACGATTTTTCCCCTCCACGCTTCCGTCCAGTACTAAATTGGTGATCCCTCGATGCCTCAGAATGTGCTCTACCAAACGATCCCTTCTTTTAGTCAGATTATACCACTAACTTCTCTTCTCCGAAATTCTATTCAGTAACTCCTCATCACCTACGTGATCTATCCTACTAATTCAGTGTTCTTCTGTAGCACCACATTTCAAAAGCTTCTTTTCTCTTCTTGTCTAAACTATTTATCGCCCATGTTTCACTTCCGTACATGGTTTACAGTCCATACAAATATTTTCCGAAAGGACTTCCCAACACTTAAATCTATACTCGATGTTAACGAAGTTCTCCTCTTCAGAAACGCTTTTACTGCCATTGCCAGTCTGCAATGTTATATACTCTTATATACTTCGACCACCATAAGTTATTTTGCTCCCGAAAGAGCAAAAGTCATTTAATACTTCACGTGTCTCATTTCATAATCTAATTCCCTCAGCATCACCTGATGAATTTCCATTACATTCTATTATCTTCGTTTTGCTTTTGTTGATGTTCATCATATATCCTCTTTTCAAGACTCTGTCCTTTCCATTCCACTGCTCTTCCAAGTCCTTTGATATCTCTGACAGAATTACAATGTCATCGGCAAACCTCAACGCTTTTATTTATTCTTACTGGACTTTAAATGCAACTACAGATTTTTCTTTTCCTTCCTTACCTGCTTTCTCAATACACATATACGTAGAATAACATAGGGTATAGGCTACAATCCCGTCTCACTTCCTTCTCGACAATTGCTTCCCTTTCGTGCCCCTCGACTCTGTACTGCCATTTGGTTTCTGTACAAATTCTAAATAGCCTTTCGTTGCCTGTATTTTCCTCTCTCACGTTTAGAATTTGAAAGAGAGTATTCCAGTCAACATTGTCAATAGCTGTCTCTACGCCCACAAATGCTATATATGTAGGTTTGCTTTTCCTAAACCTGTCTTCTATGAGATGTCGTAGGGTCAGTATTGCCTCGCGTGTCCCTACATTTCTACGGAACCCAAACTGATCTTTCCCGAGGTCTACTTGTACTAATTTTCCCATTAATCTGTGAACGATCCTTGTTAATATTTTCCACCATGACTTACTAATATGGGAGTTCGGTAATTTTCACACTTGTCAGAACCTGCTTTCTTCGGAATTGGAATTATTATATTCTTCCTGAAGTCTGAGGGTAATTCACCTGTCTCAAGATCTTGCACACCAGATGGAAGTGTTTTGTCATGGCTGGCTCTCCCAAGGCAATCAGTAGCTCTGACGGAAAGTTGTTTACTCCCGGGGCCTTGTTTTGACTTAAGCCTTTCAGTGCTCTGTAGAATTGCCCACACAGTATTATATCTCCCTTCTCATCTTCATCTACGTCCTCTTCCATTTCCTTGGTATTGCTCTGAAGAAAGTCTTTCTTGTATAGACCCCCTATATACTCCTCCCACCTTTCTGCTTCCCCTTCTTTGCTTTGGACTGTTTTTCCATCTGTGATCTTGATATTCATACAGGTGGTTCTCATTTCTCCAAGGCAGCATCTATCTTACCCCTAGTGATATATGCTTCTACATCCTTACATTTGTCTTATAGCCATTCCTGCTTAGCCATTTTGCACTTCTCGTTGATCTCATTTTTTAGACGTTTGTATTCCCTTTCCCCTGCTTCATTTATAGCTTTTTTTAAATTTCTCCTTTCATCAGTTAATTCCAATATATCTTGTGTTACCCAATGGTTTCTACTAGCTCTCGTCTTATTACCTACTTGATCCCCTGCTGCTCTCCAATCATACTGCCGTCAAATTCACACTTTTATGAACATTCGTATTGAATACTTAGGAGGACACAATTAAAAAAAATGGAAGAGAACCTCGAGGAGTCAAGTCGCTGAACTCGTGGAAACGAGACGTCGAGAAGTGAGTGAATTAAACTGTGGGACTGTGACCATCTATAACAGAGAACTGTAACGTTACGGACTAATTGATGTTCTCTTTGCTTAATGATCACTGTCACTTTAATGTATAGTATTTGAATATAGATGGCTGTTTAGGTATTTTTTGGTTTTTGGAGTGCATATCCGTTTAAAAACTCGGTAGACTGTATTTACTAGGTTTTCTTCCGATTTGCGTTACACTCAACTTCTTCCACGGACATGAGTGTCGTAATCTATTATTGTTGAAAGAGTCACCCTCAGTACTGAGGTCAACTGAAGTGATAGCATGCAATTTTTTGCGGAGTAATACGCTACTGGTAAACATGACGGCTGGAGCGGTCAGGAGAGAGTGAAACTGTTTAACAACTTCAGAAGGTATCACCTGGCCTGGAATGCCAATACTTTAGTTATAATGCACAAATTCATCGTTAATAGCTTTCAGGTTTGACCTCGAAAACGCTATGTTATTGAATCTGTATCTGTGCCATAACCAAAACAAAGTCTATTCGCCCAAATATTGTCATAAGCATTGTTAAAGTCAAATAAATGACAGCTGGCTGAGCTGGTAAGGCGATGAAACTGGTCCCTACAATACGTATTAAACGTTGATAAAGATTAAAGTTAATGATCCGACCGAGTGTTGTCCATTTTCCACCACATTTTCTTCTAATATTTCACGTTTTCTGGTTGTACACAGTTAATGACGTAACAGCTTGCTGATTCGTCTCACTTGAGGACTAATGTGGTTAGAAACAGAAATTGTTGTATATAGCCTATACTAGAAGCAGCTCTAATATAGCTGCTGATTCTCGTAAGGGCAGACGACAAATGATCATGTTCAATAGTACACTCAACCAAAATTTATGAATCGCTGGTTACTGGGATAGCAGCTATACATTCAGTTAAATGATTTCATTTTAATACACTTCGGGGTTTCTTATCGTTAACAGGAATAATTATTTTTCATCTACATTCAGGTTATACCTCATGCTCTTCTTTCAAACTACAAAATGTGTCTTTACAAGTGCACCTTGGCAAAGTATTTCAAAATCAAAGGTATCGTTTTCCATCTGGTTTTAATTTCAGCAGAGATATACAATGAGATATATAATATTCTTCCACATACCAAATGTTTTAACTCATATAACAAATACCAAATGTTTTAACTCATATAATAAAAATTTAGCGCGTCCAGAAAGAGACAGTATACAATATTAATAACGTCTGTAACATCTCTTATTCATTCACTTACTGCATCATATAATCATAATCGCCAAAGAACAGCCTTTATCGCTCCGGACAAACATCTGTCAAGAGAAAAACCAGAAAAAGCCTTCCAAGTTCCCCATTAAGCAAAAACAATATTATAATACATAACTAAATTAATTATATACTGTACGGTGCATCGTATAGGCGGCAGATTTATCGGAGATACTGCGGAATCTCTGTATCACTGCCTGGATCTCACTGTTCAGTAGTGTCACGACACAAACTGAACTAAGCTGTATTGTTACAAATTGATTAAACCTCAAATAGAAAGCAAAGAAATATTGAAATATCAAGGAAACATGTACTTGGATCTTAGCTTGGAAGTTAATTGTGGCGATGAATATGTTACGGCAAAAATAGTAATGTCTGATGCGTAAAATACAGTCAGAACTCGAGATATTGTGAGTAACGATAGGCGTCAAATGTGGGCGTTAAATTGTAAATGGGTGTTTTCTTACATTATGTGCTGAAACATTTCAGAGAAAGTCCGAAAAGTAATTAGTGTAAATTTTTTGCTCGTGCTATAGGGATTCAGGGATGTTTCAACATGCAATCTATACAGTGAGAGACGCAATGATTGGAATGGGTCACAGGGTCAAAGAATCCTATCACATTTTATGAAACGTCATTTCAGAAAATTATCTCGTATAGTTAGTGAAACAACCCGTCAGCAAAGGTTACACTAGGAATGAAAAAGCAGAACGTTTCTATTCATTGCACTAAGAGAAAGGAATGGCAGAGCGCAAAGCTATTGCGGCATCCCATCGGGACGTAATAATCGTTAGGAACGATTCTTCACAACGTTATATATACAGCTTGTTCCAGTTTATAACGGCCATTTTAAGTGTTTGCCTGCATCCTCAACAACCAATACCAAGCATACTAAGTATAAAATTCAATAACGCTATCTTACTGGAAAGCCAAAAATTTATCTCTGGAGGACCTTTGATAACAGTAGCCTACTTACGCAATCTAATGTCAATATCGGCGTTAACGATCATGAATACATATTATGAACCTGCGTATAAAATTTTTAGAACAAACCCGACATACTCATCAACATGTAAATTAGTATACAGAAGAGATTTTTCCTCCTTAACTGTAGCGACATAATGCCTAGACTTTCTGCTGTTTGAAACAAAAGTTTGAAGGATTGTTTATTTTGTCTACAATGTGTGTAAAAACAATTAAACAAGCTTTATTTTACAAAAAGTATTAAACCGTGGCTTTACATTTTATTATCTAACTATGATGTATTTATGAAAAATAAGATTTTAAAATATCGAAAATTCTCATTTGAAACCTTATTTTTTTTAACTTCAATTTTTATTTTCTAGTTTTTATTAACGTTTCGCTTGTGGAAGGATGTAGAATGAATCTGGCGGCACCATTTTCAAAGGAAACGTGTTGGTGTTTGCAAGAAGTCATGTAAATTCTGGCGTTGACATAGATTTCCTACATTCAACCGTTTACGTATCTTATCATGTGGCGAGGAAATGGAGTCCGGAGTTTAAATGCTCTTTGCGTTCGGTATCAATGAGTCAAGTTTTAAACTGTTTCTCGCACGTGTACCACCAGCGAGTGTTTGCTTATTCTAACGAGAAAACTTTCCGGCCGGAGCCAGAAACATTAATAGCTTTCGTCGCAAGCACACTGCCCCATGTGCTGAAAGATCGCGAGTTTCCGCTCGCGCGTTCCGCTGCAAAAGCGGCGTAAACGTTTCTGATGGTGGCTTCTGTGGGCGTATTTAAGCCGAAGCGTGGATGTCGGATTTCAGATGCGGGGAACCGTTAGAAATCAGAGCAAACTCGTGTTATTTCTTGCTTAAAATCCGCAATCAAGAGTGCAAACGAAGCAAGTAGTTTGGCACTCGTACATTCAAATATACGATATGACGGGTGATTCATTTTTCAAGAGATAATTACAAGGTGGCATTCGTGGTGCGTGAGAAACCGTATTCAGCGGTTACAACTGAATGAAAGAAGGTTCCATTTCAACCAACAACCGGTAAGTATACTAATGGCCATTAAAATTGCTACACCACGAAGATGACGTGCTACAGACGCGAAATTTAACCGACAGGAAGAAGATGCTGTCATATGCAAAAGATTACCTTTTAAGAGCATTCACACAAGTTTGGCGCCGGTGGCAACACCTACAACGTGCTGACATGAGGAAAGTTTCTTTACGATTTCTCATACACAAGCAGCAGTTGACCGTCGTTGCTTAATGAAACCTTATTGTGATGCCTCGTGTAAGAAGGAGAAAAGCGTACCATCACGTTTCCGACTTTGATAAAGGTCGGATTGTAGCCTATCGCTAATGCGGTTTATCGTATCGGGACATTGCTGGTCGCGTTGGCCGAGATCCAATGAATGTTAGCAGAATATGGAATCGGTGGGTTCAGGAGAGTAATACGGAACGCCGTGCTGGATCCCAACGGCCTCGTATCACTAGCAGTCGAGATGACAGGCATCTTATCCGCATGGCTGTAACGGATCGTGCTGCCACGTCTCGATCCCTGAGTCAACAGATGGGGACGTTCGCAAGACAACAACCATCTGCATGAACAGTTCGACGACGTTTGCAGCAGCATGGACTATCAGCTCGGAGACCATTGCTTTGGTTACCCTTGACGCTGCGTCACAGACAGGATCGACTGTGATGCTGTACCCAACGACGAACCTGGATGCGCGAATGGCAAAACGTCATTTTTTCGGATGAACCCAGGTTCTGTTTACAGCATCATGATGGTCGCATCCGTGTTTGGCGACATCGCGGTGAACGCACATTGGAAGCGTGCATTCGTCGTTGCCATACTGGCGTATCACCTGGCGTGTGGGTTTGGGGTGCCATTTGTCACACATCTCGGTCACCTCTTGTTCGCATTGTCGGCATTTTGAACATTGGACGTTACACTTCAAATGTGTTACGACCATTGGCTCTACCCTTCATTCGATCCCTGTGAAACCCTACATTTCAGCAGGATAATGCAGAACCGCATGATGTAGATTCTGTACGGGCCTTTCTGGATACAGAAAATGCTCGACTGCTGCCCTGGCCAGCACATTCTCCAGATCTCTCACCAACTTAAAACGTCTGGTCAATGGAGGCCGAACAACTGGTTCGTCACAATACGCCAGTCACTTCTCTTGATGAACTGTGGTATCGTGTTGAAGCTGCATGGGCATCTGTACCTGTACACGCCATCCAAGCTCTGTTTGACTCAATGCCCAGGCGTATCAACGCCGTTATTACAGCCAGAGGTGGTTGTTCTGGGTACTTATTTCTCTGGATCTATGCACCCAAAATGCGTGAAAATGTAATCACATGTCAGTTCTAGTATAATATATTTGTCCAATGAATACCCGTTTATCATCTGCATTTCTTCTTGGTGTAGCAAATCTAATGGCCAGTGGTGTTATTAAGCACTTTGCATGTTTCCTGGGACTACCTGTGATAACTTTACTTGGTGTCTTACTTATTTCCTTTAAACTGTATTGCCGTTGAAGTTTATTTTGAAGGACGGGATTCCATTGCTACCACTCTTGAGTAGAAGAGCACATCCAAACCCACCCGCCCTGCTAGCCGAGCGGTCTAACGTTGCTGGCACGGTAGCTCAGTGTGTTTGGTCAGAAGGTAAGTCGCTTTCTGAAACGAAAAACTGAGTAAATGGATCAACGATGAACTTGAATGGGTGTCATGGGACGTCCCCCCCGAACAAATGGAACGAACGATAAAGAACAACATGAGATAAAAATTTTCTTCGATTAATTATATATATAAAAAAATATCGTACTACTTCCCGAGCGGGAAGGCGTGCCGGCCCCGGCACGAATCCACCCGGTGGATTAGTGTCGAGGTGCGGTATGCCGCCCAGCCTTTGGATGGTTTTTAGGTGGTTTTCCATCTGGCTAGGCGAATGCGGGCTGGTTCCCCTTATTCCGCCTCAGTTAAACTATGTCGGCGATTGCTGCGCAGAACCTGTCTCCACGTACGCGTACACCATAATTACTCTACCTCGCAAACATTTGGGGTTACACTCGTCTGGTATGAGACGTGACGTTCCCGTTGAAGGCGGAGGGGTGGGCGGGTAGGGTGAAGAGGGGGGGAGGGGGTACCCACTGGGAGCCGAACCGCAGAATAACCTGGGGTTAGATGTGGGGCGGCGGTGGAGTTGGTGGACCACTGTGGCCTGTTGTGGGGTCGTGAACCACTGAGGGCTACCACAGGGCGAAGCCTCTCTGTCGTTGCTAGGTCCCCAGTTCAATACACAATACACACACACATCCAAACCCAGACCAATGTTGCAGAAGCAAATGGCAACACGTCGTTTTGGCAGGAGCTGATGTACCAAGCGTTCGAGGCACTATAACTGCTGATGATTATACTGGATGTAGATGCGAAAAGAGAAATAGGAACTTTATGAGAGGAACAAATTTTGGAAGGAAAGGTTTCGCGACAGAGAGCATCCCCTACATCTACATCTACATCTACATCGATACTCCGCAAGCCACTTGACTCCGCAAGCCTACCTCTATCGGTTCTCCCTTCTATTCCAGTCTCGTACTGTTCGTGGAAAGAAGGATTGTCGGTATGCCTCTGTGTGGGCTCTAATCTCTCTGATTTTATACTCATGGTCTCTTCGCGAGATATACGTAGGAGGGAGCAATATACTGCTAGACTCCTCGGTGTAGGTATGTTCTGGAAACTTCAACAAAAGCCCGTACCGAGCTACTGAGCGTCTCTCCTGCAGAGTCTTCCACCGGAGTTTATCTATCATCTCCGTAACGCTTTCGCGATTACTAAATTATCCTGTAACGAAGAGCGCTGCTCTCTGTTGGATCTTCTCTATCTCTTCTATCAACCCTATCTGGTACGGCTCCCACACTGCTGAGCAGTATTGAAGCAGTGGGCGAACAAGCGTTCTGTAACCTACTTTCTTTGTTTTCGGATTGCATTTCCTTAGGATTCATCCAATGAATATTTTTCGTGCCGATTTAAATTGTTTTAACATTAATGACAGTGTTTACTGTTTAGAGCGGATAACATAAATTTTAAATAACATTTTAATATGAAACTGCTTTCAAATCAACCTCAATTTTTTAATCCTTTTTCCCTGTAATGCGATGTGATTCCGAAATAAAAAATGTATTTTTATGTATATTTAATTTTGTCCCTACTAATATGTTGCATTTGAAAATGAGTACTCCGGCTTCATGATGTTTCAACGTTTCGTGTATGGTCTAAATGTCCAACTCTCATTATTTGTGGATAGGTGAGAGTGTTGCATTTTGGAACACACTTCAGATTTCTGTCTCTATTCATCCCTGTAGTGCAAGCTTAACATATTTTCTTATTTCATTTTGAAATAATAGCATTCGTTCTATGCGTTTTTCAACATTCTTCCGAAATTACGGAACTTAATCCTGAAAAGTAATGTGAAAAAAAATATTACAACGTATACTCTTTTTATGGTGGTTTTCAGTCCTAGGACTGGTTTGATGCAACTCTTAATGATACTCTGTGTAAACCTCTTCATCTCCGACAACTACTTTAATTTACATAATTTTGAATCCGCTTACTACGAGTATACTCAACTCTTGGTCTCCCTTTACAATTTTTACCACCCACGCTTTCCTCCCGTACTAAATTGGTGATCTCGTGACGTCTCAGAATGTGTCCTACCAACTGATCCCTTCTTTCTGTCAGGTTACGCCACAAATTTCTTTTCTCCGCAATTCTGTTCAGTACCTCCTCATCAGTTACGTGACCTACCAATCTAACCGTCAACATTCTTCTGTAGCACCACATTTCGTCAGCTTCTCTTCTCTTATTGTTTAAACTGTTTATCGTCCATATTGCACTTCCATACACTGCTACACTCCATACAAATACTTTCAGAAAAGGCTTCCTAACACTTAAATCTACATCCTATATTAAAAAATTTCCTTTCTTCAGAAATGCGTTTCTTGCCTTTGCCTGTCTACATTTTATATCCTCTCCGGTCCAAATCACGAAACTCATCTACTACTCTACGCCTCTCGTTTCCTAATCTAATTACCTCAGCATGAACTGTTCTCTCAAACTGAAAACGGCTGCAGTCGAAAAAATATTGCCAATATAAGTCTCTGTGATACATTATTACACTACTATACAGGTGTTACAGAAAGGTACGGCCAAACGTTCAGGAAACATTCCTCACACACAAATCAAGAAAATATGTTATGTGGCCATGTGTCCGGAAACGCTTAATTTCCATGTTAGAGCTCATTTTAGTTTCGTCAGTATGTACTGTACTTCCTCGATTCACCGCCAGTTGGCCCAATTGAAGGAAGGTAATGTTACTTCGGTGCTTCTGTTGACATGCGACTCATTGCTCTACAGTACTAGCATCAAGCACATCAGTACGTAGCATCAACAGGTTAGTGTTCATCACGAACGTGGTTTTGCAGTCAGTGCAATGTGTACAAATGCGGAGTTGGCAGATGCCCATTTGATGTATGGATTAGCACGGGGCAATAGCCGTGGCGCGGTACGTTTGTATCGAGACAGATTTCCAGAATGAAGGTGTCCCGACAGGAAGACGTTCGAAGCAATTGATCGGCGTCTTAGGGAGCACGGAACATTCCAGCCTATGACTCGCGACTGGGGAAGACCTAGAACGACGAGGACACCAGCAATGGACGAGGCAATTCTTCGTGCAGTTGACGATAACCCTATTGTGAGCGTCAGAGAAGTAGCTGCTGTACAAGGTAACGTTGAACACGTCACTGTATGGAAAGTGCTGCGGGAGAACCAGTTGTTTCCCTACCATGTACAGCGTGTGCAGGCACTATCAGTAGCTGATTGGCTTCCACGGGTATACTTCTGCGAATTGTTCATCCAACTATGTGTCAATCCTCATTTCAGTGCAAATGTTCTCTTTACGGATGTGGTTTCATTCCAATGTGATCAAATTGTAAATTTTCACAATCAACATGTGTGGGCTGACGAGAATCCGCACGCAATTGTGCAATCACGTCATCGACACAGATTTTCTGTGAACGTTTGGGCAGGCATTGTTGGTGATGTCTTGATTGGGCCACATGTTCCTCCACCTACGCTCAATGGAGCACGTTATCATGATTTCATACGGGATAATCTACCTGTGATGCTAGAACATGTGCCTTTACAAGTATGACACAACATGTGGTTCATGCACGATGGAGCTCCTGCACATTTCGGTCGAAGTGTTCGTACGCTTCTCAACAGCAGATTCGGTGACCGATGGACTGGCAGAGGCGGACCAATTCCCAGGTCTCCACGCTCTCCTGACCTCAACCCTCTTGACCTTCATTTATGGGGGCATTTGAAAGCTCTTGTCTACGCAACACCGGTACCAAATGTAAAGACTCTTCGTGCTCGAAATGTGGACGGCTGTGATAGAATACGCCAGGGCTGCATCAGCGCATCAGGGATTCCATGCGACGGAGGGTGGATGCATGTATCCTCACTAACGGAGGAAATTTTGAACATCTCCTGTAACAAAGTGTTTGACGTCACGCTGGTACGTTCTGTTGCTGTGTGTTTCCATTCCATGATCAATTTGATTTGAAGAGAAGTAATAAATTCAGCTCTAACATGGAAAGCAAGCGTTCCCGGACACATGTCCACATATATTTTCTTTCTTTGTGTGTGAGGAATGTTTCCTGTAAGTTTGGCCGTACCTTTTTGTAACACCCTGTATACCAATAATCAGTAAGTGAAATCAGATTAAGAAGATGTATTGGTTCAAAATGGTTCAAATGGCTGTGAACACTATGCGACTTAACTTCTGAGGTCATCAGTCGCCTAGAACGTAGAACTAATTAAACCTAACTAACCTAAGAACATCACACACATCCATGCCCGAGGCAGGATTCGAACCTGCGACCATAGCGTAGCGGTCTCTAGTGCACGGTCGTTCATGTGATTCTAAAATCTGTGACTAGACTGAATCACTGACCAGCAAACACCATATGTTCCTAGGTACACCATCCTCCAGGTACAACACATTGCCCTACATTGGTATACATATCTCTTCTCATTTCTTCTTGTAACAGGCTGCTAAGTTTTTAAGCAGGAAGAATGTTTATGTAGTTTTCTAACTTGGAAATGTCCGTTGCATTTTTGGTAGCAGTTATTAAGCACTTCACACGTCTATCACTAAGGATATGTTTAAGGATGTGTTTGCCTCGAGCATTAAGGAATGTTAGTAGGCCGTTAGGCAAAGAAGTCGTTATATCTCACGCAGATGTATCTTTGATAAGAAGTTTATAGAAATCCTTACATTAGTGATAATTGACAGTTCTTTAATGCCTTAAGAATACTCTTCCAGACTTAACAGTTGTACGTCTCACGACAGAAAAAGGAAGAGATTACTATTACCTGTACAGGAAACTTACGTATAGTCAACTTCGGAAATGATAAAGCAAGAGATGCAACAGCTACAGCAGTAGAAAGCGATTATTTCATGAAAGAGATATTCAGCTAAATTCTGTGTGACAGTAATGAATAAAAAGTGTAAGGAGGAAGAGAATACGACGGTTAAACCGTAGATAATCTCTACTTCAAAGTAGAGTTCTTAGAAGAAGTGAATGACATTGCTGAGTTTAAGCATCGATCTTTATGTCTGAAAATGTACAGAGAAAACACCAGCATAATATAACAACGACTGATAAAACCTTTGAGGCGAATGACTAACAACTGACTGTATAATCTAACTGAACAGACAAAAACTTCCACTCACCAAGAGGCTGCAGGAGAACGGACATACAAATCAATCTTTCCTTCTCTTCCCGTCCGGTGCGTTTCCCGAGCTCTGCTTGTTTTCTTATACTTTAACAGTCCGTTTCCTTCACTCCTGTTTCTTTCTCTTCAACCCTACTGAGGGAATAAGTCCGGGGCTTGCCATCTGCAGTACCTTTTGTATGTGAATTCTACCGTCGCTTGGTGAGTAGCTTTCTTCTCTGTACAATTACATTACATTTTAAAAAACTGATCATTTTCGTTGATAACTGACTGTTATTATACGGAACAAACTTCTGGAAGATATTGTGGAATTAGAAAATAAATTACGCTAGAAGAACCAGCAACGTGAAATAATGTAGTTATTTCTAACGAGCTGGTTCACTCAAGCTTTGTTGGTGGATAATTTCCGCAAGCTACTAACACGTCAGAAATTTCTAGCATTACGTACTTGTATGCGTCACGCACCGAACATTAACTTAGTTATGCACCCTCCTGAATACAAACAGGTAATGAGTTTAACTAAAATTAAATTAAAATCTCTAGCGAGATAGAAGAATACTCATCTGTGTGGTTTGCTGATAGAACAAGCTCTTCACTAACCTGGACGCGTGACTGCACGGATAACCGCACTGGTAATCGTAAATAATCACATTTCTTTACCAGGAAACTGCTGTTTACCGTATTCGTAAAACATGTTATCGGTCGTATTTGGAGACCAACTACATTACGAGTTACTCGCCGGAAACTAACAATTTATTTACAGAATTAGACACAAAAAGCTTGTATTTCGCATCATCTGCTTCCAGTTACTCTTCGGTAAATAATGGTTCAATTTTTACTGTCTCTGTTTTCCATTCACTTTTTATCCTATCAACCGGTCTCATTTTCCGAAGAGTCAAAACATCGGTAAAGTCTTAAATACTCTAATAACGCATTTAAGTGTCTTGGTATGCGTGGTAACGGGTTCCATGTCGTCGAACTTTTCACTTATCGAATATATTTGTTTACTTTATCTGTTACTTGCCCAAATTACGGTTCATAGGCGTCGCTATTTAAGAGTTGCGGATATTTTTGCAATCTACATGTGAGAAACCAGACAAATGTTCTAAATAAAAATATTACCTCTATTTACAACAGAATAATTCACACTTTTAAATGTATACCATAAGACACAAAAAATGCATCACGAATGAATTATCTGAATGGGACGGAAATTGGTAGGTGCGATTTACGTATACTGACAAGCACATGATTACAGTTTCAGAGAAATTACATAATTTATTCTACAGAAAGAATTTCACAAATTGAGCGAGTCAAGAACGTGTTGGTCCACCTCTGGCCCTCGTATAAGCAATTATTCCACTCGCCATTCATTGATAGAGCAGATGGGTGTTCTCCTCAGGGGTATCGTGCCAAATTATATCCAACGGTGCCGTTAGATCGTCAAAATTCCGAGCCGGTTGGACGGTGCTGCCTTGAACGTTCTCAGTTGCGGATCGTTCTCAGTTGCGGGCACATCCGCCCACCCTGCTGACCAAGATAGAATTTGCCACGCACGAAGACAAGCAGCAGAAACTCTCGCCGTGTACGGTCAGGCATTATATTGTTGAAATGTAAGCACAGAGTGGCTTGCCATAAAGGGAACCAAAACTGGGGGTACAATATTGTCAACGTGCCCCCATACTGTCAGAGTGCCGCGGATGACAACCAAAGGGGTCATGATAAGAGATAAATGGCATCTCAGACCATCGCTCCTGCTTCCTGTAGTTCCATGTTGTAGTTCCAACTTGTCAAATCACTTCTGGCTGTAGGGCAGTATGCTAGGTGAATGTGGAATTCCATGGACTGCAGTAGAATTGTCTTCAGTGATAAGCCTGGCTTCGAACTGATCCCCGATAACCAGCGAAGGCTTGCCGAAGAGACTGTCGCCCGCCATATGACCAGACAACCAGGAGTGTTGGTTTCGGATGTAATTTCATTTCGTAGCATGACATTTCCAGGAGCAAATGTAAACTCTGACCACAATCTGTAGGTTATGAACCGAGGATTAAAATGGAAGTAACTGCAAAAAGGTGCGAATTTAAGGAGATGGGACAAGGATAAACTGACAGAACCAGACGTTGTGGAGAGTGTCAGGGAGATCAACTGGGAAAGATTGACAGGAATGAGGGGGAATAAATACAGTAGAAGAAGAATGGGTAGCTTTGAGGGATGAAATAGCGAAGGCAGCAAAAGATCAAGTAAGTACAAAGACGAGGGCTAGTAGAAATCCTTGGGTAACAGAAGAAATATTGAATTTAATTGATGAAAGGAGGAAATATAAAAATGTATCAAATGAAGCAAGCGAAAAGGAATACAAACGTCTCAAAAATGTGATCGACAGGAAGTGCAAAATGGCTAAGCAGGGATGGGTACAGGTCAAATGAAACGATGTAGAGGCTTATCTCACTAGGGGTAAGATAGATACTGCCTACAGGAAAATGAAAGAGGCCTTTGGAGAAAAGAGAATATGAATATCAAGAGCTCAGATGGAAACCCAGTTATAAGAAAAGAAGGGGAAGCAGAAAGTTGGGAGGAGTATATAGAGTGTCTATACAAGGGCGATATACTTGAGGACAATGTTATGGAAATGGAAGAAGATGAAGATGAAATAGGAGATATGATACTGCGTGAAGAGTTTGACAGAGCACTGAAAGACCTAAGTCGAAACAAGGCCTCTGGAGTAGACAACAATCCATTAGAACTACTGACAGCCTTGGAAGAGCCAGCGCTGCAGAACTCTACCTTCTGGTGAGCAAGGTGTATGAGACAGGCGAAATACCCTCAGACTTCAAGAATAATATAATAACTCCAATCTCAAAGAAAGCAGGTGTTGACAAATTTGAAAATTACCGAACTGTCAGTTTAATAAGTCACGGCTGCAAAATACTAATACCAAATCTTTACAGGCGAATGGAATAACTGGCAGAAGCCGATCTCGGCGAAGATCAGAAATGTTGGAACACATGAGGCAATACTGACCCTACGACTTATCTTAGAAGATAGATTACTGAAAGGCAAACCTACATGTCTAGCATTTGTAGACTCAGAGAAAGCTTTAGACAATGCTGACTGGAATACTCTCTTTCAAGTTCTAAAGGTGGCAGGGGTAAAATAAAGGGAGCGAAAGTCTATTTACAACTTGTACAGAAACCAGATGACAGTATAAGGGAAGCAGCGATTGGGAAAGGAGCGAAGCCAATCCCCGATGTTATTCAATGTAAAGGAAACAAAAGAAAAAATTCGGAGTGGGAATTAAAATCCACGGAGAAGAAATAAAAACTTTGAGGTTCGCCGATGACATTGTAATTCTGTCAGAGACAGCAAAGGACTTAGCTGTTGAGCGTAATGGTCAGTGTCTTGACTGAAGAATATAAGATGAACATCAACAGAAGCAAAACGAGGATAATGGAATGTAGTCCAATTAAGTCGGGTAATGATGAGGGAATTAGATTAGGAAATGAGACACTTAATGTAGTAAAGGAGTTTTGCTATTTGGGGACCAAAATAAATGATGATGGGCGAAGTAGAGAGGTTAAAAAATGTAGACTGGCAATGGCAAGGAAAGCGTTTCTGAAGAAGACACATTTGTCATCGAGTATAGATTCAGGTGTCAGGTAGTCGTTTCTGAAAGTATTTGTATGGAGTGTAGCCATGTATGGAAGTGAAACATAGACGATGGACAAAAAGAACAAAGAAGCTTTCGAAATGTGGTGCTACAGAAGAATGCTGAAGATTAGATGGGGAGATCACATAAGTAATGGGGAGGTACTGAATATAACTGGGGATAACAGAAATCTGTGGCACAACTCGACTAGAAGAAGGGATCTGTTGGTAGGACACCTTCTGCGGCAACAAGGCATCATCAGTTGAGTAATGGAAGGCAGCGTGGAGGGTAAAAGTTGTAGAGGGACACCAAGAAATGAATACACTAAGCAGATTCTGAAGGATGTAGGTTGCAGTAGCTACTGGGAGATGAAGAAGCTTGCACAGGAAAGAACAGCATGGAGAGCTGCATCAATCCAGTCTCTGGACTGAAGATCTCAACAAAAACAGCAGGACCCCTTTGGATGTCATCCCCGACACACTTAGAGAATAGTGGCTCGTCGACGATATTCTGTGCCCAGTTCTGTTGCCTTCGTGGCAAGCTACCTGGGCTTACTTTACAGAAAGAAAAGTCCCTTTAGGACACGTCGAGAATTTCTACTGTTTCTCTTTGTACTGGCCAAACCCTACCTTGCCCAGTGGGATTGCCGAATCTCTCCACAATTGTGGACATTTGGAACATTATAGGCAGTGCCCTCCAACCATCTCGGGATTTTGACGATCTGACGCACCAATTGGGCAGAATTTGACACGATATCACTGAGACGGACGTCCAACAACCCTGGATCAATGCCAAGTCGAATAACTGCTTGCATGATAGCGAGAGGTGGACCAACGCGTCACTGACTTCCTGAGTTTGCGAAGCTCCACCTCTTCAAGAAATCGTCCAATTTTTCTGAAATTGTCTGTAGATGTAGGTCACGTCTACCGTCCCATTCGAACAATTCCTTCTTGGTGCGTCCTTTCGTATTCATATTTATTTTTTTGTTTTTGTTTTATTTTATTTCATTTTTCATCTTTGCTTGTATTTTCCCACAAATCGATTTACTACACACGCAAAATCCACAAGCCGCTTACCCATTAGCTTTCTGTAGTTGCCTAAATTCTCTATGGCTAAGCGAATATTTCTTATGCAATGTAATGGTTCAAATGGCTCTGAGCACTATCGAACTTAACATACGAGGTCATCAGTGCCCTAGAACTTAGAACTACTTAAACCTAACTACGCTAAGGACATCTCACACATCCATGCCCGAGGCAGGATTCGAACCTGCGACCGTAGCTGTCGCGCTGTTCCAGACTGAAGCGCGTAGAACTGCTAGGCCACACCGGCCGGTGCACTTAATCTGCTTGAATAGAAAACTATATCTCTGAGCGACTAGTTACAACTCAACATCGTATTCAGATTTACAGCTCAGCAACTTTTGTGGATTAACAAAGTCCAAATTATATACACTCCTGGAAATGGAAAAAAGAACACATTGACACCGGTGTGTCAGACCCACCATACTTGCTCCGGACCCTGCGAGAGGGCTGTACAAGTAATGATCACACGCACGGCACAGCGGACACACCAGGAACCGCGGTGTTGGCCGTCGAATGGCGCTAGCTGCGCAGCATTTGTGCACCGCCGCCGTCAGTGTCAGCCAGTTTGCCGTGGCATACGGAGCTCCATCGCAGTCTTTAACACTGGTAGCATGCCGCGACAGCGTGGACGTGAACCGTATGTGCAGTTGACGGACTTTGAGCGAGGGCGTATAGTGGGCATGCGGGAGGCCGGGTGGACGTACCGCCGAATTGCTCAACACGTGGGGCGTGAGGTCTCCACAGTACATCGATGTTGTCGCCAGTGGTCGGCGGAAGGTGCACGTGCCCGTCGACCTGGGACCGGACCGCAGCGACGCACGGATGCACGCCAAGACCATAGGATCCTACGCAGTGCCGTAGGGGACCGCACCGCCACTTCCCAGCAAATTAGGGACACTGTTGCTCCTGGGGTATCGGCGAGGACCATTCGCAACCGTCTCCATGAAGCTGGGCTACGGTCCCGCACACCGTTAGGCTGTCTTCCGCTCACGCCCCAACATCGTGCAGCCCGCCTCCAGTGGTGTCGCGACAGGCGTGAATGGAGGGACGAATGGAGACGTGTCGTCTTCAGCGATGAGAGTCGCTTCTGCCTTGGTGCCAATGATGGTCGTATGCGTGTTTGGCGCCGTGCAGGTGAGCGCCACAATCAGGACTGCATACGACCGAGGCACACAGGGCCAACACCCGGCATCATGGTGTGGGGAGCGATCTCCTACACTGGCCGTACACCACTGGTGATCGTCGAGGGGACACTGAATAGTGCACGGTACATCCAAACCGTCATCGAACCCATCGTTCTACCATTCCTAGACCGGCAAGGGAACTTGCTGGTCCAACAGGACAATTCACGTCCGCATGTATCCCGTGCCACCCAACGTGCTCTAGAAGGTGTAAGTCAACTACCCTGGCCAGCAAGATCTCCGGATCTGTCCCCCATTGAGCATGTTTGGGACTGGATGAAGCGTCGTCTCACGCGGTCTGCACGTCCAGCACGAACGCTGGTCCAACTGAGGCGCCAGGTGGAAATGGCATGGCAAGCCGTTCCACAGGACTACATCCAGCATCTCTACGATCGTCTCCATGGGAGAATAGCAGCCTGCATTGCTGCGAAAGGTGGATATACGCTGTACTAGTGCCGACATTGTGCATGCTCTGTTGCCTGTGTCTATGTGCCTGTGGTTCTGTCAGTGTGATCATGTGATGTATCTGACCCCAGGAATGTGTCAATAAAGTTTCCCCTTCCTGGGACAATGAATTCACGGTGTTCTTATTTCAATTTCCAGGAGTGTATGTGGTCTCATACTGCAGTCGCATATATTGACCCATGTATTCCGAATCTGTCATCAACATACATAAAATCTGTGACGCCAAAATTTGTTCCTAATTACGTTGATTTCGCCATAATGTGCTGATAGATATTAACAAAGGAATGCAGACCTCAGAGGAAGCAGTCAGATAATGATGACGTGGGCTTGTACTCCCAGAATAAACGCCAGTGGGATATTTTCACAATATTCTTGTACTTCACACTGATTTTAGTACTATTCTTCCAGACGACGGAACACATTCTTTGTTGAAGCTTAATTCGATTACCACAATGCCTAGTAAATGCGCCAAAGCGAGAAGATATAGTAGTAGAGAACGAAGTTGGGAAGTAGCTGCTATTTAATGTTGAATCATTCTCTTCCACCTATTGTGAGGACTGTTTCCCGCTTACTGTGGAAATGAGGTAGAACGGAAACAATAGAATAGAGTTGTTTACAAAACTCATTGCGTACCTGGCCATAGACCACATTTTTATCAAAATAAAGGATTATCCCTCATTTTTTAAGACAGAATCAAGAATGATATCACGGAAGACGTAACAGCACAGTAAACGCTGGAGACTCCGGCCGTAACTTGTTTTCCTGACAAAGAGCATATAGAAACGGAGCAGCAAATCATGTTTGGCGCTATCATCCGCCGAAATGTAGTCTCAGAAAGGACAGCGTGCGTTTCTCTCTCTGTGTGTGTGTGTGTGTGTGTGTGTGTGTGTGTGTATTCCGGCAAGTTTTCAAAGGTCACGCCCAGTTGCAGAGGTTACCCGTTGGCCAGTTTACCGCTTCACCCTCTAACGTCCAATTGAATTCCGATAACTAAGTCTCAAAGAGCGGAAAAGGGAGGTACATTTCAAGGGCAACTTCCGGCAGAGGAACAAGAAACAATTTCTCTCTCATCGTACTGGTGTTCAGTCACAAGTGTTTGAGGATACAAAGCTATGGAAAATTTATTTATGTAGCACCAATAAAACGGTATAGGCAGGGAAGATATGTTTCTTTGAACGTAATTGTATAGATTTTTTCGTCGTGAATTCGTTGTTTCCTCGTGTCTATTTGTAGCCGTCGCGTCTTACAAAGTTTCGGTTACTGTTCAGATAAAATGACTTGATTACACGTACGGTAATATTATTTTCACCACTGGTGCAAGTGATGAAGAAGCAAGCTCGTGTTCTAATGTATCACCACAGCTTTCAGTTGTAGTATTTCAATTTTTATACTGAAATAGATTAATCTTTTCCTGCCTAGGCTACATTAGATAATCCGAAATCATCTAATTCTACAGATAGAATGCTGTGTTGTCATTTGTTTTTTGAAAGCATGGTGTCTCTCGTATTGTGTGCTCCTTAGATTATATACCACCGCAGCGAGCCACAGTGGAGGTACTGCACGAAATCAGTCAATGGCTAGCTCCAAGAGCACGTTGTCATGAACTCCACTAATAATATCGCAGCGGAAAAACGAAATGAATGTATGTTGAAACCGCAATACTACCGTATCGGATATTGTAGAGTGACCATTAAACCTATGTGGGCTTATATGATGTCGGGAATATTACTTTCTGTAGAGTGATTTATACGCTCAAGTAACTGTTGCACCGAATGTTAAAAGTTATTAGGAATCATATATTCGACTCTTTTGAATGCAATATCAATAATAGTGAAGCTGATTACTTTATTCCGACTGCTGTAAACAAACTGATCAGCCGAAACATTCTGACCACCGACCTACTATCAGTTGAAACCAGTCTAGGTGATAGCAGTGTCACCTGGCGAGGAATGACTAACAGTCAGACACACACTTAGTGAATGTAGTACTGGTGAGCGTGCTGTCCATGTATAGAATGGGGAAAGTCAGCGGTCTATTTGAATTTGACCGACGGCAAACTGTGACGTCCCGAGGGCTCAGAATGAGCATTTGGAAATATGACATGTCGAGTGTCCGAGCGGTGCTGTTGTGAGTGTCTTCAACAGGTGGCGAAACTCAGGTGAAACCACGTACAGACGTCGCGAGGTTGAGCGGCCACCCCTCATAACAGATGTTGGACGCCACAGGCTGGGCAGACTGTTAAAAGAGGGCAGGTGACCAACTGAAAGGGAATTAACATCAGACTTTAATGCTGCGCAGGATATAAGACTGTCGGAACACGCAGTGCACCGAACACTCCTAACAATGGGCATCTGCCACCGACGACCCAAGCAAGTGCCAATGTTAACATCACGACATCGGCCACTATGACTGAATATGCACCTGACACCGGCACTGGACGCTGGCACAGTGACAGAGCGTTGCACCATCTGATGAATCGCGACGCCTTCTTCACCGTGCCGATGGGAGGACGCGGACCCGTCATTTTCTAGGAGAACAGCATAATGACTCCTGGACTTTAGGACAGATACAAGCTGGCGGCTGCTCCATTATGCCCTGGGAAATACTCACGTGGGCATCAATGGGACCAGTGGAGCCCACGCAAGGCACCTTGGCGGCCAAGGAGTATCATACGCTGGCTGCAGACAACATAGACTCCATCATGTCATTAGTGTTTCCAGACGGCAGTGGAATTTTTCATGCGCCATGCGCCATGCGCCATGTCAGAAAGCCAGGAGCGTTGTGGAGTGTTTAGAGGAACACCCATATTGCCAGTAATGCGTCATCGGATAAAGGGAGAATTCGACAACAGTTCACCTCATATCTGGAAAGTAAGAAACAGAAGGTTTTCCTCCAGTGTAAAACAGAAGTTGTCTTTGTGGATGGCACAAGCTGCATTGCCAAGACGTCAGTAATATCAGTACGTGTCTTCCAGAGCACAGATCAACACAATACAGTGCATGCAGTTTCTGACATGGAATTATCGTAAAAGCGAAATTTTACTGTCCGTAGGTGACCAAAGGGCAGTGAAGACGGCCACATTAAATTCTTAGGGCACAAGGTTCAGTGGAGGCTTAATAGGAAACATCTCATTCAAGACTTCCTGCTGACACTGAATGCTTTGACTTTCACTACAAGAATGATCTCCACTGTCTCTGAGACAGTAACACCATGGCATCTCTATTTTGATCACTTGCGCTCTGTTATCCCGCATTCCTGTTTTATTTTGAGGCAGTGCTGAACACTTCCCAACAACATTGGAAAGTGGCGGTCAGACTGCTGTGCAGTATCAGTTCAGGAACTTCGTGGAGGCCGTTGTTCGTGTCGTCTCGGAATTCTGACTCTTTTGCTCCTGTGAATATCTTTCACCATGAGATCTGTTGTTGACAATATTGATTCGTTCATTCAGTGAACACTAGCTGGTAAAACAATATGCATTTGGACGACACTGCTTTAAATACAGGGCGCTTGTAAATACAAAATACAAAAGTAACAATTAATAATAAGCAACGTAAATAATTTACAGAGATGTTTGAGGCGGTACTAATTGCAGTATAGCTTAAAGTTTTATTCCCGTCCAACACTGTCAGTTCCCGGCATTCCCTCTAGGCGGCATGCGCGATAAAGTTATTCCAACAGTCATAATGGGGCCGTATATCCGTGCGGAGTGTGACCTGCGTTGTTTAATATACTTATATGGATATGTACATGTCCGAAAGAACAGACACCATATCCATATAAGTATATAGTTCTGGCAATAGCGGCCATGACCGTCTTCTTCTGTGCGGATTCACATATATTCCCCGAAGTCTTACGCGACTTGGTAAGAATGTCTTCCATGATTAGTGAGTCTTCCACGATTAATGAGTGCGTTAGGATGGGACACTACGAATGTAGTGTGAGGACATACAAGGTGAGAATGTGGGTCTCGCGGGAGGCGTGCGCGAGACATTCCCTGCAGTCGCACTATCATCTGTGCCCTCGGTGACTCAGATGGATAGAGCGTCTGCCATGTAAACAGGAGATCCCGGGCTCGAGTCCCGGTCGGGGCACACATATTCACCTGTCCACATTGATATATATCAACACCCGTCAGCAACTGAAGGTATTAGTATAATTCTAATGTGCTGTTTAAGGTTGCATGAATCCAAATGCGCTATTACAATTCAGAGATAAGCCAGAAGTAAGTATCTCAAGCGATAACCTCAAAGACAAACTGTTACTGACTGGTACAATCGTTTGACACGCGGGATTAGCCGAGCGGTCTAGGCGCTGCAGTAATGGATTGTGCGGCTGGTCCCGGCGGAGGTTCGAGTCCTCCCTCTGGCATGGGTGTGTGCGTTTGTCCTTACGATAACATAGGTTAAGTAATGTGTAAGCTTAGGGACTGATGACCTTAGCAGTTAAGTCCCATAAGATTTCACACACATTTGAACATTTTTTTGGTACAATCGTTTCACTGAATGCATCACATAGGACGCCGATTCAAGATCCGCCAGTAATTTCTGACGCAGCAATCCAAGAAATCCGGCAGTCTTACATTCGCAGTCTGGGTGAATCAACGAGATACTGTGTTGAATGGACCAACACATTACCATAGGAGTGTGCCAGAGAAGGATTGGACGTAGCGGAACAAAGTCGTGGGCACAGCGATCACCTCATTTAACCGCAACGGATTTCTGTGTATGGGGTTGCATTAAAGAGAGAGTGTTTGTTCCTCCGATTCCGGGAAACGTCGACAAACTGCGACAACGTATATTACAAGCAGTTGGCTCTATACGTCAAGGCTGGCTTCATAGGACTAGGCAGGAAATTTGTTACAGGTGGTACATTTATCGTGTTACAAAAGACGGCCTCACTGTACACTTGTAAATAAAACTCGAAGGTTTACTGCATTCAGTGCTGTATCAAACATTTATGTAAGCTATTTACATTTTCCATGATTAACTATTGCTTTTGTATAACTAATTGTACAGGCAAGCGTATTCAAATACAGAAATATGGAAACAAGCCGAATACTACAGTGCCGTCGGCAGCACCTACATAAGACAACAAGTGCCTGGCGCAGTTGTTATATCGGTCACTGCTGCTACAGTGGCAGGTTATCAAGATTTAATTGAGTTTGAACGAGGTGTTATAGTCGGCGCAAGAGTGATGGGACGCAGAATTTCCGAGGTAGCGATGAAGTGGCGATTTTCCCGTACGACAATTTCAGGTGTGTATCGTGAATATCAGGAGTCCGATAACACATCAAATCTCCAACATCGCTGCGGCTGGAAAAAGATCCTGCAACAACGAGACCAACGACTAGAGAAGAAAATCGTTCAACGTGACAGAAGTGCAACCCTTCCGCAAGTTGCTGTAGATTTCAGTGCTGGGCCATCAGCAAGTGTGACAGTGTGAAACATACAACGGAACATCCTCGATATGGGCTTTCAGAGCCGAGGACACACTCGTGTATCCTTGATGAATGCGCGACACAAAGCTTTACGCCTCGCATGAGCCTGTCAACACTGACATTGGACTGTTGATGACTGGAAACATATTGCCTGGTCGGATGAGTCTCGTTTCAAATTGTATCGAGCGTATGGAGAATCCATGGAACGTGCATGTCAGCAGGGGACTGTTCAACCAGGTGGAGGCTCTGTAACGGTGTGGGGCGTGTGCAGTTGGAGTGATGTGGGGCCCCTGATACGTCTAGATACGACTCCGATAGGTGACACGTCTGATCACCTGTGTCTGTTCATGTCCATTGTGCATTCCGACAGATCTGGGCAATTCCATCAGGACATTGCGACACCCCCACACGCCCAGAATTGCTACATAGTGGCTCCAGGAACACTCTTTTGAGTTTAAATACTTCCGATGGCTACCAAACTCCCCAAACATCAAGATTATTGAGCATATCTGGGATTGCTTGCAACGCGCTGTTCAGAAGAGACCTCCACCTCCTCATACTCTTACGGGTTGGAGAGAGATGTGCAGTACTGACTATGTTATGTGAACAGGCTTCCAGCGGAAATAAAATCTCTGAGTATTCAAATCGAAGTTTAAAGATATCCTTGTGGCACACTCCCTCTCTTCCGTACAGAGGTTCCTCGCAATAGCTGAGAACTTTGTTTGCATTTATTCGTCTGCTATCTGTTGTTTCGAGTTTTATTAATTCTTTGTTTGCAAATTTTCTAAACAGCGTTCTGTAAATCTATATTCACCAGTTTCGTGACCAAGGAAATATGTAGATGAGAAGAATAAAGATGTAGAGTGTTAAAGACGTTTGGTTTATTTAAAAACTTTAAGAGATTTCATATAAAAAATTCGTTAGTATTACCTTTCAGCATGCTCTCGTAAATTTTAACTAAAGCCGAGTCACATGTATCGTGGAAATATCTCTCAAAGAGCAACACTGTGCCAAAATAGCATTTTTATTAGCTTTAGGCTGTTTCTACACCGTAACACTAAAATAAAAAAATAAAAAGTCGCGAGCACTTCTCACGGAGCATATTTCTTTGTTTACAAGCAACGGAAGGCTGAAGCACGTTATGTGTGGTTCCTGCTCGATTCCGTGCGAAATAAATCACAGCTCCCCCCCCCCCCCCCCGCCTTCCTCCTCCCCACCCCCACTCCACAGTCAGGGGCAGCTTATAACGAAATTAGGTTGAATCGTACATTTATTTATCGTGTTGTCGATATTTGAAATGATTTAGTAATGATTACTTAATCATGATTATGAGGAAGAATTTTTATCGCAGCATTTTAAAATTAAATTGTGGTCAGTAACTACACTTTGATTTCAAAGCTACACTTAAGGATTAAAAACATATTTGTGAAGTCTGATCTCTTCCTATGGATGTTTATTATACGAAGCAAGTTGTAGTGTGCCAAATGAGGGAACCATTAGGCCCGATGCCAACCAAGTTGCTACCTTTGCCGTTTCCGTTTGCTAAACGCCTTTTATGTGGAACGAAATGGCTTCCAGACAAGCTGAACTGTAAAAGAGAAGTCTTCGAGCAGTGTTCGAGCGAAGTCTCGTATTGATGCGATTGTCAAGATGTTACATATTTGGAGCTAACAATGGTACAGTTTAAAGTTTGAGGCCATATTTAGCACTTCAGCAATAATATGTCGTCTCATGTCAACTGTATGCCAGGGTGCAAGATTATTCCAGGGCGGAATGTGGTGTCGCAAGAATGACAACAAATTATTTCAAAAATGCTTATCAAAGCTGGCAGGTTTTGGTGTATCTAAGTTATAGTAACAATCTGTGGAAGTAGTTTTCCACCACACGCTCAATTGCGCTGCTTGTGACAGAGAAAGTTACTAATTTCTCATGTACCATTTTTCTTGTTTCGTTGAAAGTATTTAAAATACAAGCAACGGAAGACTGAAGCATTTTATGTGCTATACTTGGTGGTTCCTATTCGATTCGGCGTGAAATAAATCACAGCTTTGCCCCAGCTGTCAGGGGTAGCTAGTAACGGAACAGGCAAGTTACAAACACCTTGTTCCTTATTCCTGCACAGTAAGTAAGACTTGTGTCAACAAAATCTGTTATAAAAAGTGCTTTTGGTTCCATATGTTGAGAATTAATTATCGCAAATTTACCATCTATTTCAAGAACCTAGCATTACTTTGCCAAAATTCTATCATAAAACTACAATTTATTATGCCGAAAATTAACAATAGCGAATGCTATAGTAGTGTGCATGTTAAAAGAAGAAAGTAGTCTTTGATGGCTGGCTTTGTTACAACACTTGATTAAATTTCGTTTGTTTGAATTTACATACTAAATGCCTCCCGATCAAAGTAACTTCTGTCTAATAACAATTTCTAACTTCATTTTCCCTTTACAATGTTCGTAGTGTAATCATTCAATATGAAATTATTTAGTATCTTGTTAGATTCATTGTGATACTTAAAGCTATAATTATATTTCTGATACTGCAAATTCATTTTCCATTCTGTATTAAATAAAAAGATTTACTATCAAACTCAGTCCCTTCCAAACACGACGATCAGTATTAGTTACTAGGATTATAGATTTTTTGGAGGAATGACGCTCTTAATAAAAGATAATAGGAGACCACTATAATTACGAATGGAAAAGAGGGTATGTAGTCATTTTAAGCTCAACTCTAGTGTCGTTTTGGAATCCACTTGCGGAGTTCATTTTAGGTGTTGCAGGCGTGTGTTGACGCGTCCACCCGGCGCAGTGCATGTCGCCTACATTATCCGTCTGCGGTGGCACTGCAGCAAGAAACACTGCCGCAGTACCGGCTGTGTGTACTGAGTGGCGTGCCGACATAGTGGTGGAATATTTCACACCCTGTAATCAGTCAAATGTTTGGCGACCTGCCAAGAGGTCTATGGAACAATGTACGTTCACTGTGATTAGTTTTGGTTTGCTAACTGTCAAGCGTCGACCATACACCACCGCAATATGTGGCCGAAATGTGTTACCTGCTACTAGCTAACCTGTAATTAAAATTATAGAAACATAGGATGGTGCCGAAAATGACGATAGGCGAGATACGGCAAATCAATCTTCGCGAAGACTGTTCCTTTCCGCAATATAAATTCGCATGAATCTTTGAAGCTGCATTTTTTAAATTGGACTTTCATTTTGTTCACAAAATTTTTTGCTTTCTAATATCGAGAGTTTATCTTTGCAATGTTTTGCAGGTTAATTTGATGACCAGCTTTGTTCAGTGAAGCAAAGTTTTCAAAGTTTTTTTTTTTTTTTTTTTTTTTTGCTATCTCTTTGTGCTTTCACTGAACAGTGCTTGTATCCTTGGGGAGCTGCGAGAGCTTTCTGATAATGGGGAACGTTCACGTGTGTCCATCAATGAGCCAATCTATTTTTCTGGATTCTACACTACTGGCCATTAAAAATGCTACACCAAGAAGAGATGCAGATAATAAATGGGTATTCATTAGACAAATATATTATACTAGAACTGACATGTGATTACATTTTCACGCAATTTGCGTGCATAGATCCTGAGAAATCAGTACCCAGAACAACCACCTCTGGTCGTAATAATGGCCAGGATACGCCTGGGCATTGAGTCAAACAGAGCTTGGATGGCGTGTACAGGTACAGGTACCCATGTAGCTTCAACACGATACCACAGTTCATCAAGAGTAATGACTGCCGTACTGCGACGAGCCAGTTGCTCTGCCACCATTGACCAGACGTTTTCCATGGGGAGAGATCTGGAGAATGTGCTAGCCAGGGCAGCTGTCGAACATTTTCTGTATCCAGAAAGGCCTGTACAGGACCTGCAACATGCAGTCGTGCATTATCCTTCTGAAATGTAAGGTTTGGCGGGGATCGATGAAGGGTAGAGCCACGGGTCGTAACACATTTGAAGTGTAACGTCCAATGTTCAAAGTGCCGTCAATGCGCAACAAATGGTGACCGAGACGTTTAACCAAAGGCACCCCATATCATCACGCCGGGTGATACGCCAGTATGGCGATGACGAATGAACGCTTCCAATGTGTGTTCACCGCGATGTCGCCAAACACGGATGCGACCATCATGATACTGTAAACAGAACCTGGATTATCCGAAAAAATGACGTTTTGCCATTCGTGCACCCTGGTTCGTCGTTGAGTACACCATCGCAGGCGCTCCTGTCTGTGATGCAGCGTCAAGGGTAACCGCAGCCATGGTCTCCGAGCTGATAGTCCATGCTGCTGCAAACGTCGTCGAACTGTTCGTGCAGATGGTTGTCGTCTTGTAAACATCTCCATCTGTTGACTCACGGATCGAGACGTGGCTGCACGATCCCTTACAGCCATGCGGATAAGATGCCTGTCATCTTGACTGCTAGTGATACGAGGCCGTTGGGATCCAGCACGGCGTTCCGTATTACCCTCCTGAACCCACCGATTCCATATTCTGCTAACAGTCATTGGATCTCGACCAACGCGAGCAGCAATGTCTCGATACGATAAACCGCAATCGCGATAGGCTACAATCCGACCTTTATCAAAGTCGGAAACGTGATGGTACGCATTTCCCCTCCTTACAGGAGGTATCACAACAACGTTTCACGAGGCAACGCTGGTCAATTGCTGTTTGTGTATAAGAAATGGTTCAAATGGCTCTGAGCACTATGGGACTTAACATCTATGGCCATCAGTCCCCTAGAACTTAGAATTACTTAAACCTAACTAACCTAAGGACATCACACAACACCCTGACCCCGCCGGGAATCGAACCCGGGAACCCGGGCACGGGAAGCGAGAACGCTACCGCACGACCACAAGCTGCGGACTGTGTATAAGAAATCGGCTGGGAACTTTACTCATATCAGCACGTTGTAGATGTCGCCACCGCCGCCAATCTTGTGTGAATGTTCTGAAAAGCTATTCATTTGCATATCACAACATCTTCTTCCTGTCGGCTAAATTTCGCGTCTGTAGCACGTAATCTTCGTGGTGTAGCATTTCTAATGGCCAGTAGTGTATTCGGATTCATTGCTGTTGCTGTCTTCAGTGTAGGGCATTTGAAGTCCTGCAACAATGAAAACTTTTTACAAGATCGCCGCTCGGAGTGGCCGAGCGGTTCTGGGTGCTACACTCTGGAACCGCGCGACCGGTACGGTCGCAGGTTCGAATCCTGCTTCGGGCATGGATGTGTGTGATGTGCTTAGGTTAGTTAGGTTTAAGCAGTTCTAAGTTCTAGGGGACTGATGACCTCAGAAGCAGTCACATAGTACTCAGAGTCATTTGAACCATTTTTGTTTACGAGATATTAACAATTACTTGTCACGGTGACTAATGACTGACATGTAGATTATGTCAGTTGTGTGCTCGAAATATTCGCACAGCGATTTTGCAACCACTACCTGAAAATAACTTGAAGTCAATAATAACGTGAAATGGTCTCGTTGCATGTGGTGACACAAAGACTCATAAACTGCTTGGCCTTCGGTAAACGGAAGCTGATTTATAGGCTCGAGTAACAACTTTCCAGTCTGTTGCCCAACAAATTCAAACCCATAATCCTCCCCTGCATTATGTTCTCCCCTGATGGAAGTGTATCTTGAAGACATGTAACTTTTTTTAACTTTTCCGAGAATTTAATTCTCTATTACACTCATTGGGAGGCTACTTGGTCTTTTCGTTCGTCTGATCTGTTTTGAGAACGATATCTAAGTTATTCGTTAAATTTGTATGAGTTATTTCGTTCATTATAATTCATTGATTTATTATAATACGCAGAATAGTTCCATACTGCAGTGCCGCCACCTTGTCAACATCTGTGACAATAGGCTTTGTCATAACAGTATTCAGTATGCTACGGCTACTTAAATGATGCAGTCCAATGGTGCTATTACTGTCCATAAAGATTAAATACCCCACTCTTCGCGTGAACTAAATGACAGGTGCTCAACTGTAGCACACTGCACACTTTCCTACAATGCTGACGGTTTTGGAAGGCTATGCATTGTGTTTCTACTATAATAGTACGTGTCACAGAACTTATGGTGGTGAGGAGGTGAGGAGTTCCCTGTTTTCAACAGTATGTGAGTATTTCGTTCTTAAATTAGGTTATGAGCTGATTGTTTTAATGGGGCGTTTGACTAATTATCCCTTTTGATGCTAAATTCAGTGATCACAGATACGAAGAAACAGCCTCACAGCACCTCTTTTGGCCGTAAGTACACACACTGTACAACTATCGTCAGGTGTTCAGTGAGTGATTAAATGCTATTTTAGGTTAGATTACATTCATTGCTGTTGCGCATGTCTTCAGTACGTACATGTGTTCTATGACTATTTCGTTACTCATTTGTTACCAGATCGCCTTTTCAATTGTATACAGCGGCGTGAACATTCATATAACGTAGCATAGCTTACTACATTATCGTACGATTTAGCTATAGAAGCTCATTCTTATAAGCAGCCATCAAAAAGTCTCCGTTCTAAGGCCATAGAATTCACGATCGGTATGCCAAATAGGCAACCATACCACCGACGCAACAGATTGAGGGTACCCGTTAGGAGCTGCGTGAAGAAGTCCGTAGCTGCCTGCTGCTCGTCCTCTTGAATTGTCGGCCCTTGAAGGCTTATTTTAAGGGATTGAATACCTGGTAATTGCATGGGGAGAGATGAAGGCTATTTAGGAGCGAGTGTTACCATGAAGCAGTAGCACGGCACTTGGTGCTCCGTTCCACTACAATGGTTCTCGACAGAAATGATGTCCCATACACAGTCTTCAATCTCTAACAGGTATCAAATGGAGTTCGTACTTATGTTGCCAAGAAAAGAATAATAGCACTGTGATCCTGTTGGGACACAATTAAGAATAACTTCGGCCTAGTTAACGTTTACACTTTCACCGTAGGGTGGTCGGAAATACACTGATTCCATACTGATCCCTTGTCTACATGTCTGTTCTCATATACCTGCATCGAAGCCACTCTACGTTGCTTATATGTTGCAACAATGTCCTCAAACGGAAAGTATTGTATCGTCCCCATTATTACAGAGGATAACGTAAGCTATCGATGAGTCAGTTTCAGCCATAAAGACCACTAAAAAGACTCGGTATCGTGGAAGCACATCCGCAATGTCCACAAACTTATCTTCGAAAATTCCAAGATAATGTAGAATTCAACCAGTTTGTAACTACGATTTGCGCTATTATATTAATAACTGATTTGTAAGAATTCTGAATTGGCTTCTCCAAACGCTAAGTTCAGGATGATACGAAAAGTGTTCTCTCAGTATCTCAGTTCCACAATAATTAGAAGTGTCAACACGTTTACCCAAACAATGGTATTTGTGTGCAGTTCTGTGACTCCCAGTCGTGAATTTATGAAAGACGAAAACTATAATTAGCGAAAAATCTTTAAGGTTCCTCAGTTTTCAACCAGTATTTAGACTAAAACGAAGAATTGTTGTGCTCACTTCTCAAAATAACTTCACTGGGAAATCTTCCATGGAACACTATCTTTCTTTCTGGCTCCTTTTTCCTACCGCACCTCAGAAGTTTTGAGATTCCTCCGTAGCATTCTAAGAGTCGGAGGGTGGAATTTAAGAAGTCTGTGGTAGAGCAGCAAGAGAATCTGAAAACGGAAACCCAAAGAATCAGTCTAGAAATAGTGGGGTTCAGTGAAATGTAGTGGTAAAACGGTAAGGATGTCAGGTCAGATGAACGCAGGGTAATCGACAGTAGTGCACAATTTTATAACGGAAATGTTTAGCTGTGGTTCCTCCTTCGCGTTTCGGCGTAACAATCAAATCACCAGCAGTTAACTTGGACAGCTTAGAAGGACTAAAATGTCCCCGATAGATTTGTTACTCACAATGAGAGGTCCCCACAGCGGGACTGACCTTTATGAAACCATCTATACGGCCATGTAGGTTAAGGTCCCTGGTAACACAGGTGGCCCCTCATTTGCTAGAAACAGAAGGAAAAAAATGGAATTTCGTTTGATTCTCAAGCGCCTTAAGAATAGTGACGATAAACTTAACAATGTTGTGGTGTAGCGATTGAGATACGTATCTGATGTAGAGGAGGTTATGGACTCAAATATCGTATGGTATTACAAGACTTCATCTTTCCAAATCTTTTTCAAAATGAAGTTGATCATAAGTTTTACTCCTTTAACTGGTTTTAATGTAAATTTTTAAATTTATGACCATTTATCACATCATTTCAATCATCCTACTAACTATTTATTTGCTCTCATTTTGTCTTTCAATCACTCTTATTTCATACTTTTGAATCTTTGTGCATGTGATTTAACTTATTTTTATGTATAAAATGAGATTTATTTTCTTCCATTTCATCATTTTATATTTTCGTCCTTGTAATGCATTCATTATGTTTATTCCTCATGTTGCTTCAATTTTGGTTTATTTATAAACCCTCCTTTCATTTAAATCTGCATCTGCGTTATTCTGTCCACAGGGCAACAATAATCAATGTTTCCAATGGCTTTATGATGATTAAATGTTTGTATGAAGACTAGCATCTGAGAAAGCTTCAGATCTTGTAACTACAAATACATTTTTGACACAACTGCACAGAGAGATTTCGTCTATTGTTTCTTAACACACAGATCGTCATTTCCAATCGTTTAACTATTACAACAGATAAGATCACTTGCTAAAGAATCCTACCCTTCATTCATCAAGACAAAACAAGAGCAAATAAAGTTGTTAATATGAGGATTAAAATGACATGATAGTAGACTAAAACTTTTTAAAATAAGTTTCATTTGAACCTACTAATTGAATAAAAGTAACGATCAAAGTCTTTTCTACAATGATTTGAAAAAAACATTTTAAAGTTTGTGATGAGATTCGAAACTACAACTTTTCGTACATTACTACCATACTTTAACAGCTAGAACTACGCCATAATGCAACTCTGCGTACTGTTGTCATTTATAAGGCGATACAATATTACTCAAAATTAACATATTTTTCGTCGATTACCAGCAAACCCTTCCCCACAAGATTGGGCGGCTGCAGGTTACGACACCCAGTATCTCAGTCTACGTGGCAATATAGGTTTCAAAAATTCTCTTTCACCTATGTGGAACTCTCACTGTCGTTTGCCATGCAATGACTAGACCACCTTCTGTTGTCACTGTTTCTCTGCTTACAGCAAAATATTATCCACCACCTTTTATACTGGTACGTCCGCCACTCATCACTAGGTAAGTTGCCTTTTTTATGTTGGCAGCGCTACAGACTGTGTTAATGTCGCTGACAGCGCTCTGCGCTCTCTGCAAGAGATTCTGTGGTCGGACGGACTGGCAGTTAGCGTGTGGATAGGGAAGTGTATGGAAGTGGTATTCTTAGTGGAAACTCTGTGCTGGTAGGACATGCATTGTAAAGTGAGATGAAATGATGTGTCCATAAAAAAATACGCAAGGAAATGTATGATGATGGATGTTTGGATGATAATGTTTGGGCAGTGGAATTATTGACAACTATATAATTTTTGGAACTGGATGTCACATGAATAAGGTAAAATTTTCTAAATACATTGTTTGATCTACAACAAAATATTTCTTTCGCTCACCATTTGCCTCCTAGTAGTTAGAGTCTATAGTAGCTACAATCTTTTTATTTAGCTGGCTGTAGTTCGTGTTATGAGGATTTTGTGTGAGGTAGGTGACTTATGAAAAAGAATGAGGTTTGCACTGTTGGGATTCATGACTGAAACGGCTTAAGGCAATTAATAGAGTTAGGGGTAGTTTCATATTTCTGTAATTTCATATTTTTTTATTTGTATTATTGTTAGGATTTCTTGCAATTCAGGGTCATCCTTTTGTGTTAATTATTGGGTCATGTTGTCAATCTATAGTAGTCAGATTGCGTTGGGCTTTTATATTGTGGGTAATATATGAATAGGTTAAGTTTGAGTTGTGTTTGTCAGGGAAAATTCTGTAGGTCAGTGTTAAATTAAAAGTAATGAAAGAGATAGTTTCACCTAGAGGGAGCTATTGATGGCAAACACAGTGTTTCAGAGCAGAGAAATTGGGATACCTCGCACAAACACACCGATGAGCACAGACATGGTGACCACTTGCCTAATAGCGTGTTTGTCTAACCTTCAAATCCCATACGAGAACTGTTCTCTTTGCTATCGATTCGACACATCCTTGTGATACTAGATGTCTACCCACAACTCACTTTTCATCGCTTATAAACTGGGGGACTGTGTGCGCAGAGTTGCCGTCCGATGGTGTCGCAGATGTACAGGGCTATTACAAATGATTGAAGCGATTTCATAAATTCACTGTAGCTCCATTCATTGACATATGGTCACGACACACTACAGATACGTAGAAAAACTCATAAAGTTTAGTTCGGCTGAAGCCGCACTTCAGGTTTCTGCCACCAGACCGCTCGAGAGCGCAGTGAGACAAAATGGTGACAGGAGATGAGAAAGCGTATGTCGTGCTTGAAATGCACTCACATCAGTCAGTCATAACAGTGCAACGACACTTCAGGACGAAGTTCAACATAGATCCACCAACTGCTAACTCCATTCAGCGATGGTATGCGCAGTTTAAAGCTTCTGGATGCCTCTGTAAGGGGAAATCAACAGGTCGGCCGGCAGTGAGCGAAGAAACGGTTGAACGCTTGCGTGCAAGTTTCACGCGTAGCCCGCGGACATGCTGGAAAATTGGCTCATGCCACAACTGGAGACCGACAGCGCCGACTTCATCTTTCAACAGGATGGTGCTCCACTGCACTTCCATCATGATGTTCGGCATTTCTTAAACAGGAGATTGGAAAACCGATGGATCGGTCGTGGTGGAGATCATGATCAGCAATTCATGTCATGGCCTCCACGCTCTCCCGACTTAACCCCATGCGATTTCTTTCTGTGGGGTTATGTGAAAGATTCAGTATTTAAACCTCCTCTACCAAGAAACGTGCCAGAACTGCGAGCTCGCATCAACGATGCTTTCGAACTCATTGATGGGGACATGCTGCGCCGAGTGTGGGAGGAACTTGATTATCGGCTTGATGTCTGCCGAATCACTAAAGGGGCACATACCGAACGTTTGTGAATGCCTAAAAAAAGTTTTTGAGTTTTTGTATGTGTGTGCAAAGCATTGTGAAAATATCTCAAATAATAAAGTTATTGTAGAGCTGTGAAATCGCTTCAATCATTTGTAATAACCCTGTATTTGATCGGATTCATATCAGGTGTATTCGATGGCCAAGACATCAATGTGAGCAGCCGGCCGGCGTTGTCGAGTGGTTCTAGGAGCTTCAGTCTGGAATGCCCGAACGCTATGGTCGCAGGTTCGAATCCTGCCTCGGGCATGGATGTGTCTGATGTCCTTAGGTTAGTTAGGTTTAAGTAGTTCTAAGTTATAGGGGACTGATGACCTCAGATGTTAAGTCCCATACTGCTCAGAGTCATTTGAATCATCAACGTGAGAATGATTCTGGCCTGGCGAGAAGGATAGTTATACTGCTTGGAGGATGCCATCACTGTCGTGCAAGACAACAAGCTGACCAGCCACTATTTTCACGTAGTCCACAGCTATCGTGTTACTTTCGTTTACTGTGACAGGTCGTATACAAACTTGGGTGAACTAGACAGCACAATACAGGCCTAACTGACCGTAGTGCGGTATATGTTTCGAGGAGCCGACACCTATATGGTCCAATCTCGATAATTCCGTGTTCTCTCCAGTCGTAATTGATGATGTCACTGGGGCTTCACGTAGGAGTCGTCTACTGCAGCGATGTGCACTGAAACACTTGTACCAGCACCAGCATTGTGGTCTACTGTTAGATCTGCCACATATTAGCATCCATCCTGCATCTACTTCCTGTGATGAGACGTGGTCATCCAACTACTGATTTCACTGTCCAACAACTTTCTATACATGGTCAAGACAGTTACACATGAAAAGCCCAGCAGCCTCGCCATTTCCGAGATACTGCTTGCGAGACGCCGGGACATAACAATCAACTCTTTCTGAAAGTCGCTCATATCAGTGGATTTCCCCATTTGTCGCCCATGCAGTCGCTAAAATGATTATCCCACTCACCTCTGTTCTGTTTACACTGAGTTGTCGAAAGTCCTGGGATACCTCCTGATATCATATCGAACCTCCATTTTCCCGCTATACTGCAGCAGTTCCACGTGGCGTGGACCCAACAAGTCATTGGAAGTCCTGGCAGAAGTATCGGGCCTTGCTGCCTCTGTAGCTGTCCATAAATACGAAAGCTGTTGGTGCAGGATTTTGTGCACGAACCAACCTCTGAGTTATGTCCGAGAATTGTATGGGAATGTAGGCTGTCTCGGCGAATATCGATGATAAAATCTTCTCAGGTTGACAGCCGAGTCAATGCGTTGTTCTCCAGCAAAGTTTCGGCAACGTTTCAGCATCGTTTCTTACTTGCCATCTTCAGGCGAAGTGTAGGGTTGACGTCTCGTCCGGATCTTTATAGCCGCTGGACCACGGGCTTCTCTGCACTCTCAGCGCCTGTCGGGCCAATCAGGTGCGAGCGGAATCGGCGCGGCCGTGCGTGGTTAGGGTAAGCCGCGGGCGCCGGGTCCTGGTCTCGTCTCGGTGCGGCCTGTTATTTCCATCCGCCGCCACTGACCTGCCTCCCTCGGTGCGCTCTCGTCTTATTCTTGATAATGTTGTGTCCCACGCGGTGCTGAGTTGGAAGCCTCTGTAGCGGTTGACATCACTGACCCGTATCTCCAATGCCTCATTAATGATAGAGCCCCAGAAATCTTTCGCTCTGCACAGTCTCTTGGTTTCTTCAAATTGTAACGTGTGTTCTTCACTGAGGCTGTGCTCCACTACCGCGGATTGTTCTTTTAGTCCGAGGCAAACGCATCTCACATGTTCAGAGGTGCGTAGTGTTATGCAACGCTGCGTCTGTCCAATATATTGTTTCCAACATTCACAGGAAATGCTATAGATACCCGGTGCTCTTAGATCCAAGTTGTCCTTCACTGAGCCCAGCATATATCTGATTTTTGCCGTGGGCGGCCCTGCTTACGGGAGGAAAGTCAGACCTTTGTTGTTCTCTTCTTCCTGAAGGTCCTCCTCCTTCTTCTTGCTCATCTTGAAAGCGCGTATAATCTCGGTTTAGGTGTATCTATTCTTCTGAAAGGTTTTCTTCAGGTGCTGAATCTTAGTAGATAAACTGTCCTTGTCGTATATGTCATGAGCTCTGCATGGCGCATTTTCATCTACGAACATTTCATCGTTCTTTGAGAACCTAAGAGCATGAATGGGTTGAAATGTCTCCAAGTAACTGAACAGAACCACTCCAGTCAATGATCGGAGAAGTGAGACTAGAGGTTCCAGTCCATTTCATGTAATCACAAAATGGTTCAAATGGCTCTGAGTACTATGGGACTTAACATCTGAGGTAATCAGTCCCCTAGAACTTAGAATTACTTAAACCTAACTAACCTAAGGACATCACACACATCCATGCCGAGGCAGGATTCGATTCGAACCTGCGACTGTAGTGGTCGCACGGTTCCAGACTGTAGCGCCTAGAACCGCGCTGCCACCCAGGTCGGACATGTAAACACAACCCACGTCTTTATGGAGCCACCTCCACCTTGCACAGTGCCTTGTTGTAACTTGGGTCCATTGGTTCGTGGCGTCTGCACCATACACGAACTATACCATTAGCTCTTAACAACAGGAAACGGGACTCATCTCACCAGATCACGGTTTTCCAGTCGTCTAGGGTCCTACTGATATAGTATTAAGAAAACAGTCGTATTCGCGTTTTTCCTTTATTTAGTGCCGGCCGGTTTCAGCCCATCGCAGGGGATATTTTCAGGGCGAACATACTGTGAAATTACAATATATATCTTGTTGTTTTTGTGGTCTTCAGTCCTAAGACTGGTTTGATGCAGCTCTCCATGCTACTATCTTATGTGCAAGCTCCTTCATCTCCTAGTACCTACTGCAACCTACACCCTTCTGAATCTGCTTAGTGTATTCATGTTTTGGTCTCCCTATACGATTTTTACTCTCCACGCTGCCTTCCATTACTAAATTGGTGATCCTTCGACGTCTCAGAACGTGTCCTACCAACCGATCCCTTCTTCTAGTCGAGTTGTGCCACAAGCTCCTCTTCTCCCCAATTCTGCTTCCTGTACAAATTGTAAATAGCCTTTCGCTCCGTGTATCTTACCCCTGCCACCTTCAGAATTTGAAAGAGAGTATTCCAATCAACATTGTCAAAAGGTTTCTCTATGTCTACAAATGCTCGAAACGTAGGGTTGCCTTTCCGTAATCTTTCTTCTAAGATAAGTCGTAGGGTCAGAATTGCCTCACTTGTTCCAACATTTCTACGGAATCCAAACTGATCTTCCCCGAGGTTGGCTTCTATCAGTTTTTCCATTCATAAAGATATATATCTTAGACAAGATTAATGATAGCTATCTGAAAAGAGTGGATTACATAAACATAATGTTTTACCCACTGGTCGGCAGCTGGTGGCGTGACGTTCAAATGGTTCAAATGGCTCTGAGCACTATGGGACTTAACATCTTAGGTCATCAGTCCCCTAGAACTTAGAACTAGTTAAACCTAACTAAGCTAAGGACATCACACACATCCACGCCCGAGGCAGGATTCGAACCTGCGACCGTAGCAGTCGCGCGGTTCCGGACTGCGCGCCTAGAACCGCGAGACCACCGCGGCCGGCGTGGCGTGACGTCTATCAATGTGTGGCAGGAGACTGTAAGGAATTTACCTTATGTCTGGGTTTATATAGCAATCCCTGAGCACGTGAGCGTAAGAAACGCGTCCAACGGTGACCAATGGTAGACGTCTAGGCTTAAAAATTGAAGTATAAATACAATTTGTGTTAAAATTACGATGTAAAAAGACATGTTAATTTTAAAAGACATGACAGCAACGTCCGTAGGGCCTGAAGTAGGCCACAGGTAACATCGTAGCTGAGAGGGCAGCCATGTTGGGCTCCTTCCATGGCAACGGCCTCCATAGTACCTGGACCAGAGAGCTCTGTATATACGATTACAGATAGGCACACTTAAAATTATGTTTGACGTTGAAAATTTTTTTCTTATACTTTTTTATGATTATTTATGTAACAGTGTTTTTTAAAATGAACGTGTCCTTTTTACATTGTAATTTTAACACAAATTATATTTATACTTCAATTTTTATGCCTAGAGGTCTACCACTGGTCACCGTTGGAGGCGCTGCTTACGCTCACGTGCTCAGAGATTGCTATATAAACCCAGACATAAGGTAAATTCCTTACAGTCTCCTGCCACACATTGATAGACGTCATGCCACCGACGGTCGACCAGTGGGTAAAAACATTATATTTATGTAATCCACTCTTTTATGGTAGTTATCATTAGTCTTGTTTAAGATATATATATTGTAATTTCACAGTACGTTCGCCCTGAAGATGGCCCCTGCGATGGGCTGAAACCAGTCGGCACTAACTAAATAAAAAACGCGATTAAGACTGTTCTCTTAATACTAAGTTAATTTATATTAATCGCTGTCAATTCATAACCATGTTGTCCAAACATTCGACTGATATAATCACGGGCATAGCATAGTCATGTGCTGCAGGCGATTTCATGCTCTTACCCACAGACTATTAACGCCAATTTCGTCACACTGTCCTAACGGATATGTTTGCTGTAGGTCCCACATCGTTTCCTGCGGTTATGTCGCGCAGTCTCGTTTGTCTCTTAGCACTGACAACTCTACGCAAATATCACTGCTCTCTATGTTTGACACTGTGTGTTTCGGAATACTGAATTTCCTAACGATTTCCGAAATGGGAGGTCCCACAGGTCTAGCTCCAGCTGCCGTTCCGCGTTCAAACTTCGTTAATTCCTGACGTTGGACAATAATTTCGGAAACCTTTCCACATGAATCACCTGAGCACAAATGACAGCTTCGCCTATGCACTGCCCTTTTTGTACCTTGTGTACGTGATACTGCCGCCGTTTGTATATGTGCATATTCCTATCCCATGACTTTTGTCACCGCAGCGCAAATACTATCCTCACCATGTGACGTGCCTATGACGCTACCAGGCAGCATTCAGTCTTGAGCAGGCAGTGGCCTTAATGTTTTGCTTCACCACTGAGAGTAAATGCTGCCACAGTCTAATGTATACAGTCATGACACTGCTGTTCACTTTCGTTACACGCTACATCAGCGCTCGAAGCTGCCAATGAGATACATTTCTGAATACTGAAATGATAATTAAATGGACACCCTAGCTGCAAACAGGCGTTGATGTACTTCATCGGGGACATGTTGAAAATGTGTGCCCCGACCAGGACTCGAACCCGGGATCTCCTGCTTACATGGCAGACGCTCTATCCATCTGAGCCACCGCGGGCACAGAGGATAGTGCGTCTGCAGGGACTTATCCCTTGCACGCTCCCCGTGAGATCCACATTCCCAACATGTCCACACCACTACATTCGTAGTGCGCCTAATAGATGTTTGCCCATCATACTTATTACTCGTGGCAGATTAATCTACCAAGTCCCGTACGAGTTCGGGCATTGCGTGTGCGTTCGCACAAGAAGGTCAATGGCCGGGAAGCCATATTTTAACTATATATGACGGTAGTATCTGTTCCCGAAAGAACAGTTACCGTGGATGACCATGTAGCTTTGCTAGAAATGAAATGATAATTAAATGGACACCCTAGCTGCAAACAGGCGGGGAGCGTGCAAGGGATAAGTCCCTGCAGACGCACTATCCTCTGTGCCCGCGGTGGCTCAGATGGATAGAGCGTCTGCCATGTAAGCAGGAGATCCCGGGTTCGAGTCCTGGTCGGGGCACACATTTTCAACATGTCCCCGATGAAGTACATCAACGCCTGTTTGCAGCTAGGGTGTCCATTTAATTATCATTTCATTTCTAGCAAAGCTGCATGGTCATCCACGGTAACTGTTCTTTCGGGATCAGATACTACCGTCATATATATTTCTGAATACGTTGTCGGATGAGCGTGGATATTATCGTTTGTATTGATTTGTAACGTACACTGATGATGAAAATGAGGAGTAATGCTATTTCGGGAACTGCATCGCAAGATCACATGTTAATGTAGACGCGAGATACGCCATTGGTTCAAATGGCTCTGAGCACTGTGGGACTTAACATCTGAGGTCGTCAATCCCCTATAACATAGAACTACTTAAACCGAACTTACCAAAGGACATCACACACATATATGCCAGAGGCAGGATTCGAACCTGCGACCGTACCGGTCTCGCGGTTCCAGACTGAAGCGCCTAGAAGCGCTCGGCCACACTGGCCGGCGATACGCCATTGCAAACCTGAAATGCTGTTACATTAATAACAGTTATAGCCAGGCGAATATTCAATGCAGGCATGCAGACATGCATGCTTTGAGTTCAGCAGCTGCCGGATGTTAGCTTGTCGGATGGAGTCCGATGTCTGTTGCACTTGGTCGGTCAATACAAGGACAGTTCATGTTCTTTGTGGATGGTGCTGGACTTACCGTCTGGCTACGTCCCGTATACGCTCGACTGGAGACCGATCTGGTGATCGAGCAGCTCAAGGCAACATTCTACAAGGCGTGTTGGATTACTACAGCTATAGGTGGAATCCCCATACAGAGATGCAGTCGGGGTGCATGGGATTATCACGAGAGTTCTCCTACTGTCAAATCAAACTGCAGCCCAGACCATAACTCCACATATAAAACCAGTGTTTCTAGCTCGCAGACAGGTTGGATGCAGCCCCTTAACTGCCCTCCTTCTAACCAACACACGGCCGTCACTGCCACTAGGCAGAACCAGCTTTCATTAGAAAACACAACAGACCTCCATCCTGCCGGCCGCGGTGGTCTCGCGGTTCTAGGCGCGCAGTCCGGAACCGTGCGACTGCTACGGTCGCAGGTTCGAATCCTGCCTCGGGCATGGATGTGTGTGATGTCCTTAGGTTAGTTAGGTTTAAGTAGTTCTAAGTTGTAGGGGACTGATAACCACAGCAGTTGAGTCTCATAGTGCTCAGAGCCATTTTGAAGACCTCCATCCTGCCCTCCAATGAACCATCGCTTGACGCCATTGAAGTCACAAATGGTGATGCTTTGGGATCAGAGGAATTTACACTACATGGCGTCTGGCTCGGAACTGTCCCTGAAGTAAATGAATTGTAACAGTTCCTTGTGTCACTGTGGTCTCAACTGAAGCTTAAATTGCTGCTGCACATGCAGTACGGTGCGACAGATCCATGCGTTAAACATAATGTTCTTCCCCCTCTGTACTACCACGTGGCCATCCAGAGCCCGGTCATCTTACAACCTTACATTCTCGTAACCACCTGTGCTAGCTGTCATCTACAGTAGCTACCTGCCTGCCAGGTTTCTCTGCAGTATCGCAGAAGGAACATCCAGCTTCTCGTAGCGCTATAACACAGACACGTTCGTACTCAGTAAAGTGTTGTTAACGGCATGTCTGTGCCTTACAGGTGTTCTTGACTAACATCGACTCACCACGTCCAATCCCGAAGATACCTAATGCAGACGACCGGACCGCTACAGCGTGTGTGTAAGATTTTCGTTCTCACTGTGGTGTTAATAGCGCTACTCCTATGCGACTGGCGCGAAACTTGAATAATCACATCCGTCAGATGAAGAAATACGCCTACCAACTTTGATACATGTTGCAGAACTCCTTCTTGGTGGTGTGATACTTTTTTCCGCCAGCGTCGTTTTACAACGGGGAGCGTAAGTAGTGCGATAATACCGACAATTACTAAAAATTACACTATGTTTTCCTTCCTTCTGTTTCCTTAATGATCGGAGGAGGTATTGAACGGTACATTAAAGCCCATTTTATTGGCGATTCTCTTCTAACCTACAAATATTTACTGAAGAAAGTCATTTTCTTTTAAGTACATAGAATAGCTAGTGAACGGGACCTGACCTTTTGCAGCAAGACGTCGTATGCCTACTTGGCAGTATAAAGTTTTGTTCACTACAATTCCAGTCAAATCAGTGTATGTGGAACATTGAGCACTTGTATGGACTGCAATACTTGCATTCGTTAATCAAATAAGCCACCACAACTGTAAGCTGAAGGGAAAACCGCATATGTGTGGAGCTCCTTTTGCGCTTTTTCTTGACGCAATGCAACATTGCACTTTTAAAATCACGTTCCATAAGCTCAAATGATGGCAGCGTAAGACTGTTTAAATGGTTCATCTTGAAACAATAAAAGTTTATATACTGCGATCGTGGCGAATGAAGTGTGTTCTTTATTTCCAACCACACAGATCGTCAGTCAGGACAATATAATTAGACTCCATACAGAACTTTCATGTGTCCAGGGAGGTGTGTATCGTAATAGGGTAGACAACAGCAGAAATATACGATTCTCTTACATGAAATGATATTGTCTATATTCTCTTGATTTCAGCGGTATGAGCTACAATTATGCATATATTGAAAGTGTTTCTTCAGGAATAAGTTGTAGCTTATGGCAATGAATCAGTGCAACTCGGTTGTTTCTATATTTATTTGGTGTTCATTCATGTCTTTCGATGATGTACCAACGCTTGAAACGCAAAAATATAATAACTGTTTCGTTGATTACGAGGAAAATAAAAAATCTTTCTGCTGATTCCTCTCCACTAGGGGTGATAGTGTCGTTCCAACTCTCAGACGGTAACTACTTTACGACAGTTAGTGTCGCGACTGTATGTGTAAAAACTGTGATTCTACTCTGAAATACGAGCAGAGAGGTTAGCAAGAGAGAAAGTTGTGGAAAACCGCATCATATCTATCAGAGGACTGAAGAACACCGTCCCCCTAATACCACCCCACCCCCCCATACACACACCACCCCGCAAAAAAAAGAAAAAAACAATAGTGGGATTTCGATATTTTGTCATTAGAAAAAAATGTTCGTATATGACAATACTTTTAAACGGGTGGGTTAATTCTCTAGAGATTGATCGATTATTGTTTCCAATTTTTTAAACAGCCCTTCGGTATCTTTTTCAGTTTTGTGTTCTCATTATAAGGACTATCATTACTTTATACGAGTCACGTTTTTACACAAGTTAGAAATGATCTTTCCCTGAAAGAATCCCCTGGAAAAATTGTCTCACGCCAGAGTCTGTCTGCGACATGCAAGCAGTGTCACATCAGCTGTCGGTGGGAAATGTCAACTCTCACCGCAATATAAACAGCGACGCAGCGCGCTGGTACGATGAAATTCGTTTCCGTGTTTTCAGTGTGACACAGAACAGGACGTAGCGCGCACTGCGAAGCGCGTTTATGGTTTAATTAAACAACAACGTTCATCCGCGCAATAAACAGGCGCCAGACAACAGCACCAATAAAGCCAACTATAGTGCTTATTGGTTAGTTACTCAGCGTATAAACACGTTTTTCGGGCACCGATGAATGTCGGTAGCATACATATTATTCAAAACTTCTCGCTTTTATATAGTGTAGAGATTCTACTCCGTGTGGTCTCGTCAGGTTTCCAGTTTTGTTTAACGCGTTATCGAGTAAATAGGGGAGAAATGTTTCATAATACTGTGCTTTGTTTATTAATCTCATCAGATAAAAAGCATATGCTGCCACTAACATACTAGGAAAATAGCATTATGGCGCAAATCAGTTTTCCCAAATTAAACTCTATGTTTCTTATACACTGACACCGTCACACACAAAATATGGTTCTTAGTTTCACCCTGTGACATCATCTCAGGAAGATCTACGAAACCAGTATGTGTCTCAGTTATTGGCGTTATAACCAATGTCTTGTTTGGTGCTTACGCCCTGTTGCAGTGTCCAGTTTGTTGTAACCTCTGCTACGTTCATCTTAACGAAGTACCAAAGTCCACACTTCAGATCCAGTCGCTGCTGCATTACAGCAACTCGTGGATAGCAAATACTAAGTTCCGTTTTCAGAAAGCTAACCCATTACAGACAATACGTAAAAGAAGATGGTAAGCAACTAAAAATATATTCGTAAGTAATTAATTTGGTATTTAATGAATTAAAGAATTAAATAACTTGAAAATTGTTTCTAAAGTGAAAATAGCGGTTACCTGAGAAACAGAGAGATGCCGCTAACAGCGCATTCATTTCACTTATTAACCGCAACACCGTGGTAAATCTTCCTGAGTCATGCTCGGCGCAAGCAGATTTGCTTATTTAATTTTCCAAACATTCATCACCTATGTATTTTCCTTGTTCGCACTCATTTTTGGCTCAAGATCCAACACTAGCAGATAGATAGATACACTCCTGGAAATGGAAAACAGAACACATTGACACCGGTGTGTCAGACCCACCATACTTGCTCCGGACACTGCGAGAGGGCTGTACAAGCAATGATCACACGCACGGCACAGCGGACACACCAGGAACCGCGGTGTTGGCCGTCGAATGGCGCTAGCTGCGCAGCATTTGTGCACCGCCGCCGTCAGTGTCAGCCAGTTTGCCGTGGCATACGGAGCTCCATCGCAGTCTTTAACACTGGTAGCATGCCGCGACAGCGTGGACGTGAACCGTATGTGCAGTTGACGGACTTTGAGCGAGGGCGTATAGTGGGCATGCGGGAGGCCGGGTGGACGTACCGCCGAATTGCTCAACACGTGGGGCGTGAGGTCTCCACAGTACATCGATGTTGTCGCCAGTGGTCGGCGGAAGGTGCACGTGCCCGTCGACCTGGGACCGGACCGCAGCGACGCACGGATGCACGCCAAGACCGTAGGATCCTACGCAGTGCCGTAGGGGACCGCACCGCCACTTCCCAGCAAATTAGGGACACTGTTGCTCCTGGGGTATCGGCGAGGACCATTCGCAACCGTCTCCATGAAGCTGGGCTACGGTCCCGCACACCGTTAGGCCGTCTTCCGCTCACGCCCCAACATCGTGCAGCCCGCCTCCAGTGGTGTCGCGACAGGCGTGAATGGAGGGACGAATGGAGACGTGTCGTCTTCAGCGATGAGAGTCGCTTCTGCCTTGGTGCCAATGATGGTCGTATGCGTGTTTGGCGCCGTGCAGGTGAGCGCCACAATCAGGACTGCATACGACCAAGGCACACAGGGCCAACACCCGGCCTCATGGTGTGGGGAGCGATCTCCTACACTGGCCGTACACCACTGGTGATTGTCGAGGGGACACTGAATAGTGCACGGTACATCCAAACCGTCATCGAACCCATCGTTCTACCATTCCTAGACCGGCAAGGGAACTTGCTGTTCCAACAGGACAATGCACGTCCGCATGTATCCCGTGCCACCCAACGTGCTCTAGAAGGTGTAAGTCAACTACCCTGGCCAGCAAGATCTCCGGATCTGTCCCCCATTGAGCATGTTTGGGACTGGATGAAGCGTCGTCTCATGCGGTCTGCACGTCCAGCACGAACGCTGGTCCCACTGAGGCGCCAGGTGGAAATGGCATGGCAAGCCGTTCCACAGGACTACATCCAGCATCTCTACGATCGTCTCCATGGGAGAATAGCAGCCTGCATTGCTGCGAAAGGTGGATATACACTGTACTAGTGCCGGCATTGTGCATGCTCTGTTGCCTGTGTCTATGTGCCTGTGGTTCTGTCAGTGTGATCATGTGATGTATCTGTCCCCAGGAATGTGTCAATAAAGTTTCCCCTTCCTGGGACAATGAATTCACGGTGTTCTTATTTCAATTTCCAGGAGTGTAGATGAGTGACTTACACTCATGAAAGTTTACCACAGGTCTTTAATCAAAGAAAATCATAAAACCACAACTGACACACAGGCAGATCCTCAAGAGATCATGTAATCTGTGGAATATACGTTTGAAGTCAATAATAAGTCCTGAAGTAACGTATTGTATCTTTTTACATTTCATCGTGTCTTGCCGAAAATGAATTACCTGTAGGCATTCAAACCTATTTAGGGTGGATTAACCTAAGCTTGCAGTTTATGGTACCTGTTTAGACCTCTCAAAATTTACGCTGAAACTCTCAGAAATAATCAGTCACTTGACATTTAAAGCGGTGAATATAACACATGACTAAAACAATATCAGTCACTAATACGAGTTAGGTTGGACTTGCAAATATTTAACGCATGAAGAACGATAAGAGCTTTTTGCATTCTGTGTTAGTGACAAGAGTTAGTAACTGTATTTAATAGTTGTACCAAGATTACAATCGTGTGCCCAGGGACGTTATCAGTGAAATAAGTGTTTTTTGCAGACAGCAGGTAGCAGGAATATAGTGATGACTGTTTATTGACACACTATTAGTCTGCACGTTTTGAATTTCCTTCGAGAATGTGCATTGATCTATACTGCGCCAAGTCATGATCTGAAAACAATTTCCCACTGAAATGACAGTGGTGCTCTCACGATTCCAAGGCATGTAATAACATCTTTGACAAGAACATGAATTTTCTAGTATTAGAGATCTCGTCATAGCACTCTCAAACATTAAAAAATGGGCGGAGGCTACGCCAAAATGTGACTCAGAGCATCCTAGAAAATACCTGAAAGTTAAACTGAGAGCAGACCAAAATATTACTGGCAATCGTGTACGACGAACAGGCAATAAATAAAATGATCTGCGTCTTTCCGGTTGCTCAACAGCGGAACGAAATTTTAACTGGGACGTTTAGTGCCATATCGGTAGGCGTTGCTATTCGAGTACGCCATCGCATCCACTGCTTCATTGTAGACACTTTTGTAAGATAATTAGTTACTTTCTCCAGTTCGCCCTGTACAGTTAAAAAAAGCATATGCTTGCTTGACAAAAGCAACACAATTGAGCCTGTGTGTTGTTGAACAGTGACAGTTGAATGGGCAGGAACTGCTAACACAATAGAACAGCTGCAGGCGAGTAAACGCTATTGATGGATCGCATGAATAGAGACTGCGCACACCTAATTTATCATTTTGAGTTTAATTTGCACAGCAGGAAAACTGCAAGTGACATCACGGGATTGTTACTTCAAAGCATAAATTTAAAGTTACTTTTCATTGGAGTATGTGTCCATAAAGCAGGAAAATTTTCATAAATATGATATATTGGTCTATTACTAGCGTTCCATGTAGATAATAGTGTACTAATTTTTTGAAAAAAAAAGGCAGTTAAAATGTTCCGCCAAATCATCCGGATTATTCATATTCTCAGACAGCCGCTGATTTTGGGAATGTTTCTGATGGTTCAAATGGTTCTAAGCACTACGGGACTTAACAAAATGGTTCAAATGCTCTGAGCACTATGAGACTTAACTGCTGAGGTCATCAGTCCCCTAGAACTTAGAACTACTTAAACCTAACTACCCGAAGGACATGACAGACATCCAAGCCCGAGGCAGGATTCGAACCTGCGACCGTAGCAGTCGCGCGGTTCCAGACTGTAGCGCCTAGAACCGCTCGGCCACCCCGTCGGGCTGGGACTTAACATCTGAGGTCATCAGTCCGTACACTTTCAACTACGTAAACCTAACTAACATAAGGACATCACACACATCCATGTCCGATGCAGGATTCGAACCTGCGACTGTAGCAGCAAGGTGGTTCCGGACTGAAGCGCCCAGAACCGCTCGAACGCATCGGCCGGCAGGAATGTTTCTGAATGCTTTCTGAATACTTGTCGGGTGAGGAAGCGTCTCTTCCTATGAACATCTGCTAATGAAGTATTAGTGAACACATTAATTGATGGTTTGGTGCTCGTGGACTGAAGTTAGTTATATCTCAGCGGTCGACCGCACCGTGTTTACTTATGTGTTCTGCTGGCGGTGTTTACAAGTTATGTGCTATTCATGCCATCTCGCGTGGCATCTGTTAACAGCTATGGTATGCAAAAATGATAGTCCTTGCAATTTCCTAGGTGTATGCGTAAACGATACTAGGAACCTACCCTCGGAAGAATATCCCCAAGGACAACCAGCGGCTAACAAAATGGTTCAAATGGCTCTAAGCACTATGGAACTTAACGTCTGAGGTCATCAGTCCCATAGACGTAGAATTACTTAAAGCTAACTAACCTAAGGACATCACACACATCCATGCCCGAGGCAGGATTCGAACCTGCGACCGTAACGGTCGCACGATTCTAGACTAAAGCGCCTAGAACCACTCGATCACAGCGGTCGGCAGCGGTTAACATCTCTCTAAATTCGGAAATGGTTGTCTACCTACAGGAATAGAGATCACATAGACAGTGTGCTGCTTAATAATAACGAGTGAAATACTATTTCAGTCTTTGCTCTAATTTGTCAACGGTCAAGTAATCCGTCAGTGTATTCGATACTTCGAGTTAACACCAGGAAAAAGCTCTGAGTTTTTCGTCAAATGTGCGTGTCTTTAACATTCTGTTGGAATCCTCCAGTGAAGTAATAAAAACTTAGATTGCAGACTAACGGAGATTTTGGGGCAATTCGGAACGAGTTTGGGGCCGTTTTTATCCATTCCCCATCCCAAATGAAATAATGTCTGCCAAAACGGAAGTTAAAAAAGCCAATCCCGTTTGTAATAAAGATTGAAGGCGAAAGTAAGCCTCATATGTAATGAAACACACCATGTAAAACAGGTCTGTCCCAGACGAAACTTCCGTCTTGAACGCAACCTAATTACAGGAAAATCTGTATCGTCTGACCTCGCAGCAGGAGCCACACTAGCTGAAAGTAGTTCTCTTACTTTTCTCGACACCGAAAGTGTAAACGTGGTCCAAATGATTTACACGGACTTGTTTCTCAGTCCCTGGACGTACGTGAAAAGAGAATGCCTTGGGAACGGTGAATACTGGTCCATAACCTAACAGCTAAGCCTAAGCGAGCAGTCAATTCGAAGATACAGCACATCTGACAGAGGCAATGCCGAAATAACGAACGACAGACAACCCGACCGTCGAAGAGACATCGCAATCGTCCGCAGACAGTTTACGTTGTCCGCACATGTAGTACGACAGTTCGGAAGACTTCCTCAACATACACAGTAAAATTTAATTTCGTTTGCTCTTCCACTTCTGGGTCCTTACCTTTGTTTGTTAGGCAGTGTACGTATTGTTTTTTTATGTAGCATAGCAATTACCCTTTGATTTTATCTCCAGAAATTCTGCCAAAAATGAAAGATATTTCATCGTTGTATAGAGTTAAGCAAAGACATATGCTATTATATAAAAAGGATATATCTTTTTAACCTCACTGATGCGGCAAAATTAAATTGTCGCTGAATTTCATCGCTGCATAAGCGTCGTTCACGGCCAGCTGGCACTCGCGTGGTTGTGTTGGATCTTCATTCTGTCAACAGCAGTATCGAAAAAAGAAACAATAATTAACTTTTTGTCAGTTAATTCCTGTGTAGGTTATAGGATAAATCTCTTAAACTTACTCTGTAACTACTTTTGTCTGCTGAAAACGTACCTTCATATCCTACGGAAAGTATGCTACACCTACAGCTACATCTACACTCCGCAGGCTACCTTGTCGTGTGTGGCAGAGGGTGCTTTTCATACCATTGTCACTTCCCTCCCCCTCTCCTGTTCCAGTCACGAGCAGTTCTCGGATAGAACTATCGCCGGTAGGTCTCCATGTGGGCTCGAATCTCTCTAATTTTATCTTCTTGGTCTTTTCGTGAGATGTACCTAGGAGGAGGCAACACCTTTTTTGACTGGAGCGTACAGTCTCTGAAATTTAACAAGCCACACCGTAATGCAGAACACCTCTCTGGCAGTGTCCACCGCTTGAGTTTGCTGACAAATTCTGTGACGTTTCCGTGACGACTAGGTGATCCTGTAACGAAACGTGCCGCTCTTCTTTGGGCATTCTATGTTACCTCCATCAGTCCTGTCTGGTACGAATCCCTTACTGGCAAGAACTCCTCTGCATACAACAATATGACCCGTCTGAGACGCCCTGCTAAACCCGCAGGACAGGACTGGTAGTTTAAATTGTGCAAAGGAGCCAAAATAAATGGCTGTCAGTTACACTCGAACATAAAACCTTTTATTTGATCAAACATTACAAGAGCCAAGAAAAATTTTTTCTTAAAAAATTAAAAAAACACAGCTTTGGTTTTGGAATTTAATTAGCGACTGAATGCGCCGTACAATCTCATGCCTTAAGAGCAAGACCACTTTAATTTAAAAACGGCTGAAAGCCAATAACTTAAAGTTGAACCAAAATAAAAAATTGAAAACACAAAGCTTTATCTTAAAACAGTTCCTTACTTAGGCTGAAGGCCCAAAGAATCTGACACTTCAAGCGCAAACAACTTAAATTCAAAATCGGCTGAAGGCCCAACACTTACGACTCAATAACATTAATTGTAAAAAATGCCAAAGAATGTACGTAAAACAGTTCTTAAATTAGGCTGAAGGCCCAAATCATCTGACGCCTTAAGGGCAAAACAACCTTAATTTAAAAATCGGCTAGAAGTCATAGAAGTACAAACAACAAGAACAAACAAGAAAAGGCAGTACACCCAAGGGCGCTCAGAAGTTCCGAGGGTCGGCCTGGAATTCAAACATTGACGCTCGCTTAGGTGAGACAAGCAGTCGGCCAAAGCATTCTCGATCCGACGACAATCCAACCGACATACAGTCAACGGACCAAGCGACAGGATGTCACAACAGCCCACAACGAAACTCAAACGACACAATGTGAACAGTTGAGGCTGGCTGGTAGATTAAGTAAGGATTTAACTTTCGAGTCCGGGATCGGTGAGCCACGGGCCTCGTAGCAATGGGAACAGCACCACACACTCCGACCGCGCGTGGACCCCGCCAACGGCGCCGAAAAGACACGCGCCACGGAGACTTCACTCCAATCACACAGTTTGTGGTGTCACTGCCAGACACCACACTTGCTAGGTGGTAGCTTAAATCGGCCGCGGTCCATTACTACATGTCGGACCCGCGTGTCGCCACTGTCAGGATCGTAGACCTAGCGCCACCACACGGCAGGTCTCGAGAGACGTACGAGAACTCGCCCCAGTTGTACGACGACGTTTCTAGCGCCTATCCGGACGAAGCCTTTGCTCTCATTTGCCGAGAGACAGAATAGCCTTCAGCTAAGTTAATGGCTACGACTTAGCAAGGCGCCATTAGCCCTACATAGTTTGATAGTTATCGTATGAAATGTCTCATCAAGAATGCTGTATTCACACCAAGGATAAATAAAAGTTAAGTATTAGAGGAGCTGCATACTTTTCTTATTGGAATTCACTACTTATCCTGTTCCAGAATTCACGCCCGTCTGCGTTAGATAGCGTGCATTTCGGCCTCCTCTATCTACAAGGTGTTGGCACATTCACCAACACATCACAGTTAGTCTGATGTTCCATAAGCTCTTATTTTGTTCGTTAGGCGGCAGTGCGGAATTTTATCGAATGCCGGAAGGGAGTCCGTATCTACAGCTTTCTGGGTCTTGTGGGCAAACACAACGAACTGGGATTCACAACATCGTTTTCGGAATCCATATTGGGTGCTGCAGAGGAGGTTTTCGCTCTGGGAAACGTCAGAATACGCGAACATAAACAAAATTCTTAACCGACCGACGTCTAGATTTAGGTCTATAGTTTTGTGGGCCTGTTCGGCGAACCTTGCTGAAAATGTGAATGAACTATATGCTTTTTTCCTGGCCGAGTGGTTCTAGGCGCTACAGTCTGGAACCGCGCGACCGCTGCGGTCGCAGGTTCGCATCCTGCGTCGGGAATGGATGTGTATGATGTCCGTAGGTTCGTTAGGTTTAAGTAGTTCTAAGTTCTAGGGAACTGATGACCTCAGAAGTTAAGTCCCATAGTGCTCAGAGACTTTTTTTCTTTTTTTTTTTTTTGCTTTTTTCCAATCGTCTGGAACACTTCGCTCCTTCTTTCTCACGCTCCATGTAGATTCGTATTGGTATCTTCATCTGCATCTTCACGATCACTTCCAACAACCTTTAAGCAACTTCTTTACCGTTCCACTCTAGAACAGCACGCGGGATAAACGAACACTTAGATCTTTCCGTGTCAGCTTTGATTTCTCTCATTTTATTATGATGATCATTTCTCCCTATGCAGATTTGTGCTAACAAAATATTTTCACATTCTCAGGAGAAAGACGGCGTTTCAATTTAATGAGGAGGCCTTGTCGCAGCAACAAACGCCTTTGTTTTACTGTCACCCCACTTCGTGTATCATATCAATGGCAATCTCTCCCTTATTTTGCGATACTAGAAAACGGGCAGCTCCTTTTTGAACTTTTTCAGTGTCTCGATCAGTCCTATGTATCCAGTCAGGTAAACTGGTCTTCCCTCTATTGAGCGATTCTAGTTGCTTTTCAACCCTTTGGTCACTTATTTCGATATCTGTCATTTTGTGGTTTGTGCGACAGTTTAATAAAGGCACCACAGTGCGATCTTCCTCTGTGAAACAGATATCAAAAGAGGCGTTTAGTATTTCGGCCTTTTCTGGGTCGTCTATCGTTTTGCTGCCATTGTGGTCAAAGAAATCGTTGAACCCATTACGCATGGCTCTCCTTACGTTAATTTTGTCTTCTTTTAACTCTTTTTGTCTGTGAGGCTCTGACTACGTTTGAATTTCCAGTGAAGCTATCTTTGCATTCGTTGCGGTTTCTAACACGGCTGTTGAACCACTGCGGATCTATTCCATCCCTCAAAGCATTCCTTGTCACATCCCAATCTAAAACACATTGTATAAAGCTCTTGAACATTCTTCAGTGATACCCAACCTTGTTGCTGCTGGAGATAAAATATTTCTGCTGACCACTCAGGTAATGTGAAATCTGTTTCTTGTCGCTGTTGCTAAGCAACAAGACCTTCCTGCCTTCTTCTGTATTCCTACACTACGTGATCAGAAGTATTCGCACACCTGGCTGAAAGTGGCTTACAAGTTCGTGGGACACTCCATCGGTAATGCTGGAATTCAATATGGTGTTGGCGCACCCTTAGCCTTGATGACAGCTTGCATTCCCGCAGGCATACGTTCAGACAGGTGCTGGAAGGTTTCTTGGGGAGTGGCAGCCCATTCTTCACGGAGTGCTGCACTGAGGAGAGGTATCGATTACTGTCGGAGGGCCTGGCACGAAGTCAGAGTTCCAAAACATCCCCAAGTTATTCTATAGGTTTCAGGTCAGTTCTCTGTGCAGGCTAGTCCATTACAGGGACATTATTGTCGTGTCACCACTCCGCCACAAGCCGTGACTTATGAACAGGTGCTCGATCGTGCTGAAAGATGCAGTCGCCATCCCCGAATTGCTCTTCGACAGTGGGAAGCAAGAAGGTGCTTAAAACATCAATTTAGGCTTATGCTGTAATAGTGCCACACAAACCATCAGGGGGTGCAAGCCCCCTCCATGGAAAACATGACCACACCATAGCACCACCACCTCCAAATCGAATTTTACTGTTGGCGCCACATACACTGGCAGATGACGTTCACCGGGCATTCGCCATGCCTGTAACCTGCCATCGGATCGCCATTGTGTACCCTGATTCGTGACTCCTCACACAAGCCCCCCCCCCCCCCCCCCCTGTTCAATCGTCATGTTTCTACGCTCCTTACACCAAGTAAGGCATCGTTTGCCATTTACCGGCGTGATGTGTGGCTCATGAGCAGCCGCTCGACCATGAAATCCAAGTTTTCTCACCTGCCGCCTAAGTGTCATAGTTCTTGCAGTGTATCCTGATGCAGTTTGGATACCCTTGCGTGATGGTTTGGATAGATGTCTGCCTATTGCACATTACGACTATCTTCAACTGTCGGCGGTCTCTGTCAGTCAACAGACGAAGTCGACTTGTACTCTTGTGCTGCATCTGTCCCATCACGTTTGCACTTCACTATCACATCGGAAACAGTGAACCTAGGGATGCTTAGGATTGTGGAAATCTCGCATACAGACGTAAGACACAAAAGACAGTCGATCACCAGACTACTTTCTAAGTCCGTGAGTTCCGCGGAGCGCCCCATTCTGCTCTCTCAAGACGTCTAATGACTACTGAGGTAGCTGATATGGAGTACATGGCAGTAGGTGGCAGCACAATGCACGTAATATGAAAAATGTATGTTTTTGCGGGTGTCCTGATACTTTTGATCACGTAGTGTATTTACAGCCGTATCCAGTGACGCTGTAACCACCTTATGATCACTGATTTCCTGTTCTACGCTACGATCGTCGTAAGGTTCAGACCTGTTTGTAACTACCACGTCTAAGATTTTATCACAGTGAGTGGGTTCCCAGATTAACTACTAGAGGTTGTTTACTCGCAGGCTAAGATTTATCTTTCCTTTCGCTAAGGTTTACTGTGTCTAACAGATGGGCCGCTCTTTCAGGATCTGGCGTATTTTATTTTATTATTTAATTTTGTGTCCGTATGCCCTTATGATGCCAAACCACCTTATGATCACTGATTTCCTGTGCTACGCTAAGATCGTCGTAAGGTTCAGGCCTGTTTGTAACTACCACGTCTAAGATTTTATCACAGTGAGTGGGTTCCCAGATTAACTACTGGAGGTTGTTTACTCGCAGGCTAAGATTTATCTTTCCTTTCGCTAAGGTTTACTGTGTCTAACAGATGGGCCGCTCTTTCAGGATCTGGCGTATTTTATTTTATTATTTAATTTTGTGTCCGTATGCCCTTATGATGCCAAAGTCGTCAAGGTAACCAAAGATACAGATTTATTATGCCCCACCTGTCTCTGAATCGTGTATGTGATCTAATTCAACAGTTCACGTGTTGTATTGGCTGCTGCGAAACTGATGGCCATCCCACCAAATCGAGTGTGAGAAACTGCCGAAAACCACGTTCGGAGTGGCATGTGTACCCTACAGCTCATTGACCTGTTTCGGAAGCTATCGTGGTGTTCGTTACGGTGTACAACCAGGTCACACGCAGAGTACGAAAGAAGTCGCCAATCCTCACTAGAAAGTAAAAGTCTGCATGTAAAATTGCCTGACACACTGTACGGTAAGGCGGAGAAGTGCAAGTAGATGATAGGCCGGCCTGCAGCAAAACTACTGTAAACAGAATATACTTAACAAATACAGTACTGTGTGCCAACAGAATTCACTTGCCACGTTTCAAAATAGACCCAGTATGTTATAATATAGGTCAGACTAAATATTCTAAAATTTAAGCTCCTCAAAACGTGAATTATTTGATCCTATTTTTGTCCAGCACCCACTCCTCTATGACTGTGGCTACCTAGGTACAGCTGCTGATAAGTATTATTCCTGGCAGCACCAGATCATTGGATAACGAAGTTAAAAAGGTCCATGTTTTGTGCTGTGTACCCAGAATGAAAGTTTTTTTTTTATTTTTTTATAAACGATCGTAGTCAGTGAAAACTATTAAGTCAGTAATTCGCGACACACACAGAAACCGTCGGAGAGGGGCAACAAATATTTGTGAATAAGATGGGCCCTTATCCCACTGTAGCAACACATGAAGATTCTCCACAAAATTTTATTGACAATGTCCACCAAAAGTCTATCCGTTGTGGTTCGTAACTGTTCCTTATTCTACATATACATCAATACTCTTCAAGGCATATTTTGCTGCATGGTGGACGGTACTTTGTGCACCACTGCCCCTTTCCAGTTCCAGTCGCGAATAGTGCATGGGAAGGACGATTGAAGGTAAGCCCCCACGTCAGCACGATTGTCTTTAATCTTGAGTTCCTGGACTTTTCGCGAGATACACGCAGAGGGAAGCAATACATCTTTTGCGTTCTGTCTAGACACTGTACAGTAAACGACAAACTAATTACTGAAGTTATTTACAGTAGTTATTACCCAGTGGTGCTTCCACCTTGTACTGGGACGCTATGACTTGCACGACTCCACAAACAATTTGGAAGTTGTCGTAGTTCTCAAGACCCGCTGAAAATGCGCCAAGAGCGAACAATGGCCGAGACTTCTCTTCCGCACAGAGAGTCCTCTTACAGCTCTCAGGGGCACTAAAGCCGACCTGCATAATGCATGCAAATGAACGAAAATACCAACCGTTTCTGCTGAAGTCTCTCTAAACGTAAATTACTTGGATCTCTATTCGAAGTGAAATTAGGGTTTGGACCATACACGTGAGAAGATCACGTAAACTGACTTTTCATAAAACACGAGTGCACGGACTGTATTCCTACAAACCCTGAAATTTACGACTATGAAAACAAACCTAAAAATACTGTCGCGTCCTTGCCGACAAACGGAGTGGAATTACATTATTACTGAAAGCTGTTCTTACTATCTTTATATATCTTGAGCTCAGTCCGATAACAAATGTCACTGTAAATCGTCTGCATTAGTTACAATGTCGCTGAGTTTGTATGTTACCAGCTGCACACATCCCATTTTAGGATTATGTAGTCGTAGTTCATACAGTTTCTGAAGGTCGTAGTATAGGGTCTTCTATAAGGAAAAAAGTCATGCAGCATGTCGTTTCATACAGTTTAGCGAGTAGACCACCATCACCCGGTTCACTGGCACCATCACTTTGTTTTCACCATTTAACTGTGCTGAATTGCGGAAGATAAAAATGCTACGTTTTGAGAGGAGTCATATACTGCTGCCACCTCGCCGTGTTGGGGTAAATAATCCAACAATTTTAAAACGAAAATGTGGCTGCCACAAAGAGCCACGTGTAGCCGCTAACTGACACAAGCTATATTTGCAATTTTCTGTCTCCACACACCGATTGAAAAGGTCTGTGGAGTATAACTTTTTTTCAAGTAAATATTGCTGAACATACATTTTTTAATGTATCTTGATCAGTCTTTCCTGTAGAAAGCCAAATGCCACTGTCGATACTGAACAATCGAGGGTGTGCTTGTTGATGCGCCGGCGTGGCTGGTGGGTTGGCTTTCATGTGGTAGCACATTTAAATTAACGTATGAACCGTATCAACGTTGGTGCAGAGTAGAGATCAGAAAGGAGGGTTGCATACATCAGACATCAAGGTGACCTGCTACATCAGCAGTGCAGTATTTTCTTCCGTCAACGATCGAGGTGGCGCAGTAGTTAGCACACTGGACTCGCATTTGGGAGGACGACGGTTAAAACCCACGCCCGACTATCCTGATTTAAGGTTTCCGTGATATCCCTAAATGGCTTCAGGCAAATGTGGGGATGGTTCCTTTGAAAGGACACGACCGATTTCCTTCCAAATCCTTCCCTATTCCAAGAGACCGATGACCTCGCTGGTTGGTCCCCTGCCCCGAATCAACCACCATCTTCTTCCACTGTAGTTTCACGACCAAGACGAGTGTGAGAGCGGTGGCATTCAGATCACTTCCGAGTCGTAGACTCGTTCTCGGTTACTGTAACGAGCAGGGGTATGAGGTTAGTCGTGAATTAGTAGGGAAGTTGAATGCCCCAGCTTGCTATAGAAACACAGCACTGACAGGATGATATTACCGACTGTCGGTGATGAAGCCGGTCTCTGCGGCCGAGCGGTTCTAGGCACTTCAGTCCGGAGGCGCGCTGCTTCTATGGTCGCAGGTTCGAATCCTGCCTCGGACATGGACGTGTGACGTCCTTAGGTTAGTTAACTTTAAATAGTTCTAATTCTAGGGGACTGATGACCTCAGATGTTAAGTCCCTTAGTGCTTAGAGCCATTTGAACCATTTGTCGGTGACGAAACTGTATGGCGTCAGGCTGTAGAGGGTGCAAGCCGAAAATGAACTGACGCATGTACACAATTGCAAAAGAGCTCCATTAAAGGGAGACTGATGTCTGGAAAAAATTCAGTCCTGGAGACTACCCTTCAGACGAAAAAGATACAATGTTTAAATGGGTCAAATGGCACTGAGCACTATGGGACTCAACTGCTGTGGTCATCAGTCCCCTACAACTTAGAACTACTTAAACCTAACTAATCTAAGGACATCACACACATCCATGCCCGAGGCAGGATTCGAACCTGCGACCGTAGCAGTCGCACGGTTCCGGACTGCGGGCCTAGGATACAATGTTAGTCCAATGCAAGCGAAATGGTTGTATTCTTGTTTATTCGACCTCCCGGTATAGTAATGGTCATGCTCAACGGTTCGTAACTAAGCGGCAATGTCCCTAGTCGCGGCTATATTCGCGCACACGTCTACTCGCTCTCCTTTCTACGCTGGTACCCGACAAGACTCAAGCGAAGAGATCATGGCCATAACTGCACATTGTCGAGTCTCCCAGAGTACAGAGGCATAGAGTTCAGAAATGACATCGGATCAGGTGGCCAGTTCTAACCGAGTATATGCGGATATTCTCTGATCTCTAATGCAGAAAGACGTGAATACTAGTGACGAGCCGGCCGCTGGTGGCCGAGCTGTTCTGGCGCTACAGTCTGGAACCGCGCGACCGCTACGGACGCAGGTTCGAATCCTGCCTCGGGCATGGATGTGTGTGTTGTCCTTAGGTTAGTTAGGTTTAAGTAGTTCTAAGTTCTAGGGGACTTATGACCTCAGTAGTTGAGTCCCATAGTGCTCAGAGCCATTTGAACCATTTGAACTAGTGACGAAACGGTAAACAGTCTGATAGACTTCAATTTATCGATGAACTAAGACAATTTTCGTGTGTGCAACGGACGCGTTTGTACGATAATTAATTAGAACATCAGACGGACTGTGCTCTGCTATATAAACCTTGAATTCTTTGTTGTTTTGCCCACTGAAGCTACACTGTTTCGCAGGTGACACGAAACAGGACATCGTATAGACAAATATACTACGTGAATCCTTCAGTTACAGTGTTTCTAAGTGTGCATACCCTCAAAGTAAAATACTACATCCAGTTCCGGACAATAGTTGCGGCACTACGGGAGTGACTCATTACTTGCAACAGACGTACAGGGTAACAATTATTGAACTATATGAAAAAACTTGAATTAATTACAAAATATGGCGTGCACACACTTTATTCAACACGTAAAAGTAACTACAGATATTCTGATTTAAATTATTCGCCTGCCATCATTGGCGATGGTGTGGCGCAGACGAATGGCGAAATTCTGCATGACCCGCTTAAGTGTCGCAATATCGATGACGTCGACGCCCTCCTGATTGGCTGTTTTCAGCTCAGTAATGGTTTCGGGGTTATCGCTTTGCACCTTGTCTTGAATACGGCCCACAAAAAGGAGTCGCATGTGATCAGATCCGGGTAATATGACGGCCAATCGAGACCGATGCCGGCGTCCTCTGGGAACCCCAGAGCCAGAATGCGGTCCCCAGAATGCACCTCCAGGACGTCAAACACTCTCCTGCTTCGATGGGGTCGAGCTCCGTCTTGAGCGAACCACATCTCGTCGAAATCATGGTCACTTGGGATAATGGAGATGAAATCATCTTCCAAAACCTTCACGCACCGTTGGGTAGTCACCGTGTATCAGAGAATATCGCACCGATTACTCCGTGCCTGGACATTACTGACCGTATAGTCACCCGTTGTGGGTAAAGGGACTTCTAGATCGTGCTATGCGGATTCGCTGTCCCCCTGATGCGCCAATGTTGCTTATTGCCGAACTCAACCAAATGAAAGCGGGCTTCGTCGCTAAATCAGACATAGCTCTGGGAACTTTACTTTCCACGCAGAATCTTCCAGTACCTGCATCGCCCGTCACAGTCGACACACTCTCTCACAACTCTGCAGCGATGTGAGGTGCTGCTAAAGCGAATATTTTTGGAAGAGACTGCTAATTCGTGACAGACTGAAAAATACAATAGTTTTGGGTTTCCGTTTCAAAACCAAATGTTGTTCCACTTGTAATAATAAAAATCAGCATCTGCCCATATATTAGCGTGCACGTAAAGCCGAATGTTAATATCGTCTCCCTTGTACAAATATTAAGTGACGATTACCCGAAAATCCGCCTGATTTGAAGTTCAATCGTGAAAAGAGAGTAGTTTTGACTGAATACTGTCTACAAATGATAAAGATTGACAGCTCAGAACAGAAACTCAACTCTCCCAAAGCAGAAATAGACTTTGCAGTTTCCTGAGCCTCTTTGATACCCTACAGTAATATCCTCATTATGGAAGGCTGTGTGGTTCTGTGGCAGAATACTCGTGTATCATGGGTTGGCCTGGGTTAGATTCGTAGTCTGGTAATGTTTTAGAAATGGGAAATTTGTGGTGTGGTCGTATGGGACCATACTGCTGAGGTCTTCGGTCTCTAAGCCTACACACTACTTAATCTAACTTAAACTAACGTACGCTATGGACAACACACACACCCATGCCCAAGAGACGACTCGAACCTCCGACGAGGGGAGCCGCATGGACCGTGACAAGGCGCCCTGGATCACGCGACTGTTTTAGAGAAAAGAACATGTTACTTGAGCATTTCCATGAAGTGTAAAATACATAACGATCATGTTTAATTTGGAATGTTCACATTTTATTTTAAACAATGCTTGTCAAAAAAATCATTTATTAAAATCGTTAATTAAGAATTTGTATTTGCAGTGGGCTTTTGTGTGAAATATGTAAATACACTCCTGGAAATGGAAAAAAGAACACATTGACACCGGTGTGTCAGACCCACCATACGTGCTCCGGACACTGCGAGAGGGCTGTACAAGCAATGATCACACGCACGGCACAGCGGACACACCAGGAACCGCGGTGTTGGCCGTCGAATGGCGCTAGCTGCGCAGCATTTGTGCACCGCCGCCGTCAGTGTCAGCCAGTTTGCCGTGGCATATGGAGCTCCATCGCAGTCTTTAACACTGGTAGCATGCCGCGACAGCGTGGACGTGAACCGTATGTGCAGTTGACGGACTTTGAGCGAGGGCGTATAGTGGGCATGCGGGAGGCCGGGTGGACGTACCGCCGAATTGCTCAACACGTGGGGCGTGAGGTCTCCACAGTACATCGATGTTGTCGCCAGTGGTCGGCGGAAGGTGCACGTGCCCGTCGACCTGGGACCGGACCGCAGCGACGCACGGATGCACGCCAAGACCGTAGGATCCTACGCAGTGCCGTAGGGGACCGCACCGCCACTTCCTAGCAAATTAGGGACACTGTTGCTCCTGGGGTATCGGCGAGGACCATTAGCAACCGTCTCCATGAAGCTGGGCTACGGTCCCGCACACCGTTAGGCCGTCTTCCGCTCATGCCCCAACATAGTGCAGCCCGCCTCCAGTGGTGTCGCGACAGGGGTGAATGGAGGGACGAATGGAGACGTGTCGCCTCAGCGATGAGAGTCGCTTCTGCCTTGGTGCCAATGATGGTCGTATGCGTGTTTGGCGCCGTGCAGGTGAGCGCCACAATCAGGACTGCATACGACCGAGGCACACAGGGCCAACACCCGGCATCATGGTGTGGGGAGCGATCTCCTACACTGGCCGTACACCACTGGTGATCGTCGAGGGGACACTGAATAGTGCACGGTACATCCAAACCGTCATCGAACCCATCGTTCTACCATTCCTAGACCGGCAAGGGAACTTGCTGTTCCAACAGGACAATGCACGTCCACATGTATCCCGTGCCACCCAACGTGCTCTAGAAGGTGTAAGTCAACTACCCTGGCCAGCAAGATCTCCGGATCTGTCCCCCATTGAGCATGTGTGGGACTGGATGAAGCGTCGTCTCACGTGGTCTGCACGTCCAGCACGAACGCTGGTCCAACTGAGGGGCCAGGTGGAAATGGCATGGCAAGCCGTTCCACAGGACTACATCCAGCATCTCTACGATCGTCTCCATGGGAGAATAGCAGCCTGCATTGCTGCGAAAGGTGGATATACACTGTACTAGTGCCGACATTGTGCATGCTCTGTTGCCTGTGTCTATGTGCCTGTGGTTCTGTCAGTGTGATCATGTAATGTATCTGACCCCAGGAATGTGTCAATAAAGTTTCCCCTTCCTGGGACAATGAATTCACGGTGTTCTTATTTCAATTTCCAGGAGTGTATAAATAAGAAGCATTGCATTTGTCGTAATAATAAGAATTAGAGATGCATTAATTGTTATTCACTGGACGAATCAGAAAGAAAGCCCCTGTTAAGTTGGCTGTTGTGACTGCGGGTGCGTATTCTGGCAGTCGATGACCAGCTAGCAGCATTGTAAGACAGTGGAAAATTCAGTTACGATGGAGAAGTGGAGTGCACAAAACCGTATCCGTGTGGCAGTGCTTTACACCGGAACGCAGTCAACAGTAGCGACCCATCGATATTTCCGCAAATTCAATGATCCCCGTTCATTCACGTGGTATCAATAGGACGGTGCAACTGCACTCACCGCCCGTCTGTCAATGGGCGAACAGGGAGAACGGTTTCCTGGACGTTTCAGCTCCATATCTGGTGATGTGGCTTGGCCGGCACGTTTATCCTACCTGCCAGCTCGCACTGTCGTCCATTACGGTATGTTAAGTGCAAAGTCTCGTGTCCGGCCCACTCGTCTAATATAGCGTGCCTAAGAAGCTGTTTTCTCTGATAGCTAAACAACAATTCAAGCAAATCTTATTAATGCAGTTTATTACAGTAAACTGAATTGACAGTACTTAATTTTGCCTTTTTACAAAGAGGAGTCGCAAGCAATTGGTGACATGCAAATAATCAATGTCCTTCGATATATACAATTTCTATACAAGCAATTAATATGGATCACAAGTCGGGACTAAATCGTTTGGATCACGGCTCCTATTCTTCTAGTGCGGCCGCAGTTAGCTGGAGCGGCGCTTATATTCTCTCCGTATAGGGGCCTCTCCAGTTGTTGTGTCGTCCTGGCCAGCGTTCCATTGGCTGACGCCGTCTCACAGCCTTTTCTGCTGAAGCGTTTCAGGCCGACGTGTCGGCGCGTGATGTTACGCCGGAATACAAAGTGTTTTTAACTCGCCCAGGAAACCTCCAGGCGCTGGAGGCCAACATTAGTGGAGAATTCGCCGGTATGCCGGCCGCGGTGGTCTCGCGGTTCTAGGCGCGCAGTTCGGAACCGTGCGACTGCTACGGTCGCAGGTTCGAATCCTGCCTCGGGCATGGATGTGTGTGATGTCCTTAGTTAGGTTTAAGTAGTTCTAAGTTCTAGGGGACTGATAACCACAGCAGTTGAGTCCCATAGTGCTCAGAGCCATTTGAACCAATTCGCCGGTATTCCTGCTGTTGTGCTGGAGAACAATTTGCGCAGCAACTTCGTAGCTCGTCAACGTGAGTGCTCCGATAAAGACGGTACGTACCTGAATAATGTGAAATTGAAGAAGTGGGCGCTGTATACCAAAAGAAACTCCAAAGTCTCAGTAACACATTTGCATTTGTACGTTGTGAAGACCTGTGTTATAAGCCGGCCGAGGTGGTCGAGCGGTTCTAGGCGCTACAGTCTGGAACCGCGCGACCGATACGGTCGCAGGTTCGAATCCTGCCGCGGGCATGGATGTGTGTGATGTCCTTAAGTTAGTTAGGTTTAAGTGGTTTTAAGTTCTATGGGACTGATGACTACAGAAGTTAAGTTCCGTAGTGCTGCGCGTCATTTGAACCATTTTTTGTGTTAATAATTTTTTTCTGAACTGTTGAGAAGGGTCGTTCTTTTTGCCCCACCCCGTATTTGATGAATATTATATTCATAAGACGTAATAATTCGAACTGAACGGAGAAAGACGACAAAATATTGAGCGAAATGAGACTAAACCCAGTGATTAAAGTACCGAGGATTATTACTTTCTCTCCCTCTTTATGCATTTTACACTTCACGGAAATTCCAGTAGAACATACACTACTTTCAAAGTTTTCAATGGCTGGGAATTGAACAAAAAATACTTGAAAGCTGATTTTCTGGAACATTTTTTAGAGTTGCATCGAACTGCATCGGACGATTCATATTTGAGTTCTGAACTTCACGTACTGTAAATATAAATAATTTAAAAAAATGATTCCTGTTGTTAGCCCAGCGGTATTGACACAAACCTTAACAACAGTACACTTACTCTCCCTTACTCTAATTCGCAGTGGATTTTTGGCCTCGTCAGATCAATACACATAAATGAATTGTTTGCTCCGCATCGTACCCTACAATTTTTCTGTTAATCTGCAAAATTAACACACGCTCCCATGCATTCAATGCATTTGCTATGTCCAACAGACTCTAATTTCTCACGTAGTTAATAATTTAAATTGCGGTATGGACAGATTTTCAAACTACCTTTATACGGCGTGCGTGGGAACCCATCATAAATATGTTTTGAAATTTTGTAAATACCACAACAGTCTCTGTTCCCAAATATGTGGTTTATTCCATTGAGTACAGCAAATATTTGCTATCAGAGACCGTTCTCCCATTTAAAGAATAGCATAACAATGGATCGCAGTCTCGTCACTCCTCTTCAAAGTGAGCTTTGCTGTTATTGGTCCGGAGCTGCAGCGGGCTCTGCATTCCAGTATCACGTATGGTGTCCACGTGTTTGGGGCTGGTATATTTACAGTGTTACGCGTGTTCCATAAGCTAGGCGCTTCAGTTATTTGGAGTGACTGAGTTGATATACGGATGTACACATTCGTGTTATTCAACAACATGGTTCAAATGGCTCTGAGCACTATGGGACTTAACATCTGTGGCCATCAGTCCCCTAGAACTTAGAACTACTTAAACCTAACTAACCTAAGGACATCACACACATCCATGCCCGAGGCAGGATTCGAACCTGCGACCGTAGCAGTCGCGCGGTTCCCAACAGAGCGCCTAGAACCGCTCGGCCACCGCGGCCGGCTATTATTCAACAACATCCTTATAGGATCTGTATTTAACGTCAGAAAATGACGTTTATTTAATTTTATATAATCTGATTTTGCCTGTTTAGGTAAACGTACGGGGCGAGTAAGTGGTTACTATTTTGTTGATATTGAGATGCAGATTGAATTTAATTCATTCCATTTACCTCAAAAACCAGCACAGGGAATTAATTAATCTTGATTAGCACAACCAGGTCTGCACGTAACGGGACGGTCATTTGCACTGTACAGCGAGGGACTGGATCCTGCGAAACATCTACGTGTGCAGCAGTTTGAAAATCTGTGGTTTTCGACAGAGCTGCAAAACTGGAAGAAATCATAGAACTGCACTTTTGCCCATCCCCTTCTGTTAGACATTGTCTAGATAGGACTTGTAATTGACTCCGTCATTCCTACCAACAGTCTGTTTCTTTCTTCGGTGTCCGAATCCACTCTTGACTGTAATTCAAAATTATTTTCAGGTGTTGTACCTTATATATACATTTATTCTAGTTGTATTCACTATCTTTATTAGCGATGTATTCCAAGACCACTGGAAGATTGTATTGGAGTCTTGTAAACTAATCTAAATTTGATTGCCATTTCTGATTGTATTACTTCTACAGCAGACATAAGCATTGCGAAGGTGAAGTTGTGGGATTTCTTCCCATTTTACAGTTCTCTCTAAAACCAGAGATTTTCAGACTGTTGCACACAAAGATTTTTCGCAGGTTCTAAGCTCTCGCGCTACAGACGACACGGTATTTCTGGAACTTTAATTAATAATGACCGTCTGATTCTACACCGACAACACACAGATCGAAAGGTGTCCATTATGAATGCGGCCACATAGCTTTTTAGTCTATTAGAAATGAATAATGTGAGTTACTTAACATAAATAGTAAAAATTTCTTAGGGGACTCTTTAACGCTGTAGCTTCTAGAAACCACGAAAAAATAGGACTTCCACTTCGTGTTACAAAAACTTCACTCTCACAGTTGTCGCATGGTGACTAAAGGAATACATGACGTGTTGAATGAAGGGAACAGTCTTCTGAAAAGAAAAAAAAAACAAGGTGTTTACCAAACGGTAGCAAATGATAAAGGGAATTTTTTTCTGCAAAAGGGACCAAAGTTGTGTTCCTACAAAGAAACAAAGACTGAATTAACAATATTAGAGAAGGGAAGTTGCTACTCACCATATAGCCGAGATGCTGAGCCGCGATAGGCACAAAAAAAAAAGGTTCACACAATTATAGCTTTCGGCCATCCTTTGTCAGCAATAGACACACATATACACACGCACACACACTCTCACACGAACACAACTGCAGTGTGGTTTCAGCTGTCTGAGACTGCATGTGCAAGTGGCGTTTGCGTGTGTGTGTGTGTGTGTGTGTGCGTGTGTGTATGTGTGTCTATTGCTGACAAAGGCCTTAATGGCCGAAAGCAATAATTGTGTGAATCTTTTTGTTGTGTCTATCGCTGCTCAGCATCTTCGCTACATGGTAAGTAGCAGTTTTCTTTGTTTAACTTTGTTACATGCCATCCTGGATTTTCCATTGTTTGAAAGAGTGAATTGTAACTTTAATTTGTTGAGGTGATCACATAATGACTACTACTCGTTGACTGAAAGCTATAACAGGGAACTCACCCATTGAAGTACAAATGGGAGCCAAAACTACATGGTCATTGGAATGGTCAGTGAGTAATTTACAGACTGTCTAATACAAAATTTAGCAACAAAAAAAAATTGACGGAGTATAAATAAGAGATTACAGACACAAGCTCTGAACTGTTACGAGGAACTCTTGTACAGAATACAAACCGTGTGTCGCAAGACCACTTTGCAAGTTAAATTTCGAGACTAGGGGTTTATCAATCTGTTTCGGCCTACTGAAAATCAAACCGGCTGAATAGTACACAATACTGTAAAATACTTGATGAAGTGTTACCTACGTGCATTTCTATTTTCCGTTGAGTGTTCGTGACTGAATGTTGCTGTTTCTTCCGAATGAATCAATAATGTCAACTTTTGTGTTAGCAGAAGAGCCAACACCGTGTTACGATTGGATGCCGAAATTCACGCGTTTTAGCTCAAGCAGGCTAGCGTGAGGAGGGAAGAACTATACTGACGTGAGGTCTGGAACATGACAAGGAATGATAATTCAGAAAGCGGACGTAATTAGTTTGATACTTAACTTTAATCCATTAATGATGAACGTCGCTCTGGACGGTACATGATTCACAATATTATCTGTTCAAAATACATTCTTGAAGTAATTATAGTAACTGAATATGGCGCCTTGCTAGGTCGTAGCAAATGACGTAGCTGAAGGCTATGCTAAACTGTCGTCTCAGCAAATGAGAGCGTATGTATACAGTGAACCATCGCTAGCAAAGTCGGCTGCACAACTGGGGCGAGTGCTAGGGAGTCTCTCTTGACTAGACCTGCCGTGTGGCGGCGCTCGGTCTGCAATCACTGATAGTTGCGACACGCGGGTCCTACGTATACTAACGGACCGCGGCTGATTTAAAGGCTACCACCTAGCAGGTGTGGTGTCTGGCGGTGACACCACATCAACAATCAATCTCAGGACGAAATCTACGTGCAGGGGCGGCAGAGTCAGAAAACTGAGACACTTAAACAACGGCCATCACAAAGCTGGCGAACTGGCACAGCAGATATGCCTGGTCGCCCTTTTATGCGACGACAATTTGAACTTCTCCACAATATTACACCACAGATTAATGGAGCGAAAGTAAGATAACCAAACGCGCTTTCCTGCTTCACTGTCAGAGACACTGGATATTATTCTTTCAGTCTCTGTACAAGATCTATTCGCGTACGCCCAGTCCTAAGAATGTCCAATGGCCGACGTCAATCACTGTTTGACCACTTTCGGACACTAAAATTTCGCCGTTACGAGAGCTTCGTGTTAGAAACTGCTGGTCGCTGTGGCCGAGCGGTTCTAGGCGTTCGAGTCCGGAACGGGGCTGCTGCTACGGTCGCAGGTTCGAATCCTGCCTCGGGCATAGATTTGAGTGTGATGGCCTTAGTTTAGTTACTTTTAAGTAGTTCTAAGTCTAGGGGACTGATGACCTCAGATGTTAAGTCCCATAGTGCTTAGAGCCATTTGAACCATCTGTTAGAAACATTATGCATTGTGATCTGTTGAAGTTAAAGGATAATCTGTTCTGCAAAAGCCGTACGCTACTGCTACTGACTACCCTACGATATACGTCTTTTTCTTTACAATTACGTCTTTCAAAAGCACACTTGCGTCATCTTGAAAGACAGAAGTTCTTTAATCATTTGTCGTGACGAATGATATTTGCAGTTAACTATGAGAGAGTCTCTTTATGTATTTTACGCTGTCTGGGAACTTTACTCTTGCTTGTATTAAATGTCCTTCAATAAGGCATCAGGAGTTGAGCACTGTACGACAAATCCTTTTTCTTTTTTTTTTTTTTTTTTTTTTTTTTTTTTTTTTGTTGAGGTGTGTTACTGGCATGCTGAAAACAGCCGAAGGTGTACGACTCACGCTTGGTTGGGGGTCACTTTGGACAGGCTATTACATGCAAACAAAAGCCACCTACCACTGATGCACGTTCGACGTCTAGTGTATTACAGAGCTGTAGGCAAAACAACGGCAGCCTAAGCGTATTTTATTAGGTCATTTCCATATATACGGACACCTATGCTAGCGCGTTTGCTGTTTCAGATTCATGTTTGAATCCCGATAATGCCAAGAACACACTTTAGGAAACCTGGTTCTCGCGGGTATGCAGACAACACGCAGCGTGATACTGATGCCGGCCGGGGTGGCCGAACTGTTGTAGGCGCTACAGTCTGGAACCGCGCGACCTCTACGGTCACGGGTTCGAATCCCGCTTCGTGTATGGATGTTTGTGTGTCCTTAGGTTTAAGTAGTTCTAATTTCTAGGGGACTGATGACCTCAGAAGCTAAGTCCCATAGTGCTCAGATCCATTAGAACAATTTTGGTACTGGTGGTACAGCAGAAGCAGTAAAGAAGGGTCTGACTGTGCCGGCAGCTGTATCAAGTTAGACATCCCAATGAAAACCATTCCTAACAAAGTGAAGCAACTTCATGTGAACAATCCTGGAGGGCCAATATTGTTTTCTGAAGATGCAGAATTAAAAAAAAAAATCGAATGAGTCACCATATTTCGTTTATTCTCGTAATGCGTTCGGGGAAGTCAATAAAGCTATGATATGTGTCACGCCACTTCAGAGTTCTTTTCCATTAAAATCTTTCTAACCCCTTGGGCGGGCTAACTTAGCAAAAACATTCTTTTCCGTTTAAGGCATGTCATAATCACGATTTTCATTGATTTTGATAATTCTCTTTAAGTACCTTGATTGTATACAAAAGCCGTTTCTATCAATTATGTAGCTAATCACACTTTATAAAATCAAGAAAATACGAAGAATATGTGCAGAGTAACCCTGGTTGACGGTACTGACATAGAAAGAGATGCCACTTACCCACAACAGAAGCTTGTGAGCCGAACCGCCTCTTTACATTACCACAGTCAGATTCAACGCTCATTAATTTCCAATAACATGTAGATTTATTACATTTCACGGTTTAATGAAGGCAAATGACACCACATTAGATGTACCGTTACTTACTTACAGGGTGTTTCAAAAATGACCGGTATATTTGAAACGGAAATAAAAGCTAAACGAGCAGCGATAGAAATACACCGTTTGTTGCAATATGCTTGGGACAACAGTACATTTTCAGGCGGACAAACTTTCGAAATTACAGTAGTTACAATTTTCAACAACAGATGGCGCTGCAAGTGATGTGAAAGATATAGAAGACAACGCAGTCTGTGGGTGCGCCATTCTGTACGTCGTCTTTCTGCTGTAAGCGTGTGCTGTTCACAGCGTGCAAGTGTGCTGTAGACAACATGGGTTATTCCTTAGAACAGAGGATTTTTCTGGTGTTGGAATTCCACCGCCTAGAACACAGTGTTGTTGCAACAAGACGAAGTTTTCAACGGAGGTTTAATGTAACCAAAGGACCGAAAAGCGATACAATAAAGGATCTGTTTGAAAAATTTCAACGGACTGGGAACGTGACGGATGAACGTGCTGGAAAGGTAGGGCGACCGCGTACGGCAACCACAGAGGGCAACGCGCAGCTAGTGCAGCAGGTGATCCAACAGCGGCCTCGGGTTTCCGTTCGCCGTGTTGCAGCTGCGGTCCAAATGACGCCAACGTCCAAGTATCGTCTCATGCGCCAGAGTTTACACCTCTATCCATACAAAATTCAAACGCGGCAACCCCTCAGCGCCGCTACCATTGCTGCACGAGAGACATTCGCTAACGATATAGTGCGCAGGATTGATGGCGGCGATATGCATGTGGGCAGCATTTGGTTTACTGACGAAGCTTATTTTTACCTGGACGGCTTCGTCAATAAACAGAACTGGCGCATATGGGGAACCGAAAAGCCCCACGTTGCAGTCCCATCGTCCCTGCATCCTCAAAAAGTACTGGTCTGGGCCGCCATTTCTTCCAAAAGAATCATTGGCCCATTTTTCAGATCCGAAACGATTACTGCATCACGCTATCTGGACATTCTTCGTGAATTTGTGGCGGTACAAACTGCCTTAGACGACACTGCAAACACCTCGTGGTTTATGCAAGATGGTGCCCGGCCACATCGCACGGCCGACGTCTTTAATTTCCTGAATGAATATTTCGATGATCGTGTGATTGCTTTGGGCTATCCGAAACATACAGGAGGCGGCGTGGATTGGCCTCCCTATTCGCCAGACATGAACCCCTGTGACTTCTTTCTGTGGGGACACTTGAAAGACCAGGTGTACCGCCAGAATCCAGAAACAATTGAACAGCTGAAGCAGTACATCTCATCTGCATGTGAAGCCATTCCGCCAGACACGTTGTCAAAGGTTTCGGGTAATTTCATTCAGAGACTACGCCATATTATTGCTACGCATGGTGGATATGTGGAAAATATCGTACTATAGAGTTTCCCAGACCGCAGCGCCATCTGTTGTTGAAAATTGTAACTACCGTAATTTCGAAAGTTTGTCTGCCTGAAAATGTACTGTTGTCCCAAGCATATTGCAACAAACGGTGTATTTCTATCGCTGCTCGTTTAGTTTTTATTGCCGTTTCAAATATACCGGTCATTTTTGAAACACCCTGTAGCTGTAACAGAGACTTGCACAGGGTGAGCGTGTAACGTTTTCACCTCCAATTGCGCTCAGCTCGTTAAAGACGAATGTAATCTCCTTTCATCTAGGCGAACAGTGATCAGGTGCTCAACAAACAGCCATGCGTTCTCGCAACTGCATTAATATCTGAGATACAGGCATCGACCCCGTTTTCTTAAATGTACCGATACCTTGTTTCTTCGTTAGCATAGTAGATATCGATGAGACAAATCTAGTGATGTAACTCTTCTGCAGATGGAACAAGAAACCATGGAGCAAACATACATTGTATATATGTGGTGTTGTTTTGTTGTTACGAATGGTCCGCCATGCGGGAGTTTACCCCAAGCTCCAAGGAAATGTCACCACCTCGGCAATAGGTGATGACTAACCTGCTTCTGACGGAAACTTGCGTCGTCGAGGCATGGCATAAATCGTTAGTTCAGTGATCGCTTACGGAAGAATTAAGTAAAGTGCTGTGAATCACTGTCTATTTAGATCAGGTGTGTTATCAGGAATGCTTCAATTTATTTACGGTATGTAGCTTGTAAAACATTTACGTAGTCGAACTGATAGTAATGAATTGACGATTTCGACGAGTAGAATGCCAGTTAACAATAACGAGTTGATAGACATACTGTTAGTTTAAGGCGAATGTCATCAGAATGCATCAAGGGAAGCTGAACTGTATGTAGAACTTTTTCCTGTATAGACGTTGTTCAACAAATCCCACATTCATGAATCAGAAGACTTCACAATACTGCAAGTCTTACCCCAACGCAACGAGTACGAAGGAAGCATCCTGCCATCAAAACTGCAGACGCCACGACCCTTGCAGCTGCTGTAATGAACTCGCATTCTAATTCTCGTCAAATGCAGAGGGTGGTATTAGTCAACGGAGCGTTCTGTGGCTTCTTCATCTACATAAACACCAAGCGGTACATATTTCTCTAAAGCAAGAACTGCATGCCAGTGAATCTTCAGTATAGGTTTGAAAACTGTCAGTGGGTTCTCCAACAAGGCAATAATTTTGTGCAAAAGTATTGTTTACTGATGAGGCCACATTCACAAATCACGGGAATTTAAATTTCAGAAACATGCACTACTGGTCTATGACAAAGTCACATTGACGTCATCAGATGCTCAACCAGCGACAGTTGAGCTATAATGTGTGATGTGGCTTAATCGTACAGCACGTGATCGGCACGTATTTCGGTATGGTACAGACATTTTTTGATCAATGTTTTAAACTCCTTATTAGAAAATGTACACTCGATAACTCGCCGTCTGATGTGATTCCATCATGGTGTAGATAATTTGTCAGTAGTAAGATATGCTTTAAATGGCTCATTCTCAAAGTGATGTTTAGAAAGAGGCAGCCGTATTCAGAGGTGTCCGGCACGATGCCCTTACGTATCGCCAATAGACTTCGTCCCATGACGTCATGTAAAGCACGTTGTCTACAAGAGCGACTGTTGACGGCATTAGAAGGCGAACTATTGTTGCGGGTAAAGCAAATACTCGATATATATTGACATCAGTGAGTTCTTCAACAATGCATTGTGTGCGAAAGTGTCGTGGTGCAGATAGCTTTCACACTGAACACATTCTTTAAGGAATTTACCAACAGAAATGCGATGGCACACAAAAGTCTCCTTTGTTAGCTTTTCACAGCATTTGTTTCTGACTATTTCATATGTAACTCTAATGTAGAATTTTTACCAATGTGCTAATGACGCAGCTTACGTACCGGGGGGTGAGCCGTGCATGGCTCGCCGTCCCTCCATCTGGTATGTTACACCCTGTTTTATCGTATTTCCATCTCACCAAGTTGTTTTAAATTACTGACGTTACTGAGTTGCTGTTTTGCCTGACCGTCATCGGCGCTAGTAGCGCGTATCGATATATCCCCTCTAATAGGATCTTTGCTCGGCTGCTATTACTTCCCTGTTGTCATCCGTCGTGGAGTCAGTCGGAACGTGCGAGCAGGAGACTTGACGGCGGCAGTTCGGGTCGTGAGTTGGGCTCTGGCAGTCAGTGGCCACGCTTCTGGAGCTCAGCCGGGGCCAGCCAGTCGCCGGCTCGCAGCAGCAGTGAGTCCTGTGTGGACATCGCCCGCCCGACGGTCCCCGCCGCGCATCACTTAAGCCAGGCCTGACCTTTGGTGGATTGTTGGTCGGTCGGCTGATCCGAGGACATCTCCGTGCGGCGCTGTCGACTGAGCCGCTGGCGGTCTCTACGCAGTGTCGGAGTCTGTCTGGAGCTGTCCGGTCGGTACGAGCATCGTCAATCGCCGACCCAGGACGTGAAGGTTGAGTCTTGAGCATTACCTTGTTGATTCCGGCGTTGGTGTTGTGGAGGTTTTCCTGTGAGCAACAACGAGTGAAGTGTTCGAGATAGCCGCCGTCAGGCGGAATTGATTAAATTAATTTATCCATAGATAAGTGTACCAACGGAATTTTCGGCCTTGTGGCCGTTAGTATTCTGGTTACCTCCCCTGGACGCTAAGGTAAATTCAGGCAGTGTTCACTTTGCGTTAACCGTCTTATCTCCTTTCATAGATAAGTGTACCAGTGGAATTTTCTGCCTTTTGGCCGTTAGTGTTATGGTTACCTGCCCTGGCCGCTAACGTAATTTTTAAGCAGTGTCTTTTCCTCACCGGTTGTTGCTGCCCAACATGGTGTAGTTTTGGCAGCTCAGTTCACATACGTTTCTTTGGGGATAGTGATACTTGTAATTTTTTGAGGTCTTGAGTTCTCGTGTACTCCGTCGTGGCAAGCCAGCGGTTGGTCGGTCCGTCCGTAACTGTCCCTTGGTTGGGTTCGGACGAATCGAGTGTAGTTGGGCTCACCGCCTAAGTGGAGGAGGGCAGACAGATCTCCTGGAGGCTCCTGGGTGCTGTTGCCTTAATTATTCTTTGGAAGAATGTTGTTTTAACTTATTTTAGAAGGTCTTTGGGGCTTTACTGTATTTCATATTTTCAACTGAGCAAAGTTAATTGAGGGCCTTCACACCTGGAAACATGTTCTCAGAGTTTCCTTCAAGTCCAAACATTATTGCCTTCTGCTCTTGATAAGCAATTGTAATCTCCACTGAAAGATTTTACAACTTATTGTGGGCCTTTCGCCGATGGTGTTGCAAAAGGAAATATCTAAACGTAATGTATATCCTTAATTTTCAGAATTTAACTTTGCGGCCTTCGGCCATCTTACTGCGTTTGTTCATCTCTTTCTGGGCACCTTGCGGGCCATCAGCCCTTCTAGATTCTTAAGACATTGTGGCTACTGTATCCAGACTGAGCGCCTGCAACTCTCGCATCCCGCGAAGCAGACCGGTACGGCGGGCCCCGAACCGAGTAGGGGTCAGCCTGGCCGGTCGTCCCGGAAACACAGACGCTTCCCAGAGACCACCAGGAGGCGTCCACGGCGCCGCGCCGCAAGAGGTCGCTACAGCCGCGGACCTCTTTCCTTCCGCTCGACACGTGACTGCAAATAGAACCAGCCATATCCATGCGCCAAGCGGTATTTAGGCTGGCGCAGGAGCCTGGACAAGCATCTCGTTTGAATACTGCTCTTCGATTGTGCTATTACGGTACCAATCGAAGCGATAGGTGTTACAGGTGCCAGCCAGCCCGTCTACGTGTAGCAGTCCAGCCAGCAGCAGCCAGCAGCGGTTCCTGCCAGCGGCCAGCAGCTGTTTCTGTCAGCAGCCTGCAGCCAGCGTCCAGCAGCCAGCAGCGGTTCCTGCCTGCAGCCAGCGTCCGGCGACCAGCCGCGGTTCCTGCCAGCAGCCAGCAGCCAGCGTCCAGCAGCGGTTCCTGCCAGCGGCCAGCAGCTGTTTCTGTCAGCAGCCTGCAGCCAGCGTCCAGCAGCCAGCAGCGGTTCCTGCCTGCAGCCAGCGTCCGGCGACCAGCCGCGGTTCCTGCCAGCAGCCAGCAGCCAGCGTCCAGCAGCGGTTCCTGCCAGCAGCCAGCGTCCAGCAGCGGTTCCTTCCAGCAGCCAGCGTCCAGCGTCCAGCTGCGGTCCCAGCCAGCGTACGGAAGCAGCAGCAGCAGCAATAGCGTCCCCACCGACCGGCACAGGCAGGTCGCCTCCCCTGCCAGCAGCAGCAGAGTGGGGCTTCGGCCCCAGACTCCTACATAGTTTCTCCGCCCCTTATACTCTGTGTTTCTCGTCGCCTTCCTTGTCCTGTCCTGTGCTTTTCCCCTTCTCGTAATGTCGACCCCCACCACTATCACGTGGTGTGCCGCATCACTCCCCCCTCAGTCCATCCCCCCACTCCTCACTCTCCCCTCACTATTTGTCACCCCATCCCCGGTTGCTCCCTCCCGTGCCTCCTCTGATCGCTTCCCTCCACTCCCTCCCTTTGCTCCTTCCGTTTCTGCGGCCTCCGCTAGGGTGGTCGCTCGGAGGGTGACGTCCCTTGCTCCACTCTCCCCTTCGCCTTCATCGTCATCGTCTTCACCGTCGCCTTCGCCATCGCCCTCACCGTCTCCGGCGCCGCCTCCAGCATCAGGACCTGCCACTCCCCTCCACCTTCCAGTCGCTCCCATCCCCCACACCTCCTCCGTAGCCGTCAAGCGCCCCAGTGGCAGCCCTGCCTCCTCTACTCCCAAAAAGGCACTGCCTCGTCCCCCTTCCCCCACCCATGCTGCCATGGATGTCTCCCCGCCTGTCTCTGCCCCTTCCTCCTCCTCCTCTACCCTCTCCTCCTACCGCTACCTCCTCTCCCGTCCTGATCCCTCCCTTCTTGAAGCCCGGAACCTCACCCTCTTCCTTCGCCAGAATTTTCCTGGTGCCCCCATCTCCCTCCTCACTCCTCGCCGTGATTTGGTGCTCATCTCCTCCCCCAGCCCTACCCTCCACACAGACCTCCTTTCCCGCATCCCTGTCACCCGCTTTGGCCCTAATTCCTCCCTCAACCCTGCTCCTACCCCGCCTCTCTCCAGCCAACCCCAGCCCCCGCGTCGCCCGCCGACCCTCACTGCCGTGATCACTCGGCTTAGTCCAACGATCACGGAGGAGGATGTGTTGGCAGAGCTTCAGGCACATCCCCATCTGGAGGTGCGTGCGGTTCGTCGCATACGCAACGCTGCCGGCCCCACCCGCCTTATGCGGGTCTTTTCTGAGCACGCCCCCTCCGTAGACCGTCTCCTGAAGGAGGGTGCCCTCCTTTAACCAACATTATAAAGTCGACCCCTCCCGTTCCCCTCCTCAAACCCTCCGCTGACAAAGGTGCTTGCGATATAATGCGCACCCAACATCTGAGTGCCGCGAGGCCCCCACCTGCCTGCACTGTATGCAAGCCCACTTTTTACAGCAGTGCCCCAGGCCCACCCCACCTCCTGTAATACCTGTAACCTCCCTCATCCTACCTACTCCCAGAAATGTAAGACCCCCACCCCTCCCGGCAATTCCCTTCGCCCACCCCCTACCGCTGAGGAGATCATCAGATTTCTCACCATCATCCTTCAGAATGTTCATCCTTTTCAGCGCCGACACACCCTCCAACAAATCTCCCTCGCCGCCCGTTCCGTTTTCCAACTCAAAATGTACGCCACCTACTCCAACAACCAGGCCCATTTCACCTTCTCCTGTCTTGACACCCTCGTTTAAATCCCTGTCATGGTGCAACAGCCCCTTTTCAACAACATCCGCTCCCTTCCCGCCAACAAGAACCTCTTCCTGCACATCCTTGCCACCCACCGCATGGATGCCTTCCTCCTCAATGAAACCTTCCTCTAACCCCACCACACCGTCCACACTTTGCTCTACCTCCTCCACCGCTCCGATAATCCCCTCCCGATTGCGCGTGGCGGAGTTGCCATTGGTCACCACCGCCAGATCCCCGTTCGGCTCCAACCTCTCCTTCCCTACCCCACCGAACACCTGATCCTTAGACTCTTCTTCCCCAGCCTTACCATTACCTGCGCCACCATCTATGTCCGCCCTAACGCCCCTATTCCCTTCGACTTCCTCTCCCACGTTGACCGTACCTTCTCCTCCTACGTGATCGCCGCCGACCTCAACATCCATAGTCGTTCCGCCGCCCATTTACGGTGGTGGCATCAGTTCCTCTCCTCCCTTCAAGGCAACCTCATCCCCATCCCCCAGCACACCCGTCCCGAATCCAACTCCACTCCCGATGTTATCCTTTCCTCCCCCAACCTCCATGGCCGCATAACGGTGGATGTCCTGGATCCTATTGGTAGCGACCATCTCCCTGTCCTCCTTACCATTTCAGACGGTCGTCGCCCCCGCCCTGACCCTCGTAATGACCCTCCCCCTAAGTACATCCATGACTATTCCCGTTCCAACTGGAATGCCTACCGGGATACACTTTCCACCCAGGTCGATCGCCACCCTTTCACCTACCACCACCCTGACGATGTAACCCATGCCGCCTCCTTTCTCCAGCAGACCTTTTTTGAGGCCGTGGAGGCCCATGTCTCTACTGTCGCCGTCCACCCCCACCGTCCTACCTTACCCCCACAGGCCGTCCTCCTCCTCCGTGAATCCCGCCGTCTCTACCGTGCCTTCCTCCGCACGCGTGACCCGGACACACTACGACGCCACCTGCAACTCCAGCGACACATTCGTAATTTGCTCACGGCTAAGAAACGCCGGGACTGCTGACAGACATGCTTCCGTTTAAATGCTACCCTACCTATCAACTCGTCCAAGTTCTGGTCAGCCTTCCGTCGCCTTACTGGAACTAAACCCTCCCCCTACTATCCTTTTCTCCATGATGATCACCCCTTCCCTGACTCCCTTAGTAAGGCCAATCACTTTGCCTCTTACCTCTCAGATGTCTTTTCCATCCCCGATGATCCCCAGTTCGATTACTCCCTCTTCCCGGATGTCCGCGATCGAACTGACACCTCTGTCCCTCCACTCGCTCCTGGTTTCCAGTACTTGGACAACATTGCACACACGGAACTCAATGCCCCTATCACTACACAGGATCTCATTGCTACACTCCGCACCAAACGCAACACCGCTCCTGGTCACGATCGTGTCACCTACTGTCACCTTTGTGAAGCTCCTGTCTCTTTCCTCTCCGTCCTGGCCAGGCTCTACAATGTAGTCCTGTCCACCGGTTACTACCCCGACCTGTGGAAAACCTCCCGTATCCTGATGTTCCTTAAACCTGGCAAACCGCCGTCAGCCGTCTCCTCCTACCGTCCCATCAGCCTTACCTCGGTCTTCAGCAAGGTCCTGGAATCTATCCTCACCCGACGCATCCACCAGCATCTCCGCCAGCACCGCCTCTTCCCGTTACCCAGTGTTGCTTTCGGCCGTCCTTCTCTTCCGACGATCTTCTCCTTCACCTCACTCATCTCCTCTCTGACCAGCCTAATTCCCGTCGCTCCGCAATCTTCCTCTCCCTTGACCTCGAACGAGCTTATGACTGCATATGGTATTCCGGTCTCCTCTTCAAACTCCAAACCTTCGCCCTTCCCATTAACTACGTCCATCTGATTGGCTCCTTTCTCTCCCGCCGTCCTTCCTACGTCACCATCCATAACACCGACTCCTACACCTTTTTCCCCTCCTCCAGTGTGTCCCAAGCCTCCGTCCTCTCCCCCCTTCTGTACCTTCTGTATACGGCGGACATGCCGCCGCCGTCACCCCCCGTCCACCTCCTCCGGTTTGCCGATGACACCGCCTTCCTTGCCCTTGCTCCCACCCCGCAGCTCTCCCAGCACCTTCTCCAATCCCATCTTGACCGGTTCACTGCTTGGTGCAACCAGTGGTTGCTCAAGGTCAATCCCTCCAAAACCCAGGCGATCATTGTAGGCAAAACCCCCCCTTCCTTCTGCCTCCTTGATTTCTATCTCACCATCTATGGCCGTCCTTTCGCCCTCACTCCGACCCTTAAGTACCTTGGCGTCACCCTCGACCGTCGCCTCTCCTGGATTCCCCATCTCCAGACAATCCAAGCCAAGGCACACTCCCGACTCCGTCTCCTTAAGCTCCTTTCCGGCCGTATGTGGGGCCTCGACCCCTCCACCATCCTCCACACTTATAAATCTCTCATCCGCCCTATCCTTTGTTATGCTCATCCGGCCTGGATCTCCGCCCCCCCATACCCTTAATAAATCCCTCCAAATCCTTGAACGCCATCCTCTCCGCCTCACCTATCGCATCCGTCTTCCCTCCCCCACGTGGATCCTGTATGATCTCATCCCCTACCCCCACCTTCTCCTCTTCCTTGAAAGGATGCAGATCCTGTACACCTTCCGCAAACTCAATCCTCCTCATCTGCTTGTCTCACCCATCCTCTCCCACCCCCGCCCAATGCCGCGCCTTTATTCCCACGTCCAACCCAGTCTCCAACTCTCCACCCTCCTCACCCTCTCCCAAGGTGGCTTCCACCAGCTCCCCCTCCCTGATGATGTCCTCCTCCCCTCCATCTACCCCTCCTATCAACTTTGATCCTCCCCCCCCACTTCCTGTGTCCTTTCCTTTAGGCACCCTCTCTCCTTTCTCTTTTCTTTTCCCCCATCCCCTCCCTCCTTCCCTCTTCCCCCGGGCTTCCCCTCCACCTTCCTCCCTTCCCCCTATCTCCCCTGCCCATGGCATCTGCTCTCCCCTCTCCCTCTCCCACCCCCTCCTCCTCTCTTGGCAGGTCCCTGGACTCGTACACACTTAGTGAACCTTCGCGCGCCGGAGATCAACGCCTCGTGTTCTGTGTGTGCCGTCGTTTTATGCTTAAGTGCTTAAGTGTTATTCGTTTTGTGCACCTACGTTCACGTGTGACAATTTTCGTCTCTGTCTGTGTCCAAGTGTCTGAACAGTTTTATCTTGGACTCTACGGCCGTGAACGGCACCTTGTATTTTAAACAGTGTTTGTCTCCGTTTCTATGTCCACCATGTTTTTCCTTTAAATGTCTTCATTTGTATATTTGTGTTTCTCTGCGGCCAAAGAGTGGCGTAGTATGCTGCTGTCGGCCTGCCTGTAGTACACGTTTCAAAATCACAATAAAGGAGGGGAAAAAAAACCTGGAGAAGTAGTTCACGCCGAGCGAGCCCACTGGTGTCATCGTAGCCTCCGCGTCATCGTCCACCGCCACCAGCGTACCGGAGCCATCCTCGCAGGGCCTCTACTCGTCCACGGACTCAGGTGACGGCAACGTGGACTCCGCGCCGCTCTTCACGAGACGGCCGGGGCTTGGTTTGGTGAAGTTGTATGGCTACTACAGACAGTTTATGTTTGGAAGAATCTCTGATTTAGCCGGCCGGAGTGGCCGTGCGTTTCTAGGCGCTACAGTCTGGAGCCGAGTGACCGCTACGGTCGCAGGTTCGAGTCCTGCCTCGGGCATGGATGTGTGTGATGTCCTTAGGTTAGTTAGGTTTATCTAGTTGTAAGTTCTAGGTGACTGATGACCTCAGACGTTAAGTCGCATAGTGCTGAGAACCATTTGCACCATTTAAATCTCTGATTTAGTTATTGGTAGGCTTGGAGGATCAGTCCTACCTCACAAATATTGTTTTGTTTAAATAAAAACGCTATAACTCACACTCTGAGATTTTCCTAACCACGGACGGCGGATATATTAGTGGCCTTCTGCCTTCAGTAATCATCATAGTATATTTGGAATTTTTAAGATGTAATTCGGCGGCCTTCCGCCGCTCCGCATGCTGATCTCATATATGTATAAGATTTATCTTATTCGTAAATTTAACTATGTGTCATGTCTTTTCAAAATTGAACTTATTGTAAAGCATCCGTTTGGAAGCCTTCGGCCGCGAAGCAAATTTAATTCTTTGAAAAGTGCATTTGTGATCTAAATGATAATAAATTACAATTGTGAAATGAATCCGTCCGCAACTCCCTTGGTCCTTTCCACAACCCTAAATACCTGCTAGCCCTGCGTGATTTAGCGGGCGTTTGAAGGGGTTTCAGTTAATAATGCAATACTTTCTTTCATAGCAAATTGTAGTTCAAAAAACGTCGAACTTGTTATGAGTATCGTAGAATATTCCCGCTTCAGCCCCTAAAGATTCATGAAATTCCGATAGAAGGCGTCTGTCATGGAGGTGCATTTCAAACAAGTAGTTGTCACTGGGTTTCTTTTGGCAGAAAAGCAGAGCATCGCAGATATTCATGGGCGTTTGCAGAATATCTACGGAGATCTGTCAGAGAACAAAAGCACGGTGAGTCGTTCGGCTATGCAACTGTGATCGTTGCAACAAGGTCGCGCAAACCTGTCCGCTCTCACGTGTGCCGGCCGGCCACACGCTTCTGTGACTCCCGCAATGTTGGAATGTGCGGACACTGTCTTTGAGGTGATCGACGGATCACAGTGAAACACTTCGGTGTTCAACGGGACGTTTTTGCTGGTTGCGCTGTCACACTCGTCCGCCAGTTGGGGTACTCAAATGAGATCGTGTGAGCTGGGTTCCTCGCTGCCTAACACAAGACCGTAAAGAACAACGACTGACTATCTATGCGGAATTGCTTGCGCGCTACGAGGTTGACCGTGAAACTTTTTTGTCGAATTTTGTCACAGGTGATGAAATATGGGTTTATTACTTTGAACAGTCCATGTAGTGGCGCCACACAACCTCTCCTCCGAAGAATGAAGGATACACTCGGCGGGAAGAAATAAGCGATTAATGGTGAGATGTTGATGCTGCGAGAAGTTGGCTAAGACTTCGTGTAGTAGAATACCACCACGCTGGCACAGTCACTCCCAGGAAGGCAGCGTACGGGCGTCGCATTGTACGGACTTTATGCTGAAAAATAGGATTTTATGGCCAAAGGAGTTGGGAATAGTATACTGTATTGGAATCCTGGATAAAACCATTAAAATGTAGCATTACTTATTCAACGCCCGTCGTAAATAAAACGGAAGAAGTGATTTGATTTTCATTTGAAGTGCTATATGATATTCAGCAAATGTTGTCATAAAAAACATTCTTTTGTGAGCAATAGAAGTTCACATTAATACCATACCATATTTTAACATCGTGGAACGTGAAAGAAGTTAATCGTCTCACCTTAATGCCAACTACGAATATTGTCAGCGGTGTAACATTTACTTTTGTACGAAACACATTTAAATCCTTGTGAAATCTAAAGCAAGAGCGTGACATTGCGTGTTAATTGGTCGGCGCAAATTTCTTTGGAGCGTAAACATACCAAATGTACGAGGGCGTTTGAAAAGTCCGTGCAAAGTCTGAGAGATGGCACCACCGGCGCGTATCGAGGTCATGTTTAGTTAGCAGCATCTTTGAAAAGAAGTTTCAGCCATATTGGTCTATTTCTTTGTGTTTGGCGTTCATGTGAATCAAGGAAGTTAAGTGATTTTCAAAAAATGAACGAAAAAGAATTTCGTGTGGTTATTAAACATTACTTTATGACAAGGAAACCGCCTCAGGAGACTAAAGTGAAGCTTGATAAACATTACGGTGGCTCTGCACCTTCGATTAGAACAGTTCATGAGTGATTTCAAAATTTTCAGAGTGACCATATGGGCACAAGTGATGCTGAACGTTCTGGACGATCTGTGGACGTTACGACTCCAGTAATCATTGATAAAATCCATGATTTGGTGATGGTTGAGAGAAGAGGTAAGATGAGCGAAATAGCTACTGCTGTGGGCATCTCCAGTAAAATGGTACATAATATTTTGCATAAACATTTGGACATGAGTAATCTATCCACAAGATGGGTTCCACGATTGCTCACGCTTGAGCAAAAACGGAATCGTGTGAAGTGTTGCAAGGATTGTTTGCAACTGCTCAGGAAGAATCCGCAAGACTTTAAGCATCGTTTAGTCACTGTGGATGAAACATGGATACATTACTATACTACTGAGACCAAACAGCAGTCTAAACACTGTGTTACAAAGGGAGAATCAGCACCAAAATAGGCGAGGACCATTCCTATGGACGGAAAGGTTATCGCGACTGTCTTTTGTGATTCACAAGGGATAATCCTCATCGACTATCTGGAAAAGGGTAAACCTATTACAGGTGCATATTACTCATCGTTGTTGGACTGTCTGAAAACCTGGCTGCAAGAAAAACGCCGACAATTGGAACGCAAAAATGTCCTTTCCCGTCACGACAATGCACCAGCACACACCTCAACAGTTGTGGTCGCAAAATTATAGGAAATAGGATTCCAACTCGTTTCACATTCCTCTTATTCACCAGACTTGGTTCCCTCGGACTATTATTGGTTCCCCTATTTGAAGAAATGGCTGGCGGGACAGATTTTATTCAAACGAGGAGGTGATTGCAGCAACTAACAGATATTTTGCAGACTTGGGCAATTCCTATTATTTGGAAGGGATCAACAAATTAGAACAGCTTTCGAGAAGTGTGTAAGTCTAAAAGGAAAATATGTCGAAAAATAAAAAAGGTTTACCCCAAACACGTAAGTAGTTTTAATTTTTGCACAGACTTTTCAAACGCCCCTCGTATTCAGTGTATTTTTCTTCGCGATTTATTGTTAGATATTCAAAAGTGTTTTATCGCTGAATTTGTCTCTTTCGGGTACACTATTCCGTCGGCAAAAAACAGCAAGGCAGAAGGACAAAGATTGACGAATTTGTGAGAAAGCATTGTTATTTCTTTCATGAGGTAGCTGGTCACTGTTTAGGTGAAAGCAAATTACAAATGATTTCAACGGGCCGAAGTAATATGAGGTGAAAAACTTAAGCACCTCGGCCTGTATAATCTCTGGCGTGGTATTAATGAAGTCCAACCTGCTTTAGCTGTACTGGTGTTAGACGTCAGCTGCATGCGGCAGTAATTTGGCAGTGCCACTAGAGAGGACAGACGGCGGTGGCTAGACGTTTTACTAGGAAGTCCTAGCTTTAGCACGGCTGTCCGTCTGTCGCCGCCTGCAGACAGACCGCTATTGTCTCCGGCTGACGGGATTCATCTCTGGCCGCAGCCAGCAGACAATGCGCTGGTTTCGGCTTTCGCGGAGCGAGTGTGTGCCTTCCTCGTGTGCCCACGTCGGGGCTTTTATCAGTTTCCTCGAAATTCCAACATTCTCATCATTGTTACGAATTATAGCGTATCACAGAAGCGTCTAATGTGGTGATGCCTAACAGCCAGAGCAAATCGTGGACCTGATGGAGTCATCCAAAGGTCAAACGCCTTAAGATATCCACTGAACATTTGTTTCGTCTTCTATTTAGATATTTCTTCGGTGAGTGTCAATGTAACTTCATGGCACCAGTAACAAAATTAGTTTAATATATTACTGCAATTATTAATGATCGTCAGGTACAAACACGGGAATATAATGAAAATGCAGAGAGGGAATAAATACTTTAAGTTTTGAAAATGACATTGTTATTCTCCTCAAGAATGGAACAGGACTTGGAAGATCAGCTGAACGGAATGGAAGCCCAAAAGAGGTTATAAGATCGCCATCAACTAAACAAGAACAAGAGATCTCTGAAAGTAACTGAATTAGGTCAGGTGATGGTAACGTAGGTTGATTGTGAAATATGACACTGAAAGCTGTACACGAATTTTGCTGTTTGGGAAGCAAACGAAGGGACGAATTCAGAAGAAGAGACAACATAAAATGCTGACTTTCAGAAACTATTTCCAGGAAATAGAAAGAGAAATTCAAGTTGAAACATTATTCGATGACGGGGAATTCGTTAACATTGTAAGGTGGTTATGTCATTTTGCTGTTTTGTATACTATCGATGCAAACCTCTGAGAGAAAATAACTTACATTACTGTTGAAGAATATTTGGTATTGTCGTGACACAGTCTTTGTCTCTGCGCAGTCTGATACATTCTTAGCTGAAGAGTGGTGGATGATGGACGTATTCAGTAGTGTTGTGTGGGCTTGTGATTGTATCTGTCAGATGAAGAAAAATTTATTGATTAGGAACGAAAGGATGAGTATGATGTATATACCGGAAGGTGAAAAGGATACAAATCTTGAATAATGTTATTATTTCTGAAGAGGAGAAGTTTGAGGTAATACTGCAGCGCTGTGCAGCTAGGAATGATTATCGTCAGCTAGTTAACTTGCTCAGAGGTGAGACAGAGACCACCCCACTTCCCTGAGTCCTGCAGTAACAAATTGACTGATTAAGCTGTTTGATTTCATATACATAGTCTGTTAACACTGTACCCGCTCTAAATCATTTTTCACTTTGTTAAGCATAGTACTGTTCAGACCTCTGTTATGTGTCAATATCCGCCGGCCGGGGTGGCCGAGTGGTTCTAGGCGCTTCAGTCTGGAACTGCGCGACGGCTACGGTCGCAGGTTCGAATCCTGCCTCGGGCATGGATGTGTGCTATGTCCTTAGGTTATTTAGGTTTAAGTAGTTCTAGGGGACTGATGACCTCTGATGTTAATTCCCATAGTGCCAAGAGACATTTTTGTCAGTATCGCGAAAAAGTTTTACTATACTTCATTCTAAAATCGTTATCTTGGAATATCATTTCATACGAATAGTTACTTTCCCCATCCCAGTGTTTACATTACGCATTACCGTATGCAACAGTTTGAATATGTATTTAGAAATAGAAACCTACCTTGGCCACTGACTGCTTGCAGTTTGCTGTTGTGCTTCCGAGAAATCTGCAACGATGTTGTGAAGAGGCGATGTAAGTGGAAATTTTGATTAGGGCCAGATAATTGTTTTATTTAAGTCACGCACTTCATATAGAGACAGGTTCTGTTTAGTCAAAGGTTACACACGAGTTTAAGTTCTATAACACTTTGTGGGGACATAGTTTTCGTAATACGTAGGCTTCCATAGAGTGGGACTAACGTTGGGTAAATTTCAGACAGGTACAAATATAGTTGGGAGGTTACAACATCAGCTGTATTAGGTATAGATTTGCTACTCAGCAGTGACATATGAAAATTTGTGCTGAACTGGGGCTCCAACACGGATTTACAGTTTATTACATATCGAAGTTTGGGTGAGTCTTGTAACATGCCCTCTATTTATTATTATTGTTCCCGCTCGTTCGGGATCTGAATAGCAGCCCAAATTTAGATAATTAATTAATGTGACCGTGCACCTAATGGGCTGGCAATCGGAGTGGACTGCTCAGGGGATGTTACATTCCGTATTGTCCTTCGCAAATACTGTAATAAGTACTGTTTGGTGGTAAGAAGGACACAACACACTTTCACAAACAAGATCTATATTCTTAGCAAAAGCACAAAATAAGGAGACAGCCACTGCCTTCGTCAATACACTGTTAATGATGGCTAATCTCAGCACAGGTTTCTCTAGTTACTCTTAATCGTCACACGCAACATCCAATCACTGTAATCCAAGTAATGCCGGCGCGGTAGACGCGGAAGTTCAATATCGGGACTTAATATCACTGAAATCACTCTATAATTAAACTTTCTCACCTTCCCGTATAATACTAACACAAAGGGGTTAAACCGCGGCGATGGCCACTCCCTTTGTCGATAATTTACATTAATTCAACTGCTGGCTTCTGCACAGCTCTGCCCGCCTCGCGGGAACCTACCACACCCTGACTCGGCACATCCCCAACTAACCGCTGCCCAGTTCTTCCCGCCTCGCGAGAATCTACCCAAGCAGCACTCGGCACTCCGGTGAATCCCCTTTCGCTCTCGCAACCTGCACACACACTACTCGATAGTTGCCCTGTCGACCTGTGTGAGCGCAAACTTAGTAGTAAGGGCCTGCGGACCCCTTACAGTCTGCAGAACGTGCACTGACAGCCGAAGTGATTACGGCAAACGCTCGTAACAAGCATGACATCCGGTTTTGAATCCAGGTCCGGCGGAAATTTTCAGATGTCACTAATGGGTAGCAGACATATACCGAATGCAAATGATGTTAAGGAATTTGCAGTCAGCGTTTAAATTTCGAAATATTTCGTGCAGCCACGGATGACCAACTGTTACTGTTCTTTCATACATGTCACATGTAAGGGTAAATTCCATCGTTGTGCTCTATTTTCCGGAAACGTTTGTCTGGCACGTAGCGTCATATCGGAAGTGGAACAACATGGACGATCAACAGACAAGTACTGAATAAAACTTTGAAATGATGAGGTACAAAAGAAAGGTGAAGTATAAATTGGTACATTGGCTGAATCGAATCGGGGAGAAAATATACTGACGACACAACATTAGTGAAAGAAAGGATTAACAGGATACATCGTAAGGCTTCAAAGGACAGTTGTTTTGGTAATGGAAGGTAACGGGGGGGGGGGGCATAAATACTGTGAAAGAGACCAAAGTTTGACTGCAATAAGCGAGTTCAAATGGATTAGGGTTGCAGCTTACATGTACAGTTGAAGAGGTGTGGATACCATATTTTATTGCGGAGAGTTAGGTGAAATTAGCTTTCGGAATGAAGACCACAACAACATCTAGAGGTACGTGACTCAAATATTCAGTCAGTATTGAAGAAGAAAAGCAGAGTCATTTAGTGTTATAGCCGAATAAAGTTGTCCACCCTCAATACTCGCTTAAAACTCATACCTGGTTCTATTAGGATGGTCCATTTATGGTAGCGATAAAAACAGTGCCAACCACGACAATGCACTATTTTCCTCAGTAGATCTACACTTTAAAAAGACCCAGCAGAATCAGTGGGTCCCATTTTAGCCAATTTCAAAAGCAGCCAACATGTAAAGTACACGTCACCTAGTCAGTCTCACTACAAACGACCTCTCTCTGAGCGCTATTGTTAGCTAATGACATGCACTGAGAGCTCATCCGCTGAAGCAGCACCTTCTGGTATAGATCGTGAAGTTTACCGTTCACGAAGCGTAAGTTACGTCCTTGGTTTGCGTCATCTTACGACTAGCAGGTGATCGCAATCTGAAGCTGCACGTCGATATACGCTACTGCCAATAAACTACCTAACACGTAACCATGTTCCACTGTCGTTCTCCTTATTTGCATACTTCTCTCTCGCTCGTATAAACCCAATACTTTTTCTCTGCCGTCAGAATTTATTCATTATGCAAACTTTGATTGTGTCTTTGATAACCTATGAGCCCAGATTACTTATGCTAGTACGCTCTGTCCCTTTGATTAGAACGCAAAATATTTGTTTTCTTAAGTAGATGTAAATATCTGGTGCTCTGCTGTTGTAGTAGTAGTTCGTCCCTTGAAACTCACCCATTACACCGTGGTAAACCTTCAGTGCTGAAAGTAACTACTGACTACTTGATACATGCTTGTTAGTAGGACCAAATGGACATTTTTGCGACAATATGTAACGTAATACCTGACATTAGTTACAAGAACTGATGGGCAAAGAGTGTTTACAGCCACATAGGGGCTCCGCTGTCTCAAATACTAAAGAAGAGTTTTTTATATTGATTTCCTTAATGGAATACGGCCGGTAGCAGACCTACACGGGGCTATGAATAAGTCACAAATGCATTTCTTCCGCCAGACATGTGGCTGATTCGATGCAGTCTGCCCAGAATTCCTCTCTTGTGACATCCTCTTGACCTCAGAGCAGCACTTTCACGCAACTTCCTCCATTATGTATTGGCTATCTTCCAATATTTGTCATCCCCTACAGTTTTTACCCTCTATATCTCTCTGTAACACCATGGACATTATTCCGTTATGTCTTCAAACCTGTCCAATCATCCTCTCCGCTGCTTTCTCCAGAATTTTTCATATGTTCCTTTCTTCCTTATTGTGCGGAGAATCTCCTCATTCCTCATCTTATCAGCCCACGTTATCTTCGAAGTCCTTTTGTAGCACTTCCCATCAAAGGCCTATATTGTCTTCTTTTCCGCCTTTCATACAGCCCATGATTCGATATCGCTCCATTCTGTGATCCAAACATACATTTTCAGAAACTACTTCCTTAGATTAAGGCCTGTGTTTGATACTAGTAGACTCCTTTTGGCCAGGAATGGCGTCTTGTTTGCTTTTTAAATCCTTCATCCATCATACGCTGTTTTGCTATAAAGTTAGCAGAATTCCTAAAATTCGTCTACTTGGTGGTCCACGATTTTGAAGTTAAGTTTATCACTAACATGACTTCCGGTAATTCTAATTACTTTTGTCTTTCTCCAGTTTACTCTGAATCCGTATTTTGTACTGATTAGACTGTTAATTCCATTGAGCAGCTTCTGTAATTCTTATTTATGATCTCTGAGGATAGCCACGTCATCAGCGAATCGTATAATTGATATCAGTTCACCCTGAATATTAGTCACACTTCCGAAACTCTATTTCATTGTTTAGTGCCTTTATTCTTCATAAACCTTGCTTGCATTCTAAATTGCAACGTCACAAGTGTCTCACTGGTGCCTTTATTTTTCGTCACCTAAAGTGATAGTCTTGCACCAGAGTCACAATTCTCTTTTTCAGTCTTCTTATATTATTTCTTTCGGTACCTTTCATGCAAGAGTTGTTAAGCTGACTGTGCGATAGTTCTCTCCTCATCCGCCCTTGCGATCTTTTGGATTGTGTGCATAACTGTTTTCCGAAAAACTCATGGTATATCTCAAGTCTCATAGATTCAAGACACCAACTTCAATAGTCATCTGTTTGCCACTTCCAACAATAATTTCAGAAATTCCGAGTGAATATTATTTATTCCTTCTGCCTTTTTTATTTCAAGTCTTCTATCCCCAGTTTGCCCATTAACTGCGCTAACAATCAGATAACAGATCTTTGCGACGAGGACTTCCCTGCCCGTGTCACTCATGCGGAGGGAGCACTTTTCTGTTACTGTACCCCACGCCGCTCTGACGGTGGGCCATGTCTGCGCAGTATCTGGTGTCCCAATGCTTAGGTATGACAGACATACTGTGTCAACTGCACTGGGGTAGGTGTCAGCTGGTTTCAGATGAGCAGTTTCATGACACTGGAAAGCAGTCTCAGGCATCGGTGACTAAGGGCGACATATGGCGATTAGTAGATTAGTAAGAATTGTTAACGACGACACTCGTTAGGCAGGGCATGGGAGAAAAGCACGGCAGAACTCCAGAAACATACTGTCACGGTACAACTACATCTACGCAGATACTCCGCAAATCACACTTAAGTGCCTGGCGGAGGGTTCATCGAACCTTCTTGACAATAAGTCTCTATTATTCCTTTCTGGAAGAGCGTGCGAGGAAAACGAACACGTGTATCTTTCCGTGTGAGCTCTGCTTTCCCTTATGTTTCTCCCCATGCAGATCGGCGTCAGCAAAATATTTTCGGATTCGGAGCGTGGTACCTGAAATTTCGTGAGGAGATTCCGCCACAACCAGAAACCCTGTATCGCGTCAGTGACACACTCTCCCCTACTTCGTGATAATACAAAACGTGCTGCTCTTCTTTGAACTCTGTAAATCCTACCTGGTACGGATCCTACACCGCGCAGCATTTCATCAAAAGAGGACGGACAAGCGTGGTGTAGTAAGTCTCTTTAGTAGAGCGATTGCATCTTCTAGTCTTCTACCAATAAAACGAAATTTTTGGTTTCCTTTCCCCACAACATTTTCTATGTGTTATTCCCAATTTAAATTGTTCGTAAACGTAATTGCTAGGTATTTAGTTGAATTTACGGTCTTTGGGTTTGACTGAATTATCGTGTAACCGAAATTCAACGGATTGTCTTTAGTACTCATGTGAATGACCTAACACTTGCCCCGGAAATGACTTCTGTTTTACTCAATGACTTTCCGTTAGTTACTAGGAACTGCGATCTCTCTGAAATGGTTGGTTCAAATGGCTCTGAGCACTATGGGACTTAACTTCGGAGGTCATCAGTCCCCTAGAACTTAGAACTACTTTAACCTAACTAACCTAAGGACATCACACACATCCATGCCCGAGGCAGGATTCGAACCTGTGACGTAGCGGTCGTGCAATTCCAGACCGTAGCGCCTAGAACCGCTCGGCCATCCCGGCCGGAGACATCTCCCTGAAGGGAAATCACAAATCCAATCGAATATTCCGTAAACACGCCATTTCACTACAAGCCGCTTGCATGGTACAGTGCCAAAAGCCTTCTAGAAATCTAGAGATATGGAATCAGTTTGAAAGCCCTTGTCAATAGTACTCGGAACGTCTTGTGAGAAAAGAGTTAGTTGTTTTTCACAAGAGCGATATTTTCTCAATCCGTATTGACGGTGTATCATTCGACCGTTCTCTTCGAGGTAGTTTAAAATGTTCGAACAGAATATATTTTCCAAAATCCTGATGCATATCGACCTTAACGATATGGGATTTATGTATAGAACAAGCCCACAAAATTTAGCGAGGTCAAGCATTACATGCAGGGGAAACAGTGACTATTGAAACTAAATTTTTGACAACAGACTGAGAGCGACTTGTGGCTGTCCTGAAAAACATAGGAGCTGGAAATATTTCGTGCATCTTAAGACAGCCAATGCAACTTGGCAGACGGATGGTGTAAGTTGGGTTGCCTGTCTTAAAATTCACGAAATATTTTACGAGACTGTTTCGTTTTGAGCGCCCTGTACTGATGATTTTATACATAGAATACATTGCCATCACTGTGAAGTACCCGTGGAAGAATGCCTTTTCTGAAAGTACCTGTTTATGATTTTATAGTTAATTTAAGAGAACAGACGAGTAACTTGAGTAACTACGACCAGCTTTGAACAGACACGAGAGAGCACAGTGTTACAGATTGCTGCACATTACAGCATATCTGGCTGCGAGTGACAGAGAGACTGACAGTTAGTCATGAAGAGGGGCGATGTCAGCGGATCACAGTTACCTGTACCCCCAGTGTGGCCACCTCAGTAGCAGCTGTGGTAAAGGATAACTAAATTATTTCGTATGTTTTCCATTAATCTGCTTTTACTGAGTTCGCCTGCTTGATAATTTTTATGCTCACTTCCGGTATTAATATTTGTGTAATATAAAACAATCAGCACGAAGAAACTCTTCGCATGGCGGAAACCAACTCAGTACGTATGTTAGCAGCCGTAACTGTTCTCGGCGAAGCGGTATTACAAGGACGAAGAGAACAGAAGGCACGACTAACATCGTTCTGTGGTTGATTGTAGGTACGGTAGCTCTTTTCGCAAACAGCTAGCACTCATTCTCTTTGTTATCATGTTTTAGCTATAGTAACGTCGGTCGGAAGTTCCTTCACGATGAAACATCAGAGGGTTAGTGTCTCTAAGACAGCGCCATCTCGTAGTGCGGAGACGGACGAGCGCTGCGCCTGCACTGTTGTGCTTACAAGGGAACCTCCCCATCGCACCCCCCTCAGATTTAGTTATAAATTGACACAGTGGATAGGCCTTGAAAAACTGAACACAGATCAATCGAGAAAACAGGAAGAAGTTGTGTGGAACTATGAAAAAATAAGCAAAATATACAAACTGAATAGTCCAAGTGTAAGATATGCAACATCAAGATATATATGGGCTGAGCAGCGCCGTGGTCATGTGGTTAGAGTGAGTAACTGCGGAATGGGTAAAAAGATTCTTCTACCTCGCCCGATTTAGGTTTTCTTGTGGATGTGATAATCACTCCCAAAAAAGTGATGAAAACATAAGAGTTTGTCACATAAACGGCAACAAATTAATGCAATAGTTTCACAGTCGCACAGTTTTCCCTGTGCTCTGTCAAAACATAAGTTTTTAACGTTTTCAAGTTTTTCCGTGTGTAGACCGTCAAATCCTGCATGTGTCCAAGCAAATCTGAACATGTCCTGGAATTTTGGAGAGCGAAGTTGATCATGTCTGAGTGCATGAACTTTGATAATTGTCTGAAAAGAAAAAATTAAAACTTTTCACTCGAAGGAGGATTAAACCAGGGACCTTCAGTTCCGTAGCTGCATACGGTAACCACGGGACCACGGTGCTCCTTGGTGTACTCGTACCTTGATGTGGCTTATCATGCACACGGACTACTCAGTTTACATATTTTGTTTATTTTTTTCATAGTTCCATACAACTTCTTCCTGTTTTCTCGGTTGATCTGTGTTCAGTTTTTCATGGCCTATCCCTGTGCCAACTTGTAACTAAATCTGAGGGGGGTGCGATGGGGAGGTTCCCTTGTTAGCAGGGCGCGCTCTAGTGGGAAAGTTATGTACGCGCTGACTATGCGGAACTATGTACACAACAGTTAGGATGTGTCGATATTTATAAGGTAATTTCAATCACAGTTAATATTAATAATTGTACAGTACTCATATTACATTTGTAAATTAGCAAAATTCAACTATTTTGTGTTCTCGAAGCATATTATGAGCCGGTATGAGATGTATAAGATGCTTTTTAGCTAATAGAAACACATGGCATCCAGAAACATCAAACTTTTTTAAATTAGCACAAAACCATTGCAGTCTGGTTTCATTTCATGATACGCTCCGAGATTCTGTATCCAGCGATTTGTCCATTCAGTGAAAACATGAAATGATAGCATAGTCAGGAGACCCTGTGTGGGGTTGTTGTTCGTGCAATTGCTATACAGAAGCATCAAAGATGCCACCTCCACTGACTTGTGAATGTGACTTTCCTGCCCATTAATCTCAACTGCGATGATATACGCTGGTTGTATCTACGATGTGCCCTGTAATGGGAACCGCTTGTGACTACAAATCATGTTGCCCAACGCACAACAGGTTTGTGTTGTGTCTCCGGTATCTGTCTACGAGTCTTTCTATTAAGACGGCACGTGGTTGCCCCTAGGACTTTTCTACTAGTCTTAAGCATGTGCATTGGACGACATGGCTTGTAGTCACTAGTAGCTCTCATTATATGACACATCATACGAGGGCGGTTCAGAAAGTAACCTCCGATTGGTCACAGTGCGGGTTGTGGGGGGAGTAGCGACGCCATCTGTGCGTTCACGCACTCAACAGGTCAGTCGGCATCAAGCCGTGGTCGAGTGAACGTCGTACCTGCGCTAGTTTAGTTTTTGTGGCAGTTTGAAATGTGTGCTGCAATAGAAAACCCCGCCAAATGTGAAGTGCGTGCTGTCATAAAGTTTTTTACAGCCAAAGGATATTCTGCAGCAGCTATTCATCGTGAGCTTTGTGCCGTGTACGGACCAAGAGTTATGAGTGAAGGAGTTGTCCGTGAATGGGTACGTTTATTTAAAAGTGGACGAGAAAACGTTCATGATGAAGAGAGGAGTGGTAGACCATCATTGGTGACTGACGAACTCGTTCAGACAGTTGATGCAAAAGTTCGTGAAAATCGACGTTTCTCAATGTCGGAGTTGTCTACTGGTTTTCCACAGATTTCTAAGACTTTCTTGTACGAGATAGTGACAGCAAGATTGGGTTACCGTAAGTTCTGTGCACGATGGGTGCCCAAAATTCTTACCGACCACCACTAAACTCAAAGAATGGCCTCTGCATTAGACTTTCTGTCACGTTATGAGGACGAAGGAGAACGATTGTTGAACAGAATCGTGACCGGTGACGAAACCTGGATTAAGTACGTGAACTCTGGGACAAAAGAACAATCAAAGATGTGGGCACATTCAAATTCGCCTACCAAACCAAGAAAAGCCTCGCGAGATTTTTCTGCCAGAAAACTGATGGCAACGGTGTTTTGGGATGCCAAAGGGGTGTTGTTGGTTGAATTCATGGAACGTGGTACGACCATTAATCAAGACGTGTACTGTGAAACAATAAAAAAGTTACGACGGGCTATACAGAACAAACGCCGTGGTATGCTGACTTCCGGTATCGTTTTTTTGCACGATAACGCCCGTCCTCACTCTGCTCGCAGAACAACGGCCCTTCTTGAGTCCTTCAAGTGGGACGTTATCAACCATCCACCTTACAGCCCAGACCTGGCGCCAAGTGATTATCACCTCTTCATGCATTTGAAGAAATGGCTCGGGTCACAGCGGTTTGATGACGACGAAGAGCTCAAAGATGCGGTCACAGGCTGGCTCCAGGCACAAGCGGGTGATTTTTATGCAGAAGGAATTTCAAAGCTTGTGAAGAGATACGATAAGTGCCTCAATCGCTATGGAGACTATGTAGAAAAATAGTGCAAAGATGTAGTTGTAAGATGTATATATTAAAATATTTTTATTTAACTTGGTGTATTTTTTTAAATCAACCGGAGGTTACTTTCTGAACGGCCCTCGTAGATACAACCTGCGTATATATTGCAATTGAGGCGAATTGGTAGGAAGGTCACATTTAAAAGTCACTGGAAGTGGTGTCTTTGATGCTTCTGTAGAGCCTTATTTCTGTGCAAAACATAATGACTGTTTCTTCCTTTCCATATTTTTGTCACCGTTCTACCCGTCCAATACGGAGTCTGCTTGTTCAGAATATGGCAAACTTTATTTTACAGTTTAACATTTTGATTGGATGCCTTCCTGATGCCAGTCGTCAAGGTAACCTAAGGCAGGGAAGTCATGTGCCTCTTCTCCCTGTGTGTCGTGGAAGCTTTGTTCTGCGAGTTATCGTATTTCAACTGTTCGTGTATGGTACTGTTAGAGGCGGTATTGCGGACGAGCATAGCTTTCGCCTAAACGACGGATGAGAAAACTACTTGAGAACCACACTAGCCGTAGTACCAGAACACACCATAACACGGTTGTTGATCTGCCACTCGGATACAACCTGGGCCTTAGTCAGCCCCCTGTCTCACAAGCTAGCACACTGCGATTACGCTATATGAGCAGGTCGTCTCCTTTCAAATTTTTATCATTTTACCTGAAAGTACTTTTATCACGGAAACGCGAATTCAGTAGCGTACAATACGTCACGCGACAAGTAGCAAGGCAAGGTAGGATTCAGTGGCTTCTGGGGTTTAAAATCATTAGTGACAAAGCGTATGTTCGCGTGGACTCTGAAAGGAAACAGAGAGGCGTTGTTCATAAATGATAGAACATTATGACAAAAATGGAAAATCTATGTAACGGTGGTTAGCCTCACATTTGAAGGCCAATTGGATGCGGCTCCAGGGGCTTAACTCCCTGCTTTTCTCATCACAGCACATAGTGCACGTCCCCCACCTTGTACCCCGTCATGTATGTTAACGCTACAAGCCATGACTCGTGTGTGAAATTTGCCCATTATCTTACATGGCCACTTCCGCAATGAGATTAACTGCGTAAGGAATAGTTCATTCGCTTCATATTGGGCTTATTGGCATTATTAAAATCTTTACAATTTTTTTGGTTTGCAGTATTGTCGTTCTGAAGACAGTCACTCTCCGAAACAAATTTATGTTTGCCATATCAAACAGACAAATCGGTTTGGTACCTTTCAGTTTCATGTGAAACAGCGTGTCCGTGTTTTATGTACACCTTTCACTGTCTCTGTATCATGGCCAACTGTCAAACATTAGACACTTAACTTCCAAAGCACCATATCATTATTTTACAGATTTATCCGTGATCTCCAGAATTCGGCCGAATAAGTATTTCCTGTGGTAGCCATCTTAGCTTACTATATTGTCGTTATTTTTGGTTGCAGAGATATATCCTTCGCGAAAGCCGAGAATGTATCTCTCTACTCTCTTTTCGGCTGCGTGTGTCCATCGTTCTTACGCTACCTGTCTTTACTATCTCCTTCACCGTGGTTTCACATAGTGATGATAAAAATTATTAATGTTCTTTCCTTATATACCTGGAAATGACTATTTCGATGTAGACAGCGTCTAGTAGCACGAACTAGCTCTTTTCGCTTGATAATGGCTGTGTCTCCGCCTGTAAAATTCATTCAATAAGATAAATTCTGTCGGAACTACAATTAAATCTTAACCAGTGCCAATTACTTTCTGTGCTCTGAATTTTAACAAGACAATTACAGTTATTATCTTAGGTGTAGGAGTGAGCAGTGTGCATAGATGAAAATGTACGAGGGTCGGTCAAAAAGTAATGCCTCCCATTTTTTTTCTACTTAAAGAAATTAAGTTAAGTGAAAAATTTGAATTTGGCGCCATTCCTCAAACCTTCTTCTGCAATCCACTGCAGTAGTAACTTTCTGTGTCAACAGGTGGCAGCACAGCAGAAGTTTGTAAGATGGCCGACATCGATGTTCGTTTGAGACAGCGTTGTGTGATTGAATTCTTGAATGCAGAAGGTGAAACGCCCATACGCATTCATGAAAGACTGAAGAAGGTGTATGGTGTTGTGACAGTGGATGTCAGCACTGTTAGACGATGGGTTCGTCGTTGTAAGGAAGCTGAAGGGCAAACACCGTTGACTGACGAAAAGCGAAGCGGCAGGCCGGTGAGTGCAGTGACTCCACACAACATTCAGCAAGTTGATGACATCATTCGTGGTGACCGTCGGGTGACTGCAGATGAAGTGTGTCGCATTATTTCTCTTAGTAAAGGCAGTGTGATCACGATTATTAAACAATTGGGGTACTCAAAAGTTTGTGCACGGTGGGTTCCAAGAATGTTAACCGATCAGAATAAAGAGGCAAGGAAAACAATAGCCTCCCAACACTTGCAGCACTTCCGTTTGGAGGGAGATGAGTTTCTGAAAAAAATTGTGACCGGGGAAGAAACATGGGTGCATTTTTTTGAACCCGAATCAAAGAGGCAGTCAATGGAGTGGCGTCACACAAGCTCGCCGAGGAAGAAAAAATTCAAAACTGTGCGATCGGCAGGGAAAGTTATGGCAACAGTTTTCTGGGATACAGAGGGTGTGATTCTGGTTGATTTTTTGGAGCAGGGATGCACAATAAATTCTGTTCAATACGTCACAACCCTCAAAAAACTTAAAGCACGTCTTCAGCGAGTTCGCCCAACAAAATCAATGGCAGATGTTCTTCTTTTGCATGACAATGCAAGACCACACACCAGTCGTCACACCTCTGACGAGATTGTCAAAATTGGATGGGAAGTTTTGCCTCATCCCCCATACAGCCCTGACCTGGCACCATCAGACTTCCATCTGTTCGGGCCACTAAAAGAAGCTCATCGTGGGATTCATTTTGAAGATGAGGAGGCCGTCAAAACATCCGTGCGTCAATGGCTTAGGAAGCAGAGCTGTGATTTTTACCGTGCTGGGATACATGCCCTTGTTCAAAGATGGACCAAAACTGTAGAGATGGGCGGAGATTACATTGAAAAATGACAAAATAATCCTCAATGTTGTGGTTTTCAACCTATGTAATTGCATTTAAATTTCCTGACAATTAAACGTAGAAAAAAAATAGGAGGCATTACTTTTTGACTGACCCTCGTACTTAGAAACACACGTATTCTGGTCGGTAATTCAGTATGGTGACTGATTTAGAGTCACGTGAACAAATGGACAGTAGAGACCGCCAAAAGCAGTTTCCCTCATGTTCTACACTTCTTGTTGTTGTTAGACATAAGGTTGTGTTCTCAGCAGCGTTTGTAAATATTTCGCATTCCACACATGTAAGTGCTGTGGAATACTGTATACTCATCAGTCATAAAAATATGACCACTCACCTCATAGCCGATATGTCCACTTTTGGCACGCACACTATGAGATGAAAAGCATCCGACACCTAGCTGAGCCGGCCGGGGTGGCCGAGCGGTTCTAGGCACTACAGTATGGAACCGCGCGACCGCTACGGTCGCAGGTTCGAATCATGCCTCGGGCATGGATGTGTGTGATGTCCTTAGGTTGTTAGGTTTAAGTAGTTCTAAGTTCTAGGGGACTGATGACCTCCGAAGTTAAGTCCCATAGTGCTCAGAGCCATTTGAACCTTTTGCACACCTAGCTGAAATTGACATACAAGTTCGTGGTGTCCTCCATTGGTAATGTTGTAAATCAGTAAGGTGTTTGCCCATCCTTAGCCTTGAAGAAAGCTTCCACTCTCGCAGGTATACGTTCAATCAGGTGCTCGAAGGCTCCTTGGGGAATGGCAGCCCATTCTTCACGGAGTGCTGCACTAAGAGGTATCGGTGTCGGTTCGGGGAGGCCCAGCACGAAGTTTGCGTTCCAAACCATTCCAAAGATGTTCTATAGGATTCAGGTAATGATTCTGTGCAGACCAGTCCAGTAGAGGGGTGTTATTGTCGTGTAACCACTCCGCTACCGGCCGTGCATTATGAACAGGTGTTCGATCGTGTTGAAAGATGCAATCGCCATCCCCGAATTTCTCTTCAACAGTGGGAAGCAAGAAGATGCTTAAAACATTAATGTAGGCCTGTTCTGTGATTGTGCCAAGCAAAACAACAACGGGTGCAAACCCCCTCCTTCAACCGCCTACGAATTTTAGTGTTGCCATTACATGCGCTGGCAGATGATGTTCACCGGGCATTCGCCATACGCACCCTGCCATCTGATCGCCACATTCTGTATCCTGATTCGTCACTCCACACAACGTTTTTCCACTGTTCAATCGTCCGATGTTTACGCTCCTTACACCAATCAAGGCGTCGTTTGCCATTTACTGGCGTGATCTGTGGCTTATGAGCAGCCGCTAGGACCATGAAATCCAAGTTTTCTCACCTCCCGCCTAACTTTCATAGTACTTGCAGTGGATCCTGATGCAATTTGGAATACCTGTGTGATGGTCTCGATATATGTCTGCCTACTACGCAATACGGCCCTCTTCAACTGTCGGCGGACTCTGTTAGCCAACAGACGAGCTCAGCCTGTAATCTTTTGTGCTGTACGTGTCCGTTTACGTTTCCAGTTCACTATCTCTTCGGAAACAGTGGACCTAGGGATGCTTAGGGGTGTGGAAATCTCGCGTACAGACGTATGGCACAAGTGACACCAAATCACCTGACCGAGTTCGAAGTCCGTAAGTTCGGCTGAGAGTACATTCTGCTCTCTCACGATGTCTAATGACTTCTGAGGTCGCTCATATGGAGTGCCTGGCAGTAGGTGGCAACATAATGCACCTAATATGAAAAACGTATGTTTTGGGGAGTGTCCGGATACTTTTGATCACATGGTGTATAACAGCGGCGATGCATCGTGGCATGGGAACAGAAAGGCCTTGATAGGTCGGTGGCACCATATCTGCACACGCAAGGTCCTCTAATTCCCGTAAATTCTGGGGAGGGGACCGATAATCTCTAAAGCCACGTTCAGTCACATCTCAGATGTGTTCTAACGGGTTCAGATCTGGCGAGCTGGAGGGCCAGCAAATCAACTGGAACTCGCCTCTGTGTTCCTCGAACCATTTCATAAATTGCCACAACCTATCAAAACAATCGAAACATAACCGAATTTCCACACGGTAATCATGTAAAGATGTAATACTGCTGATCCACTATCATCAAAGCTCTCAAAAGAGAAAATTAAGCCCAAAAACGAGCTACTCTCTTTTTAAAAATCAAATATAACAGAACCCCATGAGAAGGAACATGCGAAGATGCAGGATGTCCGTGACGTATAGTTATGTTGTCACGAGTTCCTTCAACCGCTATCAAAGATGAATTTGTATGGTACCAATTATTCGCACGTGAAGTGTCTGTATCAGCGCTGTAGTACGCACCGAGTTAACACCGAGGGTTAGGTTCCCACACTGCACAGTAGAGGCTGCTGACGATCTGGCTCTTTCAGAGCCAGTGCGATGACACGCCGATAAAGAAATCGCCCGTGACGTCAGCAAAGAGATATGTGGGGAACGTACATTTATTCTGACCCGAATCAAGAAACTGTTATTAATAAGTATTTGCTAAAAAATGTGGTCTTATTGCCAATCACACATTAGGGGTTTATGGGTCATGAATAATGTCTTTTACTAATTTTACAATTTTAATAAATAAATGAATAACTGAAGTAACCAAAGATGTACAATCTTATATGAACTCTACAGACCTGATGCTCAAGTTACAGACAGTGCGCCATAGTCGGCAGTCGTCGACAGGGTGCCTTTCGAACTAGTCATGCGTTGGGCCATGCTCTCGTACCGTTAGTGATTAGCTTATAAAGAGTGTGAACAAGTTAATTTTACGGTGGTTGTTAAGTAAACGCATCGTAGCTACATCCCGTGTAAAAATTATTTGCACAGTAAACTTCTTCCCGCTTCGTCACGTAAAACATAGACATCAGTACTGCAGTTTCAGAATTCAGGGGCGCTGCTACGGCTCTGCAACAGGACGTAACACTAAGAGAGCATCTTCACGTAACAGGCAGGAAGAATTCCTACACTGCGGCTCACTAGGTCAGTTCAAGGACGGATGGGAAAGTGTGCCCAGATACACTGTACGCCCCATATATCACCATCTATGGAATCGCCAGCTAAGCTGAGACATTTCTGGAGGTTTAGTACCAGTGGGGGTTTCTTGCAACCTGAAGAGATACCTGATGGCTCCCCACTCGGAAACATCAGGAGTGACATCACTGTTTGTCTCCACAACATTGGATGAACTGGACTACACCCCAAGTCGCCACCATACTCACCCACAATGAATATCCGGCACAGTGGAGAACTGCCTGCGATTCGTTGCTGGACACAGTGCGACGCCATTCATCAGCAGTGCGTACTTCCTGGTCACAGTACCATTCCAAATGCAGTCGTTTCTATTGTGGTACTAACGGTAGTCTTCACGTGGGATAGTAATTCCCTAGTTCGCCCACTTCTTGTCTCCAGCCAGTGCTGTAGGATGACGCGGAATGTTGAGGGAGTTCATTTGTCTTTGTGGGCAGCATTCGCAGACCTGAATGGGTCAGGTGTACTCGGCACATGGTACGGAGACTCTCCCTTGTGGTGGTCAGACGTGGTCACCTGGAAATTTGACGACGATTAATAATGCTCTCACACTCCCATGTGATCCAGTATCGCACCGTTGTCGCAACCGAACGCCTCACAGACCTAGATATTGCACGATTCGATCACTCCTCCAAATGGAGACTCACGATGAGGCACCGTTCAAAATATGACAGGTGTTTACAACGCTGTGTCACATGAGTATGCAGCATCTCCGTCTTGTTCATAGTGATTACTCAGCATCTGTCGGTGTTCACGCCCCTTATAAATCTTACGAGGCCTAGTAACAACACTACCAATGAATGCAATAATGCCCTCTGCTGGCCTCCCTTCCTGTCAAAGAGCTCTCTCTAATTGTTTACAGTCCACCCTACCCCCCCCCCCCCCCCCCGCCGCCACCATTGGTGCTGCATACATGTACGAAGTTACATTGACGTCAGACCATGTCCTATGGGTACTTCACGTTTTTGCTTCATGAAATGGATCAAATGGCTGTGAGCACTATGGGACTTAACATCTGAGGTCATCAGTCCCCTATAACTTAGAACTACTTAAACCTAAGTAACCTAAGGACAATAAACACATCCATGCCAGAGGCAGGATTCGAACCTGCGACCGAAGCGGTCGCGCGGTTTCAAATTGAAGCGTCTAGAACCGCTTGGCCACAGCCGGCCTTTGCTTCATGCAGTGTGCACCACACCCAGATCAAGATGAAACAAGTTATGGAAGCGGGTAATGACTATGAACAACAGGATGTTTAAATTTATGTATGTTTGCTGGTGGGGATATTCAACCGCCAAATAACTGTTAAAATTCGTATTGAAGCCTTGAAGTGTCATTTATTTTGCACAATGCGCTACTAGCTACGGTCAGTGACCAGTATCAAGCTTAGCCTGAAACGAATAAATCAAACTATTCGAGACTGCAGAGTTTACAGGGAGCTATGAGGTTAAAAAGTATTTCACTTACAGTCATAAACGGCAGAAAAGTAATACCACAATTTAAACAAAAGTAATTTGCTGTTTTAAGCTCACCATAGTATGTAAAAAGCATAAACAATAATAGAAAGAAGTCTACATCGACAGACAGTAACACAGTGTCATATTCAACTAGGCCAAACAGTCAAGGATACAGGCAAAGACAATGCCTTGTCAGTGATGAAACTTTAGTACACGTTAGCGATTGCAATATCAATTTACTAAGAGGTTCTTTATAATGTTGGGTTCAAAGTAAACGCTGCAGATTAGTGAGCTAGAACGTGAAATTACACATATACAAACGTAATACATCAAGAAATGCGACATTTACGACCTTTGTAATCTAAAACAGATCGCAACTGCCGAAAATAAATCAACTTAAACCATAGAAAGCCATACACAATCATGTGCCTTTCAGCAAATTGATAATGCCGTTGCTAGCATATACTATAGTTTTCTGTCATGACATTGTCTTTGACTGTATCATTGACTGTTTGGCCTGTTATACCTGCGATTGTGTTACTAGCTGTCGGTGTGGACTTGCTTCTTGACGAAGGTTTATTAACGTGAAAAATGTCTTATGTACCAGAGTGAGCTTTAAAGAGCAAATTGTTTTTGTTTACATTATGGTATAGCTCTCCTGCCGTTTATGCCAGTAAGTGAAATACTATTTAACCTCACAGTTCTATGTAAATTGTGTAATCTCTGACGGTTTGATTTATTCGTTTTGGCTAAGCATGATAATGGTCTTTGACCTAAACTAGTAGCGAATTGTGCAAAATAAATGACAGCTGAAGGCTTCACCACGAAATTTAAAAATATTTGAAGTAATTTAGTCGCTATTAGCATTTTTAAAGCATATGTTACTGAGTGTGTTGCAGGATCCTCTATTCTCGAAATTTTCTCTTTTTCATTTCTCTATATGTAATTTCTGAAAGCAAAGTCCTTTCAACATTCATAAAGTACGTGCAACATGGGCACAGCTGTATTCCAGTGTGCTGTAATTTTATAGTCTTCTTTTACAACTTTTACGAATAGTGATACTGTAATTGACGGCAGATCCCAATCTTGCTCAGTTTTTAAGTTTTAACTAACAGACCTTCTGTCGGACAACGTGAGTAGAACCTCCTTCAACACTGTATGGGGAACAATGCAATTCACTGATAGCTAATGAGAAATTTGCAACACCAAGAGCAACGTCTAAAATTAAAGTAAGAGACTCTTAAATAATTTTACTGTAGTATACGGTAAAAAAAGTAAAACTATTATCAGCCTGAATATTGCTTTCAGCAGCGTAGTCCTTTACTACCCATCACCCTAAGGAGGTTGCCTTCACCCACTCTTTGAATTGACTTGCACAGCCTGTTACACAGCAGTGTTTCCCAAAGTGAGAATAAGTGCTTCACGAAGACCATTAAAAATATGGCGTTCTTTTCGTCACATAGATGACAGTAATTATTTTTTTATGTTTTATTATGACTTCTAGGTTATTAGATGTGATTTAAAATTGAAGTCTTAAAGGGGTGAAACCAGCTTCTCTCATTTCAAGATATGTTATTGCCCTCCAAAATAAACAAGGTCTTCTACATAGTACTAGGGTTCTCACACTGTTCTGCCAGAGGAAATGTTTGAGAAACGCCGTTATAGAGGTTATAATAACGAGGACTCCGGATTACGGTACATCCTGGAAACTTCCAAAACAACCTGTCGTTGATAGACGTCAAAGAGACAATGCGTAACATGGAAATCATGGGACATACGAGGGCTAGAACTCGACGACTTTTGGATCTGTAGTGTGGCTGCTCACCAATGCGTATCTGAGCCACACGCGACAACACTACACACAATAAATAATACGTTAGAGTGCAAGGTGCAACCCACTGCGAGGAATTACTGTGCAAAAAACTGGAGCACTGCAAAGAACCCATTCAGCATGAACTTGCCAATTTAGGAGTCGTCTCATTACTTTCTCAGTTCCACAGGAAAATGATTGAAAATGAAGCCTGCAAAACAGTTCAAAAAAGCCTCTACGATAGTTCAACAAAACTAATTCAAGCGCAAATAATTTGTAGTGTAGAGTCAGTGACTGAATGTGGCAGGTTTATTTAAATGAGTCTATATTTTTAAGCAAAAACTTTCATGTTGAATTGTCAGTTTTATACGACACATAATGATAACTCAGGGCTTAGGCGATTGCAGATGTGGAAAAACACTGTCCTAGTAAATTAAAATAAAGCCATAATATTTTGTTTCCAAAGCACTAACCACCCGTCTTTGCGGTTGCCATACTACTTAAATGAAGATATCTCCCGTCCCTCTTGTTCTCAATGGCAAGGTAGCCCATACATCGAGTTATGTGGGATACATCTCTCACACTGACCAATGCAAGGGAAACAGAGTTTACTGATCAGTTAAGTCAGGAACGGATTTCTGTTTAAGTGATACAAATAAAGCAATTAACCAAAATTGTTTAGTTGATAAGCAAAGTACTCAAGCAGAGTAACCTTTCGTCAGGCAAACTGTTATTTGTTTTTAACTTCTTATATTTGGGCGATCTTAAAAACACCCGGTGGCAAATCTTACATCCGCACAAATATGTCACACAATGCACCATCAATAACGCAAACGTATGCCAGATATCAGGAATTGGTGCGTATGCAAGAATCTGCAAAAGACTCATAATTTACAGCAAATTTCTTGAGTAAAGTGTCGCAGTGTGACTAGTTACACGAAATTTTCTTGCGGAAGATTTCGGTACGTTATGCTACCAGCTCGTTCGTCCTACTTTTTGATTCTACGAGGCGCGCAGCCTCAGCATCCTGTAGTAAAGTACTTTAAGAAACTTTAATTTATGGGGGTAAGTCCTGAAGTCACAGGGAAAACTGCTGCGACTATGTTTCTTGTGGCAGGTTGCTGACTGTTCGTATCTCAATAGACAGCTTCTTTCCGCCACATAAAACCAGTCCGCAGTTAAGTTGTCAGACGAAATACACCAGAGATCATCCTTACTGAGCAGCCTGGCCGCGTGCCCAGTTCACTTCCTCAGATGGGGTTTCTCTACAAATTTTTGTAATTATGGGTGCCACAAAGAGCCAGGACATTAGAAAAGATTGTTTTACTAATCTGCCGGTAGTGCCAGAATGCTTGTACCTGACGTTTTACACATCTACTCCGGTGGAAACGCTGCCATGTTCTTTCTTCTCGATGAAAGAATTTGAAGCTTCGCTTTTTAAACAGCTCTTCCAAATTTACAGTTAACATTGGCTATTCATAAGCTTCTTCTTTATGGATGCCTCTGTGCCGAAGCTGCACTTTATCTGATTTATTTTTCGAAAATATCCACCAGCTGATCCTGCACATAGGACGTAGTTCTGATAAAAGAAGCCACGGATGCTTTAGTCTACTATCTAGCAAGTCTAAACTCATATTTTCTATATAATGATGTCCCGACACGTTGCATACTTAAAGAAAATTGAATCGTTTCTATAAGACGTTTAAAATATCCTGGAATCATCTTACTTTCTTAATCATGTTATCTGTTTCTCTAGTCTGCCCCGATAGCTGAGTGGTCAGCGCAGCGGTCTGTCACACCTAGGCGTCCGGGTTCGATTCCCGGATTCAACCTCTCTGACGAGGCTTCCCCCATGACAAGACCTGCCGTAAGGCAGAACACAAAGTTTTAAGTGTTTCTTCAGCATTGCACTACTGATTTGGAAGATCTTGCTGTTTAGATTTTACAGCTCGTTGTTCGACGTGAGAATTTATTGTATTTAAGTAATCTGTGGCAATCATGTAGTCTTGCCTGTGATGTAGTTATCGTTCCTCCGGCACCTTCCACCCAATTTACGATTGCTGTCTGTATTCTCTTTAAGACAACTGTGTTGATCTTTTGGACACGAACTTGTCCTAGTTAGCTACACACTTAAATTTTCAGGCAAGTTTACTCTTGTTTTGTTTATGTGGATCTGGAGGACTTTCATTTCTTCGACGACATGGGACAGTTTGCTTGTTCGTGTCACTGATGTGTCGTCGCCAGTCTTCTATCTCTCTATGTCACAGTCTCCGTTTTCCTTATTTTTTAAGAAAATGTTTCCCAGTATCTCACCGTTTTTCCTTGTTCGAAATGGATATTTGGAAATATGTGGTAAGGTCTTATGGGACGAAACTGATTAGGCCATCGGTCCCTAAGCTTACGTACTACCTAATCTAACTTAAGATGCCTTACGCTAAGAACAACACACACACTCATGCCCGAGGGAGGACTCGAACCTCGGACAGGGGAGCCGAGTGGACCGTGACAAAGCGCCCATGACTGCGAAATGTTTAGGATTCCGCTGACTGTGTGGTCTGCATTCTTCTGCCTGTGTATCTAACTTAGGGCCTGCTGTTATCTAATTGACTTTACCTGAGTGCAAAGCTGTTATGACTCCGATACTAATATCCTGAAAATATTCCCTTCTCGACAGAAATTCTGACACATGAAAGAACAAAAACGCAATCTGACCGCTGTCGATTAAGTATTAAGTTGTAAGCACATTTTTAAAGCTCATCGGATCATATTGAAACCAATTTGTAGTTAGTATTAGTATTTGAAACTGTGTGTGTGCGAAAATCTCTCTCTAGCAATTTCAAAGTAAGTACTCTTAAATTTAGATTGCAGTGTCTGATCTAGTGTCATGCCTGACCTAGTATCACCATCACTACCCTACTCTCAAACACGAAAATAATTGCGCAAGTTAATTTTAATGCGTATCGTATCGATTAATCTGTCACACAGAATGGTTAACAGCTACCTACTGACAACTGTGCACCGTTAAAAAAACACACGTGTTGAATTTACATGCAATTTTCTTAATGAAAACGGTTCCTAATGCTCTCATAAGACGTTCGTTTAGGTACTGCAACAGATTGTTACCTTGCAACAAATAACAGCTGAAATAAATGACTGAGCGGCATTTTGCCCGTTTAACAAATTAAACTTCCTGTCGTTTCTTTTTTCAAAAATGATAATCACTGTCCACGAAATGGTACGAGGCGTGACAGTGCAACATTTTACCAAACACGTTTTTTCGTTTAAGCAGTGACGAGGACCTTCAGGCAAATGTTTCGCAGATGAGTAAAAGACTATTTTGCATTTAAGCTGAAGCTTTTTTGTAACACAGAAAATCCTCGAATTAACACGAACTATTACGCAACATTATGTTTCTCAGCATTGTCATAACCGTACTGAATACTCTCTGTTAAAACAGACACTTTTAAAATTCTGTTTGATTTCTGATTTTGTCTGTGTCATTATTTCCGAACCTGTTTCAAGCATTGTTATAGGTATCACACACGTTGCGTCTGCATGGTCTATTGCACCACAATTGGCGCACGTCCGCAGTTGCCAACGATAATTCGCCATCGGTCTAAGACCGTTTACAGCGATATATTGTGTTAGGTGATCTAAGAAATCGATTTTAATTTTCAGTATTATATAATCTATTTACGGTTGCTGCTGCAGCCATGTTTAAAGTTAGGACTGATTTTAATGTTTACGACTTCAGTGTTTTTATTAATTTATTTATTATTCGCTCGTTTTTCAGTTTCTTTTGTAGAATTTTGTGAAGTTATTCGTAACTATACATTTTTGTAGCGTCTAGAATGAATGCTCACCAAAGTCCTCAGACACAAGTATACATGTCTTATAGTGACATCTATAATTTCAGGCCGGCCGCGGTGGTCTAGCGGTTCTAGGCGCTCAGTCCGGAGCCGCGCGACTGCTACGGTCGCAGGTTCGAATCCTGCCTCGGGCATGGGTGTGTGTGATGTCCTTAGGTTAGTTAGCTTTAAGTAGTTCTAGGGGACTTATGACCTCAGCAGTTGAGTCCCATAGTGCTCAGAGCCATTTTTTTTATAATTTCAGAGTTTGACTGAATAAATTCAACCGCACCAATTAAACTGTTTGTATAATCTTCTCGCACGTTTTACCAGCTTTGAATTTTAAGTACAAGCCACGTGCGACAAAATCGTACTGCGAGCAAAACATGTCTGACCTCTTTCAATTTTATTACAATGTGTAGCCACTTACAAGCACCGGCGACTTTGGTTCTTTTAAATCCAAAGTGGAATGCACATTTCAATGAAGATTCCCTAACCATCCGCCGCAGTCGTAGATTAAATAACAAGTGTATCCACAAAGTTACTAGCCTAAACCTTATTGGAAGCAGCACTCCACGTAGGCACTGGCGCTCCAGTGTGCACTCAGCCTCGGACTGGACGTGATTTCACAGCTGATTTACGCAGGCATCCTCCGTCTCACAGCTGCAGTAGGAAGTGATATAATGGCAGAATATCTAAACAACGCCTACTTCGCTGTAGAGTCAGATCACTGAAAGAATTTGCATTTTAATCTGTTACATATTTCGACATGTGTCCAGTGTGATTCGAATGTTAGTTGACCAGAAATCAGTCAAATAATTCGTATTTTAATGTGTTACATACACTCCTGGAAATTGAAATAAGAACACTGTGAATTCATTGTCCCAGGAAGGGGAAACTTTATTGACACATTCCTGGGGTCAGATACATCACATGATCACACTGACAGAACCACAGGCACATAGACACAGGCAACAGAGCATGCACAATGTCGGCACTAGTACAGTGTATATCCACCTTTCGCAGCAATGCAGGCTGCTATTCTCCCATGGAGACGATCGTAGAGATGCTGGATGTAGTCCTGTGGAACGGCTTGCCATGCCATTTCCACCTGGCGCCTCAGTTGGACCAGCGTTCGTGCTGGACGTGCAGACCGCGTGAGACGACGCTTCATCCAGTCCCAAACATGCTCAATGGGGGACAGATCCGGAGATCTTGCTGGCCAGGGTAGTTGACTTACACCTTCTAGAGCACGTTGGGTGCCACGGGATACATGCAGACGTGCATTGTCCTGTTGGAACAGCAAGTTCCCTTGCCGGTCTAGGAATGGTAGAACGATGGGTTCGATGACGGTTTGGATGTACCGTGCACTATTCACTGTCCCCTCGACGATCACCAGTGGTGTACGGCCAGTGTAGGAGATCGCTCCCCACACCATGATGCCGGGTGTTGGCCCTGTGTGCCTCGGTCGTATGCAGTCCTGATTGTGGCGCTCACCTGCACGGCACCAAACACGCATACGACCATCATTGGCACCAAGGCAGAAGCGACTCTCATCGCTGAAGACGACACGTCTCCATTCGTCCCTCCATTCACGCCTGTCGCGACACCACTGGAGGCGGACTGCACGATGTTGGGGCGTGAGCGGAAGACGGCCTAACGGTGTGCGGGACCGTAGCCCAGCTTCATGGAGACGGTTGCGAATGGTCCTCACCGATACCCCAGGAGCAACAGTGTCCCTAATTTGCTGGGAAGTGGCGGTGCGGTCCCCTACGGCACTGCGTAGGATCCTACGGTCTTGGCGTGCATCCGTGCGTCGCTGCGGTCCGGTCCCAGGTCGAAGGGCACGTGCACCTTCCGCCGACCACTGGCGACAACATCGATGTACTGTGGAGACCTCACGCCCCACGTGTTGAGCAATTCGGCGGTACGTCCACCCGGCCTCCCGCATGCCCACTATACGCCCTCGCTCAAAGTCCGTCAACTGCACATACGGTTCACGTCCACGCTGTCGCGGCATGCTACCAGTGTTAAAGACTGCGATGGAGCTCCGTATGCCACGGCAAACTGGCTGACACTGACGGCGGCGGTGCACAAATGCTGCGCAGCTAGCGCCATTCGACGGCCAACACCGCTGGTCCTGGTGTGTCCGCTGTGCCGTGCGTGTGATCATTGCTTGTACAGCCCTCTCGCAGTGTCCGGAGCAAGTATGGTGGGTCTGACACACCGGTGTCAATGTGTTCTTTTTTCCATTTCCAGGAGTGTATTTCGGCACGTGTTACGTGTAACTGGGTTCTGACGTTGCCAAAAAAACTCCTCTCCCTAGACACTAAAATGTAAGTACCATTTATAAGACCTCTTCATATGTTTGACTGCAAATGCGTCAATGTGTAAAATATTGCTATCATGTCCATTGTAATATTAACTGACGACGTCGTTGAGTCAACATGGAAACACGAATGACGTCGTCTGCGGTGGAACCTCAAAGTCGGCGGTGTGCCCTGAACCGTGTACTCCAAATACCTTGTTGCTGTACCTGCTTTACACTCCGCCGTCTGATCTGCCATAGATCGTCGCGTATCCACTATTACAAAGCGGGCAAAGCTTTGACCTTCAGTATCAGTGATAAGGCTTGGCTATTGGCCTGCTCGTGGTTTCTCAGACCATCAACGTATTTCCATAGATGTTCATAACAGTAGAACGTAAACAGGCGACAAGATCTGCTGTTTTCGACATGTTCCTTCTCAAGCACCAACCCAAAACAAACTCTCCTTGTTTGAAGTCACTTATGTCAGTGGATATCTTCATATGCTGTCCACACTGTACGATGTCGCCATGCGTCTCCGCTTCATATACATATATTCGTTACTGCGTCATATGCCCAAATCGTTATCAGATGTCAGTGGTCAGTGGACACGATGTTTTGGATCATCAGTGTCGATAGGCACCGAGCTAACAAAGCTCAGTGCTGCTTAACATTAAATGTTTATCACGTTCACACCTACATGCTGTAGCGGTTGCATCTTCAGATGGTGTGCGGCGATGTGATTAACCAAAAGCATGATAGTAGTGATTAAATTTCTTGTCATTTTACATTGTTTCCCTAATGAGCTGGCGATATTAAACCCCAGCATCAAGTTTTGTCACGTCTATCTGGGATTTCAGTATACAACTGATAATAAAAGAGACGACGGGTGGAAACCACAGACAAAGAAAAAACAGACAGGTGTGTTACAATTTTGCAAATATAGTCTCATAAGAACACATTAAATGAAAAGTAGCCTGTTACAAGTGAATAGCGATTACTACACACAAATTAAACTAATAAACTGGAAAGACCTAGTCCTGCTGCAGGTCAAAAGACAATAACAGGAAACAAATTATGGACAGTGTGATAAAGCGTCTAGCCTCCATGTTAAGAGAGATTGCGCCGAGAGATATGTGAAATACTAATAGTCATGAGACGTGAGGAGACTGATAAGGACGATTTAGATTGCTATCGCCGAAACGTGTTAACAATCGTCATACTTACTGTTCGGTGCTCACGCTATTGCATCAGTTCGGAATTTAGCACATAGTAACTGATTATTGAGCATACTGCACCAAATTCCAAGATCAATGGCCGCTATAGATGTAACAAGCATTCACACCCATCCATGATGGCGGAAACTCAGTCGCTGACGATAGTCAAGAAACTGCTCCGACTCGAAACTGACTGCAACTCGCGTGTCGATGGGGTCTCTCTTCACTTTTGTGTACGGATCCCATAAACAACTTAACAGGTGCAATTCTTCCGAATTTGTTCCGGCCCATTAAAGCAATGCCTGTGACCCACAGGTTTGAGACCTGGAATAGCGCATCTTCTACGAAAACGTCAAGCAAGAGTGTGTCCCTCTGTTGTGATGGAGGACTGAAATATAAACGAACAGCTGCCTTGGTCTTCCGGGTAAACGCGAATTGTACAAATTCTATGTTAATTAAACCAGAGGTCAGAAAATCATGATCTCTTCATGAGCCAGGAGTTCTGTGGTTAGGTAAGCCTACAGAGGACCCTAAAATTTCATTTGATATGATTTAATCCGCATTTAATTAAATCAATATTCGAATTCCTATACAGATTAGCCAGTGCCTGTATCGATCAACTCATAATTTGATGACAAAGCTGACTCTGTAACTAAAAGTATTACTTATCTGGACACCAGTGGCGGCTGTCGCGTAAGAGCACCAAGTGAACGTGAACTCCCTAACTTTTGACACGTTTGAGAGTTATTGGCCATTTCACTTTGAGTGCTGTTAAACGTAATGTAGATCTGGTAATCTGAAATACACGATGCTAGTTCTGCCGTGTTATGCTACACTACTGGCCATTAGAATTGCTACACCAAGAAGGAACACATATGATAAACGGGTATTCATTGGACAAATATATTATACTAGAACTGACATGTGATTCCATTTTGACGCAATTTGGGTGCATAGATCCTGAGAAATGAGTACCCAGGACAACCACCTCTGGCCGTAATAACAGCCTTGATACGCCTGGGCATTGAGTCAAACAGAGCTTGGATGGCGTGAACAGGTACAGCTGCCCAAGCAGCTTCAACACAATACCACAGTTCATCAAGAGAAGTGACTGGCGTATTGTGACGAGCCAGTTGCTCGGCCACCATTGACCAGACGTTTTCAGTTGGTGAGAGATCTGGAGAATGTGTTGGCCAGGGCAGCAGTCGAACATTTACTGTACTCAGAAAGGCCCGTACATTACCCTGCTGAAATGTAGGGTTTCGCAGGGATCGAATGAACGGTAGAGACACGGGTCGTTACACATCTGAAATGTAACGTCCACTGTTCAAAGTACCGTCAATTTGAATAAGAGGTTACCGAGTCGTGTAACCAATGGCACCCCTTACCATCACGCCGGGTGATACGCCAGTATGGCGATGACGAATACACGATTCCAATGTGCGTTCATCACGATGTCGCCAAACACGGATGCGACCATCATGATGCTGTAAACAGAACCTGGATTCATCCGAAAAAATGACGTTTTGCCATTGTGCAGCCAGGTTTGTCGTTGAGTACACCGTCGCAGGCGCTCCTGTTTGTGACGCAGCGTCAAGGGTAACCGCAGCCATGGTCTCCGAGCTGATAATCCATGCCCTGCAAACGTCGCCGAACTGTTCGTGCAGATGGTTGTTGTCTTGCAAACGACCCCATCTGTTGACTCAGGGATCGATACGTGGCTGCACGATCCGTTTTAGCCATGCGGGTAACATGCCTGTCATCTCGACTGCTAGTGATACGATGCCGTAGGGATCCGGCATGGCGTTCCTTATTACCCTCGTGAACCCACCGATTCCATATTCTGCTAACAGTCATTGGATCTCGACCAACGCGGGCAGCAATCGCGATAGGCTACAATCCGACCTTTATCAAAGTCGGAAACGTGATGGTACGCATTTTTCCTCCTTACACGAGGCATCACAACAACGTTTCTCCAGGCAACGCCGGTCAACTGCTGTTTGTGTATGAGAAACCGGTTGGAAACTTTCCTCATGTCAGCACGTTGTAGGTGGCATCACCGGCGCCAACCCTGTGTCAATGCTCTGAAAAGCTAATAATTTGCATATCACAGCATCTTCTTGCAGTCGGTTAAATTTTGCGTTTGTAGCACATCTTCTTAGTGTAGCAATTTTAATGGCCAGTAGTGTACACTGCAACTCTCCGAGACTCTGACAAATTTGACCATCAGGGTTGCGAGCACATTTTCTGTTGTGGACGTTTCAAGGAGCATTTTCGCATGCGCAACTGGAGTGACGTAATTTCCTTATGGGCCGAATACGTACGGATTTGATGAACAACGTGCATGGTCCACGGTGTGCACAGCTAGCCCTTACCACTCAGCTACAATTTTGAGTATTCAATGAATTGTGGATGAAGCCTGACCAACAAGAATTACATGCATTGATCAGAAATGTTAGTACGTTGAGAATGGATAGTTTCTAGCTGAAATCTAGATCTACCAATAAATTTCAAAAGGACGACTAATAGCTGAAATCTATTAACTACAAGTCAAAATAAGAGTCGCCGCGTGCAACACCCTTCGGAATGGAAGGTAAGCTGATACAATAATCCATTTGAGGCGCTGAAAACCATGAACTACATCATCATCGGTTTTGAGACTATAGCATTTATTCGTGCTCCTGATATCTGTTGAACGGACTCTGGGTCAGGTTTATCTGTGCTGTAGGCCTTCATTGTATACACAAACATTCACAAAAAAACTATCTCAAAGGTTTCTTTGAAACTCAGTTAAATGTGGATCGACGACGGGGTGCTTTGGGCCCTTATGGTTCTCAGCGTCTAATCCCTATTCTAGCCCAATGATCATGTTGGTAGACAGTACAGCATGAGTTTAATCATTTCCACAAACGGCAGTTTGTGTCTGGAGTTACTTGTTTACTGTGCTGGAATCTGCTTTCACGTGTTGTGTGAACATGAACTCTGTTGGATCTGTTTCAAGTGCGAACAGAAAAGATAATTACCAGGAAAAGTTTGCTGCGAAGGAATTAGGGTCTCCCTGACCAGATCCATTGACTCAGAAAGTGACGAAAAGGAACAAACAGTATCTGATTTTCAGCCCGCATGTTAAATTTTTGGCTAATACATGTGTTAGGGATCTTGTACATTTGTACAGAAAAAATAAAAAAGCCTCAAAACTCCCACTTACAAAACAGAGAATAATGAAAGCTTACATATTAATTCGTTCTTGCCCCAAACTGTATTTAATTATGTAAAAGAAGAAAAAATTACTGAGAGTAATTGCTACTTTTTCCAGAAAAGTTATGTATAATATCACTATTACTATTATTACTATTACTATTATTATTATTGGCAGTGGAACCTCATAAATATGTTGGTAAGTATAGCTATTATAGAGGAGATGCTATTAGTTTGGTACTCTAAAACCCATCTGAATTTAAAAATTTGTGAACACCCAGAAAGTATGCTCATTACCCGCCACTGTCGGGCAACTTAGTTTGTCAGAGAGATGGACCAGCTGCTATCGTGCATCAACATGTTTTCTGGCTAGGTAGCGCAACATTATCAGTGCTACGACACACTCCCAAAGGGTACTAAGTAGTAGATAAGGGTCAATAATGACTTCTTACCTATCAAGTAATAAGAGAAAAATAGCAGCTGAAATGAGAATCATTATCATATTAAAACTAATTCCTGACCATGAAAACGTTAGTGTGAAGAAAGAAAAAAAGCAACAAAAATGGCCCGACTGCGAGTAAGACCGGGCGCATTTACGATTCCTTACAAATTTAATTATGTACCTGTACAGTTCATCCATATTGGTAACAGAGAACCTTAAAGATTTTTACATGTTATCGATATTAGTACTGGCAAGCTCGTATCAAAATCGCTACACTAGTTCCTCAGACAACCCAGACTTTCAAAGAGAAGCTAGCGAGGAAATCCAGTTTCTGTATGCAGAGAGAGAATAAAACATTTTTATTTGCGAACTAAAACATTGGTACAACTGACATTTTATCTTTGCATCGGTGATGTTCGTCTGTTACGCTTTTCACGCATGAAGCAAAAGGTATTTTTACCTGATGTAATCACAGTTAAGCAAGTTTCAGATCTTTTACTTTCCTTCTGCTGTGAAACCTTACTTCTTAGCGTATTTTATGATTCTATGTCCACGGGAAGTATCATATAGGTTTTCATAAGTGCGTTTGCGATTATCAAAGTATGAGACATAAATGACTGAATATTTTGTTTGCACTGACTCGCAAGCATAAACATTTTACGCCGCCAAGGGACTATAGGTTTTAGTATGTGGCATAAATCTGATAGCAGTAGCAGGTTCCTTTATCCATGTCTGACAGATGTTTTGTTCATGACAAAGGGAAGGCAGTGTACCCATGTACTGGCTGCAAAGCTTAGTATCGCCTCAAAAAGAGCACAGTGGTATGTTTTTGTTGTTTTTAGTGAGACTGTTTTATTCTGTATTAATTCGTGCCCGTTTGTGTAAATTTTTTTTTCAGCTACAATATTTATATGCTCGGTAAAGTAATATGGTTCATCAAAACGTATTCCCCTCATCCCACGGTATCGTGTAACTGTTTTCCGTTTGATGTTGTGTCCACAAGTTTAATGGAATGGTCTCTCTGCAGATAACCTCTCTTCATAATGTATGTGGTTTTGTTTTCTGCTGTTGTGATACTGTTGACAATGTACCACTGGCCCTTTGTTCTATGTATTATATTATATATGTTGAGATTGCGACAAGTAAATCATCAGTGTACACTACTGCACCGTCAGAGGTATTGTTGGCATCCATTACCTCTATGAGTCGCTCAGTGCTGATTTCCCAGAAGATGGGGCCACATATTGCTCCCTGTGTGCATCCCCTGCATATCCTTTTCGTCACTTTATGACTGCCCATTCGCCACTCTACAATTCTGTCCTTACAGTAGCAACTGAAGATGTCTAACTCTCGCAAGCATCAAAGACCACCATAGATTATCGAAGGCGCCTGCGATGTCAATCATTATTGTGACTGTATGTTTACAAATAGTTTCTCATATAATTTTATAGCTTGATTTATTGCATAATCGATCGATTTTGTTTCTGGAAACCATATTGATGCTGACACATGCCTCTGACTATTCGATGGGTTTGAAGTCAAATATATACTTGCTTCCCTTGCGTTTTGGGCATGGACCTTGCCGTTGGTGGGGACGCTTGCGTGCCTCAGCGATACAGATAGACGTACCGTAGGTACAACTACAACGGAGGGGTATCTGTTGAGAGGCCAGACAAACGTGTGGTTCCTGAAGAGGGGCAGCAGCCTTTTCAGTAGTTGCAAGGGCAACAGTCTGGATGATTGACTGATCTGGCATTGTAACAATAACCAAAACGGTCTTGCTGTGCTGGTACTGCGAACGGCTGAAAGCAAGGGGAAACTACGGCCGTAATTTTTCCCGAGCAAATGCAGCTTTACTGTATGATTAAATGATGATGGCGTCCTCTTGGGTAAAATATTCCGGAGGTAAAATAGTCCCCCATTCGGATCTCCGGGCGGGGACTACTCAAGAGGATGTCGTTATCAGGAGAAAGAAAACTGGCGTTCTACGGATCGGAGCGTGGAATGTCAGGTCCCTTAATCGGGCAGGTAGGTTAGAAAATTTGAAAAGGGAAATGGATAGGTTAAAGTTAGATATAGTGGGAATTAGTGAAGTTCGGTGGCAGGAGGAACAATTCTGGTCAGGTGACTACAGGGTTATAAACACAAAGTCAAATAGGGGTAATGCAGGAGTAGGTTTAATAATGAATAGGAAAATAGGAAGGCGGGTAAGCTACTAAAAACAGCTTAGTGAACGCATTATTGTGGCCAAGATAGATACGAAGCCCACACCTACTACAGTAGTGCAAGTTTATATGCCAACTAGCTCTGCAGATGACGAAGAAATTGAAGAAATGTATGATGAAATAAAAGAAATTATTCAGATAGTGAAGGGAGACGAAAATTTAATAGTCATGGGTGACTTGAATTCGATTGTAGGAAAAGGGAGAGAAGGAAACGTAGTAGGTGAATATGGATTGGGGCTAAGAAATGAAAGAGGAAGCCACCTAGTAGAATTTTGCACAGAGCACAACTTATTCATAGCTAACACTTGGTTTAAGAATCATGATAGAAGGTTGTATACATGGAAGAACCCTGGAGAAACTAAAAGGTATCAGATAGATTATATAATGGTAAGACAGAGATTTAGGAACCAGGTTTTAAATTGTAAGACATTTCCAGGGGCAGATGTGAACTCTGACCCCAATCAATTTGTTATGACCTGTAGATTAAAACTGAAGAAACTGAAAAAGGTGGGAACTTAAGGAGATGGGACCTGGATAAACTGAAAGAACCAGAGGTTGTACAGAGTTTCAGGGAGAGCATAAGGGAACAATTGACAGGAATGGGGGAAAGAAATACAGTAGAAGAAGAATGGGTAGCTTTGAGGGATGAAGTAGTGAAGGCAGCAGAGGATCAAGTAGGTAAAAAGACGAGGGCTAGTAGAAATCCTTGGGTAACAGAAGAAATATTGAATTTAATTGATGAAAGGAGAAAATATAAAAATGCAGTAAATGAAGCAGGCAAAAAGGAATACAAACGTCTCAAAAATGAGATCGACAGGAAGTGCAAAATGGCTAAGCAGGGATGGCTAGAGGACAAATGTAAGGATGTAGAGGCTTATCTCACTAGGGGTAAGATAGATACTGCCTATAGGAAAATTAAAGAGACCTTTGGAGATAAGACAACCACTTGTATGAACATCAAGAGCTCAGATGGAAACCCAGTTCTAAGCAAGGAGGGGAAAGCAGAAAGGTGGAAGGAGTATACAGAGGGTCTATACAAGGGCGATGTACTTGAGGACAATATTATGGAAATGGAAGAGGATGTAGATGAAGATGAAACGGGAGATACGATACTGCGTGAAGAGTTTGACAGAGCACTGAAAGACCTGAGTCGAAACAAGGCCCCCGGAGTAGACAACATTCCATTGGAACTACTGACGGCCTTGAGAGAGCCAGTCCTGACAAAACTCTACCATCTGGTGAGCAAGATGTATGAAACAGGCGAAATACCCTCAGACTTCAAGAAGAATATAATAATTCCAATCCCAAAGCAAGCAGGTGTTGACAGATGTGAGAATTACCGAACAATCAGTTTAATAAGCCACAGCTGCAAAATACTAACACGAATTCTTTACAGACGAATGGAAAAACTAGTAGAAGCCGACCTCGGGGAAGATCAGTTTGGATTCCGTAGAAATACTGGAACACGTGAGGCAATACTGACCTTACGACTTATCTTAGAAGAAAGATTAAGGAAAGGCAAACCTACGTTTCTAGCATTTGTAGATTTAGAGAAAGCTTTGACAATGTTGACTGGAATACTCTCTTTCAAATTCTAAAGGTGGCTGGGGTAAAATACAGGGAGCGAAAGGCTATTTACAATTTGTACAGAAACCAGTTGGCAATTATAAGAGTCGAGGGACATGAAAGGGAAGCAGTGATTGGGAAGGGAGTAAGGGTTGTAGCCTCTCCCCGATGTTATTCAATCTGTATATTGAGCAAGCAGTAAAGGAAACAAAAGAAAAATTCGGAATAGGTATTAAAATCCATGGAGAAGAAATAAAAACCTTGAGGTTCGCCGATGACATTGTAATTCTGTCAGAGACAGCAAAGGACTTGGAAGAGCAGTTGAACGGAATGGATGGTGTCTTGAAGGGAGGATATAAGATGAACATCAACAAAAGCAAAACGAGGATAATGGAATGTAGTCGAATTAAGTCGGGTGGTGTTGAGGGTATTAGATTAGGAAATGAGACACTTAAAGTAGTAAAGGAGTTTTGCTATTTGCGGAGCAAAATAACTGATGATGGTAGAAGTAGAGAGGATATAAAATGTAGACTGGCAATGGCAAGGAAAGCGTTTCTGAAGAAGAGAAATTTGTTAACATCGAATATAGATTTAAGTGTCAGGAAGTCATTTCTGAAAGTATTTGTATGGAGTGTAGCCATGTATGGAAGTGAAACATGGACGGTAAATAGTTTGGACAAGAAGAGAATAGAAGCTTTCGAAATGTGGTGCTACAGAAGAATGCTGAAGATTAGATGGGTATATCACATAACTAATGAGGAGGTACTGAATAGGATTGGGGAGAAGAGGAGTTTGTGGCACAATTTGACCAGAAGAAGGGATCGGTTGGTAGGACATGTTCTGAGGCATCAAGGGATCACCAATTTAGTATTGGAGGGCAGCGTGGAGGGTAAAAATCGTAGGGGGATACCAAGAGATGAATACACTAAGCAGATTCAGAAGGATGTGGGTTGCAGTAGGTACTGGGAGATGAAGAAGCTTGCACAGGATAGAGTAGCATGGAGAGCTGCATCAAACCAGTCTTAGGACTGAAGACCACAACAACAACAACAACATGACTGCCCATTCGCCACTCTACAATTCTGTCCTTACAGTAGCAACTGAAGATGTCTAACTCTCGCAAGCATCAAAGGCCACCATAGATTATCGAAGGCGCCTGCGATGTCAATCATTATTGTGACTGCATGTTTACAAATGGTTTCTCATAATTTTAGTGGCTTGATTTATTGCATAATCGATCGATTTTGTTTCTGGAAATCATATTGATGCTCACACATGCCTCTGACTATTCGATGGGTTTGAAGTCAAATATATACTTGCTTCCCTTGCGTGTTGGGCAGAGTGTTGATCAGGCAAATTGGCCTATAGGAGTTTGGGTCTGCTGGGTCTTTAACAACGAATATTTTTATGATGGTCATATTCGCAGTTTTCCAAACTGTGGGTAGCCTTCCTAATCTTAAGCCATCATTGCTAAGTTCTGTGATGTATGGGACAATCAATCAGTGGGGCAATCTGTTTTAATACCACTCCTGTATGACATCTGGTCCAAATGCATTTTTGTTTTTTTAAATCTGCTGTAGTTACAGCAATGTCTACCTGTGGGAAGCGGCAGGTAACAGATTCAGTAATACAGAGTTCCTCAAGGTGGTCTCTGAGTGTTGTGTGTTGTCGGGTATCTATACCACTGACATCACCTGGGAGGAGTTTGTTCTACAGGTACTGAGCTGTCAGTCTGCAGTTGTTGGTCATCAGTCCATCTTTCTGTCTTAAGGTTCCTAGCACTAATCAGGTTTTGATTTTTTCTGTTAATGTTTTCTATGGTCCCGCTCCCCCCTCCCCAGATCTTTACTTTTGTCTGGGTTGCAATGTAGTGTTTCCAGTGCTGTTTTCTCGTCATGCTCAGTGAAGTCTTCTGGACAATAGTCTCACTAACAAGAGCGTCGGCTAGCCTACAATGATGCTTACATCGCACGCCATAAGTGTCGGTCAGAGAAATGGCTATCGACACTGTCACTTGTTACTTTCGCAGCCCGTTGTGCCCTAACGGTTGTAGGCACTTCAGTCTGGAACCACGCAACCGCTCCGGTCGCAGGTTCGAATCGTGCCTCGGGCATGGATGTGTGTGATGTCCTTAGGTTAGTTAGGTTTAAGTAGTTCTAAGTTCTAGGGGACTGATGACCTCAGATGTTAAGTCCCATAGTGCTCAGAGCCATTTGAACTTGTTACTTTCCTCTATATAAAAATGACAGAAGACAAACTGTTAGAACTATTTTAAGTTAAAGATACTACCAGGGGCAGCTACTGATCTATACAAGTTGTCTCCATGCAGACATTAGTGCTGGAACTGGCAAGTGTAAAGGGAATTTTTGGTGCAGGCCAAGAGAAAAATACAGAGCCATTGCTGTATGCTATACCGTACATGTAATTGATTGAATAACCTCAGAAGATCCATAAGGCTTTCTCTAGTCTCGAGCGAGATCGCAACGCCAAAAGTCTGTATTTAGACATAGGAACACTTGCGGATGATCGATGACTGGGTCAGTGACTAGCAGTTGGTAGTGAACATTGATAAAAGTAACTCTGTGCGTAAGTGGGTGCGTAAGCTGGTGTAAAGTAAATGGTAAAAGTGAAACTCAACTCCATCCGAAATTGCCTCAGAAGGCTCAAGGATACCGACTGACCACCGTCACATCCTCAGCTAGAGCCGTCACTGGATGCGAATTGAGAGGGGCATGTGGTCAGCTCACCACTCTCCCGGCAATTGTCTGCTGCCGTGACCAGAGCCACTACCCCTCAGTCAAATAATTCCTCAACTGGTCTTAAGGTTCCCAGCACTAATGAGGTTTTGATATTTTCTGTTAGTGTTTTCTATGGTTCCCCCAGATCTTAACATTTGTTTGGGTTGCAATGTAGTGTTTCGAGTGCTGTTTTCTCGTCATGAGTGCACCTCACTTGCCAACAGCGCTAGGCAGACCTGGATAGTCACCCATCCCAAAGCTCGCTGTCACCGACAACTTTGGTGATCTGACAGGAACCAGCGTTGTCACTGCGGCAAGGCCGTTGGTAAATGGTAAAAACAATTACTGTAAAAAAGAAGTGCTGTTCGTCCATGAAAGTACTAGCTTAAAAAAAATACTATTTTTCGACCAATTCTTTGATAATGTTCACGAGTCTCGGACGCCCATAATGTCCAGGGGACACCATAAATCGCAGTGACTTCCGTGTATTTATAGTGAATGAATTTAATTGTCACCTCTGTTCGTCGTATTGTTTATTTCTTTCAGTTTCCTTCTGCACTATACTGCAGCAGTTCTCCCTATATGTGGTCCAAATTTTATCTAGTTATTTCACTTGCTAGTGACACATCAGGCAAAAGGAATTTTGGTCCTTAAGCTTGCCACACCAGCATATGCAAAGAGTAACAGGTATAAGTGCATATATTTCTATTCAAAATGGTTCAAATGGCTCTGAGCACTATGGGACTCAACATCTGACGTCATCAGTCCCCTAGAACGTAGAACTACTTAAACCTAACTAACCTAAGGACATCACACACATCCATGCCCGAGGCAGGATTCAAACCTGCGACCGGAGCAGTCGCACGATCCCAGACCCAAGCGCCTAGAACCGCTCGGCCACAACGGCCGGCTTATGTTTTTGTATGTGATACGTTAATATGTACACACGTTAATGTGTTGGTTGTTTTTTCTCTACATCTAACAGTCTTCCTTCAATCACGTTACTACTTGATATTTTCTGCACTGTCATAACTGCACCACTAAGTGGGCTACTCCTGCCAGTGTTTACTAAGCGTTACACGTCCACGTGTCCACACTTCAACAATTGACCTGCTGCGCAGCGAAAATAAGAAACTATGCCTTGCTATTGTACATATGTACTTTGATGTACTAACGAACCTACATCATACGACTTATTATAGCTACAATTATTAATCTGCTAATGACGTAAATACTAATGTAATATTGTTCATTACACCATACTCTGTCACGAGTAGCAATATATGCGTTTGTACATATACATTCAGTAGACACAGCGTGGTCAGAAACAGGCTAGAATGCTTCCAAGTGTGTTACAGAGTAGACTGTCCTGACAAGGGAACCTCCCCATCGCACCCCCCTCAGATTTAGTTATAAGTTGGCACAGTGGATAGGCCTTGGAAAACTGAACACAGATCAATCGAGAAAACAGGAAGAAGTTGTATGGAACTATGAAAAATAAGCAAAATACACAAACTGAGTAGTCCATGCACAAGATAGGCAACATCAAGGATACTCTGACCTCGTGAGCGCCGTGGTCCCGTGGTTAGCGTGAACAGCTGCGGAACGAGAGGTCCTTGATTCAAGTCTCCCCTCGAGCGAAAATTTTTTCTATATTTTCGCAAACTTATGATCTGTCCATTCGTTCATTGACGTATCTGTTCACTGAAATAAGTTTAGTGTCTGTTTTGCGACCGCACCGCAAAACCGTGCGATTAGTAGACGAAAGGACGTGTCCCTCCAATGGGAACCGAAAACATTTGATCGCAAGGTCATAGGTCAACCGATTTCTCCACAGGAAAACACGTCTGATATATTCTATACGACACTGGTGACGGCATGTGCGTCACATGACAGGAATATGTTGTCGACCCACCTAACTTGTACACTTGGCGAATGGGTAAAAAGATTCTTCTAAGTTGCCCGATTTAGGTTTTCTTGTGGATATAATAAGCACTCCCAAAAAGTGATGAAAACATAAGAGTTTGTCACATAAACTGCAACAAATGAATCTAACAGTTTCACAGTCGCACATTTTTCCCTGTGCTCTGTCAAAACATATGTTTTTAACGTTTTCAAATTTTTCCGTGTGTAGACCGTCAAATCCTGCATATGTCCTATCAAATCTGAACATGTCCTGGAATTTTGGAGAACGAAGTTGATTATGTGCGAGTGCCTGAACTTTGATAATTGTCTGAAAATAAAAAAATTTAACTTTCCGCTCGAAGGAAGACTTGAACCAACGACCTCTCGTTTCGCAACTACTCCCGCTAACCACGGGACCACGGCGCTCCTGAGTTCGGTCACTCCTTGATGTTGCCTATCTTGCGCATGGATTACTCAGTTTGTATATTTTGCTTATTTTTTCATAGTTCCACACAACTTCTTCCTGTTTTCTCGATTGATCTGTGTTCAGTTTTTCAAGGCCTATCCACTGTGGCAACTTATAACTAAATCTGACGGGGGTGCGATGGGGAGGTTCCCTTGTGAGAAATAATTGTTAAGAAAAAAATCGAAACGTTGCCCAGCTTCGGAGCTAATTAGGGCTGGTGCTAGCCAAACAGACCGGCGCATGAGAGAGCTCAAGCAGCCCATCAAATACAGTGTCGCCAAATATGTCCTTCGTTTGGTTTCCTAAAACCGAACAAGCCAGCAGTGCAAAAATTGAACATGGGTGGCAATAAGTATCGAACCCTAGCGAAAACTGAACTCTGTGCGTATCATCTACATTGTGAAAACAACTGACGCTAATTGTGTGTGGCGGGACGCTTGAATTTGCACTATCAATGGCTTATGTAACTTGGAAACTGAGAAGCATATCTAATTTCTACTTAAAAATTATTTCTCAGCATAACCTACCCTTCAGAACGCTTACAAGCTTTTCACATTTTTTCTGACCACCCTGTATATACAGACAACTTTTCATTGTCTTCCTACATACGCAAGTATGCAGTACTTATTATTATGTTGGACAAATTATGTAGGCCACATCTAAAACGAGGAATATATGTGGAATTATTAGCTGGAATATAACAGAAATTATCGTCTCACACGATAAGTAATAGAAATATGTCCGTAGAAGTATTTAAACAAAATTATGTCGTGTAAAACACGAACATAAAATGTATGCTTGTGTCCCATGTACTGTACAGACCGAATGTAAATAAAATGGTTAATTTATTGACTAAGAGAATAATGTGCTGTCTTCTCTAATAGTAAGATGTAACAACTACTGATTTACTTGGCTAATACAAGGTAGATATCAATAGTTGTGGAGTGACTAAAGTATCAAGTCCTAACTATCGTCATTAACATGTCGAAAAAGGATGAATAGGCTCGTAAATCCGGATTCTAAAGTTCTCGGTTCAAACCACTTCAAAACGTCAGCTGCTGCTCAAATCATACTCGAGACAACATGTAATTAATCGACATTGACATCTACATGGACACTCTGCAAATGACATTTAAGTGCCTGCCAGAGGGTTCATCGAACCACCTTCACAATTCTCTATTATTCCAATCTCGTATAGCACGCGGAAAGAACGAACACCTGTATCTTTCGGCACGAGCTCTGATTTTCTTTGTTTTATCGTGGTGATCGTTTCTCCCTACGTAGGTCGGTGTCTCTTTTGGAGTTGGCGATTGGAATTTCGTGAGAAGATTCCGTCGCACGGGAAACGCCTTTCTTTTAATGATGTCCAGCCCAAATCCTGTATCATTTCAGTGACACTCTCTCCCATATATTGGGATGGTATAAAACGTGCTGCCCTTCTTTGAACTTTTTCGATGTACTCCGTCAGTTCTATCTGCTAAGGATCTCACGCCGGACAGCAGTATTCTAAGAGAGGACGTACAAGCGCAGTGTAGGCAGGTATACCAAACATACTTACATTAATTAAAGGGACCATAATCAGTGCGAAATGCGTACGTAGACACAATTACTTCAGTAGATTTAAAACTTATTCTAACAGCATTTAGAAGCAAGAGAAAATACAACGTAAAGGCAAATGTGAGCAGACAGTCTAGGTATGTCAGCAATGGAAATGCTACGCCGTTGGGTAAGTCTCAGTTGAGCATAACTACAACTATCAGCATTAATTCATACATTGAATGAACCATGTGATATTGAATGGGAAAGTGACTTTCTCACCACTTAACGCTAACATAGTTCCTTGCATCCATTGCAAGTTGGTTTCGCTTTTTCATATTTATTTCCAAGTCTTTCGTTCATCTGATTCTTGATTTTCGTAATTATAACACTTCATCTTCTCGTAATAGTAAAACAGTTTCCAACAGCATCACTTTGCTGAAAAGCAAGAGATACAAAGGAAGAAGCAAACTGCAATTGAGGATGGACCCACAGTGGAAGAAATGAATTGCGTAATAAAATAAACCCCCAAGGATTCGTTTATTGTGCTTCGCATGTTTTCAGTCCTGTTCATCCACATCTACAAGCCATAGACGAAATTGAATTTTAAATAAAAACATGAGATAGTAAGTTATGTAACGTCGTTTCGGAAAGACTGTGGGTAAGTGAATTGCGATTGTAGGTTAGATTTATTTATGAGGAAAGTGTAGTCAGTTAAAGGGTCGGAGGTGAAAATTACTGTGGGAAATGTTGTGTAATGTAGCAAGGCGTTTTGTTGTTTACTCATAGCCCAAATTCGACAACTACGGTGTTAATTCTCCTCTTTCTCCCCTTTGTTTACTGTTTCCTGACCTTCATTAGCATTATAAACCGAGATAAAGTTAAGATTTATTTATTACCGTCATGTGTGATTGTTTTGTTTGGACGCTAAACACCCATAGATAAGTAAATATCAGTAAAAGGTAACCTGAAAGTTGTTCTTTTTCAATAAAAATATTTTACTGTTGTGTATAAGAAGTATAGGAATTTTTCTCTCACTTTTTTCTTAGTTGTATAGTAATTAGGAGAATCCATGACGAAAATTTTTTGTAATTTCGCACAAAAAATCTGGTTGTATGGAACGTTCCTTGTGCCAAAAATCGCAAATTCTGATTTTGTGATGCGTTACATTTCGCAGGTTTACGGTGTTGTGTAGAGAGAAAGTTTCCTATTGTGTGGTGCAGAATTCCAATTACAAAATTTGGACTGCAGCAAATCTCTTCACGTAAAGTGGAAGTGAATCTTGCGTTATGCGCGGTTCGTGCTTTAATTACCGCTTCGAGCTTTAATATTAAATTCTTGCATTGTGGCAAGAGGAATTCAGGCGGCGTAACCCACATTAAATGTCTGTGAAACCGTATTCTCCTCCCTCTTATGGTTGGGAGTGAAATTAAACGTGGGGAACTTGGTAGTCCCTCGTGGCCCTGAAAATACCATTCCCTAGCAGCATGGCTGGAATTGTAACACATCTTAATTTCTTCTAGGGCAAAGCCCCAATTCATACCTGGCAGAGCCAAAATATTGCTATCTCATTATGACTCAGAATAAATTAATGAAATGAAATGAAATGTCGTGTGACGAGGGCCTCCCGTCGGGTAGACCGTTCGCCTGGTGCAAGTCTTTTGATTTGACGCCACTTCGGCGACTTGCGAATCGATGGGGATGAAATGATGATGATTAGGACAACACAACACCCAGTCCCTGAGCGGAGAAAATCTCCGACTCATCCGGGAATCGAACCCGGGCCCGTTGGATTGACAGTCTGTCGTGCTGACCACTCAGCTACCGTGGGCGGACTAGAATAAATTAATGAGAATGTAGAGTTGATAGTAAGTGGTTGTTGGTTCCATACTTTTTTTTCTTTTTTCGGAGGATATTCTTGTACGAGGAGAGTATGCAATTTGTCGCCCTTATGGAGAGGTGGCGTGGTTTTGAAGGAAGTATTTATTGTTGTTAGGTTTGCATATGTTGTACAGTGACAGTACACAAGTGGCAACTGGTTCTTTTGAATGGTATTATACTTGAATGAGATTTTCACTCCGCTGCGGAATGTGCGCTGATATGAAACTTCCTGGCAGATTAAAACTGTGTGCCGGACCACGACTCGAACTCAGGATCTTTGCCTTTCGCGGGCAAGTGCTCTACCATCTGAGCTACCCAAGGATGACTCACGCCCCATATTCACAGCTTTACTTCCGCCAGTACCTCGTCTCCTACCTACCAAACTTCACAGAAGCTCTCCTGCGAACCTTGCAGAACTAGCATTCCTGGAAGAAAGGATTTGCTGAAACATAGCTTAGCCACAGCCTGGGTGATGTTTTCAGAGGTACTGGGAGTCGTAAGGCTGTGAGGACGGGGTGTGAGTCGTGCTTGGGTATATCAGCTGGTAGAGCACTTGCCCGCGAAAGGCATAGATCCCGAGTTCGAGTCTCGGTCCGGCACACAGTTTTAATCTGCCAGAAGGTTTCACTTATATGTTGTTCGAACCTACCAGTAATAAGTCTAGCAACCGGTCTCTGAACTGCTTCGATTTTTTCTTTCAATCCGACCTCGTATGGATCCCAAACACTAGAGCAGTACTCCGGAATAGGTCGCAACAGCGTCCTACATGCGGTCTCCTTTACTTCACCTGCTCTTTCCACCTCTTATCGCTTTGCAACGTTACGCCCAGATATTTAAACGACTAGACTATGTCAAGAAGGATAACAGTAATACTGTATCCGAAAACTACAGGTTTGATCTTCCTACTCATCCGCATTAACTTACATTTTTCCTCATTTAGGGCTAGCAGCCATTCATCTCACCAACCGTAAATTTTATCCAAGTCGTCTTATATATTCCTTCAGTCACTCAACTTCGACACCTTACCGTGCACCACGGCATCATCAGAAAACAACCGCCGATTGCTGCCCACCCTGTCAGCCAAATTATTTGTGTATATATAGAGAACATCAGCGGTCCTATCACACTTCGATCGCCATCATGGACATTCTGCTGTTTAAGAAGTATTAGAGCCACTCACATATCTGTGAACTTTTTCCATATGCTGGTACCATCGTTACAGCCTGCCTTGGGGCACCGTGTGAAATGCTATCTGAAAATCAATAAATATGCAATCTGCCTGTTGCACTTCATCCATAATTCTCAGTATGTCATTTGCAAGAGCATAAGAGCACGTGAACATCCTAACTTTTGACATCTTGCGGATTTATTAGTTATTTTTTAATGTCATTAAACGTAATGTAATTGAGGTAACCTGAAACAAACAGCACTAAATCTACAGCACTGTGCTACATTCGTCCTCTAGAAGTTGTGAAACTTGCCATCAGGGTCCCGACCACACTCTCACTTGCGCACGTTTTAAGGAGCTTCTGCGCTTGCTTAACTAGCGTGACGTAATCGGCTCGTGGGCAAATACATATTGACTTGATAAACAATGTGCACGGTTCCGGCATGCACTGCTAGCCCCTCAGCTACAAATTTCAAATTTACGCCATTGCCACCAGATGGCAGCGCACCGAAGCATTCTTTTATCCACATCCGTTTGGGATAGATCCCTCAAGGCGGTAGCACACTCCACAGATATGCCAATTCTCTCACTATGTAGTAACATTACATCGATCATCAGTATATGGTATAGTTATACTGATAGAAAAAACTATTATGTGGGATTCTGAATGAGGTATAAGACATTAAATTTTGGATTTTGTCTTACAGTATTCTATTTCAGGCGCTGAGAACCATAAAGCGCATCATCGTCGATTGTGACTTTATTCACGATTCTGACTGCTGTTGACCTCAAAAATGGTTCAAATGGCTCTGAGCACTATGGGATTTATCATCTGAGGTCATCAGCAACCTAGAACTTAGAAGTACTGAAACCTACCTAACCTAAGGACATCACACACATCCAATGCCAGAGGCAGGATTCGAACTTGCGACCGTAGCGTTCACGCGGTTCCAGAATGAAGCGCCTAGAACTGCTCAGCCACACCGGCCGGCTGTCGATCTCATGGTGGGTCATGTTTATCGTACTGCTGGCCCATACTGCACGTGTATATGAACATTCACAAAAAGCTGTCTCATTGGTTTCTCTGATATTCACTTCAATGTGAGGTCGAAAACGGTGTAATTTTAGCCATTATGGCTCTCAGTGGCTGATTTGTATTTTAGGCAAGTAGTTAGTACTATTTGAAATGGCAATTCGTGTTTCGAATTTGTCGTCAACTGTGCTGCCCTGTACGGTGTCAACACAAACTCTGTTGAATATGCTGTAAGTGTTGACAGAAAAGAAAATTACGAGGAGAAAGTTAGCTGGAAAGGAAGTAGGGCCTCTCAGATCATATCAGTTGTGTGAGAAAGTAACTAAATCAAATACATCTACATCTACATTTATACTCCGCAAGCCAACCAACGGTGTGTGGCGGAGGGCACTTTACGTGCCACTGTCATTACCTCCCTTTCCTGTTCCAGTCCGGTATGGTTCGCTGGAAGAACGACTGCTGGAAAGCCGCCGTGCGCGCTCGAATCTCTCTAATTTTCCATTAGTGATCTCCTCGGGAAGTATAAGTAGGGGGAAGCAGTATATTCGATACCTCATCCAGAAACGCACCCGCTCGAGACCTGGACAGCAAGCTACACCGTGATGCAGAGCGCCTCTCTTGCAGAGTCTGCCACTTGAGTTTGCTAAACTTCTCCGTAACGCTATCACGGTTACCAAATAACCCTGTGACGAAACGCGCCGCTTTTCTTTGGATCTTCTCTATGTCCTCTGTCAACCCGAACTGGTACGGATCCCACACTGATGAGCAATGCTCAAGTATAGGTCCAACGAGTGTTTTGTACGCCACCTCGTTTGTTGATGGACTACATTTTCTAAGGACTCTTCCAATGAATATCAACTTGGCAGCCGCCTTACCAACAATTAATTTTATATGATCATTCCACATCAAATCGTTCCGTACGTATACTTCCAGATATTTTACAGAAGTAACTGCTGCCAGTGTTTGTCCCGCTATCATATAATCATACCGTAAAGGATCCTTCTTTCTATGTATTCGCAATACATTACATTTGTCTATGTTAAGGGTCAGTTGCCACTCCCTGCAGCAAGTGCCTATCCGCTGCAGATCTTCCTGCATTTCGCTGGCGTGACTACAAATGAAAGTTTAACAAAGAAGTGAATAAAAGCGTAAGTTGTTCTGAGGGTACAACGTAAGAATGCCTGATTTTCAGCCCAGAAGATAATTCGTTAAATAACACATAAATTAGGGAAGTTTTACATTTGTCCGAAAAAATAAAAAAAACGCACCAAAACGCCCACTTAAATAAAAATGCAAACGGAGGGTAGCGAAAGCTTAAAATTATTTCGTTCTTGCCATAAACTGTACTTAATGATGTACAAAACAACAAAAATCCACAGAAACAATTCTTCATTTCTTTCAGAAAAGTTACGGATGTTATTGTCGTTATTATTAACAGTGGCTGATGGTGTATAAATATGTTGATAATTACAGTTGTTATACGGCAGATGCTATTAATTGCGCACTCTCATATTTATCTGAACTTCGAAATTCGTGACCACCCAGGATGCACACCTCCGAGCCGCCACAGGTCACCAGAGTGGTCCGCAGCCTGAAACGCTGCACCTTCCGCTGCACAAACTCGTTAACGGCCTTCCGGACCACCGCGCGCCGCGGCCGGAGTTGGCTGCGCCCCCTGCAGCCCGAGGACGCGCCAGTTATAACCGGCAGTTTGCCGGAGGTTCGGCGGCGCTGCAGCGGTGTCCTCTCCCTGGGGGCTGTCTGCACGCCGTCTGCAGTCGCCTCTCCCCGTCCCCGGCCCACGCCGCCCCCCTACTCTTCTGGGGAGCGGCAGAGGGCGCCCCGTAACCAGGAGGCGAAGTTAGCCGCCTACCTCTGGGGACGGGGGAGAGAGCGAAGGCGCGCTACCGCTACAGCCTAACAGCTCCTGATGACAAAGCGAGGTATACGTAAATCCACCGCTAGACTACCTGCAGGAACTTGATTTCAGCACCACAAAATGTTTATCGCCATCAATGTGGGCGAGACGTTTGCTTCCATCAAACACAATTTCCTTAAAATATCCGCGTAATGCCTTCTGTCTGCACCTTTAAAGCACCATATTGCGCAGGCAGAATTAGAGAAACCTTCTCACGACGTAAACTGGAATTCTCTCTCTGAAATTCTGAAGGTAGCTGGTGCAAAATACACAAAGCGAAACGCTATTTACAGCTTGTGCACAAAACCAGATGGCAGTTAGAACAGTCGAGATACAAGAAAGGGAAGTGTGGATTGAGAAGGGTGTGAGACAGGCTTGTTGCCCTTCGTGGATGTTATTCAGTCTGTTGATGATCTTTTCTTTGTGGCGGACCACAGTCATGCAGAACTTTTTCTAAGAAAATTTCGCCATTTGACTGTTACCTGTAACTTACTTTATACATTCACGATTTCGGCCTTAAAGAACAATTAACAGTCATTGTAAAAACCATTCAAAAGCCAAGAGCAGACAAAATATTTGTTTTTTAATTCACGAAAACCAGTTTCAACAGTCTTACCTATCACCGTCAAGTCCTAAACATTTTTTTGTAGTAAAACATGCTCATTTTACGCTGAACTTCATGACCACGTAACAAGCGTCTGTGAGCTACATGTAAATCGACATGGCCTTCTGGACAAGGAGCTGTGCCTTTTGAAATTTTTTAAGTATTTTAGCGATCACAACCATTTATAATGCGCTTAGTTTTACCCATTTGACATCTTGTATATGAGGTTCAGCGTGAAATGAACATGTTTTGCTATAAAATATGTCTGCCCTGGTAGCTTAATGGCCCAGTCCGCCTTTAGCCGCGGAGCAGCGCGGACTTGTTTACGTCCCGGCTGCGAACGTTCGCGGAAGAAGCGGTGTTTACACCGTCATAACTTGCGTGTGTTACTGTTTGAATCGAAAGCAATGGCACACAATTTCCGAAAAACCACGATACAGTTCACGTTCTGTAACGAGTATGCAAGACCGAAGGCTTTCGAAATCGAACGTTTCTTGAGGGACGAAGTGCATCTTAATTACACAGAGATTATTGGAATTCATGTATCAATCGTGAGCAGCACTCTTTACGTAAAGATAATTGACGGCGCCGCATGCGATAGGATCATTGAAGCCGCCAAACGAGGATTCCAGGTCCGACACTCCGATGGTCATATTGACGAAGCTTTAGTCGCTCATTCGGGCCTGGAGGAGGAGGAGGAGGAGATTAGTGTTTAACGTCCCGTCGACAACGAGGTCATTAGAGACGGAGAGCAAGCTCCGGGGAGGGAAGGATGGGGAAGGATATCGGCCGTGCCCTTTCAAAGGAACCATCCCGGCATTTACCTGAAGCGATTTAGGGAAATCACGGAAAACCTAAATCAGGATGGCCGGAGACGGGATTGAACCGTCATCCTCCCGAATGCGAATCCATTGTGCTAACCACTGCGCCACCTCGCTCGGTCGGGCCTGGGAGTGCGTACGATTCGAGTCTTCGAGCTGCCTTTCGAGGTACCCGAACCATTGGTCACTGGATCACTCCAGCCATATGGCAGAGTTATTAGTCATACGGCTGAACGTTGGGCAAGTTTTAGCACGTATCCAGTGCTCAATGGTGTCCGACAGGTGCGAATTGCCCTTACGAAACATGTGCCATCGTACACAAACATCGGCGGCTGTAGAGCTATTGTTATCTACGATGGACAGCCCCGGACATGCTCCGGCTGTGGTGGTGAAGGACATCTTCGATCTGCGTGTATGCAGAGGAGACTCGTGCAACTCCCCAGCGGAGACTTCCAGAATCCGACTACACCAACGTCACTGCCGATTACTTACGTGACGGCGTTTCGCGGGGAGGTGACGCCGAGGTCGGAGCGCACTATCGAACCGACGCCGCAGTTGATTGACGCGCCTTCGGACCCCACTGAAGAAGGAATGGCTCCGACCAACCTCCAATCTCAGACACTACAGGTGGTGCAGAAAGTTAATGACAGCATCACAATCGGCATGGAAACTGAAGTGGAACGGCCCCAGTGCGTTGTGGCGGCGGCGAAAACGCAGGAGATGCAAGATTCGCCAGCACCAGAGGCCGAAGTTAGGGCCCGCAAACAACGCTCGCCAAAGCGCCGCAAGAAGCGCCGACTAAACTCTGCGGAGACGCTCCCTTCTCTTCTTGGGAGCCCAAGTGAGTCTAACACTATGCACCTGTCTGACTTGGAACCACAAGCTTCGGATGTCGCAGACCATATGACTTCGGACGGTGAAAAAATGTCATGTCGTTCAGACGACGCACCCGCTCAGGGGCCTGATACCCATTCTGCGGCGGAGTCTAATGCTGCGAAAGAACAACAGATGTCACACATCAATGCCGCACTGGAAAATTTGGAGCACACCAATAATATCAGCTGGTATGAGCAGGACGACGAAATCACCGATGCGGACCATTCTATTGGTGGGGACTTGCATCCATCCGCATCTCAAGACACCTAATGCCGCAGGGACACGTCCGTCGGGCGACCCTCTGCGGATGTGCAAAGGGACTATCGATACGGTGAAACTATGCATTTCAATATCATATGGAGATGACAGCTACTCGACAGTGAATGTAAATACCATTAGATCGCCTGTGAAACAGCAGTTGTTTAGGGACATGATATACGCGTCGGGTGTGGATATACTGATAGTGCAGGAAATTTACATTCCTGAGTTCCAGGAAGTACATGGATACATGTCCTACACCTCGCCGCACTCGAACAACGACAGTGGAACGGCGATATTGGTCCGGGACGGGATTCCGGTCCGCGACGTGGCTTATCTACCTTCGCCAAGAGGTCTGGCGATAACTGTTAATGGAATTCGCATTCTCAATGATTATGACCCTTCCGGCACAGACAACAGACGGGCGCGTGCGAGATGTTATTCGGAAGAGATTGTGCCCTTATTTACCGGCAGATTAGATCATTTCATTATAGGTGGTGACTTCAATTGTGTTTTAGCCCAAAAAGACCAGACTCCATATTACAATACCTGTCGTGAATTGCATGTGCTATGCCGGGATCTGGAGTTAAGCGACACCTGGGACTTGATACATAGGAACCGTGAGGGATATACTTTTTTTACCAGTCACTCGGCGAGCAGACTCGATGAAATATATGTTTCGGTTGACCTACAGGATAAGGTAGTCGACGCGGAACGATGGCCTGCGGCATTTACTGATCATCTGGCTTACATTTGTACCATATCACTCCCTAGGCAAAGTGTGTGGAGAAGCCGCGGGACATGGAAGCTCAATTCGTCACTTTTGGCGGACCCCGAATGTCGTCAGAGACTCGAGGGGGTATGGACCACATGTCAACGCCGTCTACCAACATATACCTCCGTGCTTCAATGGTGGCTAGAGTGTACTAAGCCGGCAATACGACGAGCTCTAATACAGTATGGTCGGGATAACACGATATGGCAAAGAGACACTCTTGATTACTATTACACCATACTTCGTGAGCTGTCATTCCAGGTGCCGTATGCAGAACATCATGCGGAAGTTCATCGTGTCAAGGCACAAATCCTATCGATCACGCGACGACGACTGGGTGGCATCCCAATACGGGAAAGATCTCTCGACACCATCACTGGGGAACGTACCTCGATGCACCATGCGTCGTGGGAACACAAACGCTACCGCCGGGCATTGGTAACAGTGCTCCACGGTTTAGATGGCCGTCAACTGACAAAACAACAGGACATTGGAAAATAATTTTTAGAGCATTTCCGCCATCTCTATGCCGGTATACCGACAGACCGTCGGCTGGGGGAAGAGATACTGCAACATCTGCAAACGACACTGACAGAGACGGATAAGACAGCGCTTATGGAGCCACTCACAGAAGACGATAAAGGTGGCACTCACAAAAGGAGTGGCCCATAAATCACCAGGGCCAGATGGGATTACGCTAGAGTTTTATCGAGAATTCGTGGACATGATGATGCCACAGTTGGTGTCGATGTACAATGAGGCGATGCGTCCGGACATGCGCCTACCGTCGGATTTTGTAACGGGCTTTCTTCTTCCCATCCCGAAGATGGCGGGGAATCGCAGTGTTAATCAATATCGGCCTCTCACTATGCTAAACACCGTCTATAAAATCTTTGCACGACTACTAGCGTCTCGTCTCAAGCTGGCGATATCCAGGACAATATCCCCTGATCAGGCTTGCATAGGGGTGCGAAGCATCTCCTCGGTGTTAAGTGAATACCGTGACGTTATCGCCCTTACGGAAACGTGTAAAATGCGAGCAGCGATGATATCTGTGGACTTCGATCGTGCGTTCGACAGGATAAACCATGACTTCTTGTCGTTAGTCATGAGCCGAATGGCGATTCCACCTGTCTTCATCTCCATCGTTATGAGGCTCATACGAGGGGCTACATCGAAGGTGATTGTAAATGGTCGGGAAGCGGGCTCGATTCCTATTAACAGCTCAGACCGATAAGGGTGCCCACTCTCCATGATGATGTTTGCGATAGCACTTGAGCCGCTGATGTGTGTTATGAGGCGCTCACTTACTGGTATAGCGCTTTATGAGAACTCTTTCGTTTGTCGCGCATATTCGGACGACCTGATCCTTCTCGTCAGATCAGGTCATGAAGTGCGTCAGGCTGTTGAACATCTAGACTCTTACGGAACGGCGGCAGGCAGTGTCGTTAACAGGACGAAATCCAAAATTATGCACATTGGAAGGGGTCTGGAAGACATACCGGGACCGTTTCAGACGGCGGAATCGCTGAGATGTCTGGGGATCATATTTACCCATTCACTACGGCGGTCAGCGGCGGCGAGTTATCGGCGGCTTTTGCAGAATGTTCGTCTGACGATACGCAATAACTCACTGAGAGCCTATGACATGATCCAACGTGTGGCATACACTAACGTGCACATAGCGTCACGACTGCCCCATTTAGCGCAGATCCTACCAATACCGAAGGGTATTGAGGACCGCCTCATGGCTGCGTTTGGTTACTATGTTATTACTGGGATGTTATTTAAGATCAAATATGACACGTTAACGCTACAGTTCCGGAATGGTGGCCTCAACCTCACAAACGTGCGAAACATAGCTCTGGCGCTCTACATGCGAGCGATGATACGAAATTGGCAACAAAGAAAGCATACCATAACGTCAGCTCTGATATAAGTACTTGTTGCGCCTTCGTACAAACCCCCTATTGCGGTGGGCAATATTTCGCCTTCTCTTGCACACATTGCCTCATTTCTTGTTGATTACAGTTATGTTCGTCTGAAAGTACCTTCGACGAGAATACCCACGACTCGGGAGATCTATAGGTGCTTGATGGATCGACATGGCCGCAACATTATGGAATTCAAATATCCGTCGAGAACGTGGAACCACATTTGGTGTGCAGTGCATAATCCATTACTGTCAACAGCAGCGAGATCGATGTCGTATATTCTTATAAACTGTAAACGTGTGACCAGGAGTCGATTACATACAATTCATATGGTCGATTCTGCTCTTTGCGCAAACTGTGGACTGTTAGCAACGGAAGAACATGGTTTTGTGTGTGGCGCAGCGAGGGACGTCTGGAGGTTGACGCGTCTAATACTGGCCTTCCTTCGGCGCACTACCTACACAGAAATCACATCGGATGTACTCTTTCTACCGGACAAGACCTTTTTTCCCAAACAAAAGACGTATGCGGTCAATTGGATCACTGGACATGCGACGAAATATTTGTATTCGTACGATATTAAGTCCGTGATGGCTTATTGGATATATTTACAAGAAGAACACGAGCTCATATGGAGTCATACGAAATACAGGACTTACTTTTCCAATTTTTTAGGAAGTGTTTTTCACAATCCGCCCGACAGCTGGGGTGTCCCAGAACTGAGAAGACTCCTGCAGCAGAACGACTAGAGACAGTACTGTGCGGATCAATTAAATTGGCACGTGGCACACTGAGAAGAAAACTGGCGCCTACATGTTGGCGCCAGTTATGACTGGATTATGCTCACGTGAAGAAAAAACACATCTACATCCTCATCTACATCTACATTCATACTCCGCAAGCCACCCAACGGTGTGTGGCGGAGGGCACTTTACGTGCCACTGTCATTACCTCCCTTTCCTGTTCCAGTCGCGTATGGTTCGCGGGAAGAACGACTGTCTGAAAGCCTCCGTGCGCGCTCTAATCTCTCTAATTTTACATTCGTGATCTCCTCGGGAGGTATAAGTAGGGGGAAGCAATATACTCGATACCTCATCCAGAAACGCACCCTCTCGAAACCTGGCGAGCAAGCTACACCGCGATGCAGAGCGCCTCTCTTCCAGAGTCTGCCACTTGAGTTTATTAAACATCTCCGTAACGCTATCACGGTTACCAAATAACCCTGTGACGAAACGCGCCGCTCTTCTTTGGATCTTCTCTATCTCCTCCGTCAACCCGATCTGGTACGGATCCCACACTGATGAGCAATACTCAAGTATAGGTCGAACGAGTGTTTTGTAAGCCACCTCCTTTGTTGCTGGACTACATTTTCTAAGCACTCTCCCAATGAATCTCAACCTGGTACCCGCCTTACCAACAATTAATTTTATATGATCATTCCACTTCAAATCGTTCCGCACGCATACTCCCAGATATTTTACAGAAGTAACTGCTACCAGTGTTTGTTCCGCTATCATATAATCATACAATAAAGGATCCTTCTTTCTATGTATTCGCAATACATTACATTTGTCTATGTTAAGGGACAGTTGCCACTCCCTGCACCAAGTGCCTATCCGCTGCAGATCTTCCTGCATTTCGCTACAATTTTCTAATGCTGCAACTTCTCTGTATACTACAGCATCATCCGCGAAAAGCCGCATGGAACTTCCGACACTATCTACTAGGTCATTTATATATATTGTGAAAAGCAATGGTCCCATAACACTCCCCTGTGGCACGCCAGAGGTTACCTTAACGTCTGTAGACGTCTCTCCATTGATAACAACATGCTGTGTTCTGTTTGCTAAAAAATCTTCAATCCAGCCACACAGCTGGTCTGATATTCCGTAGGCTCTTACTTTGTTTATCAGGCGACAGTGTGGAACTGTATCGATCGCCTTCCGGAAGTCAAGAAAAATAGCATCTACCTGTGAGCCTGTATCTAATATTTTCTGGGTCTCATGAACAAATAACGCGAGTTGGGTCTCACACGATCTCTGCTTCCGGAATCCATGTTGATTCCTACATAGTACATTCTGGGTTTCCAAAAACGACATGATACTCGAGCAAAAACGTGTTCTAAAATTCTACAACAGATCGTTGTCAGAGATATAGGTCTATAGTTTTGCGCATCTGCTCGACGACCCTTCTTGAAGACTGGGACTACCTGTGCTCTTTTCCAATCATTTGGAACCCTCCGTTCCTCTAGAGACTTGCGGTACACGGCTGTTAGAAGGGGGGCAAGTTCTTTCGCGTACTCTGTGTAGAATCGAATTGGTATCCCGTCAGGTCCAGTGGACTTTCCTCTGTTGAGTGATTCCAGTTGCTTTTCTATTCCTTGGACACTTATTTCGATGTCAGCCATTTTTTCGTTTGTGCGAGGATTTAGAGAAGGAACTGCAGTGCGGTCTTCCTCTGTGAAACAGCTTTGGAAAAAGGTGTTTAGTATTTCAGCTTTACGCGTGTCATCCTCTGTTTCAATGCCATCATCATCCCGGAGTGTCTGGATATGCTGTTTCGAGCCACTTACTGATTTAACGTAAGACCAGAACTTCCTAGGATTTTCTGTCAAGTCTGTACATAGAATTTTGCTTTCGAATTCACTGAACGCTTCTCGCATAGCCCTCCTTACGCTAACTTTCACATCGCTTAGCTTCTGTTTGTCTGAGAGGTTTTGGCTGCGTTTAAACTTGGAGTGAAGCTCTCTTTGCTTTCGCAGTAGTTTCCTAACTTTGTTGTTGTACCACGGTGGGTTTTTCCCGTCCCTCACAGTTTTACTCGGCACGTACCTGTCTAAAACGCATTTTACGATTGCCTTGAACTTTTTCCATAAACACTCAACATTGTCACTGTCGGAACAGAAATTTTCGTTTTGATCTGTTAGGTGGTCTGAAATCTGCCTTCTATTACTCTTGCTAAACAGATAAACCTTCCTCCCTTTTTTTATATTCCTATTAACTTCCATATTCAGGGATGCTACAACGGCCTTATGATCACTGATTCCCTGTTCTGCACTTACAGAGTCGAAAAGTTCGGGTCAGTTTGTTATCAGTAGGTCCAAGATGTTATCTCCACGAGTCGGTTCTCTGTTTAATTGCTCGAGGTAATTTTCGGATAGTGCACTCAGTATAATGTCACTCGATGCTCTGTCCCTACCACCCGTCCTAAACATCTGAGTGTCCCAGTCTATATCTGGTAAATTGAAATCTCCACCTAAGACTATAACATGCTGAGGAAATTTATGCGAAATGTATTCCAAATTTTCTCTCAGTTGTTCTGCCACTAACGCTGCTGAGTCGGGAGGTCGGTAAAAGGAGCCAATTATTAACCCAGCTCGGTTGTTGAGTGTAACCTCCACCCATAATAATTCACAGGAACTATCCACTTCTACTTCACTACAGGATAAACTACTACTAACAGCGACAAACACTCCACCACCGGTTGCATGCAATCTATCCTTCCTAAACACCGTCTGTACCTCTGTAAAAATTTCGGCAGAATTTATCTCTGGCTTAAGCCAGCTCTCTGTACCTATAACGATTTCAGCTTCGGTGCTTTCTATCAGCGCTTGAAGTTCCGGTACTTTACCAACGCAGCTTCGACAGTTTACGATTACAATACCGATTGCTGCTTGGTCCCCGCATGTCCTGACTGTGGTGTCACAGCCAGACACCACACGTCCTAGGTGGTAGCTTAAATCGGCCGCGGTCCTGTAGTACATGTCGGACCCGCGTGTCGCCACTGTGTGATCGCAAACCTAGCGCCACCACAAGGCAGGTCTCGAGAGACTGACTCGAACTCAGCCCAGTTGTACGGACGACAGAGCTAGCGACTAGACGTACGAAGTCTTTCTCTCTCATTAGCCGAGAGACAGAATAGCCTTCAGCTAAGTTAATGGCTACGAACTAGCAAGGCGCCATTAGCCTTACAGTGATAGTAATTAGAGTCTCACTTGTGTTCACCATAGAGATGTACAAGAAGAAATTAAAGATAAGTATATGAGAAACTCCATTCTTTTCTTCATAGCATTAATTACGTATCCTGTTCCAGTACTTCACGCCCATCTGCGTTAGTCTCGCGTGCCCTTTAAGCCACCTCTATTTACAAGGTGTTGGCCCAGCTGCCGGCACATCACATGGCGACGAGTCTACACAGGCTCTTGTGTTTTACTTTGCCCTAATTTCTTTGTGTCATGGCTTCGCCACAATCTCCAGATGTACTGTCCGAATTTTATCGCTTGCAGAATCAGCAGACGCAGGAGTTATTGGATGCTCTTGGACAGCTCGTCCAAGATCAACGTGCGCTGCACACCAATGCGGCCGCCGCCGCTTCATCGCTACCGCAGCCACAACATGCTGTTGCACCTCAATTCAGACCCTTCGACGCAACCCACGAGTCGTGGCATGAGTGGTCCCGTCAGTTCGACTTCCACCTAGCAGCCTACAGAATTCAAGGTAATGAGCGGCAGCCGTTTTTGCTTTCTTGTGTCGGTGTGTCCACCTACCGAGTGATAGTGAAGTTGTTTCCCCGGCGCGACGTAGCAACTCTGTCCTACGACGAAATTTTGTCTGCTTTAGTTGCCTATTTCAAGGAAACAGTAAATGTCGTTGCAAAAAGGTATACGTTCTTTCGTACAAAACGTACGGCCAGTCAGACTAATAGGGAGTGGGTTGCGACATTGCAAGGACTTACTAGGGAGTGTGCGTTTGAATGCGAATGTGGACTCCCTTATTCAGATACTATGGTGCGTGATGCAATAGCACAGAACGTTTCTGATGTTCGCATACGGGAACAGATTTTGAAACTAGTTAATCCCTCCCTTCAACAAGTGATAGACATATTGGACAGGCAAGACACACTTGACTTTGCTCAGGACTCGTTTGAAACTTCGCCAGCAGTGTGTCACATTAACCGGCCCGCCGGGCCCGCTGCACGGGACGCTAGGCGGCCCTCGCGCCCGTCGGCGCAGCGGCAGCCTAGCTCGCAAACACGTGCGCCGCGTCAGCAAGCTAATGCAGTGAAATCATGCCCGCGGTGTGCAACTAGACATTCGCGTGAACATTGCCCGTCACGCCAAGCTATTTGCTTTTACTGTTATAAGATAGGACATGTCCAAAGTGTTTGCCAGAAAAAGCTCAGATCAGACATTCACACCAATTCCAGGCCCTTTGCTTCGCGCCGGAATCGAACCAAGGAAACTCAGGCTCGTGAACCTTCGCCCATGGATATTCATGTAGTTCATTCCACCCCGTCCGGTGACAGTGTTCATTCCACAACAAGTGTGCGTCGACGTCGACGGCAGTCCCGTCATGTCGCACGTGATTCTGTCCCAGTGTCTGTTCCAGTTGCACAACACAGTCGCTTTTGTCGTCAGCAGGACAATAAACTTTTTGTAGACTTAGACTTTGCAGGCAAAGTGATACCATTCCAGCTCGATACCGGAGCTGCAGTTTCATTGCTCAATCACGACACGTACAACCAACTGGGCAAACCTCCGTTGCGTGCCGCAAATGTTCAGCTCAATAGTTACTCAGGCCAGAAAATACCAGTGTTAGGACAGTGCAGCCTTCTTGCAACATACAAGGGACAAACAAAACTTGTGTCATTTTACGTTCTTCGTTCTTCTACTGCAGTGAACTTGTTTGGTTTGGATTTATTTCAGTTGTTTAATTTGTCTATAGTAAATCAGGTCCTCTCAGTGAATCAGACTGTGCCTTCCGCCAATGTTTCTAGTCTATGTGAAGAATTTGCAGCCGTTTTTGCACCGGGCCTTGGTTGCGCTAAGAACTATGAAGCACATTTGGAACTGAAAGCAAATGCGCAACCGAAGTTTTTCAGAGCGCGCAATGTTCCCCATGCATTGCGTGATGAGGTCGCAAGAACATTGCACGATTTAGAATCTCAAGGTGTAATTGAACGTGTGCAGGCTTCTCTCTGGGCCTCACCCTTAGTAATTTTGCCAAAACCTTCCGGAAAATTGAGACTTTGTGTGGACTTCAAGGCAACTGTGAATCCACAACTTGTGCCTGCAACTTTTCCTTTGCCCCGCCCGGAAGATCTTTTTGACAAACTGTGCCCGGGAACATATTTTTCAAAGTTGGACCTAGCAGATGCGTACTTGCAAATACCGGTGGACGAAGAATCGCAGCGCGTCTTGGTGGTAAACACGCATCTTGGCTTGTATCGCTTCAAAAGACTGCCTTTAGGGTGTGCATCCACCCCTGCATTGTTTCAGCAATATTTAAAAACTGTTTGTGCGTCGGTCCCTACTGCTGCGAACTATCTGGACGATATTGTGATCTCCGGAAAGATAGAAGCCGAACATTTGCACAATCTCCGAACATTATTTCAGGTCTTGCGACAAAATGGTCTTCGCTTGAGGAAGGACAAATGTGTGGTTTTTGCTCGGGATTTACCCTACCTGGGCCATGTAATAAATGCCCAGGGCATCCGTCCGAGTCCAGAGCACCTCCGTGCCATACAGGATTTGCCGCCACCGCAGAACTTGAAACAGCTGCAGAGTGTGCTGAGTTAAATAAATTATTATCATAAATTTTTGCGCAATGCTTCTTCCATTTCAGCTCCGCTCCATCGCTTACGCCGTAAAGGTGTTCCGTTCGTCTGGACGACGGAATGCGAACGCGCCTTTTGCCAGTTGAAATCGGCGTTACTTTCAAATACTTGCCTTACGCCATTCGATCCCCGGAAACCCCTTTTGTTGATGGTAGATGCATCGGATTTCGGGATCGGTGCTGTGCTTGCGCACAAAGATGGATCGCATGATCGGCCTATTGCCTTTGCGTCAAAATTGCTCTCATCTACGCAAAGAAATTATTCACAGATAGAGAAAGAGGCTTTAGCTCTCGTGTTTGGTGTTACTAAGTTTCACGATTACTTGTATGGTCGTCACTTTACCATCATCACGGACCACAAACCTTTGACATCGCTTTTTCATCCGAACAAGCCGGTACATCCGCGTACGGCGCAGAAATTCATTCGCTGGTCTCTTTTCCTCTCGCAGTACCGCTACGATATCTTGTATCGGTCCACTGCTAAGCACGGCAACGCTGATGCGTTGTCCCGTTTGCCTGTTGCTGAGGATAAAGCATTCGATTCTTCTGAACTTGCTTGCATGTTCATTGATGCGGAAACCGAGGACGTGGTCGCATCGTTTCCGATTGATTTTCGTCGTGTCGCTACAGCCACGGCTGCTGACCCTGTCCTTGCTACTGTTTAGCGTTTTGTTGCTACGCAATGGCCCTTGTCCAAGTCACGGATCGAGGATCCGCTGGTTCGCCGATTTTTTGCTCACAAGGAGAGACTTTTTGTACGACGTGGTGTTTTGTTGTTGCGTTCTGATAATGATCAGGCCCGAGTCGTGGTCCCACGTTCGTTACAGTCCTCTGTCTTACGGCTTCTTCACCAAGGACATTGGGGTATAGTGCGTACAAAACAACTTGCTCGTCGGCACTGTACTTGGTTCGGAATCGATGCTGCGATTACGAATATGTGCTCCTCTTGCGTAGCGTGTGCCGAACAACAATCCGCACCACCGCGGAAATTCTTTGCATGGCCGAAAGCCACTTCCCCTTGGCAACGCTTGCACATCGATTTTGCTGGTCCATTCTGGAATGCTCGTTGGTTGGTTGTGGTCGATGCTTTCAGTAATTTTCCTTTTGTTGTCCGGATGTCTTCCACGACGTCTTCTGCCACAATCCAAGCCTTGTCTGCTATCTTTTGCATTGAAGGTCTTCCGCAGACCATTGTTTCCGACAATGGCCCACAATTCATGTCCGCAGAATTTCAGTCATTCTGCAAGGCCAATGGTATTCAACATCTGACGTCCGCGCCGTTTTCGCCTCAGTCAAACGGTGCTGCGGAACGATTGGTCCGGACTTTCAAGTCACAGATGTTGAAATTGACAGAGTCGCATTCTCAGGAGGACGCATTATTGCTCTTTTTGTCCTCGTATCGCTCTCAGCCCCGCGATGGTCGCTCGCCGGCTGAGTTGCTCCATGGTCGTTCTCATCGAACCATGATGTCTTTGCTGCATCCGCCGCATCAGGTTCCTGTGCAGCGGCAGACTCCTGCTTTTGCTCCCGGCGACGTCGTCTTCTATCGTACCTCTCGCGGTTCACGGCGTTGGCTCGCAGAGCGCATTCTTCGCTGCCTCGGCCGCGCGATGTATTTGGTTTTGGGGGCCTCTGGTGAGGTGCATCGGCATCTCAATCAGCTGCGCCTCTGTCGTCGCCCAGCTTCTGCCGCTCCCCGTCTGCTTTCAGCGACGGAGCCGTCCGGTCAGCGCCCTGGGGACCCATCTACTGGCTCGCCTCATCCCCAGGTGTTACCGACGCTGCCTTCCATTTTGCCTCATGGCGTCGCGCCGCCGCCGCAGCCGCCGCAGCCACCGCAGCCGCCTCCGGCGCCGCCCGCAGTGGACGCTTTGCTGCAGCCGCCACGTGCCTCCCTGGGTCACGCGCTGCCGATCGCTTCCCGTGACCAGCTGTCCGCCGCCATGGAACTCTTCCCCGCTCCGGACCAGATGTCGTCATCGCGCGTTGGATTCTCCGACCACATGGAGTTCGACCCTTCGGCCCCTCCTGTCTCTTTACGGGCGCATACACCGCATGTTGACTTGCACCCTGGACTAGGTTTTCAGGCGTTTCCTAGCTCCCCTCGGACCGAATGGCCGGGTGCGGGTGGCACAGCCTCACCTGTTGTTAGGCTCCCCACCTCATCGCATACATCAACATGGGGTCCTCCCCACGGCGGGCGGAAGCCTTATCTCACGACCGTTCGCCGATTTGCGGGGGAGGAATGTGGTGTCACAGCCAGACACCACACGTCCTAGGTGGTAGCTTAAATCGGCCGCGGTCCTGTAGTACATGTCTTACCCCCGCGTGTCGCCACTGTGTGATCGCAAACCTAGCGCCACCACAAGGCAGGTCTCGAGAGACTGACTCGAACTCAGCCCAGTTGTATGGACGACAGAGCTAGCGACTAGACGTACGAAGTCTTTCTCTCTCATTAGCCGAGAGACAGAATAGCCTTCAGCTAAGTTAATGGCTACGAACTAGCAAGGCGCCATTAGCCTTACAGTGATAGTAATTAGAGTCTCACTTGTGTTCACCATAGAGATGTACAAGAAGAAATTAAAGATAAGTATATGAGAAACTCCATTCTTTTCTTCATAGCATTAATTACGTATCCTGTTCCAGTACTTCACGCCCGTCTGCGTTAGTCTCGCGTGCCCTTTAAGCCACCTCTATTTACAAGGTGTTGGCCCAGCTGCCGACACATCACTGACCTTGCTCCGCACCCTTTGAGGCTGTTGCCATTTCTGTACTTGCCCGAGGCCATCTAACCTAAAAAACCGCCCAGTGCACGCCACACAACCCCTGCTACCCGTGTAGCCGCTTGCTGCAGAACCCGAAACCCCACCACCCTATGGCGCAAGTCGAGGAATCTGCAGCCCACATGGTCGCAGAACCGTCTCAGCCTCTGATTCAGACCCTCCACTCGGCTCTGTACCAAAGTTCCGCAGTCAGTCCTGTCGACGATGCTGCAGATGGTGAGGTCTGCTTTCATCCCGCTAGCGAGACTGGCAGTCTTCACCAAATCAGATAGCCGTCGGAAGCCAGAGAGGATTTCCTCCGATCCATAGCGACACACATCATTGGTGCCGACATGAGCGACCACCTGCAGATGGGTGCACCCTGTACCCTTCATGGCATCCGGAAGGACCCTTTCCACATCTGGAATGACTCCCCCCGGTATGCACACGGAGTGCACATTGGTAAACACCGAAACTGCCTCAGATAATGGTCCTTCAAATGGTCGACGCAGGAGAAATACATTCCGCCCGCATTGGCAGAGATGGTCAAGATTATATGGCTTGCTGCCAGATTTATGATGCGACAGCGCATGCTGCAGGGATTGTGATGCAGATGATAATTTCATTTTCACTCCTGCCCATGACTAGGATTGTCATTTCCTTTATTCATGTCACAAAATAAGAAAAAAAAGAGGGTGGCCTTTATGTTGATTTTATATTTTATGGTTTCCAAATTGTTTTTGCTGTCTCGATACTTTCCCCTAGGACAGCACAATTGTACAAACAAAGATAGTTTGTTTACCCTGCCTCCCTGTTACCAAAAAAAGTGGTCACGTTGTTGGAACATAAAGCGAAGGAACCGCATTTTATTTTTATTTTTTATTTCTATTTTACTTTTTCTTAAAAAAAGCACGCTAACGCGCTGATAAATAAAAAAATTAAAAGACAGTGGTAGTAAAAAAAGTTGGTAGAGCACATGCCCAAAAAAAATTTTAAAAAATTTAAAAAATGGATAGAGCGTCTGCCATGTAAACAGGAGATCCCGGGGTCGGGCCAAAAAATAAAAAAAATAAAAAAAACCCCTAAATTTCCCATATTTCCCCTGGTATATAGGCAGCTCTCTGGGGTGGGTTTAGTCAGGAGCCAACGCCTGAAGTGGATCAGATTTTTTTGTTATAGGATGAAAAGTGGCGGTGGCACTTAGGTTTTTTTTAGTTCCATTTTCCTAAGGGGCTTTTTAAGGGAAAAAAGTGTTATAAAATGGTCAGCTTAACGGATTGTCAATCCTACTGGCCTGGGTTCGATTTCCAGCTGGGTCGGGGATTTTTTTTTTCCGCCCAGGGACTAGGTGTTGTGCTGTCCTCATCTTCCTCCTATCACCCTCCTCGACTGCAGCTCGCCGATGTGGCGTCAAATTGAAAGACCAGCACCCGGAGTACAGTCTGCCCGACGGGGGCCCCGAGCCATACGATTAAAGTAAAAGAACCATAAAATATGTTGAAGACCTGAAGATAACAGCTAACACTGTTGAAACCGATTGCCTTCAATTAAAACATTTGTGTGATCTAAGCTTTTGGTTGGTTTTTGCAATTGTGACACATCGACCGTCAGCCCTCTCCTAGTGAGAAAATTTAATTAACAACCAAATGTCGGAAATTTCTCTCTCAAAAAACGGAAAGGTTATTCACTCTGTACATCGAGAAGGCAGTGAAGGAAACCAAAGAAGAATTATGAATAGGAATGAAATTTCAAGAAGAAGAAATAAAAGACTCTGAGGTTTTACAATTGCATTCTAATTCTGTCAGAGACAACAAAGTACTTGGAACAGCAGCAGAACTGAAAGGAGGGTATTAGATGAACATCAACTAAAGCAAAACAAGGATATTGCAAATGGAGTCGAATTAAATTAGGAGACGCTGAGAGAATTAGATTAGAGAACGAGACACTTAAACTAGTACGTGGGTTTTGCTGTTTGGGTAGCAAAGAAAGTGACAATGTCGAAGTAGGGAGCATATGAAATGTAGACTGGCAATGGCAAGAAAAGCGTTTCTGAATAAGAGAAGCTTGTAAACATCGAATATAGACCTATGTGAAAGGAAGTCTTTTTGTATGTACTTACGTGTAGTGTACGAAATATATTGAAGTGAAATATGGAGAGTAAACACCTTACACAAGAGGGAAATAGAAGTTTCTGTAATGTTGTGCTACTGAAGAATGCTGAAGATGAGATGGGTAGATAAAGTAACTAATGAGGAAGTACTGAATATAACTGTGGAGAAATAAAATTTGTTACAGCTCTTGACTGGAAGAAGGGATTAGGTGATACGACATGTTCTGAGACATCAAGGGATTACCCATATAGTAGTGGACGGAAGTGTGGGGTAAAAATTGTAGAGGAAGTCCAAAAGATGAATAAAGTAAGCAGATTCAGAGGGACATAAGTTGCACTAGTTACTGGGAGATGAAGAGGATTGCACAAGACAGAGAAGCATGGAGAGCTGCATCAACCCAGTCTTCGGATTCAAAACCACAACAACATAACTGTGCAGATATATTTTTCTTTCAGAATATTTTTGATTCGGTCTACGCTCACCACACATTATAGTACCAAAGAGTTGCCATGGAATAAGAAATTAAAATAACGGTTGGGTTTAATTCGCTTTTTACGAAATTTCGTCCTGTATTTATAATATTATATACTGTTATTTAAACATTTGGCGCGAAACGGTATGTTTCCTTATACCTGTTGAACAATGGAAGACAACGGAGTTCACGTCATTACTGCAACTAAGTTTCCTACATCTGTAACCTCTCTCTCCAGTTCTTTCTTGCAAACGCTTTTCTCAATTCTTTTTGAGTTTTTCTCCCTCGTTCATTCTAACACACAAACACATCGCTATACAAAATCGCAAAAGCAACAAGAAAAAAGTCATAGATAGGAATAAGGTGGAACAGAATTGTATGCTCAAAGTGTAATTAGCAGAGTACCGATGGGAAGTCCTTAAAAGTACAAAAGTATTTTAACTAGCTATCCATCCAACTTTTGACTATTGCATGACAGAGTCCAAAAGGGGTACTTAAAACTCATACTGCAATGCGGAGCTGGAAAGTAAGTGACACAAATGCGCAGTCTCATTTGGGAGTGACGCTAGAGCGCATTTCTGGCAAGGTAAATTTGCCCAACCTGGGCTTACTGTTCAGCAACATAATGTCTGCCCATACTCAGCGAGAGTTTCTACTGCTTGTCTTCGTGCATGTCAAACTCTACCTTGGCCAGCAACTTCACCGGATCTCTTTCCAACTGACTATGTTTGGAACTATATGGAAAGCGATCTCCCACCAGCTCGGGATTTCGTCGCCCTAACGCACCAAATGGGAAACATTTGACACGATATCCCTAAGGAGGTCATGCAACAACTCTGTCAATCAGTTCCAAGACGAATAACTGTTAGCATAAGGGCCAGAAGGAGACCAGTGCGTTATTGACTTGTTCAATTCGTGAAACATTTTTCTCTTCATTAAAACATCAAATTTTTCTGAAACTGTAATCACTTTTACATGTACCGGTACATCACTTTTACTGATTTCCGTCACCTTTAGATAATTTCTGCATAGTGCATCTTTTTTTTTTTTTAGTCTTAGAATTTACTACCTACATAAACTAAGGAGACGAGCGACAGCAATGCTCGATGCTTCGGCAGAGTAATAAGTAAGGTATCCTTGTAATAGGTCGCTGTGCACAAGGACAACACCAATACAGTCAAATGAAGCAACTGGAAATACAATCGGTCGTAATCGTTTTCAAATGGTCGCGTGACAACGACAAGCTGTTTGATAATTTGAAGTATCGTGGAAACTAAGTCAAGACTGAGAATCACAATCAGAATAACAGAAAGAAAATTTCTATTCAATTAGATTGTAGAATGACGCCAACTGATGGGAGGCACCAAAACACTATTGAACACTGTAAGGAGCTACTGTACAAGATCTGCAAAACTGGGCAGCTCGCGTAATTGAGAACAACGTTTCAACAAGGGGCCACACATACAGGTTTTTTTTTTTCTGCCGTATACGAACCCTACGGATTGATCGAAGGGAGGATATAGAACAAGAAAGTCTAATGAACATATGTCCGGAAAAGCATGGTATCCATGCCAGAGACTATTATTTATGCAATCATACACTGTTACAGAGAATGTGGGCTAATATACACATTATACTATGCAGTCACAATTACAGTACACATGGTTTCCTCCTAGAGAATTGTTCTGTTCCTCATATGTCATGCACTAGTGCTGCATCTTTCCATAGTAATTGACTTTTTCTCGTTAACTCACCTTGTAGTGGACATGATACAGCGTTGTAACAGATGGCGCCACCTTTATGTGGTGTGGTATCTTCAGCTTTCATAAAAGTCTCTGCAGGATAGTATGCAGAACACCGATGGTATGGTGTCAGCGAATCATCAGCATCAGTGAAACCTGAATGAGTGAGAGATTTCAGGGCACTCTCACTTTTCATTTGGTGTCGGGAATATGATCTACGGCGATATGACTTCATACGTTGTGATGAAATGGTGGACAGCAGTTTATGGTCTTGTTTGTGTGCTCTACGGAAAGACATACAGTAAGCTTTACCTGTGTTCAAGGGAACAGGGTGCCGACTTAAACGACTGCAGTAAAAGCACGGCGTTGGTGGGGCGACAAAGCGAGTGTTTTCTGGAAAACAGTGAGGTGACATTTCCAGATGGGCCATGCCGTGGTCGCATTGTGCAGAAACACATTAAGCTTTGGCGCCAGACGTCCAGGTATACAGCCTAGCGCCAAAAAGTCGCCGTCAGCGCATTGTAGGCCTTGTTAGCGAGCAAGCCACCAAAAGAAATGAAACGTTGTGCAAATGTTTGTGGGACAGGAAAACTGGTGCCCAGATGGGCAAACTCTGTTTCACAATATCTTTTGTCAATGCAAGATTATGGCCGTTCTTTGCAAACTTAGAAATGGACGCAACAGGGGAGATAACAAGCTGTTTAAGGAGGGCTGTTCTTCCACCCTGTATTGTGTTAGCAAAAGACATGGCAAACATGTGGGAAAGAGGCCGAAAATCTGATTTTTTTCCGTTTTCTGCCAACTAACTTTAGTCTCTTATTGGTCAAATCGGTTAGCAGTGCAGACATCATTCACTGAGATTAGAATGCCATGCTCCAGCTCGTGATTGGCTTGTGTGAAAGTGGGGGAAGTCAAAAAAGAGAAATGTGCTTTTGGAACCGAGCCGACGAGGAAACAGGGAGGAAGGGAGATTAGGACTCTTGTACAAGTCTCTTGTACTGGCGCTTCGCTAGTAAAGAACTGCAGGTCTCTACCTAAACGGTGAGACTTGTGTCCTTTGCTAGGGTGCGACTTATAACCTGTGCCAGTCACCTTCTGAACTGTCAGAGGTACTGCTTATATCATCACGGTCGCAACGAGTGATGCGTGGGTGTACTTATTTGTCTTGAATCGGTCCTCTAAGCATTTGACGTATTCCGACATGTACAGTCATGGCATGGAGTCAAATTGGTTTGGCAGACCAGCAAACGGGTCCACCTGCACACTGAAATCCGTCGGGGTTTCAGAGGCTCTTAGGGAAGTACCTGTGTTCTGAATTAACCAAACGCGAGACCACATACTTGCATTTGTTGGAAACATGCATTGAATAACAGATTGCCGCCGTCCATGACTTCAGTTGTCGGACACATCGTAGTGTAGCGCCTTGACCATTGGATGCTAAAGTATTCACTGCTGTGACGTAGGGCTATAATATCTATTTCTCAGCACCCTGTTCTTTGAACCTAATTTTTTCCTTTTTTTTGTATGGTAGAATATAGATGCTTGTCGGTGGCGTACTTTGATGCCATAACGTGGATTCACATGTATGAAGTGAGAGAGAGCGAGAAGTGTTCTGGTTAGTGTCGTGTGTCGATCCCCAGAAGATCACTTTGTTACCATAGATCCCATTTTAGTATGGATTTTGTTAAATAAATACTTTTTGTATGATGTTTTTTTAATAATTTTGTTGTCTTGTCTTGTTTAAAATCAATAAATAGATTGTGAATTAGACTACAACTTCCCTGAGTTCTGATTAACAGTTCCTTCGGATTATTATGGCAGTCTCGAACATAAGGAGTAGCTTTTTCATTTGGTGTCCACTACGTGGATATTTTACTTCATTAACAGTAATCCGCTTTCATGTGTGGGCCGGGACAATTCATGACCGTATTTTGCGACCAGTCTTGCTTCTAAGTCTCCTAACAGGCTGGAACTATCGGCGTTGCTTGTGGGTGACCTTACCTCCCCTGCTAGAAGAAGTGCCATTGAGGATTAGAAGGGGTATGTGCCTGCAACAATGGTGCGCCAGCCCACTTCACCCTTAACCTCAGGTCACATGTCAATCGTGTCTTCTGCGGTGGATGGATCTGAGGAAGGGTTCGGTTGCATAGCCCGCTCGTTCACCGGAACTCAACCCATGCGATTTCTGGTTGTGGGGCCATCTCAAAAGTGTCATGCATGCAGAGCGCATTCCAGATGTGGAGACACTGGAGCGGCGTATTCATGCTGCCGTTGACACCGTTCGGATGCATCCTGATAGATGGTTCATATGGTTCAAATGGCTCTGAGCACTATGGGACTTAACATCTATGGTCATCAGCCCCCTAGAACTTATAACTACTTAAACCTAACTAACCTAAGGACATCACACAACACCCAGTCATCACGAGGCAGAGAAAATCCCTGACTCCACCGGGAATCGAACCCGGGAACCCGGGCGCGGGAAGCGAGAACGCTACCGCACGACCACGAGCTGCGGACAGCCTGATACATGTGAACGCCTGAGAGAACATGCTATGGCTCGTACACGTATGCATCGTGGCACATGCAAACCATTTTCAGCACGTACTGTAACTGTGGTCGCATGGTACAGCGTGTATTAGACCGCACTGTCTGTAACAATTAGTCAGTGAATGAATAGTTTCTATAATGGAAACCACGCATTTCCGGAAATAAGTACATTAGAAGTGTTTTTGTTCCGCATCCTCTAATCGATCAATCCCCAGAGTTTGTACACGGATAAAGAAATCAAACTGTGTAATCATAATGACGTGCGCAAGTTGTGTGGCAAATTAACCAAGTTACGAGCTGCGCAGAATATGGACTGCAACAACCACAACTGCACTGCCTACATCCGCTCAAACAGCCAGCTTAAGCTGATCAGCTCCGTGCTGCGGCTGGAGACAACGCCGTCCCCTCGACTGCCCGGGCTGGAGTGCCCAGGGTCCAGGTTCACGGCCCTGCTCTCAAAAGCTCAGCATGGAAGGGATGCTGTTGCCAATGAAGCAGGCAACAGTTGTTGCTAACTCCATGAGAAAGCAGCTGAAAGCACTAGTAACTTGCCTGCTTTCGCATACAAGAAAATGGTTCAAATGGCTCTGAGCACTATGAGACTTAACTTCTGAGGTCATCAGTCCCCTAGAACTTAGAACTACTTAAACCTAACTAACATAAGGACATCACACACATCCATGCCCGAGGCAGGATTCGAACCTGCGACCGTAGCGGTCGCGTGGTTCCAGACTGTAGCGCCTAGAACCGCTCGGCCTCCCCGGCCGGCCCGCATTCAAGACATACATTGTTCAACATGAAGTTCGCACACGACCGGAACAGTGTCTTCAAGATTGGTCAGCCTTACACACCAAGAACTCAATCCAGAGTGACAGAATATTGAGTACTGACTGAACAAAATTTGTTAGAGTGAACGCAACCGGATTTGCCGCACTGTCAAGATGGAGGCGTGGCGTTTGTCTTTGGAAGCTATGCAGAATGGGAGGAAAGTCGATCTCAGTTATTCTCTGCCGTCCGTATGGTGGCCTCGGCATCCATTGTCCAGTGGGGTTGCAGGCACCAGCCCAGCTTTCAAGAACCACACGCCAGGGCGTCGCCCAGGTTCTGCGAACTGCCTAATCTCCCAAAGTGGGCCCCACTCAACACAATAAGATTCAGTGACGGTCTTTCTGGCAGCAAGAGGAGGTATAGGGCAGCATCTGGCAGCGCCGGACCGTTGAGGTCCTCCTTTGCCTCGTGTATGACCCTCATTAATTTAGTATCAGTGTGACAGTCATGAGATGGTGACCGACGCGGGAAACAACGTAGCGGAAAAATAGATTTCTTGTAGCTGATAGGCCACGAACCTACTGGTGTCGAATGCCGAAATATCCTACACCAGTCATAACAGGCTTCTTTCAGTACCAACCAATTTTCAGATCCGAATTTTAAATGAGCTTGAAAAATCTAAACCTTGAAGCAGTCTTACGACTATTATGATGCAGATACTAAGTGAGTAAAAGAAAATATCTGACGTTTATATAGTCCCTAAAAATTCTCTGAAGTGTTTAAACAAATTTCGACTCGTGTCTGTCTTGTCAGATTTGAGCCCACAGTGCAAAGAATCAGGCACCTGTTCAGCTGGATGTGGCTACGTACCTGCAAGTTTGCGCGTCCGATGTGTCACGCATCTAACAGTAGAGTGTCCCAGTCTGAGGGGAGTACGCAGGGAGAATAGCGTCGTCTTTCCTCTTTCTGGTTATCATGTAGGAGATTGGAGAGAACAGAATATGAAGTCAGAACATTAGCCACTTCTTACGTGTGCCATCAAGGGAATTACCGAACTCAACGTCTCAGTCCAATGCATGGATCACCAGCAAGATCACCAAGCACATTGACCACTCCTTGCGAGTGGCTCAATGAAGCCGCCGAACTTACCGACTTAGGTATCACCACGCGCAGCATGAAGTCCCGAGCATTATGGGACATTGTGGAGACATTAAGAATGATATTCGCTGATAACAATGGTATGTTCAATGAAATGTGAGGAAGATTGATAGGTTACGAAGAATGGAATGAACAGTCTAATGAGCACTGGATATGGACTAACAGCAAACCAAAGAAAAACGAAAGAGATGACAAATAGTAGAAATAATATTGGCAGAAAACTGCAACGTCAAAAGTAATGAAATCCCGCGACCTTGGAAACAGAATCAAACATGGCCGACGAAACAAGGGGGACATAAAAATCAGATGTTAATTCTCCCTTAAAGAAGCCGCTAGTCTCAAACAGAGGCCTTAATTCGAGGAACAAAGTTCTGAAAATGGACACCATCGACATTCATGAAAGTTAATCATAGACTCCCCAATTCTATTCAATACCTCCTCATTAGTTATGTGATCTACCTATCTAATCTTCAGCATTATTCTGTAGCACCATATTTCGAAAGCTTCTATTGTCTTCTTGTCCAAACTATTTATCGTCCATGTTTCACTTCCATACATGGCTACACTCCATACAAATACTTTCAGAAACGACTTCCTGACACTTAAATCTGTACTCGATGTTAACAGATTTCTCTTCTTCAGAAACACTGTCCTTGCCGTTGTCAGTCTACATTTTATATCCTCTCTACTTCGACCATCATCAGTTATTTTGCTCCCCAAATAGCGAAACTCCTTTACTACTTTAAGTGTCTCATTTCCTAATCTAATTCCCTCAGCATCACCCTACATAATTCGACTACATTCCATTATCCTCGTTTTGCTTTTGTTGATGTTCATCTTATATTCTCCTCTCAAGAAACTGTCCATTCCGTTCAACTGCTCTTCCAAGTCCTTTGCTGTCTCTGACAGAATTACAATGTCATCGGCGAACCTCAAAGTTTTTGATTCTTCTCCATGGATTTTAATACCTACTCCGAATTTTTCTTTTGTTTCATTTACTGCTTGCTCAATATACAGATTGAATAACATCGGGGAGAGGCTACAAACCTGTCTCACTCCCTTCCCAACCACTGCTTCCCTTTCATGCGCCTCAGCTCTTATAACTGCCATTTGATTTCTGTAGAAATTGTAAATAGCCTTTCGCTCCCTGTATTTTACCCCTGCCACCTTTACAATTTGAAATAGAGTATTCCAGTCAACATTGTCAAAAGCTTTCTCTAAGTCCAGAAATGCTAGAAACGTAGGTTTGCTTTCCTTAATCTTTCTTCTGAGATAAGTCGTAAGGTTAGTATTGCCTCACGTGTTCCAACATTTCTATGGAATCCAAAGCGAGCTTCCCCGACGTCGGCTTTTGCCAGTTATTCCATTCGTCTGTAAGGAATTCGCGTTAGTATTTTGCAGCTGTGACTTACTAATCTGATATTTCGGTAATTTTCATATCTGTCAACACCTGTTTTCTTTGGGATTGGAATTACTATATTCTTGTTGAAGTCGGAGGGTATTTCAACTGTATCATACATCTTGCTCACCAGATGGTAGAGTTTTGTCAGGTCTGGCTCTCCCAAGGCCGTCAGTAGTTCTAATGGATTGTTGTCTACTCCCGGGGCCTTGTTTCGACTCAGGTCTTTCAGTGCTCTGTCAAACTCTTCACGCAGTATCGTATCTCCCATTTCATCTTCATCTACATGCTCTTCCATTTCCATAATATTGTGCTCAAGTACATCTCTCTTGTATATACCTGTATGCTCCTTCCACCGTTATGCTTTCCCTTCTTTGCTTAGAACTGGGTTTCCATCTGAGCTCTTGATATTCATACAAGATCTCTTTAATTTTCCTGTAGGCAGTATCTATCTTACCCTTAGTGAGATAAGCCTGTACATCCTTACATTTGTCCTCTAGCCCTTCCTGCTTAGCCATTTTGCACTTCCTATCGATCTCATTTTTGAGACGTTTGTATTCCTATATTCCTGCTTCATTTACCGTTTTATATTTTCTCCTTTCATCAATTCAATATTTCTTCTGTTACCCAAAGATTTGAATATATCCAACAAATAATCGTGGACGCGGGGTGTAAGGTCAGCTCCGAGATGAAATGATTAACAAATTATAGGATGCCTTGGTGAACCACATGAAACTAATCAGATGACTGATGACGCAAAAAAATTTGAAAAAAAAAGAAACTGGTGTAAAATCTGGTGATCATGGACTATAAAACATCACATCTCCTCACCAGATGTGCTAGAAATTTAAGATCACAACTTGTTTCACTAAGCGCTTTCGAACTGTCTACCTCCAAATCGTGTGCCACCGTAAAAGTGTCAGTGATGGTGGCTGCAGGGAAGGACACGTTTAGTCCTGAGAACTGGTAAAGTGTTCACGAGCTTCGATGAGAGAAACATTTTACGAATCTGCATGAAGAATCTGCATTTCACAGCTAAATGCCTAGCAGAGTGTTCATTGAACCACTTTCATGCTGTTTCCCTATCGTTCCACTTTCGAATAATTAACGCTTTCTGTGCGAGCTCTGAGTTTTCTTATTTTATTGTAATGATCTTCCTATATACTTGAACACAACAAAATATTTTCGCATTCGATGGAGAAAGTTTCATGAAAAGCTCTTGGCACAGTGAAGAACGGATTTTTTTTTATTGTCACCCCAATTAGTGTATCTTACCCGTGGTACTCTCTGCCCTTCTTCGCGAAAATCCAAAACGACCAGCCTTTCTTTGAACTTTGTTTATGTCCCCCGTCAATCCTACCTCGTACGGATCAAATACTATATAGCAGTAGTCTAGCAGAGGACGGCCAAGCGTAGTGTAGGCCGTTTCTTGAGTAGACCTGTCGCATTTTCTAAGTGCTCTGTCAATTAAATGTAGCCTTTCGTTCACCTTCCCCCAAACATTATCTGTGAGATCGTTCCAGTTTAAGTTGTTCATAATTGTAATTCCTACGTATTTACTTGAAGTGACAGTATTTAGATAAGTGCGATTTATAGTGTAACCAAAATTTAACAAATTCCATTTAGTACTTACGTGGATGACTTCACATTGTTCATTATTCACGCTCAGTCATCACCTTCCGCACCATATAATTTGTCTAAATCTTTTGCAAATGGTTATAACCTATTGATGATTTTATTAGACGGTAAATGACAGCATAACCTACAAACAATCTAAACGGCTGCTCAGGTGTCTTCTGAAACCATTTTCTGTAACTTGGGCTACACAATGACTTAGGTGTACAGCTTTTCAATGTGGAATTCTTTCTCTCACTGAATTTAACTAGATTGTCCTGCTCAGGATGCACACAAAAACTCTCAGTGTGGTTATCACCTGGCTACTTTGCAGGATAGTTAATATGTGTCACTGGACCTTTTTCCCTATTATATTCAACCTATATTTCAGATCGACAGACGAGAAAATTTTTATCTTGGATCACCAAGTAAGTTATGTGTGATCTTCAGTAGGATCTCCTGGCCAGTGCATCGCATCTCAACCAACAGCCCAATTTCAGGGTAGCTGATATATGCACAGACAATTACAGCTGTTTCTCATGTTTTAGTACTGCTAAGATACGGACATCCGAAAGTCTCTGAAGGACGTGATGCTTTGCAGCACTTACATTCGTGTAGTGTTTAATCTGACCGTACAAGAAGTTTCAAATTCTTCTTATCATACTGTAAGGGAAACCTCGCCGGCCGCCACTGAGCAACTATGTGAGGATTTACCCTGAGCGCGCCCTTCTGAGACGGATTAGGAAGAATGTGGTGCACACAAATATGGTACGGGTGCAATCGATGTTGATGAAGCATTCTGAACACCGACGTTTCTGAGATTCCCTATTCTCGCGCAGTTTGTCTGCTACTGATGTGCGGATTAGCCGCGACCGTAGCTAAAACACCTACTTGGGCATCATCATTTGTTGCACGATGTCGTCCACGATACCGAGCAGCATATATAGCACACGCCCGTTGGGCATTTTGTTCACAATAGCAATACATCAACACGATATCGACCTTTTCCGCAATTGGTAAACGGTCCATTTTAACAGGGGTAATGTATCATGAAGCAAATACCTTCCGCACTGGCGGAATGTTACGAGATACCACGTACTTATGCGTTTGTGACTATTACAGCGCCATGTATCACAAAGCGAAAGAAGTGGTCCAACTAAAACATTCATATTTCTTTACGTACTACACGAATATGTAATAAAAATGAGGGTTCCTATTTTAAAAACAAACGCAATTTATATCCGTTTGACCTATGGCAGCGCCATCTAGCGGGCCTACCATAGCGCCATCTGGTTTCCCCCTGTAAGCTAGACGAGTTTCTTTCTTTGTAGTTTATCCGTTTGATGCTTATTTCGTGAGATATTGGACCGGGGCACTATCAATGGACCACCCTGTATAAGAACACTGCTGCCTATGACGTCACTAGTGCTCTCTTCCTCGCCATGTATGGTAATGTTTTCATCCCGCGTCTGTGGCGCCCATTTTAGCGTGGCGATGACCGGGTCCCAGACTGTGTTGAGCTGCAAACCACCGTCCTTGTTGATTGTATTTTCAAAGGTTTTTATTTCAATAGATTCTTTTATGACGCTATCCAAAAATACCTTCGTCCTCATAACGACAAATGTTTCGTCGAATAGAATTCGGTGTCCATTTTCTAAGGTGTGTTCTGCCACGGTTGATTTTTTTCTGAATAGTGTAGGCAAAGCACCTCTCATGTTCCGTCCGGAGTTGCTCCACAGTGCGTACCGTTTGGCCGACGTACTAACAGCCAAACCGACATGGTATCTTGTACACACCAGGCGTTCTAAGCCCTAGATCGTCATTCACAGGCCTCATGAGCTGTCGGATTTTTGCTGGAGGCCTGAACACCGATAAAATATTATATCTTTTCAGGAGCCGGCTAATCTTTCCCGACACTGTACCACAGAAATTCAAAAACACAAGTTTCTTGCTATCTTCTTCGGTGGTGTTCTCTCCTCTGTTGGTGTGTTTCTTGCGTATCACACCAGATGTGGACTGTGACACCTGTCCGTGGCTGTACCCATTTTCCCGGAGGACTTCTCGGAGGAGGCTCAGATCTAGTGGAAGACTTTCAGCGTCTGAGACGACCTTAGCACGATGGACGAGGGTATTCAGAACGCCACGTTTTTGTGCCGGATAGTGGTGACTGAGAGCCCCATTTTAGTTTACCAGATCACGCAGGACGTAAACTGAAATATCGATAACCACGCCCTGCATCCGCAACATTGTACAACCGACGCTACACCGATTGGCAAGAGACAACAAAAAAATGGTTCAAATGGCTCTGAGCACTATGAGACTCAACTGCTGAGGTCATTAGTCCCCTAGAACTTAGAACTAGTTAAACCTAACTAACCTAAGGACATCACAAACATCCATGCCCCAGGCAGGATTCGAACCTGCGACCGTAGCGGTCTTGCGGTTCCAGACTGCAGCGCCTTTAACCGCACGGCCACTTCGGCCGGCGCAAGAGACAACACATTATTTAATAGTTGCTGGTTAGTGTCTCAGGTTGTACCGTCGTGATACATGGAAATTTTCGGTACATGATGTTTCCGTCATGACATCTTCAGCGGTGCTCCTGGAGATGACGAATCGGCGGTCGGAGAAAGATATAAATAATGTGTAAAATGGCGTGGTCGAGCTTGCACGTAATCATCGGAAGCAATCTTTGTCAGAGACAAAACTTGTCTGCTGATTGTTGCTTGCCAAGGATAAGAACATATGCATCGAGTCTACAGAACCACTGTTCATATACGCTGAAGCGCCGAAGAAACTGGTACAGGCTTGCGTATTAATATTCAGATACGTACGAGCGATGGGACGCAGCATCTCTGAGGAAGGGATGAAGTGGGGATTTTCTCGTACGACCATATCACTAGTGTACCGCGAATTTTAGGAATCCGGTAAAACATCAAATCTCCGACGTGGCTGCGGCCGGAAAAAGATTCTGCAAGAACGGGGCCAACGATGACTGAAGAGAATCGTTCAACGTGCCAGAAGTGCATCCCTCCGTAAGTCGCTGCGGATTTCATGATGGGCCATTAACAAGTATCAGTGAACGAACCACTCATCGAAACATCATCAATATGGGCTTTTGGAGCCGAAGGCCCACTCGTGTACCTTTGATGACTGCACGACACAAAGCTTTACGCTTCGCCTGGGTCCGTCAACACCGACAATGGAGTATTGCTGACCGCAAACATGTTGCTGATTGGACGAGTCTCGTCTCAGATTGTATCGAGCGGATGGACGAGTACGGATATGGAGACATGAATTCATGGACTCTGCATGTCAGCAGCTGATAGAGGCTCAGCAATTGTGCGGGGGGCGTGTATTTGGAGTGATATTGGACCCCAGATACGTCTAGATACAACTATGACAGGTGACACTGTAACCTCCCCCTCACTTATCGACCTTAATGACAGTGAAAAAATAAACCGCGTGTACCTAATGGAAATTTGGGAAAAGCAATCGTCACCGAGGTTAAATTGTCGGTAAAGATGGAGGAAAGCGTTACATCTAAATGAAAGGAAAAATGCAAATGAAACTGGCGGAAGTTAATTTTGAAATAGGGGTAAAGTTAATAAAGAAAGTAAATGTGCGGCCGTTACGTTAACAATCAACTAGCGGTAATTAGATATTTGAGATTTGGGGGAAATTACGGTCGCCAGACCTAAGGACAATTACTATAGTAAATGAAAAAGGAAGATTATTACACATATAATTAGCACTAGAAGCGTGGCAACTGAAGGTTGACAAGTGTAGTGTGAAAACTGAAAGTTTGTCAGAAGTAATAAATTTCGCTACACTTAATTTAGCAAAAGAATTAATAAAACCGGAAAATCGAAAGTTAATTTAGTGACTGAAGTTAATAGTGAGGTTTCTTTCTGAAGCACATTGAAATTCAGTAAAATACGGTTAGTCTTGGACTACCTCAACAATCATTTCAAAAGCTACTTGAATCTACGCAATTTAGAAATAAGAGGTTTAACTTTGAACTTGAATTAAATGATTCTGAACAATTAACAATAGTAAAATTTAGTACGTACCAAGCTGAGCTGCAGTCACAGGTAAGCTAAAATATGGTAACAAAACTAGCACTCTTAATTTGTGCTTGTGTAATCTAAGTATTGTAGCCAGCTATGAATACTTTAACTGAACTTTGAAATTAAAGCAGTGAAATGGAATTATGCTGGAGTTTGAATTTCAACGACACTCGGGTTCATTTCGGAAAAGGAAGGGACCCTGCTTGGTAATGCAATTGGGACAATGAGCAACAAAGGTTCATGCTAAGTAGCTGTAATTTTGTGATGCAACAATTTTAAAAGTTTTAAAAGCTGAGGTCTGCCATACAGTTCTAAAACTTTACGTGCTTCCAGTCTTCCTTGTTGGTTGATTGAAGGTTTGAAGCCGTCGGTCGAGGATGTGACGACGGTCACTCATTGTCGGCCGTCGCTGTTGCAGAAGCTGGATGTTGGCGCGCCTTCTTCTCGACACGGTCACCAGACGAAACGGGCTCTTGATATGCGCCAGCTAATGCTTCCCGTCCGCGACACCATGTCAGAAACTATCATCGCAAGTCGAGCGCAATTACATGCTGCCAAACCCCGAAAGCGCGGCAACTCGCGGGAGCTTCACACCACACACCTGCTCCACTCGCTACTCCCGCCAGACTCTCTTTCAGCCCGCGCTCCACGCGGCAGAGTTAACACTACCAAAGATCCTAAAACCTTAGGTTCTCCACACGACCTATCGATGTATTCGTTCGATAGTATAGTTTTCCCTAGGCCAGACTTAGCGTATAAATACAAATAATCTTATATATATATATATATATATATATATATATATATATATATATATATATATATATATATATATATATATATACAAATAGTAAAACAATTACAACATATAAAGGCACAGAAATGTCATATATTCAGGTAACAAAATAAGGAAAAAATTATGGTACAATAGACGGAAATAGGAGGATATGCATTTCCGGCTTTACATGCGGGGGGCGTGCATTTGGAGTGATATTGGACCCCAGATACGTCTAGATACAACTATGACAGGTGACACATACGTAATCATCTTGTCTGATCACCTGCATCGATTCATATCGATGGTATATTCCAAGGACTTGGGCAGTTCCAGCAGGACAATGCGATACCCAACAAATACAAAATTGCTACTGAGTGGCTCCAGGAGTTTAAACGCTTCCGCTGGCTGCTAAACTCCCCAGACATGAGCATTACTGAGCATATCTGGGATGCCTTTGAACGTGCTGTTCAGAAGAGACCTCAATCCCCTCGAACTCTTACGAATTAATGGACAGACCTGCAGGATTCATGGTGTCAATTCAGCAGTACCTCAGGCATCGATCGAATCCATGCCCCGTTGTGTTGCAGCACTTCTGCCTGCTCGCGGGGGCCCTAAACTATATTAGGAAGGTGTACCAGTTTCTCTGACCCTTCAGAGTACCATTAACTATCGTGGTTTCTGCTTTCTTTTTAAAATTATCCCCATGCTTACATATTACGATGGCTTTTTTATACGGAAGTGGATAATAGTTTGTCATGGTAGATGATATTTTGGGTTCAGGGAATTACATTTCATACTAGTCGGCAAAGGCTTTTTCGTTATTTTAGTCTCGTATTCACGCTTCTCTTAGTATTTCCTACAAATACATAGAATCTTATACGAGTATACCAATATGCAGGCAGAGGCGTAGGGCCTTTATCCTTTACAGATTGGCATACATGAAAAAGTTAGTCTTTAAAGTTTCTCGGTTAAACACGTGAGACTTTTACAAAAGATTTAGCTTACAAAAGATTCACTTCATCAACAGATTCGTCGGACTAACAGTCGGTCGCACAGGAAAATCAGTTTTATGAATTTTGGGTAGGGGACGAAGTCTAGGACACATTGCTTCAGTCTGTAATATTGCTGCTATCAGTTTGCTAAGGTATCAAATAGCAAGGTATCTGGCAACTCGTTTACAGCCATACACTGGTAAAACTAACATGTATACCAAAGACTCACGTCATTTTACCGAGAAACTTCAAGCACTTACTTTAGCATCTGTAGGTACTCTCATATCTTTCTATATAGCCTCTATACTCACTACGATTCAAGTTAACGAAGTTATGACTTACGTAGCGGATGTTTTCCCAGGGAGTTTGACATTTCCTTTCTGACACTGCCTTACTTCTAGTCATTTGAAATGGCATGGTGATTTTATGAGCAACTTGACTGTGTCACAATCGACAACCCATTAGGTTCTGCTGTCGCTAACTTTTATTTGGAAAAATTAGAAGAGTCGGATCCAGTAAAAGAAAATAAGGAACCGTGACGATTGTATCGATTTGTGGATGATACGTTTGTGGTTTGGTCAGATGGTAAAAAGTTTTAGAACGATTCTTTTCTTACCTAAATGATATATTCATATATTCAAAAATCTAATTTACAATGATCGCATGTTCGAATCCTGCCTCGGCCATGGATGTGTGTGATGTCCTTAGGTTAGTTAGGATTAAGTAGTTCTAAGTTCTAGGGGACTTATGACCTCAGATGTTAAGTCCCAAAGTGCTCACAGACTTTTTTTAATCTACCATGGGAATGGAAGGTGACAATGCAATACCATCCTTGGATGTTTTAGTTGTGAGACACACTGATAGAGGATTGAAACGTAAGGTTTACGGGAAAGTCACGCATACAAACAGATACCTGGATACCAGCACTAGAACTCCAATCATCACCTACAAGAAAAGACAGGTGCCTTTAAATGTACTGTTGACAAAGCCAAAAGGATTTAGACTTCGAAACATCTGGACGACGAATTAAAACATTTGAATTAGGTTGTCGATAAAATGGCTGTTGGGCAAATAAGTAAATAGTGTTCTGCGACCAAATAATTGTAGGCCAGAGGACAACGATAAAACTCAGTGTAGGAAGTACAAGGTTTCTCTCCCCTCTATTAAAAAAGTAACTCATCAGATGGGGGGCGCTTTGCAGAAACATGACAACAATCCAGTTTTCAGACCAACTACGAAAGTATGTAAAGCACTCTAGTCTGTAAAGAATAAACGCTCTCATCTGTCGGAATGTCGGGTACCCGTAATTGTGGAAAGGGCTACATTGGAACAACCGACATAATCGTCAATACGAGATTGCAGTATGTAATCACGTGGATAATTTTAACACGAAAGAAGAAGTCATGTTTATTGGTTCTATATGAACAGTAGCTCTGAAGAACCGATAGACAGACAAGTCTTTATCCTCGACAAGCGACAACCGATGGTTGTTTTCACTCTGACAAAGGTTATGTGTGCTGATGACGTGTAACCTCGACCACGACCATTTCACACGGTATTTACGCGGGTCTGACCGCTGACTTGTCAGATGACAAGACTCATCGTCGCCAGGAGCAGGTCCAATGATGTCCAACGCAGCTCGGGATGAAACGTCAGAGACCGAAAAGTGTATTTGACACCGCTCATACAACTAAATCACCCGATCACGAAGCCATTATTATTGCATTATTTATTGTTATTACTAAATTCTGCTGCTTTCCCACTATCCACTATGACGTATGATGAAGGTAAAATGCTTTTATTCAGTTTTACAATTAGTGGCACTCCGCTCGTGACGTGTTTGTTTTACTGATGTTTTTCTCTTGTGTGAATAATCTCCCTCGCCCAGTTATCCAAAACTAACATAATATTAAGATTTAGTAGTGGCTATCAATGGACAATAAACCTGTAACCAAAGTATTTTCATTAAACATATGAACTGAAACTTCTTGACAGATAAAGACTGTGTGCCGTACCTCGACTCGAACTCGGGACCTTTGCCTTCCGCGGTAAGTGCTCTACCGACAGAGCTACCCAAGCACGACTCACGACCCGTCCTCACAGATTCCATTGTGCCAGTACCTCGCCTCCTACTTTCCAAATTTGCGGAAGTGAAGCTGGGAGAACGGGGCGTGAGTCGCACTTGGGTAGCTCAGTTGGTAGAGCACTTGTCCGCGAACGGCAAATATCCCGAGTTCGAGTCTCGGTCCGGCACACAGTTTTAATCTTTCGGGAAGTTAAATACCAGCGCACACTCCACTGCAGAGTTAAAATCTCATTATGGAAACAAATGTACTGTTTACACACAACTATCTAAAGTTTCTTTTGATATATTCATTTTCAAACAAGATGTGATGGTTGACAAATGTCCTTTATATTCTCTGCAAGTAATGGGTTCATATTACTTTGGGAACCGAGGTCTTGTTTGAATAATAATACAATTAGGTCTTATCCAAATGCTGCAACAAAAACATGCAAAACATTGGTTGAAACGCAGGCAACAGAGAGTGCAGAAAAGAAACCAGTACAAAGTAACTTTTGGCTGATGTTAATTTGTGACAGAATAATACGGCTGTGGCGAAATTTTTTACTGTCAGGGCTGCGCCAGGCAGCAGATAAAGTTTAATGAGAGTGACTCGTCTCCGTGTTTGGAATGCGTTTGAAACTTTTTAACATTTCGGTATTATTACGTCATTCTGGTCAGCGGGCTTACTGCTGCTAAGGTACACTGAATCCTACGAAATACGGCCAGCATTAGCAGCCAAATACCGTCCGGCAGTGAGCGGGTTGTGCGACAGTTAGCGTTCATGGCGGTGCTGTGTGTCCTGGCCCTGAGGGCAGGGGGACTCATCCCGGGCGCACAGTAGACCAGCAGGGCAGCAGAGACCAGCAGGCCGGCCGGCCTGTTACTGCGCGGTCTGCCATTAATTAAGACAGCGGCGTAAATCCACGGAGGAGAGGCCCTTTGTCGGCGTGACCCCGTCCAGCCTCAGGGCTGACCGAGGCATCTCGTAGAAAGCGCTGCCCACTGGCTGCCGCCGTGGTATTGCCCGGCACTGCTGCGTAACGCTGCGCGGGGCCGCTGCTGTCTTGGCTCTGTAGTAAAACTGGACTGTTCCTCGCGTAATAGACGTTAACTTCAGCCCCTCCTCCCTCCACGGTAATTCGAACGTCTAGGACGACGCTAGGGATGGCAAGAAGTTATCATATCGCGTACCGGGTAAGAGAAGGAATAAAAGAAAATACTTGAAAAATTATCAACGATGTCGAAAACCCATGTGGGAGGGAAAACATGTTTTTAAAGTATGGAAAGCATACTTTCAAAATCGATATGAAGAACAGGATTAAACAAATGCACACGCATAATGAAACAGAGGGAGATGAGAGACATAACATCATCACAGAGAAAATAGAAAGAGAAGATCTGCATACGTTTGATGTAGAGAAAGCTGTATCAAAAATGAAAAGTGGCAAATTTCCAGGAGTAGATGACATCACAGTGGAAATGGGGGAAGCCGCAAGACCTATCGGACGTCAGTGGCTGTACAGAGTAATGAGGATAGTAAGGATATATGGAAAAGTTCTTGATAGTTGGACGAAGGCAGTTACTGTATCCACTTATAAGAAGGGTAACAATTCACTCTCTGAGAAACACCGAGGAAGAGCATTACTGTGTCACTGCATGAAGAATTACTCGCATGAAAAAATAATTTTACGGAAAATCAGCACCATAATTAAGAGAAGAGGGGATGCGAAATTTACGATTAGTTAAGTAGTAGATAAGAAATGAGAATTCGGAAATGGTATCGTAGCCGCAGTTATAGATATGAAAACAGTCTTGTCACGCTGACGCAAGGGAATAGGTGGGACAATTTGTGAATGGATCGGAATTGTCAGAAGGAATGCAAATTAGAATGAGAAACATGCGTAAGAAATGCCTGAATTGTACTATAGACAAAGTGGCAGGAAATCAGAATAGTTTAAAACAGGCAGAGTTGTTCGCCGAGGAAGTCTCCTCTCTGCAGTGCTCTGTAATATAGTCATGGACAGCATCATAAGCAAACTCTTCAGGCTTTCGTGGCTGTTGTCACTGAAGTTAAAATCATCTGGGTTATTCGGTCAAGTCATATTTCTTCTAAAATGTTCGACCTTTCGACCCCTCTGCTGGGATCTTCCTCAGGATCTTTTAGTGTACACTAATGCAGGGGTCGGAACGTCGAACATTTTAGAAGAAAGATGACGCGGCCTAATAACCCAGAAGATTTTAACTTCGTCATAAGGGAAGTCCACCAAAGTTCAACAGCAGATCATATGAAAATCATGGAATATGCGAATGATGTGATGATCTGGGAGAAAATGAGTAGAGATTGGAAGATCAACTAAATACCTCGCAGACAGTTGCTGAAGACGCTTACCACGAGGCGAGGTAATGAAAATAAGCAGGAAAAATGGAAAAAGTGAAGGATGTAAATTGTAGTGGAAAAATTATGAAAGAAGAAGATGCTTTCAAATATGTAGGAAGTAAGTCAACTAAGAAAGGAATCATCAGGAATCAAATTCGGAGAGGGTAAAAAATTCTCCAAAATTTTGTTATTGTACATCACATATAGTCAGAAATTGGAAAATACGAGTACCTGCCAAAGCAAAGATCATGACATTTTAGTCATATTATCTACCACTTTAGACCAATGAAACAGAATGTTGGACTTACCAAAGAAAGATTCGTACAGAACACAAGAGGTAGAGATGTGCTCTCTATGGTTGATCCTTGAAAAGGCGAGAAGGGACAGGATGACGTATGAAACCATACAAAATACCTTTCATGTCAGTCACCTACACGGATCTGTGGAGAAAAACAGGCTTAAATTATTTGGTCATTTTAAAAGAATGGGACAGGAAAGATTTCGTAAAAGAGCTCTGGAATGGACAGGATCTGGAAGGAGATCAATTGGAAGAAAGCAGTGCGACAGCTGAAGGAACATGTGTACCGAAGAGGACTGGTATGGGAGGCAATGCTAGGCGACAGTCTGTGGGAGAAAACAGAAGCGTGTAATACACTCTTCGAGTGACCTGCGTAAGAGCAAACGTTTCAGGAGGGAAAAAAATGGTTCAAATGGGTCTGAGCACTATGCGGCTTAACTTATAAGGTCATCAGTCCCCTAGAACTTAGAACTACTTAAACCTAACTAACCTAAAGACATCACATACACCCATGCCCGAGACAGAATTCGAACCTGCGACCGCAGTGATCGCACGGCTCCAGAGTGTAGCGACTAGAACCACTCGGCCATACCGGCCGGCGAGGGAAAACAAGAAGGTTACTAATGCAAGGTGAGGACTGATGCGTTAGTCGATATGAACACATTGATGTGATACTTATGAATGTCTTTCACCCTCAAATTTTCCGCCGTCCGTGTCACAGTGGTAACGCCGATTCCGATAGATCAGCGAAGTTACTCACTGCCGGGCACGGGTAATCGTTCAGATCAGCTGAGCGCTGTTGGCGAGCTGAGTGCACTCAGTGTTAGTGTGATGGATTGGGGAGCTATCTGTTTGAGAAGTTGCGGCTCCGGTCACGAAAACCGAGAACAGCATGGAGAGAGGCATGGCCCTCATTATTCGCATCCTGTGACACCAGTCGCCTGAGGATGACATGGCGGTCGGTCTTTATCGGTGGGTTTTCAGAAGCCTGTTTGTGCGCAGTTTAGATTTACAGTTATAAATATATAAATGTAAATTGTTAAATAATTCAGACTACCTGATTTCACTTTTACTGTCACCTAGGTAACCGAATGGTGTAATAACTGACACGTATCTGACTTCTTCTGAAACGGTTGAAAAATTATGTTAAATGTTACATTAAAATTCCGAAACAAGTATTAGCCTGATGTTCAAACCATTTTGGGGCATTATTCCCTGATAGTGAAATCTGACTTGTAAATTTTAATGACGATGGTAGTGCTTTCGCAAGCACAACGGGGAATTCACTGAAAAGTAAAAGGCTTAAAAAGTTTAAACGGGAATACTGTTGCATAATGACTAGAAGTGTAATGAGCTGCATCTTACATACGAAAGATGTGAAATGAAATGTATTTGCCATATGAAAGATCTGAAGCAATTTACCCAGAACAAGAACTGTAAAATCCTAACAAATAGTGACGAAATTTATGTTGAAGAGACTTAACTGTCGATATCGTTCCTCCAAACTGTGTACATAAGCAAACTGTATCATGTTGACCTACGTGATAACTGTAAATGCTACTAAAGACAATGATAGGTTGTACGACGAAGTAAAGCAAGTGTATTCCTTACTGAAGCAAACCGGTTAAAACCTACCTAGTGCCATGGGCAAACCCAGTACAGGACCAAGCGTATAGAGCAGGGGTAGGCACGAGAGCTGCCCACATGGTTGCTCGCGTGCACCGTGAGCGACGAGGGCAACGAAAAGGTTCAAATGGCTCTAAGCATTATGGGACTCAATATCTGAGGTCATCTGTCCCCTAGACTTAGAACTTCTTAAGCCTAAATAACCTAAGGACATCACACACATCCATGCCCGGGGCAGGATTCGAACCTGAGACCGTAGCAGCAGCGCGGTTCCGAACTGTAGCGCCTAGAATCGCTCGAACACACTGGCCGTCGCGAGGACAACTCTGAGCAGCTGTGAGGGCACGTAGTGCGGGTAGCAGACCTGTGCGATGTGGCTGGCCGCTTGGGTGTGCACACTGCACGGGGGACAACCGGTGACGCTAGGAGAGCGCTTTGCGCACATAGCAGCGCATTGACCAGATAACGTACGTAGTGCAGGTGGAACACACATACGTCGGTGGTTGTCTCACTCACAAGTGGCATCCGTGACCTCGGCACCGTTACACGGTTGTCGGGGGGCCAATCATATGTGCACAACATGTGTGCGGGACGTAAGTGTGAAACGTGCTTACCCGGAGTTTGTGTACCCTTGACATGCAACGGTTGGCCATGGTTGATGAAACACGGTTTCGAACCATTGTAACACGTTCTACTTTCATGGCCATAAATAGGATACAGACGTAAAGGATTGAGAAACGTACACATTTGTATTGCAAATGTTACGTTATATTTACATAGACGTGTGTAGTTCAGAGGAGGGGTACTGCATACGAATAGGACATAGGCATTGCTTAACATCATCCTCGATGTTTTTACAAGGATTTTGAACTAGCATCTAGATATTTGGTGTGAAAGTACTGGTCATTAGGCGCACTGTACCAGTCACGTGAACATCAGTAAGACCACTCCTAAGCTTCGATTTTGTCACTTTCATTGCGGAAATATGTTGTTCCTAAAATACTACACACACAAGCAGCTATTTTTAATAACAATGGAAACTGTTCACGCGCGAAATATTTCTAGAAGTTTTCCAAGGTTTGTGCAGTACGAAACTTCTCCTTCAGCACACGTTTACATTGAAAGTCAGTGAGTTCCAACTAAACTTCAGAAGGCACATTTTCAACGATAACTGCTAAAGGAGTCTCAAAAAGGTTGACATCGCATTCCAGTAGATTTAAGTCCTCAAATCCACTATCAAAAATGCCTTCGAGAGACTGTAGCACCGTTCCAAACCCATCAGAATCTTCTTTGAGCCCCTCCTGTTCCAAATTACTTTCCTTAGCAAGTACTGCAACGCTCGCGAAATGTACACACGACATTTGAGAGTTGCTTTGCCCACAAAAGCAGTTTTCACTTGAATACCAAAACAGCGTCAAACACTTCGCTAATTAACTTATTGCCCCCTGCAGATCGGCATTCACCCTATTCAAATGCTTAGTTACGTCAGTTAAAAACGAAAGGCCTAAAATCCACTGAGGGTCGTCCAATTCTTTCACTGGCTTACCTTTCGCATCCATAAATAATGCTATATCTTTACGTAATTTAAAAAATCGTTCTAAAACAACACCTCCACTCATTTCACAAAAATATGGAAAATCGCCATATTCACACCCAATATCTGCCAGGAATGATTTAAATTGTATGTGTCCCAAACCCTGCGATCTGAGAATGTTAATTGTTTTAATAACCACGTCCATGACGCCAACTAGTTTGGCACATTTTGCTTGCAAATTAAGACGGTGAATAACGCAATGTATTAGTGGTAGTTACTGCTGCACACCGACGGGTTTGAACTTTTTTCGTATCAAAGCAACGACACCAGACTTATGACTAACATTTGCAGGAGCCCCATCTGTTGAAACTGGTGAAAATTTTTCCCAACATTGCTCGTATTTCTCTACTGTATGTTCAACGCACGAGAATACATCGTCGGCAATTGTTGGGGTAATGCATTGAGACTAAATCGAGAAGTTCCTAAGTCACATTAAACTGAACTTCAGCTCCTCGCAAAGAGACTGCAAGTTGAGCAACATCACACACATATGTGTTTTCGTCCAGTTATAATGAAAAGAACGCCAAATCTTTGATCCTGATTCTCATATGAACTTTCACATGGTATTCCATATCTACAATGCGACTGCAAACCGTTCTCCGTGAAAGAGGAACGGTTCCAAAAACAGGATGACATGCTGGCCCCAGAATTATTGCAGCAGCAACAAAACATTATTTCACAAATTATCCATCGCCGAAGGGCTGTGCTCTTTTACCAATTTTAAGTGCTACATGATAGCTTAGTGTCACCGCTGCATCGTTGTGGATTATGAGGATTTCGCCCCGTAAATATGTACAGGAAAAGGTAAAAATGAAGGAAAATAGACATACCATATTATTAATAACAGTAATTATGTGAATCAATGTTATAATTATTTACATGTATTCGTACGTCTTTATCCTTTTCCCGCTTCAGTTCGATAAGATTGGCTTTTCTTTCTTCGTTATTGAAACCGACTATATCCTTCTCATGAAGCAGTTGATAATGTCGCTTCACATTGTACTTCTTCCGTGAAGACAATGTTGCATTGCAAATCAATTACCGACGTCAGCTTTGCGCTCCAAGGAAAAAGTACTCTTCTTCCCACTGTGGATTTAAGATCAAAGGACTTTCGTTTCAACGATTTTAACTCCTCCTCAGCCATTTTCCACCAGCCGGAGTGGGGGAGAGCCGAGGGCAGGCCTTGCGGGCATCAGAGAGCGCCCGTGCTCACGAAACGGTATTTGCCCAGCCATGGTTGCAAGTTCATAAAAAGGCAACCAGTTACTATAAGAAAAAGATGAACGCAAATTGTCGTGGAAAGATATTCTAATGTTCCAGTAGATTATTTACAGGATGGGTAACCCTATTTGGGAGATTACAGTCTGTCTGAAATACTGCACAATTATCATCACTGATTTAGTTATTTAACAAGGCCAGAATACAATAGAGTGACTGCATTCTTCCTAGTTTTAGCCCAGAGAGAGAGAAAGAGTTTGAATGCCACCGGTGTTCACGGACGTGTCAGTCACAACTGGACATCGTCATTTACTTGCCCAAAGACCCCGCACTGATCACAGAGAAATGCACATTTCCACTAAACCTTAACTAATACGGAATGGAAGAACCTGCTCAGTATAGACGCGACTGAAAGGCTGTACGATGTGCAGGAAACGAAAGTAATATGAGTGAAATGCACAGATTAAGCCAACAGCATGAAGCGATCTCACCCAAAAATCTGAAATAGCAGGTTCAAACTGTATGTCTACATCATTCACCACTGTGCTTGCTATGCACAACAGCCGAGCCCACAGTAGCCTCTCCTTGCGACCAGGTTGTCTCCAATCGAATTTTTCGTGGCGAGCACTCTAACTGGCGCAGGGAATCTAAGTACCTGACCTCATGAGGCATCCCATGCATGGATACACAAAGGTAAATGCCGCACACAACCACGCAGAATTGCTTCTAAAAACTACTGTGATTTGGAGGTAGAGAGAATACTGGCGAGTGGTCCCCTTGCATGAGTACAAAATGTTGTGGCGTAACAAGCTAGCTACGCCACACTGAGAAGTAGCCGGAAGGGCACGCGTCAACTCTCGCCGTCTTGCGTTAAGTCTGAAACAGGATACGTGATGAAAGCTATAAAGAAAAGAACGGAGCTTCTCGTATACTTAACTTTAATTTCTTGTTGTACATTGCTCTTGATAATACAAGTGAGACTCTCTCCAGATATGGTTAACTGCGCCTTGCTAGGTCGTAGCCATGGACTTAGCTGAAGGCTATTCTAACTGTGTCTCGGCAATTGAGAGAAAGGCTTCGTACGTGTAGTCGCTAGCAATGTCGTCCGTACAACTGGGGCGAGTGCTCGTACGTCTCTCTAGACCTGCCGTGTGGTGGCGCTCGGTCTGCGATCACTCAGTGGCGACACGCGGGTCCGACATGTACTAATGGACCGCGGCCGATTTAACCTACCACCTAGCAAATGTGGTGTCTGGCGGTGACACCACACAAAACATGTTATTTTTGGGGGCCGTCGTGTTTCAGCAATGTTTTTAACTTAGTAGTGAAAGTGATTAATGTTTTATAATGACGTGATGTGAAAGAAAGAGGACACTCCAAGTTATATTCCAAGTTATATTCCACATTCCTTGGTTTCCAAAATGCATTTGACATGGTGCCCTATTGCCGACTGTTAACCAATGTAAGAGCATACAACATAGGTTCCCAGATATGTGAGAAGCTTGAAGGCTTATTAAATGATGTTATATGCCCATTTTTGGCAACTAACCGGAAATATATGTAAGTGCACGAGATTACAGGTAGAGACCCATCCATGAATTGCGTAATTGATTGTTCTTAAATGTATGCGTGATCGTTACTTTCAGAAGTAAAAAAACGGACGTAGGTGCTATTCGAAAGCAAGGAAATGTTTTGTAAGCCAACTGGACGACACACGCAGTGAACTGAATGCCGGAACGGCCAATCGCCCCGTTGACCTTCTTCTGAGAATCGACCACAAGGGGTGGCGAACACACAAAGGCTGAAGGCCGGCAGAGCTATTCATGGCGCCCTGCGGCGTTACCGTGGGAGTTTTGCAACACAGAGAGCTTCCTGTAGCGGGCACCTGCGAGAATGTTTTATGAGATGGAATGTCGGAAGAACCTCAGCAGAAATCTCTGTTGTGTTCCGAGTGTATACACTATCTTTTAGTCATACAACAGATGTCACTATCGGGCAGGTGAAAAGTAAGCCCCCCGTCTTGAAGACCATGGCATGCTGCTGAATGCGCGGTTCATACAGAAAACATTATTTAAGAAAATAAGAAAGAAGAATGTTCGTTCATCAGGAACTTTTCCCAGACTGGCTGAGAGCATCGAATTACCGAAAGGTAGCTTCTTTATTGTTCGAAGAAATATACGCAAAGAGCAAGGAACGACTGTTTCATGAGGAAGTTGTTAGGAATAGTTTCACTTGTTAATCAACTTAAACATAGCCCGGGGAAGGGGACCTGCACTCCCAGAGACGCATTTTTAGCGACTGTAGCTCGCAAGAAATAGAATCCAAACAGTAAGGTCCAGCTTGTAACTAAAAACGCCAGAAAGCCAATCTTCCTTGACGGACGACGTCGCAAAGTAAAGAAACAATTCATACTAATCTTCTCACCTCATGGTCGCCTCAGAGAGCTTCTTCGCAGGACTTCTACTTAGATCTATAACTCAAATCTTCAACTTAAGGCGCCAACGTAGAAGGAAGGGCACTGGCGCAGTAAATTACGGAAATTTGTGGTAAGTTCCTATGGGACACAACTGCTGAGGCCATTGGTCCCTCGGCTTACACACTTAATCTAACTTTAAATTATACTGAGGACATGACACAAACCTATGTCCGAGGGAGGACTCGAATCTCCTGCGGGGGAAGCCGCGCGAACCGTTGCAAGACCCCTGAGACAACGCTGCTACCGCTTCGGCAACTGCCACCAACAGCTACGATATGGTAAGTTCGAGACGCTTCTGTGTAAGATATAGCCGGCCGATGTGGCCGAGTGGTTCTAGACGCTTCAGTCCGGAACCACGCAGCAGCTGCGGTCGCAGGTTCGAATCCTGCCTCGGGAATAAATGTGTGTGATGTCCTTAGGTTAGTTACGTTTAAGTAATTCTACGTCTAGGGGACTGATGACCTCAGATATTAAGTCCCACAGTGCTTAGAGCCGTTTGAACCATTTTTGTGAGATATAGGGAAAGTCAAGTCATTTTACACCATTAACATTTTAGAGCTTCAGTATAACGAATTACCTTGCAAGTCTTGAAACGTTGCTTCCGAATTCCACAACAGGTGTGAGGTACTATCTTTCCTAATTCTACGTGTTGTCTTTAGCTGTTCTATGCTCTGCCAACTCAGTACCTAAGCGGTTTATTTCCAGTCCCCCCCCCCCCCCACCTCCGCTGAAAGAGACGTAAATTTTACTGATCTACGTTGGCACAGGATGCCATAAGTAAATATTTATCGAGATGTTGCCGTTGCATCATATTATGGAATATTACTGAGAATTAAGCATTTTTGTCAGAACTACGAATGGTCGAAATGACAAATAAACGAAATAATTAATATTTCCAATTTCATTCACGCCCACATTCCTAATAAGAAGAAACCATCTCTTTTAACACAATTTATGACAAGAGTGACCCAGGGAAGTGGGATAGGGCTACTGTTTTTTCTGTATACACTCTACGAAAAAAAAAGTGGATGTGATGTACATTACAATTTTACAACAAAATGAATGATTTATTCAGTAGAAGGAGCTTCAGGAATGGAGCAAGTCAACAACTCATTGGTCCACCTCTGTCCCTTATGCAATTAGGTATTCGGCTTTGAACTGATTGCTAGGCTTGTAGGATCTCCTCCTGAGGTTTATGTTGACAAATTCTATAAAAGTGGATCCCCAGGTCGTCAAACTCCAGGGATGGTTGGAGGGTTCTGCCCATTTTGCTCCGATTGTTGGCAGTTGGGGAATGATAGACGACCTCATTAGCCAAGGTAGGGTTAGGCAAGCACGAAAACTAGCAGTAGGGACTCTGACATTGCTTAGGTGTGCATGATCTTGCTGAAATGTAAGCGAACGATGGTATGCCATGTAGGACAACAAAACGGGGAACAGAATATCTTCGATGTACCTCCGTGTTGTAAGAATGCCGCAGATGAAAACCTAAGGGACATCTCCAGACACGTCTACAGCCCGGAATTTCATTGACTGGAGGGGGTTTGTCTTCAGTAATGTGTCCTACTTAGAACTGAGCCACGATTTCCAGCGAAGGCGTGACTGGAGGTGCCCAAGATGGCGGTGGGATACTAATCTGACCGTTTCCCGCCGTGCGGCCCGACAACGAGTGTAAGTAGGCTGTTTAGGTTTTTTTATTGGTAACGCCACGTAGCGGTCTGTATGAAAATCACAGGCTGTGGTGTGTGCAGACTGTGGCTGGTTTGCATTGTTATTTGCTGTTGTAGTGTTGGGCAGCTCGATGTTAACAGCGCGTAGCGTTGCGCAGTTGGAGGTGAGCCGCAAGCAGTGGTGGATGTGGGGAGTGAGATGGCGGAGTTTTGAGAGCGGATGATCTGGACGTGTGTCCATCAGAGAGTGTAAATTTGTAAGGCTGGATGTCATGAACTGATATATATATATATATATATATATATATATATATATATATATATATTATGACTTTTGAACACAATTAAGGTAAATACATAGTTTGTTCTCTATCAAAATCTTTCATTTGCTAACTATCACTATCAGTAGTTAGTGCCTTGAGTAGTTAGAATCTTTTATTTAGCTGGCAGTATTGGCGCTCGCTGTATTGCAGTAGTTTGAGGAACGAAGATTTTTGTGAGGTATGAAAGGTATAGCTTAGTGTTGGTCGGGGCCATTATTTTGTAGAGATTATTGAAAGTCGAATTGCGTTGCGCTAAAAATATTGTGTGTCAGTTTAGTGTTGATCAGTGTGAGTAAAGAGAGTAATGTACGTTCAGTTCTGCTCAGCTGTTTGAAAATCAAATAACATAAGATGTTTATCAGCACAGTAATTCATTAATTTTTCTAAGGAAACGTTACACGATGACTGATGGTTTGGGGCGATATTTATTTTCATTGCAGGACCCCTAAGGTTGTCATCCGCGGCATTCTTACAGTACCACGGTAGATCGACGATATTCAAGGCCCCTTTTTGTTGGCTTTCGTGGGAAGCCATCCTTCACTCATATTTCACAAAACTAGTGCCTGCTAATACATGGCGAGACTTTCTACTGCTTTCTTTGTGCTTCCGAAACTCTACCTTGCGCAGCAAAGTTACCAAATCTCTGTCCAGCTAAAAATGTTCGGAACGTAATGGACAGATCACGCCAACTATCTCGTGATTTTAACTATCTATGGACAGAATTTGGCGCTATGTCCCCGAGGATGACATCCAAAAACTTTATCAACTACTGCCAAGCCGAATAACTTCTTGTTATGAGGGCCAGTGTGTTGTTGACTTGTGTCGTTCTCGTTTGTGGGTGTCTTACAATTGAATCAGTCATCTTGAAACTTCCCCTTAGAAAAATTATACATGACTGTGCTTAAACTGACACGCAATATTTTTTAGCGCAACGTAATCTGACTTTCAAAAATCCCTACAAAAAAAATGGCCCTGACTAACATTAACCTATACGTTTCACAAATCGCTTACCTCACAAAAATCTTGGTTACTCGAACTACTGCAATACAGCGAGCGCCACTACTGCCAGCTAAATAAAAGATTCAAACTACTGAAGGCACTAACTACTGATAGGCATAGTTAGCAAATGAAAGATTTTGATAGAGAACAAACAATGTATTTACCTTAATAGTCATAATATATATAGCAGTTCATGACATCAGGTCTTACAAATTTCAGAACTCCGCCATCTCTCTCCCCACATCCACTACTGCTGGCGGCTCACCTATAACTGCGCAACGCTACGTGCTGTTCACATCCAGCTACCGCTGCCCAACACTACAATGGCAGACAACAATGCAAACTAGCCACAGACTGCACACAGCACAGCCAGTGATTTTCATACAGAGTGCTACGTGGCGTTGCCAATATAAGAACCTAAACAGCCTACTTACATAGCCCCCATGCTCCCCACAAAAAATTTTACAAATTGTTTTGGGCAGTGGCCAAAAATGATTTGAAGAAATTTTTCATAATTACAATATCAAAGATATCAAATGCACACACTTATTGATACAATGTTGTCAAAAGCTAAAATTATCTCACAGTCCATAAAGACTGTCCTGATCATTCATCACAGTAAAATTGCAGATTTTTTTCAATGTCTGAGCAATAAAAGAAAATGCACACAGAAGTAATGGATTTCCATGCAGTCATGAAGAAGTAGTGTTGTCCTTCCAACGGAAAGACAGAGCTGACTCTTGACATGCAGACAGGTAATGGGCCACAACTGAGCAGACCCACAGCAGAGTCAGTCGAAGTTTTAAGAATACTGGTAGGTAATACATCACAGAGCAGACCCACTATAGTCTTGGTAGAGAGTATGGGATTGGTGGGCCATCAAACGTGCAGACCCACTGTAGTCCTTGTAGAGACGGCCAGCAGCCAACTGTTGCGACTGTGCAGGTGCACAATCACCGTCGAAGAGTCTTGCGGAGAATATAGCAAGTCCATAAACCACCACATGTCCACTCAAAAAAAATTTGTTTGAAATGTCCTTAGAACCAGCAATGCTGTTATCCAGTCCCTTGCTGAATTATTAACACATGTGCATGCACTAACAGTCCCTACTTCTCACATATTGTCCATATACTATGACCAACAGAAACGTGTGCAGTGAAATGTAACTTACAAGTTATTTAATTTGATGAACTGGTGTCAATTACAATTTTATAACATAAGAATACAATTACAAAGGTACAAAATACATCATTAAAGAAAATAACAATACAGATAACATTTGTAGTACAGGCTTTACAAAAGAATCGAAATAACATGTACATCAGTGTTACAGGAATTATCACATGAGTACATAAGTAAAATAATGAGAATAGTTCTTGAAACATTAATTTCACACATGATCATTAAAACAAAACAGAATAAATAATGTCTAAGCATCTTTACGAAGAAAATAACATAGTATTTGAAAAATTCTACAACATAAATCTTATTAGCTAAACACATAAAGATAGGAAAAGACAAATTCACATAGTGTAATAACACAAAAATACAGGAAAGGGTTTGGTTTCAGTGTAACATTTGGTACTGCAGCCCAACCCAAAACGTCATTCCATAGATCTTTCTTCTTATCTCAACATTTGTTTCCACCAAAAAAAATCTTATCCAAGCATGCTTTCTGTATTTATATGTTCAAATATTTCTTACCTCATTATTTATTTTCTATTATCTTACCTCATCATTTATTTCCAAGAAAATCCTATCTAAACCTATTGTCCCTAAACCCTAATATTTGTTCATATCCTCTTTCAAAATCCTTTTTTGGCCAAACCATTTTCTTATAGCTTCTCAATGCATTTCATCCAATTCATCACAACCCGTTATCATATATAGTCTACCCCCTCTTAAGCTAACTTAAATCTACTGAGCTCAGATGCTAAACTAAGCGACGAGGTAATGCAGCAGTGCAAAACAATTAACACAAACAGCAATGACAAAAAAAAATTGGAAATTGGCAAAGCAATTGCAATATTACAACTAATATAAGGCACTGTGCAGTAAACAAGAAAAATAAATCCGTAGTAAAACTGGCTTAACAGAGTTATACAAAGTCAAATTAAGTAAAACTATGCCTGGCAAACAGCAGCAGCAAATGCAACAACTTATATCTCAGCATGACAAAGCTCAAGCAGAAGAAATAAAACAGTAAAAATGGCCATGTTTAATACCTATGTCATATCTTAACACTAGGGTGATGCATCACAAGAACTTACTCTAGCAGACAAGTTACCAAATTCTAAAAAAAATTATTTATGCAGTTCCTGTGAAGGGAAATGTCTATTTATGTTCCCTCGTTTTCTTGGAAGTAGATCATAATTTTTTTAAACTGGATCTGTAGGCATAAAATAACTATATTAGTACATCTATTAAATTTTATTTTAATTAATGCTGCAGTGCAGCTAGAAACTAGATATTAAACAAAATAGGCAAAGCAGGGCGTGAAACGTCATTCGCTAGCCATAAGGCATTTCATAATGCAGTAAACAATCTTCCAACTAGCAAGACAATAGACAGGAAATGTTTCTCATCATTTCATTTCAGTAAATATCATAAATTAAGAACTTTACAGTGTAATCATATTTTCAAGTTTGAGGGTGTCGTATTTACGATGCTTTCTACAAAGGAATGTCTATAGCAAGGATAATGGCCTCTTCTTTTTTTTTTCTTCTCCATCTGTGCCTCTGAAAGGCACACACTAATGGCTTTTTTCCAGGCATCTGTCGCGCAGCTGGTTGCCCACGACGCATTACGTGAAGGTTGTCACTTAACTTTCTTACCGAAATATTTACGACAGCAGTTTCCGCTACAGTGACAGTCTCATATAAAAATATTTTCACAGGTTGAGAATTTGCGTTACAAATGTGTAGAAACAAAATCCTATAAATATAACAGTGTTCAAAAAGTTTTTGTCAGCATTATGATACATTCGCGCATTTACACACATTTCATAACTCTTAAAGTACGATTCTTTGTTTCCAACATCCTTTTCCACAAATCAGAGTCCCTAACCACTACTCATTATTCATATACATATTCGTCGACACTTCTTCAATATTTCATGAAAATAAATACGTAGCATAATCAAATTCCTCATTTACGGTAGCATCATCTTATTGATCATAAACATACCTCAACAGCATAATACACATCGTCGTCGTAAAAATAACATCATAACAGATCAATCACATCTCAGAATCGTCGCAGCTTCTTTCAATAATTTCAAGACCTTCAATAAAGTCATCTACCTCAAACGTACTTCCAAAATCGAGATCCCTTACCAAATACATCATTCTAAGCTCTCATATTATCACAATGGTTCCGAAAAAATATGAACAGTTCACAAAGTACAGAGAAAATACAATTTCATAAATGTGAAATTATCCAACTGTGTAATTGCGTAAACATGTGTCACTAACATAAAAAAATTTTGTTTCTTTGTTAAATAATCAGATAGCTGTGTAATTCTGTGTTGGAGAAATATGGTACCGATGTGTAAAGTTATATAAGCAAATACCATATTAGCAAGGGCTCCTTGTGCTTGCCACACACATGGTACACAAAGTAAGCGTGTACCCCCCTGAGGAATAATGTAATTATACCCTCAGGTGTTACAGATTACAGCAATGGAATGAAATGTATCACGGAAAACTTTCTTTGTAATTCAAAAATCTTTAAAAATAAATGTTGTAAGTATAATATTAATCCCCCAAATACGTGTACTGTAGCGCTAAACTGTGCGTCTTGTTGCAAAATAATCTCTGTGGAAGTGTCATAGTTATCGTCCTCCGAAAGCTACGTTCTGCAGAAGTCAATGTACTTACCTCATGATAAACAAAAGTGAAATGCTTTGCATATAGATATAGTAGTTATTATGCTTATTGGCGTGATGAATTGAGTACTGTATAGTAACATATTGTTGTGCCATGAAAAAGGCTGTCTCATTGTTGCTATACCACAAAAGTTACTACTAAAACATATTTTATTTTCCAGAATAATGCAGAAAAACTGTGCAGATATAAAACAGAAACACCTCAAAAGCATAATTGTAAATGGGCACTCATTAGTAGCATCGTGATAAAACCGTGTAGTTGTCACATGAACTAACCACTGTGTCATCTGGTATCTCACAGAAAGTACTATAAATCCAGAATGTATTTTCAAGTAAACCAAAATGTTGCATTAAAATCTAATTAGCAGTACTGGTAAATGTTCTAAGTATGTGAGCCTTATAGTCGTTACGTAATCGTGCAACTAACAAGCAAGAATGTACAAATAACAACACTGTGTCGTCTGTTCACTATAACAATGCATTCGTAATTTCTGTTGCAATAAGTTCTCTTGGTTCTTGACTGGATATTTAACGTCAAACATTGTAGCATGTTAACAGTTTCTCAGTGTGACAAGCATACTAGTAATCTAAAGTGAAAAGTTATATGGCAAAGACAAAGTTAAAAAGCAGATTATCTTTCAATAAACGGTTTTGCATGTGAAATGTGGTGCAATCCTTTACTCTTCCTAGTATGCAGAGTTTCAACTTCAACGCAATTATCATGTCGTATACGTCGGTAAAGAATACTGGAATTTTTCTCAAGGTTAGCGTCTATGTAACTTTTTTCTCTGAGCCAGCCGGCGCACGCGGCTGCCTGCGGTGTGAGTCATTGTCTGTTTCATTGTTGGCGCGCGTCGTTATTGGGATTAGGAGACCTAACTTCTACAAATTCACCTTGTCGAGAGTGCCCTGCTCTGTTGTAATCCCGCCAGTTCTGATGGAATTCAGGTCTGTCGTTTTGTCGTTAGTTTACATAGTTTCTTGTTTGTCGGTCATGTGGTGGAGAATTTCTCCCGGAACCGTAACTGCGTGTTGAACAGCTGCGTCTGAAGTTATTCTGTCTCCCTTGATAATAATTGTTTTTGTTCCCCTATTGTCTCTTTCTATGGTACTCTCTGTCATATTCATTACTACGGAAATGCGATCTTACTCTGTAACTATTACTCTGCCAGTGGTTGTCATACGGGTGGGGTCTGTTTTGGTCACGATTTGCGTTGTAAGAATAGACTTGTCGTGTCCAGTTATTATTTGTTTCATCGCGGAATTGCGACGGATGTGACCTGTAATTGTTGTGTTCCTGTTTTCGCGTTCCGCGATTGTCAGTGTCAATTTCTAATTCTTGTAAGAGTCCCTGAAAAGCTTCAATGTCGTTTTTGCAACGACTTGCCAAAATAATATGTCGTAAATGTTCAGGTAATTTGATTAAGCAAATGCGGATGACTTCTGAGGGGCTGTATTGGTTTGACAGGTACTGATTCATGTGCAACATGTCTTCAAAATATTTCACAAGACTGGGAAATTCAGATTGTTCGAAATGTTTCATCATTATGATGCTATGTTTTACTCGGTCTTGTGTAGCTTGAGACCAATATGCTGAGAGGAAGGCATGATAAAATTCTCCTTCACTGTGACAATCGTGAATGACCGATCGCATTCTTACAGCTGGTTCATTCTCTAAGTAGCCACACATAAATTCTAATCTGTGTTCTAACGACCAGTTGGGAGGAAAACAATGAGAGAAATGATGGAGCCATGCTTGTGGATGAATGTCGTTGCCAGAATTCTTAAATGTTTTGAATTTACGTATAGTAATGAACAGCTTATAGTCAAAATCATCATGTCGGCGAGTCGCATGTCGGTCATTGTTACGTCGTTTCGACGGTTCAGTCTCAAAATTCGGTGAGCCTTGCCAATTTCTTTCATAATTTCGGAAGTGTCCTGTGTTAATATTTTGTGGTTGTTAAGTATTTCTAAGTCCCTCTTCCCGTGTTGGAGCGCGAGTGTCCTCTGAAATATGTAATTTTCTGATCTTGTGCCTCCCAGATTTCTCATTTGTGTTGCGTATTAATTTGATTCTGATTTTGTTTCAATTTGTTAATTTGTTCATACTGTTCTGTGTAAGTGATGGCTACAGGTCTTGTGTCATTCAGATCATCATCTACCTTTGTAGATAAGTTAGTGAACTGATCCAAAAGTTCGGATACTTTCTCCGATAGTGTACTTATATCCTCAGTGGGTTTTTCTGAACCAAGTTTCAGAGTATATACTGTGTCCTTTAAGTTTTCCTGAGTTTTTGCAAATTGCGTAACCGAATCGGTAGATGCAACTGAGTCAATTTTAGCTTGCAAGGTGTCGTGATTTTCATGAACAATGGTTTGCAGTTCTTTTATGGCTGCTTCGTGATTCTGTAATGCATTTTCATGCCGCGAAAAAATAGGTTGAAAATGCTCACAAATTTGTGTTTTTACTTCTTTACAGACTTTATGACATTTCGATTCAATGTTATGTAACTCAGTAGTTAAATCTTCGCGTGTTTGTTCAAGTGTGGTGTATAACTTTTGAAGCTTTTGCTGCGTTTGTCTCTGATTTTGTTCCATTGTGTCTATCTTTTGAAGCTTTTGCTGTGTTTGTCTCTGATTTTGTTCCATTGTGTCTAACTGTTGCTGTGTTTGTCTCTGGTGTTGTTCCATTGTGTCTAACTTTTGAAGCTTTTGCTGTGTTTGTCTCTGATTTTGTTCCACTGAGTCTAACTTTCGAAGATTTTGTTCCATTGTGTCAAACTTTTGAAGTTTTTGCTGTGTTTGTCCCATTTGTTGTATTAAGTGTAATAACAATGCACTGGTTTCTGAAACATGTTCCTCAGTGCTTTTCGGCAGTGAATTTCCACCGGCATCATTCACATTTTGACAAGCAAAAAATGTGTCTTGACTTATTTGAGAAAACGGTGAGGACCCAAAACCTGAATCTACAGTATTTGCGAGATTGTGTCGTGTCATTTCGGATTCCTGAGGCGATCTATTGCCGACCGATCGATCGATAATGCTTCCCTGTTCATTAATTGTTTCACTGTCTACGCCATTATTTGTCGCCCGCTCCATTACCCTATGCACAATTACCAAATCACTAGAATGAGAATTTCACTCTGCAGCGGAGTGTGCGCTGACATGAAACTTCCTGGCAGATTAAAACTGTGTGCCCGACCGAGACTCGAACTCGGGACCTTTGCCTTTCGCGGGCAAGTGCTCTACCAACTGAGCTACCGAAGCACGACTCACGCCCGGCCCTCACAGCTTTACTTCTGCCAGTATATCGTCTCCTACCTTCCAAACTTTACAGAAGCTCTCCTGCGAACCTTGCAGAACTAGCACTCCTGAAAGAAAGGATATTGCGGAGACACGGCTTAGCCACAGCCTGGGGGATGTTTCCAGAATGAGATTTTCACTCTGCAGCGGAGTGTGCGCTGACATGAAACTTCCTGGCAGATTAAAACTGTGTGCCCGACCGAGACTCGAACTCGGGACCTTTGCCTTTCGCGGGCAAGTGCTCTACCAACTGAGCTACCGAAGCACGACTCACGCCCGGCCCTCACAGCTTTACTTCTGCCAGTATCTCGTCTCCTACCTTCCAAACTTTACAGAAGCTCTCCTGCGAACCTTGCAGAACTAGCACTCCTGAAAGAAAGGATATTGCGGAGACACGGCTTAGCCACAGCCTGGGGGATGTTTCCAGAATGAGATTTTCACTCTGCAGCGGAGTGTGCGCTGACATGAAACTTCCTGGCAGATTAAAACTGTGTGCCCGACCGGCTAAGCCGTGTCTCCGCAATATCCTTTCTTTCAGGAGTGCTAGTTCTGCAAGGTTCGCAGGAGAGCTTCTGTAAAGTTTGGAAGGTAGGAGACGAGATACTGGCAGAAGTAAAGCTGTGAGGGCCGGGCGTGAGTCGTGCTTCGGTAGCTCAGTTGGTAGAGCACTTGCCCGCGAAAGGCAAAGGTCCCGAGTTCGAGTCTCGGTCGGGCACACTGTTTTAATCTGCCAGGAAGTTTCACCAAATCACTAGTTTGAACATTAGTTAATTCATTACACGGTGGCGCTAACACACTGCTTTCGTCTTCACTGTCATTTCTCAGTTTACTTTGGAGCCTAGTATTACGTTTTTCACACGCCATTATTGTCACAATATTTTACACGACAACACAGAAAAGCACAATTTGAAGAGCAAAATAAGAAAACACATTAACATAGCACTGAAAATAATCTCTAGTTAATTGCAAGCGCAGCTGCGAAATACTTGGTGCAAATCTACATGCATGCCACAACAACAATGAAAGACTGCAACTACAAAGGAGATTCTCTCTACAATTACGCGCTAGCAATAAACAATAGCTTCACTAATTACACAAACTACAAGAAAAAACTCAGAAGATTCCAGTGAGGTATCCTCGGCTAAGGGACGACATATGAAACTTCCCCTTTAGAACAATTGTACAAGACCGTGCTTAAACTGACACACAATATTTTTTAGCGCAACGTAATCTGACTTTCAAAAATCCCTACAAAAAAATGGCCCTGACTAACATTAACCTATACGTTTCACAAATCGCTTACCTCACAAAAATCTTGGTTACTCGAATTACTGCAATACAGCGAGCGCCACTACTGCCAGCTAAATAAAAGATTCAAACTACTGAAGGCACTAACTACTGATAGGCATAGTTAGCAAATGAAAGATGTTGATAGAGAACAAACAATGTATTTACCTTAATAGTCATAATATATATAGCAGTTCATGACATCCAGTCTTACAAATTTCAGAACTCCGCCATCTCTCTCCCCACATCCACCACTGCTGGCGGCTCACCTCCAACTGCGCAACGCTACGCGCTGTTCACATTCAGCAACCGCTGCCCAACACTACAATGGCAGACAACAATGCAAACTAGCCACAGACTGCACACAGCACAGCCAGTGATTTTCATACAGAGCGCTACGTGGCGTTACCAATATAAGAACCTAAACAGCCTACTTACAATCTTATATTTCGAGCCCCCATTACCAGTACTTTTATTTGGGTCATCACTCTTGTAACTTGTTGGATGCGTGTCGGACCCAGTTCCTTTATGTGCTACCGTACTCATATCAGAGTAGTACTGGAAACCAACAATCTCAAGTATATCCTGTATGTATCACAATGTCTGTTTTCGTCTGCTACAGATGCCTCAAGTACAATGGAAGTTTTCCCATGACGTTCCAAGGCATGTCCAGTCAACTGTCACTTATTCATGCCAATGTCTTCTAACTGTTCTCTTCCTCGCCGGTTCGGCAAAGAGCCTCCTCATTTCAAATCTTATCAGTGCACCATATTTTCAACATCATTCTACAGCACAACATTTCCGTCGCTCCCATTGTCTTCTTTTTCAGTTTTCGCAAAGTCAGTGACTGACCTCCATACAATGCTGTTCTCCACACGCATAACCTCACAAAAATCTTCGTCAAATTAAGGTCGATTTTTGACAGCATTAGACTTCTTTTGTTCAAGAATGTCCTCTCTGCCTCCACTGGTCTTCTGAAAATGTCCTCTTTGCTTCGTCTACCGTATGTTATTTTGCTTATATGGTAGCAAAATTAGTTACTTCTTATTCAATAAAGATTTGTCTTAGAAGTCATCCTTTGCAAAGTACCCACATGTTTGGTATTGTGGGACCCTTAACTGATAAACAAGTTAAACGACAGAATCACGATGTTGTGCATATCACACCCAAGTGGGTTTACATTGAATCTACACTAGGCGTGTAATGCCATATTGTAATGTCTATGATGTAAACCCTATGGCTATGATGTAAACCCTACATGGGGTGACTAGCCTCTTATATAATTTATTCATTAAATTAATTGATAGATCACATGGGTAAATCACATGGGTAGATCACATAACTAATGAGTAGGTATTGAATAGAATTGGGGAGAAGAGGAGTTTGTGGCACAACTTGACAAGAAGAAGGGACCGGTTGGTAGGACATGTTCTGAGGCATCAAGGGCTTACAAATTTAGCATTGGAGGGCAGCGTGGAGGGTAAAAATCGTAGAGGGAGACCAAGAGATGAATACACTAAGCAGATTCAGAAGGATGTAGGTTGCAGTAAGTACAGGGAGATGAAGAAGCTTGCACAGGATAGAGTAGCATGGAGAGCTGCATCAAACCAGTCTCAGGACTGAAGACCACAAAAAAAAAAAAATGATCAAAGATGCCCTTCAAAAATGATGATGGAAGGGTTTCTGTTGAGTGTGACACTTTAACAGGGAAATGCCGTCAAAAAATTATAATCACATTAATTTTCTTGAAATGGAACACAAAACTGATAATGAATCTGGACAGAGAACAATCATGTATATGGACGTAAACCAAGCATGTAAATAGTCCTCACTTGATAGAGATGTTCGCAAGAAACTAGTGCAAACGACACTGCATGGAAGCTGGCGTTTCCCAACAGAATAAGGGAGAGCAAAGAGAACAGGTGAAATGTGTAATATCGATAAACAGGTTGATAATAGTATGCAATTGTACGATATCAACTAAGGAGGCAAAGTGATTGTACGAAAGGAAATTTGAGCAGAATATAATTTACTCAGGAGGAAACGTCATGCAATAAATATGTTTAACGAAAAATTTGACAAATAGCTGGCACTGTAAGCGCCAGAATATGCACACCGACAAATGTGTGGCAGGAGGCTGTTCCTCAGTTTGCATCCGAGACGCCCTACACGCCTGTCCCCATGAAGGATCGCTCTTTCAAAAGAACGGTGACTGTACACCAGTAGCGCTGTAGAAGTTCCCGATACTCAAGAGCATGAGAAAAGGCATAAAATTATTACAGAATTAGAAAAATAAAGTTCTTTTGAAGTGCAGTGCGACAGAAGGAGGAAAGGAGTTGATCCGACGTCTCTCGATATGTGGGCACAGAATTGCAGCAGAGGTCGAGGGGTGCTGTGCAAATACGCAGTGGACGAGAACTTGCCCGAGAGTTGTACGTGCCTGCCAGTGCGGTGCATAAAATCCCCAAATCCTATAAACGGTCAGCATTGTTATCCTTACAAAAGCGCCGTTCTTCAGGAGTTGCTTCCTGATAACCTGCCAGTAAGACAAACATTCGCTCTGGGATTTCTTGCTCGCTTAGAACCGGACAATGAATGGACATGGAGCATTATGTGGAGATCTCCAAGGACACACCAGTGTGCAGAATTGAGGAATAGGGCAAAGAAAAAGCCACACTCTCGCGAACCGGACCACTTTATTCCACAAAAGAGAGTGATTGTGTGGTGCGGGTTAGCAGCATCGTTTATTGTAGGGCCGTATGTTTTTGAGGAGATGAGTTCGGTGGGTCCGGTTACTTCTACCGTCACTGGTAAAAGCCGTGAAGTCTTTTGTGCAGCAACGTCGTTCCAACCCTTCAACAGCACGGATGTATGAGTAGATCATTTCTATGCAAGATGGCGCACCCCCACACAACGCACATCTAGTGAAGTATCTGCTGCAGAGGCAGTTCGGAAGTTTGGGAATTAGCAGCCGTCGTTTCCTACAGCCTGGCGGTCCACGTCACCTGATCTTAATCCGCGCAACTGCTGCCTGTGGTGTCATGTCGAATATGTTGTGTTCAGGGCTCCAATAACCAGCGTAGCTGAATTGAAGGTATGCTTCGTGCTATGTGTTCTGGCCGTGTCCGTCGAGACAATCCAATCTTCGTGGAGCATGCTGTGTCTCCATTTAGACTTATAGCAGGAAACGGTGGAATTCACACTGAATACATATTTCGGAAGTCTCACAATTACAAACCCGTCTCATTTTGTTCTTAATGCGGGTTTTGGAACCAGGACTGTTAAAAACTAATGGCATTACGCAAGAAACCGATAATGTTTGGCTTTTAAATTGGTTTTAGCCTCTGGACAGTTAAAAACGAATTTTTCCAATCCGATGTGGTAAGAGCGTGCCGTGGTGGATGGCTTAACTAACTAAAAGTGCCACAACTGTCGACAAACTAGTTTGTGCGGTCCAGCACATTGACTGGTATTGATAATGTAATGGGCAACTCGAACCAGAGCCGTCATATTGCGACTCACCTGCCATTTGCAGCTGCCCCATAACGGTAAAACGAGTGCAGTGTCATCTATTGGTAAAATTTTCGTTGATGTTTTTGTTTTTGCTCCGTGACGTTTTTCCCTGTGCCATTAATATGGCGTTCAAATTTATCGTCATTCTGAGCAGTAGGTCTCTTTCTGCAGCCTTCTGAAAGTGGAACTTTGATTATATACAGATTGTATATTTATGGTCCAGACAGAGACTAATTATTTGAACACAAAACGTCGTTGTGTGGCAGCCACAATGAGATGCTTTCAGAAAGCGGATAACAGTTTCCTGTGAGCAGACTAACTGGAATTAGAACAAAAATGTTACTGAATCAAATACGTCCCACAAACGTTGGCTGTCGCGACTACGACTGGCGTTCAGTGAGACAAGTTCGGTGGAGTTTTTCTGTTAGCTGTATCGAATTTCTCCGCAGGAAGCTGCGTGTCTTCCGCGGGGCAGCCGGCTATGTTTATCCGGTTAGTCAGAAGGCCGGTCTGTGGACAGCCGTGTCTCCGCGAGGCGGCCTGAGGGGGTCTGAGGGGGAGTGACGTAGGCGGAACAGGAGACGTAAGCGCACGCAGGGACAGCAACCGGGGAAGCGGCCGATCCATTGCGGAAACTCACGTCCGCGCTTGATTTTGCCAAACTCGATTTACTCGCTCCGATCATTCACGATAACAAGCGGAAAATTCAGTTTCAGCCGTTCTGCTGCATCGTTCTTCTGTAGGACGTTATACCTTCACTGAGTCCAAAGAGTAAGAGCGGATTTGAAGTTTACACGGTTACGTTATGTTTACAGTGGAGACGTGATATACTACTTAGTAACCCGGTTACCACGTTCCACTCTAGAGACTAACTCAGTTTCAGAGCATATCTACATCTCTATGCCTATTCATATTTTTTCAGGGTGGTAGTGTTCAGTCTAAGTGTTTACCTCTACCCGTAGTCCTTATATTTATAAACTCATGTAAAATAGCTCTTGACTTAAATATTGTCTACTACTCATTCTTCTCTTTAAATCTTCATTCGCTCTACTTACAGTTAATACATTTGATTAGATCAGTGGTCGTTAAGGGAAGATTGCAAAAAAAATTCAATTTTTTTATTGCGTAATTTATTAGATTCATTCTTTAAGAATAATATCGCAACGCTTCATAATGAAATTCTGACTAGAAACATGTTCTAATAGAGTTTGGGCGACTGCGCCTTCCACGCCCTCTCTTTCTATGCTGTGAGCTTCACGTTGTCTACGCTAGAAATTTTTGTGTGTTAATTTTTGCGGATGAGTCTAGATGGCTGTGAGGAAGATTATCTTCACTTGTTCATTTCCTTACAACGTAGGTTTTCTATAATAGTTCGTGCTACAAATTTATTTCGGTTTTTATTTTTGCTTATATCAACCTCTTTTGCTGGAAATGCGTCTTGGCAGTGGACGCATATTCAAAAAAGTGAGGAAAAGTCGAATTTCTCGTGTAAACGGTACAGAAAACATAAATAACAGTGTTACTGATGCTGCTCCTAAGTGTGAAGAACAAAGAACAATTTTCGTCAGTGTCACTGAGTTCATTAAATTAAATTAATGGAGGATTTAATGATGCTGTGTACAGTGCCGAAGACGAGGTTTCCAGTGGAGTTAGATTAGTTGGCTTATAAATACTTGGCCATATGATTAATGTTACACGAGCATGTGGTAATTGTGGTTCAAAGAACCTTTGGCTGTATGGTGGCAGTGTCTTCAATGGTTGTGAAGATAGCTGCATATGATGCCTGCCTCGTATTCAGTATTACAAATGTGGGTAAGATTAAGTGCATGCAGAGGGTATGGTTCCATCCAGGTGCATTCGCATTGAAGATATACAGAAGCATCGATGAAGCGCAACTGGACAAGGCAGTAGAAGAACAAATGCTAAAGTTCGCTAGCCAAAGGAGACAGGGCAAAACATTACTCGAGAAAGACGAGGAAGAAAATAAGGATTGTGGATGTGGACAGCATTAATCACTAGAAGTATAGCAATACTGTCAGAAACTGAAATAAAAACTTTAAATGAGAATTACCATAAACTGACGGTTTTGAGCTATAATTTACCTTTTCTCAGGAACTATGAGAATTAACGTCCTGAAATTCGGCATAGATGTTAAGAATTACTTATTCAGTAACCCTACACAGCAATTTTTGGTTATCTTTTCTCTGTGAAAAGTCCTCTTTTAAATCTTCAGAAAAGTAAAGCCGTCCTGGGTAACTCAACATAAAAAAATTAATTTCAAAGCAACAATGACATTAGACAAAAAGCTGTCCCACACGCTTTATTATCGTCTTACGCAGATGTAAACTGAAAAATTCCAGTCGTATTGCTTTTTTACTTAATGAGAAAAGGTGCATTATGGAGCAATAGCAATTAAAAATTGCAGTCCCTATAAACTGTGTCGTATTTTCAAACAAAAATTGCATGGAATATCATGCATTATGCTGTACTTAATACTATCAAGTTTGGCTATTTTAACTTTAATATTATTTGGAGATACACTATGTGATCAAAAGTATCCAGACATCCCAAAACCATACGTTCCTCATACTACGTCCATTACGCAGCCACCACTGCCAGCTACTCCATATCAGCGACCTCGGTAGTGATTGAACATCCTGAGAGACCAGAATGAGGCGCTCCGCGGAACTCACAGACTTCGAACGTGGTCAGGTGATTGGGTGTCACTTGTGTCATACGTCTGTATGTGAGACCTCCACACTCCGAAACATCCCTAGGTCCACTGTTTCCGATGTGACAATGAAGTGGGAACGTGAAGGGACACGTACAGCACAAAAGTGTACGGGCCGACCTCACCTGTTGACTGACAGAGACCGCTGATATTTGAAGACGGTCGTAGTAACAGGCAGACATCTATCTAGACTATCACACAAGAATTCGAAACTGCATCAGCATCAAGTGCAAGTAGGTTACTTTGACAGTTAGGCAGGAGTTGAGAAAAATTGGATATCATGGTCGAGCGGCTGCTCGACTGCTCGTAAGCCATCATCACACCTGTAAATGCCAAACGACGCCTCGCTTAGTGTAAGGAGCGAAATCATTGGACGGTTGAACAGTGGAAAAACGTTGAGTGGAGTGACGAATCACGGTACGCAATGTGGCGATCCGATGGCAGGGTGTCGGTATGTCGAATGCCTAGTAAAGTCATCTGCTAGCGTGTGTAGTGCCAACGGTAAAATTCGAAGGCGGTCGTGTTATGGTGTGGTCGTGTTTTTCATGTAGGGGGCTTCCACTCCTTGTTGTTATGTGTGGCACTATCACAGTACAGGCCTACATTGATGTTTTAAGCACCTTCTCGATTCCCACTCTTCAAGCTTTTTTGGGATGGTGATTGAATATTTCAACACGATCGGGCACCTGTTCATAATGCACGGCTTTTGTAGGAGTGGTTACACGATAATAACATCCCTATAGTGGACTGGCCTGCCCAGAGTCCTGACCTGAATCCTATTGAACGCCGTTTATATGCTTTGGAACGCCGAGTTCGTGCCAGGCCTCACCGACTGACATCGATACCTCTCCTCAGTACAGCACTCCCTGAAGAATGGGCTGCCATTCCCAAGAGACCATCCAGCACCTAATTGAACATGCCTGCGAGAGTGGAAGCTGTCATCAAGGCTAAGGGTGGGCCAATGCCATACTGAATTCCAGCATTACCGATGGAGGACGCCACGAACTTTTATCTTATTTTCAGCCGGGTGTCCAGATACTAAAGCTCGCATAGTGTATATATGTTGAAGTACAAGAATGAATTTTGCCCTATGTCTCTCTTTATTTTGTTGAACAGCGAATACTGACACGGTGCTGTGGCACCTGGGGCGTCTGATGGACAGATCGTATTATCAGTTGCTAATCTACATGAGTTAGTATGCTGTGAGTCTACAATACTCTAGATTTACCGGTATGGCTCTACTGCAGCCTGTTTGCTTTCCATGTTTTCAGATGTGGTAGTATGCGCCAAAAGAAGAAAAAAGGTGTCCAGTAAAAATGGTATCTAAACTGGATACACTCAAAGCTATGTGGACATAATCATCTCCGCTACTGTGGAATACATCTCTTCCATTGAACAAGTCACCATGACTTCAGTCACGGATTTTAGAGCCCTTCATGGTTTTGTCCACACTACTATGTCTCAAAATAATGAAAAACAGAGAGCTTGCAGAAAAAAGTTTTGTTTCACAATATTAAAAGTGAAAAAGTGCTCATAGGTCCAATGGTACGAGTATTAGAGTCCATATTTAAGAGAGTCTTCTGCTTCTACTATCGTGTTTTTCCAACTGGATGCGTTTTCGCAATTAGTTATAATACACCCATTATACTTCCTCCTGCACGCTTTTGATTTGACAAAGGAATCGCTTATAGGCAAAACTTATCCTTCGACGGTTTCGTATAGACACAAGTAATCCTTCTGCAAAGCTATTAAATGTTAACATCTATTACAGATAGAAACTTGTATTTGAAACTAGTAATAGTTAAATACTTACCATTCGCAACTGTTGGCTATAGTTGACTCCTTCATAGATAATGTCATTAAGAAGTTGCTGACAATGTTCAGCCATGTTTATGATATTAATACCCTCCTGTACAGGGAACAGGAATTTAATGGCAGTTGTCGGTTAGACATCAGTTAAGAGCTTTGTGATGCATTCACGCGTATCGAATGTTGGCGCTGAGTTGTATAATCGTTGTGGCATGGGCCATTCACGGGAAGCACCATTGACAGAATCTCACACTATGACTGCCATGATGTTTGCTATTGTAGAAAATAATATAAAGTACTGCTGATTAATTTTCAATAAACTAGCAGAAAGAACAATGTGAACCTGTCTAACTGAGCCCAGTCCACCCTGTTCCTATGACAGGTGCATGGGAATGGTTCTTATTAGTAATCAGATCATTATGACTCACTATAAAAAAAGCATTCGAGACGAGCGTCTTTTGCTCCTGATGTAAGCGGCCATGTTTACTTGGTTCATGGCGGAATTCACGAATCTCAATTCATTTTATGCACATTCTAAAATATTACTTTCGGTTTGAGTATACTTACCTCTCATTGAGCAGAGAAACTGCGCTTGTAGGAGCACATAACGAGAGTTGATATATTTGGATTCGGCTGTTATTTGCTAGATGCATATTACGAGGGCGGTTCAGAAAGTAACCTCCGATTGGTCACAGTGCGGGTTGTGGGGGGAGTAGCGACGCCATCTGTGCGTTCAGGCACTAAACAGGTCAGTCGGCATCAAGCCGTGGTCGAGTGAACGTCGTACCTGCGCTAGTTTAGTTTTTGTGGCAGTTTGAAATGTGGGCTGCAATAGAAAACCACGCCAAATGTGAAGTGCGTGCTGTCATAAGGTTTTTTACAGCCAAAGGATATTCTGCAGCAGCTATTCATCGTGAGCTTTGTGCCGTGTACGGACCAAGAGTTATGAGTGAAGGAGTTGTCCGTGAATGGGTACGTTTATTTAAAAGTGGACGAGAAAACGTTCATGATGAAGAGAGGAGTGGTAGACCATCATTGGTGACTGACGAACTCGTTCAGACAGTTGATGCAAAATTTCGTGAAAATCGACGTTTCTCAATGTCGGAGTTGTCTACTGGTTTTCCACAGATTTCTAAGACTCTCTTGTACGAGATAGTGACAGCAAGATTGGGTTACCGTAAGTTCTGTGCGCGATGGGTGCCAAAAATTCTTACCGACCACCACAAAACTCAAAGAATGGCCTCTGCATTAGACTTTCTGTCACATTATGAGGATGAAGGAGAACCATTGTTAAACAGAATCGTGACCGGTGACGAAACCTGGATTAAGTACGTGAACGCTGAGACAAAAGAACAATCAAAGATGTGGGCACATTCAAATTCGCCTACCAAACCAAGAAAAGCCTCGCAAGATTTTTCTGCCAGAAAACTGATGGCAACGGTGTTCTGGGATGCCAAAGGGGGGTTGTTGGTTGAATTCATGGAACGTGGTACGACCATTAATCAAGACGTGTACTGTGAAACAATAAAAATGTTACGACGGGCTATACAGAACAAACGCCGTGGTATGCTGACTTCCAGTATCGTTTTTTTGCACGATAACGCCCGTCCTCACTCTGCTCGCAGAACAACGGCCCTTCTTGAGTCCTTCAAGTGGGACGTTATCAACCATCCACCTTACAGCCCAGACCTGGCGCCAAGTGATTATCACCTCTTCATGCATTTGAAGAAATGGCTCGGGTCACAGCGGTTTGATGACGATGAAGAGCTCAAAGATGCGGTCACAGGCTGGCTCCAGGCACAAGCGGGTGATTTTTATGCAGAAGGAATTTCAAAGCTTGTGAAGAGATACGATAAGTGCCTCAATCACTATGGAGACTATGTAGAAAAATAGTGCAAAGATGTAGTTGTAAGATGTATATATTAAAATATTTTTATTTAACTTGGTGTATTTTTTTAAATCAACCGGAGGTTACTTTCTGAACAGCCCTCGTATTATAAAATATGGTGGAGAACAGCATGCTAGATGATAACTTTATTAGAACCACATATGGACTGGTGACCAAAGTTTGTCAACCAGTGGTCTACGTCACTAAATTTGCAAAAATTGTAGTAGCGCGCGCCACGGAATTTGGATCCCCGCCAGACATCATGGATATCGAAGACCACTAGAGGTCTCTGCACCATCGCGCCGTAAGCTGTGGAGGCACGCTCCTCCTGGCCTGCAATTAGTGTGGGGGCGCCACAGTGGAACACATGGTTCCAGTGGCCAATAGCGGCGCCCCCAATAGAGTATTTAAACGCCTGCCTCGCACTCAGCCAGCCCTCCTGTCCCCCATGCAGATCCTCTATGATCTCATTCCTTTCCCCCATCTGCTCCTATTCCTCGAACATATCCGCATCCTCTACACCTCCCGCCGCCTTGAACCACCCCACCCCCTGGTTGCTCCTCTCCTCTCCCATCCGCGCCCCCTGTCATGTCTTCACTGTTGTGTCCCCCCTACCCTCCATCTCTACAACCTACATCTCCTTTCCCAAGGTGGCTTCCATTAACTCCCCCTCCCGGATGATGCCCTCTCTCCCTCCATTTATCCCTCCTATCAACTCTCATCCTCACTCCCCCTCCTTTCCTCTGTCCTTTTCCTGGGATCCCTTCCCCTCCCCTTCTGTCCTCTTTCTTTCCCACCTCCCGTCTCTTTGCCCCCTTCTCTCCCCTGGGTCCTTTTACATTTCCCTCCTCTGCCTCCTCTCATTCCCTCTCGCGTCTGCCCTTCTCCCCCTTTATTAGTCCTCTTCCTCCTAGGTTACCCCCCTTTTTCGTTTTTCTCCTTCCTCCCTCCTTGTTCTTGCCTCTCCTCCAGGTCCCCCCCCCCCCTCAGCCTTTGGCTCGGGAGTGTCCTCTTTGTGCCGCCGCTTTCGTGCAGTGTTCTACAGTGAGTGTTCTACAGTGCGTGTTTTACAGCGAGTGTTCCGAGTGTTCCGTGTTGTATTTCTTGGGAAGTGTTGCGAACGGCCATCATACTGTCGCTGGGTGTGCCTTTTATCTCTTGCGAACAGAAAACAGACTGTCGCTGTGTTTTCTTTTAATTGTGTGTGTACTATGTTCCTTATCTGATACCTGTGTCCTTTATTAACGTTGCCAACCCCTTTAGCTTTCTGTTTAACTTTCCGCATTTTTCCGCCATTTTACACCTGACATCACCGTTTTATCGCCCATTTTTCTTGTTTTTTTTTCTTTTTCTGTTCTTTACAATAAAAGTCTTTAGGCTGTAGAACAGCGTACTAAGCTGCTGCCAGCCTGCCCCCTTCGGGGGAACTGAAAATCAATAAAGGAAAAAAAAAAAAACTCAGCCAGCGAGAGAGTCTAGCCTTGCGTACGTCTCTGGAGTCATCGCCTCTCGTTAGAAAGCTTACTTACTTTATTGTTCTGTGTATGAGTGGATGTAATTGTTAGGTTTCCTTGCGACTCTGTTGTTTGTTCGGTCCTTCGTTGGTCGTGTCCATCCTCTCCCGTTGTGTTGTTGTTCGCGGGCCGCTCCGTGGGTTCCGCCGCGCTGTCTGTCACTTCAATAACTCCAGTATTAAAGTTATAAACTGTACAAGTATACCTCTTGAGGGAGCATAACACACGACCCGCAAATTACACGACCATACCTATCTGGTACTTGACAATGAAAGCATTTAGCAGTTTTTAATACCCTTCACACATAACCTCACATCTTCGTGATACTTTTCCCCCTGAAACCAATCACAAACAAATGTGTGGAAATTGAAATGTATTGCTTATTACATTATCGGTGTTCACTGTTCATGCAGTAAACCTTCAGAACCAGAAATCACGTTCTAATGTATTATTTATTTGCTATGAAGTCACCTCGCTACTCATTTTGCAAGTATCTACAAAAACATTCCTACGTTTTACCAAACTATATCGTTATGTATCACTTAGTGTAGGAGATGCGTAAAAAAGAATGCATATTGAAACAAATTTCGGGCTTGCAGCCATATGAGTCACATACTTAAAGTTTGTTGTAGGTCACCAAGTTCTGACACTATGAAACATGGGATGAATAATCCAGCTAATTTACGCTGTTTGAAGGGGAACACCACCAAAGTTGTAAGCCTTAGTTTAAAAAATCTTGTAGCTACAGTTAGGAAGGTGAAGATCAGAACCTCTGCATGTGCAAAGCGAAAGAGCTGTACTTCAATACAAAATTATAGTGAAAGATCCTGTAATAGTATATGGCGTAGATACAAATTAAAAAAAAAATTTTTTTCATTGCCTATTTTTAAAAAGCCATAACTGAATTCCTAATCAGGCAATTAATCTGAAAATTTTATTGTGGCATCCCAACAGGGTTATACGGTCACTGAAAAACAACCATTATCTTTTGTTTAAAATTTATTATTTACAAAGTTTTTAATTTAGCACACTCAACATTAGGTAGTTTTGGCTATCATGCAAGTCTATAAACGGGATTTTAATTAAAAACATATTATATTCTTTATTTCCATCGACATTTTTTGAATATTTTTCGAGAGTTTCATGTGCCTAGTACATTTAGTTTTGGATAAAACACTTCTAATGCAAGAAAATGATAAACTGAATAACCAATGTTTGCAAAATTTGGTTCACATATATCACACGTAACAGGCTCATAAGTATTTTAGTATCCTTCATACTGACACTCCTGTTACTCAGGATACTCCTCTCTTCCTTTCTAACCTGTCTGGCATGTCTCTGTAGATAAGACACTTCTCTGTCAACTTTCAGTAAAACGCTTTCCACATAATCATATCTGAGTTTACACTATCTTATTCACCATTTAAAATACACCACTATTAGCCTGTCTGAAATATAGTACTAGATCATAGACACCTATATTTAGTACATTAAGTGCACATAATGTTCTCTTTGAGCATGTATTTGAAACAAAATTACTTAGGCTTTGTTTTGCTTTCTGTGGTTTCCCATGAAGATACATTCTCACTACATCAGGATTTTCAAGAAACCTAAAATCTGGCTTAGTTTAATTTGTAACTGGTCCTGATAGTGAATGCGAATTTGAACACGATTCATGTCTTATATTGTACATAGGCCAATTGTATTTTGGGCACAGATTATGCACTTCCATTTGGTCTGGAGTGGTTTTGGAATTTTTACCATGTTTTTGTTGTGGTCTTCAGTCCTGAGACTGGTTTGATGCAGCTCTCCATGCTACTCTATCTTGTGCAAGCTTCTTCATCTCCCAGTACCTACTGCAACCTACATCCTCCTGAATCTGCTTAGTGTATTCATCTCTTGGTCTCCCTCTACGATTTTTACCCTCCACGCTGCCCTCCAATACTAAATTGGTGATCCCTTGATGCCTCAGAACATGTCCTACCAACTGATCCCTTCTTCTAGTCAAGTTGTGCCACAAACTTCTCTTCTCCCCAATCCTATTCAATACCTCCTCAATAGTTATGTGATCTACCCATCTAATCTTCAGCATTCTTCTGTAGCACCACATTTCGAAAGCTTCTATTCTCTTCTTGTCCAAACTATTTATCGTCAATGTTTCACTTCCATACATGGCTACACTCCATACAAATACTTTCAGAAACCACTTCCTGACACTTAAATCTATACTCGATGTTAACAAATTTCTCTTCTTCAGAAACGCTCTCCTTGCCATTGCCATTCTACCTTTTATATCCTACTTCGAACATCATCAGTTATTTTTCTCCCCAAATAGCAAAACTCGTTTACTACTTTAAGTGTCTCATTTCCTAATCTAATTCTCTCAGCATCACCCGACTTAGTTCGACTACATTCCATTATCCTCGTTTTGCTTTGCAGTCTCTGACAGAATTACAATGTCATCGGCAAACCTCAAAGTTTTTATTTCTTCTCCATGGATTTTAATTCCTACTCCGAATTTTTCTTTTGTTTCCTTCACTGCTTGCTCAATATACAGATTGAATAACATTGGGGAGAGGCAACAACCCTTTCTTACTCCCTTCCCAACCACTGCTTCCCAGTAATATCCGTCGACTCTTATAACTGCCGTCTGCTTTCTGTACAAATTGTAAATAGCCTTTCGCTCCCTGTATTTTACCCCTACCACCTTCAGAATTTGAAAGAGAGTATTCCAGTCAACATTGTCAAAAACTTTCTCTAAGTCTACAAATGCTAGAAACGTAGGTTTGCCTTTCCTTGATATAGCTTCTAAGATAAGTCGTAGGGTCAGTATTGCCTCACGTGTTCCAATATTTATACGGAATGCAAACTGATCTTCGCCAAGGTCGGCTTCTACTAGTTTTTCCATTCGTCTGTAAAGAATTCGCGATAGTATTTTGCAGCAGTGACTTATTTTACCATATATACTATAAAAATGCTCTTGAGTTCGGAAGTTATGTATTAAATTAGAGAAGCTACATTATCGTGAACTGCACATCTGCAAATTAAATAACGATGAATCGTGACATCATAAATCGCATTTTTGTGCAGCCATCACAAATAATATAGAATGGTTGTGAACACCAGCCAAAAGAATCTAGGGCAATTACTCACAAATATATTGAGCAGCAAAATTGCCTTATGATTATGGTTATTCACACTGTTGTTGTTGTGGTCTTCAGTCCAGAGACTGGTTCGATGCAGCTTGTAAGGTGTCAAAGAAATAACACACCTTACATTTAATTCCTGAAACGATTCTGGTCAACTTGATATGTCACTCAACATAGTTATGTGAAAATGTACGAATTTTATTGAAAGGCAAAGTGAAGCGTGTAAACAATCCGACATTTCGTGAATATAATTTACTGATACTCACACTAGTAATTGCTTGCAAGTAATTTTTCCCACCTGAGCTATGAGATGCAGTTTTGAGGGAAAGGAGAATTTTATGACGGCACGCCGCTCCATATGGCTGGAACCCTCGCCACGGGATACCTAGCACACAGAATGAGACGCCAGAGCCACTGCCACTGCGTAGGACACCGACAAAAGCAGTCCTTGTCCCTGCTTTTAACAATGACCCTTCGGAAAGCCTTTCTATAGGAACATGGCTGGAGATCGCAGATAAACGTTTGAAGAAATCCAAGTCAAAACATTGGTGACTCACTGTAGCCACCTGCGTTAAACCTTGTATGAAAGAAAAAACTGTTTATCTCAGTATTATGTAGCAGAAGTTAAGCTCTGCCCAACGAAAGAATCGGGGCCTGTGATATGATAAAAAACGCTAGTGGGTGGAGTTAAGTAAAAACATCCTTATTGGCCAGAAAGAAAACGCATGGGCACCAGCTTTGATATAGACAAAATTCAGACAGAGCAATTGCCTTCTTCTCTTGTAGAAAATCATTGAGTGTTCGGGCAAGGCGATTCACGCTGCACTCAGATGATGCGAGAGTCATTATATGAACACTTGTTCATAGGCTCATCTTAACTCATAAGGTATTAAAATTGAAAGTCTCATAGTATGGAGAATCGCACCGAGCACTTACAGTTACTGCTTGCGAGCGAGTTGAGGCCAACAACGTACACTCTATTCCAGCCAAATAGCGTGCACTGAGCCAATTACCTTATCTAGCGAATAAATAGAGGTCTCAGCTGCAGAAAAGACATAGGAAATGTATCAGGCTGGTGTTTAACAGTTGAGAGAGATTAAGAATAGATTCTCAGATTCACAGCTCATCGCAATAGCTAACACAGTCGCCACTGATGCAAGGTAATCACACATGGATACTCTACACAAGCGAGCGATATTCAACTGACATTCAGGACTGTGGTCGTCTTCATCTCTCTTAATTTTCGTACATTCAACCATGACCTGTAGTTAAAAATATTCAGATTGTCAGGCTTAATTGAAGCAGAAACACGAGATGTCCAATCTAACAAAAAGGATTGATCAGCCACAGAAGAGTGTTTTATACTATGGATTCTTGAATTGTTTTAGTTGTATTCTTCTTTTTATTGCTCTTTACTGACCTGCATTCAATTTTGTGTGTTTTCATTGTGCATTTTAGAGTAACTAATATCTCTGGCCCAAGTTGTATTTATTTTGTTTGTAATTTTATCGACCCCCAGACATGGTTATCAAACATATTTCTATAAGAAAACCATATAATTGTTAGGAATTTCGCTTCACAGTTGTGATCACCCAGTATCAATATTTTACCATCCTGTAGTTAAGTTTGCTAATATGGCTATATCATCAAGTCATACTAAGAGTAAAAATAAGCCTAAATAACGAAAAATGTAAACTTTTCACTTTTGTGCTAACATATAGTTACACCTGAAACCGTACAATTATTTCTGTTAGCAATAACGTTTCCTTTACAAAGAGCGTAGCGGAACCGACATTGAGATCATTGCCTGATTACATCACTGTCTGTACTGCTGTACTTTTCTGACGTCCGCATGTGTGAGATGGTATCTTCCTACCTTGCAGCCCCTAGGTTCAACACCACATTCCTAAAACACTCTCAGAGGCCCTTGTGCAACTGTGGTAGGAAGTTAGATCAGAACCAGTCACATATGTGTTAGAAGCTCTCCATGCAGCTACATCCTGTGTAAGGTACTTCATCTCTGAGTAACTGCTGTAACCTACAGCTTCTGAATCTGCTTAGTGTATTCATCTCTTGGTCTTCCTCTACGATTTTTACCCTCCATGCTTTCCTTTAATACTAAACTGATGGTCCGTTGAAGCCCCACAATGTGTACTACCAATCAATCTCCTCTTCTACTCATGTTGTGCCACAAATTCCTCTTCTCGCCAATTCTATTCAATATCTCCCCATTAGTTGCGCGAACTACCTACCTAATATTAAAAATGTTTCTGTTCTCGTCTTGTCTAAACTATTTATTCTACATGTTTCACTTCCATACATGGCTACACTCGATACAAATATTTTCACAATAGGCACCTCACACTTAAATCTATACACGATGTTAACAAATTTCTCTTCTTCAGAAACGCCTTACTTGCATTGCCAGTCAAAATTTTTTATCCTCTCAGCTTCGGCCATCATCAGTTATTATGCTCCCTAAATAACAAAACTCATCTACTACTTGAAGTGTCTCATTTCCTAATCTGATTCCCTCAGCATCACCTGATTTAATTCGACTACATTCCTTTGTCCTTGTTTTTCTTTTGTTGATGTTTATCTTATACCTTCCTTTCAAGACACTGTCAATTCCTTTCAACTGCTTATCCAAGTCCTTTGCTGTCTCTCATAGCATTACAGTAACATTGGAAAATCTCAAAATTTTTATTTTTTCTCCTTGGATTTTAATTCTTACTCCAAATTTTTCTTTTCTTTGTTTTCTTTACAGCTTGCTCAATGTACAGATTGAATAACATCAGGGTAGGCTACAACCCTGTGTCACTCTCTTCTTATCCACTGCTTCCCTTTCATGCCCCTCGACTCCTACAAGTGCCATCTGGTTTGTGTACAAATTGTAAATAGCCTTCCGCTCCCTGTATTTTACCCCTGCACCTTCAGAATTTCAAAGAGAGTGTTCCAGTTAAAATTGTCAAAATCTCTCTCTAAGTCTATCAATGCTGGAAGCGTAGGTTTGCCTTTCCTTAACCTATCTTCTAAGATAAGTCGAAGGGCAGCACTGCCTCGCATATTCCAATGTTTCTGCAGATCCAAACTGATCTCCCCCGAGGTTGGCTTCTACCAGTTTCTCCATTCGTCTTAAGGAATTTGTATTAGCATTTTGCAGCTGTGACTCATTAAACTGACAGTTTGGTAGTTTTCACACCTGTCAACACCTATTTTCCTTTGGGATTGGAGTTAGTATATTCTTCTTGAAGTCTGACGGTATTCCGCCTGTCTCATGCATCTTGCTCACCAGATGGTAGAGTTTTGTCACGGTACGCTCCCCAACAGCTGTCCTATCATCCTGTCCATTCCTCTTGTCAGTATTTTCTGTATGTCCCTGTGTTCACCGATTCTACAGTCAATAGTAGATACCATCCGGTCCGGAATTCTCTCTTTGTCTCTGATAATCTGCTTTCAGTGTTTGTCCTTGCTTTGTCAGCCCTGGATTATCTTGCTTCCAATGAGGCAGAATTCCTTAACTTTGTCTAATTCACTAGCTTCAATTTTAATGTTAAACTTCTTGCCAGTCTCATTTCTGCTACTTCTCATTAAATTGGTATTTGTTCGACTTACTCTCAGTCCACGTGCTGACCTCAGTAGGCTGCTCATTCTGTTCAACGGATCCTGGAATTCTTCTACAACTTCATTGAGGATATCAATGTCATCAGTGGACCTTATAACTGATGCCCTTTCACACTGAAGTCCAGTCCCACTTTTGAACACTTCTGTAAGTTCCGACTTCGTTTCTGATATGTATACATTGAACAGTACTGGTTGAAGACTTCATCCCTGTCTCACGCCCATCTTAATTGTAACACTTTATTCTTGGTCTTCGTGTGAGGTTATACCCTCTTCCTTCTTGTACGTTTTGTATATTACCCGTCTTTCCCTATAGCTTACTCCTATTTTCCTTAAAATTTAGAGCATCATGCATCATTACACATTGTAGAATGAATTTTCCAGGTCATAGATCTTATGGACGTGTTTCGATTTTTCCTCAGTTACGTTTCATTATAAAGTGCAAAGTTACAACTGGCTCTCTAGTATATTTTCCTTTCGTAAAGCCAAATTATTCGTCATCCAACAGGTTCTCGTCTTCCTTTTCCATTCTTCTGCATATTATTTATGTCAGCAAATTTCCTGCTTGAACTATTACGTTCATTGTGCGATAGTACTCGCACTGGTCCACACTTGCTATCTTCCGGATAGTGTGACTTGTAAAGAACGAACGGTGGAGAAGTTAAAAAAGGGTGGCTTATAGACGGATTGTAATCGGAATTGAGACTACATCTGATGCACTGAAGTCAGATAAATCTGATCTTGCACTTACGATCCCGTGAAAAGAGATACTGGCATCAAAACTGACTTGTAGCTGGCAGCCTTCAACATCACATGAATACATAGCATTTCGGAAGCCCATACTTGAATTATGCTCACGTTTGTAGAAGCCATATCTTGTCATACTATCAGGGACCACGGCTTGAACACAAAACACTCGCAGTCCTCTTTGACTGCCTAGAGCAGGGGCGGCAAGAATTCAGGTGGGCGAGCCGTGGCTTGGCATGGACTTGGTTCGCACTTCCCCCACCAACACGGCAAGGTGTCTGAGTGTGAGGAGGGGGAAAGTCCTAACCGCCACTTTGAAATGGAAGTGCAGTAACACTGCATTTGACTTAGTACTATGTTTCACGTTTCTCAAGAACACAGATCAAAACCAAAAATAAATTCTGTCGCACTGAAGATATAATACAATCTTTTACTGTTGCAAACAGACGGCATACGACAGATGCAGACAATTTCACAAATTGCACTCAGGTTGCCACGGAATTGTCACTTACTTAGTTTCAGAATCGAAAAAGAAAGCTTTCACACTCATATGTTGATCGACATTTTACCACTTTGTAACCAGATTGTGGAGACGTGGAAACTATCTGAGGAAAACAATGAAGACTTTCTGCTACATTTTGTCGTAAAAGTATTTCTCTTTAAGAAGGGAATTACATTGCAGATCAATCAGTTACGTCTGCACGTGATCAGGGGCGCTTTCGTCTGAAATGGAAAGTCTCGAGAACAATTGTAAACCAAAAATAATATTGGTCGTGTCCTCATACCGTTTACGGAACTATAGTTGTAATTTTTTCAAAGCCACAATGAATTCTTCAAACGGTGAGCTCTCCTAAAGAACAGTGAGCTGAGGAAAATGGAATATGCTTTTTTTTGTCATAATTTGTCCCGTCCACAATGTGATTTCCACTTTCAGTGCACCCCCGCCAAATAAGAAGTTAGTTATTTCTCAATGTAAATAGAATGGGTTACACTGAAAGATTACACGTCGTATGAAACGTGTCTGCTGTGGTGTGAACGTTTTTCATCAACATATTCGTGTGCGCTGTGGGAGTCACTTGTCACCCTGAAAGATCTGCAGACACTTAGCTGTTTGTTTGTGATATATACCTGTGAGAAGTAACTGCAAGCCGTATGTTGAAAGGGATAAACGAGCTTTTACAGGCTTTGCCCAAACGGAATGCTGTGTGGCATATTTCCTTTGGATGCCTCGTGGGCCCAGCGCAAGGGCCCTCTTTCTCCTCCTGCTGTGGCAACAGGATGTGGCAATTTGCTTCCTAGTACAGACGCTCCGTCTTCTGTTAGCGAGATGGGCACACTGCACACACAGTGATCAGCGTTTTGGTGAGGTTGTTGCTGGTCTTGCACATCTGCGCTGCATTTACTTGATTGTAAATTACATAACGCTTAAGATCATGAAGAATTAAGTTTCCTTCGCCGATACAATTTTTACTCGTATATGGAGTGGGGAATGTTAGGTGTTTGTTGCCGCTTTCAAGTTCTTTAGGACAAGTCGGGGCAATATCCAGTCCTAACACAATCATCCAAAGATTCAGATGACTTATTTTAAGGCTCTTCCACTCATAAAATGTTGCAGCGATTAATAATAACATTATTTTTAATTTACTTTGCCTGACGTATCTGGTGGGGACGTAAAACTGCAATAGTCGGTTCAATTGTGTTTGCCGAGGAAGAATGCTACGCCGTGTATGAGCTTTGATCATTATATGGCATTTGAGAACATCTGGCTTCTTACGAATTGATTTTTCTCCTCCAGGTGCTTGTTTAATGAAGCTTTCCACATATTCCACTGCTCCAGATGTGCTGAATGAACAATAACGTTTTGGAAACGTACTCCATTTCTTTTTTCAGATGTTCAGATGTTCAGATGTGTCTGAAATCTTATGGGACTTAACTACTAATGTCATCAGTCCCTAAGCTTACACACTACTTAACCAAAATTATCCTAAGGACAAACACACACACCCATGCCCGAGGGAGGACTCGAACCTCCGCCGGGAGCAGCCGCACAGTCCATGACTGCAGCGCCCCCGACCGCTCGGCTAAACCCGCGCGGCATTTCTTTTTTAAACTGTATTTAAAGCTAGGGTGAAATAATCAGAATTAAGCAATTCTCACAATTTTTCAGCGTAAGAATTTTCAGTTTTGTAGGTAAAGTAAATGTTGCTGTAGACCTTCGAGACACGGGCAAGCGTTGACGGGATCATCGAGATAATTTCTGCTAGCAGCATAGACAGGAGATAACAAAAACTTTTGCATTGAGCACACTTTACCTATAAGATACGATTTGCCACAGACACAGTCATTAGATATATAGTGCCTGCCGTTTGGCTCCTAATATACGTTTTGTCATGCGTAACTATGATTAACGACCCTTACGTCTGTTGCGGTTTGCGGAAATTTTTGCCACACCGGAACTTCAGTCGTCAACGTCCGATTGCCTACACCACGTGCGGATCAGATTTGATATGAAGGGCTAACATTTCAGGGCGCGAAAACAGAGACATAATCTCATATGAACTCTCAGGATGAAGTTAGTTAAACAGGGGCAGACTGCTTCAGTGCCTCACAGTGTTCATCGAAAATACTAACTGGATACCATAGGATGTGTCTGTTCTAGAGACAGACTCAGAGATGAATGGAGGCTTTAAGTTCCCCTTTGTCTCTTTGAAGTCGATAAAGATCTGTTGCTATTGTTCATTTGATTTACACTCTGTTGGTACAGGGATAGGTTTAGCTACTGGACCTTGACTGACTTTCTACGCTTTTGCCCATGAAGAATTGTTTTAATAAGTGGACCCAGTTTCGCTTTGATAAGTGAGACAACTTTTATTAGTATAATATGCTATGCCACTAATTTGAAGGTAATCGGTGGTGCGATTTGACAGGAGCTACCTTGGTATTCGTGTAAGCAACGGAAAACCTAAGTCTCGACGCGCACACAGGGATTTCAGGTGCCGTTCCCCTAAGTACGAGCCCGTTGTCTCAACCACTGACACTGCTTCGCTCGGTGTGCCACCGACTAGACTGCAGTTCTTGTATTTTTGCACACAAAAATTCTCCTGATCGGAACACTGGAAACTAAAGTTAAACACTGGTAAGATTTAGGTTTCTCACCTTGACTGAACCTGTCACCAGGTAACTGCAGCTTTAAAGATTAAATCTGTGCTGCTGCAAAAAAGTAGAATCAGTCACAAATCCGAAAATCTCAACCACCTTTCGAACGAAACTTGCCCACTTCCGTATATGAAAAGGTTCATTTCACTGATTAAAATCTCATGCACTGAGAATTCCAGAAATCTCTTTCATTCTAAATTCGGTAAAATACAAATTGTCCATAGCCGACTTCAAATTGGTTAACGACAAACGTAAATAGATCAGTCCCGTGCGGTTTTAGATGTTTGGCTTGTGCTTACTTTATGACACTGGTGTCAAACAATGTACATCTATGTGTTATAATTGGCATACGTACATGTTGCTGTCCCATAATTCAGAAGATCCACTTATTTGCTTCGCCTCTTGCAGGTAAACTTTGAAGGCATATAGAAACAGTTGCAGCAAATGAAGAAGAAAATGCAGTATTTGCGAACAATTCATTTACGTTCGTTTCTTTTCTTAAATTGCATATTCTCTTAAAATAAACGAAAAACGTGCTTATACTAATTATACATCCTTTCCATATAGAGAATAATTACATTATTTCGAGACGGCCGTGACAAGTGCCATACAAGACAGACTTATTTTCAGTGACCAACGAGTACCTTATGCTCATTTCGTTACCTAACCGAGTTAAAACATGACGTTTGTAGATATAAACGGACCTAAGGAAATTGTTTCGAACTCTTTTTGATTCTGGGCTTCATTCATTCAAATAGCGGAACAGTAGCCAAGCTGAGAGAGCAAGACACATTTATTTTCATAAGTAATATGGACAATTTAGATGTGGATATATTTATTTTTAGTGTCCATTGTGCCTCACAAAGTGTGGTACAATAATAAAACTTCAGTATCACCCTTGCACTTTAACATGTAAGTTATATCGGTATTGCCAATATGCAATATGCAATGAACTCATGAACCACTGAGTTATGACAATTGTGCCACAGGAGCTTAACACTCGAAATTGTCACACATCTTGTTAAATAACACAGACTATTTTATTTCGTATCGAAGCATGAATTTTTTTTTTCACACAGCTGTTGTTATTCCTGTTTTTGGCGAAAAGCAACCTCTGTCTGTATTGTATTCGAAATCTTCATGTACCTGATAAATAATTACATTCTGATGCGAAGATTGTATTTTCAAGCCATCGAGCTTTCTTCTGTGCGTGTGGAACCTTAGTCCATCATTGTCTTTGGCCATGTTGTACATTTGTATTTCGTGCGTTATGAAGGTCTCCGTGCTTGTTACGAAAATATGTAATTTAAGTGATATAACAAGTTAAAGATCTCCTCAAAACGCCTTCTTCTCTCCTAAAGTGGTGCTTCGTAAGATCATTTGTCTTTTCTCCATGTTACATGTTGACATCTCCTATCTGGTGCTTCACGGTTAGGTCTTGGTATTGTGTAGTAGCTGGTTATAGAAAGGAAAGGAAATACTGTCTGCAAACATTTTAGACTAGACTTGCGCTACAGTTCTGATCAGGAAATGTCGCAAGCTTCCTCGAAAATTCGTTTATGTAGACTAGTGGAACATAACCTCAATTAGGCAGAGATCAAATGTAATTAAAAGGAATATTAGATACTGAATACGATTGATTTCGTTTTTATGGTACAGAACATATTGCGGTACTTTATTCGTCCTTAAAAATGTGCTTGGTGAGACGAAGTGTTATTGAGAATCTTATTCAGACGTCAGGTGCTCGTAGATCGATGTTTGTACAATGTGTAACAGTCTCAAGTAAGCCTAGTATAGAAATACCAGTGTCATTTCAATATTGCGACACGTATTTGAAACGTGCAGATGCCACTGTAATTCTTCATATAATCATCGTATGTGTAGCTTTTGTATTTTGTGACATATATTTCAGTTATGAAAAAACATGTTACACCCAGCATGTACTTTAGTGGACATTTTGAACTTGAAAACAACATTGTGACACTTGACATAAACATTGTGTGCTGTTATCTTCTTTCTTCCTAAATTGGTGTTTGTCACCTTTTTTCTTGCGCACAATCTCATTTAGGCAAAGGATGGAATATCAGCTGCCTGGTTAGCACGGTATTTAAACAGAGAACATGTCATTTGTACATTTAAAGAAAACTTTAAACGTGAGACAATCATAAACTGAAGCCTTTACGTATTTTAAATACGAAAGTAACATTGTAACAGTTGTAAAAAACAGCGTAATGCTCTCATATTTTTGATATACATTTCATTACGCACTTTATGTTTACTGACATAGAAACAACATTGACATAACCACTATGTGTTAGAGATTATATATCGGGTGATCAAAAAGTCAGTATAAATTTGAAAACTTAATAAAGCACGGAATAATGTAGATAGGTGAAAATTGACGCACATGCTTGGAATGACATGGGGTTTTATTAGAACCAAAGAAAAACAAAGTTCACAAAATGTCCGACAGATGGCGCTGGACAGCAAAACGTCAGTGACAGCGCATGACAATCGTGTATAAAAGAAGCTGTAATGAGAGAGAGAATCAGATGCGCCAGCAGTCGCAGCATGTTGACGTTACCTTAAAAGGCGCTTTTAGTCAAGCTGTATTATCAGAATGGGGAATGTGCTAGTTCAGCGTTACGATCCTATCGCCATAGGAAGGGGATAGAACGGGTAAAGGTCCGTTGACAAATGCAGCTGTGGCGAAAATGATTTCGAGGTTCGAAGCAACGGGTTGTTTGGACGACAGACCCCGTAGTGGCCGACCGAGCAAAAGGCGTAATGTTGCTGAGACAGTTCAGGAAGAAATGGAGACTGTAGCGGGTTCGTCTATGCACGGGGAATTCAGTGCTCGTGCATTCGCACTTCGCACCGGCATTCCATACACAACTGTTTAGTTGGCACTGAGGCGTACCCTCCAATGCTATCCGTACAAAATCCATCGGCATCATGAACTGTTACCTGGCGATTTAGTGAAGCGGAGGGCATTTGCGGTGTGGGCGTTTCAAAAGATGGCGGAAGATGATGATTGATTGAGTAACGTGTTGCGGAACGACGAAGCTCATTTCACGCTCCGAGGGTCTGTCAACGCCCACAAGTGCAGAATTTGGGCTAGCGAAAATCCTAGGACCGTCGTGGAAACTCCATTGCACGACGAGAAAGTCACGGCATGGTTTGGACTTACCACATATACCGTTATCGGGCCTTTTTTCTTCGAGGAAATGTGATTCTGGTTTTTGAACTGCTACCGTGACGGGTGAGAGGTACGCCGATATGTTTCAGAATCGCATCATCCCCAGCCTGGCTGATAAACACCTGCTGGAACGTACGATGTTTATACAGGATGGCGCTCCATCACATATTGCTAGACGCGTAAAAGATCTCTTTCGCGCGTCGTTTGGTGATGATTGTGTGCTCAGCCGCCACTTTCGTTATGCTTGGCCTCGCAGGTCCCCAGACCTCAGTCTGTGCGATTATAGGCTTTGGGGTTACATGAAGTCGCAAGTGTATCGTGATCGACGGACATCTCTAGGGATGCTAAAAGACAACATCCGACGCCAATGCCTCACCATAACTCCGGACATGCTTTACAGTGCTGTTCACAACATTATTCCTCGACTACAGCTATTGTTGAGGAATGATGGTGGACATATTTTGCATTTTCTGTAAAGAACGTCATCTTTGCTTGGTCCTACTTTTTATGCTAATTATTGCTATTCTGATCAGCTGAAGCGCCATCTGTCGGACATTTTTTGAACTTTTGTATTGGTTTGGTTCTAATAAAACCACATGTCATTCCAAGCATGTGTGTCAATTTGTACCTCTCTATCTACTTCATTCCGTGATTTATTCAGTTTTCAAATTTATACTGCCTTTTTGATCACCCGGTACATCTGATAAATAATGTGTTGTTATAGTACAACCGGTAATTCACACCACTTTCGGCCCTTGAGTAACTCTCAGATGTTATTGTTTTGCTTACACATTTTTGACAAATAATACAGATATTTTAGAGATGTAAATATTTCATTTCAGTGTTCCATTATGCTCTGCACCTAGTACTGTACATAAATCGAACAGTGTTCACTGACAAGGCCAGTTAACCTAAAATTTATGGAAGCGTATGGTTTTTTTGCGCAGACATTCTCTAAGACATCACTTTTGCGTATTTTTGATAAATAATGGTATACTATGGAACATGCGAGAGATGATAGCTGCAGTCTGATTGGCTGTTCCGTTTTAATGGCTGGTAAAATACTGGACTGTACGTCCAAAATCTAAATGTGTGTACGTATGTATGCGGAAGAGAGAGAGAGAGAGAGAGAGAGAGAGAGAGAGAGAGAGAGAGAGCGATGTAGTTTTCTGACGAGGCAAAGTATTTGTTGATTAGGCAGAATTTTCACTGATGAAGCAGAATTGTTTTGCTGTCTTTACTCTGTATGAGTTTTCTGCTGACGCATCATCTTACTCCTGCACACAGGTAACACGCATTGTGACGTCATGTGTTCAAGTTCAATGAGTGCACAGGATGTTGACCGGGTTCACAATCAGTCAAAGTGTACCAAAGTCATCATAGTATTCCTACTAGCATACAAAAGACGTAAGTAGATCTGGTTAATATGCGGAGAAGTTGGGATCACTTCCCAGTACTGCTTGGGTTTTTTTGTTGTTGTTAGTGATTGAGTGGGGTGCACTTAGTCATGTAAACTGAGGAGCTACTTGAGTCCACGACCATTGTGTATTCGACAATGGCCAGATTTTTTGGAGCTTGAGGAAAATGTTTTTAAAATTTCTGCGATTTTTTTCGAGGCTCGATAGAGAATTAAGTAAATGTTAACATTTTGCAGCCGATAATTCTCATTCGCAACACATGGAATAAAAGAGGGTGCAATCAATAATCAGATGACGATAAAATTAATGTTTAAATATTTTTCGATATTATAAATATAACACAATCATTTCTTGTCTATATGCATTGACGCTGGACCGGGTTTGCATGAAGAGTCATCGTTTGGTAACAAATTCCTGCTTTTCCTGTTGGTACTGCGTTTCACCAAAACGTGAGAGATCTGTCTCTGATGTTGGAAATGTAGTAACGGAGTAGCGGCTGAGTTTTTTGGCCAGTTGATGGCCAATTACTGTGAGTGTCCCCTGCAACACTCGGCCGCAAAACGACCATGTTAATCGAAAGAGCAGCGCTCATTAAGAGTGCGGCGCTTATCGTTGCCGCGTTAATTAGATGTGTGCTCTAACTGAAAAACAATTAGCTGTGTGAAGTGAATCGCATCCTGCGTACCACTTTTTGTAATCGCCCGAGAGCTCGCTTTCATGGCGTTTGCCATTTATCCTATAAAGCTGACTTCTGCAGTGGGCGTACATGCGGGCTTCGATAGCTGTTTCCCAAAATGTTACGGCATTTTAGGCCCTACTGTTTACAGATACATTTTATTCAGCGGACAAATTACACTGAATTTGGGGGGCACTGAAAACAAGCAAGATATGCAATTGTACAACCACACGCCACAATGTCATTTGTTACATTCAAATCTGTAACAGAATTTTGTGTTGTGCATTTTAAGATAGGAAACGGACCTCAAACAATAACAGTTTAGTACTGTCGTAATCAAACTGCTGGTACCTTCATTAAAGGCACATCGGCATCTGACTTCAAACAGAATCGTGCTAGACAGTACTCTTAACTGACATAGCTGTGTTCTACGGGATCAGGTTTGCTTGTACCATGAACTTATTACAACACTCGATTATTCTATACTTCTCTTGTAATGATGTTGGTATAGTGACATTGTCTCATTCCAATCAATGAAATGAGAGATACGTTGGCGAAATAGTCAGTTCCTGATTGAACAACCGTCCATGTAGACATCTGGAAAAAAGGGTTCCAAAGGTAAATACCCAAGCTACAAGGACGTCCAGACACGATGGCGACCAGAAATATATATTCTGCGATGTTACAATGACAAGAAGCTCACGACTGTTTTGGGTAGTAATCTGACAATCTGTACTGTGCAAAGTTGCACGTCAAACTGTCCCGTATGACATTAGCTATTAGCAACGTGTGAAATGTTCAATGATTTGTTAGAACAAGGCCTTATTGCGCCAGCTCTGTGCTACAAAACTAAACTAAACTCCTCCCGAACGGTACCGACTGGCCGCCGTGTCATCCTCAGCCCACCGGCGTCACTGGATGTGAGTATGGAGCTGCATGTGGTCAGCACACTGCTCTTCGGTCCGTATGTCTGTTTAGGAGGCCGGAACCGCTACTTCTCTGTCAAGCAGCTGCTCAGTTTGCCTCACAAGGGCTTAGTGCACCCCTCTTGCCAACAGCACTCGGCAGACCGGGTGGTCACCCATCCAAGTGCTATCCCAGCCCGCTTACCTTCGGTGATCTGATGGGAACCGGTGTTACCACTGCGGCAAGGCATTGGAAGTTCCACGTCGATTTCATGTGAGCACCATGGATTATTCTCTGGTGAAAAGATCTGGAACAGATTCCAGTAGAAAAAACTACCTACTTTTACAAGAGGCTGTGTTGCCAACTATGTAGAAAGAAAAATTCCTAATGATCTAGTTTTCCTATATTTAGGGGTACGACTGCGGCCGCGGGATGGCGTCATCAATGGTTGTGGGGGATTCTTACCACCGTCACATGGCAGAGGGTGCTCCTGTCACATCGTTTTCTGCTAACTTTGTAGAAAATAATCCCCTAATGACCTTTCACTTTTGGGTTGCCCATATGTACAGGGTAGGGCCACGACGCCGCAATCTGAGATAACGAAACCTAATATGGCGGTCGTGATAAACAAAATCATCGAATATTGCCCAAAAAATCCGTCTGTGCTAGTGGAAAATTTAAAAAGCCATGATGGCACGGCTAACCTAGTTATGCTTTGGAAGCTCTCTTGCGTCACAATTCATGTTCGTTACATGTTCAGAAATTTCCGATCGACCAAAATTCCTAAATCGGTGCCATTTAAAAAACATCCAAATGACTTGCTGCTACGGTCACAGGCTCGAATCCTGCCTTGGGCATGGATTTGTGTGATGTCCTTAGGTTAGTTAGGTTTAAGTAGTTCTAAGTCTAGGGGACTGCTGACCTCAGATGTTAAGTCCCATAGTGCTTAGAGCCATTATTGTACCTGATAATGTGCAATAGCCGAAAACCGGATTATGAAATAATTAATACCCTAGAATTTTACATCAGTGTTGTGTGTGTTTTCATTCATAATGCGTAAAAGTGGTATTCCCCTAAGAGTGAGTGATGCTGTGAGTAATATTTGCGGTGTGAGGTGTTGACTGCCACTTAATTAACGAGGTCTGCGGCAAATTGTTGCACTGCCCGGCGCAGACGCTGCATTAACTGGTGTGGCACTCTCGACAGAGGAGGTGAATAATATATGACCGAAACGGATCAGTAGCAGTTTTAATTTTGTAGCAGCAGCTAAATTGTCTCATTAACGTGATAACTGCCTCACTAATCTCTGATGGTTACCTGGCTTCAAAAGGAACATCAACTGTTAATTATGACTGACATCATGGTACAAACGGGGAAGTTACTTTCCTGTTCTGCAAGGAATATGCTTTTGGAGACTGGGTGACTGATACCACACTTACCTCCAGTTTCAATAGCACAGTAGAGACAGCTCGGAAAAAGGGACTGTATTCAAATAGATGTAGTAATTTTGATAATCGGGTGTGATGTATGTATTATCTCTTTCGTAAACAATACAAGTTTGAGACCTTCTCCCCTTTGTGCGTTATGCTTCATCTTGAAAAAACCGCTAAAAATGTCACTTTTACAGTTTTTCTTCAATAACTCGCTTCCGGTGCCTTTTAGGCAAAATTATGCCATTATAGATTCTGAAGACCGTTAAATGTCCTGCATGCTTCAAACATAGCGTTTTGTTGGAAAATCCGGAACAGCTACTGAAATAACTACTGAAATACGCAGCTGAGAAAAATCTTCAAAAATGTCAAGGAATCGCAAAAAGGCAGATATGTCAGGGGTTTCCCCTCAGCAACTTTTTTTTAGTGTAGTTTCGTGCACAAGCCTAATAAACTGTGCAGTAGAGGAGTCAATTTCCTTCAAGATTTATACAATATATATGTAATTACTCCCTACATAAGCCAAGAAATTTGCATTAACAATGTAAGTGAAAGTGGCTTTAAAAGTGAAAATGCCATCCTCACTCAAACGTAGTAATCCTGAATATAGTATCATCTTTAAGCCATTAACTGTGCAATATATACATCTAGTTCATGAGATTCATGTAATATCTAGGTAACGAATTCGCAAACGGATGAAGTCCACATTTGATTCTGCCTTTTCGTCGTTACCAAGTAACTTAGAAACGAGAAGGAGCAAAACTGATATAGTAAATAGTGGTTACCCCCGACAGAGAGTTCACTAGAACCGAAATAAAAGGGCTTATGCTATACTTAAAACATCTGTGACCTACGTACAGTGACATAATGGGCAAAATGCTGTGGTAGTTTTCGATAGGTACCCACAGAGTAAAAGGAGCACAAAAAACACCAAAAGACGTCGTAGTTCTAGGCTACAATCTTGTGCATAAGTTCTTTTGAGGGTTCCGCAGATGGCAAAGGAAGATTTGTTGTTGAATTAGAAAAATACTCACCTCAATTCACCTCATTGCATCAAGTAATTTCAGCAAGCACAAATAGCCACCGAACAGGAAACAAAAGATAAAGATCTGTTAATTGTGAAAACTGCCATTTCGTTGTCTTTTGAACACGATTCTGTCGTTGTCTGTAGAAAAGAGATTGATATTAATGTTTTGACAATGACTTTCAATGACTTTAACGCCACATAATGTAGTTTTTTGCAAATGTGGAAAGGATACCATAGGGGATGTTCTGTATTCCAAAGCGTCACTCAGATATAAAGATATTGTGGAAAACGCTCTAATCCTCCACGTGGCAAGTGGTAGCAGAATCGTCTCCGCTCTGTTTGGACAGGGAAAAACTAAATTTTGCCCCACACTTAAGAGTGATGCTTCCTACCACAACAAAGTTTCAATATTCAAAGATCCACCTGCATAAAGAGAGAAGATGCTGGAATCAACTGAAAATATATTTGTTGCACGTTATGGAGTTGTCTAGACCATTTTTGCAGATGAGCTGTGATGTGTTCGCCTTTCTGAAGCGCAAAAAATTACCAAATTCGATCCGGCTCGCCTTCTCCAACAAGGGATACAGTTCAATATCATGATATTGATCTTATAAGGAAATACAAAATTGGATGGGGTTATGTAAAAGACGCCCACAAGTGGGGCTGGAAGAAGCATGTTGATGGTCTAACGCCAGTGCCAATGAATAAAGAACTAGCTTCACAGGCTTCACTGAACATAACTTCAGGCCAACGCAAAAATATTTGTGGCAAAAAATGCAGCTGCAAACAAGCATGCGCCATTGTATGCGTTCATTGTGCATTCCAATCATGCGGTAATGCACTGGAGGTTAAATTACACATGGAAAAAGAGGAAGTACATGATCCGCTGCCTATTGGCCGAAGAGACGAATTACACACATTAACCGCCTATGAGAAACCGCACTGACGAATTATATATATATAATTCGTCAGTGCGGTTTCTCATAGGCGGTTAATGTAAAGAACACATTGACACCGGTGTGTCAGACCCACCATACTTGCTCCGGACACTGCGAGAGGGCTGTACAAGCAATGATCACACGCACGGCACAGCGGACACACCAGGAACCGCGGTGTTGGCCGTCGAATGGCGCTAGCTGCGCAGCATTTGTGCACCGCCGCCGTCAGTGTCAGCCAGTTTGCCGTGGCATACGGAGCTCCATCGCAGTCTTTAACACTGGTAGCATGCCGCGACAGCGTGGACGTGAACCGTATGTGCAGTTGACGGACTTTGAGCGAGGGCGTATAGTGGGCATGCGGGAGGCCGGGTGGACGTACCGCCGAATTGCTCAACACGTGGGGCGTGAAGTCTCCACAGTACATCTATGTTGTCGCCAGTGGTCGGCGGAAGGTGCACGTGCCCGTCGACGTGGGACCGGACCGCAGCGACGCACGGATGCACGCCAAGACCGTAGGATCCTACGCAGTGCCGTAGGGGACCGCACCGCCACTTCCCAGCAAATTAGGGACACTGTTGCTCCTGGGGTATCGGCGAGGACCATTCGCAACCGTCTCCATGAAGCTGGGCTACGGTCCCGCACACCGTTAGGCCGTCTTCCGCTCACGCCCCAACATCGTGCAGCCCGCCTCCAGTGGTGTCGCGACAGGCGTGAATGGAGGGACGAATGGAGACGTGTCGTGTTCAGCGATGAGAGTCGCTTCTGCCTTGGTGCCAATGATGGTCGTATGCGTGTTTGGCGCCGTGCAGGTGAGCGCCACAATCAGGACTGTATACGACCGAGGCACACAGGGCCAACACCCGGCATCATGGTGTGGGGAGCTGGGCTACACTGGCCGTACACCACTGGTGATCGTCGAGGGGACACTGAATAGTGCACGGTACATCCAAACCAACATCGAACCCATCGTTCTACCATTCCTAGACCGGCAAGGGAACTTGCTGTTCCAACAGGACAATGCACGTCCGCATGTATCCCGTGCCACCCAACGTGCTCTAGAAGTTGTAAGTCAACTACCCTGGCCAGCAAGATCTCCGGAACTGTCCCCCATTGAGCATGTTTGGGACTGGATGAAGCGACGTCTCACGCGGTCTGCACGTCCAGCACGAACGCTGGTCCAACTGAGGCGCCAGGTGGAAATGGCATGGAAAGCCGTTCCACAGGACTACATCCAGCATCTCTACGATCGTCTGCATTGGAGAATAGCAGCCTGCATTGCTGCGAAAGGTGGATATACACTGCACTAGTGCCGACATTGTGCATGCTCTGTTGCCTGTGTCTATGTGCCTGTGGTTCTGTCAGTGTGATCATGTGATGTATCTGACCCCAGGAATGTGTCAATAAAGTTTCCGCTTCCTGGGACAATGAATTCACGGTGTTCTTATTTCAATTTCCCGGAGTATATCAGTTTCAGTTTCTCATATGAGGTTGATGAGTACAATTCATCGCTTCGACCAATAGGCGGCGGATCATCTAACTCCTGTCTGCCTCCGTAGCGTAGAGGTAGCGTTACCGCCTACCACACAGGTGGCCCGGGTTCGATTCCCGCCAGGAGAACGGGTATTGTGTGTCCTTCATCATCGCTTTCATCGGGATTGTCACGCAAGTCGCCGATGTGGCGTCAACTAAAGAGGACTTGCAATTAGGCGGCCGAACTCCCCCGAATGCGGCCTCCTGGCCAACAATACCATACGATTATTTCATTTCATGGGACACCTCTTTTTTCATGTGTAATTCAACCTCTATTGCATTACCGCATGATTGGAATGCACAATGAACGCATACAATGTAGCATGCTTCTTTGTGGCTGCATTTGTTGCCACAAATCTTTTTGCGTTGGCCCGAGATCAAGTTCAGCAAAGCCTGTGAAGCTAGTTCTTTATTCATTCCAACATGGTAGAAGACGAATTACATCGGTTGTTTACTGCCCGAAGCGATGAATTGTGCAACTTAATCACACCTGAGGTAAAAGATCGTTGTTGTTGTGGTCTTCAGTCCTGAGACTGGTTTGATGCAGCTCTCCATGCTACTCTATCCTGTGCAAGCTTCTTCATCTCCCAGTACCTACTGCAACCTACATCCTTCTGAATCTGCTTAGTGTATTGATCTCTTGGTCTCCCTCTACGATTTTTACCCTCCACGCTGCCCTCCAATGCTAAATTTGTGATCCCTTGATGCCTCAAAACATGTCCTACCAACCGATCCCTTCTTCTGGTCAAGTTGTGCCACAAACTTCTCTTCTCCCCAATCCTATTCAGTATCTCCTCATTAGTTACGTGATCTACCCACCTTATCTTCAGCATTCTTCTGTAGCACCACATTTCGAAAGCTTCTATTCTCTTCTTGTCCAAACTGGTTATCGTCCATGTTTCACTTCCATACATGTCTACACTCCATACAAATACTTTCAGAAACGACTTCCTGACACTTAAAACTATACTCGATGTTAACAAATTTCTCTTCTTCAGAAATGCTTTCCTTGCCATTGCCAGTCTACATTTTATATCCTCTCTACTTCGACCATCATCAGTTATTTTACTCCCTAAATAGGAAAACTCCTTTACTACTTTAAGTGTCTCATTTCCTAATCTAATACCCTCAGCATCACCCGATTTAATTTGACTACATTCCATTATCCTCGTTTTGCTTTTGTTGATGTTTATCTTATATCCTCCTTTCAAGACACTATCCATTCCGTTCAACTGCTCTTCCAAGTCCCTTGCTGTCTTAAACAGAATTACAATGTCATCGGCGAACTTCAAAGTCTTTACTTCTTCTCCATGAATTTTAAAGATCAAAAACTGATAAATTTTTAACTTAAAATTTTGTATATAAATCATTTAAATAAAATTAAACGTCTACTTCTAAACTTTATTTTCATGAAAAGTATGTGTATTTAAAAGTATTGACCACTGGTCTTTTTCTTTTCTAGAAATACTTGTTCCCCTGGAATTACATGAATCTCACGAACTACATGTGTATATTGTACACATAATGGCTTAAAGACCATATTACATTATTTTTGACTGAGGATGGTATTTTCAGTTTCGCGTCCATTTGCACTAAAATTGTTATGCAACATTTCTGACCGTTTATAGGGAATAATTACAAATATTTTGTATTAAACTTGAAGGAAATTAAATCCTTTACAATATTATTCATTATGTATTGTGCACAAACTGCACTGAAAAGAAGTTACCAATGAGGAACTACTTACATATCTTACATTTTCAGGTTTCTTGTTATTGTTGCATATTTTCGCAGCCTCGTATCTCAGTAATTGTTCCGAATTCTTCAACATGTTATACATGTAACTTGCAGGAAATTTAACACTCTTTAAAATTCATAATCGAATATTTCTACCTAGTATTCACTGTAGGAGAATTACTGAGGAAAATCTGAAAAAAAGTCACCTTTATTCACTGTTGTTACGAGATGGCGGATAACGCACGAGAGGGAGAAGGTCTAAGACCTGGAGTTTTCACCGTTATTCCTGGTGTCAGTTGTTCATTGTATCAGTTATTCATGTGAACATGGTGAGGTGTGTTACTTTATACGGTGCATGACACATAGTGAAAGATGGAGCGTTATTCATCACGAGCGTGGTAGGATGTAGTGCCCATAAAGCAGAACGAATGTAATAAGGAAGCTGTCCCAATAGGCTTCATACTAACTGGAAGAAATTTATCTCTGTGAATACCAACGTAAGAGACACGAGATCGTTCACACCACAAAGAGGCCGCCAAGGTTCACACCAAGAACACGTCCGGACACCAGGCTTTGGGGAGATGTTTCTGGATCGTGTGAACGACCACCCAGCAATAGGCCCCCATCAACTTGCTCGTGAAACGCACACAGATAAGGATGCAATGGGGAGAGTTCTAGTGGCTCAGGTATTACACATCTGTCACGAAGAACTTGCGGAAGCACTAGGATCAACAGAATATGAGCCCCGCAATCACTTCTGTCAATAGATTTTCCACTGCAGAGCTATAGTGCTCAACTTCGTACAGTCTGTATTGTCCACGAATGAGGCCTCATTCACCAGTGGTGGTGTTTTCAACAGCCGTAACAGTCGTGTCTGGAGTGAAGACACACATCACTGGGAAACAGAAACAATTTTCTGTCAAGGTATGGGCAAGTATTGTTCAAGATCAAGTAAGAAGACCCTACTTGCTACGGCCATGTTTGACTTGTCCACGATTCGTGACTGGTGCACCACCATAGACGTTCTACTGTTGAAACAAGAGGCGATGGGGAAACGGGTGCGGCGGTCTTTGCGAGTGTCATTGGGCTACGTTCTTACATATATTTTGTTTGCGGTAAAACAGATAGACTCAGAAATTCTCCTTGAAAAAGTACTTTGTTAGAGTATTATTATACGAGTGACCTCTTTTCTTAAATCAGGATGGTTTCAATTCAGTATCTCGATACACCGTTTTATTTCCCACACTTTCGGCCACTAAACTCTACCTTTGGGCATAATTTCCGTTGAGTGCGGCGGTCTCACGCCGTGTTACTGGGGAGGGCTGTTGTGCCCACAACGTACCACGCTACTGGTCGACGTCGGAGCCAACGCTTTGCTGTATCACCATCAATTACCTCCCCATCATCCACTTACTGCTTCCTGCGGAGTGTGTCCTTCATTGGGCCAAACAGATGGAAGCCGGAGGGTTCGGGATCCGGGCTGTAAGGTGTGTGAGGGAGAACAGTCGAATGAGGTTTTATGAGCTTCTGTCGGGTGCGCAGACTTGTGTGAGGCCTGGCGTTGTCAATGTGAAGGAGGATTTCGTCTGCATTTTGTGGCTGAAGTCGTTCCACCGCTGAAGGAATCAGAAGATCGGACAGGTTTGAGTGATCTTGTTGCAATGCGAAGATACGCCTCGACCAAAGACTCACCATGCTTTTGTACACTGCCATGTGTCCGTAGGCATTCCGTTAGCGGATATTAACATCTGCGATGCTCTGGTTTCCCGCCAAATGAAACTCAATGACAGTTATCTACTTGCAATGCATCTCCGTTGCAGACACCATTTTGAAGGCTAGGCATAGTGTCACCTCCTATCGGAGATTTATGAAACTATAGGGCTGAAGCAGAAATATTCCACAATGTGCCACTACAAATTCCGCATTTTTCAGCCGAGACTGATTGAGAAAGAAAAGTATCATATTATGTATTGAACGTCCTTAATAGAAACAGAGTTAACAGGCGGTAGTCGTTTTGAAAGAGCAGTAATCAAAAGTAAGTTGTGTGCATCGTGTGTGTGTCGTTCTGTGTCATAGACGGAGGAAGTCTTTTTTTCTTCTTCTGACTGATTTGATGCGGCCCGCCACGAATTCCTGTTTGTGCCAACTTCTTCATCTCAGAGTAGCGATTGCAATCTACGTCCTTAATTATTTGCTTGATGTATTCCAGTCTCTGTCTTCCTCTAAAGCTTCTTCCCTCTTCAGCTCCCTCTAGTGCTATGAAAGTCAACCCCTGATGTCTTAACAGATGTCCTGTCATCCTGTTCCTTCTCCTTCTCAGTGTTTTCCTCATATTCCTTTCCTCTCCGATTCTGCGCAGAGCGTCCTCATTGCTTACCTTGTCAGTCCACCAAATTTTCAACATTCGCTTGTCGCAAACATTTCAAATCCTTGGATTCTCTTCTGTTCCGGTTTTCCCACGGTCCAATGTTTCACTACTACACAATGCTGTGCTCCAGACGTAAATCCTCGGAAATTTCTGTCTCAAATTAAGGCCTTTGTTTGAAACTAGAACACCAGGAATAACCTTTTTGTCAGTGCTAGTCTGCTTTTGATGTCCTCCTTGCTCCGTCAGTCATTGGTTATTTTGCTGCCCAGGCAGCAGAATTCCGTAACTTCATGTGTTTCATCACCATCATTCCTGATGCTGTTCCAATTTTGCTACTTCTCATTACTTTCGGCTGTCTTCGATTTACTCTCAATCCATTATCCTTTACTCATCAGATGGTTCGATCTATTCAGCATATCATGTAATTCTTCTTCACTTTCATCAGGATAGAAATGTCATCAGTGAAACGTATTATTGACATCCTTTGACCTTGTATTTTAATTCAACTACTGTACCTTCCTTTTATTTCCATCATTGCTTCTTCGATGTACAGATTGCACAGTGGGGGTAAAGACTACATCCCTGTCTTCTACCCTTTTCAACCCGAGCACTTCGTTCTTGATAGCCCACTCTTATTATTCCTTCTTGGCTCTTGTACATATTGTGTATTACCCGTGTCTCCCTACAGCTTACCCCTATTTTTCTCAGAATTTCCAAAATCTTGCACCATTTTAGATTGTCCAAAGCTTTTTCCAGGTCGGAAAATCCTAGTAACATGTCTTGATTTTTCTTTAGTCTTGTTTCCATTATCAACCACAACGTAAGACTTGCCTCGCTGGTGCCTTTACCTATCCTCAAGCCAAACTGATAGTCATCTAGCACATCCTCAGTTATCTTTTCTACATCTACATCTACATCCATACTCCGCAAGGTACCTGACGGTGTGTGGCGGAGGGTACCTTGAGTACCTCTATCCGTTCTCCCTTCTATTCCAGTCTCGTATTGTTCGTGGAAAGAAGGATTGTCTGTATGCCTCTTTGTGGACTCTAATCGCTCTGATTTTATCCTCATGGTCTCTTCGCGAGATATATGTAGTAGGGAGCAATATACTGCTTGACTCCTCGGTGAAGGTATGTTCTCGAAACTTCAACAAAAGCCCGTACGGAGCTACTGAGCGTCTCTCCTGCAGAGTTTTCCACTGGAGTTTATCATCTCCGTAACGCTTTCGCGATTACTAAATGATCCTGTAACGAAGCGCGCTGCTCTCCGTTGCATCTTCTCTATCTCTTCTATCAACCCTATCTGGTACGGATCCCACACTGCTGAGCAGTATTCAAGCAGTGGGCGAACAAGTGTACTGTAACCTACTTCCTTTGTTTTCGGATTGCATTTCCTTAGGACTCTTCCAATGAATCTCAGTCTGGCATCTCCTTTACCGACGATCAACTTTACATGATCATTCAAATTGGCTCTGAGCACTATGGGACTTAACTTCTATGGTCATCAGTCCCCTAGAACTTAGAACTACTTAACCCTAACTAACCTAAGGACGTCACACAACACCCAGCCATCACGAGGCAGAGAAAATCCCTGACCCCGCCGGGAATCGAACCCGGGTACCCGGGCGTGGGAAGCGAGAACGCTACCGCACGACCACGAGATGTGGGCTACATGATCATTCCATTTTAATCACTCCTAATGCGTACTCCCAGATAATTTATGGAATTAACTGCTTCCAGTTGCTGACCTGCTATATTGTAGCTAAATGATAAGGGACCTTTCTTTCTATGTATTCGCAGCACATTACACTTGTCTACATTGAGATTCAATTGCCATTCCCTGCACCATGCGTCCATTCGCTGCATATCCTCCTGCAATTCAGTACAATTTTCCGTTGTTAGAACCTTTCGATATACTACAGCATCATCCGCAAAAAGCCTCAGTGAACTTCCGATGTCACCCACAAGGTCATTTATATACACTCCTGGAAATTGAAATAACAACACCGTGAATTCATTGTCCCAGGAAGCGGAAACTTTATTGACACATTCCTGGGGTCAGATACATCACATGATCACACTGACAGAACCACAGGCACATAGACACAGGCAACAGAGCATGCACAATGTCGGCACTAGTACAGTGTATATCCACCTTTCGCAGCAATGCAGGCTGCTATTCTCCCATGGAGACGATCGTAGAGATGCTGGATGTAGTCCTGTGGAACGGCTTGCCATGCCATTTCCACCAGGCGCCTCAGTTGGACCAGCGTTCGTGCTGGACGTGCAGACCGCGTGAGACGACGCTTCATCCAGTCCCAAACATGCTCAATGGGGGACAGTTCCGGAGATCTTGCTGGCCAGGGTAGTTGACTTACACCTTCTAGAGCACGTTGGGTGGCACGGGATACATGCGGACGTGCATTGTCCTGTTGGAACAAGAAGTTCCCTTGCCGGTCTAGGAATGGTAGAACGATGGGTTCGATGACGGTTTGGATGTACCGTGCACTATTCAGTGTCCCCTCGACGATCACCAGTGGTGTACGGCCAGTGTAGGAGATCGCTCCCCACACCATGATGCCGGGTGTTGGCCCTGTGTGCCTCGGTCGTATGCAGTCCTGATTGTGGCGCTCACCTGCACGGCGCCAAACACGCATACGACCATCATTGGCACCAAGGCAGAAGCGACTCTCATCGCTGAACACGACACGTCTCCATTCGTCCCTCCATTCGCGCCTGTCGCGACACCACTGGAGGCGGGCTGCACGATGTTGGGGCGTGAGCGGAAGACGGCCTAACGGTGTGCGGGACCGTAGCCCAGCTTCATGGAGACGGTTGCGAATGGTCCTCGCCGATACCCCAGGAGCAACAGTGTCCCTAATTTGCTGGGAAGTGGCGGTGCGGTCCCCTACGGCACTGCGTAGGATCCTACGGTCTTGGCGTGCATCCGTGCGTCGCTGCGGTCCGGTCCCACGTCGACGGGCACGTGCACCTTCCGCCGACCACTGGCGACAACATCGATGTACTGTGGAGACCTCACGCCCCACGTGTTGAGCAATTCGGCGGTACGTCCACCCGGCCTCCCGCATGCCCACTATACGCCCTCGCTCAAAGTCCGTCAACTGCACATACGGTTCACGTCCACGCTGTCGCGGCATGCTACCAGTGTTAAAGACTGCGATGGAGCTCCGTATGCCACGGCAAACTGGCTGACACTGACGGCGGCGGAGCACAAATGCTGCGCAGCTAGCGCCATTCGACGGCCAACACCGCGGTTCCTGGTGTGTCCGCTGTGCCGTGCGTGTGATCATTGCTTGTACAGCCATCTCGCAGTGTCCGGAGCAAGTATGGTGGGTCTGACACACCGGTGTCAATGTGTTCTTTTTTCCATTTCCAGGAGCGTATAATGTGAATAGCAACGGTCCTACGACACTCCCCTGCGGCACACCTGAAATCACTCTTACTTCGGAAGACTTCTCTCCATTGAGAATGATATGCTGCGTTCTGTTATCTAGGGACTCTTCAATCCAAGACCGAGCGAGGTGGCGCAGTGGTTAGACACTGGACTCGCATTCCGGAGGACGACGGTTCAATCCCGCGTCCGGCAATCCTGATTTAGGTTTTCCGTGATTTCCCTAAATCGCTCGAGGCAATTGCCGGGATGGTTCCTTTCAAAGGGCACGGCTGACTTCCTTCCCCGTCCTTGCCTAATCCGATGAGACCGATGACCCCGCTGTCTGGTCTCCTTCCCCAAAAACAACCAACCAACAATCTTCAATCCAATCACACAATTGGTCTGATAGTCCATATGCTCTTACTTTGTCCTTTAAACGACCGTGGGGAACTGTACGAACGCCTTGCGGAAGTCAAGAAACACGGCATCTACTTGGGAACCAGTGTCTAGGGCCCTCTGAGTGTCGTGGACTAATAGAGCGAGCTGGGTTTCACACGATCGTCTCTATCGAAACCCATGCTGATTCCTACAGAGTAGATTTCTAGTCTGCAGAAAAGTCATTATACTCGATCATAATGGGTGTTCCAATATTCTACAACTGATAGACGTTAGAGATATAGGTCTATAGTTCTGCACGTCTGTTCGACAGCCCTTCTTGAAAACGGGGATGATCTGTGCCCTTTTCCAATCCTTTGGAACGCTACGCTCTTCTAGAGACATACGGTACACCGCTGAAAGAAGGGGGCCAAGTTCCTTCGCGTACTCTGTGTAAAATCGAACTGCTATCCCATCAGGTTCAGCGGCCTTTCCTCTTTTGAGCGATTTTAATTGTTTCTCTATCCGTCTTTCGTCTATTTCGATATCTACCATTTTGTCATCTGTGCGACAATCTAGAGAAGGAACTACAGTGCAGCCTTCCTCTGCGAAACAGCTTTGGAAAAAGACTTTTAGTATTTCGGCCTTTAGTCTGTTATCCTCTGTTTCAGTACCATTTTGGTCACAAAGTGTCTGGACATTTTGTTTTGATCCATCTACCGCTTTGACATAAGACCAAAATTTCTTACGATTTTCTGCCAAGTCAGCACATAGAACTTTACTTTCGAAATCATTGAACGCCTCTCGCATAGCCCTCCTCACACTACATATACTACTACTTTATATTATTCTTGTGAGCAACTTGGATGCATGAGCTATTAATCTGATTGTGCGATAATTCTCGCACTTGTCAGCTATTGCAGTCTTCGGAATTGTGTGACTGACATTTTTCCAAAAGTCAGATGGTATGTCCCCAGACTCATTCATTCTACACAACAACGCGAATAGTTGTTTTGTTGCCACTTCTAATAAGTTTAGAAATTCTGATGGAATTTTATCCATGCGCGTCTGCCTTATTTGACCTTAAGTCTTCCTAAGTTGTCTTAATTTCTAATTCTAGTACTGGATCCCCTATCTCTCTTTTTTGTGTTCTCCGAATCGTCAACTGTGTTTTTTTAACTTTATGTTGATTTTTTTATTTGTCCCTCCATAAACGTCTCCATGTCAGTGTATTTTTCCCTCCATTATCCCCCCTTCCTCTGTTTTATGTCCCCCTTTTCTATCGCCTTACATGTAACACTTTATTCTTGTATTAGTTGTCATGTCAATCGGCTGAAGAGCGGCTGATTGTGCCGCTGACAGCCATCCCCTGCCCATATGGGGCAGGGCAATGAAGAAGCTCAGCCACTGAGTCTAATCGTTGCTTGCGTCTTGACGTATCGCCTCGACAACAGACAGCGTGTTTACCGTTCTTTGTTTTCATTGCTAGTGGACGTCTAGGATTCGTTTGGTTATCTCTGTCACAACGTTGCTTCTTGCGTGTAGACGTCGTAAGGTCTCTCTCGATCGTCCGTCGTTGTTTCGTGCCCGTGCTTTCCGTTCATTTGTTTGTGCACGGGCCACTCTCCGTTTGGTCCCACCGCGCTTTCTCGGCCACCCCACGACTGTTCCCGTCGCGGTTACAACATTTTGTTATCCAAGTCTAGGTATATCACAATGTGTCGTTCGATGCCCAAGTTACTTATGTTTGTCTTTGGCTAAACACTGAGTGGATTTTGATTAAAAAAAAGTGTTTTCTTATACCAAAGGTACGTTATATGAATCAACGTCATGATGTGACGAAATTAGTAGGTCATACCATGCACGGCATTCTTGCTACCAGGCTTAAAACTTCACCTTCCATATAACATGTGAAAACCATTATACTGTCTGTTCAAGCAATGGCGAATAATGCTCCAGATCTGTAAGTTAGAATACTCTGCTAATACAGGGTTAGAATGGCCTCATAGTCTATGCAAAGGAGACATGTCAGCCATTACTGTAACACACCACCATCTCTTAGGATTCACGTAATGTACAACTTTTATGATTTTTAGACAACGTACATGTCTTGGATGAAATGTACCTTTTCATCACTTAAGCCTAGCCTTACGTAAAACCAATCTGTAAATTGTGCTACTGCAGTGCCATCTAACGAGTTTACGATGTAGTGTTTACTTGACACCATAGCCTGCATTGAGCTATGGTATGCGGCACTGGCAGTTCAGGCATTAATCTTATATTTTGTACATACTTTTCTTTGAATTATAACATAAAGACATTCAGTGTGTTTCACGATCGATTCACATTTGTTATACGTCGCGATATAAAGCGGGGATGACGGAGATTGTATGAACTGTAAAGTTGAAGGTATGTAACTTTTCTATACATATGGACATGCTAACTTTATTTCATTATACCTTTTGTAAAGTTATTACTTTGTGAATCTCGTTCTATTCGTGAAGACTTGCAGATGGTAACGTAATCTTACGGAAAGTTGTCATCTAAATAAATACTTTTCTAACGATCTTGTCCGTTTGAAGCCTTTCTGGAATTGAGTGTACTACAGGTCGCCTCGATTTTGGAGATGTGAGGAATATAAAGGAGGTTTATTTCATTTCCACACACAGGCTGATTTGATAGTCCGAGGCATGTAAAAATTCTGTAATCAGTATTCCCATCGAATAGATTATGAGCTAGCAGGTATCATAATTGAAGATTTGCCTTCTGCCTAAACGTGGGTAGGAGACCAAAGTAATTAATGACCGAGAATACAACTTTCATTGTAGTTTATACATCTCAGACTTAGTTCTGTAACGACCTCAAACGGCGATACTTTACAACTATGCTGCGATACTAAGCAGGATCAGCCTTCAGCTGCAATATTAATGATTTTAAACATTTTTAAAAATATGGCTTTGATTTTTATTTTTTATTTATTTTTTATTTGAAGATTTTTGCAAACAAATATATCACTCTCTGACATTCTGATGGTAGTATTAGACGAAGGCATCTGTGTGTTCCATCGCTAAGCTATACATTGTTAATGAGAGGACGCACTTATCGTCCTTCAAATGCACAAGGTAACTATTGAAAAGTTTTACTAATTAATTACAAATACGATAGATCACGACCTAAATGGAATTCTGTAATTCTAAAGTTTTAACACCGTTTAAGGGCAGAGGTTGACTGGGTCTTCACACCGAGAAGGAAACAACGACAAGGAGACAATGGATAGAACTATAATTAGTTTCTATCATAGACCGACTGGCTTTATACAGAATAGGACACCAGAGCCCCCAGCAACGAGAAACTTGGGAGTCTTTTTGCTCTAAATGGTTATGTCTGCGTAATCGTTTATTCCACATAAACGCATCGCTATGTACTCGCTTCAGCGAAATTACAGAGACGTGTCACAGGCAGTGTCTAACCCAAAGCTACTCTTGTTTAAAACACTTTGATCTTTGCTAGTGGCAGTGCTGTAATATTCTACTCACAGTCTGTGTCTGCTCACTCCAGCTGCTGTGTTGATGTGTACAAGCCAACGAGAAGGCGTACTGTGAACTTCCTAGTTACCGTAGAAACGACATCAGAAAAGACAACAGAGAAAACAAAAGCAATAGCCAACGAATCAGGAACAGCTTCGTCTCGCCATGTCTGATAATCACATCGAACTCACTGTTAGTAGTTGCTTAAGAGGATTACAGTATGATACAACAGATTTTTCGGAAAAGTAGTAAGCACTAGCATCATGCTTCTGTTAGTAATCTGATATTGTGCAAAAAGAACGCTTTTTTATTGAAATAATCTTACCGTCAACCGGTCTCTAATAGATACTTACGGCAAAGACATGAAATGCAGTATTTGTCATTTGATAACTTTCATACAACTTTTTAGGTAAAGATTGCAATTGTTTTAAAACATGCCGCGAGTCAAACCTCCACTCTACGGAAAATTTGCTCAGAAAACGGAAACAGTATTATAGTTATGGTTTTAAGACAAATGTTATGTAAATCGCACTTACATTTTTATTTAGCCGTCTTGGCGTTATTATTCGCTGTAGTTCAAAATTATAGCAGCAACATTTCGTAAATTTTATACCTCAACTCAGGAACCCACAAGCAACGAATAATTCAAGGCGGTGATAAGGCGGCCTACTTCGTCCAGCAACCATACAGGGGCTAATACAAAACGGCAAGTAACTATATACATTTTTTTAAATTTTTTCTATAATGATGTGGCTGCTTGTGGAAACAAGTATTTTTGTCCAAGAAGAGAAAAGTCTCAATGTCTTAATATTTAGTTCATGTAATGAGACTATTGTGTTGCGTATAATGCGTATACTTTGCCAGTAGAGAAAAGCTCGTGTCAGAGCACAAAAAAGGTCAATACGTTCCTCTTTAAAAGACTGGCAGAAACGTGGCGAATCAGCTGAATCTATCCTCAACAGAAGTTATCGCATGCGTATGTATTTGCGCTATTTCAACACACAATATTATATCCATTCATCCTATCTCTCTTTGTAGTTAAGGCTTCATACTCAGCATCTACCATTCACTACCTCTGTCTACATACGTCTTTCTCCTATTGTCTCTTTTTCTCCCAATAACTTACATTCTTGCTACTGCCACAGCCTCCACTGTACCTCGGCACCTCAAATATTCTAGGGGTCCATCTCATTTTTACTTACGTTTTCTTCTACACCCAAATGTTCCAAATGTTTTAAATTTCAGTCCAAAGTGTGAAACCCTTCCCCTTCCCCCCGTCCTTGAACCTAACGGTTAAAGCTCGCTGTATTGGGAGGTTCCAGACCCTCCAAGCCTATAATGGTCTTCATTCATCTGTATTTTTCATTTGCAATCTCTCCTCTCTCTTTTGCTCCCACTGCTTCTGTCTCAATCCATCTGTTTTTCTCTTTTACTGTCGCTTTATCTCAATGACCATCAATATCTCGTCTCTATATGGCTCCCTCTGCTATTATCTTCAGCCATTTCTCTTACTCTTCCCCTGTTAGTTTCTCTCTCTCCCACACCATCACTGTTTCCTCTCTCTTTCTCTCCCGCTGCCACTGTAACCTTTCTGTTCTACCGTCACTGTTTCTCTGATATCTCCTTCAGCATAACAAAGGGAATATGTTCGCATGCCAAAAGCGTTGGTGAAGAAGGAGGAATGAGTTTCGAAGTATGTGGATCCAAACTTTTCTGTCAGAGTCTTTCAGAACGGGCCATATTCGCCTTTCTTGTGCTCCGACACGAGCATTTTTCCACTTTTTGTCTTCTTTTCCTGCTACAGCAGAGAATGCTGCTTATTTAAAACGAATTCGATAAGTCAATCAAATTTTGACAATTTATCCACGTACGGTGAGTTCTATAATAAAGCGTACAGTGTCATCTCTATGAAATGAAAGACGCTATTGTAAATATATTTTACGTAAAAATACATTTTAATACTACTTGGATAATTACCTAATATTCATTCGCCGCCATTATCGATTACAGCTTGGCACCTTTTTGGCATGCTTTTCAGGAGATTTTCACACGCATAACATATGGCGAACACAACAGCGATTGCTTTCCATTTTTTCGTAGTACTTTTCTCATCGATCGCTCTTCATCGAAAACACCCCGTTATGATTCGCATCTTAAAAGAGTAAAAATGTTATTACAAATTTGCACCCTTTAAAGTTTTGTATAACTTGGTACTTCTAGTATCCAGAGTTCATGGATTTTCGGGGCACAATCAGAAACCACCAAGGAACAAATGATGCGTTTACAAGTCGCGTAAGTTCTAGCCTACAGCACACCTAGTGCAAATAACCCACTGGTTTGCTCAATTTGCCTTGACCGGATGAACTGTCTGATGTTTAAATTTCGACCTTGTAATGTTGGATAGCTACAATACGCCCGTTCTTCGAATAGTCATACAAATAGTTCCTAGGCCTAGTGCTATGGAAAACACTTCACACATTATCTCTGAGATCAATAGAATCCGATATACGATGTGTTGAAAAAGTATATTTTCGCCTGCGGCTTTTTGGAACGTATTGATACCATGCAGTGCCTTGAACGGTCCCATAATGCCTAGTACATATTCAGGCTATATTGAAGCACAATTCTTCTTGTAACTGCTGTGGTTTCTGGGGCTTCCCTTGATAAATAAGGGCAACCGTCGTCCGACGCAAGATGCCTTACCTTCGTCCTCGGCCTCGATACATGTGCAGATTCACGTAATGTCTCAGGACTTATTAATGTATTATTGGTAGCAATATAAGCATTGGCAGAAGAGCGCTGCATTATTCATTATTATTCCTTGACTGCAGTCGCGTTAGAGGAGGCTGGCAGCCATCACGTAGTGTTTTTCTCTCTCCTCTGATCTTCTAACCAAGGTGTTAACGTCCGAGATGTCTATTCACTGTCCGTAATACTCTACCACGAAACTCTTTTCCGTCGACGCCGACGTTGCTGTTCTATTTTCCTTCAATGACAAACTGTACTTTTCACTTAAATAACTGTCCATAATACACGACGTTTACGCTTTTGATGGTAGCTACGAATTCATGGTATTTACCAGCACAGTGAAGCACTTCGTCGTAATGTATCCATGAAATACTGAATACACCGACTTACATCAGGATTTCGAATTGTTGTAATCTTGTAATCTGTTCATTGAAGAATTTTTGATCACCCGACCTTCTGCTCGATTCAGCAGTCCGGATAAGACATAGAGCTTCACGGATGTCAATTGAGTCCATAACACAGGCTGACGGTAGTAAATGTTTATTAGAAAAGTAGTATCTGATTCACTGATCAGCCGGGAATTTATGACCAACGGTCTACTATCGACATAAGCCCGTCCAGGCGATAGCCTCGTCACATGGCGAGGAATGACTGTTAGTCAGACACACAACACCACAACATCGGCAACTACTACTGAAAGGGCACTGGACGTTGGTGCAGTGGCAGTGTGTTGCATGGTTTGTGAATCTCGATACCCTTCTCATCATGCGCCATGACTGCCTAGGAGTATCGCACACTGGTTACAGACCACGTAACTCCTCAATGACGATAATGTTTCAAGACGGCAGTGGCATTTTTCACAAAGGTAATGTGCCATGTCACAATGCCAGAAGTAAGAGGTTCCAACTGACGTGCTGGCCCCACAAATATCCAGATCTGAACCAGATCGAACACATCGGAGTGTGATTGAATGTGGCTCAGAGCTCATCGCCCCCTTCTCGGAATTTACGGCAATTAGGTTACTTCTGCGAGCTGGTGAGGTGCCAATTTCCTTCAGAGACCTATCAAGGCCTAATTTATTCCATGCCACAACGCGTCGCCACTGTTATTCGTGCCAAAAGAGGACATACCGTCTCTAAAAGTGGAAAAATGTATGTTAATGCGGATGAGTACGAACAACAAACCTGTAATGTTCGGTGAAGTGTCCTGCTTGACAGAATGAAGTCGTTTACATTCCTGAGCGTAAAGTTTCAGTTCGATTTGAAATGGAACGGGCATCTGAGGACTATGTTAGGGAAGGCGAATGGTGGACTTCGGTTTATTGTGAGAATTTTAGGAGAGAGTAGTTCACCTGTGAAGGACACCGCATAAAGAACGCAGGTGGGACCTATTTTTGGGTACTGTTCCACTGTTTGGCATCCATACCGGGTCGGACTGAAGGACGAGATCGATGCAGTTCGGAGAGGGAGACGGGCTGCTAGATTTTTTACCTGTAGCTTCGAACTACACTAAGATTCTTCGGGAACCCAAATGGGACGTCCTGGAGGAAAGATTTTATTTGGAGAAACTATTTAAAAAAAATTAGAGAACCGGTATTTGACTGACAGCCTAATGATACTACTACCGCCAACATACACTACTGGCCATTACAATTGCTACACCACGAAGATGACGTGCTACAGATGTGAAATTTAGACGACAGGAAGAACATGCTGTGATATGCAAATGATTAGCTTTTCAGACCATTCACACAAGGCTGGCGCTGGTGGCGACACCTACAACGTGCTGACATTTGGAAAGTTTCCAACCGATTCCTCATACACAAACAGCAGTTCACCGGCGTTGCCTGGTGAAACGTTGTTGTGATGCCTCGTGTAAAGGGATAAATGAGAACCATGATGTTTCCGACTTTGGTAAAGGTCGGATTGTAGCCTATCGCGATTACAATTTATCATATCGCGACATTGCAGCTGACGTTGGTCGAGATCCAATGACTGTTAGGAGAATATCGAATCGGTGGGATCAGGAGGGTAATACAGAAAGCCGTGCTGAATCCCAACGGCCTCGTATCACTAGCAGTCGAGATGACAGGCATCTTATCCGCATGGCTGTAACGGATCGTGCAGCCACGTCTCGATCCCTAAGTCAACAGATGGGGACGTTTGCAAGACAGCAACCATCTGCACGAACAGTTCGACGACGTTTGCAGCAGCATGCACTATCAGCTCGGAGACCATGGCTGCGGTTACCCTTGACGCTGCATCTCAGACAGGAGCGCCTGCGATGGTGCACTCAACGACGAACCTGGGTGCACGAATGGCCGGCCGGGGTAACAAAGCGGTTCTAAGCGCTTCAGTCCGGAACCGCACTGCTGCTACGGTCGCAGGTTCGAATCCTGCCTCGGGCATAGCTGTGTGTGACGTCCTTAGGTTAGTTAGGTTTAAGTAGTTCTAAGTTCTAGGGAACCGATGACCTCAGCAGTTAAAGTCCCATAGTGCTGAGCGCCATTGTAACCATTTTTCTTTTTTTTTTTTTTTACACGAATGGCAAAACGTCATTTGTTCGGATGAATCGAGGTCCAGTTTACAGCATCATGATGGTTAGGTTAGGTTAGTATTTTTTAACGTCCCGTCGACAACGAGGGCATTAGAGACGGAGCGCAAGCTCGGGTTAGGGAAGGATGGGGAAGGAAATCGGCCATGCCCTATCAAAGGAACCATCCCGGCATTTGCCTGAAACGATTTAGGGAAATCACGGAAAACCTAAATCAGGATGGCTGGAGACGGGATTGAACCGTCGTCCTCCCGAATGCGAGTCCAGTGTGCTAACCACTGCGCCACCTCGCTCGGTCATGATGGTCGCATTGGTATTTGGCGACATCGCGGTGAACGCACATTGGAAGCGTGTACTCGTCATCGCCATACTGGCGTATCACCCGGCGTGATGGAATGGGGTGCCATTGGTTACACGTCTTGGTCACCTCTTGTTCGCATTGACGGCACTTTGAGCAGTGGACGTTACATTTAAGATGTGTTACGACCCGTGGCTCTACCCTTCATTCGATCCCTACGAAACCCTACATTTCAGCAGGATAATGCACGACCGCGCCTAACAGGTCCTGTACGGGCTTATATGGATACAGAAAATGTTCGACTGCTACCCTGGCCAGCATATTCTCCACGTCTCTCATCAACTGAAAACGTCTGGTCAATGGTGGCTGAGCAACGGGCTCGTCACAATACGCCAGTCACTACTCTTGAACTGTGGTATCGTGTTCAAGCTGCATGGGCAGCTGTACCTGTACACGCCATCCAAGCTCTATTTGACACATTGCCCAGGCGTATCAAGGCCGTTATTACGGCCAGAGGTGGTTGTTCTGGGTACTGATTTCTCAGGATCTATGCACCCAAATTGCGTGAAAATGTAATCACATGTCAGTTCTAGTATAATCGCGTAAGGACCACGAAGATAAGATTCGAGAAATTAGTGCTCATACGGCAGGCTAAGTCGTTTCTCCTTCGATCTATTTACGAGTGGAACAGTGAAATCAATGACTAGTACTGGTACAGGATACCCTCTGCCAGGCACCGTACGGTGGCTTCCGGAGTATCTATGTAGATGTAGATGTAAATTAGGCAGGATGTCGTAATGTTGTGTCTGATCAGTGTAGATTACGTATGAAACCCACTTGGCGTTGCACTGGCTCGAGAGTATCAGAGTCACAGATTTATGGACAACTAGCCACTCACACTATACTACCTGATCCGTTGCAGTGTCTTCATAAAGTGCCAAAAATTAGACTACTTCCCAGTATGACTTTACACTGAGGTGACAAATCATGGCATAGCGATATGAACAAATACAGACGGCGGCAGTATCACATGCCCAATGTATGAAAGGGCACCGCACTAGCGAAACTGTCATTTGTACTCAGGTAAATCATGTGAAAAGGTTTTCGAAGTGGTTATGGCTGCCCTATTGGAATTATCAAATCTTTAACGTGGAACGATAGATTGAGCGAGACGGATGGGACATTCCATTTTGTTAGGGAATTCAATATTCAGAGCCTCGCAGCGTCAAGAGGCTGCATTGTATATCAAATTTCAGTCATTACCTTTCACCACGGACACCGTAGAGGCCGATGGCTTTCTCTCAGCGAGCGAGTGAAGTGGTGTTTGTTTTTAGTTGTCATTTCTAACAGACAAGCAACACTGCGTAAAATAACGGCAGAAATAATTGTAGAACTTACGACGAACGTATCAGCTGGAACAGTGCGGTGACATTTGGCTATGGTAATTGATGACCTACACCAGTGCCTTTGCTAACAGAACGACATCGCCCTCAGCCCCTCTCCTCGGCTCGTAACCATATCGGTTGGAACCTAAATGACTGGAAAACCGTGACCTGTCCAGAGGAGTTCCAATTTCAGTTGGTAAGAGATGATGGTAGGGTTCGGGTGTGGCGCTGATCCCACGAAGGCATGGACTCTGTGCAAGTTGGTCGTGGCTTCGTGATGGTGTGTGCTGGGTTTACATGGAATGGAGTGGGTCCTCTGATCCAACTGAACCTAAAAAGCACTCTATCTTCAGGCCACAAGTGGCCCATCGGGACCATCCGACCGCCGTGTCAGTCTCAGCTGAGAATGCGGATAGGAGGAGCGTGTGGTCAACACACCGCTCTCTCGGTTGTCATGATGGTTTTCTCTGACAGGAGCCGCTACTATTCGGTCGAGTAGCTCCTCAATTGGCATCACGAGGCTGAGTGCACCCCGAAAAATTGGCAACAGTGCATGGCGGCCCGGATGGTCACCCACCCAAGTGCCGGCCATGTCCGACAGCGCTTAACTTCTGTGAGCTGACGGGAACCGGTGTATCCACTGTGGCAGGGCCGTTGCTCAACTGAACCTATCATTGACTGGAAATGGTTACGTCGGACTACTTGGTTCAAATGGCTCTGAGCACTATGGGACTTAACATTTGCGGTCATCAGTCCCCTAGAACTTAGAGCTACTTAAACCTAACTAACCTAAAGACATCACACACATCCATGCACGAGGCAGAATTCGAACCTGCAACCGTAGCAGTCGCTCGGTTCCGGGCTGAAGAGTCTAGAACCACTCGGCCACCGCGGCCGGCTCGGATACTAGCAGCCATTCATGTTCTCAGGCAACGACGTTATGTCAACGGACCACAATTGTTCGCGACTGGTTTGAAGAACATTACTTACCATTCGAGCTCATCATTTGGCCACCCAGAACGCGCGACATGAATCTCAGCCCAGCGAACACTTAGAGGATATAATCCAGTGATCAGTTTGTGCACAAAATCCTGCACCGGCAACATTTTCTCAGTTATGGGCGGCTATAGAGGCAGCATGGTTCAATACTTCTGCACGGAATATCCAACGACTTGCTGGGTGCATGTCACGTGAAGTTGCTGCCCTCTGGCGGCAAAATGGATGTTCGACAAGATATTTGGACGCATCGTACGGCTTTTTCCTTCTCGGTGTACACAGTTTATCGATATTTTCATGTTGGTGAATTCACCTTTCCACTTTGCATAAGAACAATTATTCTTGAACAGATTCACAGATGTATAACCACAACTCCAAGACAATTCCACCTATCTACAGTGGGGTTGATCTCTAACGTGTAGAAAATCAGCAACATGGTCGCCGTCCCGGATCAGAATTGCAGACGAAAACATTAATGTGGTTAGAGAAATTTTTGAAGACGATCGAAGGGCAAGAATATCAGAAACTGCAGAATAGGTAGTTAATAAGTTATGGGAGCTGTCAAGTGATCTTCGCAAATGACCTACAGTTCCATAACGTATGTTGGCGTTGGATTCCTGAACTTTTGACCAAAAATCAGAAGTTGAAACGATTGGAGGTCTGTCAGATGGTTACAGCAAGGTTTTTGAAATAATGTGATACGTTTTTAAATCGGATCGTCACGTGCAACGAAACGTGGGCTCACAACTACATTCCTGAACATAATCAAGCTAGTAAGGAGCGGCGCAGCGAAGGTGAGAGGGCCCCCACTAAAACCAAGTTTCGTCTCTCAGCTGACAATGTTCTTTCACACGTTCTTTTCGATTGGTGAGACAGTTTGCTCACTGATTTTTTGCATCAGGAATCACAATAAGTGCTGCATACTACAGCGAGCTGTTGAAAATGCAGGCCAGTGTGGCCGAGCGGTTCTAGGCGCTTCAGCCTGGAACCGCGAGGCTGCTACGGTCAAAGGTTCGATTACCCCCTCGGGCATGCATGTGTGTGATGTCCTTAGGTTAGTTAGGTTTAAGTAGTTCTAAGCTCTAGGTTACTGATGAACTCAGATGTTAAGTCCCTTACTGCTCAGAGCCATTTGAACCATTTTGTTGAAAAACGTGAGGGATGCACATCGCAACAAAAGACGATACCAGCCGAGTCGGCAGGTCACCTTCTCCACGGCAATAGCAGGCCCCATCCTACAGCTCTGTCGGCCTCCAGTTGACGGGAAATGCGCTGGATTCAAATTGATCATCCTCCTTTTATCCTGGACCTATCCTCCTATGATTTCCAATTGTCTGGATCACTTAACGAAGCTCTAATTAGCTCCGATTTCAAGATGACGAGAGCTCGAAGGAATTCGTGCGCAATTGGCTCGTGACGTAAAGAGCCATCATTTTACCATGCCGCAATAAGAAACCTTCCTTCTAGCTGGGAAAAACGTATTTCTAAAGCGGAAAACTATGTGAAAAACTAAACGGTAATTGACCTTCCTTTTCAAATAAATGAATTGTTTGAAATTTAAAAAAAAATTGTTCAAATGGTTCTAAGCAGTATGGGACTTAACATCGGAGGTCATCAGTCCCCTAGACTTAGAACTACTTAAACCTAACTAACCTAAGGACATCTCACACATCCATGCTCGAGGCAGGTTTCGAACCTGCGACCACAGCAGCAGCGCGGTCCCGGACTGAAGCGCCTAGAGCCGCTCGGCCACAGCCACCGTATTTGAAATAAAATCCCTTTAAATTCGAATCCCCCTAATATGGTACTATAAACCTTTTCCGCCCGCATCTCGTGGTCGTGCGGTAGCGTTCTCGCTTCCCACGCCCAGGTTCCCGGGTTCGATTCCCGGCGGGGTCAGGGATTTTCTCTGCCTCGTGATGGCTGGGTGTTGTGTGCTGTTCTTAGGTTAGTTAGGTTTAAGTAGTTCTAAGTTCTAGCGGACTGATGACCATAGATGTTAAGTCCCATAGTGCTCAGAGCCAAACCTTTTCATAATACATATTCGTAAGATAAATACCTGTGTTCAACATTTCCACAAGCGACGAAAGAAGTGTAACCAGTGCTATGATGTGATCGTAAGATATAGTAAAAGAGACCTCGATCGATACAGAGGAATATTTGTAAATCACTTGAGTCACTTTTGTAGCTAATATCGAATCAACTGCTTCGTGCTTTCAGTCTGAATGAAAATGAACTTTGAGTTTACTGCAACAGTCTGTACTGGAAAGCAAGACTTCAACGGATGGAAATGCGGCTCTCGTGTTTCTATTTTTAAAATATCTTCTGTTTTTATTTGATTTAGCAGTAATTTGGAGGAAATTTCTTAAATACCCTTTACATTAAGTTTTCCTGATAAGGGAGAGCACGTTGGTAGGAATGAATTATATTTAAAGTTCTTATTTCTCGTGAATTTCATGTCACCAATGTTAGTTAAACCCTGCATACTTAATATTCAGTGAAGGTTATTTAGTTTCTATATCGTCCGTTCGTAGCTTTCACTTCCAAAAGTACTAGCAACACTGTAAAGTTAACAACATTCTCCATAATTTCGTTCGATGCGAAGAAATATTTAATTTTCTGTCTTATGTGTTTTACGGATCTTTAATAGCACCATTCCCATTTAGTGGTTTAATAAGTTACTTGAATCAGATTGTGCAAAGCAATTTCAATAATTTGACACGGTGCTTACTTACCTGCTCAAATTTAGGGGGTCCAATTACATTGGAGCAGGGTTTGATATGATCGATGCTACTAACCACGCAGAAAGTGACAAATCTTACAAAAGCAGTCAGTATTTTCGAAATACAATGTAATACTTGAAGCCATTGCTGGAAACGATACTTTAAATCAGTGTGCTGCTTTGCTTCTGTTTTAAGCTGACTCTCCTTGGATCATCACTAACGAAATGTGTAGCATATAAAGTCCGCAATTGGCATTACAGTCAGATTCCCACGTACATAACGATTTAAATCATCTTGTCTTGGGACACACTGAATAACAACGTAAATTAGAATGTATTTCATGAGCATTCGCTTACTGACGGCTATTGACAAACTGAATGAGCGAACCAAAATTACGCTGCACAGCTATGCTGCATCGATATTATTACAGCCCACCAAATACTTCATCATCAGTCTACTGTTCGTCCCCGTTAGCTGAGTGGTCAGCGCGACAGAATGTCAATCCTAAAAGCCCGGGTTAGATTCCCGGCTGGGTCTGAGATCTTCTCCGCTCAGGGACTGGGTGTTGTGTAGTCCTAATCATCATCATTTCACACTCATCGACGCGCAAGTCGGGGAAGTGGTGTCAAATCGAAAGACTTGCACCCGGCGAACGGTCTACCCGACGGGAGGCCCTAGTCACACGACATTTACATTTCATCAATCTACTCGATTATCTGTATGCTACGACCTCATTTTCAGGTTTATCATGTTATTAGTTCCTTACATTGTAGGATAAATAAATCCGACCACAACACTGAAGTACATCAAAGAATTCCTGTTGCGTGACAATCTTATTCTCCTGATACGACCCAAATTCCTTTCTCTTTGTGCGCTCATCTGAAATGTTTTGTTGACGAAAAACGTGTCGAGGCTGCCGAAAATCTTTTATTGCAATTTATCGCCCTACCTGCTACATTGTTCAAACATCGTCGGAGATACAATATCCTCGGTGAAAAGAAGCTGCGGGTACCACTTGCAATATAGTTTGAGAATGAAGTGCCTTTTACAACTTGCGCTGAAAAATAAAACTATCTTTAAAAAGTGTATCCGGTTTTGCTCATTTGTTTCCAGACGAGGGTTTCCTGTCTGAAATTAATGCTTTGGCCTTTCTCCATCTTCCCGGTAGTTTGCGTGATGGTCATGGATGCAGCCCTTCGTACAGCTGCATGTTAATCACGTGACAGTTTCCTCTAAATCAAATCTTCTTCTTCTGTAGTGGTCAATCCAAGGATTGGTTTGCAACAGCTACAATGGCAGCTTGTCTCCATTCTGTGCGTCTTTCAGCTTTTCTCTTCATTTCTTTATAGGTGTTACATCCCACATCTTTCACGATTTGATCCATGTATCTCAGTCGTGGTCTTCCTCTTTTTCCCTCGACATATCCCTCTATGATTGTGTTCAGAAGTCCTTTATGTCTTAATAGATGGCCTGTAAATTGCACTCTTCTTTTAACAATGAAATTCCAGAAGCTGGTCTAGCGGTTCTGGCGCTGCAGTCCGGAACCGCGGGACTGCTACGGTCGCAGGTTCGAATCCTGTCTCGGGCATGGGTGTGTGTCATGTCCTAAGGTTAGTTAGGTTTAAGTAGTTCTAAGTTCTAGGGGACTTATGACCTAAGATGTTGAGTCCCATAGTGCTCAGAGCCATTTGAACTTCAGAAGCTTCTCTTCTCACTTGCTCTTTCCAGAACCACTTCGTTTGTGACCTTATCGATACATTTTATTTTGAGCATGCGTCTATAGCACCACATTTCAAAAGAATTTAGTTTCTGGTCTTCCTCTGTCCCTAGAGTCCATGTTTCACACCCATAGTATGCCACACTCCCCACATGTGATTTCAAAAATCTTTTCCTGATTTCAAGGCTGATGCTCTTAGATGTTAATATGTTTTTCTTCTTGTTAAAAGCAGCCTTTGCTTGAGCTATTCTACTTCTCACTTCTGCCTTGCTCCTTCCATCCCTGGTAATATTACTGCCCAGATAAGTAAATTTATCAACTTGTTCAAGCAGCTCATTGCCTTCATGAACTTGGACTTTGTTACTTTAAAATCCGTCTTGATTGCAAATTTTTTTTTTATTTTTTTTTATTTTTTTTTTTTATTTTTTTTATTAATTTGCAATCAAGACGGATTTTAAAGTAACATTATAAAATCACTGATTGCTGTTATCCCATAAGACATTATGTCTGTGTTTGCAAAAACTTGGACTTTCACTTGACTTTCTTTGTCGCATGCCATTACTTTTGTTTTTGCTTTATTAATTCTCATATTATATTCTTCACCCATAACTTTATCCATTCTATTCAGTAGGACTACAAAATCGTCTTCACTTTCAGCCAGGACAGCTATATCATCGGCATATCTTATCATATCTATTCGTTGGCCATGAATTACTACACCTGTCTGTGAATTTTCCTTTACTTTTTTCAGCGCATCTTCAATGTATACGTTAAAGATAACAGGGGATAGTGCGCAACCTTGTCGGACACCTTTCCATGTCTGCACCTCTTCTTGTTTTGTCCGTCCACGGATAACTGCTGTCTCGTTTTTGTACAGGTTCCATATCATTTTTCTATCTTTATGGTCTATTCCTACTTTTTTGAGTATCTCAAACATCTTATCCCATTTAACATTATCAAAGGCTTTCTCTACATCTACGAAAGCTATGTATGTTTTCAGGTTCTTATCTAGTTTTAGAGCAAATTTTGCTTCTCTGGTTCCGCTATCTTTCCGGAATCCAAACTGGTCTTTGGAGAGTGTAGCTTTGACTTTTTGTTCTATGCGTTTTAGGATAATTGAGGTTAATATTTTAGAGGCGTGCGTAACTAGGCAAAGATACCCCAGACACTTCAGATCACTCCCTCATTACTGCTGCTGTCTGTGTACGGAAAATTTGTCACTGAAAATATTTCAGCTGGTGCGTTCTACCCTCCGTCTACCTTCCTGCGCCCTTGGCGTAAGTCACTTCATACGTACTGCAAAAGCTCTTAGCTATTTGTCGTTCTTCTGAAGGTTACCATGGTTTGCTCTTGGATATTTCTCTCTGGACTGTATAAGTGACTTTCAGGCTAGTAAATCGTCAGACAACCAGTCGGTAGCTCGTGGTCTAATGGCTAGCTATGCTGCCTCTGTTTCATGGGGTCCCGGGATCACTTCCCGGGGCGGTTGGGGATTTTCTCTCCGCGGGACTACGTGTTTTTGTTGCCCTCATCATTTCATTATCATTCATGACAGTGGCTAGATTGAACTGTGTAAAAATTGGGACTTTGTACGGGCGCTGTTGAGCATCCCACAAACCAAGCATCATCATCATCGTCACACAACCAGTTGTTTATAGAACCATGATACAGGGTCTTCCTTTACGTATTATACGATGCTTAATGTGCCATTCGGCAAGCGGTCGTTTGGTGGGATATTGTTTGACGAGCGATAGAAGACGCAGATTTCAAATTCCGTACTAAACGTTGTATTTTTTTCTGTTTCTTGTGAAACTCCACAACCCTTTCCGAACTTATGCCCGTGACGGCTGAAATCTGTGTTTTAGTTTCATTCTGTGTTGTTCTGACGAATACTTCCAGTAATTTAGTGGACAATTTCTCAGAGGTTATTCCGAGGCATTGCTGGTTTAATACGGACCTCATAAGTGACTTGCTTTGTCTAATAGAGATGTATAGAAGTCCTTAGCATTCTGGAAAACCGAGCGAGGTGGCGCAGTGGTTAGCACACTGGACTCGCATTCGGGAGGACGACGGTTCAATCCCGTCTCCGGCCATCCTGATTTAGGTTTTCCGTGATTTCCCTAAATCGCTTCAGGCAAATGCCGGGATGGTTCCTTTGAAAGGGCACGGCCGATTTCCTTCCCCATCCTTCCCTCACCTGAGCTTGCGCTCCGTCTCTAATGACCTCGTTGTCGACGGGACGTTAAACACTAATCTCCTCCTCCATTCTGGAAAATTTTGCATTCCTATGTCATGCTTATATTAGTATAGCCACATCAGAAAATGTCTGGAAACTAGCATTTTGTATTTTGTTATAAGTTGTTATAAGGTCTTACTCGAAAGAGGAATGTATTCGTTATTATACTGTCCTGTAATTCTCGTATTTACAGTCGCGACCAGACAAAACTATATTCATCCGATCATAAGTCTGGGTTCTTTGACGGCTCTGGGAGAAGGCTCATCAAACTAGAAGACATGAAATGTTAGTTCATTCTGTTATATAAATGAATAAAGGATTTACGTAACTTCTACACACTTCTTTGCCACAGGATCACAGTACAAATTACACGTTTCATTGACAAGCAAAGCCTCACATGATACTCTTATTATGTATATGAAGATAGTAACTATTCTCGAAAGAACTGATACCATTGATGACCGTGCAACTTCTCTAGAATAGTTGCCCGAACTCTTACGTAAATCGTCACCTTAGTGTGGGCGAGTAATGAGTGGATAGGCAAATATCTATTAGATATATTACGTATGTAGATTGTGAACAGATGCGCATGTGGGTCTCACGGGAACCGTGCAAGTGATAAGTCCCTGCAGTCGCGCTATTCATCTGTGTCCTCGGTGGCTCAGATGGATAGAGCGTCTGTCATGTAAGCAGAAGACCTCGGGTTCGAGTGCCGGTCGGGGCACACGTTTTCAGCTGTCCCCATAAATAAATAAATAAAAAATAAAAAGTTGAAATGTGTGTGAAATATTATGGGACTTAACTGCTAAGGTCATCAGTCCCTAAGCTTACACACTACTTAACATAAATTATCCTAAGGACAAACACGCACACCCATGCCAGAGGGAGGACTCGAACCTCCGACGGGACCAGCCGCACAGTCCACTCCTGCAGCGCCACAGACCGCTCGGCTAATCCCGCGCACCCCTGCAAACGTCGTGGAACTGTTCGTGCAGATGATTGTTGTCTTGCATAAGTCCTCCTCTGCTGACTCAGCGATAGAGACGTGGCTGCACGATCCGTTACAGCCATGCGGATAAGATGCCTGTCATCTCGACTGCTAGTGATACGAGGCCGCTGGGATCCAGCACGGTGTTCCGTATTATCCACCTGAACCCACCGATTCCATATGCTGCTAACATTCATTGGATCTCGACCAACGCCAGCAGCAATGTCGCGATAGGGTAAACCGCAATCGCTGTAATCTACAATCCGACCTTTACCAAAGTCGGAAACGTGATGGTACGCATTTCTCGTCTTTACACGAAGCATCACAACAACGTTTCACCAGGCAACGCCGGTCAACTGCTGTTTGTGTATGAGAAATCGGTTGGAAACTTTCTTCATATCAGCACGTTGTAGGTGTCGTCACCGGCATCAACCTTGTGTGAATGCTCTGAAAAGCTAATCATTTGCATATCACAGCATCTTCTTCCGTTCGCTTAAATTTCACGTCTGTAGTACGTCATCTTCGTGGTGTAGCAATTTTATCGGCCAGTAGTGTAGTATGCGGACCGCGTATAGTCATCAAGTCGCCGAACTTCAGCTTCCCAGCGACTGAAACAGAAATTAAAATCACGTAGACAGTCGTGGTTACAGCGCAGGTAAATGAAATGAATGTGAGCTCAAAAATCTACCAGCGTTATGTCAGTTATTGAACTCAAAAAAAAAGAACATAGATGTCTTACAGTTATGACAGGTAGCGAAATAAAAACGAGTCTAAAGATCTTGCGCATATTTCGGTTGTGTTTTTTTTTTAATGGGAAAAAGACGAAGGATAGATACATAAGTGTCATCCTCACAAGAAAAATGCTGAAGATTGTTCTACAGTCCTCTTAAATGGCTACGGGAAACGTTACATCTGCTTGGACTAACCGTGAAAAGTGAAATAATTGGGACTCTTTCAGATGACACAGAAAAATATACATAATATTTACGTTATGATGAGTACGATGGATTACACATCCACTAAGTTACTAAGTAATAGGTTATCTTTTGTAGTCGAAGTTCAGCCTTTCGTATAAATACACAATATTATGTCTTTCCGTTAATCACTTAGTTAAAGAAAATTATCATATGCTGTCCGTCTAGCGATTTATGATTAAAGTTTCTTTTAAATACAACACATGGTGAAAACGTGAATCACAATCTATAACTGATATTTAAGAGAATTTTGTAGTCACTGCATAGCGGTACTTCTGCACCGTGTAATCTAGAATCTTCAACGACAGTTTTCTATTGAGACATACAAAATACTGGTGGTTAGCACTGTTTGTCTTTCACATATTGGGGTAAGAGTGTGGCAGTAACACGTTGGTTGCTTTTATTGTGTAACAAGAAGTCGACTCGGTCATCTGAGAACAACCCTGAAAACGCAAGAAAAAACTTATTAGTTCTTATCGATATAAGATGAGAAACGCATTTGTTTCATGCATTTTTATAAGTGGTGCTACGTAGCGATTTAAGTAATGTTATAAAACACGTTTTGCAGTTTGAATGAGTATCACCGACAAATGTGAGAAACTGATTATTCAGTCACCGGTCGGAGGACCTATGCTGCTGTTGATTATTTGCTATTGCAAGGGCTTGAAGGGCACTATTTGCCAAAATTTTCGCTGCTAATCTTACCTCGCTTGCACTCGGCTAACTGTGTCTGCAAAACTACAAGTAATGCATGCAACATTCACAAACCGTTCATTATTTTAAGGTCTCAGCTAAGTGCCTCCATTATATGTCCCACGCAAAATAGATGTTGACTTCATGTATGCGAACAGACACAAGAGCACGAGGTCAAGTCATTTTGATTCGCCAAGCAAATCAGCTCCCTAGTCAATCTATGTCATTTCAATGCTTCATTGTTAAAATTTTATGGTTTGCCAATATAAAGAGTTGTAATCTAGGTACAGTTAACGTAAGTTCCCACTTAACTAAAACTAGTCACAATAACAAGTAAGAATATTTTGACGACTTCTGTGGAGTGACAGAAATCTGATATTGAAAGAAAGACGAATGGTGAAATTAGTGTCGCTACTACGCCAACTTCAAACGAAATGACATCAGCTCAACAAATGGGCTCCTTTAAATAAATCATGAATTCCTATGACATAAAGTTCACGGCTATGTATTCTTCTTTGGAACTAAATGGAAGGCTAATATTTTTAACCCATGTGTGTCATCCTGGAGACGTATTTAGTCAGACTGCATATTACAGAAGGCCGATATTCAGGAATTTTCCGCCCACATTTATTTAAATACTTTACTTCTGCGTTTCACTTAGTGTTAAATGTGTATGTTTGTAGTGTGTAGTGTTGCAGACTGTCGTTTTTCTCGCCTTTTGTTGCTGTTGTATTGTATGTGTTGTTTGATGTTCCTTAATTTATTATGTTTGTGCGTGTGCTGTTATACGTGTGTGTTATTCTTTGTGTGATCAGACTATATTTGTATATGTGTGTTTTGTGGTTGTGTGTGTGTATGTGTGTGTGAGGGGGGGGGTGAATGAGAGAGAAAGAGAGAGGAGAGAGATAGAAAGAGAGGGAGACTAGATTATTATTTAGTCTGGTTATGCTTTATATCTCCGTTTTTTATGCTAGTGGCTATCATCATCAATGAGTTAACACTTTTATTGATTTGGTCATTAATTACTTCGTTGTTCATTGGAAGAGCTTTTTGTATGTTAAAGACTCCTGTAATGTCAAGTATGACTGTTTTCATACTACCATTTTTCATATCTTAACTAGTTTTGGAATTTCTGCCTTTCATTTCCGCATACACTGAACTGCATTCTTGATATTGTAACTAGTGTTTACCAGCTCCTTGGTAATTGCCTGGTTTGTCTACAGCTGCTTGTAAACGTGACTAAAAAGTGTTTCTTGTTCTATAAGCAATGTTCAGGCCTCGTTTCTGTCGTGCACTTGGTATGCTGTTTGTTGATCTGTGTTTGTATGTTAAAGTGCACCATTTCCTCATGTTTTTCACGCCATCAGTGTTACTGTTACGTATTTTTGAAAATTCATTAATAACTCATTATCTGTCCTATCGATCGATACCTTCTTTAGGTCGGGTACGTGACAAATTTCTTTTTGCTCCAATTGGATTCAGTACCTTTTTTCTTCTGCTGAATCTTGTTTCCAATGCTTCAGTTCTGTTCTTTTCTGAACTGCTTATCGTCTGCTGTTTGATACCTTGTACTTATTGTATTTGACCGGCACTGTGATCGGGAATTGTATCTTATATTACCTCATATTCAAATTACTAATCTGATCATTGTACATTCCGTTTCACATACATGTATTTTAAATAGTGTGAGATGATACTTCATTAAGGATGTTAACGCTATAATGACTAAGTGTCTTACTTATTCCCTTGAGTTAGAGGCCGCATGTTTGTATCTTGATCTGAAAATGTCCGTTTAAGTGGCTGAAACTGGTAATCACTGTTTTCTACATTGTAATCTCGGTCAAAAATGGTTCAAATGGCTCTGAGCACTATGCGACTTAACTTCTGAGGTCATCAGTCACCTAGAACTTAGAACTAATTAAACCTAACTAACGTAAGGACATCACACACATCCATGCCCGAGGCAGGATTCGAACCTGCGACCGTAGCGGTCACTCAGTTCCAGACTGTAGCGCCTAGAACCGCACAGCCACTCCGACCGGCCTAATCTCGGTCAGATAAAGGTTTTAATAAAATCTACGACTTTCACATGTTCCTGTGTTGTTGGTATCCAGGTGACTGTTTTTATTAGAAATAACAGTCATTCAATATATTGGGTTTCTAAATACTGTGAGTAGAGCATTTGTATTTTTTATGTCCGTCCGTGTTAATCTGATAATGTAACTCATTGTATGTTACCCATTAAATAGTTTTCGCTATAACGTAACATACTGTTAAAGCTATGGAATATCTATGATAGAAAAAAAGGAAATGTATGGGATTGAACGTTAACATCTAAAGAACTGCAGTAATATTTTAATATTAACTAAACCTTAGTGTATAGCATTCAGCGGGTAACTGATCACATCAACATGTTAAAAATAACTTAATTTGACTGTGTCTCCATATACATGTCCTGTGCTATTAGAAGAGTAAAGAAACGTATCTGTATGATTCGCTAGTTGTTCTTGAAGTCTCTCTCTTTACTTAATGATGCGTTGTAAGGAGACTTATAGTTGAGTGTTGTTTAACATACGGGTCGCTTGAGATACTCAGCGTCTTTGCAGACCGATTTCGGGAGAGGAACTGCTATTTTTCACAGTTTCCTTGAAGTTAATCGGTGCGAATTTATTCCTCTCTAGAATTGCCTCTCAAAGACAAATGGCTGTCGATAAGCGGCCTTAAAGCCGAAATGTTTTAAAGTTGCACCGCCCTTGAACGGGAGGGCAGAAATTCTGAATGTCTACCATCGGTAAATACCTTTCCATACCTCCTCAAACGTGTGCGATGTATGACATTATAACCTCCGAAAGGAGTAAAATGTTTCCCTTTTCTATGATTAAAAAGTTAAAAATGGTTGTGACCGACCTGAAACTACTAAAATATCTCCCGTTTGTAACAGCAGTCGTAATAGGTGTACAACTTAATAATTAAATTATTCATTGGTGTGCCCATATTGTAATTGCTCTACAGTTCCTGAGGGTATTTTCGGTCCGTCGTTACAACTATCAGAAAATCAGTGTTTTTTTTTTTCTTTTTTCACCAGACGCATTTCGCTTTATTGAAGTAAAGCTTTACCTTGCTAAATCGAAAGAGGCCTGGTGAAAAAAAAAAGCACGCATTTTCTTGTAGCTGTAACGATGGAACGCAAATGCCCTCAGGTATTTAATAATTGTTCAATGTACAGCTTAAAATTTGGAAAACTGACGTACTTTAATGGGTACGTCATTTACAAGTTCAAGAAACACGTTAACGCCAATAATTCTTAATTATGTCACATTGGCGTGAGCAGCTGCAGCAACAAATACTGTTTGAATATAGCCTTCAATTGTCACTTGCGTGTATGAAGAAATAAAAAACATCTTAGTGATTATGTGGGTTTACAAGTATTAAAAAGCCTTTCGTGGTTGATGGGACACTTACGTCCCACTAAATTAGGACACGCTTTAGACCACTGGATCTTGTTGGTCCCATATGTGATTAGTGACTCCATCTAGCGAGACGCTTTTGTAACTTGGAGAAAAAAATCATGGACCATGATGTGGATATATGGAAGGCTGTAAGCTATTTGATGCTGCACAGGATGTTTATAGATAACACACTGTGTGTGTTTCAGAAATATCAGATCAAATAGCATCTTTTACATTCAGAGAATTTCAGTGTTGCCTCTTTGCGTTTTCTTATCCATCATTTGTATTGGTTAACAAAATCTTTCGTCAGTTCTTGGTAGAACAACATTACAATAAATGAAAAGCACATGCTTGCTTTCGTTCTACAATATTACTGCTATTGTTAATCGTTTTTCGGCTTACAAGGCCATCTTCAGGCATCTACTGATATGTCTGAAGATGGTCCTGTAAGCCGAAAACCAGTTAACAATAAAAGTAATATTGTAGAACAAAAGCAAACCGGTGCTTTTCATTAATCATTTCAAATGGTTCAAATGGCTCTGAGCACTATGGGACTTAACATCCGTGGTCATCAGTCCCCTAGAACTTAGAACTACTTAAACCTAACTAACCTAAGGACATCACACACATCCATGCCCGAGGCAGGATTCGAACCTGCGACCGTAGCAGTCGCGCGGTTCCGGACTGAGCGCCTAGAACCGCTAGACCACCGCGGCCGGCATATTAATCATTTGTATTGGCTTGAAACAGTACTAGACTTGTCAATAATTTTGGTGGTCTGTACTTAATTTGTATTTACTGAGATCTATAAGTCCCATCAAACTTCATGTAGAAAACATTACCATGTGACATGTCACAGCCGTCTTGAAATTTTATGTTTAAAATTTTTGTGCAAATGTTGCATGTATTTCATTGTCACTGGAACAAATGAATGTGTTTTGGGACTGATTTGTTTTACACTTTTCCATCTTTGCTGTTCTGATAAAATGATCATACAACGAAAATTTAACTTTGAAAATTCTAGGTTCGGGGTAAACATGGAACTAGTTAGATCCATCATACACACGTTTCCGTTCTCGGAGATTTTCAAAATCGGCTACCTTAAAATTTTTCCCGTAGTGAAAGTGTATCAGTGACCGTAACGGAAAATAGTTTTTGGGCTATCATTTTGCAGATATAGGTAGTATCAATTTTAAGTAAATAAGTGTTAATTTCATTTTATAAATGCTTGTGTAATTTTCCCCCCACCTATAGCGTGTGTATAACCCACCATTCTCAACATCACAATCTGTATATCTGTCTGTCTTGAGATTTGTTATTTATTTTGTTGTGAGAGCTTCGTGCGTTTTGTGAGTTTTGCTGCAGAATGAGAACGAGATAGTGATAATTTTTATGTTTCTAGTTTTTATTTCGCGTGCATCACAACTTTAGTAGGCCACAGTCGGGTAATTTTACCTCTGCTTGTTCCGTCTGTCTGTACTGCGCTCTATCGTTACTACTTTATTCGTGATTTTATACAGTTTTCCAAAAGTACTAAAATGTGAGGGACTGTGCTTAGTATGTGCCGAAACATGGAGCCGGCCGTTGTGGCCGTGCGGTTCTAGGCACTGCAGTCCGGAACCACGCAGCAGCTACGGTTGCAGGTTCGAATCCTGCCTCGGGCATGGATGTGTGTGATGTCCTTAGGTTAGTTAGGTTTAACTAGTTCTAAGTTCTAGGGGACTAATGACCTGAGAAGTTGAGTCCCATAGTGCTCAGAGCCATTTGAACCATTTGAACCAACCGAAACACGGACAACTGGTTGCTATTTGGAAACCGCTGACAGGTGCGTTGGCCACGGTTGCCACACTACGAGTTGCTGCAGTGAGCTGAAGTTTGAAGTGTTGATGGGTGGCCAATGGCAAGGCAGTCTCATCACATGCCAGTATTATCTCATCATCAACAAATAAAACTGAGGTTAAAAGTGTGTTGCCATATCTAAACTGTTTCATCCAGCTTTGGAAGCCGTTTATAAGGTCGTCGGCGTAGATATCAACTTGGTTACGGTTTAGAGGGCAACCTTGCCTGACTCCCTCGTTCATGATTACATCTGTACGACCTATTCTCTCTGTTGTCTACACCTATGCAAGTAAAAGGATAGAAGTTCATAATACCTGCTGTTAGCTCTAGTCTTTAGCTTTGCTCTTCCATTATTTCTCAGGTAGTCCGTCTGTCTACATTGCGATATGCTTTTCTGTCAGCTGTGAATGAAATACAAGAATCTAACTTGAAGTCCAGTCTCTTCTGGGTCAATTGTTTTAACGCGAATACACAGTCGCTGTAAATACGTCCTTTTCTGATACCATGCTGTTCCTGTAAAATAAACTCCTTAACAGAATTTAGGCACCTTGTAATAATTTTTTAATCAGCTTTGTCTTGTGTTGTTAACAACCCTCATGCACCTTAAAACTTCCGCTATTCGTTTGGGACCTTCTTCGTACACCAACATATATAAGGTTTATTTAAATATCTAGTTTATACTCCGCCTGAGACAAATTTAAGGAACTCTGTATTAAGAATGTCACATGCGGGGGCTTTCTTATTGTTTACTGTTTAATGCTGACATCAGTTCTCGCGACGTCAACGTGTCTATGCATATTTTGAACATACTGTCTGTGGCGTCATTATTATTGTTGTTGCAGAAAATTCTTGGCGAATGCTCTACCGACTGAGCTGTCCAAGCACGACTCACGACCCTCCCTCACAGCCTTACTTTTGACAGTACATAATCTCTTGTTCTTCAAATTTCACAGAAGTTCTCCAGCATCCCCTATACTCCAGGAAGAGAGGAAACTGCGGACAAATAACCTAGTGCAGGCTAGTTTTCACCCTGTAATGAGGTGCTCTCTGATTCTATATTTCCTCGTGGATTTAAACTTTCAGCCGGTCCTGGGGCTTTCCCTTACGCTGGCAAATCCAGGCAGACCTATAACCCGCTCTCATAACCTTCTGGTTCAGCAAATAGTTTCTTCAGGAAGTTTTAAATGAGAGAACACTTTACTGGAGAGTGAAATTTCATTCAGCAAATATTATTTTTTGATGTGGAAGAAATACTAAACACTATCAAACTAGATTAATAGGATCCATTTCTTATTTTTCCAACCGTCGGACACATTTTAAGTGTCCGGAGAGTTTTAGCAAAGTAGATTTATGTAGCGTAATGATCAGTACCTCATCTATTCCAGTTGCTTTCATTTGCACTCTAAGATCTGTCGATAGCCAGCCCAGTGTGTCAAGTAGCACCATAAACAATTTTCTTGGTTCGTGGCACAACTGCTGAAGTGGCAGAATTACCTCTTCGCCTCCGTTCTGCTGTCGCTTGAAATATCAATGTTGGCGATCAACACTTTCTTTTTCCACACAAAAAAGCTTTGAGCTCTATGGGACTTAACATCTGAGGTCATCAGTCTCCTAGAACTTAGAACTACTTAAACCTAACTAACCTAAGGACATCACACACATCCATGCCCGAGGCAGGATTCGAACCTGCGACCGTAACGGTTTCGCGGTTCCAGCCTGAAGCGCCTAGTGCCGCTCGCCCACACCGGCCGGTTTTTCCTCACAGTTGTGGACATATATTAAATGTTTCAGTTCAGCAATCCCATGGTAGTTGGGCTTCTTAATTTGACACCTTTCTGCCCGTTTCTTGACCTACTAGTTCTTTGCAACCGACAGATGAAATTTCTGGTGTAAGTTCCAGTGAACGAGTTCCACCAGACTATTATTAGCTCTCTTTAATAAGACTGTGTGATTATTTCACAGTGGTTCAGTATGTGGTCGATTCGTTCATCTGCCTCTCTGCAATGTCTACTTTTCGGATCTCCTACTTGTTGCTCACTTACGGCTTTGATGACCCTCCTTACGACGTTGTGTTCTTGTGCTACCGTAAACAATCCTGTTTCTTTTATCAGAGTTCCATTGGATAGGCACATACAGATCTTTCCCTTGTCTGCTTTGCTTCTCGTCGCCTCCATGAGAGTTTGTTGCATGGGGGCTTAATTATATAAAATGCAAATAATTTTAAATTTTAATAGCTGTCTGTCCGGTTACGAAGTCTTGTAAACGTTTGGCCCTGACTGGTATAGTACGCAATCTGACTGCATAGAATAACAACAAAGAATGAAACAAAACTTCCGGTAACACAATTAATTAATTAAGTCCCCAGCAACTATAAAAGCTACGAAACAAAACTACGAAACAATAAAGCACAAATGTAACTGTTCTGTGTGTGGAAGTGTGATTCAACGTACACATCTGGCACGGTTCTTCCTCAAAAAGACAAGATATTTTAAATACCATTTACACTGAATTAATTAAATAAAACTGAAATACTATACTTGCACATAGAAACCAAAATTACACTCTAATACATGAACACAAGCCAGATGCTTCGTTGACTGAACCTGTGACCAAGAGGCATTATTGTTTAAGACATTAGAAATAAAAATAAAAAAAATTTATTACCTTCATATATATTGACGAAACATACACTCTGATCATTACAACATCCGCAATCGAACAGCATCGGCTGTCTAGCCCATCAGAACAACTGCATACAACATGGTCACCACTAGTCACGGCTACATCAGAACTCCTACTGCCCACTTCTCAATAAGCTCTCTCCACGACGACTTCTCGACAAGCACTCTCCACTACAACATCTCAACAAGCATTGCCAGTGGAGGCGGCTGAATAATACTCTTTGGCGCACTCTCTGGCGCTGTGACTCAGTGTAGCCACCTTTCATATGCCCCTCCTCCACGGGCTAGAATTTGATGGTATTTTTGCCAGCATTGGTGGTGAAAATACCACCAAATTCGTCGAAAAAATACAGACAAAAATTAAAAAGTAATATTAATAAGTAAGTATCACATAACTAAATAAATTTTGGCTTTGCACTGACCCTTCAATAACCTAATATATAAAATACAGTAAGGAATACAAATGCTTGCATACATATGATTTTACATAATAGTTTACACAAGTATCATATGGTTAAACAATTCAATCAATAGCGTCAGCAATGACGAATATGTTCAGGTAAGAGTCTCATAACATTTCATAAACAGTAAACACACAAAAAATCAGTTTATACAAATATTCACATAAAATTCTTTCAATAGTTCAATAAACAAGTAGAACTCCTCAGAGTAGTTGACAGTTCCAACAGTAGCACCCAGCAATGATCAGTAGGTGCAAATAGGAGTCTCATAACATTTCATCAGCAGTATTTAAACAGCTTCAACAGTGGCACCCATAAATGGCGAGCAGGCGCAGACACCAACAAGTGACATTATCTCAGTAGAAGCAGTCCATTAGTGGCACTCAGTAATGTTTAACAGGTGCAGACACCAACAAGTGACATCATTTCAGTAGAAGCAGTTCCATCAGTGGCACCCAGTAATGTTGAACAGGTGTAGACACCAACAAGTGGCATCATTTCAGTAGAAGCTGTCTATCAGTGGCACCCAGTAATGTTGAGAAGGTGCAGACACCAACAAGTGACATCATTTCAGTAGAAGCAGTCCATCAGTGGCACCCAGTAATGTTGAGCAGGTGCAGACATCAACAAGTGACATCATTTCAGTAGAAGCTGTCTATCAGTGGCACCCAGTAATGTTGAGAAGGTGCAGACACCAACAAGTGACATCATTTCAGTAGAAGCAGTCCATCAGTGGCACCCAGTAATTTTGAGCAGGTGCAGACACCAACAAGTGACATCATTTCAGTAGAAGCAGTCCATCAGTGGCACCCAGTAATGTTGACGGTGCAGACAGCAACAAGTGACATCTCATCACTGGTTGAGCATTTCCAACAGTGGCACCCAGCAATGTTGACAGGTGCAGACAGCAACAAGTGACATCATTTCAGTAGAAGCAGTTCCATCCGTGGCACCCAGCAATGTTGAACAGGTGCAGGTAAACAGTCCATAATATTCACTAACACTAATCAGACAGTTCATCAGAGTTTATCAGCAGAAATTAAACATTTCCAAGTGGCACCCATCATGTTGAACAAGTGCAGGTAACAGTCCATAATATTCACTATCACTAATCACACAGTTCATCAGAGTTTATCAGCAGAAATTAAATATTTCCAAGTGGCACCCAGCAATGTTGAATAGGTGCAAGCACGAACAACAGTTTGAAGGCACACACAATTGCTTTTACAAAGTTATTCTCAAGGCTCTTACACTAAACATACAAATTATAATAAACACACAAATGATATCAGATAATTGTCATATTAAATATTACAAATACAAAAATATCAGTAAACCTATGATATTTATGGTGTCAGCGCAAGCCACAACAAACAAGTAAAATAATATTTAGGAGATAGGTCGGTACCAATTATTTGGGATTAGGAAAGGAAAACACACAAAACACACTCACTCATGTTCATCCACATTAAGTACTACTGTGTAATTGAATAGTGTTACCTGTGTAAATGCAATTCTGTTCAAAATTTTGTGTTCAACTTATGTATCAAGTAGTAGTGGTAGGAATGTATAACAGTCAATAATAGTTAGTCAATGTCGTAGTCATCATGTCAAGACCAATGTTTGCCAAGCCAAATCAAAATGTACGGTTGCTGAACAACTGTCAGTGTGCCAAGATATGCAATTACTTCCTCTCTCAAAAAAAAAAAAAAAAAAAAAAAAAACTGCTTAGTGATTTAACAAAGTGTGTGTGTAGACAATCTTCTTCCACTCGTCTGTCATCTTCATCCTCCATGTTCCATATAAACCAACAAAAAGAAAAATATGCTCCTCACTTACTTTACCTCTTATCCACCAAAACTCCAATAATCATTATCATCACATAATCTTAATACTTCAATAATACCTCTTACGTCGATACATATAAACCTTATCATCAATATCATTCACCTTACCTCTTGTCCACCAAAACTCCAATAATCATCAACTTCACACAATCTCAATACCTCAATAATACCTCTTCAATACGTCGATACATATAAACCTTATCACCAATATCATTTCACTTCCATAACAACTCTTTCCTCTAGTCACTCTCCTCGAACAAGTACAGATAAAATCCTAGTGCAAACTTCAATTCATGATCGCATACAATCCGAAGACACAATGTCCACACACATCCTCTGTGTAGTCCACCTGAGCCAAATCTTCTACTCATTATGAATTATAAAATACATTTGGTTACCTTGTCCATCATAAAATAAAAGAAATGCATACATGACCTCTAACAGCCTTCAGTTTGAATAACTTTCAGTAAGTAAGTACGAGTTCGGAGTGTGAATGATAGTAATATTTCACAGTGTGCACACCACTTCAAGAATCATGGCAGAAGCAAACATGTGGAGTATTTCTTGTGTCAAGTGTCACTTACTATTTCAATTGCTCACGAAGAATGCAGTGTAATAACTGTCAATGGTCTAAACCTGGTGTTGGTGTGTCATGTCGTTAGCTTCCTTCCTATTAGCATAAATTTATACACCTTCCATAAAACCTCCAGCTCATGTGACTTAAATGAAGTTTCTTGTACCAATGTCGTTCGTAGAATTGTAGCAGTTCATTTTCTTATCTTAAAATATAAAGCACTGAGCGGAAGCAAAACATGCGATAGCGAGACAATATACCAGTAGAGAACATAATGTCAACAAGTGGATGCAGCACAATTCCTACCACTAGGCTCTGCCAAGTGAACAATCTATAATTAATACCATAGTGTGATCTAAACTCTATGTTTGTACACAGTATATCAGCATTTCTATATACCAAATTAAAGAGTAGTTATGACAACAAACCAAAAATGTGTAAATATGCAATCCATACGCAAAGCAGCAAATATATATCTTACATAATAAACAGGTCATTAGCATCATATCAGCATGAGCAAATAAATGTTCATATGTAATCTTAATAAGTAAACATGAACACGCAAGCAGATAAATCACAAAGTGTAACCTACATACATAACCACATCAGCACAATTAATCAGGTGACAATTATAATTTAAATAAATAAGCACAGCAGGCACATAATAGACAAATACGACATAAGTGAAAAAGCATAGCAGCCAAGCGATGCATAATATACACAAGTAACAATCCTGTTCATTAATCAATCATTGTCAATATCAGTTAACACGAAGTATGAATCACGTAATCGCGAGCAGCAAATTACGTCTAAAGTACGTACCAAGTGGAAATATGTTACCTGAAAAATAAACTCAATTAATAGTTACCTTTTAGGTTTATTATTTTCTTCTTCCAAATTACAGTCTTCCTGAAAGTTTCTCGATAGCAAGTCCTCTTAATGTCGGACACACACAGAATTTACCTGAAGTTCTTAAATATGTTATACAACTGTATCCTGAAAAATACTGAACGTTAATAACATAATTTATCAAGTCACTATAGCTCTATACTGAATTTATTCGGAGAAATTACACTGTGTATTTGTTTACGGCTGTCAGTGCATTCGCACTGAGCGCTCGATCAGCTATAGGTACGCGTGACGTAAGAAGTAATAATTGTTTACGGTCAACGACTGCCTTGTGCGCCGCGCAGACTTGACTGTTGCTTTGCGTATGTGCCGCCGCCGGGACACGGCGCGGTGTCCTAGTATTCTCTGCATGTTTACGTATAACTGTTGGTTTCTCGAAAGTATGTCATTCCACAAAAATTTTAACGTTCGATATGTGATGTATTCCCTTAGAGCGCCGAGATTTAAGAGTTTCTACTTCGACAGTGTTATCATGAATAATTTTGCGAATTCTATACGGACCGTTATAAAGCAGAAAAAATTTGCGACACAAGCCTTTTCCTTTGTGAGACAAACGGTGAGACTTAATTAACACCTTTTGACCAACTGACAAGGTTTTTAAACGACCAGGACGTTTAGCTGATTTCTCTCTTGTAGCAGCCGCAGATGCAATATTTTGTAGAGCCAGGTTGACAACTTCCGAATGCCGCAGTTTCCGTGAAGGCGGAAAAGGAACGATTTCAGAAATGCGATTTGTCGGTGCTTTATTTTTTTATATCAATATAGGCGGTAAAGAAGTTGAATCATTAGGGAGTTCATTCAGAATGTTTTGAAACATATGAAGATACTGATCCCACGTTCTGTGATTCTGATGACAATAAAGTCGACACAATTTATTGATTTCCTTCATCCATCTCTCTGAAGCGTTAGATTGTGGGTGAAAAAGTGAAATGAAAATTGGTTTAATCTTACGACGCCGTAGAGTATGAAGCCAAATTTTAGAGCGAAACTGTGATCCATTATCTGATATAACCTTATCAACATTACCTACTTCTTTAAGAAAATGTTTGATGAAAGCATTAGATACTGAACGAGCTGTTGCTTTGCGTAAAGGTGTAAAACACACATATTTTGATGTCAATTCCACTGCTACCAAAATGTAGGCAAAACCATTAGTAGAACGAACCACTGGACCGAACAAATCGACTGCAGCCATGTTCTTTAATTTCGCTGGAATGATAGGAAACAACGGTGCTCTGTGAGAAATAGTTGGCGGCTTAGCCTTTTGACATAATTTACATTTGGCAAGAACAGATCGAATACGTTTTTCCATATTACTGAAGTAGCAATTTTCTCGTAATTTATGAAATCATTTTCTGGGACCAAAGTGTGCATAACTGAAATGTGTATACCAAATCAATTTATTAACCCACTCATCAGGAATGCTAACTAACCAAACAGAGTTGTCGACCGATTTTCGTTTAAAAAGAATATCATTGCGAACTAAATAATACTGTCTAACAAAAATCTTTAGATAAATCCGGATGTGAAAGAAGTGGAGCAGCAACTGAAGCATAACGAAGTTGTTCAAATTCTGACTGAGCTTCCTCATCCCAACACCAATTAGAATTCTTTCCGGATAGTTCACATAAACGAGGTGTGGCCAAATTGTCCAATCTAACAAAGCGTCTAAGAAAATTACAGACACCAAGGAAACTACGAACATCACGTTTTGTAGTAGGAACAGCATAATTACGAATTGCGTCTAGCTTCTCTGGATCAGGGAGAATACCTTCTGTAGAAATAATATGACCAAGAAATTTCACCTGAGAACGACCAAATTCAGATTTTTCCAAGTTCACTGTAATGCCAACTCTTGCAAAAATACGTAGTAATGAATCCAAAATTTTGTTGTGCTGACTCCAAGAACGTTTAGCAATAAGAATATCGTCAACATATGAAGTAATATTGTCACGAAGATAAACAGGTAAAATTTCGTTTAAACTACGAATGAATGCTGCAGAAAACATAGTAAGTCCTAACAGTAATTTCTGAAATCACTTTTGGGTAAAATAGTCATATCCGGTTATTTTTTACCGATTCTCTAGATAGACTAATAGTAGAAGAGTTGTTTTGAAAGATACAAAGAATAGTAAAAGAGTAGGCAGCGGTTCAGAAAACTAAAAGGGAAATAGCACCACAAACAGCTCGGGGCCCTGTGCACGCTACGGCACATATTCACTTAGCGTAGTGAATCCCCTGAGGACATTAATAGCCGCACATAAATTCCAGTTTGTGACTTAATGGCCAATTTGGTGGAAGTGCGTACATAAATTGATCTAACCATGAACATGGGTGTATGTCATTCTTACAATTGCGAAAGATCTTAAATTTCCGAACAGTTAAGAAGTGTTTATAGTCAAAGTTTTCTCCTCGTGGCGACAAAGACCTACCGCGTCTGTCCCAGTCCGAATGTCGATTATTGTCAAGTTCGCGCGCCTGGCGCTCTCTTGTTGCTTCTTGTAAATGAAATACATTTTCATCTTCAAAACCCGCTGCTATCGGTGATTCCAAATTTCTTCTGCTGTGTTTTCCAACGATTTCGCTTTCAATATGTTTGACTTGCTTTCGTAATGCCTCAAATTCCCTTTTAACGCGTTCATTAAATTTTCCCTGATTTTCAACATGCTTATTTATGTTCTGGTACTCTTCGGTTTCTGCAAATGGCAATGGAGCTGTATCATCCGACTCTCTGTCCCCATTTGTCAATCTATCTGCAATCTCCTCAACTCTTTCCGATCAGTCACCTATTTTTTCTTTCTGTTTACTTACGTCTTCCGTAAGTGTCGCGACTCGGGTTTCAGTATTGACACATTTAGTAGTTAACTGTTCATACTGTTGCGTTAGGTTATTTATTCTGTCATTTGGTACGGATTCCTCGATTCTCTCAAATATTTCTTTCTTATCGTGTGCACGTTGTAAATTTTACTCTGAAAATGTTTGTACTATCACGCGATCTCTTTCTTCCTGTTCTCTATCCTGTTCCTTTTGTCTAATTCCTATTGAAATTAAACTATTATTGCGAGCATTCAAAATCGGTTGTACTTCTTCTCTAATTTCTTTCTTTGATCCATATTTCATGTTTTTGAAACATGTCCCTATTCTTGAGCCTAACTGTGTTTCCATTGTTACCATCTTGGTTTTAATTGTTCCTATTTGTGAGCCTAACCGTGTTGCCATTGCTTCCATCTTGGTTTTAATTGTTCCTATTTGTGATACCAAATTTAATATTGCACCCATCAACTGCTCCATATTAACTGGTTCAAAATTCTTTTCGCTCCTAACATTTCCCGTAAAACTAACTTCCTTCGGCATAGCCATAAAGCTATCTGTGTTCGATACTATTCCAGAATCTTCTGTCGTTAATCTCGCATTTTGAAAATTTTTTGATTGTGATAAATTTTGAATTGGTTCCGGACCATTTTCCCGACTTATTAGATGGTTTTCAACTTCATTATTCATCATACTGTTCTCCTGTGTTGGCGAGTTCGCCATGTTAACAATTTCGTCATTCTCACTATTCATCATTTTTGCCTTTTTCATCGATCGCGTAATCATTTACAAAACATATAAAACTCGTCACAATACGAAAATTACACAGAATATAACACATTATCACCAATAATACCATTCACACCAAATGTTCCCCGACAAACACGTCTAACGAACAATTAAAACCTTCACAATTGCACAAAATTGTCAGGCCTATATACAAGACATCAAAAATTAAATTCTGCCAAAATACCATTAAAAGAATGACAAGACAACTACAAATGTTCAGTTACCAAATCTGCACATGCAAAATAGACTACAATTACTAAACTACAAATTACTACAACAGTACTACTGTCTGCTATTTTTACAATCAGAAGAATTCCACGGGACGATCCGAAGCAGCGGTCGCCACGTGCATGGGGGCTTAATTATATATACAATGCAAGTAATTTTAAATTTTAATAGCTGTCTGTCCGGTTACGAAGTCTCGTAAACGGTTGGCCCTGACTGGTATAGTACGCAATCTGACTGCATAGAATAACAACAAAGAATGAAACAAAACTTCCGTTAACACAATTAATTAATTAAGTCCCCAGCAACTATAAAAGCTACGAAACAAAACTACGAAACAATAAAGCACAAATGTAACTGTTCTTTGTGTGGAAGTGTGATTCAACGTACACATCTGGCACGGTTCTTCCTCAAAAAGACAAAATATTTTAAATACCATTTACACTGAATTAATTAAATAAAACTGAAATACTATACTTGCACATAGAAACCAAAATTACACTCTAATACATGAACACAAGCCAGATGCTTCGTTGACTGAACCTGTGACCAAGAGGCATTATTGTTTAAGACATTAGAAATAAAAATAAAAAATATTTATTACCTTCATATATATTGACGAAACATACACTCTGATCATTACAACATCCGCAATCGAAAAGCATCGGCTGTCTAGCCCATCAGAACAACTGCACACAACATGGTCACAACTAGTCACGGCTACATCAGAACTCCTACTGCCCACTTCTCAATAAGATCTCTCCACGACGACTTCCCGACAAGCACTCTCCACTACCACATCTCAACAAGCACTGCCAGTGGAGGCGGCTGAATAATACTCTTTGGCGCACTCTCTGGCGCTGTGACTCAGTGATTTACTAGCCACACTGTTCATCAGAGTTTGCACAACTCTTTGCTGGCAGTGATTACTCGATTGTTGTACTTCGGGCAGTTTCCCGAACTGATCGTACCAGGTCAATTTATTCACTGTTTCTCAAAAAATTTCCTGTGGATGATCTTCTTTTTCCAATATTCGCCTAATCGTCAAAAGTTCTGTTCCACATGATTCCCTGAAGAAGTATAACATGCTCACATCACCACAGAGGGGCAATGCATGATGCATGGTCGTGAGTCCGTTTTTTTCTTATCTTTATGACAAATCACGACTTTTGGTTTGACGTTTTATCCCCTCTCTTGCTGCGTCTTCCTCCCCTTTAATGGCATGGTCGCACATTTGACCAGCACAAAGTCCATGCTGGTGTCACTGATGGAGTTTCGGACTGAGTTGATGAGTGATTGAATTTTGTGCCCTGAATTTCCGTTCATATTGAGGTTACCAACGTCTAGTAGCAGGTATTGTGATGTTATATCATTGTCTTTATTTAACTGTGATACGAAATGTTTTACAATTATTAAAATCCTGGTGTGACCTTAGAAAACGCCAGAATGCTCTAATCAGATCAGGTCAAATAAACAAATAATTAAAAGATTTCAACACTCCGCTAAATAAAGGAGAAAAATGTTTCAATATGTGTTGTACATTTTTGTGGAACTATGTTACCACCAGAAAAAATCCAGAATTAACACCTACAGGATGAAATATGTAGCAGTGGATGGAAAGTTAATAACTAATTTATTTACGATTTTTAGTTAACGTAGAGTAACAACTTCCTTTCAGTAGGATAACTGGATAACGCCTCTTAAATATAGAAATTAAAAAGATTTTAACATTACTGAGCCCAGGTTCCACGTGTGGGTGTAAGTGCCTGTTATCTCAGAGGTTTATCATTACACGACAGGTTAAAATTAATTTCCCCGCCGTTGCGCACGATTTTATGAAACAGTGGACGACATATTTCGGCGACTGTTGGGCAGTTACACTGAGAGCTACCTGTAACCTTTAATGGAAAGCGACCGTTTTAATCGAAAATGCTACACTCATCTAAAGCCGGGTACTTTACCCTCTCATGTTAATTAGGACTGTGTTCTAATTGAAAATAATTGATGCTGTGGAAAGTCGAGTAAAGTGCTATTACTTCCCATTTACGGACAATGCAATAGCACAGTTTCTGTACTAGCCCATTCAGTGTTTACTTTATGTTATCTTGGAGAAAAACTTTAATTTCAAATCTTAGGTACTTTTTCCGTTTATCTGTATTTTGCTGTTGATCACAAACTTCTAATATCATCGATCAACGACGTACGAGGGTAGATCAAGGAACATTGCGACATTTTTTTTCTGAAAGTAGGTTGATTTTATTCAGGATTAAGATGCACCATATTATTCCCCTCTCCTTTCACTACAAAATCCTATTTTCCAACATAATCTCCGTTCAATGCCATGACCTTACGCCACCTTACTGGGAGGGCCTCTACTGGTCGACGTCGGGGCCGACATTTTGCTGCATCAATAACCTCCCCAAATGCACTTACTCCTACCAGGGGAGTGCATCCTTCATTGGGGCAAACGTGTAGAAGTCGTTTCAGTCTGCATATACAGGGTGTAAATTTTAAGCTGACAAAACAATCGAAAAATGTGTTCACTCGTTAGTAAGTGGGGTGTTCGGTTAGTTAGTTAGCTAGTTGGATGATTTGTTTGATAATCAAAACTTGTGTGGACTCATGACCAGGAAACAAACAAAACTTATCCGAATCTGCGGAAAAATTTAATACAGTATTTTGGTCAACATTTGTAAAACTCTAAATTCTCTCTCTCAAACCCCATCCTATGGGGAGAGAGGGAGAATTTAGGTGTAGCGAATCAAAATTTACGAAGTAAATATTTTTTATTTCTCTGTAAACATTTTCCACGCAAAAATGGGAACATGGATTTTCTTGAATTAAAGACCCAACTACCAAGAATCAAAACAAATGTTTAAGACAAATGTATGTAGTTTTTTTACGTAGAATCTGATTATGCGATAAAATGGGGTTTCCCATTTCAAATTTTAAAGTCGCCTCCCACCCCACCCCTACGGGGTGGCGGGCTAATCTTAGCACCAGCAGATGTCCCCCTCGAAAATAATCAACTTTGGATTCTACAGTTTCTTTCAAGTGAAGCTTATTTTTCAAGTTATTCTGGTTTGTCAGCTTAAAATTTACTCCCTGTATAACTATTTAAATGAATGCGTGGTGTCTGTTTATTTCGGACATGTCCGAAACAGCAGACACCACACACTTTCATATAGTTGATTCGCCTAGATGGGCAATGCTTCCACCTTATTCAGTGCCGATGCACAAGTACGTCCTATCTGCTGTGGGAACCTCAGAGTAGCGAGCGTGGGGGAAATGGGTAGAGAGTGCAGACAGCTGGCGCTCATTGGGAATGTGTGTCGGAAGGTGAGACGTGGTGAGATAGTCGGCGCAGATGCGATAACACAGTGTCCCTGATAGCGCAGTCGTTACCACACCTGCATGGTAAGCCGGAGATACCGGGCTCGAATCCCGGTCCAGAACGCATTTTCAATCGTCGTTGCTGATACCGATTAATGTCCCGATGTAGCTGACATTAGTAACCGCTTCCCTTGCCTTTCATTTCTTCCTCACCTCAACCTTCAGTTTATATGTACTGCATATACACCGCAATATGGATATGTGGCCCAGGACCGTCAGGTCGAGGTCAGTTGAATAATTCTTGTCTGGGCGCTGTCTGGTCATCCGTGCATGCTCGGCATCAGTCCGTTATATCTTCTACATGTTCATCCCGCCTGATCCATGTAAAATGATGCTGCTGTAGCTACTTCATACTAACGATTCCCCTACGTCCTTTATGTAACAGATGCAACACACATTGTTACAAAGATGTGGGAACCAGCATTCGCAGTCCGCAGCTCGTGGTCGTGCGGTAGCGTTCTCGCTTCCCACGCCCGGGGTCCCGGGTTCGATTCCCGGCGGGGTCAGGGATTTTCTCTCCCTCGTGATGACTGGGTGTTGTGTGATGTCCTTAGGTTAGTTAGGTTTAAGTAGTTCTAAGTTCTAGGGGACTGATGACCGTAGATGTTAAGTCCCATAGTGCTCAGAGCCATTTGAACCATTTGAACCAGCATTCGCTGCTGTTCATTAGGAGAACGCAATAAACTTACATCATTTTTAAGAGCAAGGGTTTAGTGTTGTGCATGATATTTGCCAACTACTGCATTTCACACTGATTTCGAGTTAGCAAGTCAACCTACGCGTATGGAGTACATGAGTAAGCGTAGTGATTGATCGTGTTCATTAAGCTGTGCTATCCATCGAGAATCAATGAGAAAAATTTGCAATGCTTGCGAATAAGAATGATGAATTTGAAGACAAGACACTTCTGACGCGTCAAAATACAGATTTCCCGTAGGAAAGTGAAACAGGAATTCTGCGTTTTTATACTACGCCGTAAGACAATAAAGAATTTCATATTGTTAGCTGGAAAGAAGCTGTCATTTCTGTGTTGTACAATCAGGTAACTCAGACCCAAGAAATTTTGTGAACAGTTAATTATGTTGAAAGCTACTTTTTCTCACTGATTATAATTTAGTTGTGACTTGTTCAACATCTCAGACGCGAAAGCTACAGGGTGTTAAGTGTCAGAAAGCTAGAGCTGCCCGCATTCCACGTGTTGCTTTTGGCGGATCGAAATATGTAAAACATGGGCGACTATGCAATGCATGTCTCAATTTCTGATAAGTTATTCGCATTCTCCAGCCAATTTAAAAGGAGCGTATTTAAGCCAGAAGGGATAAAAAGGAGCTGCCGTCTGCGCTGCGCTCGGAATGACCTTGATGTAGTATGTCAGTTTGTCAAGAACAGCTGGGAATCCCCGTACAAATAGTACGATAACGTGATCTCCATATGACGGAAGCCTCATCCCTGGGTTTTCCTGGCCACGGGTTTGTGTGGGAGAAGTTTTAGTGTGGGATGGGCAGTCCGCTTCCAGCTCCCCGAGGGTCTGTGGCCGAGGACTCTTCGAAGAAAGGTGAGTTCATTTAACCACGTGGCGTGTGGTCTCATAGCGAGAGGGGAGCTTTTAGTTTTTTCGCCTCGCGTTTTAACATACAAAGATTGTTTTGCTGGGTCACAGCAAGGAATGCTAGGCTTTTGAAGACTTTCAGTTTGATTCCTAATGCACATCTTAGTCCGTAAGAAGAAAGTAGCACAAAGATGTTGCATTTGCTGAAGCGATCTCACGTAGAAAATGCGGCCTCGGTTCAGTGTGAATGTTTGTGTGCCTGCGACTACGCTTGTATACGTTCTAATCTTTTCCGAAGCTTGATAATTTTTGCCTCTTTGTGAATTTTCTTTGTTTCATTACAATATGTCAGTGGGAAACCATCCACGTGGGTTAATAATAGAGTTTGTGGGCCGTCTGCCATTACCATTTGTCTATTTATTGTGCCCTCTGTAAAACGTTAATTGTTCGTGGCTGCGTGGTTTAATGTTCCCAGAACTTGGAGACGGCTCATAGCAAATGGTTCAAATGGCTCTGAGCACTATGGGACTTAACTTCTGATGTCATCAGTCCCCTAGAACTTAGAACTACTTAAACCTAACTAACCTAAGGACATCACACACATCCATGCCCGAGGCAGGATGCGAACCTGCGACCGTAGCAGTCACGGGGTTCCAGACTGAAGCGCCTAGAACCGCACGGCCGGCACATAGCGGCTGTGTCTGCACGAACCAAGTTGCCACACGAGTGAACTATGAACCTAAGTTTCCGTACGCCTGCTGCCTCTTTCCTAGAGTTTACTTATTGCTCTGATTTTGGAATATTAAATATATCCTGTGCGGATTATTATATTTGTGGTTTGTGATTTCATCTTGAGTGCTTGAGCGTGTATGTGTGGCCCTCGATGAGGCGGTTTCTCCAAACCGAGGTTCAACTTTAAATTCAACCGTGATTTTCAGATTTACTCGTACAAACGTCCTAGCTTCTTGCATGTTGGTGTTGCGGTCGCCCTTGCTGTTATTTGAGTGAATGTTGGTCTGGATGCGGATTTTAAACCTTTCTCGCCCCCCTCTAATTACGACCGCGATTCTAAATTAAGAGAATCTGTTGTGAATCGTGTAGCGCTTCACAAGCTATTATACGTAGTTATCAGCCTACAGCAGTTATATAGATGTCTTATATCAATGCCTTAAGAAATAAATAATAATATATCAAGTCTTATCGAGTGTACCGATGTTACGTCTCCTTTACCTACGCCATACACCGTGTAGTTTCCTTGTTAGCCAATCCACAGCGTTTCCATGCGCACGGGTCCAATAATTAGTGTTATCTTTCTATTTGAAACAAATTCTTTAGAATAGATCTTGTTTTCAGGAATGTTGCTGTATGCTGCTCTTATTCACAGTGTTCACACAATTTTATTTTATTTTAATAAGCGATTCATTTGAACAGTCACTGGATTATATTAATAATTGCATCCCATTTTTTATGAGTGACATTACAATGAATCATCTTTTATGAATTTTTTCTGATGACTGAATTAATTAATTTCCCAACTCAGTCGAACCTCTTATTTGTCGTGTGGCTAGGGTTGGTGGTGACCCAATCTTTTACTTTGATTTTAATGTCCGGTAGCAATTCCATTTGCGTGTGACTCTTTTATCCATCGGGATATAGCTCAGGGCTCCACTCATTTCGTAAACACTACTAAGTGCACGTCCCGTACAGTGGAACACACTTCACAGTTGTTGGTGGAAAATATGTCAGAGGTATTGCAGGAATATCTGGGTCCTCAAGTAGCTGTGTTAACATCACATAGGCTATGCAGGAATTGCTATACTCGCTACAAGAAGAAATTTAGCGATAACCCATTTGAGCAGTCACCGTCACTAGAGTGTGAGACTGAAGAAGACAATGGAGATGTTCACATTCCTGGGTGAGAAGTTGTTGATGCGTTGCATGTTAGCATTTCTGTTGTAGCCCTAACATGTCTCCCCTGAAATGCGTAAGCTGTAAAAAGAGCGCAAGAAGAAAGCGGCATGTACAAAGAAATGTGGAAGAACTTGAGAGACGTTTTACACACGCAACAACTTCAAAACTTTATGAAGAGCATGCAGAGCCTAAAGATGGCGACATGTGCACCGAGTGTGACGTATGGTTTCCAAACCTAAACACTGCTATCTCGGCAGCCAGCTGTCCTGAGAAGGTACAATTGCTGACACTTATAGCAGATAGCTTCTCGAAGGAGCAGATATAGAAACAAATATCCACTCCCTCACATTATTTAATTTAAAAAGTTCGTAAAGTAAAGAATGAAAAAGGTATTTGAGCGCCTCCAGTTTCCTACTGTGGGCATTTACTGCAAGATTATACATCTAATGTTGGTCTGGAATACTTCCTAAGTGATTACAATGATTGCAGGAGGCAAAGTGCTAATGAGGCTGATGTTATGCCTGTTAGTGAATATGCTGAAAAAGCTAAACAGGTCTTAAGATATATGTCAAGATCAGTAAGAGAAGCATATCTCCTAATGGAAAAGTAGAATTCAGATTAAAAAATTGATCTCATAAAATTATTTTCCTAATGAGCAAAATGGGTAAAACGTGAGGCAGTGAAGGAAGTATGCGGATACATTTACTGCACTAATATGAAACTTTTGTTTCAATACAGGCAGTGTCATGGAGAAGAAGTACACAAATTGGATGTGATGCTTTTGTGTATACGTCAATAGCCGCAAGATAAATGCTAGCTACAGAACTATGCAGTGTGTCCCAGTGCCGAAGGTATGACTGTTGAAGCACAGACCTTCAGAAAACTGACAATGAAGTATCCTATGCATTGTGGGAGGAAGGAGAGTTCGTGAAGAAGACAGTGGAGCTAGAGAAGTTTGTTACGGAGGTTAGGAATTGGCTCATAAAGAGAACAGCTCATCTTCATATCCATAGGATTCAGAGACAGGCCATAGTGGAATTAAAATCTGCCACATCCCAGAATACTGATATATTAATTCTTCATTTAGACGTTGCTGAGCAGTGGTCAATTGCTTTGCAGAAGTAAGTTACAAGTTACCTCTGGCACACGTCACAAGTGTCAATATTCACATGTGTTACTCACTTCCTTGAAACATCACTTTGTTTTGCTATTGTCAGTGGTAATCACATGCAGGACATTACACATTCACGCTTTGCTGTAAGCATGATAATTGACGACATAGCATCTAGAGGCGATATATTTCCTAAATATGTGTTTGCGATTGATGACGCAAAATCTCATTTTAAAAAGTGCCTTCAGCTTTATGAGCTTGGAAAACATTGTACAAGAATTAAGACAAAAAATTCATATTTTCAGCTTCAGGTCATGAAAAAGTAGATGTGATAGGGTAGGAGCTCTCTGTAAATATCTTGCAACAAGACTTCTTTTCCGCCATAAAGCTGTTGATCCTTTTAGAAATTATACTGGATTTGCACAGACCATATCAAAATTACTACGAAACATAAAATTCTTACTTCTAAGTGAAAGTACATGGGGGAATTCCGTTTGAATAAGAGACAAGAGTGGTCTACTATGACGCCAGTGTTAGGAATTCAGTCAAGTGAATGCTTGGTGGCATCCCAGAGTAGCATATACGTCACAAGATCAGTTCTCCACGAAATGCAGGCTTTACTGTGTGTGAAATGTAGAGACGTCAGTATACTTCAGAAGACTTTGTAGTGAGCAATTTCATTTCTTGCATGTATGGAAAATCAGTGCTGGATTGGATAGATATTAGTGTCTCTCATCAGCAGTAAGTCCTGGCCATCATCAATAGGTCAGGTTCAGTGACGAGCAGAAGAAGAAACAAATGAATTATTTTCAACAGTGCAATGTTGATTGTTGAATTATAGCCAATTTTAATTTAATGGAATGCCATAAAAAAGTAAAATCATGACAGAAAGCAATAAATATTTGTGGAAAATATCAGAAAAAGGAAAATCTATTTTCTATGTGTAATTTTTTTTGTAAAATGTTTGTAAAAGTGTACATTTGTTTTCCTACTGACTTATAAGGCTGCAAAATAATTATTTTGAATAAATTATTCCTTTAGTAGTACATTTATTCAACATCAGCGATCAGTTTGAAGTTTTAAGTGACCATAATTTTTTGACGAGGGGAGTAGCTAGGTCTAACATAAAAATTTCTCAAATTTTTCATCGCTAAATATTTTTCATTCTGATTATACCTTCCACAAGTACAGTAACCAACTAATATACCATGCAATTTTTAGAGTACTCAGGCTTGGGGATCTGGAGTAAACAATAAATAAAAAGTGAAGAAATTTCAGGTTCTCTCGTCTTTATATAGAAATATTTTGACAATTTAATAATTTCAGGAATTAATGTAACAGGTGATACCGAGCAGTCTTTACACTTTATCGTTTCTGAAGACAGTTAACCTCCTGTGACTGTTCATATCTTCAAAACATAATTTGGAAGTTTGCTGAAAGCTACAATTATTCGTAGTTCATTTTTCCAACTTAAAGATGAAAAAGAGATCGGGACTGTGTATGTGTGCATCATGTCTGTAGTATTGTGAACAATATTTTTGTTAAAAGTAAATCCACGTCACTATCACTTGTAGCTTTTTATTACTATTTTTTTAAATTTTCTCATTTGTTACAATATTTCGACAAATACTCTTATTTAGAGAGATCTATAATGTCTTAACAAATCAACAGTGAACCAAAATATTTTAGTTTCCGAGAGGTATGACGTGAAACTTCCACATACATGCTTTTTCAGGAAACTTCGAAATGCTGATGTCACACATTCACTCTTGACCTGTATAATTTGAGATGAAATCGCCTTTAAGACCCTTACAGAGCCATCTATTGGTAAGGTATTCGCTAAATGGTCTTTAGCTCCAAGACGTTTTCCCCTGCATCAAGAATATTTCTTTCAAACCTGGTGTCTTTCTGAGCCGTATTTCTATTTTCACAGCATTTTGAAACGACAACCTTAATTATGGAGCCCCTGTGTATGTACACTGTGCGAGCCCATTAATATGACAGGAATAATCAAAGGAGAAATATAACAGTCTATTACTTTTATTTATCTGACACTGGTACGATTTGATGTTGCATTCCCAGATCCAAACCTCATTCTGCACTCATAATGCTTTTTATAAGAGTTTCTCCCTAATCAAAGCCTTATCTGTTCCATGGTTCGTGGATCATAGCTAAATATTATCAATGCAGCAGAAGAATTTTATACTGCCAATCAGTGCACCATGTGTAGATTCTTTGCACGAGTTCCTGCATTTCGCTTCAATTTTCTAGCCTTGGGGCTTCCCTAGTGTAACAATACCGTCCGCAAAGAGCTTCATGGAGGGTTCAGTCTTTGTTCAGTAGCTCATTTAAATACACTCTAAGGTAAAAAAGATGTACCACGAAGGAGAACCAAATGATTACAATTTCAGAAAAATTGTATGATTTATTCAATAAGCTCCACACCTTGAGCTAGTCAGTGACGCCTTGGTCACCCTCCGGCCCATATGAAAGCAGTTACTTGTCGTGACAATTATTGATTGAGTTGTTGGGAGTCCTCGTGAAGGACATCGTGCCATATTCTGTCTAGCTGAAGCTTTACACCGTAAAAATCGCTAAATGGTTGGAAGGCCCCACCCATAATGCTGTAAACACTAACTGGGGAGGGACCTTGGATACTATGCTGGCCAAGGTAAGATTTGGCGAGTACGAAGACAATCGGTATAAACTTCAGCCAAGTGTTGATAGGCATCACCTAGCTCAACTGTGAGCAGAGGATAACTTGCCATGATGAGCAACAAAACGGGGCACACCACATCGTCGATGTACCTCTGTGCTGCATAAGGTTGCCGCGGATTGTAAACAGAGGGTCGTGCTATGAATGGCTTTGGCACTCCAGTCTAACACTCCTGGTTGTGGACCGTGTGGTGGGGGCAGAGGTGGACCAACGCGTTATTGGCCTGCTCTGTTTTTCAAGCTGTTTCTCTTGAATAAGTCACACAATTTTTCTGAAATTGTAATCTTTTGCTTGTAGATGTGCATCACATCTACCGAATTTCGTGCCATTCGTGTAATTCCCTCGCGGTATCTCGTTTATCCATCTTAAGGTGAACATATTTGTCTGGCCTATTGACAGGCGTGCCTGAGCCATCCGTAAGCCTATCTGTTCCTTTCAGGCACGGGAAGTACCTCCTCGTGGCAAGGTCCATACAAAGCGACGCCCCCTCCTTAAACGTTGGTCTTGTAGGAATAAACGAGTGCATTTTCGTAGGGATTTCTGGCTGTAGATAACGTTTCATGAACGGTGTAATGTCGGACAAAGCCCCTATACTCTTCCGTATCAACAACCTACACTACTGGCCATTAGAATTGCCACACCACGAAGATGACATGCTACAGACGCGAAATTTAACCGACAGGAAGAAGATGCTGTGATATACAAATGATTGCCTTTTCAGACCATTCACACAAAGTTGGCGCCGGTGACGACACCTACAACGTGCTGACATGAGGAAAGTTTCCAACCGATGTCTCCGCAAACAGCAGTTGACCGGCGTTGCATGGTGAAACGTTGTTGTGATGCCTCGTGTAAGGAGAAGAAATGCGTACCATCACGTTTCCGACTTCGGTAAAGGTCGGATTGTAGCCTATGGTGATTGCGGTTTATCCTATAGTGACATTGCTGCACGCTTTGGTCGAGATCCAATGACTGTTAGCAGAATATGGAATCGGTAGGTTCGGGAGGGTAATACGGAATGCCGTGCTCGATCCCAACGGCCTCGTATCACTAGCAGTCGAGATGACAGAAATCTTATCCACATGGCTGTAACGGACCGTGTAGCCACGTCTCGATCCCTGAGTCAACAGAAGGGGACGTTTGCAAGACAACAACGATCTGCACGAACAGTTCGGCGACGTTTGCAGCAGCAAGGACTATCAGGTCGGAGACCATGGCTGCAGTTACCCTTGACGCTGCATCACAGACAGGAGCGCCTGCAATGGCGTACTCAACAAAGAACCTGGGTGTACGAATGGCAAAACGTCATTTTTTCGGATGAATCCAGGTTCTGATTACAGCATAATGATGGTCGCATTCGTGTTTGGCGACATCGCGGTGAACGCACATTGGAAGCGTGTATTGGTCATCGCCGTACTGGCGCATCACCCGCCGTGATGGTATGGGGTGCCATTGGTTACACGTCCCGATCACCTCTTGTTCGCATTGACGGCACTTTGAACAGTGGACGTTACATTTCAGATGTGTTACGACCCGTGGCCTTCCCTTCATTCGATCCCTGCGAAACGCTATATTTCAGCAGGATAATGCACGACCGTATGTTGCAGGTCCTGTACGGGCCTTTCTGGTTACAGAAAATATTCGACTGCTGCCCTGACCAGCACATTCTCCAGATCCCTCACCAATTGAAGACGTCTGGTGAATGGTGGCCGAGTAACTGGCTCGTCACAATACGCCAGTCACTACTCTTGATGAACTGTGGTATCGTGTTGAAGCTGCATGGGCAGCTGTACCTGTACACGCTATCCAAGCTCTGTTTGACTCAAGGCCCAGGCTTATCAAGGCCGTTATTACGGCCAGATGTGGTTGTTCTGGGTACGGATTTGTCAGGATCTATGCACCCAAACTGCGTGGAAATGTAATCACATGTCAGTTCTAGTATAACATATTTTTCCAATGAATTCCCGTTTATCATCTGCATTTCTCCTTGGTGTAACAATTTTAATGGCCAGTAGTGTATGATTAAGAGCTAGCAATGTGGTGTTCTGTAACATTTTCAAATTTCTTTTTCATAAGCTCTGATCATAAAATATCTGCGTTCGCTTTTTCTTACGTTGCGGCCTTCGACGGGCACTTTCCAGTTTCAATTCGTTATCACTTGTTGTTCTTTCCTTTTCTTCCAGTATTCTTTCAGTGAGCCACTACGTTCATTTTTCCTGTCTTCAGATCACATTTTGCAAGTTCTGTTTCCTATCCTGTCTTGGAATCCTTTAGTTTTAAAATTTTTCGTTAAATTCTGTCTCTTAAGTATTTTCTCTGAAGAATGTCGTGCTTGTAAATTTATTTTCCCTAAGCTATCAGAAAATCTGCTGAGTGACTATATTGCCATCTGTTTTGTAGATATGTCAAATAAATAATAATCTACTCCTGAAAGTTTTCGCTTCACATAAATTTTTCGTTAATTCTTAATTTCAGCTTTTAATCTGGACGTAATAATTTCTGGATAAATCTTCTTTCTAATTTTCCTAGTTTATCAAGATTTTAATTTAATTTTAGAAGTTTGGTAGCATACAGGCATCTGATTTTACTAATTTGTTGTAGTACTTTGTTTTACGTTTTCTAGATGAGCACATTTTGCTGCAAGTATTCTTACTTGCATCAAAAAGTTTTGCAATCTCGAATGTCGTTACCTATTTACCAGATTCTAAATGGTTCAAATGGCTCTGAGCACTATGGGACTTAACATCTGTGGTCATCAGTCCCCTAGAACTTAGAACTACTTAAACCTAACTAACCTAAGGACATCACACACATCCATGCCCGAGGCAGGAGTCGAACCTGCGACCGTAGCAGTCGCGTGGTTCCTGACTGCGCGCCTAGAACCGCTAGACCACCGCGGCCGGCTTACCAGATTCTCCTAACACATTCTCCTGAATAGTCCCCCACAAATGTTTGATTTTTTATACCCTATTTATTACCTCAGTATTTGTTATTAGCCATTGTTTTGGAGCATTTCTTATATTTTCCATAAATTTTATTATCTCTGCAGAGATTAGTAATTCGGTGGTCTGTGCTTGACGATTGACCTGCACGCGTGCTTGCAGAACGTACGTCAAAATCGACAGAAATAATTTTGGTTTCGTTAAAGTGTTATTCATTTCGTCCAGAAGTGTCTTGAGATTTCCCGAGGCTTTATTTTTATAAAATACAAATTAATAAACTAATCACGCTAATGTAATTTTATGTATCATAACGATAGGAAGAAATGAAGAACGTGTTTTTTCTCATCTGGAAAGACATCATGTTTTCTTCACTCTCGTGTGAAATTAAAATATTGGGATAAAACAGGCTCATGTAATTCTGCAAGCACCAGTTTTGATGCTTACCCATCACGGTTTGCGTTAACGGAAGACACGCCTCAGAAGCAAGAAACTGGAACGACATTTCCGTAAGACGACGGCGATATTGAAATACAAGAGGCCAAACACGATGGAAGCTGAATGTAAATACGCCTTCCGCGGAAGACGTGGAGTGGGTCTTGTTTAGATGTGAGGGGAAACACAGTGTGTCCTTTACTTTCCTCTTTGCTCCTCTGCGATGGCGAGCGAGGACTCTACCGTGATTAAATTCCTACTGTCCGCCTACGTGTATGTGTGTGTGTGTGTGTGTGTGTGTGTGTTGTGTGTCTGTGTAGGCGTCGCCCCACTCTGTGCGGGGCTGCTCACGCGCGTGGTGTAAAACACACACCGCCCCGCCACTTGCGTTCCCTGTCTCCTCGAAGAGGAGCTCCCGATGCACCGTCTCGGAACAATAAGATCCCCTCTGAAATGGTGGTTCGGAAATCTGGATGCAGTGAGTAGTTTGCAGAAACCGGTCCTCAGCGTACAGAAAACGCATCCCATTCATTATAGGTTAGCTGTGGTGTGGTAGCCAGTTGTTTGAACACGGAATCAGTTACAAAAATTTTCCCATTGAGATAATAGTGAAGACTGCAGACAGTGTTACTATTACGAGCAAACGTGTTAAACGGAAAACAAAGAGTTGGTACCATCCAATAAATGCACTACCGTTAACATAAGGAAATTTGACTTATTGTGGAGGAATAGTATGCCATGTACGACAGTGGTGAAATTTTAGGTGGTTCGGTAGTATGCAGCGTGTGAAATTCCTTGCACAGAGCAGACACCTCTGGTGGCAACAATGGCTCCTACCTGACTGGAAATCAAGGTGAAATGAGCTGGGATGAGAGATTCGGATACATTATTTCCACACTGCCTAAACTCTACAGTTCTTCAGCTCGTGACCTGATGTTTTCAATGAGAGAACGTGTGGGCTAGGACGACAATCGGACACGTCCTCTTTCGAGGTAGGTCAGGCAGCATGTGGTCCTGCGTTATTTTGTTGAAAGATAACATCACAGAAAGGTTGATATTTCCGCAGAGCCACGGGACTTAACCGCTCTGTATTGAGGTAGATCAGGATAGTGTAGACAATGAGCGGCCTTGCGTTATTTTGTTGAAAGGAAACGTCGTGGAGAGCTCGATAATAGGGCAGCACAGCGACGGACGCTAACCCCGCAATGCATTGTGTTGATCTGGTTCAGGCAGTCTTTAATGATCAGCCTGCCTGATTCAGCTTCTTAACTAAGCTCGCGTTGGGCCCCGTCATGTGGCGAGACACTAGTGCTCCCAGTGCGTCGAGTCTAGGACGTAAATGTTTATGGAGTAAGGCGCCGATGTGAGTGGCATTTCTTTTTTCGCACACCATGCCAAAAAGTTATGACTCAAAACACGCGATTTTGAGGGTAGATTTATTTTTGTCCACTTCGTCATGAGAAACTTACATTTGTTTAAGCGTGGTGAATATTGTTTCTTTACTCATAGTATTTGCCAACAACTGCTTTAAAATCTTCTGCCAACGCCTTTAGTAAAGAAATTATATTCAGAACATAAATAAACGTAAACACCTGAATGTGATGGCAGATTTCTTGAAATTTCAAAATGGCAAAATAAACACGTATAAAAACAACTGGTTGCAGCTAATTCATTATAAAATACCTTCAATTTCAACAGTTGCGGCGCTCTATTACACACAGCATACAATTATTATTTTTTAATCTAAATACGACGGATAACAGAAAAGCAAAATACAGCAATGAGATAAGAAACTGCAGTCGACAAGCAGTTAGGATTAACTTTTTAAGTTTTGGCCACATACAGGTCGTTCAACTGTTTGAAATTTGATGTGTTGAGTTTCACAAACGCTTTTAGCAATCACTTTTCAAATATTTGTCTATAAACTCCTTTGGAGATTCATCACGTAGGCGTCGACATTTTTCCGTAACACTAAATAAATTAAGCCTTCATTTTAAAAAAGTTTAAAAGACTAATCGCTTGATCATAGCATTGATGGGCTTCATTATACAATAGCAAAACACAAAAATGTCAACTTTCAGTGGTCTGCGTCACGAGCCCCAAAACCGTGGCGAAGCGAGCGTTATGCGAAGATGCGTCCCCGACTGACTACAATGCGTGGCCCTCTCTATCTGTCTCTCTCTGCCTGTCTCCCTCTCTCTCTCTCTCTCTCTCTCTCTCTCTCTACCACGAACTTCCTTCGCGGGTCGGTTTGGAACCACTCGCGTTACTGATCCGGACTGCGGGTCGCCCGTTGTCCACCTGGAGGACGGACACTCAACTACATACGAGATCTCTTCCACGTATCTCACGCAGATCAACGTTTACCCACAAATTCGTTTTGTAGGTAGTAGTATCCACCGTGCTGTAGTGATGCAAAGCGATAGTAGATGACTGTATGCTATTCAAGTAATTCTACGATGAGCTGTGTGGACGCAACTGCCACATGCGTGTTTTGGCGGTAACTTGGAAAGTTTCTCATGTTGCTCCACCGATTTTCAAGTTTGAAAATTATTTTTTAGGATTGTGTACCCCTATGGGATTACTTTGTTGGCCAACTGTCTGCCTGTCCGTCTGTGAAGAGCCTTTTTTCTCAAGAACGTGGAACACATGTAATTGAAAATTTTACTACATACTAAGGACTAAGGTCTCTTGGCACGGTGTAATACATGTAAATTTTTGAAACAACGCAATCAAGTGATACGGTCATTTATGTCATATTTTGAAACACACAAACCCACTCATCAAAACCTTTGGAGTATTTCCCTTTGCCATAGAATCATGAAATTTGGCAAGAAGCAACATTTCACTATAGAACAAAAGGAAAAAATCAGAAAATTGTCAATGTATACTACAAGAAACCAAAAAGAACGATTTAAAAATTTGTTATCACACTCTCTGTCCGCCTGTCTGTAAAGAACTGTTGTTTCTCAGGAACTGTGGACGTATCAAGTTGAAATTTATATCCCATACTAAGATTTACGGTCCCTTGGCGGTGTAATAAAGTAAGTATGCTGACGGCATTCACAACTCCAGAGAGTACCGCACCACAGACGACAAAACCGCGCTCGAAACACTCGTAGCGCAGCAGCTGCACGGGTTTTCAGTACGAACTGTACCGAGGGCCGCCAAGGTCTGCAGCTGCCAACCCATTGGCATTACGTGTGTGCACTGCGATTGGCCGATGTCTCATCAAATACAGGAGCACTGAGCTACCGCGGACAATCCTCTTCAGTGCGCCGAATCGTGTACAGGCTCCAGTTGTCAACGTGTCCACAAGCTGCAGTGTTCGTCCATCTTCTCCGAGATTTACGCTCCGTTGGCATCGTAGGCTAGCTCTGGACTCTAAGGAGGCACAGTGGCAGGACTCTGATATTTTAGACAACTTGTAGTACTTGTGCTGGACATTTCACAAGGCCAAGCAATATTTCAGTATTTCTTTGATACGTGGTACTTACTGGAATGAAGGAAAAGTGGTCAGAGGGCCCACCAATATAGATTTCTTTCCACACAACCTGTTTACTTAACGATATATAATCTCTGTTTTACTGATAATCGAAGCACTGAACCAAAAAATTTTCTTTAACAAAATGAACAAATCTGCAAAATTCTTTTGACCGTAAACCTGAAGTTGAATACCCTTTTAATCTTCACGAAAGAAATGTGACGTCCAGTACTGAAACATCTGACGATGATTACAAGACGGCCGGACCTGCAGCCCACCCGTTATCGGGTGAAACAGCTGTGTTTACTATCGCGCTGGACACAGTCTGTCTTATTAAATACCCTTCTGCAACTCATGAAAACTATAGAAGCATCACTGATGATAAGAGTGACTCAGTTACTCAAAACAAATGACTTAACCAATAATTTGAATGGTTCAGATTGCTCTGAGCGCTATGGGTCTTAACATCTGAGGTCATCAGTCCCCTAGACTTAGAACTACTGAAACATAACTAATCTAAGGACATCAGACACATCCATGCCCGAGGCAGGAGTCGAACCCGCAACCGTAGCATCAGCGCGGTTCCGGACTGAAGCGCCTAGAACGGCTCGGCCACAGCGGCCGACCTTTAATTTGAAAATTTTATGTCGAAAGTTTCGGGGTTAAGATGTGCACCTATGCTTAATGGTTAAACAGATTAGCAAACAATATGACAATGAGAAAAACATTGAATTATCAACGAAAGGATAACGTTCTACGAGTCGGGGCGTGGAATGTCAGAAGCTTGAACGTGGTAGGGAAACTAGAAAATCTGATAAGGGAAATGCAAAGGCTCAATATAGATATAGTAGGGGTCAGTGAAGTGAAGTGGAAGGAAGACAAGGATTTCTGGTCAGATGAGTATCGGGTAATATCAACAGCAGCAGAAAATGGTATAACAGGAGTAGGATTCCTTATGAATAGGAAGGTAGGGCAGAGGGTGTGTTACTGTGAACAGTTCAGTGACCGGGTTGTTCTAATCAGAATCGACAGCAGACCAACACGACAACGATAGTTCAGGTATACATGCCGACGTCGCAAGCTGAAGATGAACAAATAGAGGAAGTGTATGAGGATATTGAAAGGGTAATGCAGTATGAAAAGGGGGACGAAAATCTAATAATCATGGCCGACTGGATTGCAGTTGTAGGGGAAGGAGTAGAAGAAAAGGTTACAGGAGAATATGGGCTTTGGACAAGGAATGAAAGAGGAGAAAGACTAATTGAGTTCTGTAACAAGTTTCAGCAAGGAATAGCGAATATCCTGTTCAAGAATCACAAGAGGAAGAGGTATACTTGGAAAAGGCCGGGAGATACGGGAAGATTTCAATTAGATTACATCATGGTCAGACAGAGATTCCGAAATCAGATACTGGATTGTAAGGCGTACCCAGGAGCAGATGTAGACTGAGATCACAATACAGTAGTGATGAAGAGTAGGCTGAAGTTCAAGACATTAGTCAGGAAGAATCAATACGCAAAGAAGTGGGATACGGAAGTACTAAGAAATGACGAGATACGTTTGAAGTTCTCTAACGCTATAGATACAGCAATAAGGAATAGCGCAGTAGGCAGTACAGTTGAAGAGGAATGGACATCTCTAAAAAGGGCCATCACAGAAGTTGGGAAGGAAAACATAGGTACAAAGAAGGTAGCTGCGAAGAAACCATGGGTAACAGAAGAAATACTTCAGTTGATTGATGAAAGGAGGAAGTACAAACATGTTCCGGGAAAATCAGGAATACAGAAATACAGGTCGCTGAGGAATGAAATAAATATCAAGTGCAGGGAAGCTAAGACGAAATGGCTGCAGGAAAAATGTGAAGACATCGAAAAAGATATGATTGTCGGAAGGATAGACTCAGCATACAGGAAAGTCAAAACAACCTTTGGTGACATTAAAAGCAACGGTGGTAACATTAAGAGTGCAACGGGAATTCCACTGTTACATGTAGAGGAGAGAGCGGATAGGTAGAAAGAATACATTGAAAGCCTCTATGAGGGTGAAGATTTGTTTGATGTGATAGAAGAAGAAACAGGAGTCGATTTAGAAGAGATAGGGGATCCAGTATTAGAATCGGAATTTAAAAGAGCTTTGGAGGACTTACGGTCAAATAAAGCAGAAGGGATAGATAACATTCCATCAGAATATCTAAAATCATTGGGGGAAGTGCCAACAAAACGACTATTCACGTTGGTATGTACAATATATGAGTCTGGCGACATACCATCTGACTTTCGGAAAAGCATCATCCACACAATTTCGAAGACGGCAAGAGCTGACAAGTGCGAGAATTATCGCACAATCAGCTTAACAGCTCATGCATCGAACCTGCTTACAAGATTAATATACAAAAGAATGGAAAAGAAAATTGAAAATGCCCTAGGTGACGATCACTTTGGCTTTAGGAAAAGTAAAGGGACGAGAGAGGCAATTCTGACGTTACGGATAATAATGGAAGCAAGGCTAAAGAAAAATCAAGACACTTTCATAGGATTTGTCGACCTGGAAAAAGCGTTCGACAATATAAAATGTTGCAAGCTGTTCGAGATTCCGAAAAAAGTAGGGGTAAGCTATAGGGAGAGACGGGTCATATACAATATGTGCAACAACCAAGAGGGAATAATAATAGTGGACGATCAAGAACGAAGTGCACATATTAAGAAGGGTGTAAGACAAGGCTGTAGCCTTTGGCCCCTACTCTTCAATCTGTACATCGAGGAAGCAATGATGGAAATAAAAGAAAGGTTCAGGAGTGGAATTAAAATACAAGGTGAAAAAGATATCAATGATACGATTCGCTGATGACATTGCTATCCTGAGTGAAAGTGAAGAAGAATTAAATGATCTGCTGAACGGAATGAACAGTCTAATGAGTACACAGTATGGTTTGAGAGTAAATCGGAGAAAGACGAAGGTAATGAGAAGTAGTAGAAATGAGAACAGCGAGAAACTTAACATCAGGATTGATGGTCACGAAGTCAATGACGTTAAGGCCTGCTGCTACCTAGGCAGTAAAATAACCAATGACGGACAGAGCAAGGGGGACATCGAAAACAGACTCGCTATGGCAGAAAAGGCATTTCTGGCCAAGAGAAGTCTACTAACATCAAATACCGGCCTTAATTTGAGGAAGAAATTTCTGAGGATGTACGTCGAGTACAGCATTGTATGGTAGTGAAACATGGACTGTTGGAAAACCGGAACAGAAGAGAATCGAAGCATTAGAGATGTGGTGTTATAGACGAACGTTGAAAATTAGGTGGACTGATAACGTAAGGAATGAGGAGGTTGTATGCAGAATCGGAGAGGAAAGTAATATGTGGAAAACACTGATAAGAAGGGACAGGATTATAGGACATCTGCTAAGACATGAGGGAATGACTTGCATGGTACTAGAGGGAGCTGTAGAGGGCAAAAACTGTAGAGGAAGACAGAGATTGGAATACGTCAAGCATATAATTGAGGACGTAGGTTGCAAGTGCTACTCTGAGATTAAGAGGTTAGCACAGGAAAGGAATTCGTGGCGGGCCGCATCAAATCAGTCAGTAGACTGATGACCAAAAAAAAAAAATGACAATGATAAGGCTTACTTCTAAGCAACCAACCTCTTAACTTCAATCGGCAACGAAGGTGCGTCTGGATCCCAACCCGTCCGTTCTGACAATTGACTAAAGCCCTGGTGACAGTTACCTGTTAATATTTTCAAGGTTCAACTGATTGTCAGTTATTAAGACCGCTGTGAAGGTACGTCTTAAAACATCGCATGTGAACACTTATTAGAAGGTATCTGACTCGACGGAACTACAAGATTCGGCTAAAATACACCAATAATGACCCCATTTATCAAACACAGAAACGAACAGCTTAGTACAACAGGTAGTTCAGATTATAGCTAATGACTGAGAAACGCAATTAAAATCAAAGAATTCAACCAGTTAACAGCTATAAACCTAGTCACAACGTCCGTCTTCTGTTTAACGACAACCTGTGCCTTAGTACAATTGTTATGGCTGTATTTACGACCAAGAGCTGATTAATTAGAACATTAACGATGGAGTACATACCAGAAAGGAAAGGCAACATTATAGCGGAACAAATTTTCAAACGACAACTAGTGTCTTAGGAAAATACCAGTGCCTATATTCACGACCAAAGAGACGACAGAGTGAAACTCTGAAGGTCGGGTAAAAACCAGATAATAATAAGGAGAGTAAGTACATAATGAAACAAATCACCAAGAGGATTACAGAATGTTACTCCCCTTTATCAGCAAGCAGTTCCATGGCTCCATCGTACATCGCAGCGGTTACTGACAAGGGAACCTCTCATCGCACTCCCCTCAGATTTAGTTATAAGATGGCACTGTGGATAGGCCTTGAAAAACTGAACACAGATCAATCGAGAAAACCGGAAGTTGTGTGGAACTATGAAAAAAATAGCAAAATATAATAACTGAGTAGTCCATGCGCAAGATAGGCAACATCAAGGATAGTGTGAGCTCAGGAGTGCCGTGGTCCCACGGCTAGCGTGAGCAGCTGCGGAATGAGAAGTCCTTGGCTCAAGATTTCGAAGTACAAGTGAAGAAGAAAACACGTGAAATGTGTTAATTTGTAATTATATCACATGAAAAACCTATTTATTATCCGGCTTCAAACTTCAAACATTCTCGAAAGTCTTCGAATTCCCGGCGCCGACATGACATCTTGCCAGTATCAACATCGATAACAGGTAAATATCGTCGAGATTCTGGATACCTGAGCTTGATGAACTGTCTACATACAAGAATCAAGTTTTATACGCGTGTGTGAAAAAACGTTGAGAATATATTGTTACGGCTTTCGAACTGACAGTTCTGTATGCGATATTGTCCAAAGATGACACATGAAGAGCATGTGTTACGGAGGTTCTCTGTATTACGCTGTTGTCAAGTAGTCAGTCCGAGAGAGAGAAGGATAGAGAGTAAGTTGTCGGTGGTGGTGGGAAGCAGACGTGTGTACTGGTGCGGAGGCCTAATTTAGGAATGCTGTTGCTCCAGTTTGGAGCTGATGAAAGAAGTTTATATCCAGGCTCATGCAGTGCCTCTGCAGAAAGTGGGCTGTCGTATTCACGGAACATTTTCAGTTTTTGTATGTCCATCCTTTTGGCAGGAGGTCTCTGGGATGGCGGCCGTTTACTGTAGGGATAAAACACAGCTGTCTTTATGATTTTATTTTATTTTGTTGCAACCAGTTTCAACGCCTCGATGCGTCATCTTCAGATTTGTATGCATAAAACTAAAAATCATGAATATTTATTTAAAGAAGTTTTAAATAAATAGTTTAACTGTAAAATGTATTGAGTGGAAATTCGTCATATGTGACAATGGATGTATCTGTTCGTTCTATCAAATGTTCAGTGTAAATTCACTTATAGAGTCTTGCCGTTGTTTCTCATTTTGTTTTAATCTGTTTCTATGTAACTTGATGGTAATTTAATACTTCTACCGTTACTATTTTATGCATACGTGCCTGAAGATGACGCATTGAAGCGTTGAAACTGATTGCAGCAAAATACAGTAAAATCATAAGGACGGCTGCAGGTTTTTTATTTTATCACTTTTTTTAGTTTTGGTTTGTAAATTTTCGTAACTGGCACTGTTTGACTATTAAGGTACTGTTATTTCATTATCTCATAAATATGTGAACTCGGAAAAGGAACCCATTACTCTTTACTCCTTTTTATCTTTAAGTACTTGATATTTATTTTATTTAAAAGAGTTAGTACTAAGAATAATTAAAGCTTCGACCTATGTGTCCAGTGTTCACATTAAAGAAGCAATGATCAGTTATGTAGTCTGACTCAACCCATTCTAATTTCGCTTCTAAAGAGCAATTATTCGACAGAAGGCCTCCACATTCCACCTGATATTCAAAAGCTTTAGAAGAAAAGTATTCTGGACTCTTTTTACAGTGTGCGAGATCTGACAGTTTAGCTGATGCAATATCTTGCCATGTGCATTATTTAAATTATAGGAAGCAGCATTATATATTTCAGATAGGCTACGTACCATAGATCTGAAATGATGTGTGTCTCACTATTCGTAGTTTATGATGTACGTTTTGCATTTACTGCTTTACAGGTCGTAAGCCAAAGATGCTGCAGCAGAGACAGGGAGAGCACGTTATCAAGCGGTCAGTGTTGGCACTGGAAATGAGCACCATCATGAGTGTTTCTCTGGTGACTACACACAGTCTGAGGCGTACACTGCTGGAGAATCTGATGATGATACCGATGATAAAGGGGATGATGTGGATTGGCTTCAATAGGACTGTGAAAACAATTTAGGAACAAGGGCACCTGCCCTTTCAATGAACTAATCGACACATACTGAGCCCAATCTCCCATGAAAAACACGATTGTGGTTCGGAAAGATAAACACGTAGTTATTCCCGGATTCCAGTCGAAATTTCGTGGGATTATGTCATTGTCAAAACAAATAATGAACACACAAACTTAATATCAATTCCTTAAATAAATATCTCGATCTACATTTTTGAAATAATTATAGCGGGGTCTCGCATATACGATTTTTAGAGGTGAATACAGCAATGATAGGCTTTTTAGGATAACACCCATTATGGGACTGATGAGAACTCAATTTCAAACCAACCCAGCTGAGGCTTGTGTTTTCATAGATGAAGAGATATGTTCAAGTGCTAGAAGTTTTCTGAAACAATATGAACAAAATAATCCTCATGAAAAAGGGGTATAAGTTATTGTTTGTTATCAGTGGTATACAAGGATTACGCGTATGATTTTGAGATTTTCTCAGAAGATTGAAACACACACGAACAAAAATATGATTGAGAGGAAATTTAGAAACCAGTTCAGATGTTTCCGCTCGTCTCAGTTTGTTACTACCAAGAGCTTACAACCGCAAATTATACTGTGACAGTTATTATACACCTCTGGCACTGTTTGTTTGGTTACATATACAAGGAATTTAACCACTCTGGACAGTGGGAAGAAACTGTATCAAATTGGAAGCTCCCTACCGCGGTCGATGTGAGGAAACTAGCTCGAGCTGCAGAGTATTTATAATTAAACTTGCGCTGCTTGAGAGGATCCCAAGACGAACGAGTGGTTGCTGGCCAGTGACACATGTGGAAACACTAGTAAGGCTATGCGGAAGAGAAATAACGAATAAACGATTGAAAGAAACATATTTTAATTCACACAAGAGAGGGTAACATCTGTTAAATTCGTACCGTGTTTACGTTTCAGGTTACAGACGTTGCTCATTGTGATGACCATGTGCACCCACAACAGCCCGGAACAGCAATAGAGACTGTTCTATGGCTGCCTGAAACATTTCAGCCGGAATGGATCGTGGAATGTTGAGCTGTCGTAACACAGCTCGTGCACCTCTTGAAGATCGCACTTTGCGTCCATCATTCCCAGCCATGGCAACAGTTCAAATGTGTGTGAAATCTTATGGGACTTAACTGCTAAGGTCATTAGTCCGTAAGCTAACACACTTAACCTAAATTATCCCAAGGACAAGCACACACACCCATGCCCGAGGGAGGACTCGAACCTCCGCCGGGACCAGCCGCTCAGTCCATGACTGCAGCGCCCTAGACCGCTAATGCCGCGCGGCATGGCAACAGTAACTTTTTTAACAACTTGTGACGGAATTGGGCGTTGGCCTCTCCCTAGTGCAACTGAGAAACCGCCACTTAATTCTACCTTCTGAATGACGTCCTTTAACCCCACTGCATGAAGAGACTCTCTCAGTAGTCCTTTAACACGATCGCAAGGGACAGAAGCTTTATTGCTGTTGTTTTGTAAAAACAACCTTTCGAGTAAGGCCGCCTTCTGCAACTGGGACGAACAGGTGATGCTTGTGTTACAACCCTTCGTTGCCGTACCACTACCAGAGCCTAATGGCAAGTCATGGTATTAACACTAGTAATAACGGAGATCCTCCAGGGCACAGTCCGAACTCCGTTCCTGTAAAGTGGCTCGAGTAGCAAAAGTTTAATTGTAATCACCCTGCACTTCACACTAGATTCTGAGATTTCCTGTAAAGATGGGAACTCATCTGAAAAAAAAAAAAAATTATAAATCAGTTCAGACGTTTTTGCTCGGCTTAACTGGTTAGTACCAAGAAATATAAACCACAAATTGTACTGCGACAGTAATTATTCATAAACAAGGTGTTGGCCTGTCAACGATGGCCGGCCGCTGTGGCAGAGCGGTTCTAGGCGCTTCAGTCCGGAACCCCACTGTTGCTATGGTCGCAGGTTCGAATCGTGTCTCGGGCATGGATGTGTGTGATGTCCATGGGTTGGTTAGGTTTAAGTACTTCTAAGTCTAGGGGACTGATGACCTCAGATGTTAAGTCCCACAGTGCTTAGCGCCATTTGATTCAACGATGGTATGGAAGGACAACATGAGTGAGTTGCTACTTTCTACTCTAACTGGATAGCAACCTGAACCTTGAGCCAGAATGTATGAGACAAAAACAAAGTCAAGGTTAACAGTACCCTGCCGACAACTAATGAAGTTACATAATAAAAATGCCGGAGGTGCTGGTCTTCTTGACAGAATCATAAGTATATATAAATAAAGATTGAAGTGGTACATTAGATTGTTTTATCACCAGCTGGACATGGGAGTAATCAAATCCTGACTATTTTCGAGAAGAGTAGCGAAGATAAAGGAAATAAAAAAAAAAGAAAAACTCTGAAGCTTTCGGAATCTCGCATGGAGATTGCTCTGTCGCTGTTGTGAAACATCAAGAAAATGTGGGAGACCTGGTGATGAACCGGAAGATCAGACACGAGATAGTAAGTTGAGGGACCTAACACACTTATACCTTCACCAGATTTAAAACAGTATCAGGTACATCATCTGACATCATACAAGCAAGTGAGGCAAAGCTGCAAAACGACAGGATGTAAACGATTTTCCTGGGTGCAGTGTAATAAATGTGCAGTAGCGTTATGCTTACGCAAACGTCCCAACTGCTTCCAAGCATTTCACATAAGGTAGTTGGTAATCGTATCGATAAGTACCTATTTGAACAGGATATCCTATTACGCCAAAGGATACAGAACCGAGTTTCTCTAGATCCCTGCGTAATTCACGTTGACTTTGCAAAGGAGGTTTTCATTCTCCAAAACGTCAAACGGCGTGAGCAAAAACGATGTTCGACTATTCTACAACTGATGTCCGCTCACGAAGAAGTGGCTCGCAGACAACTCGATCGACGATTCTTGAGTATTTCTCATCAGTCTGGGATCTTTTCTAATTAGGATTAATAGAACTGTTAGACTGTTAGACAAGATTCAACAATGAGAGGTGCGTTTAGTCACGGGATCGTTTACTCGGCGCGAAAGCGTCACGGACACACTCTTCAAACTCCAGCAGTACACTCTACAAGACAAGCATTGTGCATCACGGAAAAGTTTGCTTTGAAATTTCGAGAGCGTACATTTCAGAATGCGTCGGGCAAAATATTATTTCCCTATGCATACGGCTATTTAAATGACGAGAAAATCGGAGAAATTTGATGTCAGTATTATAAAGAATGTCCTGAATGCCTGCAACTTAATTAATAGCTTTTATTTCAAGACACATCTGTTTCGTGTTCCAGGACTTCAATAAAGTTTTCTGCATGGAATTTGCGTTCAAAATCTACATGTCCGTTTAATAGTTCTTGTGGATAGTTTCTCGTGCGTACATTTGTAATTCTCTAAGTATGTTCGTAGTTGAAAATTTGAAATTTTGAAGAATGTGCAATGCAATTTTACTTTGTGATGCTGATTTATCAGATGGAGAAAACAACTCGATTAGTTACTGTCGCTATTTATAATGGGCTTTTTGAAACTAAAATTAAAATTTCTTCCTGTTCGGCCGGTGCAGAAGTTACTGCTGTTGTTACTTGTAATGTTGTATATATGGGTTAGCAGACTCTGAGGAGTTAATACTGCCCGAGCAAACAGATTTCAAACACATAATTTACCTAAAACATTTATTGAAATACTTGAACACGAAAAAGGATAAAATTAAAAACAAATGCTACACAACAACCAAGTATAATCTACGTCGAAATCCAATAAGTGGGAAATTAACATTATCGCTGTCAATTTGCATATACTATGTATCATCATAGTAAGAGAACTGTCAAATTAGTATTAGAACATATTCAACGTATAAAAAAATAGTAAAATTACGTTATCTTACCAGTAACTGAAGACTGACAGTTATGTGACAGTTTGCTATCGACATAACATGGACGTCAAGTTCACCTAGACGTGAGTATCAATATGTAATTATTCAAATATGCAAGGCGTCTTACGTATGTAAATGATCTCAACAACATTGTAGTCGCATATTATGCTGCAGGCCCAAATGAACAAAAAGTTTGATGCAGTACAGAGCTTCCAAGTCACTATTCTCATGAACCCTTCGTGAATGGAAGGGATAACGAGGATGCAGGAGGGAGGGAGGGAGAGGTATGAGAAGTAGCTTGGGAAGCGTAGTGTAATGGAAGATATAGATGTAAATGAGAACCCAAGAGCACCACACCCCATCACGCCACTTGCTTGGACCGTGGTAGGACGACAAATGGAATATGGCAACGTTGCTTATCCTCACAGCTGCCACACGGTACGATCATCGCGATGCTATACGCCCCACCGGGATTCGCTTGAAAATACGATATGCTACGTACAGATCTCCTGAAACCAGTGATTCCATATTTGCCTCGCAGTCGTGGGACATCTATCATCGCGAGGAGCCATACTGAGGAACGATAAACCGCATATTCGATATGCCACAACCCTTTATCGATTTGCAATAGGTGCTAGTAGACTCCCCATTTTCTCACGAGGTATAAAATGTCTCCTCACAACAAGCAACATTCTAATGTGATTTCTGTTATATCCTAGCCAGTAATGCCACCCGAGCCCGCTGCCAAAAGGTTGGCAGCATCAAAGTCCGGACGCCGTCCGCATAAGCAGCGCCAGCGATACAGGAAATCGCCGCATGTCTGCGCGCGCCACCGCTGGCTTCTGGCTTCTTAAGCGCTGGAGTCGCGAGCGCTAGGACAGTTCTGGATTCGCCGCTCAGTTGTAGACTCGCCACCGAATTGTGTACCTGCTAGTCAGTTGTGTGTTCATCGCAGCAGAGTTGTTGTTTGTCGTCAGCCGACGCTGACCTAGCCGCTCCGACTCGAACTAGACAGTTTTCTGTAGACCATGTTCACCACTGTGTTCTGTATCGTCGTTAATAAAGATAAGTACCGACTTTCATTTAATCCGAGTGTTTGGGTTTTCATCTTTCTGTTCACTGTTCCAGCGGACCGGTCGGCCCGCTATTAAAAGTGTGGCGGTGACTTTGTAGGCCGTTTCTACAGCGAAGTGTTGTCGCTACGAAGGCCGCCACAAAACAGGCGACTAGGACTTCCGAACTCGTGTGCAGGGCTGGTTCAACTTGTTTCTTGAGATAGAATTTTGGGGGCTGGTTTAATTTGTGTTCACTATGTCTGCCGAATTACAACAGTTGATCTTGTTACAGAGTCAGCAAATACAAAGTCTGGTGGAAGCAATCGCCAAACAAGCGGCTAATCCACCACCACACAAGGAACAAGCACAGGCAGCACCGCCTTTTCGTGCTTTTGAGGCATCACAAGAAGAATGGCAAGAATATTTCGCGCAGTTGCAGGCGCACATGTCAGTCTACAAAATCACAGGTAATGAGCGGCAGCTTTATTTAATTTCCACTGCAGGCGTGGCAGCCTATAGACTACTCTGTAAGTTATTCCCGGAATCCTAGCCAGAAGCTTTAGAATATGACGTTGTTGTTACCAAGCTTGCTGAGTATTTCGAGTCGCGAGTTCATGTGGCAGCAGCCAGATTCAAGTTCTTCAGATTAAAGAAACTGCCACATCAATCTAATAAACAGTGGTTAACAGATTTACGGGGCCTCACCCGTCAGTGCCGATTTAATTGTGTGTGTGGAGCTTCCTACAGTGATGTCATGTTACGAGACGCTATTACTCAAAACATTGCAGATTCTCGTATTCGTGCTGCTATCTTAAAGTTGCCTGACCCGTCATTAGAGACTGTGATGAACATTATTGAAGCCCAAGATACTTTTGACTATGCTGAGTGTGAGTTACATCAGCCATGTATTTCTCAAATTGCCTGTGCTAAGCAAGTTATGTCACGCCCGCGGCCCCACCGGCAGAGTCAGACTGTAAACACTAGCCGGCCGCGTCATGTTAAACACATTCGTCAGCCGCATGTGCAACATGGTAGAGTTAAGTCTTGCCCTAAGCGTGTTCTTGCTCATCCTCGTGAACGTTGCCCGTTAAGAAACGCGGTTTGTCACTTTTGTCAAAGGAAAGGACACATCCAGACTGTTTGTTTGCGTAAACGCAAGAACAATTCTAGTGCTGCCCAGCCCATGGATATTCATGTTCTTCAAAGCCAGCCCGCCCAGAAGGTCGCGTTTAAAGACTCTTCCACGGTTCGTGTGGGTGATAAGCTTGTTCGCAATAAGCCACCCACCCGGCCCTCTGCTATGCGACCCAAACGTAATTCAAACGCTGTAACACGTAATGTACAGACTGCAAGTAAAGCGGGAGTTGTTGTTCCACCCGCCCAACCCACGAGTTGTCGTAAGCAGCGAACACGCGCTAAACGCGCTGATTTTGTGTCTTCCGCCTCCACTGCTCCGATCCAGAGGCAGTGTAATAAACTATTTGTGAAGCTACGCATCCAGGATAAGACCTTCAATTTTCAATTAGACACTGGTGCGTCTGTGACTCTCATAAATAGTGCTACGTATGCGGCTATCGGCCGCCCTAAACTTTCAGCGGCAAAACATTCTTTGGCTACTTAGAGTGGCGAACACATTCCTGTGTTAGGTGTATGTAGCGTGCCAGCCACATTCCGGGGCAACACAAAAACAGTTTCATTCACAGTGCTCTGCGCTACAGACAGTGTAAACATTTTCGGATTAGACTCTTTTGACTTCTTTGGCCTGTCTATCCAAGACAATGTGTTGCAACTTAATTCTGTTGTTCCTCAAGACAGCATACCCGATTTGTGTAAACGATACAGTGACATATTTAAAGACGAACTCGGTTGTGCTGCGAACTTTGCCGCTCATATTACGTTAAAAGATAATGCTCAGCCTCGATTTTTTCGTGCTCGTCCAGTGCCTCACGCCCTCCGGGCACCTGTAGAAGATGAACTTCGTCGTTGGCAAAACGACGGTGTTATTCAACCCGTTTCAGCGAGCCAGTGGGCTTCTCCCTTAGTTATTATAAAGAAACCGTCTGGCAAGTTACGTTTGTGTGCTGATTTTAAGTCGACAGTTAATCCTCAGACTGTCATTGATTCTTTTCCTTTACCTAGACCGGACGAGCTGATGGATAAGTTAGGGGAAGCTCGTTTCTTTTCCAAAATTGATCTCCGTGAAGCATATTTGCAATTGCCCCTCGACGAGCAATCACAACAGTATTTTGTCATAAACACGTCGTTGGGGTTGTTCCGTTTTCTGCGTTTGCCTTTTGGTTGTGCGTCAGCTCCAGCTGTTTTTCAGCGTTTTTTGTCACAACTTCTGGCTAATGTGCCATCGTGTTGCAACTATTTAGACGATATTGTTGTGTCCGGTCGGACGCCTGCTGAACATTTCCGTAATTTGGAGTGTTTGTTTACAGTGTTGTCTCAGGCAGGCCTACGTTGCAACATCGATAAATGTTCATTTTTCCTTACGGAGTTGGAGTATCTGGGACATGTTATTAATGCTCAAGGCATTCATCCCTCCCAGTCACATTTAGCAGCTATTCGTGATTTGCCCGCCCCTCGCAATCTGCATGAATTGCAAGCAGTTCTTGGCAAATTGACATACTATATTAGGTTTATACCTAATGCATCACAGATTGCTGCACCGTTGCATCGTCTCCGCCGTAAGAATGTTCCGTTTGTGTGCTCAGCTGATTGCCAATCAGCCTTTCAGCAGCTTAAAGAGGCTTTATTGAATGATCGTTGTCTGGTCCATTACGACCCTAACAAGCCTCTGGTGTTAGCTTGTGATGCTTCTTCTTTCGGCCTCGGTGCTGTGTTGTCTCACCGAGTCGGTAACACCGAACGTCCTATTGCGTTCGCATCTAAATTGCTAAACAAAGCTCAGTGTAATTATAGCCAATTGGACAAGGAAGCGTTGGCTATTGTGTTCGGTGTCACAAAATTCCATCACTACCTCTATGGTAGACCATTCTATTTAGTAACAGATCACAAGCCCCTGACGTCACTGTTTCATCCGTCTAAACCAGTTCCTCAGCGGACAGCTCAGAGACTACAACGTTGGGCTCTTTTGTTATCACAATACCAGTATGAGATACTGTATCGCCCTACAGCTCAGCATGCAAACGCTGACGCGCTTTCTAGATTGCCGATTGCTGCGGATGATGTCTTCGATTCCTCTGACGACTCTTGCCATCAGATTGACGCCGATGAGCATCAATCCCTCCGGGATTTTCCGATTGATTATCGTCAGGTGGCACGTGAAACAGCTACGGATCCTCATCTGAGTTTACTATTACGTTTTGTTCAACGTGGTTGGCCGTCCAAGGCAAAGGACATATCGGATCCTGTGGTTCGTCGCTATTATCCGCAACGTCATCTGTTGTCTGTTTCGCACGGAGTTTTGCTGTTACGTACCGAGGATGACCAGCTTCGTGTAGTGGTTCCCCAAGTGCTCCAATCCAAGGTCCTCGACTTGTTGCATCAAGGTCATTGGGGAGTGGTCCGCACCAAGCAGCTTGCCCGCCGTCATTGTACATGGATCGGTATTGATAAGCAGATTACGCGGATGTCTACAGATTGTTCGACGTGTGCCGAACACCAAGCTGCTCCGCCTCAACGCTATTTTGAGTGGGCACGCCCTGCCGGTCCCTGGCAGCGAGTACATATTGATTTCGCTGGTCCATATTGGAATTCTCGTTGGCTCATCGTGATAGATGCAATTAGTAATTTTCCGTTTGTTGTGCCCATGCAGTCTACAACGTCTGCACAAACTATACAGGCGTTGACTTTAATTTTTTGTATTGAGGGTCTTCCAGAAGTTTTAGTGTCTGACAATGGTCCACAATTTACCTCTGCTGAATTTGAAGGTTTTTGTTCTGCCAATGGCATTCGCCATGTTCTTACTCCGCCGTTCCACCCTCAATCGAATGGTGCAGCGGAACGTTTTGTACGCACATTCAAGGATCATATGGACCGCCTTCGTGCTACGCACTCTCGTCAGCAGGCCCTCATCACGTTCCTGTCGTCGTACCGGACCACGCCACGCGACGGCCCTTCGCCTGGGGAGCTTCTCCACGGCCGTCGTCATCGCACCCTACTACGGTTGTTGTACCCCCCGGATCGACCCGCCGCTTCTGAGCATCGCACGCGTTTTCAGCGCAACGACGCCGTTTTTTTCCGCGTTTATCACGGTCGCCGTCGTTGGGAACGTGGTACCGTGATAAGTGTCCAGGGTCGCGGATTTTATACTGTTCAAGGTGCTACTGGGGTGCACAGGAGGCATCAGAACCAGTTGCGCCGCGCTGGCCGCTCGGATTCTGCCGCTCGTTCTTTGTCCACAGATTTGGTCCGCGGCGGGTTCCAGCCGTGCCTTCAGACTTCGCTGCCGCCCCCAGGGCAGCAGCAGCAGCCGTCGCCGCTACCACGCCGACAGCCCGTCCCGTTGATGCTTCCCGCGCAGCTTCATCCGGGAGCGCCCCAGGTGGTCGCTCCGGCGCCTGCGGTCCCTCTTCAGTCGCCACCGCCTTCGGACGTCGACCCCTCAGCCGGGCCGCCTTCCCAAGCGGTGGCTGTGCAGCATGTACTGCAGCCGCTTTCCTTGGGCACCCCCAAGGAGTCTGACACCGCAGCGCCTTGTCCGGCGCCCACTCTGCAGCCGTCGACGCAGCGTCAGGAGACGCTGCCTCTCTTCGTGGGTCCCGACGCCCCGTCGCGTCCAGTACCAGAAGCTGCGCCCGTGGTCACAGTCGTGCACCCTGACCTCGGTTTTCAGTCGGTGTTTCCGGAGGCCCCGCGCAGCCAATGCTGGGGTGCGGACCGGGGAATGCCACCGACAACAGTCTCCGCCCCGGTCTCTTCTGCTACGTCTGCGGCCAGACCCCTCCCCCGCCGTCGACGCTCGCCACGTCATTATTCAACGACGGTGCGGCGATTTGGGGGGGAGGAGTGTTATATCCTAGCCAGTAATGCCACCCGAGCCCGCTGCCAAAAGGTTGGCAGCATCAAAGTCCGGACGCCGTCCGCATAAGCAGCGATACAGGAAATCGCCGCATGTCTGTGCGCGCCACCGCTGGCTTCTGGCTTCTTAAGCGCTGGAGTCGCGAGCGCTAGGACAGTTCTGGATTCGCCGCTCAGTTGTATACTTGCCACCGAATTGTGTACCTGCTAGTCAGTTGTGTGTTCATCGCAGCAGAGTTGTTGTTTGTCGTCAGCCGACGCTGACCTAGCCGCTCCGACTCGAACTAGACAGTTTTCTGTAGACCATGTTCACCACTGTGTTCTGTATCGTCGTTAATAAAGATAAGTACCGACTTTCATTTTATCCGAGTGTTTGGGTCTTCATCTTTCTGTTCACTGTTCCAGCGGACCGGTCGGCCCGCTATTAAAAGTGTGGCGGTGACTTCGTAGGCCGTTTCTACAGCGAAGTGTTGTCGCTACGAAGGCCGCCACAAAAATTTCCGAATGAGAAAGTGTTTTCCTTCAGTCTAGAATCTGGATGGCACTACTGCCAATCACTTAGCACAGTTGAAGTGAAATGCTAATACACTCGCGGAAAAACATCAAAAAGCAGTTGTGCGAGATAAACCACGGTAGGTAGGCGTATTTCTACATATGTAACGTGACGTTTTTTCATACTTCGCGGCAGTCGCGTAATAGTGGTTCCAATAGCGCTACCATGAGGATGAAAATCAGGTTTTCTTTAAAACACGCTGTAATGGTCGTGAGGGTTAGGTAGCTTTGCAAGTGGATGCGGTGATGTGATGTTTGCGAAGAATGCGTTTAGGACGACGAATACGCCATTATCGGCAGCTCACTATGGGTGAACGTGGTCATGCAATATGGCTACGAGAGTCTGGATGTTGCTTCTGCGATATGGCAGAAATACTTGGCAGAAATGTAGCCACTGTACATGATCTCTGGCAGCGGTGATCACGGGAATGCGCAGTCTCAAGACGACTGGGCTCCGAACGGCCACGTAGTGTATGGTGTATGGCTGTGGCGCATCGGACTGCATTTGATGCAGCAATCTGAGCAGCAGTAAGAGAAGGAGCTGTTACAAATCGATTACTTCAAGGAAAGCTCCGAGCCAGACACCTCATAGCTTGTATTCTGCTCATTCCAAACCACCGCTATTTGCGACTTCGGTGCTGTCAAGCGAGATCTCATTCGAGGTCAGGGTGGAGGTCTGTTGTGTTTTCTGATGAAACCTGCATCTATCTCTGTGGCCGCAGTGACCGTGTGTTGATTAGAAGGAGTCCAACTGAGGGCATGTAGCAAACCTATCTGCGTGGTAGACACACTGGGTCTGCACCTGGTCTTATTGTCAGGTGTGCGATTTGGCATGACCATAGGAGCACTCTGGTGGATATGTCATGCACCCCTACCGCGAAATTGTACGTCAGTTTGCTGATTCGACCTGTTGTGCTGTCATTCATGAATAGGATTGAAAGAGGTGTTATCCAACAGGATAACGCTCGCCCACATACCGCTCTACAGAGCGTCGACAAGTTGCTTTGACCTGCTTGCTCACCCGATCTACCTCCAAACCAGCACGTATGGAACATCATCGGACAACAACTAGCATTACCCGTTACTGCACTGACTCACCAAGTGTAACAGGCATGGGAGTCCATTCCATAAGCTGACAGCCGGCACATGTAAGACACAATATATTGCATGCTTGCTGTCAACACCCTGGTATCTACACTGATTATTAATGTACCAGCATTTCGCATTTGCGATGGTTTTTCTCGCACTTATGTTAACCTGTAAACTTGCAACATTAATCACTTAAATATGTTACCTAGACACACAGACTCCCTACATTTCACTACTCCGCATTAATTGTTTGTTGATGCTGGTTTCTTCAGTCAGTGTAATCTGCATATCCAACGACGTACTGCACTTCACGCAGATTTGACGAGTGTTGCTCGCTGTCTTCATCGTGTTGCTATTTTAATTTTCACTCGTTTATATTTTTATTATGTTTAGGAGCTCTCCTGGCCTTTCGTTGCAAATTTTGAGCAGATCTGAAGAAAATGTACACGTCAAGGAAGACGATTTCTCGCTTAGTTTTTGTCACTTAGGACGGAAAGTACTGCTGCAAAATTTATCACTTATTAACAGTAGGCGAGAAGCAGGCAAAGTGGCTGTCGGGATAATGGCCGCTATAAGGTGCTGCCACGGCGTGGTAAATGCCTCAACGTATTCTCGGTGAAGGGCCCATTCACCAAATGAAGTCTAACCTGTTTTCTATGCCACTCCTCCGAGTTATAGTAATTTCTGTTGATTTCTGATGTGAGGTACGTAGTCATTTTGTACATTTGTTGAGGAGAGCGAACGTGACTTATGTGCTTTTAACAAAATTGTATTGAACGTGGCATTTATTGCTTACATTGACCCTCTTTTAGTTACTGAAATTATGGTTATGTTATTACAGACTGTATTGCTTTTGTGTAATGGCGTCAATGCGGACGGTATGGTCACCTAGGCGGTGACTTCACGCCACCTAGTATTGAGTGCAAATGTAATAGTATCGGCCGAAGGAAGGGCGATATTTACAGCACGCCCTCGTAAGAGTGACCGAGAAACAGCAAATAAAGAAAGAGGAGAAAAAGAATGTGAGAAGGACAAACATAAAGCAGCAAGAGAGGAGAAAAGCACTAACAAGAACAGTGCGAAATACAGCAAACACAACGCTAGAAGAATTCTTTTTGAGTACAATAGTGATAACACCGGGTACATGTAGTGACAAGTAAAAGTTTCAAATTCAAGGCTAAAAGGGCCGTAGATTAGGGACCAATTGTGCTCCTTCTGGGGTCACAAACCCTATACCGGAGTAAAACTACGTAGTTTCACTTTTATTTGTGAGAAGTGCAATTCGAATCATTTTTCACAATAAAATACAAGTATATTTACTTCTTTGTTATGAGCGTTTTTATCCTTTAGTTTAGAGTTTAAATCTTAGTGGTCACTTTGACCGCTCATGTCGGGAAAAGAAGCCATTTTGCCTCTGTGAAAATTGAACTGTCTAAGGAACTTCCATTAATCCAAAGATGAATAAACTATTCGATACTTTACTTCAATTGTTTTACATTATAATCACTCATTTCTATGCATTCCCCTCTACTGCTACTTAGCATAAAAAATAGAAATACCTTTGCCTGGCCACTTCGGCCGCATCTCCCCTACATTTGTAACGTAAAACTCCATGATTAACACATTTTTCACAAATACCTATTTACGTATTTCTTCCCATGTGGTGATAATGAGTCAATATCCCTTTTACAAAAGCATGGCCCGAAGTCAGGGGAACAGATGACACATTTGTAGATGTGCCAAGTATCAACCCCTGAATGTTGCTACCACAAGCTGCTTATAGCGTTTGTAAACACGATATTTGAGCATTCGGAAATTGAAATAAAAAAAGGTTCATTTAGCGAGGGGTATAATTTATTATTTATAGGGTGGGCAATGTTACATAATCCCTAGTGTTCAAGAAAAGCAAGAACGCAAGGACAAAGGATACGTATTTTTATAATGACGTATGATCGGACAGGACGTCTATGGGAAAGGTAATTAGTTGTGTCTGTTCCAAAGTTAACATCCCGATGTTAGTCTTAAGCGATTGAGGAAACAGACAAGAACGTTAATTTGCTTGATCGAGCAGGCATTTCAATCCCCCTCCCCCACCATCCTGAACAGTGTTGTAATCCTTTCTCTTCCTTAATACGAATACATAATGTCAACACTTAATTAGCAGTAGAATAAAACTATGAAGCTCAATAAACATGTAAACATTAGTGCACTTTAGGCCGGTTGATCGCCAAGCGCAAGCATTTGCAGATATGTCATAATTAAATTGTTGGAAGAGTGTAAATTACAGCAAACTACTGGTTTGTTACGACTAAATGGATGAAACATGAAACATATCAACAATTAAAAATCGGTAATAAAGGCACTTGTTTTGTTGATAAAAGTACGTGGCATAGAAGAGATGAAGAGAAATCGTCTTTCCGACTGGTGCAAAATCAATCTGAGAGGAAACAATTGCCGCGTGGGATCAGCCGAGTGGTCTTAGGCGCTGCAGTCATGGACTGTGGGGCTGGTCCCGGCGGAGGTTCCAGTCCTCCCTCGGGCATGGGTGTGTGTGTGTTTGTCCTTAGGATGATTTAGGTTAAGTAGTGTGTCAACTTAGGGACTGATGACATTAGCAGTTAAGTCCCATAAGATCTCACACACATTTGAACATGTTGAAGAAAACAAATTTGTTGATGACGTGTCACATTTAGGATACGCTTAACAAGAATATTAGCAGGCAGCTTCAAAGAAGCTGACAGATTCCCGTCTATATCGGATGCCTGTTTCCGAATCGTACTACAGGAATTTAAGACAGACTCGGATGGTACTAATGTTAGCTAAAAGAAAGACTTGAATGAATCAAATGTGTGTTACAGTTTTAACTGCCCACTGCCCACGAATTGAGAAGCAGTCGTCAGCATAGACAACAGAAGTCAATTTTAGTACAAATCATCAAAACAGGATCTACAGATTATGTCTCGTGCCCATAGGGATGGGCTCTCAAGGGAATAATTGTGTGGTACGGACGGACTTCAGCCCAGGGCATAACGTTGTGCGCCATAGTAACCGAAAATCTGACACTCTTTGTAATGACGACGGCTGCAGGCTTCAGTTAGATATTTGGCAGCCGCAAAAAAAAAAAAAAAAAAAAAAAAAAAAAAAAAAAAAAAAAAAAAAATTGCAGTTGAGGCCGAGGTCACACTTATTCAACCAACGCCATTGTCAAAGAGGGCGGAGCAGCGGAGAGAGGTTCAGTGCGCTCTCTTGCCCTTGGGGTAGTAAAGCGCCCCTAAAGAAGGAAGCATCAGCAACGATCAATGGCATGTCTCGTCTTCTCAGCTGCCGAATATTGTGCGCCGGTATGGCTAAACAGCCCCCACACCCATAGAATCGATGCACAGCTCAATAACACAATGAGAATGATCGCTGGTGTAATAAAGACTACACCCGTGGAATGGCTCCCAGTACTAAGCCACATACCACCCCCTAACCTACGCCGCACAAACGCTCTTATAAGAGCGTACAAAAAGATAATGAGCAATCGGAATCTACCCATCCATGAGAATTTTGAAGATGCCACCCAAAGCCGCCTCCGCTCCAGAAGGTCACCCATCAGAACCGCAATAGCCACATCTGCAACAGAGGAAGAATTCAACATAACCAGCGCCTGGCACCAAGAATGGTCCTTAAAGAACATCAGCAAACTTCCATGTATCTCCCAGAAGCCTCCAGGTTTTGACTTATCACGCAAAACCTGGGCACCTTTAAACAGAATTAGAACTAAACATGGCAGATGCGCCTATTCCCTCTACCAGTGGGGCATGACAGAATCGCCGCTATGTCAATGTGGAGAAAATCAAACTATCCAGCACATAATAGAAGACTGCCCCAGGACAGCCTATGATGGGACTCCAGAAGATTTCCTGATGGCGACTCCAGAATCAATTGCATATATTAACTCATTAGATGATTGTTTGTAATTACTTCCTAACTACTATAACTTTGTATAACTACTGTAACATGTGTATTATGTGTAATTTTGTATAATTCTGTATAACTATTGTAATAACTGTAAGAATATCTAATGCCAAATTATTACAATTTTGCATATTAATTGTAATAACAATTGTGTCTAAATGCCATACGCTAAATAAATAAAATGGCATGAGAATGCAGAAGGCAATGCAAGCCACGGCATCTCTCCATTGGCAAGAGATTACAGGCTAATCCCGCATTCGGATCTCCGGGAGGGGACTGCGAAGGCGGAGGTGACCATGAGAGAAGGACTGAGTAACCAACGAGAAGATACCATTCTACGAGTCGGGGCATAGAAAATCAGAAGTTTGAATGTGGTATTGAAGCTAGAAATTAGGAAAGGGAAATGCTACGGCTCAGACTAGATATTGTGAGGGTCACATGAGCAAAATGGAAAGATAACAAAGATTCCTGATTACATGGGTATAGGGTAATATCAACAAACACATATAACGGTATAATGGCAGTAGGAATCTTTATAAATAGGACGGTAGGGCAGATAGGGGGTACTGAGCGATGAACTAAGAGATAGTATTATTCTCATCAGAAACGACTGAAAACTAACACCGGAAACGACACTTCAGATATATATCTAGGCGTCGGAGGCTAAAGATGAAAAGGCAGAATATATGAGGATATTGAATAGGTAATACAGTGCGTAAGAAGTGATGAAAATACAATAGTCATGAGAGACTGGAATGCAGTTGAAGGGAAAGCAGTCGAAGAGAGAGTTACAGATGTAAATTTCAGCTAGTATTAGCGAATACACTGTTCAAGAATCACAAGAGGACGAGGTATAATGGGATAAGGCGGGGAGATATGGAATGATTTCATTTGGAGTACATAACAATCAAGCAGACATTCCGAAATCAGATATTGGATTATCAGGCATTCCCTCGAGCACGTATAGACTCAATTCGTAATTTTGTTGTGATAAAGAGTGGAGTGAAGTGTAAGAGACTAGTGAAAAAGAATTAATGCTCAAGCCGGCCGCGGTGGTCTAGCGGTTCTGGCGCTGCAGTCCGGAACCGCGGGACTGCTACGGTCGCAGGTTCGAATCCTGCCTCGGGCATGGATGTGTGTGATGTCCTTAGGTTAGTTAGGTTTAAGTAGTTCTAAGTTCTAGGGGACTTATGACCTAAGATGTTGAGTCCCATAGTGCTCAGAGCCAATTAATGCTCAAAGAAGTGGGATACGGAAGTACTAAGGAATGAAGAGGTACGCTTGAAGTTCTCTAAGGGTGTAGATAGTGCAATAAAGAATGTCTCAGAAGTTGGAGGTAAAATTATAGGTACAAAGAAGAAATCATGAATAGCAGAAAAATACTTCAGCTGATCGGTGAAAGAAAAAAAAATGGCTCTGAGTACTATGGGGCTTAACGTCTGAGGTCATCAGTCCCCTAGAACTCAGAACTACTTAAACCTAATTAACCGACATCACACACAGCCATGCCCGAGGAAAGATTCAAACCGTAGCTGTGGCGCGGTTCCAGACTGAAGTGCCTAGAACCGCTCGGCCACAGCGGCCGGCTAAAAAGACTATTCACATTGGTGCGTAGAGTACATGAATCTGGCGATATACCATCTAACTTTCGTAAAAACAACATCCACACATTTCCGAAGATTGCAAGAGCTGACAAGTGCAAGAACTATAAAAAAATGGCTCTGAGCACTATGGGACTTAACATCTGAGGTCATCAGTCCCCTAGAACTTAGAACTACTTAAACCTAACTAACCTAAGGACATCACACACATCCATGCCCGAGGCAGGATTCGAACCTGTGACCGTAGCAGTCGCGCGGTTCCGGACTGCAGCGCCTAGAACCGCGTGGCCACCGCGGTCGGCGCGAGAACTATAGCACAGTCAGCTTAGCAGCTCATGCATCCAAATTGCAGACAAGAATAATGTACGGAAGACTGAAAAAGAGAACTGAGGATGTGTTGAATGACGATCAGTGTGACTTTAGGAAAGGCACCAAAGGATATTTCAGACATTGTGGTTGATAATGGAAGTAAGACTAAAGAAAAATAAAGGCACGTTCATAGGATTTGACGACCTGGAAGAGTTCGATAACGTCATATGGTGTAAGATATCTGGAACCCTGAGAAAAGTAGGCGTAAACTATAGGGAAAGACGGGTATGTAGAGCATACACAAGAGCCAACAGGGAAAAATAAGAGTGAAGAGTGGGAGACCCAGAACGAAGTGCTCAGATTAAAAGGGGTATAATATAGGGAGTAGTGTTTCGCCCCTGTTGTTAGAACGAAGTGCTCAGATTAAAAGGGGTATAATATAGGGAGTAGTGTTTCGCCCCTGTTGTTAAAACCATACATCGGAAAATGACGGAAATAAAAGTTGAAGAGTAGAATTAAAACTGAAGATGTACGGATATCTATGATAAGATTCGCTAACGACATTGCTATCCTCAATGAAAGTAAAGAAAACCTACCGGATCTTCTGAATGTAATGAACAGTCTAATGAGCACCGAATATGGGCTGAGAGTAAATTAAATAAGGACGAAAGCAATGGGAAGTGATAGAAATGAGAACAGCTTATAACGTAGTGTCAGAATTTGTGATGACAAAGTCCATGAAATTGAAGAAGTCTGCTACCGAGACAGCACAGCAAAATCAACCATGACGGATGGAGAAAGAAGGACATAAAGCAGAGACTTGAACTGACAAAAAGGGCACTCAAGGCCAAGAGAAGTCTTCTGATATCAAACATAGGCCTTAATTCGAGAAAGAATTCACTGTGAATGTACGTTTGGAGGACAGCACTGTATGGTAGTAAAATATGTATGGTAGTGAATCTGGAAAAGAAGAGATGCGAAGCATTTGAGATATGGTACCACAGAAGAATGTTGAAAGTTACGTGGACTGATAAGGCACGTAATGAGGAGGTTCTCCAGACAATCGACTAGGAGTCGAAAGTATGGAAACATGGACAAGAAAAAGGGACTGGATGGTGAGACATCTGCATAAGACATTACAGAACAACTTCCATTGTACTAGAGGGAGTTCTAGATGGTAAAACTGTAGAGGAAAACAGATATTGGAATATATGCTGCAAATAACTAAAGACTTTGGTTGGAAGTGCTACTCTGAGATGGACAGGCTGGCACAGGAGAGGAACTTGTGGCGAGTCCTATCAAACCAGCCAGAATAGTCATGACTCAAAAAACAACACAAAGAATGCCAGTCTTTTCCTCTTACTGGACTTGTTATCACTTTGACCCTATGGCTTTCCCTATTTGACTCTCAGGGGCACAAGTCTGAACGGCTAAATATACACTTGAAGAGAGAATATTAAATGGAAACATTAAACTTTTAGTAAGCGTACCCGATACGTACTGCCTGACAAAAAGAGTGAGGCACCCAGTCGACGAATAAGAAGTGAAGAGGAAGTTCACAGATTCAGAGCATATGTGATGACATTTCAGTGATTACAATAGCGAGGCAACTTAAAAAAAAAACAGCTTGGCGAGTACGAGCCCATTTATCAACATGACGTTGCCCTCACACTCTCGTCTGGTTGCATACACTGGTTCACATCTGGAGGGTTTCATAAGGCCGTTTTATTATCTGCTGAGGCAAACTGGTCCACAGCTGTAGTAACTGGCCCTTCATGTCTTGAACACTGGCATTGGGAATGAATTAGCATGCCAGTTATTTCGGACAGATCTGGGGCTCTTCCTGGTCATAGGAGTGCCTCAATGTCACACAGGCATTCAATACAGACGCATGTCACGCCTGATGAACAATGGCACCACAGCACTGGCGAATGAGAGAAGACGCGTGAGGACGCAGGATGTGTTGTCAGAGTTCCCTTAATCACTAAAAGCCCTGATCTGAATTCACAGTGGATGGCTCCACTCACCATGACTCTAGGAGTAATACCTTTTCGCCTTTCGTAACTACTGAAAGAATTGAGTCCCCCCCAGGTTGTCAACATACTCGGCAACGATGATCATCCAGGGTAATATACAGGGAACAGTGCTGTCCATGTTTTGCGACCACGGCAGTGCCCCAAGAGCAGATGTCTCAGTGGTGGTTTTAACGACAGCCTACACATCGGACGATAATTCCACAGTCTGACTGCTGCTAGTCTCTGCCAGTGGCTCACATTGAATCCCGAAGTTGCAGAGAGTACATTACTTGTTTTCGTATGGCAGGCTGAGTTGCGAAAGGATTATGATGTGCTTGACGAACTGCACAGCTATCTTCCTTAATGTATCCATACAGTCCAACATTGGGCCAGTATAACATCTGAACGGCTCAAAAATTTGGATATTGCACGATTCTAGCAGCCGGCCAAATGGAGATCCACAATGAGGCCCTTTCAAACTCTCTCACGTTCTGATAACGCTAACTCACACGACTAGGTCGCACCTCCGTGTCCACCCCAGTGATCACTCGACATCTGATACTGCTCACTCCCTTTATATACTTTATTAGGCCTGATAACGGCGCTAAAAGTGATGAACATTAATGACTTCTGGTGGCCTCGCAACTCTAATTATTTACGTACTTGCTGATGGCGTGTATGAACGAGTATACTAAGAGGCATTGACACCCCACCATGTCTTTGGGGTTGTTCAGATTTTTGTTTCGCAGTCTCAATGAAATGTTAGAAGAAGTACAGCACAACTGGGATGAACACTTCTTTGGAATGGGAAAGAAAAAAGAAACCTACGAAAGAACCCATGCATCGAGAGGGCGGTGATACGAGGTGTGTTTTTTAAGTAAGTACCGCTTTGAAATTAAAAAAGACGTGCTAAGATATTTCAATCATTTTATTTTTCCATAAAAGCCTGCACTTTAATCTATGCAGTGACGCCATTACAGTCTGATTCATCCTTGTTTACGTTGTGTACTGACTGTTTAAGAAGCCTACGATAATTGAGTCACACCGACTGTGATGTACGGGCTGTCATAAGATTTCTTAGTACTAAAGGCCTAAAAGCGATCTACTGGGTGTTACAAAAAGATACGGCCAAACTTTCAGGAAACATTCCTCACACTCAAAGAAAGAAAATATGTTATGTGGACATGTGTCCGGAAACGCTTACTTTCCATGTTAGAGCTCATTTTATTACTTCTTTTCAAATCACATTAATCATGGAATGGAAACACACAGCGACAGAACGTAACAGCGTGACTTCAAAGACTTTGTTACAGGAAATGTTCAAAATGTTCTCCGTTAGCGAGGATACATGCATCCACCCTCCGTCCCTGATGCTCTGATGCAGCTCTGGAGAATGGCGTATTGTATCACAGCCGTCCACAATACGAGCTCGAAGAGTCTCCACATTTGGTACCGGGGTTGGGTAGACAAGAGCTTTCAAATGCCCCCATAAATGAAAGTCAAAGGGGTTGAGGAGAGCGTGGAGGCCATGGAATTGGTCCGCCTCTACCAATCCATCGGTCACCGAATCTGTTGAGAAGCGTACGAACACTTCAACTGAAATGTGCAGGAGCTCCATCGTGCATGAACCACATGTTGTGTCGTACTTGTAAAGGCACATGTTCTAGCAGCATAGGTAGAGTATACCGTATGAAATCATGGCGGTGAATCGAGGAAGTACAGTACACACTGACGACACTAAAACGAGCTCTAACATGGAAATTAAGCGTTTCCGGACACATGTCCACATAACATCTTTGCTTTATTCGTGTGTGAGGAATGTTTTCTGAAAGTTTGGCCGCACCTTTTTGTAACACCCTGTATATTCATCGTGAGATGTGTGCAATTTACGGAGAAAACATTATGAATTATGGATTGCCAAGAAAGTGGGTGAGAGCATTTAAAGAAGGCCGCACAAATGTGCATGATGAACAACGGAGTGGGCATCCTTCGGACGTTAATGGAAGTTTGGTGCAGGAAGTGCACAATAAGGTGAGAGAAAACAGACACTTTTCGATTTCCTCCCTGCGGGATGACTTTCCTAATGTTTCTCGTAGTGTTTTGTACGGCATTGTGACCGGGCACTTGAATTACCGAAAATTGTGCGCACGTTGGGTACCGAAAATGTTGACCGATGTGCACAACACCAAACGCTTAGACAGTGCATTGACTTTCCTTGAGCGGTACCACAAAGACGGTGATGATTTCTTAAGCCAAATTGTTACGGGCGATGAAACATGGGTGGCCTACGTCATACCAGAATCAAAGCAACTGTCCATGGAAGTTGAGCATGGGCCTCGTTTTGCTGCAATACAATGCCCGTCCGCATGGTGCGAATCAGACCAAAGATCTCATCACTTCTTTTCGATGGAAAACTCTAGATAATTCTCCGTACAGCACACATCTTGCGCCCAGTGACTACCATCTGTTCCTGCACTTGAAGAAACACCTGGGCGGTCAGCGTCTTCAAGACGATGACAAAGTCAAAACAGTGGTGATGTAGTGGTTAACAAATCAGGCGGAAGACCTTTATGAGAAGGGTATTTAAAAACTGGTACAACGTTATGACAAGTGCCTCAATATTGACGGAAATTATGTGGAAAAGTAGATTAAGGTACAGGCTTTCATGTAAAAATTAAATTATTGAGATAGCTTAGCATGCCTTTGTTAAAAAAATTTCAAAACGGTACTTACTTAAAAAACACGCCTCGTATGTTGGATGCCCAGGGAAGACGTGAGAGGGTGTTCCTGACTTTCTGTTTACATGGAACACACTACTTGAAGACTACTTTTGAGGTCTTGTTGGTAATGGGATCCTGGGGAGGGGTTGCAGTGAAGGGGAGGGGGGCTGACTGCCTGCGGGCGAGAAACATAGAGGGTATTTTGCAGCACTCATTGTCTAAGACGAATAAGCGGTGTTATGATACGAGATCAGCAGCTGTGAAATTCAGAATCGAGTGAACGATGTCATTATTCGACCTTGTAATCAGCTGGATGAAGTTATTGATAAACGCCTGCGCTTGGGGATGTTTACAAAATTGTTAAGGCTTTCGTGGCCACTTGTTGACAAACTGCCTATTGGCTTCTGTCTCGGGTTCTTCGGCCGACGTTCATCTAATGATTTTTCTGACGTTTCGCCAGCACGAGTGGCTGGCATTGTCAAAGCTTCACCCTCCATTGCCGGTGGTGAACTGGAGCCGAGCTCGCGGCCGCAGACTATATGTACCTGGCGCGCCAACGTCCGAGGGCTTCTCCGCGGTCATTTCCGGTGCGGTTCTCCTCTTGATACCTGCGACGGCCTTTCTGCCATACATTCCCAGAGTGACGGACAGAATCGGCCGCATATTGCGCAAACATGGCGTAAAGACGATTTTCAAACCGACAAGGAAGATCAAAGAGTGTCTTAGATCGGCGAAGGAGAAAAGAGACCCACCTGCAATGTCGGGAATATACCGTATACCATGCACATGCGGAAAAGTTTATGTCGGATTGACTGGACGATCCATCAACACCAGGATCAAAGAGCATAAGCAACATTGCAGGTTGGGGAGAAATCGGCCGTGGCACAGCACGCACTGAATGAGACCGACCACGTAATAAAATTCGCCGACACGGAAGTTCTGGTTGTAGAGAAGCGTTATCACACGCGCTTGTTCAGAGAAGCTGTAGAAATACAAAAACACGCGAACAGTTTGAACAAGAAAGAGGAAAGCCGTAAGGTCAACGGATCCTGGCTTCCCGTACTGCAGCGAACGACCGTCGCAGGTATCAAGAGGAGAACCGCACCGGAAAAGACCGCGGAGAAGCCCTCGGACGTTGGCGCGCCAGGTACATATAGTCTGCGGCCGCGAGCTCGGCTCCAGTTCACCACCGGCAATGGAGGGTGAAGCTTTGACAAAGCCAGCCACTCGTGCTGGCGAAACCTCAGAAAAATCATTAGATGAACGTCGGCCGAAGAACCCGAGACAGAAGCCAATAGGCAGTTTGGGGATGTTTATTAGTGACACAGTGATCTGATTTGTTCTTGTATTGGGCAAGTGTATGACGTCTTACATATCACTGAACTCCCATCTCACCCTGGAGAAGGAGGTCGAATGTGCCCTTTAGTCCAGTCATTCACATTAAGCTATTTAAGGAAATCGTGGAGAACGTAAATGTAGACGTCAAGACGGAGAATTCAACTGCCTTGCTCCAGAATACAAACCCAGTGCGTTGGTCAGCCTCTTGGTACTTGTGTCAGAGTGGCTACTGTTTATCCTTATCCCCTGAGTTAAAGCAACCTCATTTACTAATTTAGCAATACAAAATTTCGTGTAATTCTACAGATAATCAGTTCTTTTCACAACTTCATTGCAGTGACCAAAGAAAAATAGAATGGAAGTCTTTGAGACATGGTGCGGTAAACAGTGTTGAAAATCACGTGGATTGTTAACATAAGAAGTGAAATGTTTGTCCGCATAATCAGCGACGAGAGAAACATTTAGAAAACACGGAGAAGAAGAAGACACAGGATGATAGGAGATGTGTTAAGAGGGCATGGAATAAATTACATAGTATATCAGGGAGCTGTAGGGGGTAAAACCTATGGGTGTAGATTGAATTTGGAAGAAATTGCAGAAGATAAGTAAGAATGTTGAGTCCAAGTGCAACGCTGAGGTGAAGTTGTTGGCGCAGGAAAGGAATTCATGGTGGGTCACATCAAACCAGACAGAAGAATGATGAACATCTAAAAGAAGTTAAGAAATAGACTGGGACATGAATGGACTTATGTGAAATCGGGCTGTGAATAAGAGAACTAGCGGACAGTGACTTGGCGATAAGAACCAGCTAGACAGGAAGTAGGCTAGGCCACCATCACACCCAAGACGTACACTATTCTCACCATGTATTGTTGGGTATGCAAAACATTTCACCAGAAGCGACATGGACGAAGTTATGTAACATCGCGCTGCTAAGAAGGAAAACATGAGTGGTTCCAATGCGGCGAAAACTGCTTGGACTGAGAGACACCACGGTCAAAATTTCCGATCCCGTTTCGATGGATATCAAGAAAGATTGGTCAGTTTGCTCGATGGGCGGATTTATGTGGCACAGTGTTGTTAAAGAGAGAAAAAGCGGATACGTACATGGCGACGAGAATCAGTTGGCCAAGGAGTAAGATAGATGGCCGTCTCGGTCAAAATTCACACTGCTCCCCATAACGTTTCTATGGGCGGCCACAAACATGAACATTGTTCAGTGGGATTCATCAACACTGCGAAATGCGAGTTGCGCCTACTTAACTACTTTGGAGGCGAATTACACCATTTTGTATTCTTACAGGTGTTCGCTACAGATATTTTAGCAGCAGCAAGGAGCGACGAGTAGTCTGCAAAAGTTTCCCAGTCGTAGGCGCTGTAGCGGTGGGGACCATAAAGCCCGCAGGGATGCTGGCGGCGCGGCCGCTGCTTAATTAACGAGCAGCCGGCAAATTGTTTCACTGCCAGGCACCGCGCTTCCATTAGCACACCCACACCCTTCCGCGTCGACCGCCCCCACCCATCCATCTCCTCGCCACAGCCGTGAACATGAATAAAAAATGACCGACAGGGATTATTAACCATTTTAATCTTGGACCTGGAATGAAACTGCCCCATTAATGAGTCTGTCGTTCCGCTATTTCCTCCACGTGACCTGGCATCACGAGGAAGATGAATTTTGGAATTTAGTATTTACGTAGTGAAAGACATACCAAACAACTAAACTGATTTAAAAAAAAAAAATTGCTTCCTCCCTCAACATTATCGTACAATGTATTTTGACACGTTACACAGTTGCATACAATTTTTTTTTTTTTGTGTAAAACAATTTTTTCTGCTCATGCTCTTCACATTGATATACTGTAGAATTTTCTGAGTAAGACATAAAGCATAGGTAGTCTATTAACCACAGCAGGCTAACATAGAAGATTTACTAGGTGACTAATGAAACTTCCTGGCAGATTAAAACTGTGTGCCCGACCGAGACTCGAACTCGGGACCTTTGCCTTCCGCGGGCAAGTGCTCTACCAACTGAGCTACCGAAGCACGACTCACGCCCGGTCTCACAGCTTTACTTCCGCCAGTATCTCGTCTCCTACCTTCCAAAATGACTAATGATTTCGGATTTTCAAAGCTTGTTTGTTGCGTACTACGGAATAGGCGCTCATACGTTATCATGCAGCAAAAAATAATTGGAGGAACCAAAAACTGCTATCGCTCAGGGCGCTGTATTCGCTCCACTCCTGTTCAGTATACACGGTGGTTTTTTTCATTATGTACAAACTCTAGGCATTGATCGATGAGAGGGTATAGAATAAAGAAGTCTAACGAACTTATGTACGAAAATATACAGTTTCAATGCTGAGAACCATTTGTTTAATCATACGTTATTACAGAGACTGCGAACTAATACGGACTGTACCCTGTAGACAAAGTTACTGTGTGTATAGAAAATGATTTTCATGTGCCTCAATGCATGCATGTATTCACCATAGCATGTTCTGTCTGACACGTTCACATTGGTCTGGCTGCATCCGAACAGTGTGAATGGCAGCGTGAATATGCCGCTGCAGTGTCTCCACATCTACAATGGACTCTGCATGTACATTACTTTTGAGATGGCCCTATCACCAGATATCGCTTGGGGTTGAGATCCGGTGAATGAGCAGGCCACGCAACTGGACCCCCTCGTCCGATTCCTCGACCAGGGAAGACACGATTGAGATGCGTCGGTACGTTATCGGCGAAGTGGGTTGGAGGACCATCACGTAGCAGCAACATAACCGTCCAAATCATCAATGGCACTTCTTCCAGCAGGGGACGCAATGTCACCCACAAGAAACTTCTCTAGTTCCGAATTGTTAGGCGACGAGGAAGAAAGACTGGTCCCAAACTATGGTCGCTAATTATGGCTGGCTCTGAGCACTATGGGACTCAACTGCTGAGGTTATTAGTCCCCTAGAACTTAGAACTAGTTAAACCTAACTAACCTAAGGACATCACAAACATCCATGCCCGAGGCAGGATTCGAACCTGCGACCGTAGCGGTCTTGCGGTTCCAGACTGCAGCGCCTTTAACCGCACGGCCACTTCGGCCGGCTCGCTAATTATCCCGGCCCACATATTCCAGCTGCACCAATGCTGATGATTCGCTGTCACAATAACATACTATCCCACAGATTACTGCTACGAAAATTGAAGAAACCACTTCGCATAAGGATGGCCTCATCGGTGAATAGGATGGATGAAACAAATCCCGGAACAGTGGTTGCCTGGTGAAGAGCTCAGTGAAGAGACTGCTCCCGATCTGGAAAGTCCGTCGCTAGTAAGCCCTGCAAACACTGTATGTGATAAGGGTAGTACCAATTGTCATTGAAAATGTTCCACATAGTGGTGTTGCTTAACCTGTACTGGCGGGACAACTGCCTATTACTGACATAGCGGTCACCTTCCACAGTGTTAATCACATATCCCTCCAGGTCTGGTTTCAGAAGATTTCGGTTACGTCTTTCACCATTTCCTGCTTCCTGAAACGACCGTGTCTCAGACAGAGGGCGAAACACTGCTGCAGACATTGAATTCTGTGGTTGTTGTCGAAGAGAATACATCTCCTGATGCAACCTTGCTGCCTGCCTCCCATTTGCCTTTCCGTAAGTGAACATCATATGGGCAAGCTCTCGATTCGAATACGGAACCTTGTGCACAACGGTATATCATATGCAGTACAAGATGAGTCAGCAAGAGAAGTTAATTACTAAATACTGTGGCAGGAGAGGACGCTAGAGCACGACGTATGAGAAGTAAACCATGCATGGTTCAAAAAATGGTTCAAATGGTTCTGAACACTATGGGACTTAACTTCTTTGGTCATCAGTCCCCTAAAACTTAGAACTACTTAAACCTAACTATCCTAAGGACATCACACACATCCATGCCCGAGGCAGGATTCGAACCTGCGTCCGTAGCGGTCGCGCGGTTCCAGACTGTAGCGCCTAGAACCGCTCGGCCACTCCCCCGGCCCATGCATGGTACACTGCGTGTGGGACTCCAGTCTCTGTAACAAATGATTTTATGAATGGTCTCTAGCATGTAGACCATGCATTTCCGGACATAAGTTGATCAGACTTTTTTGTTCCGTATTCTCTCGCCGATGACCCTCTGGAATTTGTACACGGTGGAAACAATCACCCTGTATACACCAACGACCAGCCAACGCATCCCGATGGCAGGCAGTTTATACAGTATATGGTGATAACACAGTCATGGCTGCCAAGGGAACACCCTCAAAGAAATGGTGGGGAAATTAATTTGCACATAACCACATGAAACCAAACTCATCAAAGACGCAAATTTACAGTCTCCGCCTGGGGGATAAGGAAGTCAAACGAAAAGTCCAAGTGAGTTGGAAAGGGCAAGAGCTAGAGCACTGCTGTATTCCCTGAACTTGGACAGAACTCTCTCATCTAAACAGCACTTTTTGGACTCTAAGAAATAGGTTAGTGCTAGAAATCTGGGATAACGACCCACAAGAGCTTCGAACAGCAGGCATAGCACTCATTTTGCCGACAGCTGAATATGCCGCGCCTGTGAGAAAATATTCGTTCCAAGTTAAACACATCGATGTGGTCGTTATGAGCCGTCTCGTGTCATATCCGAATGTCTGAGGCCCATACCGACAGAGAAGATGTACCTTCTCATAGGGGTAGCTCCACCGTCATCCTCCACTCCTTCTCCAGTAGAGGGCCGCAAGTAGCCGCCTAGGTGGAGAGGAAGAAACAGGTGACAGACAGTCGTCTACCAGCAGCAACAACAGCGCACGTGGCTTTGCCCAAGAAAGAGCTTCCTTTCGACTTCAGAGCCAATCAGCGTAACCGTAGAAGAGAGGAGATTTCAGCTACGGAGGGAGGCAATGCCAAATCCTATCCTGGAGTTGAAAGAATAACTGGCGGCTGGTGATAACAGACCCCTTCTCAACCAGGAAGCTGTCTACAGGTTGCTGACTGGGATCTCCAATTGCAAGTGTAACCTTACCTGATGGGGCTACTTCGTTGTGGAACACCTTTGTGACTGTGGGAACATCCAAATGTACGAACACCTACTGAGATATCCAAACCTCAGTAGAAGATGCACCGTGCTAGATTTACATATAGCTAATGATAAGGCCATCTATTGTGAAAAACATATTTAGGCTTTAAATTTTATCACAGTTGACTTATGCTAGATTTTAATATTTGGTGTTCTGGACACGGACAGTAAAATAAATCGTAAATAATGTAGGAAACTGCTTTAAAGTTTTCGTGGACGATGCATCTGTCTGCAGTAAGGCTGCATCAGAAGGTAGCGAAATGCAGGTAGACGTGTAGAGGATCGACCGTTGGGACTGGCAGTTAAGCCTAAAAATGAATAACTATAATGCACTATCTACAAACAGTTGAAGAGGCTCATTACTATTCAGTTACGCTTTCTGTCATGAAGCACATCTCGTCAAATGGCCAGGATGTAAAGTAAGAGAAGTCACAGAAAATACCTAGGTGCTCTGACAGTTTTTCTCCCCTTCCAATGTTCGCGAAATGAACACGAAAGGGCACTAGAAGCATTCACTGGCACAAACAGTAAGCTGGCTTGCGGAGTATAGCTGTCGATGTAGATTTCAGACATGCTATGCTGGAAAGTATAATTAAACATAAACTTTTGTGTTTACACGGTCGGCTAATTCACTGCTTGGACATTCAAGCCACATAAGGGAATGAAAGCCTGTAGGTGTTGACTGGGAGAGCGTATATGATCTTGCATTATTGTTACCAATAGTGATGGTAACCACGTTTCACCATGTGAAGCTATTCGTTTACAATGGGTAAATCAACACAGGACAAAAGCATACGATGAAGGAAGATTAGAGGACAATTTGGGTAATGTATGTTGTGGAAGGAAAGGGGGTGTGGAAATGAATGTTATGTTGAGTAAATGTTATGTGTAGATCGGGGTACAAGGAGAAGTCGTGTGTATGCCCAGGATTTTAATGACCTAAAAGAAGGGATATATGCAACAGTTTCTAACGTAAGGCGTATGCGAATATGAATTAAAAATATAATATATAACTTCATATAAATTTATTTAAAAGTATTCTTGTCGATTTTTGTGTTATGCCTTGTATTACTAAATGTCATTCTGCACAAATTATGACAACAGTCCCTTCCTTTTGCAGTGTCTGAGGCCGGCCGTTGTGGCCGAGCGGTTCTAGGCGCTGCAGTCTGGAACCGCGTGACCGCTACGGTCGCAGGTTCGAATCCTACCTCGAGCATGGATATGTGTAATGTCCTTAGGTTAGTTAGGTTTCAGTAGTTCTAAGTTCTAGGGGACTGATGACCTCAGATGTTAAGTCCCATAGTGCTCAGAGCCATTTACAGTGTCTGAAGCTAACTAGCAGTTATATTAGACATGTGTGCATGTGTCTGAAAAAAAAACATGGAGTACGGTGAAAACAGTAACAACCTATCCAGAGAAAATATGTTTTTACCACGGCACGCCTCTTGTTTAAAGCATTTTAAGTCAGTAAACAAGTCCTATCAATATTCAGTTCCTGCAGAGCTGTATTGGAGCACAAGGTGTGTTTTCAGGTTTTCCATTTTCATACACCTACGGTTGTCGAAGAAGATAGTTTTATACCTAGAAAAGCTATTTTCGCATCAAAGAAAAGTCACAGGACGTATTTGAAGGCAGTAAGGTCACGACACGCCAGCTTTTGCTCGTTGTCCTCAAATGTTGTGGCATTCCTAGAAAGACTGTCACTAATTTTCCACCTTGTAGAATATCCAGGATTCCGCTGGAGAACACTTTTTATTTTCACTTTCTCAGCCAGGTAGCCACGAGCTTGTCCCAACTCACTCTGTACAATATCCAGGGCATTACACAGTTGAGTATCAGCGGCATCCAGTGGTGAGACCGCTTTTGATACGACTGAAAAGTTTGTGTTCTTGTATACCAAGTTTCCAGGCAGAGCACCTGTGGAGACCTCTTTCACTGTTCTGGTAGTACTTGATTCACTGTTGTGGCAGGGACTGGAAAGGCGCTGCGTCCTTGAATTTCTGCACCCGTAGCAGACCTTCCATACAGATTTTCTTGGCGTAGGAAATACGTTTGTCCACATCAGAGTAATATAGTCGCATCTCTCCTCCATCTCTGTGTAAGGCAAGTGACGTGCACCACACTCGGGAAGAGAATCTGAAGCCTCTTCTGTGCTTGTGTCACTTATGGAGCACCACCTGTTACTACCAGCGAAACGTTATCTCTGGTGACACCATCCGGCCACAGTGTGGCCGAACAAAATGGCAGTTACCGAGTTGTTTACTCTTTCGAGTGCTCTGCACGTTAGGAAGAACATTTCTCCAAGCCTGTGAACTTTTAGAACAGCATCAAGCACATTTGCAACATAACGGTCACCTACAACGGCGGTTTCATTTACAAACACACAGACCTTACGGTCGCTAAGACTATTTCTTAATACCTTCGCACCTTCTCGTAGCACACGGATAAATATGTAGTTATTTCCCAATGTGGATTCATCTGGAACTGGATGTGTCGTGTAATTCTTCCGGAACTGCCTGAATCATGGAATCTTCAGCTTTTCCAATGAAAGAAGACCAAGGTTAGCTTTCAAAAAGTACTCTTTCGTCAGGATGATGCACCATAGAAAACATGAGCGACAACGACGGCGAAAGTGCACGAAATGATCTTTGAATTGCTTCTTCACCTATTTTGTTCATCAGACTTAGCTTCAAGTCACATCCTCCTGTTCCCTAACTTGAATCTTTACTTTGTTGGGAATAAATTTTAATCACATGAGCAAGTGATTGTTGCAGTTAACGAGCATTTTGCCTAGTATGATAGAACTGGATGATAAAGCGGGAAGGTCACTGGACCAAGTGTCCATCTTCAAAGGAGACTATGTCGAGAAGTAACGTGAGTATGTTACGAAACAAACATTTTTCTTGCTTTTTTACCAGGCTTATTAAACCACTGTCGTAGGTCCCGTGCACCTCATTTTCATTTTCACTGCAGCCATAGTCATGTCTCCCGCAACACTCTGTTCCCTGACGAAATCGTTCTTTTTCCTCCCATTCCCAGTAATTCCCAACAAGAATATCTCAGTATATATTAACGAAGTACTAACCTGATTAATGGCACTTAATCCCAGTAGCTGGCCTGCTGCGAAACAAGCTCTGTATCGTGTGTGAGGTACAGAGGATAGCAAGTATGCCGAAACTTACCCTAGTTCACTGATAGTAGCGCCAAGTCACCTTCACGCGTCTGCGCTTAGAACAAAAGTGTTGCACCACTATTACGTATAAAATGAAAAGTCAAAACATCTGTTTAAATGCTTGTCAACATATATTTTGCTATAATAAAATTTTAAATATCAAGTCTTAATGAAATTAAACTAATAGCGCCTATAAAAATGGAGTTTCAAGAAAAAAAAATAAGTGGCGCTAAATAATGAAGCTAGAAAGTCAGAATTTGGTAATCATTGGCCTATGGACCTCATAAATAAGTGGTGCAAGTATCAAAGTAACAGAATGAAACATACAAACAGAATCCACGTTTCTAAGAAAGATGAAAAGCGCTAAAAATTGGACTTAGAAACATAAAAATTTGTTTTGTGCTTCAGATTGCCCTACAAATAATAACTAAGAGATCACGTTAAGTTGTCTCTTAAAGTTTTTGAGTAATTTAATGAAAACGAAATTTGTAACTAAAATATACCTATTTGTAGGAGATTAAGTACCGGTAATTATAATGACAGAAAATTTTGGTAACAGCACATGACGAAACCTTGTATGTAATATAGCTATAGCAAATCTTAGAACCGTAATAGTAATAACATCCAATACAAGTTCTAGAAAAGTTTTAGTTCAGAGGTAAGGATACACCGCTAATTCCACTATAACAGTTATAGAAGGCAAAGCTTTCATTCAAGCGAACAGTAACTACTTCTGTGCTTTCCAATAACTTACCTAAATACATGTAAAAACCAAGAAGATTCTGAATTAATTCATAGCTGTGTTATTAAAGATTACCTGTCCGAGAAAGCGGTTGTTCTGAGGCTGCTGCCGTGTGTTAAGGCAGTAGATAATAGATGTTCCCTCGGCAGTCTGTTGCGGCACATATATAAATTCAGACCGAGAGACAGGAGAAAGGTTCACTTCGCACTCAGCCACTGTAAGGTCCACGTCTGTTAAACGTCGGATTTCGCTCTGCGTCGGATGACGTCAGAGACGGACCTTGACAAATCGCGTATTTTCGGTAAAAACTGATAGCGGACTCGCGAGGACTGTACACCGTTCTGGATCACTTAGAATTCAGTAAAGTAACTGTTAGTGTGCCGTTCGTGATAACTGCAAACCCACGAAGCAAGTGGTAAATATTATTTCCTCTTTTGTGGCGAACATTTATTTCAAACATTAATTTCAATATAATTAGTCTAGGCGAAAGACAAGTTGTTAGGCGCGTACCGGTACGGTAGAAGTCGCCTCAGTTGTGCTGTTTAGAACAGAAAGATTTACTATCAATTGAAATTAAAGACTTTCAAAGTGTTGTAGTGAGATACTTTACTCAAAATATGTTTGAACTAGAACTTTGTACCTTAATTTATAATCATAGTCCTGTTAAGTAGAAAGAGAATAGAAACATTTCCTGCAGTGGGCTTGGCCACAATGTGGCCGTGCACACTGGAAACTAAGGTCAGTATGTTCTCCATCATTTTCTGGCTGTCCACAAATATAGTTTCCGGAATAGCGTGAAAAAGACGGCGTACATACCGCTACTATACAACCAACATCATTCAAAAATTTAACCCGCCGCCCCACATATGGTGTGTATCGGCCGGGAAATGAAAAGAATTCGAATAGCGAGAGTGATTGGTAGAAAACAACGAACTCGGTTCCCCCCTACTGCAGCAGGCGATACCCGCAGCCACCTTTACCGCCACAGCTGCTGCTTCTGCCTGTATTACGTAGCGACGCGTCGCTTCACGGTTGCTGGTACACCACGCAGGCACCATTCATCAAGGTCAACCAGTTAAGTTAAGTCAAGAATATTTAAAGTATTTGTTAGTTGCTGCTAACAGGTTACTCAAAGTGGTTAGCTATGTAAACGTTAAGAAGGAACCAGTCTCTCACCATGAATCCTCAGAATCAGAAACTGGATTTAATGAGGACGGTGGCGTCGAACCAATAAATATGAAAGCAGAGTGTAATTTACCAAAAGTAGAATCCGAATTGAATTTCAATGATACTGCCAGGTTAGAATCAATTTCTGATGAGGAAATTAGAGGAATAGAAGTCAAAATGGAGAAGATAGAATTAATAACCTTATTAGGTAATGAAAAAGAACTCAAAACTAAGCCAGGTCACGTAATGCAAGAAACCCTTTTAAAATCAGTAGAAATGACAGGTATAAATGTAGAGGCTTCGAATTGGATGCAATTGCTGTTTTCCAAACTGGAATCGCATCATAAAGAACTAAATAATAAAACTGAATTTAGCATTAAGGAACTCAAGGATAGTAACAAAGAGTTGAACAATAAAATCGAATCTAGTAGTAAAGAGCTAAGGGGTAGTAACAAAAACTAGACAGTAAGTTTGAGTCTACGAATGAGGAAATGAGGGAAGTTAATAAAGAGTTAAAGAATGAAATGGCCTCAGAAATGAGTAGTTTAAATTCGAAAATTGATGCTATCCACCATGATCTACAAGTCAAAGTAGGGCAACACTTAAGTAAACTGCATAGTACTTTTAAATGCGAAATTGACAAGCTTCTCAAAGATTTCCCAGATGCAGATGAACTTTTGGAAGGAAGATTATCAGAAAGAATAGGCAGCGAATCCACACTTTGCTCTAGCTAAACAGAGGAAGTAAAGATTAAAGTAGATACCTGTCACAAAAATATTAACGAAGTAAAAGAGACTTGTAAAGAAATTTGTGAAAAGGTGGACAAAAGATGTTCTGACAGGGTGGAAGTAGTAGAATTACACGTAAAAGAACTGAATACTAACATTGATAACTTAGAAAATAGAGGAACATCTGGTAGTTCTAGTAATACTAGTGTACAGCATGTGGTTTCATTTGACGCCGTTTTTACTGGATGAAGACAATTTTCACTTATTGATCCAGACAAACAAATTCATCCATTACAATTATGGTATGATTTTGAAGATGTTCTGCCTAATGCATGGTCAGTACGAGCACACAACAAACAAAACGAAGTTTGAGGGTAGTTTTGGAGTGTTAAAATGTTTGCCCCTAGTTGTGAATCAGTAAAAGATTTCTATAGGAAGTGGGTTTCACGATTGGCACATCTAACAGAAGAGATGAAACCGGAAATGATTATTGTGTGTTTAAAAGGTAAGCTGCCTTGTTAGTGGCAGAAAAGAAACACGTAGAGATAATGTAGATAATGTCATTGAATATCTAGAGTTGGTAGAACGAAGATATGCTGCGGAGGAATAGATATAGATCTTCTAACAATCACGTACATAACAGAAATCATGACAATGAGAACTCGAATCTTAGAAGTATGGAGGTTAGGAATGCAACGACTAATTATCAAAATCAAGGCCCTGACAGAGGAAGAGGTGTGACACTCACCACGTATTCGTAACAATTACTATGACGAAAGAAGAAATGTAAACACAGTGCCACTGAGACAAGAAAGATAACAAAATGCTACCATATTTAATGCCATAACAAATGAACATAGCCGGTCGTTTGTGGGAAACTAGATCCCGTCTACGAGGAAACTGGCTCTCACCAGGTGGTAGCCGTAACACGGTCGGTAACAAAAGCACAAACAACAGTCAGCCAACACACGCAAAAAGAGCATAGCAGTGATGAAATAGTAGCAGAAACTGCTATTGATGTGATAAACCACTGTCATAATATAGTGGAAAGTATATTGGATACTCTAATTCACGGGTTTGAGTCTGTTATGGACGAAGATGAGGTAAAATCTTAGATCTTTGACAATGATGGCAATATTAGATAAGGTGCGATAATGGAAGGCTCGGCGCTCGGTCTGCAATCACTGACAGTGGCGACATGCGGGTCATACGTATACTAGCGGACCGCGGCCGATTTAAAGGCTACCACCTAGCAAGTGTGGTGTCTGGCGGTGACACCACATAAAGTACCCCGTGCTAATGCAAAAACTGAAAAAAGGGAAAGAAGGCATTATACAAAAGGTTTTCCTTCTGGTTTTAGCCTTAATAAGCTAGTAGCAGTAAAAACCAACGAAAGATCTAAAACCAAAATGATTATTCAAGGACATAAAGTACCAGTCAGGAGGTTAGAAAAGAGACAAAAAAAATAGCAGTAACTAGTTACCGTAGGGAGCCTGGAACTCTGTGATGGATACACAGTTTGGCATACCATGCAGTCCCAGTATGTTTCAAGTTTCACCCCCTTGTCCTGTTCATTCATGGTAAGTAAGAATCACATACGTCTTCATGTTGTATATATTCTACTAGGTTACAAAGTCTTCTTAGTAAGTAGTCTTCCTAGTGAATAATTAATTCTCTGACATGACTGTAACCAAATGATGACCTAGTAATGAATGTGACAAGTAAATGACGAAAGGAAATTTAGAGTACCAATAAGAGGGAAAACATGGATAAAAATAAATAGATAAAAGTATGATCCTTAAAAATGGTTAGTAACTACAATAATAAAGAGACACTTTGTATTATGAGAATTTATTGAAGCTAGGAATGCATAAATCTAATCCATTGGAATCTGCATAAAGTAATAATTTTAGTGGAAGTAAGGTTGCCTGAAGAGAAGAAAGGGTAAGACCATGGTAATAATGAGTATACATATATATATATATATATATATATATATATATATATATATATATGAATTATTTCCCTAACATTTCAATACAATGGTAGAAAACGCTTAATCTTACCTAAGGCAAATGGTACGTTTAGTTGGTAAAAATAGACAAGAGAGTCCTACAAAAATGATGGTAAATGCAGATTATAAAATACTGACAGGTCGAAAATAAAAACAGTTTCTCATAATGTGTACAACAAAGCAGTGTAAGTGCTGTTAAGCAAATGACTTCTTTAGTATAATAATACTTACGATAACTGAGCCAAACAAATGTAAAACTTGCAAAGGTTACTCAATCTTCTAACTTAAAGCAACATCTCAAATAATATAATAAATTGCAAATTAGCGAAAATGTCACTATTTAGGAAGAAAAGGTAATAACTTAAATACAAAAAAGCTGTGATTTATGAAAGAAGGAAAGTGTGAATGAAAAGTTTGTGATTCAGGCTAAATTATGAAGTTTCATCGGATGTGACTTGTTGCCAATGTTCTTACTGGCAACATCTCAGTGATTAGAACTATTTCCAGGAAATAATTAATAAATTATGCTTTGTCCTCCCTTAGATATAAGTTGAGAATAGAAGTTAAGGCTATGTTATCTGTTTCTCAGTGACTGGGAGGCAGTGTGAAAGACTAACTACAAGCTTTAGTGGAAATGGACGCCAGGATGAACCGATCTGCAGTGAATCATACCTCTTCCTTTATATAATAAAATAGAATGAAAAAGTAAATTCTCCTACCACATTTATAACCATTTAGTGAAAACAGTCGTAATGACATTCAACTTAGTGCCTACGATTGTAGTGGAAAATGTGAGTATTGTAAAGTGAAAAAAAAAACCACCTTTATGCTTTTCTTCAGGTAAAGATAGAAAAATTTACAAATAAGAGTAATAATATAATAATTTTGTAATTCTTGAAAAATTTATGTAAAGTTAATGTGTAAATGATTTTTGAAAGCCTTTTACCTCAAATTTTCTAAGTGTGTATCATCATGATTAGATTGTATGTGTAGTAATAAGGAATTTTCTAAAAATCGATTTTATTTTTACCAGATGTAAGCTAAATGATTACATCGGTTGTTTCTAAAAATTTAATTTTATTCAAAAATAATTTTTACAGAAAAATTAATAGAGGGCGATGAAGCAAAACAAGCACTGTATCATGTGTGAGATACAGAAGCGAGCAAGTGTGCCAGGACTTACCCCAGTTCACTGTTAGTAGCGGCATGTCACTCAGACACATCTGCCCTAGCGCACAAGGATTGCACTATAATTAAGTATAAAATGAAAAGTCAAAATTTCGTAAAACTTTGTCAACATATATTTTATTATAACAACGTTTTAAATATCAAGATTAAATGTAATTATACTAATGGCTTCCATAAAAATGCAGTTTTAAGAAAAAGTAAGTGGTGCTAAATAATAAAGCTAGATAACCAGAATTTGGTCAGAATGGACCAAAGGAGCTCATAAATAAGTGGTGCAAGTTTCAAAGTAATAGAATGAAAATTACAACCAGAATCCACATTTTTAAGAAAAATGGAAAGCACTGAAATTGGACGTAGAAACGTAAAATTTTGTTTTATCCTTTGGTTCACCCTAAAAATAATAACTAAGAGATCGCATTAAGTTACCTCTTACAGTTTTTGATTATTTTAATGAAAACCAAACTTGTAACTAAAATATACCTATTTGAGGTACATTAAGTGCCTGTAAGTTTAATGATAGTAAATTTTGGTAACAGTACATGACAAAACCCACTAAATAATATAGCTAGAGCAAATTTTTTAACTGTAATATAGTAACATCCAATACATGTTCTAGTAAAGGTATAGTTCAGAGGTAACGATGTACCGTTAGTTCCACTATAAAAATTCTAGAAGGCAAAGGTTTTATTCAGGTCAGCTGAAACTGTTTCTGTGCTTTCAAACAACTTACCTAAATACATCTAAAAACTGAGGAGATTCAGAATTATCCTTTTTAACCTTCTTTACTTTATTTCTTATTTTCTTTCTTTACACTAATAATTTAATGTCACCTCTGGAACTGATGTGTCTAAGTAGGAGCTATCAAACAAAATGGATTTCAGGAAAAGAGATGTTTTTTCTTTTCCCACAAATTATCGCTTTCACAATTTCTGAGAATCGTTGATGAACTGAAACTGAAAACCCTTGCCGTCCTCTGAAGCTGTTGTGTATATTGCAGTTAGTATTTCCAACTTTTTAATTACTTCTGTGTACCTTACTTCTTCCTCCGAATCTGGTCAGATAGTGGAAATTAATACTTTGATCTTTGGTTATTCCGTAATCATCGAACTGAACTCCAACATAATCTGAATCTTCTACCTGTTTAATATAACTTATTATGTTTGGAGACATCGTATTTTGCGTGTCGGTGAGTATTGATTCTATTGGAAGGAATATTATAGTTATGCACTAACCGCCTCTATGCACGATGAACTATGTATGTATGACAGAGCCTGCACTTCAGATTAATTTTGTTGCAAACCTACTTGTGAGTAATTAGCATTCTTTGAATAACCTGGATAAAAGAGTCAGTGCACGAAAATGTATTAAAATGAATAATTATTGTTTTGGTAATAAAACATATACAATTATTTTTGAGGACAGCTGCTGGAAGAATTTTTCCCCGCAGCCCAAGCTTTCTTGTGAAAGCTAGCATTTTGTCTAGTCATTTCACTAACTGAGTTTCACGTTGCAAGCTAGTGTTCAGAAAATTGATATGAATATCTCTTACAAATGAGAAGTCGACAACATGCTCTATTTCTTGTAATTTGTTCTCATGACTTTCTTTGCACTTTACAAACTGATTTATTTACAGTCTAAGATGAAAACTCTTTTCAGTCCTTTACCACAGCTAATCTAGCTGTGCTATATATGTCACCGTACTCAAGTCTAATTTCAACTATAAATCTGTAGAGCTGCCGATGTGTCAAACCGTAGAACATCCAAGAACTGACCGTCTTGATAACTACTTGCAAGAACAGCGCAATGTAAACAAATATTTTGAAGAAATTTAATACTGAACACGTTATCTGTATTCTGAAAAACTATAACACTAATAGGATGAAACTATTTTTTCATAATAGTGACTTATTTTGTTAAAAATAAAATTATCATTCAATGTTAGAAACAATAGAGGTGTAACTATTTTTCTATTACTTGTAGTTTCTAGTTATTTAAATTATTTGGAACATCTATAGAAGTGAAAAAAGATGCTAATAGTTCAATTTATTTTACGAAAATCACTTGTAGTAAGATTTTTTTCGTCCCAGAATTTAGCCATCTGGACGATAGCCTCCTCTGGCAAGAAATAAAATATCACCAGAGAAACGAAAATCGCTTACATATTTTCCATTATCTAGCATTAATTCTTCTGAAATCATATAGAAACATAGGAAAAGAGCGCAGTATGTTACTGAACAATTTAGAATTTTTTTTAAAGTGACAGTGTAAGCGGGTTAGTAGATGGAATTTTTTCTATGAGTCGCATTTTGAAATATACACGTGACTCATTTACTGACTGTTGACCCAATACAAACGACGAAATATGTTTGCCACCAACTTCTGGAACGCTATGAAAGGAAATTTGAGAAGTGGAAGGTATTCTTCTTACCGATTACGTTTCAAAGAGTGAAGCGGAATTTCGTCTAGTGGAGGAACTGGATGATAAAACATGTGAGCAGAGACTTGTAATGCAAATACAGGGAAGCTTATTTCAGGATGACAATGCATCTGTTATTTATAGAGCTTTTCCAATACTAAAAATGGTTAAAACGTTGAGGCTGTTTGATCTGTCTACGGTATATCTGAATATTAGGTTCCACTGAGTTACTAAGAGGTGCACAAATTTCTGACTAAGAAACAATTTGGGCCAAGCGATCAGCTAACGTAATCTCTAGAGATTTATTTTGCCTATATGACACGGTCAATCATGCAGCATCAAACTTATTGAACGAACATTGGACAAAGAGTACTTATCTACATAGGAAGTACATAAAAATGTTAATTTTTACCTAAGAAACAGATTTTCACTGTCATCCACCAAGTCCACTTCTTTCTCAAATATGTGTAAGACAAAAGCGTGGCATATTTGAAATTCTTGAAAACATAGTCAGCGCTCTTAAAATTTGTTAAAATGAAAATTTAAAACAGTCTTGATCGCCTTTTTTTTATTTGAGTGAGTGACCAGTTTCGACTCTGTCATTGAGTCATCTTCAGACTACAGAGCGGTGGATGGACGCCGCCAGACGAGTTCTGTCGACCCTAGACGCTCATGTAACTGATGTGACAAATAAATAAATAAATAAATAAATATGGATAACAAAAATTATCAAACTGTGAAGTGACAGTTTACATGTTGTTGTGTTGTGGTTTTTAAAGTAAGAAGCATTATAAAAGTAACATACAAATAGTTAAAAAATAGTTAGTGATATAACAAGCGTCGACTTAATATATAAATATATAAATGTAATAATACGAAAACGAAAGAGCAGTTCTTTATAATAGGTCTTCCAAAAGATCATAAAAAGGTTTTTCCCTAAAGTCTAGCTGTACATTGAGTACAGTTAGGGGTGCACTTTTACGTTGCACATAGATTTCAATTCCCTCTAATGCATTAAGTAACAGTCCGTTTGGAGCAAAGTCAAGATTCCTTAAATTCTTATGAATTAATCCTTCAGAATGGTTGCAGTCATTCAAATGTTGGCCACACAAGGATTTATTACGACTGGTACCAGCTGCATATTCTTTAAACCTAATAGCAAAGTTATGGTCAGTCTGTCCGATATATTGTTTTTCACAGTCGTCACATTGTAATTATATGCTCCTGAATTTTGATATTTGGTGTTATTTTTTTGATTATTATTGTGTCTGAGTCTATTTTGAAGCTGATTATTGGTGATGAATACTATTGTGAGCTCTGTAGTTTTAAATAATTTGTTTATTTTATCGCAGATATACCCCATGTACATCATTTTGGAGTATTTTCGATGACCGGATTCAGGTGCACTGTTTGTATCCTGTATCTTATTAAACATGAAGTCAATCTCATTGGGACTGAAATCTTTTACAGTAGCAATCTGCTTTAATATTAGTCTTTCCTTCTGTAATTCCTCTGTGGTGAGTGGTAATTTATTTAGTCTATTGATCATTAAATGAAATAATGCTTTTTTATGTCTGGTTGGAGGGCACGTGTTGGCGTTATATTAATGACATCTGTTGTTGTTGGTTTTCTGTAAACTGAAAATTGAAGTCTTTTCTCTTTGTTAGTAATAGTTAGGTCCGAAAAGTTTATACTTTTTATGAATTTCATGTTCTACTGTAAACATCAGTTTCAGGTGTATGCTATTTAAACAATTTTTTAATGTATCTATTTCATCTACTGCCCCATTAAAGAGTAAAAGTGTATCATCTACATATCGCTTATAGTAGATGATTTTATTAGCAATTACTGGGTTTTGTTCAATGCATTGTAGTTCAACGTGATTACACGAGTGTCGAGGGTCGACGGAACTCGTCTGGCAGTGTCCATCCACCGCTCTGGAGTCTGAAGATGACACTATGAAGTAGTCGAAACCGCTCACTCACTCCAATAAAAAAATTGCGATCAAGACTGTTTTAAATTTTAATTTTAACAAAAGCATGAACTTTTAGCTGTTTTTAATCTGAGAATTCTATTCTTTTATTTTACAGATAGGTTTAGCTGAAACAACATTGGAGATTAATAAATACTTGAAATACTCATTGATGTTTTCAGGCTAATCATCAGATGGAAGTGTTACACGAGTACTATACAGATAATTGGGGCTGGAGTTTAGCATCATCATACTGGCGTAGACAACAGGAGTTTGGCAGATGGTAAAGAAACATTTACGAAAAGAAAAAGGCGTAATGCTTTATGATGCACACGTTGTATTGTTGTTTTTAAAAATACATATATTGCACTACCTCCTGTTGTCCATAACAAATTCATTTTGGTAAAACACATTTAGCGTTTTACACATACATACACAATGTTTAGTAGCACTTGGTTTCACACCCATTCACAGCAAACAGAAACTGAACGCTAGAACAAAGAATATTAATATACTGCATATCCCAGCTTCCTACACCATAATCTTTGACATGACATGCGTTGTATTATGGAACAAATACTTATAAGTACAGTAACGGATGGGAGTGAACAGTTCAGGCTGCAGCTTGGTTCATACATTCACAAAACACATGTAATATGGCTCAAAAGCCACTCGAAAGAGTAATAGATATAGTTAAATATTTACTACACATTTAATGAATGAATGAGTTAGTGTCATATCTTAGTTACTACTATCTCTTAAGGCCGTTTATTACTACTGTGTATAAGTAATAAAGAGCAAAAGAGTTGTGAGGAACAGAGGGGGTGACATAGGTAACATATAAATAAAAGAATAATAATTTAATTAGGACGGTCAATGTATTTCGTTATAGTAATTTTTGAAGGTGCATTTGTGGTAGGATATCACTGGAAATTCTTGAAGAGCAATTTCTGTGATGATTGAATTTGTTTGTAAAGGGTTTTTTGAGGTAATTTAACTTACAAATGTAAATTTTGGAATATTTTGTGAGATCCATCTGCAACGCTTTGCCTGCTGTCCCTAACACCGAAAAATTGTCATTGATGATAGAAACAGACTGTTCATGATGGACAGTGTGGGATGCAATGATAGACTCCGTTGATTTTTTGGGTCCGAAGGCACCCATACTTTCTATTCAGTGGGTTGCTAAGTTTCTTACCGGTTGTACGATACAGAAGCACCAACAGGAGTATGTCACTTTATGTATGCTCGGCTCTTGATACCGCTTCCCACTAGATTCATTGAAGTGAATAATTATATTTTCTAGTTTATTGTCTGTATGGAGGAATATTCTTCATTATGTGGTCTGAAAACTTTTGTAAATTTGTTTTGCATTTTATATAAGAACGTAAGACTGACAAAATTGGGCATTTCCTTTTGTAGCTTGCAATAATAATGCTGGTTGCTTCAGTTTCCTCTGGATTATACAACTACGATGTTTATGGGGGGAGATTATTTCAGTTATTTGGGACTATAGATTTAAGTATGTTCACTTCATTATATCTATCTGCTTCGCATGGAACGTGTAGTTCAAAGCTATCCTGAAGAAAGTGTTTTTATGCTGGTTCAAGTGGCATGAAGTGTTGGTAGTGTCCGGCCAGTGTGGCCGTGAGGTTCTAGGCGCTTCAGTCTGGAACCGCGTGACCGCTACGGTCGCAGGTTCGAATCCTGCCTCGGGCATGGATGTGTGTGATGTCCTTAGGTTGGTTAGGTTTAAGTAGTTCTAAGTTCTAGGGGACTGATGACCAGAGATGTTAAGTCCCATAGTGCTCAGAGCCATTTGAACCATTTTTGTTGGTAGTGGCAGGTATTCTTGTTATTGTCAACACTAAGTCATTGCAAGGAATTTAATTCCTACTACTCTTATTTCTAATGTTCAGATGTGAATGTAATTTTTTATAGATTTTATTCATTTTATATGCCAGGTTACTTAGTTCTCCCTTTGGGCTGTAACAAATGGGTGCTTAATTATATCCACATAAATCACCAAGGGTACAGTATAGTTTAGATGGATTATTTGCCACGACAAGGCATCGTGCAACATGATTAAATCATTTACTGAATGTTGAGCAAAAACAAATTTTTCAGCAATCTTTGACACGTTTTGACAGGAATTCTGATAAGCAAACTGGTTTCTTCTGATTGACTAAATCTCATAGGTGAAACAATATGTCGTCACCCAGAATATATGACCGATAAAATACAGGAGAAAGGACTAGTTTGGTAATGAAACAGGGCGTATTGCACAATAAAAATGCACCTGTACACAACATAACTTTGTCTGTGATAAAAATGGCAATAAAGCAGAGGTTGTTGGCACCCATCAACTAGCACTAGTTCTTCATCGGTAAAAGTTTTTGAATAAAAAGCATTTCAGTGAAATGATCAGCTTATGTTAACAGCAGCAATATATTTTGTAGATTTACTGCAATAAAAAAAAGTTGCTTACTAGTGAAAATTTGGGCATGAAGTTCTCACTTATACAGGTAGTATGCAGAAAATAAATTCATTTCTATCTGAAACCAACGCACAAGTGTGAACTGAACAAACACTGTGAGGGTTCAGCACAAGTTAATTACGTGCATACACTGATGAGGCAAGACATTGCGCCTACTTGTTTAATAGTTTGTTTGCCCCTCTATGGAACGAAATACATCACTGATTCTCAGTGTCAGGGATTCGACAGTTCTTTGGTACGTTTGTGAAGGTTTGTGGCATTACATAGGTCATGTAATTTGCGTAAATGATGGGCAGCTGATTTACAAACGCAGTAATGTAGCCAGACATCAACCCAGATGGGTACCATAAGATTTATATAGGACGAATTTGGTCGCCGAGACATCACAGTGATTTTATTATAATGCTCCCGAAACAACTGTAGCACGATTCTGGCTCTGAGACGTGGACAATTATACTGTTGAAAGATGACATCGCAATCGGGTAATACATTAAGGATGAATGTATGCAGGTGGTTCGCATGTGTCAGCGTGTCTTCGATTACTGCCACAGGTCCCATGCAAGTGCAGGAAAATGTCTCCCGCAGCATAATACTGCTCCATCTAGCCTGCATCCTTGGCAAGCTGCGCGTTTCGAGCCGCCGTTCCCCTCGACGGGGGCGTTTGTAGAGACGACCAGCGATCTAGTGTAGCAAGAACGTGATTCCCCCGAAAAGTCGACAAGTTTCCGTTGATCGACGATCGATCCCGGTGGACCCGTGTCCACTCAATCGTAACTGACGATGCCGTTGCCTCAACAAGTGAACACGTAGGGGTGATCAAATGCGGGGCTCCATATTCAATAATGTATGATGAACGGTGTGCTCCGAAACACTTAGCACGTAACAGCATTGTGCTCTCTCAGCAGAGATGCCACACATCAATATCTATCCAACTTACAGAGTAGACAAGCCTCCGAACCCGATGTTCTGTGAAGTGTCATAGACGTCCAGCCATTAAGAGCCCAGTGGCGATTTCACCTCTTTCCGTAGATGCTCACGACAGTAGCACGTGAACATTCTACTAACTTCCCCGTTTTGTAGTTACTTGTTCATCGGCTCTACTTAATAATAACCTGCCCTTTGTCAAAGTCGCTGATCTCAATGTATTTCCCGATTTGCATACCATACCTTTTGTAGAGTTATCCCCAGTCCGCTTACATACTTCTGTTACCACGTCACGTGCCCTCAACGCCACCAGGCGGCAACCAACGTCGCGGTGGGCAGTGGTGTTACTACTTTGGCTCATCAGTGTAGATAATAATAATAATAATTTGTGTGTTTAAAAGGCCTGGCACAAATGTCTCTATTCAACAACACTTTGACAACTTCCGTGGCCCTAGCCTGCTCCAGTTAATCCAACACAGGAAAAGTTACCTGCAGTTGAACGTGGACTCCGAACCTAGTGCTGTTTCTGGCTACTCTCACGTCGTTAAGAAGTGAAGCTAGATCAGAATGAAGACTGAAATATCCGTGGTTCGAATGAAATCCTCTTATCTTTCACGCAGGCGTTTTTACCGCTATACCACTAGGCCTGACATGTATGTAGTTCATTCATGTATAGGGTCTCATGAGTCAGTTTGCTGGTATCAAAAATGTGAATACATATGTGCTTATCTTTCGATTACATTGTCTTAAAAACTCAAATTATGTACAATACCAAGGGACCATAGATCTTAGTAATTGACATAAATTCGTGATAAACATATCCGTTCTTTAGAAAAAAACAACAGACAGATCAAAAATGGCAACAATTTTTTTTATGAAATAGTTGTATGTTAACACTTTTCGGATTTTTTCCTTTACTTGTACTGTGAAACCTTGTGTTGTGCCAAATTTTCTGGTTGTAGATCAACGGAAATTACCCTGTAAGTTTAGGTGTGTGTGTCTGTGAGTGTCAAAGCATGTGACGTAAATTGCCATACTTTTTGATTTCATTGACTTAAGAACTTAAATTTCTTGCACTGCCAAGGCACCGTATACCTTGGTACCTGACACTAAATTCAACTAGATACCTTTACTCTCTCCTGAGAACATGTGGTTATAACAGACGGACCGGTAGACAAACGGACAACCAACGGCAATGAAACATTTCTTCTCGCCAAATTTTTTGATTCTATTTCAACGGAAATTACCCTATAAAATTTTGGTGAGGAAGTTCTCGAGTATCGAAATATGTGATATTAATTTCCCTACCTTTAGATTAGCTTACATTTTTCAGACCATCAAGGGATCATACACCTTAGTATCTAGCGTAAAACTGAACTCGATGCGGAAGTTTTTGCCGGCCGCGGTGGTCTAGCGGTTCTGGCGCTGCAGTCCGGAACCGCGGGACTGCTACGGGCGCAGGTTCGAATCCTGCCTCGGGCATGGGTGTGTGTGATGTCCTTAGGTTACTTAGGTTTAAGTAGTTCTAAGTTCTAGGGGACTTATGACCTAAGATGTTGAGTCCCATAGTGCTCAGAGCCATTTGAACTCGATGCCTCCACCCATTTATGAGAAAAATGGGATGTTAACTTTCGGACGAAAAACAAAGTGACCTTACAAAGGTTTCGTTTTTATCAGCGTAGTTACGGAACACTAAAAACGGTGTCAGTCTCAAAGCACCAATAAGTCCTCTACTTTCCCATGTAACTGGAAAATGAAAACATAAAGTGTGACTTTCGAATTTGTGTACTTCAATGGTATTTTCCACTGAAGTAACCTTGGAGTACAGTAAAAATTGTGAAACATCATTAGAGTAGAAATAATTATCGCCATATTCACAGTGCACGTCGCCTTACCTTTAGAATTAAGTCTTTGTACTGGTGCTTATAGTAAAATCTAATGACCCTGTAAGACGGGCGCTTCTCTCTTTCATACAGATTCTGAGATCTTCTCAGAAAGATACAAACCACATGAAGAGAGAGAGACAGAGAGAGAGAGAGAGCGCGCGCGCACACACACACAGACACACACACGGGCGTCCAGTAATGAATCCATTAGCAAGCAGACATACCACCCTGGTTTCCTGTAAGCGCATTACAGGCTTCCTGGGCTCCCGGACTGCTGCTTCCAGAACACATACTTAATAGTGGTAACAGGGCGGGCACTGTATTCCGACGGTCACATCTCTCTCTCCCTCTCTCTCTCTCTCTCTCTCTCTCTCTCTGGCTTTGTGACTATCGTCTATCTCTGCTTCCAGATTCATTAATGTCTCTCTCTGTACCTCAGTTCCTATAGTATCTGGTAGATTGCACTGAAGTAATTACACGGTGTTCGTCTAACGGAACTGCAGGCAGGCGAAAAACTTTACATCTCATTCCCAAACCACTCCTTTTACTGCATAAAAGACAGGAAAATTGCTTTAACTGTATTAGAAAGCTGTTATCTAGAAGAGTGTGTCAACGAACAGCTGGGGAACTGTTTTAAAAGGCCTTCTGGATCTCTTTGACTGTAAAATTAATTATTCATAAAATCCACTATCGTAGTTTTAGCTTTGTGGTCATTGTCTATCAGAGATCAGCAAAAATTTTGCATTACAGTATCTTAAAACCCTTAAATAGTGTTTGGTCCGTACATATCGCAGGTTGATACGAAGAATGTATGTCCGAAAAATTCGTCCACCTTAAAAAATATAAGAGGATTAAATTGTGCATTCTGTATATGTTTTTGTCCTCATTTGTCATCGTTCGCTGTCTTTCTCGGCGCTGATTTATCTCTCAGTAAAGAAGAGCCGGCCGGGGTGGTCGAGCGGTTCTAGGCGCTACAGTCTTGAACCGCGCGACCACTACGGTCGCAGGTTCGAATCGTGCCTCGGGTATGGATGTGTGTGGTGTCCTTAGGTTGTTAGGTTTAAGTAGTTCTCAGTTTTAGGGGACTGATGACCTTATAAGTTAAGTCCCATAGTGCTCAGAGCCATTTGAACCATTTTGAAGTAAAGAAGACGTCAGAGTGGATTTAGTAACATTGGTGAACCCGTGTTCAGCTCTTGCCCTCTTCCTTTTCGCTACCCACATATCAGCAATTCTATTTGTCCAGTCGCTGCTTTCTCCTCTAAGTCATGTTCAAAGCACTCCTGTCCTGTCGTGACCTAAACTTACAGACAGAAATATCACAGACACTGTTAATTTGAGTGGAATTACTCCCATAACAGTCTACACGGAAAAGCGTGTGACTACTCTTACCATCTCCGATATTTTCGAATTGGATAGAACAACTGACTGTAGCTGACATGCCGAGGCTGTAATCGGTACTGGGGTGCTGGCGATCATTCGTAGTCATTTCCATACTGCATTCTTCCATCTGTTGTGTTCGTTCGAAAAGAATCGTTGAGTTATTGGTTTTCGTATGAAGGCACTAGCTTTCCCCTGTCGCTGATAATCCTGTGCCAGGCCTTCGCTGCCCTGACTTCTGTTGGCCGCTGCCTATATCTATATTAGATTGACGTTGCTAGCAATGTTACTGAAACGCAGACAGCTTCTTCTGGTGCTGTTGTTGTGGCTCCTGCTGAGGCTGCATGGGCTGATGTTGTCCATAATGGTAGGACTGCTGCTGCAAAGTTATCGGCTGATGGTACAGTTGTTATTGCCACTGCTGATGTTTCCTGCTTGTGCGATGGTGTTGTGCTGTACCTGACAGACTATCTGCAGCTGCTGTGGTTGGGTCTGCACCAGGTGACGTAGAAGTTCATTGGACAACATGTTTGTGGAGATGAAGCAGCGATTAGCATGATTAGTCAATTATTCAAAAACAGTCTTAATCGCATTTATTATTATTACACCGCCAACCGGTTTCAACTTGACGTAGGGGTCATCTTCTGGTCGTTTACACCATTGGTCGACTGCTGGTGGTGTCACTCCAGTCTACAGTGATAGTTTCCTTCCGTTATGTAGACAGGAGTGACACCACCAGCAGTCGACCAATGGTGTAAACGACCATAAGATGACCCCTACGTTAAGTTGAAACCGGTTGACGGTATAATAATAATAAATGCGATTAAGACTGTTTTTGAATAATTGACGTAGAAGTTCACGTTGGGCCGCTTTATGCAGTAGGTGCCTGTTGATCTATAAGTTACAGGCAGCCTGACTAACAGTTTTGATTACAGAGATATTATTTCCGTGTACACGAATGGGGTCAGCATAAAACGCAAGGACTTAGGCTTCTGTTATTTGACCAGCATCCATCTCCTTTTTGATTACGTCTCTACTGAGGCAGTTGGTATCAATACTATTAATACGTGTGTATACGTTGAAGCGCGTTAATGGTGACATCGGACAGAAATGTGAATGGATCAATCGACTGAGTTCAGTGACATAAGTGAAAATCAATTTTATTACACAAGTAAGTTACCATGTGTACAAGTCACGAAATACAACATATAGCTCTTCTCATGTAGGGAATCATGAGGAAACATTCCCTTGATGAACTTAGTGACATTCACTTCAGGTTCCGCAAAATATTGATTGGAGCTCTATCGGCCGTTTTATCAAAAATTACCCCCAAAAATATGCAAAGTAGGGACATCAGGCCACACGCCTTAGAACAAACACAACATATTAAAAGAATTATTAAGCGTTACGTTTCGTCCTGACCAGTACAGGGATTTATCATAAGAGGCGAGACATGATATCTGGATGCCATAGCCGCGCGGGATTAGCCGAGCGGTCTAGGGCGCTGCAGTCAAGGACTGTGCGGCTGGTCCCGGTGGAAGTTCGAGTCCTCCCTCGGGCATGGGCGTGTGCGTTTGTCCTTAGGATAATTTAGGTCAAGTAGCGTGTAAGCTTGGGGACTGATGACCTTAGCAGTTAAGTCGCATAAGATTTCACACACATTTGAACATCTTTGAACTGGATGCCATAGTTTGACCTTAAAGTGAACCAACACAGTAGTTAAAGAACAAATACCTTCCAGGCACATTAAATTAAGATCCTCCAAACAATCAGAAACAGGATTACACAGAGCGGTAAGAACCCATACCTCAATGTATGCTGGAATATAAAAAAAAAAATTAAGGGTTTGTTCCCTTTCCGTTCTGTAGGTTTGGATTTCTGGCGGCGGGCGCTCCCCATTCGTCCAGTCCTCGAATATGGAATACAGGGGCTTCTATAAGCAGTAACAGGGCACGAAGCTAGTTGGTCAGTACTCAAGCAAACAGACTTTTTTTCTTCTTCGTTAATAAGCAGCCTCAAAAATAGCCTGATGAGGGGTACATGAATCAAGTCCCACAACAAATGAATCAGTGACTCATAAGCGGCGCGCTGCAGATGAGTTAACGAAACACAGGCCCCGTGGCAACGTCGGCCGAACACAGTACCTCGGTGACAATGTATCATCCAGAAACAATATTCACGCTCAGTCGACGGCTTACACTCACGACCAGCACTCCGGTACGCCAGGTACGCCACCTGCTCGTCCACAACACAACCCCGGCGCTGCGCTGCGCTGCGAGCTCCAGTCACCTCCCCCTCGCGCCACCGCCAGGCCTGTTTCTCCCGCTGCGTCTGGCGACCCCACGAGAGGTCTCCTCACCACCCAGTGGAAGTGTGACCCACCTAGACTGTTAGTGCCAACCTAGACCCATAGTGCCGTACACGGCACAACGTATTACTGTCTGAGCTGCGTGAGTATGCTCGTTTACAGTCGGCAGCATCGAGCAAGTAACACGCGCGGCTCTATTGTACATGTGTTCCGAGTGCTTGGGAAACACTGAGTTACATGGTCCATAAAGCATGTTGGGAATACTTTCTTGAGGAGATCTGATAGAGTACAATAAAATAAAAATTGTCAATTTTATGTTAGTGAGGGAGGAGAATTCAGGACGTTGTAATCATCTGCTGAACTTCGTTCTTATCCATTATTTCAGAAGTACCACTGGGGAGGGTAAGCATTGTCGACTCCGTGGGATCAATGCTGTGGCTATAATGTAAACTGTACCTGCATCGTAATTTGGAAAACGGAAATCCGATAAGATCGAGAAAGAGGACGAAAAGCAGTACAGTTAATGGCATGGCGTGGAAGGAATCTACCACTCATTTGAAATATAAGGGTTGAATTGGCATTGAACTTGAGGGCAGGCAGGCACAGACGGTATAGTGTATGACGGATTTGAAGCGATTCACATGACGTATGCGACGCAGCTCAAAGCTTAGAATTAAAAAAGCCGGCCGATGTGGCCGAGCGGTTCGAAGCGCTACAGTCTGGAACCGTGCGACCGCTACGGTCACCGGTTCGACTCCTGCCTGGGGCATGGATGTGTGTGATATCCTTAGGTTAGTTAGGTTTAAGGGGCTCCGGAACGCCCTATACTTGCAATGTTAAAATAACGCTTATAAATTACATCTTTCCTCACAAAGTATTTGAGGTAGGAAGTTGAACTTTTTACACATTATTTATTGGAATATGGGCTACAACTTAACACAGGGATTTTACAAAATTTTAGTTCAGTTATTAAAGATGATTATATTTCAATTGTAATGAAAATTCACAACATTTTTTTGCAATTTTTTATTTATATATTCAAAAATATACAGTTTTTTGGAAAAAGGCTGTGTTAAATTATGCAGAAGGTACTGTGTAACATTTACTGAAAGTTTGAAACAAATATGTTTGGAAGATCCTTAGAAAACATGTAATTAGTATGAGAAAATAAAAGTTTTGGGAATCGATCGACAAAGATTGGATTAACTTTTTAGTGCATTCCAGGTCCATAGGATGGATTATCTTCATCCTCTGCAAACTCCTCCTCCAGCTTCCTCTTGTTCCTCCTCCTGTTTACTCTTGCTTGTATTTATAGACTCTTTACAGCCCTGTCTGCAGCCCGAAGGCGTTCCTTGTCTAAAGCAAGCATCGCTCGTACCATGTTAGAACCTATCTTCATTCCCATATTTCTAAATACCTTGCACCTTACAATGTCGCCATCATTGAAAGTCGCAACAGCATCATACACACCAAAGTGAAGTGTTTCTATTCCAACAAATACAGTCTTGGGGATTCTCGACCATATAACACTATTTACACTTTCATTGGGGTTTTGAGTTTTTCCGTGAATACACTTTTTCAACAGTTCAGGTGCTGCTAAGTCTCTGAAAATAGGTTTTATCACCTCCATTATTGCATGAGGCAGACTATGCTTATGAGTGTACACTTCACCAGTTAGCAATCCTTTGTTATATTTACACCAACTGGCTTCTTCTTTGGGACACAAGCTACGTTGGGGATTTTCATCGTCTTTATTGTTTACAGTAATAACACATACCTTTGGCTTTCCAACATTTCTCCTTTTCTTAAAAGCCTTCAGAGGATTTCTAATAACTTTACTTTTACTCATTTTTATACTTCAACAAAACAGAGACTCAAGAAACAGAATTAATTACGAATATTTTCGAGATAACGACAGAGTAAATAAACATGAAACAATCGACAATCACACCAGCGATATATATTGAACCATCACAGGTTAGCCACAACACATACTTTATCTCACATCACTAAAATGTACCTGATGAACACGGACGTTAATAATAACACCATTTGGCAGCAGTTTAACAGCGCCACAGTGGGTCACGCCCATGTAGAACACATTCCAAAAAAATTTAAAAATAGTTGTAGTCTTCGGAATTGAATAAATTATATATCTATTAAAAGGTAATAGTCTGCAGATTCAGAAAACTCAAAAAAGTAAAAATTGAACTTTTCATGATTTTGAGCCTTTCCGGAGCCCCTTAAGTAGTTCTAAGTTCTTGGGGACTGATGACCTCACATGTTAAGTCCCATAGTGCTCAGAGCCATTTGAACCAATAAAATTTGCTTCGAATCGCCAATAATATTAACTAAAAGACTGATAAGTGTGGCAGATGTAAACAATTTTTGTTTGAATCCAATTAGTGACATATGGACACGTAATTTTTACTTATTGCGTAGATACATAACTTTAATTAACAGTTATGCTAGCTATAGAATTTTGTTTATCACACGAGTGTGTTTGCACGTAAATCTCGTAGTGAGCTGATGTCCTCCACAAACTCTTACCCTACATTTGGCCATAAAAGTAGAAGTTAATATACAAGGTTGTACATACACCGAAAATGGTTCTACTTGTCATTTCGTTCAACAGGTAACTACAGTATTGAGCGGGAATGAGTGAAGTGACGGCCTGAGGAGGCAGGGTGACCGCCGTACCTGACACTGACCGAGCCAGAATACGAGTTGTCAGGAGATGGAGCGATGTCAGTTCACAGCACAGCACAGATAAAGGTAGGAGCAGTACACCGGCGGCGGCAGTGGCCTGGGTCATGGTTTTATCAGTTCCGTGGATGTGTGAATCTTTCTGGGACTAGGAAGAGGAGCTGGGAATGCAAGCCGTTTGGAAAACGTCTCGTAATTACGACCACTAGTGCCTGCAGTTCATAAAAGGATTGGTTGTCGTATAAAGCGAAAAACAAATTATGTATGGGCAGTAACTACTGTGAACTATCTGAGCACATACCTTTAGCTCTATCGATGAGTAGAGCTGCATGACGGAAACTGGCTATTGTGTGGCGTATACTCTAAATATATCATTACACCATTCAATAAATCTTTAATAACATTTATATCCAAATACCTACAGAGACCGACTGTGCTGTACAAAATAGGAACAGTCAACACCAAAATCAGAAAAAAAATTATCCCGGTGATTCACTAAGCAGTTCAGGCGCTGCAAAACGAATTACGAGGGCTTGCTGAAAAGTAATACCACGGAAATTTTTGTTCCGTTCCAAATATGGGTTGAGATATTACATGCCATGGATATTACTCACTCGAGTCCGCTTCGCTGACGCAAGTTAACTACGTCGTTGCGTGTGATATGGCGTGCTGTAATCGATAATCTGAAAGCATTAATTTGAAGAGTTCGTCCACACATGGGGAGTGTGCAGTAGGAGTGATATGGGACCACTGATACGTCTAGATACGACTCTGGCAGGTGACACGTACGTAAGCATCATGTCTGATCGCCTGCCTCCATCAATGTCCATTGTGAATTCCGACGGAGTTCGACAATTCCAGCAGAACAATGCGACACCCCACATGTCCATAATTGCTACACATTGGCTCCAGGAGCACTCTTCTGAGTGTAAACACTTTTACTGGCCGCCAAACTATCAAGACATGAACTTTATTGAGCATATCTGGGATGCCTTGCAACGTGCTCTTCAGAAGATATACCCACCCGCTCGTGCCATGGATTTGGTAACACTGTGTAAAGTCTGTCAGTGGTTCAAAGTACTCTACTTCTACACGAAAAATCCTTTATGGGCCGAGCTATAACTAAGGAATTACCACAGCAAGTTGCTCAAATTTAACGGTGTAGTCTCCTGCGATTTGTCGAGAAGAGTCTTCTCACCGTTCTCAGAATTTATCCGATATCGAAAACATCGCAAAAGCTTGGTTTTGGAGTACCTAAACCCCGCGGATACTAAGACGTCAATTCTCAGCAAGTGGCTGTAATTTTTACGATGTATTCCTAAGACCCTGCTCTCGAACAACCTTAAAATTATCTTCATATGTGTCTATAATTCCTAGGTACAGAGGTTCAAAGTTACCCTACTTCCACACGTAAAATACGCACATAAAATCCGGTATGATACGAAAACGTACTTTATAAAGTGAAATTTGCTGTGAAGTATCTCCCTTATTATCTAGTAACACAGTGTAAAAGTACTGAAGAACATGCAAATTTATTTTGCACGTAAAGTCCGATCTGTGGTGTATAATTAGTTTTTAGTTATTTCAATTTCACATAAGCAAACTATCTAAATAATAACGAACAATACATTTCTTTCATGTGAGTTACATACCGTGATGCAGTAGGGAAAATAAGGGACCAACAGAACAATGATCCTATCGGAGCACAAAAAATGCGAATATGTTCCAGTTTAATTAAAATTCTATGCGTAAAATGTGGAGTACCAGCTGCCTGGTTCTACCTGCCTCAGTACCTGTAAAAATTTTCCCGAAAATTTTGGCGTGCAATCATTTCCGCGTTTTTTATGCCGATAGAGAAGAAGAGAATGGAAGTAGGAAAGAGACGGAAATGTAGTAAATTCAGGAAGATAGTAGACAGTGGTTATATTACAGAGACAGCGAAGGAGACAATGGCAGTGTGAGAGAAAGAGAGGGGCACAATGACAGTGAAACATAGTTGACAGTGACAGAACCGTGCTAGGAAAAGGGGGAAGGAGACAGTGCCAGGGAAGGCGGAGGGGGGTGGAGGAGGAATAAAGAGATAGTTCAACTGAGTGAGAGCCAGTGATAATGAGTTATGGAGGTATAGTGACAGTGAGAAGAGACAACAGCAGTAGGAATGAGTGAATGAGGTATTAACAGTAAGAGAGAGTGAGTGAGCAAAATGTAAACGGTGATAGTGAGACAAGACGGTAGCACTAGGACAGAACGAAGTGGACTGTGGGTGAGACACGATGCAATGGAGAGAGATATAAAGAGATAATGTCAATGAGTTGCACTGAATGAGTCCGTGAGAAAGTGCAACTAGATGTTGATGGGTATGGGCGACTTATAGCGATGGACTGGTGGATGTGAGTTAGTTAGAGTTGGGTGAGCTTGTGGGAGTTTGAGGTGAGTTGGATGTTAAAAGGAAGCGCGAATATGTTCGGATGCCAGAATCTTTGGTAAGGTTTTGAAGGTGCTAAGGAAGGTAGAATGAGGCAGCTGGTAGCCCACTTTTCAGTCACAGTCTTTTATACAAAGAGAAAAATACAGGGCTTTCTGCTGCTCTCATAGGAGCATTTTTCCGCTGCTAACAATTTACCATAGCAATCAATCTTATATCTACAATCGTCCTACACCAGTGCCCGCGTAACTGCGATTATTTAAAGAATCTTCCTTAGAGAAGTATAAAAAACTTCAAATGTCTGGTTACAAATCAGTTAATGTGCTATATATTTGACAACATTAGAGTTAAAGAGGCAAGACTTTATTGTGTTGGTTCATTCGTTTGTGGTAATGCACCCGCAGACTAATGAAAAACTATATAAAACATTTCAAATCATTTATAAACTATGTTAGAAGTTGATAAACACGCTCCTTTCAAATACGATACGAATACGGTCTGGGTAATTTATACACAGTGAGTTACTCTGCGTTATGAGATACATACATCAAAAAACATTTAGCATCACCTCAGTTCCGACAGTTACGGAACATGTACAGAAAATTTGAATAGAGATCAACATAAGCATCATTTCCGCTCTTTTTATTACTTATGAAAACCACACATTGCATGCTGTACCACCACACAGCGAGGCCTTCCGAGGTGGTGGTCCAGATTGCTGTACACCCTGGTACGTCTAATACCCAGTACCACGACCTCTTGCATTGATGCATGACTTTATTCGTCGTGGCATACTATCCACAAGTTCATCAAGGAACTGTTGGTCCAGATTGTCCCAGGCCTCAACGGCGATTCGGCGTAGATCCCACAGAGTGGTTGGTAGGTCACATCGTCCATAAAAAGCCCTTTTCAATCTATCCCAGTCATGTTCGATAGGGTTCATGTCTCGAGAACATGCTGGCCACTCTCGCCGAGTTATGTCGTTACCCTGAAGGAAGTCATTCACAATATATGCACAATGGGGGTGCGAGTTGTCGTCCATGAAGACGAATTCCTCGCCAATATGCTGCCGATATGGCTGCAGTCGGTCAGAGGATCGCATTCACGTATCGCACAGCCGTTACGGCACCTTCCATGACCACCAACGGCGTATGTCAGTCCCACATAACGTCACCCCAAAACAACAGGAAACCTCCACCTTGCTCCACTCGCTGGACGGTTTGTCTAAGGCGTTCAGCCTGACCGGGTTGCCTCCGAACATGTCTCCGACAGTTGTCTGCTTGAAAGCATATGTGACACTCATCGCTCAACAGAACGTGATGTCAATCCTGAACGGTCCATTCGGCATGATGTTGGCCCCATTTGTACCGCGCTGCATGCTGTCGTGGTTGCAAAGATGGATCTTTCCATGGCAGTCTGGAGTGAAGTTGCACATCAAAAATGTTCAAATGTGTGTGAAATCATATGTGACTTAACTGCTAAGGCCATCAGTCCCTAAGCTTACACACTACCTAACCTAAATTATCCTAAGGACAAACACACACACACACACACCCATGCCCGAGGGAGGACACGAACCTCCGCCGGGACCAGCCGCACAGCCCATGACAGTTGCACATCATGCAGCCTATTGCGCACAATTTTAGTCGTAACACGACGTCCTGTGGCTCCACGAAAAGCATTATTCAACATGGTGGCGTTGCTGTCAGGGTCCCTCCGAGCCAGAATCCGTAGGTAGCAGTCATCCACTGCAGTAGTAGCCCTTGGACGGACTGGGCAAGGCATGTCATCGACAGTTCGTCTCCCTGTAACTCCTCCATCTCCGAACAACATTGTTAGCGTTTACTCAGAGACCCCTGGACACTTCCCTTGCTGAAAGCCCTTCCTGGCAGAAAATAACAAAGCGGACGCGATCGAACCGCGGTATTGACAGCCTAGGTAAGGTTGAACTACAGACAACACGAAACATGTACCTCCTTGCTGGTGGAATGTGTAGTGGACTGACAAGGCAGCCAGTCCACAGTGACGGGTAACCGAAAGGCACGCGTACACACACGCCGACTGGCGTTAAGTCTGAAACAGGATACGTGATGAAAGCTATAAAGAAAAGAACGGAGCTTCTCGTATACTTAAATTTAATTCATTGTGGTACATTTCTCTTGATAATACAAGTGAGACTCTCTCCAGATATGGTTAATGCGCCTTGCTAGGTCGTAGCCATGGACTTAGCTGAAGGTTATTCTAACTGTCTCTCGGCAATTGAGAGAAAGGCTTCGTACGTGTAGTCGCTAGCAATGTCGTCCGTACAACTGGGGCGAGTGCTAGTAAGTATCTCGAGACCTGCCGTGTGGTGGCGCTCGATCTGCGATCACTGCCAGTGGCGACACGCGGGTCCGGCATGTACTAATGGAACGCGGCCGATTTAAGCTACCACCTAGCAAGTGTGGTGTCTGGCGGTGACACCACAGAATGACTCGAACTGAATGGCTGTAGGACCCCCTCCGTCTAATAGGCGCTGCTCATGCATGGTTGTTTACACCTTCGGGCGGGTTTAGTGACATCTCGGAAATGCCAAAGGGACTGTGTCGGTGATACAATATCCACAGTCAATGTCTATCTTCAGGAGTTCTGGGAACCGGGGTGATTCAAAACTTTATTTGATGTGTGTATATTGGGATGTTTCTAATATTAATACTTGCCTTGTTGTATTACACCATTAATGTAAGATGTGCTGTTTAATAAGTGGATTATAACAGCATTGTAAATATTTAAATTCTGTCAGTAATCATGCGAAATAGTGAAATTAATTTTCTTGTTGATCTGGAAGCCATTAGATAGACAGGTTCCAAGGAGAGTAAGTGACCATTCTAACCATTTACTAATACTGGTAAGACGATGGGTAATCTGTAACAATACCTCCAGGTCTCGTCATACTATGCATAGATTTATGAATTAATGGGCTCTGGCTCATTCTCATGTTGTCTACATGTACGAGTGTGTGCTGAATAGTATTGCCTACAAATTTTTTATGCGTAAACTCTTGAAAATTTTAAAATAAAACAAACTTTATTAACGTTCTACATCTGTACTATTCATTTCTACTCATTTATTTCTCAACATAATCACCCTAGCGAAGAACACGTTTCTTCCAACGAGAGACCAGTTTGTTGATCCCGTCTCTGTAGGAATTTTCGATGGAGTCACAACCTCAACTTTACACACACCGCTTCATCACTACCAAAACTGAACAGTTACCTGCTGACATGCAGGCTCCATGGATTCATGATGATGTCTCCATACCAATACACGTCCATTCGCTCGATAGAATTTGAAACGAGACTCGTCCGACCAGGCAACACGTCTTCAGTCATCAACAACCCCATGTCGGTGTTGAGGGGACCGGGCGACGCTTAAAACTTTGTGTGGTGCACTCAAGGGTACACGTGTGGACCTTCGGCTTGAATGGTTCGCACTCTGGCACTTGTTGATGGCCCAGCATTTAAATCTGCTGTAATTTGCGGAAGGGGTGCATTTCTATCACCTTCAACGATTCTCTTCGTTCGTCGTTGGTTCCGTTCTTGCGAGACGTTTTGCCAGCGGCAGCGATGTCGGAGATTTCATGTTTTACCAGACTCCTGATATTCAATGTACAATCGTGAAATGGTCGTACGGGAAAATCCCTATTCATCGCTACCTTGGAGATGCTGTGACCCATCGTTCGTACGCCGACAGTGACAGAACATTCAGACTCACTGAAATCTTGATAACATGATATTTTCGCAGCAGTAACCGCTCTAAAAACTACGCCACGCACTTTTTGTCTTATATAGGCGTTGTCGACCGCAGCGCCGTATCCTGCCTGTTTGCATATCTATGTATTTGAATACGCGTGCCTGTACCAATGTGGACCAGTTTCTTTGGCGCTTCAGTATAAATCCACATTGGGGTCGTGCCACGTTACGTACACGCTGCAGCATCGCCCTCAGACGGACACTTTCTGATTGCCTCATATATGTATGATCCGTTTTTTTCCAAAATATCGCATTCCTTTCCCGTCGAATATAATGTCCTTAACAGAATATGCATCAAGATTGTAGAATCTAACAGTAAATAAATGAATGTTAGGTATGTACAGTTCCACACAATGATGAGCGAGAACGTTACCACCACTCCATACCACGAGAGAGAATGCCACATGCCACCCGGTGGCATTGCAGACACTTGAATCGGTAAGGAAGGTATACAAGGATGCCAGCTATGAATGGTGAATCACTCCAGTGGCAGTACTTGCCACAAATGCGGAAGTCTACTGACATTAGCAACTCTGAGAAGGAGAAGATTGGTACGGTTTGACGCTAGAGAACAAGCATCTTGTAAACGGCGAAGCTGGTCGGCCGTTCGTGTGCTGCTGTTGTGCGCATCTGTGGACAATAGTTGAAGGATGATCAAGCCATAAGTAGGCAACAAGATGTTAGTCGTCCACGCTTCATCACACAGTGCAGCAGTCGAACACTTTCTGGCTCTGTAAAGAAAAATAGGCCGCTGTCTTCGGTAAAGTTGACCGCAAAGTAGGATGGTGCTGCAGGAACAGCTGATTCATTGCTCTCTGTGCAGCACGCGTGGCTGAAAATGGGGCTTCACTGCAGACGTACCCCACGTGTTTCCATATTGACCTTACAAAATCGCCAGTTACTATCGCAGTGGGTGTCAGATCACCGAGATCGGACCATAGATCAAGTGGAACGTGTCTTGATCGGATGAATCACATTTCCTGTTACACCAGTTCGATGATGATGTACATATACGCCGTCTTCAAGACGAATGGCTGCTAGAAACACACACTGCGTCACAGACGCACCCTGATGTAGGCTGTACTACGTTATGTGGCATACGCCGGCAATTCCATTGGTCTTATGATAATAATCACAGGCCATATGTCAGCTGTGGCCTACGTGAACGTTACACCTGACCAATTACAAACCTTCAAATTGAAAAATACCCTCGCGGTTACCAAGCCTCCATTCAAGTTTCTCAGTTCAGCCGTGATTCCGATTAGTGTGTTATAAGTGGCATACAGTTTTTCGGTCAAGACTTCCCATCCGAGACCGCGCTGGTTCAGACAGCACTTTGATTATCTTACTGTATCGGCGTGTAGTATTTGTTCCTACCGATTCTGTGTGAAGCCCTCCTAGATATTGTGCCTCGAGGCAGCGGTTGTAGCGCGCTGGAATTTTCGGAAGATGCAAGCAGGCGAGCAGTGATTTTGAAGTGGTCACACGCGTAGCCGATTTATATGAAATAAATTCCGGAATGCCATTATGATGCGTTTACCTGCACACAGCGTAAAATACTCTGACTGAAAAAAATCGCGACGCCAAAAATTAGTTAATGTAGAGTAATGATGTTCCGTGAATAGTTTTCTCTAAGTAACACATTTAAGTAGAATGAAAGTTTCACTCTACAGCGGAGTGTACGCTGATATGAAACTTCCTGGCAGATTAAATCTGTATGCCGGACCGAGACTCGAAATCGGGATCTTTGCCTTTCGCTGGCAAGTGCTCTACCAACTGAGCTACCCGAGCACGACTCACGACCCGTCCTCACAGCTTTAATTCCGCCAGTACCTCGTCTCGTACCTTCCAAACTTCAAGCTCTCCTGCCAACATATTTAAGCGATTAACACTGCAAGATCACAGCTAAATGTAAGCACTAGATAACCCATTGGAAATGTGAAATGAAGGTAGACTAAAAACGGATGTAACCGCCAGGATGTTGAATGTAAGTACGCAGACGTGCGTGCATTGTGTTGTACAGGGCCCGGATGTCAATTTGTGGAATGGGATTCCATGGCTGTTGCACTTGAACGGTGAATAGAACGGTTAACGCTGGTTGTGGATGGAACTGAAGTTGTCGTCAGATGACATCACATGTATGCTTGACTGGAGAATGATTTGGTAATCTAGCAGGCCAAGGCAACGCGTCGACACTCTGTAGAGCATGTTGGTTTCCAACAGCGTTATCGTTTTCTAAAACATCCTATTCATGAATGGCGACATAACAGGTCGAATCAGCATACTGACGTACGAATCTGCAGTCAGGATGCGTCGGAAAACCAGGAGAGTGCTCCTGCTGTTTATACGAAATTGCACCCCAGGCCATGACTCCAAGTTTAGGACCAGTGTTTCCGGAACGTACACAGGTTGGTTCCACGCCCTCAACTGGCTCCCTTCTATCCAACACACGGCCATCACTGCCACCGAGGCAGAATCAGCTTTCACCAGGAAACACAACAAACCTCTACCCGGCTCTCGAATGAGGTCACGCTTGACACCACTGAAGTCGCAGACGGTAATGGTTTGGGGTTAGTGGCATCTGACTCCGAGCTGTCCTTGAAGTAACCAATTTTTAACAGTTCGTTGTGTCACTGTGTTGCCAAGTGCTGTTCAAATTGCTGCTGCAGATGTAATACGATGCACCAGAATCGTACGCCGATGGTCCTCCCTCTCGGTAGTACACATGTGGCCATCTGGACCCCAGTCTCATAGAGACTGTACGTTCCCGTAACCACTGCTTCCATCAGTCATGTACAGTGACTACACTCCTGACAAGTCTTTATGCAATATCGCAGAAGTGACATAGAACTTCTCTTAGCCTTATTTCACGGCCTCGTCCAAACTCAGCGAGGTGTTGATAATGAAAATTTTGTCATATTAGAGACATCAAAAGCTCTCGTCCAATCTCAAAGGTAACTAACGCTCACGAACGTTAAAGCGTGTATTTAAAACAAATGTCATATCTATCCTCGACTGACGCGAAATTTTGAAAGACAGCAACTTTCAGTTCTAGAAACGCACCTACGCATTTTTGTTTATGTCGCCCAACTCCTTGGTGTTGCGATTTCCTTTTTTTTTCTTTTTTGCTGTCAGTGTAGTAAGTGTTCAGTATCTTGAAATTATTACTCTCAAAAAATTAATCTAATCAGAAAGTATGGTAAAGCTATCACATAAGAACAAATTACGACTTCGTCCCACTGCAGACCGTCGAGATTCCTGTACAGCTGAAGTCTCTCTTGCTTACATCGTTGGACTTCGCAGCACCCCTTACATCTTCGGAAAGTTAACAATATTCATTTGTTTACTGAATTTATTTGTTTACTGTAGACATTTATTACTGTAGTGAAGTACTGATGTCCGATATTCTCCCACTTCTATCAATTATGCCAAAAGAAGAATTTAATCTTGTAAAGACGCTTTGCCGGCCGGAGTGGCCGAGCGGTTCTAGGCGCTACAGTCTGGAACCGCGCGACCGCTACGGTCGCAGGTTCGAATCCTGCCTCGGGCATGGATGTGTGTGATGTCCTTCGGGTAGTTAGGTTTAAGTAGTTCTAAGTTCTAAGGGACTGATGACCTCAGAAGTTAAGTCCCATAGTGCTCAGAGCCAGAGACGCTTCCATGGTCAAACATTACGTGTATGTGTTACAATGAAAAGTCCAAAAGAATTGTTGCACCATCTCTTCATGATTTATACTAAGTGACCGATAGAGGACTCTCGTTCCCTCGTTCCTGGGCCTTTGACAACTTGAGAGACTATCGAACGCCTTGACTTAGCGAAAAACAGTGTTTACTGGATGTAAAACTTTCCAGTATTAGGAAACGCAAATAAATTCTAAGTTAGGAAGAGACATCGGTCTGCAACGAGCCAAAGCTCCTCATTATCCGGAAAAAGGTACATTAAGAGGACGACGCGCGCATTTACGATACAACCTGGCAGAACTAAAGTCACTCGTACTCGTTAGTCAGTCAGAGGATGGAGACAAGCATGACTGGGTGTTGTGTGATGTCCTTAGGTTAGTTAGGTTTAAGTAGTTCTAAGTTCTAGGGGACTGATGACCTTAGATGTTAAGTCCCATAGTGCTCAGAGCCATTTGAACCATTTGATGGAGACAAATGTTCTTAGCGAACATTTTGATCGGTCGGCATCTGGAAGATCAGGAGCCGAGCCAATCAAAATTCACTGACAGGCGGAAAACGCGGCAGTGCTAGGTTTACTACTAACTAACATTCGATTGGAGACTGAGATCAAAATCCGCAGCCTCCGCAACCAGACTTCGTCGCCGAGTGTCACTGCAGTGTCGCCTAAGCTGATACACTGCTGACGTAGAATCATTTCGGGCCAATTTGGACTTAGTCACTGGCAGGGCTACTGCTTACACCAGTGATTGAGTCAGCAGTTACCTCAGCCACCGCCGCCGTCGTCGTCGTCGTGTGACTAGGGCCTCCCGTCGGGTAGACAGTTCGCCGGGTGCAAGTCTGTCGAGTTGACGCCACTTCGGCGACTTGCTCGTCGATGAGGATGAAATGATGATAATTAGGACAACACAACACCAAGTCCCTGAGCGGAGAAGATCTCCGACACAGCGGGAATCGAACCCGGGCCCTTAGGATTGACATTCTGTCGCGCTGACCACTCAGCTACAGTGGGCGGACACTTCAGCCACGACCTACTATATTATTGTGAGATCATGCCGCAACCGTGAGACAAGGTGTAGAGTCACGTTTCGTAATTTCATTGTTTCTAGCCTCACCCTGAAGACCGGCATTTGTAGAGTAATTAGGGTTTCCCAAAAGCGTGACGTATTGCCACCTGTAGTAGTATCTCCTTCCATTAACCTTACGACAATTACTAGGCGTTTCGCAATTATAAATAGTTTTCTTGTGACATTATCAGCTTCTTTCTGCCTGGCTCCCTAGTCATACATGTCAAGTATTTAATGTGCCACAGACTTTCATTAATTTGTTTATGATTACATTATGTTAAAGTTGCCATCGGTTTCCACTTGTTTATTAATCGATTTTGCTGTAATACACCGAAGTCATTATGACCCTTGTTCCGTTTAGTAGTCATAACAGTCCCAAGCCACTGTTTTGGAGGCCACATTTGCATTCGTTTAATGATGCTTTCCAATACTCGTCTGTACTTGCAACCCTGCAATCCTACACCATTTCATAGCTTTTGTAAGTCTTTCCCTGATAGGGGTTAAAGTGAACATCTCAGTCGGAAGTGATTACTTGTAACCAAAACGTTGTGCTAATGTGTTAATATAACCTTGTGTTTCTTCGGTAGTAACAAAAGTAGACCACTGCCTGCTGACTATCCCAAGGTGTTTCTACTATGAGAGAGAATAAAGGGAAATGTTTTGTAGAACAAGTAAAAATCAGAATAGGAGAGTAGTTCCAATATCACGACCAGAGAATTCCAATACTTAATTTGATGAATGATTAAATTACTTCGATTGCAAACAATAATATTTTTAAATTTCTATTCTGGCATATTTTGTAGGGCAGTTTTGTAATGGGTTTAAATTCTGTTATTGGCCTGTATATACACAATGTGATCAAAAGTATCCGGACACAAGGCTGAAAATGACTTATAAGTTAGTGGTGCCCTCCATCGGTAATGCTGGAATTCAATACAGTGTTTGCCCACCCTTAGCCTTGATGATAGCTTCACTCTCGCAGGCGTACTTCAATCAGGTGCTGGAAGATTTCTTGGGGAATGGCAGCCCATTCTTCACGGGGTAGAGCACTGAGGAGAGGCATCGATGTCGGTCGGTGAGGCCTGCCACGAAGTCGGCGTTCCAAAACATCCCAAAGGTGTCTGTAGGATTCAGGTCAGGAATCTGTGCAAGCCAGTCCATTACAGCGATGTTATTGTGTGACCACACCGCCACAGCCCATGTATTATGAACAGGTGCTCGATCGTGTTGAAAGATGCAATCACCGTCCCCGAATTGCTCTTTTAACAGTGCGAAGCAAGAAGGTGCTTAAAACATCAATGTAGGCCTGTGCTGTGATAGTGCCACCGAAAGTAAGTGGTGCAAGCCCCCTCCATGACCACACCACAACACCAGATCTCCGAATTTTACAGTCGGCACTACACTCGCTGGCAGATGAAGTTCACCGGGCATTCCCCATACCCACACCCTGCCATCGGATCGCCACTTTGTGTACGGTCATTCGTCACTCCACACAACGTTCTTCCACTGTTCAATCGTCCAATGTTTAGCCTCCTTACACCAAGCGAGGCGTGATGCGTGGCTTATGAGCAACCTCTACACCATGAAATCCTAGTTTTCTCAACTTCCGCCTAACTGTCATAGTACTTGCAGTGGGACCTGATGCAGTTTAGAATTACATTGTGATGGTGTGGATAGATGTTTGCCTATTATAAATTACGACCCGCTTCAACTGTCGGCGGTCTCTGTCAGTCAACAGACGATCTCAGCGTGTATGCTTTTCTGTGGTACGTGTCTCTTCACGTTTCCACTTCACTATCACATCAGAAACAGGGGACCTAGGGATGTTTAGCTGCGTGTAAATCTCGCGTACAGACGTATCACACAAGTGACACCCAATCACCTGACCACGTTCGAAGTCCGTGAGTTCCGCAGAGTGCCCCATTTTGCTCTCTCACGATGTCTAATGACTACTGAGGTCGCTTATATGGAGTACCTGGCAGTAGGCGGCAGCACAAAGTACCTAATATGAAAAACGTGTTTTTGGGGGTGTCCGGATACTTTTAATGACATAGTGTAGGTTCAACATTAAGTTTCATTCTGGTATGCTTATTGTGGTGTCACCGCCAGACATCACACTTGCTAGGTGGTAGCCTTTAAATCGGCCGCGGTCCGTTAGTATACGTCGGACTCGCGTGTCGCCACTATCAGTGATTGCAGACCGAGCGCCGCCACACGGCAGGTCTATAGAGACTTCCTAGCACTCGTCCCAGTTGTACAGCCGACTTTGCTAGCGATGGTTCACTGCCTACTTACATTCTCATTTGCCGAGTCGATAGTTTAGCATGGCCTTCAGCTACGTCATTTGCTACGACCTAGCAAGGCGCCATTATCAGTTACTACTGATATTGTGAATCATGTACCATCAGCACCTACGTTCATCATTAATAGATTAAAGTAAAGTATTCCGCCATCTACGTCCGTTTTTCTAAAATCGAATTTCCTTGTCATGTTCCAGACCTCACGCCAGCCTGCGTGAGCTAAAACGCGTGCCTTTCGGCCTCCTCTAGTAACACGGTGTTGGCTCTCCTGCCAACCACAACAGTTATGGGTATTCACAAGTTTTAAAGATCTTACGAGAACCTAATTGGACGGTGAGATGTACCAACTTGTTAAAAAAACGGTTGTTAACATGCTCCAGTACTCTTGTGTCGGTAGGGAAAGTGTGTGCTAACATTGCATCTATAGATACAGTCGGTTTCTCTGGAGTGTGTCCTTGACAGAACGTCAGTATTTGATTAGGTGAAGAAATATATGTAGCTGCTCGAAAAAGACAGTTTCCTGTAGAATATAGAATGTATTTTACTTCGGTATTTAATCCTCGGAAAAGCCAAAGTGCATTTTCCCGAAACAACAAGACGTGGTCGCTCCCAAATTACTGACAGGACACACAGTGTATTTTCCAAGATAATCAACACAAACTGTACCCAAAGCAGAGAGCTTTAGGTCTTGCCTCTACTTTTCCAGCCGGAGATGTATAAACTTTCAGCTAGCATTACGATGAAGCGCAACGAACTTTATATTATTGAAAAATGAATGGAAGCTATACTTCATTCCTACTAAATGGTCAGTAACATAACATTCTGATGGAGATATAATAAATTTCTTAGCCCACTGTGTACACTGTGGATGCATCCTATCCAGTCCTAAGATTATTAAATTGATGGGACAATACTCATCTTGTTTAGGATAATGTACAGAGATATCTTTGTAGATGATTTCTATATATAGAGATGACTCATCATTAGCAATGTTGACTGAATATTCTACTCAGTATGTCATTTGCGAGTTGACAGGGAATTGGCCTCAGGTTTGGCTGTTACGATTCATAAACGGACATTAATTTGATGAATACTTCGATATAGACACTTCCGTGCTGCGTCAATTAAGGGTTATGACGAACAAAAATTTTAATATAAGCATATATACTAATGGAAAAAAATCGCAACCAAAAAATAATTAATGCAGAGTAATGAAATTTCGGGAATACATTTCCCTAGATAACGTATGTAAGTGATTAAATTGCAGTATCACAGCTTAATGTGAGCAGGAGATAAGCCATTGCAAATGTGAAATGATGGTACTTCAATAACCGGTGTAACCGCCAGAATGTGGAATGCAAGGATGCAAACATGCATGCACAGTGCTGTACCGGTGCCGGATATCAGTAGGGTACAGTTCCATGCCCGTTGCACTTGACCCGTCAATACAGGGACGGTTAATGGTGGTTGTGGATGACACTGATGTTGTCGTGCCATATGACCTCAACTGGCGACAGATCTGGCTATCGAGCAGGCCAAGACATCATGCTGACACTCTGCAGAGTGTGTTGGGTTACAACAACGGTATGTGGGCGAGCGTTATCCTGTTGGAAAACAACGCCTGGAATGCTGTTTGTGAATGGCGGCGCAACAGGTCGAATCAGCAGATTCACGTATATATTTGCAGACAGTGTGCATGAGATAACAACCTGCTGTCATAAGAAGTCGTACCCCAGACCATATCTGCGGTGGTTTTAGGTCAGTGAACTTTACATTGCATTTGACTCGTAGCTGTCCCTGAAGTAATCAATAGCAGGGTGTTTCACGAATTGCGTGAGCGTGGTAATTGTTGTCTCTGAACATCCCGTACAACAAACTCTTAATAAAGTTGAGAACATTCTTCAAGTAGTGGAACGCAACCCTACTAGTAGCTCTACAAGAATTGCTGCCCAAATTGGTATTCCTCAAAACGAGCGATACGCACAGTACACGAGCACGGCCTGTATCCCTTTCATTGACAGAATGTACAACATCTCCATGAAGGAGATGCTGCCGCCCGGCAAGAATTCTGTCAGTGGATCATTGCCAATGATCGATTCACTCCATATATTCTGTTCACTGATGAGTCAACATTTATACGCGACAACACGCGCAACTCTCATGTATGGGCGAATGAAAATGTGGACGCTGCTGTGGAAACGATTTTCAATGACGTTTCTCAGTCAACGTGCGTTGCGGTGTTATTGATGACCAACTCATCGGTCCAGTTGTTTGAGATGACCGTCTTACTGGGACACGTTATCCTGAGTTTCTTCAAAATGTGTTACCAGAATACGTGGAGAATATCCCTTTGGCAACACGATCTCGTATGTACTTTCAACATGACGGAGCTCGTGCACGTCCCGTACGGCCAGTGACACAGTATATCAACACAGCGTATCCTGGCCGTTGAATCGGTCGCCGTGGAGTCATTGCTTGGCCACCGAGATCGCCCAATTTTACCCCACGGGATTGCTGCTTGTAGGGGTGGCTGAAGAGCGACATCTACAAGCGCAGAGTGGACACAAGAGACGAGCTTCTCGCTCTTATTTTACATGCTTGTCCTCAGGTAAAGGAGTGCAAGACTGAGTTCCGATCGGCGACACGATACCTGTCTACAACAACAGCAACTTGCACCGAAGTTGACGGTGGACTGTTTGAACATCTTCTGTGAGGAAACGTACACAATTAAACAACCTATAGCCTAACAATATCTTAATTTACCGTCGGATGCACCTTTCCCATTCGTAGCTATTTTCATTGGTTTATTACAGGTTTTTTGTTCTGAATCACCAATGGTATCACCCGACAAAGCATGTACCTTTCCTCCTGACCCACCCTGTATACGTATCTAACTGATCAAATTTTTTTGCAAACAAGAAATTGAAGTTGTGAACAGTTAGCTTTTTGAGACGTATAGTGACAAAAGCAAAATAAAAAAAGTTAGACAAATTCTACACGGCATCACAATCTTCTTCTATTCTTATACTGGCTGTAGAACTCGAGTAGTTATTCACACTGTTGCTTATGAACAACCAGAATCATAAAATATGACCTGAACTCCTGATGTTTGCGAGAGCAAATGCTGAACTATAGGACTCCGAATTTACTTTTCATGTGTATAGTGATGAATACTAACCAATCATATTGTAATGTTTGAAATGAAGGAAAGGAGAAGGGAAATCTCCATAGCTAGGTTTTCAGTTATAATGTTAATAGCTGTTGATATGCCAGATGAGACTGTTAAGTGCTCTTTATTTCTGTGCCGACCGCATCTGGATTAATACGTTATCAGTGTGAAGAATAGTATAAACCGACTTCATTACCTGCGAATGTGCAGCTAGATAGGGGGGCATGTAAAGACACAACGCTATTGACGTTTGCATTCGGTACCGCTGTTTGAGGAGCAGTGACGGTAATGCCTAATTTCACTGCGCTTTTAGTGGACTATTATTTAGTACATATATTATTCTTTCAAAAGAATTTGATACCTTCTTTTACTCCCGTGTGATGAGACTGGGATTCATCAGCCGCGTAATAGGGACCGGCCATTGTCAGTGACCAAAGATAGTGGGATGACGAGCTCCATAAAGCCTCATTGTTTTAAAAACACATTATTATTAATTTTTTCGTGCCTAATTGAAAAACTTATTAGAAGAGTCTTCTATATAAGCCCCGTTGATGCAATTGAAATATTAATGAAAAAATTTTCCAAGTTAACTGCCTTGCCTATAGCTGAGCCTGCAATTGAAAGGAACCTCAAGGAAGAACAACATTATACGGAACTCTACAGATTCCTTGAAACTGCAATCACAGTATTTGTTGGCCTGCTTCAACAGTTACACACTGTCATAAATGATGCTATGTCGAACTGAGGTGCATCATTATGCAGCAAATTTGTTGGTTGTTTGTTAGCAGTACCACGCTCATTCTCCGTGTATCTCTCTTATGCCTTCCGAAACAACATCTAACCTCCGCGCCTTATCCCGAACTGGTACATGGTGTGGGGGACTTCCGGTTTTCTGTGTCCTAGTGTGTTGGCGTAAGCTGCCTGCAGCACTCCGATCAGTGAAGAGGCCTCGAGAGGATCGATAGTAGGCACTGGAGAGAACAAGCCTATCACGAGAGAGGCCAAAGACACACTGGCAAGGAACGCGCTGCCATAGCCCTCTCGACCGCCAGTATTTAGATCGCCGCAGCGGACCAGTCAGTAAGTCAGTCAGTCATCCAGTGAGTCAACGAGTGAGCCACAGACAGCCATCCAGCCCAGTCGCAGGCGCAGTTAGCTCAGCCCCTAGCTCAGAGTGTCAGTACCTAGCGACCAGATTAGTGCACATATTGCCGCTTGTACATCATCAGCAGTGACGCTGAGGTGGACTGTTACACAAGAGCTTGTACCAAGCACCTGGACTATCTTACGTTAAGTAGCTTCTTGTTTAAGTTAATAAAGAACCCTGCAGTTTGTGTTATCCTCTCCTTGCTTTCGAGGCTACAAGCCTACAGTGACAACGAGACGACACAAAACGTTGGTCATCCTTAACGCAACTTCACGAGGGTATCGCGCTTTTCGTTGGGGTATTCCACAAATATTCACTGTTGCGCTACAGATGTGAGGGATGAATGTCGCAAGAACTTTATCTTCGTCTTCAGCAAGCTGTAGCCTGGTCTCCTTCAGTTTTATGGCACCCTTGATCCTGAAGTAGTAGTGATTCCGCTCCCAGAAAGCTTTCTCTGAGTGTTGCTACTCCACTGTTAAATTCTCATGACTGGAGATATCGCAAGCCTTGTGCACTGGTACTTGGACGGTTTTTCTTTGTGAGGCACAGTGATGGGTAAGTAGGGACATCCGTCGTAAATCGCTCACGTTCCGTGAGTGCAATATCTGGGACTTGACCAGACACTTCTGTTCATTCTTAGCGTCCATGGTGAATAGCGTACTTTCCCTGTGTACATATTCGCCCAATGAAGTCTACCGTACAGTGTCGAACGTAATTTATATCGTACCTGTACTGTACTCGACTTCCATGGATGCAAACATTTATACATCTTAGAAATTCTAGTCCTGCTACGTTGTGTATTTAGTTTAATATATACAGCAAAGGCCATTGTGTAATACATGCATTTTTATCTGTTCAGCTGACGTTTGGAGTGACATCTCGTGGCAGTGGTGGCAGGTATCAGCTTGTCAGTAGCAAACGAAGCGGTATCCGGCGGGAAAAGCAGTAAACAACGGTTACAACTTCAGAGAGCAGCGAAGCTTGATCAAAATCTGTACATATTATACAGGGTGATTCAAAAAGAATACCACAACTTTAGGAATTTAAAACTCTGCAACGACAAAGGGCAGAGCTAAGCACTATCTGTCGGCGAATTAAGGGAGCTATAAAGTTTCATTTAGTTGTACATTTGTTCGCTTGAGGCGCTGTTGACTAGGCGTCAGCGTCAGTTCATGCTAAGATGGCGACCGCTCAACAGAAAGCTTTTTGTGTTATTGAGTACGGCAGAAGTGAATCGACGACAGTTGTTCAGCGTGCATTTCGAACGAAGTATGGTGTTAAACCTCCTGATAGGTGGTGTATTAAACGTTGGTATAAACAGTTTACAGAGGATGGGTGTTTGTGCAAAGGGAAAAGTTCTGGACGGCCGAGAACGAGTGATGAAAATGTAGCACGCATCCAGCAAGCATTTGTAGGCTGTTCCCTCAGCTCGAACAAGAAGCACAACAATTCATATTTCAGCAGGATGGAGCCCCACCACATTGTCACTTATCTGTTCATAACTACCTGAACGTCAACTACCCGAGGCGATGGATCGGCCGCCAGGCAGCCCGTGACAGAGCACTTCATCACTGGCCTCCAAGAGGCCCTGATCTTACCCCCTGCGATTTTTTCTTATGGGGGTATGTTAAGGATATGGTGTTTCGGCCACCTCTCCCAGCTACCATTGATGATTTGAAACGAGAAATAACAGCAGCTATCCAAACTGTTACGCCTGATATGCTACAGAGAGTGTGGAACGAGTTGGAGTATTGGGTTGGTATTGCTCGAATGTCTGGAGGGGGCCATATTGAACATCTCTGAACTTGTTTTTGAGTGAAGAAAAACCTTTTTAAATACTCTTTGAAATGATGTATAACAGAAGGTTATATTATGTTTCTTTCATTAAATACACATTTTTAAAGTTGTGGTATTCTTTTTGAATCACCCTGTACATTAAAGTTCCGTGCTGTATTTTACTCTTTGTGTGTGGAGGCTAATTTCCGAAACCTCTGTAGGGATTTTCATATAGTTTTCATTAATGGACAGACTAATTCATGAGGGAGCTTTGTTTATATCAGTACATATTATAAAGAAGTCATCCAGCAAGGTAAATACGGATCCTGTATGTCTCCCACAAACTGGATTTCCCCCATCATTTGGTTTCCCCCATCCTCTCCTGCCCTAGCCCAGTGGCAGGCCTTTACCACAGAGTCCCACCTGGTCTTTATCTCCACACAGTCCATACCCTCACCCAAGGTGGCTTCCACCAACTCCCCCTCTCAGATGATATCGTCGTGCCTTCCACTACCCGTCCTACCAGATGTAATTTCTCCTTCTTCCCCCTCCCACTCCTCAGGGCTCCCTCGCTACTCCCTCTCCCCCTTCCCTTCTTCCTCCTTTTCACCTACTGCACACCATCTTTGTCCTTCTAAACCCTCCCCCCCCTTGGGCTTCCAGGTCCTTTCCCTTCTCCCCTCCACTGTCCCCCCTACTACCCCATCCTGGTTTCCCCTTACCGTCTGTTCCCCCTCCTTCCTTCACCTGGTGGTAGGTCCCCTCCAGTGGAGTGATTCTTAACGTTTCCATTGTGGTGTCAGTGTTACTCCAGTGCCGTGTGCAGTGCTACATTTCACCAGCACCAGCAGTGTCCCACTGTCATGTTTCTTTGTTTTCGTGCTGACTCACAGTGTTCATTCTCCACATGTGTGTGTGGCTATCATCTATGTTGTTTTTACATTGACTGTCTCTACTCATCTGTTTTTGTTCTTGTTAATTCATCACTTTATACCATTCTATGTTATGGGTTATTTCCTCATTTGACTATGTTTTCTCTGTATCTCTCTTGGCTGAAGAGTGGCGTATTGTGCCACTGCCAGCCCACCCCTTTTTGCGGAGTGAAATAACAATAAAGAAAAAAAAAAATTCCAGCCAAGGCAGTGCTACCCGTGTGGCCATGCGAAATTGGAGCAGATCACTAGTCTTTATAAGTATAAATCTGTGTGCGTTGTTTTATGGTGCACGGTACATTCCAGATTGGACTTCGCTTGACGTCCAGGACAGAAACTGATTGTGCTCTCTCGAGATGCTGCAGGAAGTCTTGTAGCTGTTGTCGTCTGTGTGGTCACATTATCAATTTGTGATCTACATAGCAGAAGCAGACATTAGGGTGTACAGGCCACTGACTCAAGTGGAAACTGCTACAGTAAAACTCGATATCAACATCTATATTCTGCAAAGAACTGAGAAGTGCATGGCAGGAGGTATTTCCCTCCTCAACATTTCTTAGGGTTTCTTCCCATTCGATTGGCTTATGAAGAGTGCAGAGAACCACATCAAAAATTTCGCTTTCCCTCTACGCGCTGTACTGAAACTATGAGGGGGCTATAGAAAATTTCTAGATTCTACATGAAATACTAACTGTTGGAGCTATGCAGGTATACTTTCACTGCTATTGGACACACAAGGTTGTTCAGCATTTCTGTAACATTGTTTATAGTCATGAAATCGTGTGTCCATTTTAGTATACGTTTAATATCCCCAGTTATTACCATGTGGTGTGATTTCCACACATTTCAGCAAATATCCTTTGAAAGGCCACACAAGACATTTCGAATAACTCATATTTTATTCTTTCTTAATTTTGCCAATATCATACCAACGAACTGAACTGAGCCAACTGCTTCACCTACCCCCGGCTCTATGCCATAATTCCGTTTCAAAATCTCACTAACTGTCCAGCGATATCAAAGCCCGTCACTATGATGGTCCTATCTGTAATATCATCAGACTCAGACCACAATAGGAAACGACACCATTAAGCTTTTGTGTAATAACTGCTGTCACCTTTCTTCGCTTTATCCTTTCTCAACATGGAGCAGTTGGAAAGAGCCTAGCAGATTAGAACCAAAAACCGAATCGGTACCCTGCCCTTGTTTGCAGGTGCTGTTACCAGCATCAGGCATCCAGGCCCAACCAACGACCTGCTCTCCGAATTTCTGTTCTGATAATACTTCTATGTGTCCTGCGTTCTAAGCAGCGGAGGTAGGGCATTATTTACGATTGGGTAGTTCAGTCGGTGAGTGAGACGGTCTGAATCTAAGTTGTGAGGGAGTTTTGAAATAGCGGGCAGTTTGCAGAAAATTCCTGGTATGACTTTTCATTCCACAGCTTTCCACTTGTTGCTGCTCTGCGTGCTTCAGTACTATTCACTGCCCAACAGATTTTCAATTTTTTAGCCAATCCTCTGCGTCCTCTAACTTACCTTCAACTTTTACGATCTCTTCTCCTGAGTACAACATCCTTTATGTCAAGCTGTAAATATGAAAAGCCAGTTTCTTCTTTCAAAAAGAAAACATTGCTCTATTGAAAAAAATTGAGAAGGACATCCTGGTGTAAGGTGGAGCGTACACCCTTAAGTTAAGTAGTGATTTTGACTTTGCACATATGTACTGTTTGTGTTTCCCTTTTCTTCTTCGTTTATAAATGTATAGCTGTGGTGTTCTTTTAATCATTGACAAAGGTCTTCTTAGGCACTTGTGGGTTTAATTGTTGTTCTGAAGAAGGTGTAGTTATTTACGCCGAAACGTGGGTAAACACTTAACACTAGGTGCTTTTTTCGAAATCGAGGCGGGTTTTTAGTTTTTTAATAAAAAATTTTATATGTTGTGCACCATTTCATTACCCAACTCAATAATTTGTAAAACCTTACTTTATACTTAAAATAGCTTGATCTCTCATTACCAGAGTTAATTGTCTAAGTATGGAGAATAAGGTTGTAGTTTGGCGTTAACATCATTATTTTCGCCAAAAAATATTTCACGCGAAGAAAGGTACATCTTGTAAGCGACAAATGTGTGCACGGTTCATTCACTTTTTTATTTGCGTTTACCAGGTCACTCGGAAAGACGAGTGGGATTTCACATTTAGTTGCGTGTTCTGGTGTTGGTTATACAAATGTGTAAGTACCTTGGTACGACTTACAGCTCTTTATTAGATAACGGCCTTTTTTGTTTTTTCGTTTACGTCTTTTGAACCGCCGGACAGTTAACATTTTAGGACTTGTTTTCATTGAACTCCACTTTTAAATTGCACTTGATATTCACTTTTTTCCCACCTTTCTCACTTCTCTACTTGTCTTGTTATCAAGAGTATGTAATAAGTGCGAGAGTTAGGCTTGTATGGTGTCAAATCATTATCACGGATCTAGAAAGCATACCTCGTGCGAAACTGAACTTTCCCTTTTCTTGGAGGATGTCCTGTGAGCCATGGATAAAGTGCAACAGGGAGATTTCTTTGTCGCACATTTCCGGTAAGTCTTCAACCCAGTGCCACACTGCACACTGTTGACAAACTTCCAAGCATACGGCGTAGCTTCCCTGATATGTGAGTGGCCCGCAGACTTCTTAAGGAGCAGAAAGCAGTACGTTGTCTTGACAGCGACAAGGGTGCCGCCCTGGGCGACCCACGGAATTGTAACCTCACCGCTCTTGTATATACACGGTGTCCCATTTACATTGACCACCCTAAATAACTGTTTGTCCCGATGCAAATTACAAAATGTTTCAAACAACTGTTTTTTAGCCGTCAGGGGGACATCGATCTTCGTTGTATCTTTGTTTTTTTACAAAGATCTCAACAGCGGTATGACTTTTTTAAATGGCACCCTGTATTTTTTTATTCGGCAATTCATTTCCTCTCCTAAAGACCTATTCGAAAATGTCTCACAGTGTACCATTCACTGAAACGCAACGTTATTAACTGCATAACAAAGAACGAAACTTCTCTGGCTTGAAGGGGGAAACCAGACGTCGCTATGGTTGTCACGCTAGATGGCGCTGCCACAGGTCGAGCGGATATCATCTGCGTTTTTTTTTAAATTGGCACCCACATGTTTATTACATATTCGTGTAGTACATAAAGAAGCATGAATGTTTTAGTTGGACCACTTTTTTCATTTTGTGGTAGATGGCACTGTAATAGTCACAAACATATGGCTCACAATTTTAGACGAACATTTGGTAACAGGTAATTTTTTTAAATTATAATACAGAACGTAGGTACGTTTGAACATTTCATTCCAGTGGTTCCAATGTGATACATGTACCTTTGTGAACCTATCATTTCTGAGGACGCATGCTGTTACATCGTGATTACCTCTAAGTACCACATTAATGCAATAAATGCTCAAAATGATGTCCGTCAACCTCCTCCATTTGGCAATACGTGTAACGACATTCCTCTGAACAGCGAGCAGTTCGCTTTCCCTAATGTTCGCACATGCATTGGCAATGCACTGACGGATGTTGTCAGGCGTTGTCGGTGGATCACGATAGCAAATATCCTTCAACTTTTCCCACTGAAAGAAACCCGGGGACGTCAGATCCGTTGAACGTGCGGGCCATGGATGGTGCTTCGACGACCAGCCCACCTGTCATGAAATATCCTATTCAATACCGCTTCAACGGCACGCGAGCTATGTGCCGGACATCCATCATGTTGGAAGTACATCGCCATTCTATCATGCAGTGAAATATCTTATAGTAACATGGTTAGAAGATTACGTAGGTAATAAGCAATCATTGCACCATATAGATTGCCATCGATAAAATGGGGGCTAATTATCCTTCCTCCCATAATGCCGCACCATACATTAACCCGGCAAGATCGCTGATGTTCCACTTGTCGCAGCCATCGTAGATTTTCCGTTCCCCAATAGTGCACATTTTGTCGGTTTACGTTACCGCTCGTGGTGAATGACGCTTCGTCGCTAAATAGAACGCGTGCAAAAAATCTGTCATCGTCCCGTAATTTCTCTTGTGCCTAGTGGAAGAACTGTACACGACGTTCAAAGTCGTCGCCATGCATTTCCTGGTGCATAGAAATATGGTACGGGTGCAATCGATGCTGAACACCGACACTGATGTGCGAATTAACCGCGACAGCAGCTAAGACACTTACTTGGGCATCATCATGTGTTGCAGGTCGTGGTTGGCGTTTCACACGTGGCTGAACACTTCCTGTTTCCTTAAATAACGTAACTATCCGGCGAACGGTCCGATAACTTAGATGATGTCGTCCAGGATACCGAGCAGCATACATAGCACACAATAGCCATACATCAACACGATATCGACCTATTCCGCAATTGGTAAACGGTCAATTTTAACACGGGTAATACACTCCTGGAAATTGAAATAAGAACACCGTGAATTCATTGTCCCAGGAAGGGGAAACTTTATTGACACATTCCTGGGGTCAGATACATCACATGATCACACTGACAGAACCACAGGCACATAGACACAGGCAACAGAGCATGCACAATGTCGGCACTAGTACAGTGTATATCCACCTTTCGCAGCAATGCAGGCTGCTATTCTCCCATGGAGACGATCGTAGAGATGCTGGATGTAGTCCTGTGGAACGGCTTGCCATGCCATTTCCACCTGGCGCCTCAGTTGGACCAGCGTTCGTGCTGGACGTGCAGACCGCGGGAGACGATGCTTCATCCAGTCCCAAACATGCTCAATGGGGGACAGATCCGGAGATCTTGCTGGCCAGGGTAGTTGACTTACACCTTCTAGAGCACGTTGGGTGGCACGGGATACATGCGGACGTGCATTGTCCTGTTGGAACAGCAAGTTCCCTTGCCGGTCTAGGAATGGTAGAACGATGGGTTCGATGACGGTTTGGATGTACCGTGCACTATTCAGTGTCCCCTCGACGATCACCAGTGGTGTACGGCCAGTGTAGGAGATCGCTCCCCACACCATGATGCCGGGTGTTGGCCCTGTGTGCCTCGGTCGTATGCAGTCCTGATTGTGGCGCTCACCTGCACGGCGCCAAACACGCATACGACCATCATTGGCACCAAGGCGGAAGCGACTCTCATCGCTGATGACGACACGTCTCCATTCGTCCCTCCATTCACGCCTGTCGCGACACCACTGGAGGCGGGCTGCACGATGTTGGGGCGTGAGCGGAAGACGGCCTAACGGTGTGCGGGACCGTAGCCCAGCTTCATGGAGACGGTTGCGAATGGTCCTCGCCGATACCCCAGGAGCAACAGTGTCCCTAATTTGCTGGGAAGTGGCGGTGCGGTCCCCTACGGCACTGCGTAGGATCCTACGGTCTTGGCGTGCATCCGTGCGTCGCTGCGGTCCGGTCCCAGGTCGACGGGCACGTGCACCTTCCGCCAACCACTGGCGACAACATCGATGTACTGTGGAGACCTCATGCCCCACGTGTTGAGCAATTCGGCGGTACGTCCACCCGGCCTCCCGCATGCTCACTATACGCCCTCGTTCAAAGTCCGTCAACTGCACATACGGTTCACGTCCACGCTGTCGCGGCATGCTACCAGTGTTAAAGACTGCGATGGAGCTCCGTATGCCACGGCAAACTGGCTGACACTGACGGCGGCGGTGCACAAATGCTGCGCAGCTAGCGCCATTCGACGGCCAACACCGCGGTTCCTGGTGTGTCCGCTGTGCCGTGCGTGTGATCATTGCTTGTACAGCCCTCTCGCAGTGTCCGGAGCAAGTTGGTGGGTCTGACACGCCGGTGTCAATGTGTTCTTTTTTCCATTTCCAGGAGTGTATATCACGAGGCATATACTGTCCGCACTGGCAGAATGTTACGTGATACCACGTACTTATACGTTTGTGACTATTACAGCGCCATCTATCACAAAGCGAAAAAAGTGGTCCAACTAAAACATTCATATTTCTTTACGTACTACACGAATATGTAATATGTAATAATAAAAAAACCGCAGCTGATATCCATTTGACCTATGGTATCGCCATCTAGCGCGCCAACCATAGCGCCATCTGGTTACCCCTTCAAGCTAGACGAGGTTCGTTCTTTGTAGTTTTTTCGTTTGATGCTTATTTCGTGAGATATTTGGCCCGGTCACGATCAATAGACCACCCTGTATACATGGGCGCAGCGGACTGCCAAACATTACATCTGATTTCAACCGCACAGGTAGCAGTATTTAACTGGCTCCTTTCTGAGGCATGTTAATTAATATCTCTGTCATTTAACAATTCATAATCTTCTTAATTCTTATGTAAATAAAGCTAAATTTCCTTTAGTTACTGAAAATGTTTCAGCGCGACAGCATTTCAACTTCGTCGGCTTGAATTTTTAGAATGACACCGACAGTAGAACAGGGCCTCTAAACTGTCTTTATAAGGTTCCCGATACTTGGTATTTACGAAAAAGTCTTGAAATTTGTTGCAGCCCTATTATTTAATAAATGTGATCTAGTGCAGTAATTAGAAATTCCTATTAGAAATACAAATGTTACTATATCTACCATGAATAAGAATGTTTTCGTTCCAAATGGTGTTTTTAGTAAATAACTTGAAAACTAATAGAGGTATCTTATTGCTGTCACAGATGCAGAGTTTTTAGATAAACCTGAGGCTATATACATATTTTCATCTTTCTGAGTCCAATATTTGGCGCCTTCAATTTTTCAAAAGCACGCCGATTTTGACTTAAATACTGCTCTGATCATGTTGATATTGTGTGTTTTGATTGTGACATACATTTGCACTTTCTGAATAATTTTTAACTTTCTAGCTTCATATTTTAAAGCCAATATGTTTTAGCGAAACATGTTCATTTGATCATTCTGGGACTTCAGAATGTCAACATTAATATACCAAAGCACACACTGAAAGGTTTGGAAAACCAATTTTAATTTTTAATTTCGCTCTTAGATTATGATGATGTAATCCTTTGTATGTTAAGCACAGGCGTATTATGATGACGTGGCGCTGGTAAGGAGGAGGAGATTAGTGTTTAACGTCCCGTCGACAACGAGGTCATTAGAGACGGAGCGCAAGCTCGGGTGCGGGAAGGATGGGGAAGGAAATCGGCCGTGCCCTTGCAAAGGAACCATCCCGGCATTTGCCTGAAGCGATTTAGGGAAATCACGGAAAACCTAAATCAGGATGGCCGGAGACGGGATTGAACCGTCGTCCTCCCGAATGCGAGTCCAGTGTGGCGCTGGTAATAGTGAGCTACGGTAAGTCCTGCCACACTCGCTCTCCTATGTACCTCTTACACTGACGCAGCACTTGTTTCGCTTCATGTTGGATACTAACATGTAATTTGAGATGACTGTAAATAGTAAATTTTAGTGTTGTAGCCATACGCAAATTATGTAAGTAGTATTACTGCGGGGGACGGTATAGCATGTCAGGAATTTTCTCAACACGGCGTACAAAAGTCTTTTTACTGTGGAAAATGTAAGTCGTTCCATCATAACTACCGTCAGTGATATGTCATCTCATTGTTTCATTAATTTGGTTGCATGTTTATACTAGGATTGCTTTCAAATATATCATGTACTGTGCGTGAAATGTAATTTTTATACTGAATCTATGTGTACATAATGACCATAGACACTTTCACAGAGAAAAAATGCCTATAATTATCCGCACGGGAAGTGGAGTCCTATCTTACAATTTCAAAAATATTTTAGTTTCGCTTTTACACACATCTTTTTACAACTGTAATTTACGGTATAAAATTCTTAAAGTAACAATCAAAAACGAAAATAAGCACGAGTAATTTAGAAAAGCACAATAAAAAGAACTGAAGTATGAAAATCGGTAACAACGCGGTGACTGGCGACGCTGGTAACCACGAATATTGGTATCAGACTCACACAAATCCACCTCTGTAAGGGCTAAGAGAGGCAGGTCTGCGTTTATATAAGGTAATGTCACGGCTATACAAATACATACACCATTTCAGCTCAAAATTGTATGAAAAGCTGTTACGAAGAGTCCGCTGTAGGTTTGATGCTAATGAATGGAACAAAAGGTGGTACCGCTTGCAAAAGGCAGGCAAAGAGGAAGAAAAAGTCCGCGGAGACTGCACTTTGAACTTCCTGCGGTAATAAAGGAGAATTAGCCCTCGCCTGGCAGGTTAAGTCGAACATCGATAATGTTACAGCAGGAATTTAATTAGTGAAGATCCTCCCGGTGGAAGTATTATCTTACAAGACAGAAAACGTAATTACTTTTGAAATTATCTGATCTGTAAAGCTCCAGAGAGGAACGGGAAGGAAAATTGTCAGAGGGCACGAAATTTGCTTTGTCACCGGAAAAAAGAACGCTGTGGTAGCAAAGTGGGTATTCGTCAGATAAAGAGAAAAGGTTTTGGACAATGACAAATTTGGCTGGGCTCGACATTGGTTTGATTATAGTTCAATAAATCCTCTAATTTAGCCTTTTGCGGAAAAGAATTAAATTTTGTGCTCGTCTGAAGCACGTTTACCAGAATATAACGCGTATCGGCGAGCGAGTATCTGCGGTGGTTAAGACACTGGATTCTAATTACTTCTATTTGATGTTGGAAATGAATATGGAACAGAAGCACATACACAAAGCTAACAAAAAATATTGAGAAATTAATATGCCTTATCACGGAAAGGCACTAATTAGCTAATAGAAGCTCTTGGTGGATTTTTATCGCGCTACTGTACTATGGCTGAAATCAGGAGGAAAGTGGTTCCACTGTTGCTTCTACAGCCTATTGTATTCATGGATGTACATACGTAGCTCCACGTTCTAACATTTAGCAATGTTCGAAAAATTATTACTGATGACTCATTCTCCAAAATTCCCGTTAGCTAAGTTTTCGTTGGAGCCAAGAAAGATATTCAGCTACGTAAAACATGAACATGGGAGCGAGCAGGTCATTTAATTATCTTCTATAATTCAATTCAAATTTACCGAACTTAGCTTGATATTCGATGATAATTGTAGATTGTTTTTATCCTTCTTTGTAGCACAGTAGTTTCAACGCATGATTCTATTTCGCAAGAGTTACAAAGAGGTCTAGAGGTGTTTTACTTGAAAATGATTTTGTATAATAAGACGTTGCAGGATTGCACATCCTTTTCTAAACAGTTTTATAACCTTAATACAGTTTCGACATAAGATAGTCCTTCCAACTCGCTGCTAGAACAGTTGATTTACGAACCACAAGCCCATCTCCATCATAAATAATTTGCAACTGCTTTCGTCCGCCAGCGTCGACTGAAATAAGACATGCACTTGGCGGCCGAACTTACCCGAAAGGGGCCTCCCGGTCTACGATGCCATATGCTCATTCATTCATACAATTGCGTTACGACTGACTTGCGCCATTATGTAACATACACCCTAAACGGACGAGAACAAAAATATCAAAGTCAAACTCGCAAAACAGCGCAATTGCAATCATAATCGATATTTCATTCAGAGAGTCTAAATGTACTACGAAACTTTGTTCGAGAAGTAACTTCCGACGCGATGTGGAATGGAAACCACAGTGAAAATCCGGTGAAGTTTTGCACTGATGTGTTTCACATTGTCTCTAGTGTGTCTGTCGGCCGTACCACGTTGCTCTTTTCTGTTCTCAGCACACAGTGAACACTTAAAGGTGTCTAGAACAATGGTGTCTTCCGGCATATATGAGTGCCCGCTACGAGGTTTCGCTTGATTTAACGCAACGCCACATAACACAAGTGTCATGTGTTTTCTTCTTCCCGACAATTTTCAGTCGCATACTGCAGGATCCGTGAGAACGCCCTGCAGCGTTTGTGGTAGGAAGTGTTTGATCACCCACCACACAGCCCGGACTTGTCTCCTTCCAATTATCATCTCTGCTCAAATGAATAATAATGAACCGCTGGTTATGATGACATTTTGGCATATACGACGAACTGCAGTGCAGCGTAGCTTAGTGGCAGAAAGCCCAGGCGTCTTTCTTCTCTGACAAAGGTATCGGAAAAAAATGTCTAAGGCGGAGCGGCGGCTACGTGGAGAAGTAGACGGAAGTTGTAGCGGACTGTTGCAAATAAAACGCTTTTGACTTTCACTATGGTTTCCATTTCGAGACAGATTGTTCGTTACTTTCCGAATAGTCCTCATAATTGTAATTTCTTTTTACATTAGTTCAGGCAATTAATTACAAATACAGAAATAACATCTATTTCTAATTTCAAATTAAACTGAACATGAAAAATAATCCAGAATGAGATTTTCACTCTGCAGCGGAGTGTGCGCTGATATGAAACTTCCTGGCAGATTAAAACTGTGTAAGGTCCCGAGTTCGAGTCTCGGTCGGGCACACAGTTTTAATCTGCCAGGAAGTTTCATGAAAAATAATATTTTCTGATAGTGAAATCCCATGTCAGTTTCACGTTTCATTTCTATTTCAAAAAATTGTAAACTTCGTTATGTTAACAGGTTTACAATACAGTGTTACGATTTTGCATCCATTCAATAGCGTTCTGCACAAATTTTCTATCGGATTATCCAATAAATAATGAAACTTAGAAGTGCACTGTCCAGTTCCAATACAATGTTAAACACCGAGTGTTTACTTCTAAGTAGCTGACAAAGATTGATATGGGCCTGACAAGTAACTATTTGGCGGTAAATCACTGTAAACAGTAACAAATTGGAATTACCTAGGAGCAGACGCCCAGTGTGACTTCAACTGTAATGACTACATGAAACTAAAATAAATGTAAATGTAGCGTGACTAGGGCCTCCCGTCTGGTAGACCGTACACCGGATGCTAGCCTTTCGATTTGACGCCACTTCGGCGATGGGGATGAAACGATGATGATTAGGACAACACAACACGCAGTCCCAGAGCGGAGAAAATTTCCGACCCAGCCGGGAATCGAACCCAGGTCCTTAGGATTGACATTGTATGGAGCTGACCACTAATCTACCGGGGGCGGACAGATGAAACTAATTGCAGAAGAAGCAGACTCCAATTCGTTGGTAGAATATCAAGAAAATGCAGTGTACTCTCGAAAGGAGCAACTTACACTTGTTCGATAAATTCTTGAGTGTTGCTCGTCAATTCGTGACCCTCACGATATCGGATTAGTAGATGACACAGAAACGATAGACTGAATAGCGGCGCGTTTGATCACTGATCGTTTCGTAGAAGTGAGAGAGCAACGGAAATGCTGAGAAAACTCAAATGGCAGACGCAACAAGAAGGTTTTTGTGTATGAGTGGGAGGTTTACTGTTGAAATTCGGAGAGCATATGCTCCAAGAGGAGTCGAGCAACCACGACGAGAAAACCAAGAAATTAGCGTTAATACGAATGTTTACCGGCAGTCATTTTTCTCTCTCACCATTCGCGATTAGATCCGCGAAGCGTGAAACTGATAATTGTCCCAGAAGTACTATTTCCCAACACTGCAAGGGTAGTTGATGAAGTATACGTGTAGATGTATTGCCTACTGCTGAAATTACAGATGTCATAAAATGTGCCTACTTCATTTATTTTTTTGTTTGCGGTAACATAACTTTACAGCAAATTCTCTGGAGCAAAAGGTCCATAGGGAATATCCTGTAATGTGGTATAGCAAGAAGCAATTATGATATTTATGGTAAAACCGGGACAGGCTTTACGCTTCATGGCCCCCACCACATCATTTAAAGATCGAGGCGGAGGTCTTGCCCGAAGACACAAGGAGAGCGGCACTTCCGGAGGCATCTAGAATTGTATTCTGTCACTTGTAGCGTCCTGGGCTGTGTAAGATCGGCCGTGAGATCCGTATACGAAGAACTGGATTGTATATAGTGGTTAGGGATAGCAGATGAGAAACAGGACTATTGGAGGGAAAATACTGTACTTAATGTGCTTTATTCATGTTAGTTGATAGTTCCGCGATAAATCGAGAAATAGCAGCTCTGTCTGTAATTTCAGATTCTCACTAATGTCAGCATTGTCAGGATTTGTGCATGTAAATGGGGTAAGTGCCACAACCATTTCTTGTAGTATAAGTAACCTGGGCAGTGTTCGCTAACATGCTATTCTGGGACGATATGCACAAACCTAGGATGATGTAGAAAACTACGACTCAGATGAAGATCCTAAACATGCTCCTGGACGCAAAAGCTCTTCGAAATTGATGCTAATCAAGTAAATCTGAATAATTCTTTAAGAAACCAAACAGTTTACGTTAAGTTGTCTGACAGTGTGATGACGGAAATGTTAACGGAAACCCTTAGTATCTCAGACTACCTTTGGTGTTTGTTATATTCCATTATTCCATAATTAGGTATTGCAAATCTTAGTATCAGAAACGGATACAGTTCTAAACTGTTACATAAGTATTTTTGAGAGATTTTACAGTAATGTTTCGTTAATTCGGCCATCGAGTAAACAGTGGTAAGTCAATGGCAATCATCCTAAGAGGACTCTGTTCGCAAGTAAGCAATGACAAGTGCCCACTGACGTATCTTTGAGAATACAATTTAGAATATGACGCTACTGTGGAAAGATTTGAAAACAATGACTTACCCGAGTAGAAAGTCATAACGAATGCACCTGAAACATCTTATTTATGAAATTTTATTGAAACGTTTCTATGCTCTTTCTCCAAATAACCACTTTGTTCCTTATCACTCACGTCTTCGTACGATGTCATCAAGAAACGTACGATTCACCCACTCATTAACCAGCCTTTATCAATGGAAACATACAGTTTCATTTAATTACAATGCTCTTTCAACATGCTTCAGATATTCCCATCATCAGATTCAGCGTGAGTGGCGTACATGTGGGCCCGCGTTGGCAATTCCATGCCATGGCCAGGATATCATTTGAGAAAAACAACTTCTTTATGTTTTTCCTAAAAGGTGGGGGATGCAAAAACTCCAACGCGTAACAGTGGAGGACTGACTATGCCCGTTGACTGTGGGCAAGAATCTCGTCAAAGCGTAGCCTTTCATTGCCGTCTGTAATACATCCTTCGTCTGTGACTACTGGCTCAATCCATACCAAGTAGTCCAAGAACAAAATAATTGGTTGCTTGACCATCTCAGAAAAATTTTATATTTCCTGGGTGAATCCCCCAATGTTTATTAGTCACAAAAATATTTAAAAAAATTTTTCATTATTTTGTTCCAGGCCACATGCGTTATTTCGTATTTGCAAACATCTGTATTTTTTTACAATTATTCAGTAGTGGATTGTCCTAAGACTTTCACATGAAATGCATTTAGTTCAGCACACTCTGGGCTAGAAATTCACATACTATCACTTAGCTGAATAAATTTTTAATATATATTTAATTGTTCAAAGTTATCAGCCACAATTGAAAAAACACAATTTTTTAACGGTAGTTTTCCAGAGAAAGATTAATTTCTCGGCTTTAATATTTGTTCTGCTATTACACTGTATAGTATAGTTACTTTTAATAAGGTATCAATGTTAAGCAGCTTACACTTAAAAAATACACTATCTTTAAAAATGGATTTTTTTTAATTTTTACATTTTGCGGCCTGCAATATCTTTGTTGGGGCACCAGACAAAAATCTGAAAATTTCTCAGTTAATAGACCTTTATGTTATCAAACTTCAGAATAAGTTTCAACTTTGAGTTTAATTGCAAGTTATGGAAGAAAGATTACAAACACGAGTCAAAAATACGTTTTTTAACATCTGTGATCTCCAGGCTTATGGAATAAAATATATCAGTTAAAGTATATAATTTATTCATATCAATGATAACTTAATTTTTTAATTGAAAATAAGCCGACTAATTACATTATATTGTTCTCTTGTTATTTGTTTTTAGTACATCGCTTATTGAACATTTGAGAAATTTGTTTACTCAGTTTGGGTGTTAGATTATAAGTTCTCCCAGTCACAGTTGTTAATTCCATGGGAGACAGCTTCCTCAGTACATTTTTAAGTGGCATCCTAACCTGATCCTTCTCAATTTTTTAAAAGATGTCCTAGGTCCTGGAGGGTGCGGAATACAACATGTACAGTCATAGTCAAAAGTATCCGAACGACGTGAACTGCATTTCGCCTGATTCGCATGCCACCGGCATAACGCAGCTGTCTAGCAGGTCATCTATTCGCTCCTTGGTACTGTCGTTTGACTATTGAAAGGCTTGTAAGCTCGCATTTATTACAATAAATGACATACCTGAAATGTTACCACTCTCATTATTACGTCAGATAGGTAATGCACGTAGTAAGTTCGTCGTATTCATGATTTCCTCTTCAAAGTAATATAAACTACTTATTATTTAACACAAAATGACATTAAAATTTTAAGTTATCCACGAGCAGCTAGTTGAAAATATGTATCAACTTCAAATTACACGACGAACCGTCTCGTTCTGCATTTGGATTCAAACCCAGTTCAGGCAGACTAAGCAAAGTTTTCGTGACTGACCCAAACTAACAGTCATTCCTGATTAGGCTTACAGAGAGTGATATACCTTAGAGCTTATGTTCAGCGACTAAGTTTAAGGTCAATGAGTCGGATGTGAGTTTTGCAACTGTGAAATACTTTCCTATATTATAGAAGCGAGTATTAAATTTGAACTAATATTGTGAAAATTTTGTACTTGAATAGCTTAGGATGAAAATCTTTCTGTTTATTTCAAAGGAAAACAATTGATTTTCTAAAACATTGTCTGTCATATACAACTTGAAACAGGTCATGTCGACCAAATCGTATTGAAGAAGTGACAGCGACGTATATCGGAGGGCAGTAAGATCTTTTGCCTTTTCGTTTGGCAGTACTCGATAGCCATTTCTAGGCGCAAGTAAATGAAGAAAGGCAGTGCGTTTTTGATATCAAGTAACGTCTTCATCAATTACTATAGTTTTAGTGTAATGTTCGAGTAACTGCTGATGTTTGATATTAACATGAAAAGGATTCTGTAGACAGGAAAAAATCCTGTTCTTGGGAAACTACTTCTATAGTGACCAATAGGCACATGTGTTCCAGCAGCGGTATTAATAAAATGATAGTAATGATGACGGTAATAATCGAATTATCCGGTAACGTCACACTTCACAGTGGATTTTCGCGAACTAAGAAATTTGCTCAATTTGTGAAAATTCAAAATGGCTTTGCTTCGAGCCTATGATGCCTAGAAGAGTCTTTACATCCTGCTGACATGAGAATAGCAGAATCTCTGCGTCAGAAGCTTGCTTCTACTTAACCGTTTAATAGACTCGCTTTTTTTACACCGTGACTAACTTTATAAGATAAGCACATCATCCGTTTCAGCACACTCTTGAGGCTGGGAAATGTGGCCACAATGGTTTGGTGGAACGAATTATCACAGGTGCAACGCGTGAGTTCAGGCTTTTACTTTTGAGACGCACAAACAGATTTACTTTACCTCTGGTAACCTCGAGAGAAAGACGTTATAATACATAATCCGCATTAAACATCACGTTCCTTCATTAACAACTGGGCAGAGCCGGTTTAGGTTGGGAAATGAGATAGCGGAAGTCATGGCAAACAGAAATACAGTCGCCAGTGAACTTACTTACATTAGAAAATGTTATTTTACTTGATGAACCGATAGCCATTTAAAGGAACAGGTTTCTTCTTTTACTTGTACTTGATTGAACTAGAGACGTTGAAAAATTTGGTGCTGGACTGTGGTTGGAATTCGTATCACCTCTTTCAAGGATAGGAATCTCTTAGAACAGTATAATTCAATCATTTCATTCCTTTTCCAAAGACTGCAATTTTCTCTGGGTCTCCTCCAAAGGATCCAGTACAAAAATATTCATAATTTCATTTCAAGCCCTATCAAGTGCACACCCACGTGCTAGTGAAAATTAATGTTTAATTTTTAATGTCTGTACATGTGTAGCCAACAATCGCAATAGGTGTCGTTATTTCTGGTCAAACACGCACATATCTTACTGTTGGTGAGTAAGCAACTGATACTTAAGCTACATTCGTGGATGCACGGTAGGTGTGCAGTTCGATTGTCGCTTAGGCACCAAAGTTTGTATCCTTATTTTACATTCAAACACCTAGCAGCTCGTAAGAAAAACCAATACGTAACATTTGATTTTTCTTAGTTAACAATTAGATTACGTGCTGGATTCGTAGCTCCGTCACAGAACTTCACATCATACACTTCATGTTTAAATGCATGCACATGTTGTTATTTCAGAATGGAGGTATATCAGAAATCATTCGTGGTTAGCTAATAGGGACGAAAGGGTCTTGATAGGAGACCTGGTTTATTACAAAAACTGTCGTCTTTTATTTTCAAGTTTAGATTTGGTTACTGGTATTGGCAAAAATTTCGGTAATTCATGACTCTTCATGGCTAGTCATCAATATGATGTGATTAGATTAGATTAGATTAATTCTTGTTCCATAGATCATGAATACGAGATTTTGTAATTATGTGGAACGTGTCATTTTAAATGAAAGATTTCTTTGCATACCATGATACAATTTCTACAATTTTTTTGCAACAATCTTTTACACACACACTCTCTCTCTCCCTCATTCTTTTTTATTTCTCTCTCTCTCTCTATCTCTCTCTCTCTCTCTCTCTGTCTCTCTCTGTCTCTCTCTGTCACACACACACACACACACACACACACATTATTTTTTATTTTTATTTGTTTTTTGTGCTCGACTATCGGCGAGGCACGGAAACGCTTGTGAATGAGTTTCTTAGTTTTGAATACACTTACGAAAGAAATATAAAAACAACGATGAAGGTTACTGATTTATGATGCTTAGTTTGCAGTCAACTCTGAGTATTTTTAGTAACTACGCTCCAGTCCCTAAACCTAGTTACAGAAATGCGAATCAGTCGCATTACGTATTCCAAGCCGTAGCAGCTGCGACTTGGAGACACCAGCTATGGTCACTTCCCAGCGCCCTGTAGGATCACATCGGTTCGTCTTCTTTCTGCTCGTACTGTAACTGAGATTTGGCGACAAGGCAATTTATGTTTGGCAACTCTGTGATCGACGTGTAACTTCCTGGTGTGCACTGAATTAAGCCTCAAAATTCACATGATTTTACCTGTCATTTCCATTGTATAATCTCAGTTATTATCGCTTGAGGTGTAAGAAAATATTGTAAACTTACGGTTTTCAGCCCAGGAAAGTCGTTGCACGTGAAAATCGCAGCTAATCTCATCTTTTAAATATTGGTTTATGAGTTCTAGGCACTATTGGCCCCGTAAGAGAAAGCTAAGACACATACCTCTTTGCCGGCTATTTGGTAACGTGCTGACCTGTGAAAAATCGTCTGTTATGGTTCGCAGTTCCTGTCTCACTGACTTCAACGTTTTTACCCCTTCTGTGAAAGAGCTACAAGCAGTTAGATCAAACATCAATAAGGAAATCGCAAGAGAATACTTTCGGCTCATAGTGCAATGGTGAAAAACTTACAATGCTGCACAACAGGTAACGCCTCTTTGCGCTGCTGATATGCAAATTTTAGATTTCTAGAAATGCATAACTATATTCATGAAATTCCACATTTGCATACCTGTTGAGTATGACACAACATACCACTTAAACACAGACCCAATCAAAATCTATGTGGGTAGTGGATAGTATTTTACTAATTCGTGTTGATGGAGGCATGCTTGTGTACAGATACTCAGTTTTATTAAAACAGACTTTCGTTGTAAGATTATCGTGGATAGTTTTATTATATTTCTTATAAAACAGTGCACAATTTTCGTAAGGTTTCCTTTAGTGTTGTTGAAACAATAGTAAATATGAGAGCGAAATTAATCAACAACAAAAAATGCGAATTCTCTGATGTTATCTATAACAGTCTGACGATGCACATGCAGTTTGATGATTACATGCATGTAGAAAACTTGTTCTGAGTTAAAACTGTCAAACAATGTTTTAAGAAGAGTAAAATGCCACTGCCATACGACAGCTAATGTAGAAAATACTTTTCTGACGTATTTGGGGACGATGCGCTCTCCCCATACATAATACAAAAGCTTTGAGATGCATCTGCTGCCTGGCTGTCTATTAAACTTGAAAACAACAAAAATGTCACAGAAGTTAGCCCTTTTTCCACATGCGACTATTTTGGGTTGAGAAGTGAAGGGAATTATGTTCAAAGTTCCATTAGATTGGTAACTGCAGCAGCCAGCAGAATTGCGTTTTAAAAAAATTTAGTAGTAAATGTACTCGAACTCTCAGCATCTTATCTACGGTGCACGACACTTACCATTACGCTACTAGCTGCCACATAGCTACAACAGCTCCAGAGCTGAACAACAATTCCCCCAGAACTTCTGCATACCACAACACTGCGAGATAATGCTAATGGCCGGGTCTAAACTTCTGAGGGAAACAGTTACAGCTTTTCTTTTGCGCTGCACGACGTTTTTTAAATACGGATTGCGCAATAGAATAGCCAAGTGGAAAGGAACATTTCCTATTTAAATTTCTGCATCCTACACTGTTGGCAGTTCTGTGTAGGTGGCAGTTACGTGATTTTATCTCGGTGACTACAAAATAGATTCGAGTGTATGCACTGGGTAGCCGAGGCAGCTAGTTCATGGTGATTTGGTCAACCAAGTAGATGAATTTACTGAACGTGCTGCAATTTAGTACAAGGAGGTTGTGTGTCAGAATTCTCAGCCAGTGTGGCGCAACAGCGTTACGATAGAAAAATGAGTCACAGAAAAGAGGGTTTGGTGGTCTGTTGGACTGATTGTAGGTTATTATACCTATGGTCTGGGTTCGATTCCCACTTCCATAAATGATTTTAATAGGGAGAGAAAAATTCCATACCCTTCCGACTACACCAAGTGTAGAGGATATTATGGCAGTGTGGTTTGAAATTAACATTAAAGATGATATTCCATCTCTGCCAAGCAGACGTTAGGTTGAACCACAATAAAGTCTGGACTGGAGACATGTAGAAACTCTATCATCAGTAACCTTTCTTATACGAGCTATTTATTGCTAGTGACGAAACAAACGCTACGTTGGGTCACAGGACACTTATTCCATCTTTTATCTGAGCTTCTGTATGTCGATAAAATTGGTTTTGAACTGAGAATGCAAACTGAGACCGCCCTTAACGCGGTATTTCATCCCTGAGTGGCAGTACAGCTCGGCTACAATTTGTTGTTTTTCGAAACTGCAGATTCCTGAACATCTCCTGATATTAGTGTGAATGGGTTCGAATCCTGGCCCGGCAATAAAGATTTCATTATGTATTATCAAGCTCTAGCATGAGAACACCTATCTGCTGGTGGATAATAATTTTGATTTTTAATGTTTTTTCATTCGTTGTCAACACTAACGATATCTGACGTTTTTGACTCCCAATGGGACACAGAACTATTTGCGAGAACACTGTAAGTTCAAGATGTTATTCCAAGCTGATGGTGGAGAAACATTCGGTATCTGACGTCTCTTTTTGTGTAGTCATCAACGATATGTGTGGGGCTCTATTTCCAGTGAGCACTGCACTCTTAGTCATATTATTTCTAGTCCAAACATACCCACATGTCGGTGCTGGTGTAACAAACCATATTTTACGTTCGTTTTCTCTAGAATATAACAGCGATAGGTGTCGGGTTGGAGTCCTAGGAAGGAAAAAATTTATGTTTCGTCTCGTCACTTCAGTTAAAACATTTAGCTACTGCCGAGAAAATCCGATATGTCACAGTTGGTTGTTCTTCGATATCAATCCGATTAGGTTCTGGGTTCGAATCCCTGTCCAACACAAAGCTTTGCCTCACGGCCTTTCATGTAAGTTACTTGTGAAGAAGCAACGTTTAACATCTCTCGTAGTTCGTTAACACGGACAATAGATGCTGGGTAGGAATTGGCACCTGTTAAAAATGTTTGCGTTTTGTAATTTAAAGTTGATAGTTGCTAGCTGATACAGTCTAAAATCGCGGTATATCACTCTCTGTAAGCCTAATCAGGAATGACTGTTAGTTTGCGTCAGGCACGAAAACTTTGCCTGAACTGGGTTTGAATCCATATGCAGAACGAGACGATTCGTCGTGTCATTTGAGGTTCATACATATTCTCAACTAACCGCTCGTGAATAACTCAAATTTTTAATGTCATTTTGTTTTAAATAATAAGTACTGTATGTTACTTTGAAGAGGAAATCATGAATACGACGTTCTTACTACGTGCATTACGTATCTGACGTAATAATGAGAGTGGTAACATTTCAGGTATGTCATTTATTGTAATAAATGCGAGCTTACAAGCCTTAAGGACAGTCCTATCTGTGATAAGGAGTTCCCTGATACTTGTAGCATCGTGGTATTACTTTACATCCTGAGTTACTGCGATACAGAGCAGTGTTTTCAAGTGGTGACATGTTAGAACTATTTTCAATAGTCAAACGACTCTACCAAAGAGCGATTAGAGGACCTGCTAGACAGCCGCGTTATGCCGGTTGAATGCGAATCAGGCGAAATGCAGTTCAAGTCGTTCGGATAGTTTTGAGCATGACTGTACATCTTGGTTTTGATGGCCAATATTATCAACTTTCCCAGTCCACCACTGTCAGCGTTTACACAAGCCACTATATCTTTATTTTGAAGAACCAGGTGTACAAGTTTTCCACACTGATGAAGTTAACTATCAGGCGAAGTTGGTGTGACCTTCAGTTAGTTGTGTAAATGGGTTACAAAACAAGGAAAAGATCGAGTTACTTTAATCTTCTGATAAGAGTTGCACCTTTCCTTCAGGACACTGTCATAGCCTTCTTGTATTTCCTCAAATTGTAAAGAAACACAGGTAATTCCTTTGATATGTTTTTTACAGAATTCAAACATTTCTTGAGGTGATACGAAATGATAGTCATCGGTCCGCTGCAAGCTTTCTTTTGTGACAGCTCGCTTTGCTGTACCCCTGACAACATCACAAGCATTATTCCCATGGCATGAAGCGAAAAAGTGCATTTCTACATCAAACCCAAAACTTTCTTTAAAAGAGGAGACGTTAATAATTTTTTTTTGTTTTTTTGTTGACTTGCTGCCCCATCCGAATGGAAAATCAGTTTTTTTTATGGAAGGGTGGTGCTGTTTAATGTAGTTCGTTAATTTTAGTTCAAAAATGTGCACTGCTGTAGTGTTGTGTTCAAGGTGGTCACTTATGCCACAAAAGGTGTGGCTCATTAGTTTATCTTCATCTTTATAATAGAATACAAATGAATGAATTATGGCCTGTTTGTCTACAAGTGGTGCTATTGTACTTCATCTTGAGCAACAAAGGAGTAATTTTCTGAAAAGTCAGCAAGAACAAAGCATTCAGCAGCTGCCAAGGTTTGCTTTTTGTCTTTCAAAAATTTACTTTGAACTTTTGCAATAAAACAATGCATTTTCAGATTTTCAAGGTTAGCCACCAACACTTCAAGAAACTATTCTCATGATTATATGACTGTCTCCATTTCAGTTCTGTCTTGTGTCACCCATTGCTGTATTTTACATTGTCAGGCATCAAATCGTCCTCTTCGGATTCTTCAAACATATCAAGTAAGGCTTGTTTACCTGGACAATCTTCAGATATTCTCTTTATCATACAATTGGAACTGTCAGTATTGCATACCCTAACTTCCAAAAGGTCTTTATAGTCAACTCTAAGATTGACCCACGTATTATCAAATTTAGGTTCTGGTGATACAAACTAACACAAACATTATGGGTGCAAGATGCCTCTGCAACAGTACACCATCTAGGTCTGAACTCGCAAAACTTTGATCTTCCAGTTTTAATGTCAGAATTTTCTTTTCTAAATTCAGCGAATAGTTCATTTAAATCACTCAATATTAACATTTTTGATATTTGAATCTTATGACCATTTTCTTTCATGGAAACACAGTCTTTTTTGCCAGACATCAAATGGCTGTTATTGTCATCGTCATAATACTTAATAACTTTATTGATTTTGCTTTCATCTACCAAATTAGATGCACTATTACTTTGTAATGCTGGTAAAATTCCCTGTTCTTTTACTAATTGGCTTGTTAACTTAAGAATACGTTCTGACACATTAAAGTCAATACTAAATTTTGCTCGACTCTAAGAATTCGGCAGTAAACTGATAATCTTAATTTTATCCTCTGTGTTTGAAGTACTGAATTTAGTTTTCAGTTTTTCTATCAAATCATCATATTCGGTTGGTGAAGTTTTAGAACTTCCATCGGTTTTAGTATAAATTGTATTTTGAAATGAAACATCCAAATTCTTTTAGACTTGTAGCTGCCACTTTCTCAATTTTTGTTTAACGGCACTTGGTCTTTTATCTTGACTTAGTTTTCTAATTTTACTAGCAGGTGATATACCCAGGATTTCACAAGCTGTATCTACGTTTTAATGGTTGCTGATAAGTCACAAAATACTGTATTTGAGGTTTCACTATTCTTTATCTTGTGAATTACAAATATCTTAGAATAACATGTTGGACACCATGATTTGCCTGGTATGAAATTGAAGAAAGAGCTTTTATTTTTAGAATAATGATCAAATATTATTTCTTTCAGACCTTTTGTTATAGGTTTCTTATGTTTCTCAAAAGGGTCCATGCAAGACTGACCAAAATGGTGATGAAAGCTTTTTAAGTATTCCATTTCATGGTACTTGCATGTTGATTTGACGTCTGGGCCGACTCATATGTAAAACAACACGTTTCCTTCTTCACTCTAATTTTGGGTTAAAGTAATGTTTTTAGGATACACTCAATACACACTTTTATGACATGATTCATTAATGATAAAACCAACAGAACACTGAGACACCATTTTTCAATGGGACACTTCAAGAACTTCTTGCTAAATAAGTGTGAGTAGACAGTAGTTGGTGTAAAGGGGAAGACAACAGTCAGACTTGTTTAGGATTTAGATGCAATTGTTGGCCTGCTGTAACAATTACCACAGCATTGTTTACACAAATAATCATTAGCTACTGTAATGTGGTGTGTTACATTATGCAACTGGTGTACTTTATTTGGGTAGCCTACAGATACCGCACATGTTAAAAAACATATTTATGACTCGTGTTTGTAATCTTTTTTCTATACTTCCAATTGAATCTCAAAGTTGAAATGTATACTGCTGTTACATATCCCAACGGTATATTAGCTGTGAAAGTTTTAGATTTTTATCTGGTCCCCGAACAAAGATATTGCAGGCCGAAAATGAAAACTTAAAAATATCAACTTTTTAAAATAGTATATTTTTTGAGTGTAAGCTGCTCACCATTAATACTCTATAAAAAGTAACTATACTATACAGTGTAATAGCATAAAAATTATTAAAGCGGAGAAATAAATTTCCTTTGGAAAACTACTGTTAAAAAACTGAGTTTTTTGTGGCTGATACCTTTGAACTAAAATATATTAAAGAATACATTCAGCGAAGTCATAATGACGTTAATTTGTAGCCCAGAGTGTGTTGAACTAAAAGCATTTGATCTGAAAGGCTTAAGGCAATTCACTACTGAATAATTGCAAAACATGTAGATGCTAGTAAATAGGCAGAAACGAATGCGATCTGGAACAAATATGGCCGCCATTTCAAAATAATTTTTGTGACTACTAGACATTGGGGAATTCACCCAGCAAATATAAATTTTTTATTAGATGGTCAAGGAACCAGTGCTGGAACACTTGGTATGGATTGTCCCTACTACTAAAATTAATTGTAAGAGGTGCCTAAAAAATTTATTGTTCGCACACTTCTACTACATTAACGACACAGGCAATTGATGCTTGTGTTACCAATAATAAGAAATGAAAATCTGACTTTTCCATCTGTAGTAATATGTCCAGAGAAGTTGTAAACAGATATCTGCTTGATTATATGTGGCTACTAGAGCCTTAGAATTTTATAATGCATTTTAATGTATGTACACTTAATATGTTTGTGACAAATTTAGATGTATCCTCGTAAATGAAAGTACGTTTCAATTATTTTTTTACATATTCCACATCACTGAGAATCATATCACTTATGATCTGTGGAAGGACATTAGCAAATCTCTCATCCTTTTTCCTTAGGAATAAAAATGTATATGGTCCATTCTTTTTTATGACATGATCAAAATCCTTTTATATCTATCTACTTAAGATCTATGGAATGAATGTATAATTAGTGCAATGTCCTCTCTAACCTCTCAGCATGTTGGGTGAAATGGTGTAGTCACGAGTTTCGCAATGCTTTTCCTGTGACAGAAAGGAACTAACTGAATTGATGTAAATTGTGGACCACTATCAGAAACGAAGCTATTAATGGCTTTCAGATGGGTTCTATGGTTGTTGTGGTTGTGATGGATGCCGTCCTGGCCACAAATACACTGCTGTGCAAAACTTAAAGGCGTAAATAACAGTTGGATGTTATGTCACTGACAAGTAACATATCTCGATGAAGTTTGAGCTACACGTAGAAAGAACTGCCACAATATAGTAGAGAAGGTAAATGATGTGTGTCCTATTTTACTATTGGAGGGTTCTGGTAAGATCCTCTACGTAAAATATCTCTTTACTGTTTTCCTAACCTCCAACAATGACTCTGCAAGTAGAGGCTACGTTTGCTTGCCTGCAACAAGTACCAAATACAATATTTCTGATTATTGGGCCACATTTTTTAAAAATGCTAATTAATTAAACTAATAAAAAGGGACACCACACATATCATTTGATAATTTAACCAAACACTAATCAAATAATCATGATAAAATCTATTGAAACATTGCTAAGAGGAGGTGCAAACCAACTTATTTTAAGGGTTCTGATTAGGGAGCGAATGGTGTTGCGAGATGTAATAGGGAAGAATTTAACAAACATTCACGTTTATTTTATCATTAACACTAACACACACACACACACAGAAGTTAAAATACAGTTACTTGGAATGGTAACGCATGCATCGACACATGGCACATTGTAGAGTGCACCATCTGGAACGACACATGTGGGGCAAGACTACTAAATTACTGGATACGATTAATCAAGATCACACACACCACGATCACATGGGTCGCTCACACAACGAAAGAAAGAATTTAGATAAAAGCATCCTAATACACATGGAAGCTCACTGGGTCATGGCGTTTTAGAGAACAAAGTCCACATCTAAAATACCGTACAACTGCGTAATTTTGTAAATAAATTTACCAAACCAGAACACATCTACTCCGTCATGAAACTGAGGCTTCAATTCGAACACGACAGGTGTTTACCTCGAACTGGAGTCTCATGGTATAGAAATAAACACACGTGGGGCACCAGGGTATGCGCTACTAAGTCCGTGGAAATTAAATACAAATTGGACGGTAAATTAAATAAAATTTAGCACAAGAGTTCCACAGAGCACACAACACATTCATACAAAATGCGCTAAACTAACTAAAGCTGTACATCACGTGGTGGCACCGCTCTTCCACGCCAAGTTACAGTTGCACAACATCACCGAATAAACGGAATATTACTGAAATTAACACCGTTCTCTGACTGAATTAGTTGGTGCGGCATGATTGTCAGTGCCACGCACCAGAGTCACTACCGGAAAATCGAACAAAGCTCTCACACATTTCAACTCAGCAGACAGAGATGCTACTCAGAGCATCCGTACTCAGCGCGTCCTACGGAAGAGTTACCATACTGTCTCTCTCGTCCGGGGTCCACACACGGTGGCCAGAAGAGCCCAGAGAGCGTAAGCGTTTTCTGCCTGTACCAACCTCACAATGGGTGCTGACCAGTGGCCAGTTATGCCAACGTAGCAGTATTCGAAACTCGGCACACTAGATGGCTACACTGATCTTAACATTCATAGAACTATGTAGCGGTTCACATAAAGCCGTTACAAAGGCGACCGAAGGAAATACGGAGAGAGACGGGTAGAAGTAACACTTTTATTCAAAGACAGTAATCACTCTGAAGTCTCCGATATTTACGGTGGTCCCCTATATATTATAACATGTGGAGCATAGTTCTTAATAATGTATGTGATCATCACGGTTGGTAGCTCGCGCTCTAGAATGTTCACCCATGGTGCCCGCAATGTTCGTGAGGAGTTTCTGTGGTATGGCGTTCCATTCCCCCAGCAGCGTGGTTCACAACTGCTGAATGATCGCTGGTGCGTGTCGAAGTGCTGCAATACGCCTTCCCAACGCATCCCATACTTTAACAACAGAAACTTTCATGTTCGACAATGCTTCACTTATCCTCATATGACGACAGATAGAAACGCAAAAAGCACCCTGGAGATATTGTCGAGCGCAGTATTATTGGTGGTCAGGGTCCTACGGTGTGGGGAGGTATAACGCTGCATGGGACCCCTGTACAGTCGCCGGTCAGCGTAACTGTCACGCTGTGCTTCTTCGCCACGTACATCTTTTCGGGGTGTTCGTCCGGCTCTGACTAAATTTTTATGTATGTTAATACACAACTGCATTGAACTTTGCACAGGAAGGAAGTCTTGGAACGAGGGAATATTTGGTGAATGTGCTGACCTGTACGTCCACTCGACTTAAATCCCATCGAACGTGTGTGGAGTGAGTTGGACAGAGACATGGCAGCACGTCCACATGGACCAACGACCGTCTAGCAGTTGTCAGCCGCGCTGGTGCAGCAACGGATCGCCCCATCACAAGAATTCCTTACTGAACCATGTGGCCAGCATGGGAGCACATTGCAGAGATATGCTGCCGTCCGTGGTCGCCAAACACATTATCAAGTACCACGTCCCTGCTTTTGTAACGTGCAAGGGAGCATCAGATATCGTCAGTTCTCTTCGTCTCACTGCATATTTCTTTCACTCGCGTTCTGTAATATGCAACAGCAGTTCTTTTTATGTATGGTCCAAGCTTCATCGAGCTAAGTTATTTGTCAGTAAGACATCATGAGGAAGTTAATTTTACAGGATACGAATACTTTCAGTGTTATATTCGCGGAATCGAAGAAATGGCATTTACACGTCAGTTTTTCTAATAACAAAAGTAATTAATAATATAATTTACTAACAATACAACGTAATAAACTGACTGAACAGTTAACATACCGTGAGTTGGTTTTGATGAATCAAAAACCTCTATATAATGATAAATCTATATAGCTGCATGTTGAGCACGCTTATCCAAAACTACTACACGAATTTTCTTGGGGTTTTTGCTGGTAATTTGAGTATAGTGTGAAGCATTGTACACGCGTTATTTCATCAAAACCAAATAACAGGAAAAAGATTGAGCGATTTAAAATTTTATCTAAAGCCGTCGTATCTGTCTGTTTCTCTGTTTCAACACAGTACTCGCCAAAACTAACAAACGATTATTCATTGGGATATTCACAGGTATATTGAGGATATCTAGAAGCTTTGGATACTGTATAGGCTTCATTTCGTCAACACCACATCCATACTAATACACATATCAAAAAAAGGTTATGATCACCTCGGTTCCCAGAACTCCTAAATATAGACATAGACACAGTCCCTTTGACTGTTCCGAGATGTCACTAAACCCGCCCAAAGATGTAAATAACCATGCATGAGCAGAGCCTATTAGACGGAGGGGGTCGACAGCCGATCAGTTTTAGTGATTGCACCAGGAAGGAGGAGCTCGGTTCGTGTTGTCTGTATTTCAACCATGCCTAGACAGTCAATACACGGTTCGATCGCGTCTCCATTGTTAATTTATGCCAGGAAGGGCTCGCAACAAGGGAAGTGTCCAGGCATCTCGGAGTGAACCAAAGCTTTGTTGCTCGGACATGGAGGATATACAGAGAGACAGGAACTGTCTATGACATGCCCCGCTGAGGCCTCCCAAGGGCTACTACTGCAGTGGATGACCGCTACCTACGGACTACGGCTTGGAGGAACCCTGACAGCAACGCCACCATGTTGAATAACGCTTTTAGTGCAGCCACAGGAGGTCGTGTTTCGACTCAAACTGTGCACAGTAGGCTGCACAATGCACAACTTCACTCCCGACGTCCAATCTTTGCAACCACGACACCATGTAGCGCAGTACGTATAGATGGGCTCAACAACATGCCGAATGGACCGCTCAGGATTGGCATCATATTCTCTTCACCGATAAGTGTCGCATTTGCCTTCAACCAGAGAATTGTCGGAGACGTGTTTGGAGGCAACCCGGTCAGGCTGAACGCCTTAGACACTGTCCAGCGAGTGCAGCAAGGTGGAGGTTCCCTGATGTTTTGGGGTGGAAATATGTGAGGCCGACGTACGCCTCTGGTGGCCATGGAAGGCCCGTAACGGCTGTACGATACGTGAATGCCACCCTCCGACCGATAGTGCAACCATATCGGCAGAATATTGTTAAGGCATTCGTCTTTATGTAGGATAATTCGCGCCCCCATCGTGGACTTCTTGTGATTGACTTCCTTCAGGATCACGACATGGCTCGACTAGAGTGGCCAGCATGTTCTCCAGACATCAACCCTATCGAAGATGCTTGGAATAGTTTGAAAAGGGCTGTTTATGGACGACGTGACCCACCAACCACTGTGAGGGATCTACGCCGAATCGCCGTTGTGGAGTGGGACAATCGGGACCAACAGTGCCTTGATGAACTTGTGGATAGTATGCCACGAGGAAAATAGACATGCATCAATGCGAGAGGGCGTGTTACTGGATATTACAGGTACCAGTGTGTACAGAAATCTGGAACACCACCCATGAAGGTCTCGCTTTATGGTTGTACAACATTCAATATGTGGTTTTCATGAGCAAGGGTGAAAATGATGTTTATGTTGATCTGTATTCCAGTTTTCTGCACCGTTTCCGGAACTCTCGGAACCGAGATGATGCAAATCTTTTTTCAGTGTGTGTAATATAAATGCGAAAGAAACTCTTTCCGTTACGGTTTTATACTGAACATATTTCGAAGAAATTTGATATGGAGGTAGCTTGAACGCTAAGGAAGATCATAGGCTGCTTCAAAAGCTGTGTAGTACGAGATTCTTATTGATTTGAAGAGTATGACGTGAGTCAGTGAAAATTAATTACTCTTTGGAAGATCTATTTGTTCTCTGAATTTGGTTCATATTTGTGGAACTGCTTTTATATGTGCTAAGTGATACGTATTAAAGTAATTAAGACAATGTTCATACAACTTTGAGTGCGTTTAATCCATACTTTTGCATTATTTGTTGTGTAATGTACACGTTGTATAAATTAGAGCTACTTCAGTAGCACGCTGCGTATATGTGCACTCCTGCCTATGCCCCTCTGTAAGCACTGCTCGACAGAGACGCTGCGGACGCCGACGCATCGTGCATTGAGAGAGCATGGGAGGTGAAGAGTGGGGCGTACGTCACGAGCTGTGCTTACCCGAATACGCACAACGTTCGTCAGCTGATGTCATTGCACGTACAGTAGCTTACTTAATAATCATAACTCATCATAACAGATCAAACGATACCTAGCTGACCCACAAGTAGCCTCTACTCGTAGCTACACTCATATTCAGAAAAAGCAGGGCACCTTGAATGACTAGAGACAGGACGTTCATGTTCGCAAGAAGTCTGCATAATTATGTTCTGCAAAAAAGATTAGCATTTGAACCATGTCAGCCCGCGCGTTTGACATCAGCATCGATATCACGGCGCAGCACCACCTACCTGTAAAATGTGCCTGAGGCTCTCGTTGTAGCTATAAACTGAAGATAGTGGATCAGTGTGACTTGAGCAGGAGCGCAGGATGCCTCGCACACGTATTACACTAACGGTACCAACAGTGAGTTTGAAAGCGGGTGCATTACTGGCAGGAAAGAATGTGATGTATTCATCCGTGAAATTGCAGCTCTTGTGGGACGAAATGTAGCGGCAGTGCAACGGGTGTGTGCAGAATGGTTCACGCAAGGCCGTAGAACAAGACGAGATGGGTCTGGTCGCACCACCCAGATAATCCCCCTCCCCTCCCCGAGGAGATCGACATATCATCCGAATTGTATTCCAGGGCAGATCTGCGTCCTCCTCAGCTCTGGCGCAACAAAAAATGGTTCAAATGGCTCTGAGCACTATGGGACTCAACTGCTGAGGTCATTAGTCCCCTAGAACTTAGAACTAGTTAAACCTAACTAACCTAAGGACATCACACACATCCATGCCCGAGGCAGGATTCGAACCTGCGACCGTAGCGGTCTCGCGGTTCCAGACTGCAGCGCCAGAACCGCGCGGCCACTTCGGCCGTCTGGCGCAACAGTGGAACAGTGTAACACATCTTACACTATCGGGGGTGACATGGCCGTATTTTGGTTCGCCGCAGACACGGGGAGCAACACTGGCTGCATTTGTTCATGACATGCAGCACCAACTCAATCCCTTATGGTGTGGGTTGCTATTGGGTTCAACCACAAATCCATGGCACTGTAACCAGTGTGACCTACGTGAATGACGTTCATTGAACCATAGCCAAACCCTTCCTGCACAACATCCCAAAAGGCATTCTTCAGCAAGACAATGCACGACCACATTTTGGTGCTCGAACACGTGCATTCTTGGTGTCACAGGACGTCAGCCTTTTCCCCCGTCCGCCAGATCTCGAGACTTGTTACCAAACGAAAATGCGTGGAATATGGTGAAACGAAGGGTGTAGTGATGTGACCCAACACCAACAACCACCACAGTTGTATTTTGGAGCCAGGTGAATACAGAATGGATGGCTGTACCACAGGTCGCCATTCACGCCTTGTACGCATAAATGCCATCACGCATAGAAAAAGTTGTCATGGCCCAAGGAGGACTCTGTGCCTAACAGGCAACATTATATATGCTGAACCGAGGTGATGGAAATGCTTATCATTTCTGCAGAACATGCTAATGAACATGTCCTGTGAATATGAAGGTACAATCTCTAGTCGTTCAAGGTGTTAGGTTTTTTCTGAATATGAGTGCACATAATAAATTCTAAACTAAATGGTAACAATAGAGCTTATTTTTTATTATATGTAGTCGTAACTAAAGTATAATTAATAGTTTATGTCTCTACAAGATACAAAAACTATTTACTACGAAACTGTTACTTTGCAGCATAGAATTTATTTGCTTTGGCAGCCTGTGGAACACTGGTGTTTACACGACTATCTACTCAGCAAACCGTACCAGTATAAAGCAAGTTCTTTAATGCCTAACAATGGCATTCCCGGTATGATTCCTTTGAACAGGGCACAGCCGATTCCCTTTTCCATCCTTTCGTTACCCGAGGTAGTACTCCATCTCTAATGACCTCGCTGTCCTTGTGACATCATTTTGCGCGTTGGTATGGTGATACCATCAGCGATATTTTTCCTCCTGATGGGTAATAAAAGTCATCTAAACAGACTTCAGGAGATCGCAGAAATGTAACAGACGCAGGTGTCACAAAATGGTTCAAATGGCTCTGATCACTTTGCGACTTAACTTCCGAGGTCATACATGCCCTAAAACTTAGAACTACTGAAACCTAACTAACCTAAGGACATCACTCACATCCATGCCCGAGGCAAGATTCGAACCTGCGACCGTAGCGGTCGCGCGGTTCCAAAATGTAGCGCCTAGAACTGCTCGGCCACTCCGCCGGCACGCAGGTGTCACACGAATGTATTGACGAATGTTATCTGATCGAGCTAGGGAAATCGATTACAAGGTTTACAGCTGCTAGACCAACAACTTCAAAGAGTGCACAAGAGTTTGTTGGATAAACGCTCTTCAGGATTCGCTGGTAACCTCTTTCCAGCTCTCCCACGTAGTCCGTTGGTTTTAGCTGTAATTACGTGTTATCATCCATCTATTAGGTCACTCCACTTATTAAATAATTTTTTTTTTAAATTCGTTTTATTTATTAGCTCGACAGGCACGATCCATTCACTAGGGTATTTGTCATAGAACCAAGTGAAACCTCCCGGAAGCCTAGGTCGGAAATTCGGAATTGGGGAAAGTTTTAATTTATTTCAGAGACAATATATCACTGTATTTTTCAGTAACTGTTTCCGTGTGGTAGAAAAAAAGTCGATATTGTATCTTCTATATATCCTACAGACACTCGTTTGTTAGGAAGTGAACGAGCTACTCTCAACAACCCCAGCAAACTTAGGGTGCTATCTCACATAGGACTAAGAGCAAAAGAAACCTTATTCAAACCTATTGCTGCATTTCACAATCGTTCATCTGAACTACTCACATCACTTTTCTTTCCTTAATTGTACCTCCATAAATTACTGTCCGCTGAACATTTGGACACTGACAAACCGATGCAGCCGGCTGTCATATTTAGGAATCAGTACGAGGTGGTGGGCAGTTACAGCAGACTGACTTTTTAGTCTGGTTCGCTTCGGAACAGAAGGAATGGAATATTATTACTTGCATGGTTAGTCCCATCGAAAATTTTCTGCCGTGCTCAAGTACGTGCAGTGCAATCTTTTACTGATTTGTTTGACTGATGGGGCTGCTAAATGCTATACCACCTACTGCACTCCCCTGACTTAAGCCCTCGTGAGTTCAACTCGATTTCTAAACTGAAAAAAGCATTCGCTTCAGAACTGCTACAAATTCTTTGGGCAGTAGACATCGCCCCTTTAACTGTCAACACAACTGGCACTGCTAAGAGTATCGTACGACTTCTACATCACTGGGAACGGGTTATACACAATGCTGGTGACTACTTTGAAGGTCAGTAAATCTTTCAAACACGTATCTATTTTGTACGAGCTGTAAATAAATTGTTGCCACTAGTAATGTTCGAGCCCTCATACGTAGCCAGACGGTCCTACACTCTCTGCTGCTCTTTTCAAACGAAGTAATCTCTCTGACGAACACTTCTCGTCTCAGACCCAGTCTTACAAAGAATATATCGATGTTATAGAAACTGAGTACATCCATGAAATTCGCAACTTCATTCACATTTATAGTTAAAACTTCCTTAAAATCGTCATGGTTAATAGAACAGTCGCCCCCTTTCACGCGCCCTTCGACTCCTTCAAGCTGAGTCCGGTTTCTGTGAAATATGAAAAAAACCTTTCACTGCCTGTATTTTAGCTCTGCTGCAGGAACACTTCTGAGTTCAAACAATTCCGCTGCCCACCAAACTCCCCAGTTATGAACATTATTAAGCATATCTGCAATGCCTTGCAACGTACTGTTCAGAAAAGCTCATCCCATCGTAATCTTGCCAATGTATAGACAACCCTGCAGGACTCATGGTATCAGTTCCCTCCAGCACTACTTCAGACAGCCGAGTCCTTGCCACGTCGTGTTTCGGCACTTCTGCGTGCTCGCGGGGGCCTTACACGCTATTAGGCAGGTGTACCAGTTTCTTTCACTCTTCAGTGTGTAACTCAACCTCTGTCTTCTGTGTCCCAGAATTTATTACTTTTTCTTTGTCTCTGAATAAAATAGTGCGATTCTGTTCGAATGAGAAAATTTTTGGGAAAAATTTTAAATGCACTGACGAAGGTAGAATGAAGCAGCTGGTACCCCACTTTTAAGTCATAGTCTTTTAAATAAACAGAAATATACACTGACGGAAATAAGAATTACAACACCAAAAAAATTATGTAATCAAATTTCGGGAATCCATTTGTTTAGGCAATATATTTAAGTGACTAACATTGCAAGGTCACAATTCAGTGTAACTGAGGCATAAGTCATTGCAGATGTGAAATGCCGGTACATTAATAACAGATGTAAACGTCAGAATGTTATATCAAAGTATGCAAACGTCCATTCCTTATGTTGAACAGGTTCCTGATGTCAATTGTTGGATGGAAACCCCGCCTGTTGCCCTTGCGGTTAATGCTGGTTGAGGATGACGCTGGAGTTTTCGTCCGATGATGTCCCATATATGCTCGATTGAGACAGGTCTGATTGTCGAGCAAGCCAAGGTAACATGGCGACATTCTATAGACCACGTTGGGTTGCAACAGCTAAATGCTGGCGAGAGTTATCGTGTTGCAATAAATCCCCTTGAATACTGTTTGTGAATAACAGGACAACTGTCCAAATCACCAGACTGACATACAAATCTGTACTCAAGGAGCGTGGGATAACCACGATACTCCTGCTGTCGTACGAAATCGCACTCAAGACCACAACTCCGGGTGTAGTCCAGTGTGTCTAGCACGGAAACAGGTTGGTTGTAGGCCATCAACTGGCCTCCTAACCAACGCATTGCCATCACTGGCATCGAGGGAGAGCCAGCTATCGTCAGAAAACGCAACAGACTTTCACCCTGCCCTGCAATCAGCTCTCATTTGACACCACTTAAGTCGCAAATGGCTATAGTTTGGTGTCAGTGGAATGCATGCTGCATTGTGTCTCGCTCGGAGTTGTTCTTGACGTCACTGGTTTGTAACGGTTCGTAGGGTCACTGTCGTGTCAACTTCTCCTTAAATTACTGCTACAGATGCAATAAGATGCGCCAGAGCCATACACCAGACACAATAGTCTTCCCCTTTGGTATTGCCACGTGGCCATTTGGAGCGCTGTCTTCTTGCTACCGTACAGTCTCGTGACCACCGCTGCCGGCTATCATGTACAGTTGCTACATTCCTGCCAAGACTGTCTGTAGTATCGTAGGAGGAACATCCATCTTCTTGTAGCCCTATTACACGACCTCGTTCGTTCAAACTCAGTGAGGTGTTGATAATGGTGTCTTTGTTGTGTGAAAGGCATTTTTGGGTAACATCAACCTACCCCGTTCAATCTCAAAGGCAAATAGCGCTCACGGCTGCTGCAGCCTATTTCTAAAGCAAACTTCATATGCATCCTCATAGTGGCACTGACTTTTCCGACAGAGAGTTCGTATTTTTTATACTTTGATAGGAGCGCTTTTCCGCTGATTCCCTTCTTTTCTCACCTACAGCAATGCATTTAAGTCATACGAAAAGAAATTTATTTTTCAGTAATATTTAAATAGTTTATATATTTGCAATTGAAATAATGCAAATATAGTTTTATGTTCCAAAAAATTTTACATGTGCTTTAGTACTACAACGTAAAGTTCCCAGATGATACTTCATTGTATAAACTACTTTTCTGCCTTACAAAAGATGTTACGTGCGTATGTTACATGTGCAAGCAGGGTAACTTCAAATCACTTCCTGTTCATAGACGAAAATTCTATCAAGCCCACCGTAGACGACATCAAACGCAATAGGAAAAAAAAAATTAATTTGCTTCAGTTGTCTAAGCAAGAGGAAGTGTTTAACACTCATTCCTCTGACCCTGTACTGTAGGTTAGTTACACTACGACGATCCTTGTATTGGGTATTTTTAAATGGTCCCTAACCCAACGGCTATCCAGAATACCTGAGCCGGCCGCGGTGGTCTAGCGGTTCTAGGCGCTACAGTCCGGAACCGCGCGACTGCTACGGTCACAGGTTCGAATCCTGCCTCAGGCATGGATGTGTGTGATGTCCTTAGGTTAGTTAGGTTTAAGTAGTTCTAAGTTCTAGGGGACTGATGACCACAGATGTTAAGTCCTATAGTGCTCAGAGCCATTTGAGCCAGAATACCTGATCCTACCTTTTTATCACTAATAGAACCCGAGGTATGAGCACCGGAAAATCCAGTTTTTATGCGCGGCGTTTTGAACCATGTTAGGTACGCGTGGTGTCGGGTGCATACCGATTACCGCCACGCCGGACGAGGCGTCCTGTTCTAGATGCAACATAACTTCAAAATTTATTTGGGAAGACCAACTAACTTGACGCTATTCTCAATCAGAGTCATCAGTTCCTAGTAAACGACGGCTGGAGTGCTCTAGCTGTAGTTCTTTTCATTGACTGTAGCAATCCGCTACTCGTTCGTGGAGTCATTCGAGAACTGCACTATGAGCGTATTCTTCCTTAGAAAATCTCTTTCCCTCGAGCTGTTGTTTCAGAGTAACAGCATAATTCCAAATCCGGACTTACAGCTCAAATTGTTGGCAGCATTTCACTACAAAACACTAGAGGCAAGCGAGATTGGAATACACCCACCACATAATGGAAGATACGAACTGTACAACCCATACCGCTCTCGAGAGCGGTGCCGAAGACAGAAATGTATGGCGAACTACTGCTAACCAACCTGTTGGTGGAAGACCATAGAAGGAGGAAGATTGTGATCGATCTATTATCCGTGATGCAGGTGCAGTGTGTGTGTGTTAAACCCGTTACGTTCTTCTGACAATGCACTACTCTTGCAAAATGGTCTTAGCGTGCAACGGCATACGGCATGTGTAACTTAATTTCTGAGTGCTACATATACGAAGCTGGAGTGGGACGTCACTTTGGCTACTTGCATCATAAAACCAAAATTTAGGACTAATGCACTGAAGAGCCAAAGAAACTGGTACAGCTGCCTAATACCGTGTAGGGACCCGCAGAAGTGCCACAGCACGACGTGGCCTGAGCTCGACTAATGTCTGAAGTAGTACTGGAGCGAATTGACACCATGACTCCAGCAGGACTATCCATAAATCCAGAAGATTACGAGGGGTAGGAGACCTCTTCTGAATAGCATGTTGCAAGGCATTCCAGATATGCTCAATAATATTCATTTTTGGGGAGTTTGGTGGCCAGCGGAAGTGTTGATATCCAGAAGAGTGTTCCTGGAGCCACTCTGTACCAGTTCTGGACGTTCTGAGTGTTGCATTGTCCAGATGGAATTGCCCAAGTCTGTCGGAATGCACAAAGGACATGACTAGATTCAGATGACCAGACAGGATGCTTACGTACGTGTCACCTGTCAGAGTCGTATCTTGATGTATCAAGGGGTCCCATACAACTCCAACTGCGCACGCCCCACACCAATACATAGTCCGCTGCCGACATGCACGGCCCATGACTTCATGAGGTTGCCACCATACCCGTACATGTCCATCTAGTCGATAAAATTTGAAGCGAGAATCGTCAGACGAGGCAACATGTTTCCAGTCATCAACAGTCCAATGTCGTTGTTGGCGGGCGCACACGGTAAAGCTTTGCGTCGTGCAGTCATCAAGGGTATACGAGTGGGCCTCCGGCTCAGAAAGCCCATATCGATTATGTTTCGTTGAATGGCTCTTACGATAACATTTTTTATGGTCCATCATTGAAATGTGCAGCAATTTACGGAAGGGTTGCACTGCTGCATTGTTGAACGATTCTCTGCAGTCGTCTTTGGCCTGTTCTTGCTGGATCTTTTTCCGACCGCAGCGATGTCGGTTATTTGATGTTTTACCGGATTCCTGATAGTTGCGGTGCATTCGTGAAATGGTCCTACGGGAAAAATCCCTATTTCATCGCTACCTAGGAGATGATGTGTCCCACGCTCATGCACCGATTATAACACCACGTTCATACTTACATAAATCTTTATAATCTGAATTGTGGCAGCAATAACCAATCTAACAACAGTGCCAGAGATTTGTTGCCGACTGCAGTGCCGTATTCTGCCTGTGTACAAATCTCTGTATTTGAGTACGCATGCCTACACCAGTTTCCTTTGTGCTTCAGTGTAAAATAATGTGCAGTGTCAGCACCAATAAATCTTGGACCTAAAAGGGGCGACGGTTCTGATTGATGAATGGAATAAATTTCTGGAATCACTGTGCTCGACTAGGGTAACGCACAGAACGCTAGCTTGCAACACAGGGAGCGGAACCGGACCCATATCGAATGCACGCACTGGACCGAATACGGTCGGATTGTACGCCCACCAGCCTGAATGTGGCTTTAGGTGCCTTTCTACGTTCTTTTATCAAATAATGAGCTGGGCCCCAAAGTTCATCTCAGAGAATTCTCTCCATAAACATTTAAAATTCTAAAACACACGGAGCAACCGGTTACAGACGGATGGCGCACACGACTTTCGTCCCTTTGGTTACCTTGGCATTACAGCGTCAGGAACGACACTTAGCCCCAAAAGTAAATGATAAAAAGTAAAACCTCTCAAATACCGTAAAAAGATGAAAACGTACTAGGTGGGGCATACGCTAAGAATAGAAAAGTCTGCAATCATTTTCGATACTGTCTAGATCGCTTCGGCACAGTGTAATTAATACACACACTGAAAGTTCTTTACAAGTTCTGCTTTATCATGTGATGATTGAAGCAGCCAAAACAATGTAAAAAATAAATGTAATGAGTGAAATCTAATGCATTAATTAAATGTTGCCCCCTTCGTCCACTGTTTATGCTCTGAAATAAGGCTGCACTATATTGTTCACACACCTGTCTGGAATTACGGTTTGACATGAAAAACAAATCCGGTTACTCGTGTTGCACTAACTGCACACTACACAGTTTCAGAGCAAGCAGAGGCTCCCGCTCAATCTTATGACGATCCTCACTAATGTGAATTTTCCAACAGTTCCAGGTATAAATCACAACTAAAAAGAATTCACGATCAGTTTGCACAATTTTACACAGACCGTAGTAACAAGATGCTGTACTGACTTCGAGCAACGGAAAACTCAGGTGACGAAAGTCCTGGGATACCTCCTAATATCGTGTCGGACTCCTCCTTTTGCACAGCGTAGTTCAGTAACTCGGCGTGGCATCCACTTAAAGAAGTCGTTGGGATTCTCCTGCACAAATGTTGAGCCATGCTGTGTCTATAGCCGTCCATAATTGCGACAGTAGGATTTTGCGTACGAGCTGATCTCTCGCTTACCTCCCGTAAATGCGCCATGTGATTCATGTCAGGCGATCTGGCCGGCCAGATCATTCACACGAAGTGTCCAGAATGTTGTTAAAACCAGCCGTGAATAATTCTGGCAGGATGACTTGTTGCAGTGTCACCCACAAAAATTCCATCCTCGTTTTGTAACATGAGGTCAATGAATGGCGACAAATGGCCTCCAAATAGCCAAACATAACGATTTCTCGTCAATGATCGATTCAGTTTGAGCGGAGGATCCAGTCCGTTCCATGCAAACACAGTCCACGCCGTTGTGGAGCCATAATCAGCTTGCACAGAGCCTTCTTGACAACTTATATCCATGGTTTCGTGGAGTCTGAGCCACACTCGAACTCTACCATCAGCTCTTACCAATTGAAATGGGGACTCGTCTGACCAGGCTACGGTTTTCAAGTCTTGTACGGCCCAAACGATAGGGTCACGAGCCCAGGGGAGGAGCTACAGCCGTTGTGCTCTTACAAGGGAACCTCCCCATCGCGCCCCCCTCAGATTTAGTTATAAGTTGGCACAGTGGATAGGCCTTGAAAAACTGAACACTGATCGATCGAGAAAACAGGAAGAAGTTGTGAGGAACTATGAAAAAATAAGCAAAATATACAAACTGAGTAGTCCATGTACAAGATATGCAATATCAAGGAGAGCGCGAGCTCAGGAGCGCCGTGGTCCCGTGGTTAGCGTAACGAGCTGTGGAATGAAAGGTCCTTGGATCAAGTCTTCCCTCGAGTGAAAAATTTAACTTTTTGTTTTCAGTTTATGTGACAAACTCTTATGCTTTCATCACGTTTTTGGGGGAGGTTATCACATCCACAAGAAAAACCTAAATCGGACAAGATAGAAGAATCATTTTACCCATTCGCCAAGTGTACTAGTTAGGTGGGTCGACAACATTTTCCTGTCATGTGACGCACATGCCGTCACCAGTGTCGTATAGAATATATCAGACGTGTTTTCCTGTGGAGGAATCGGTTGACCTATGACCTTGCGATCAAATGTTTTCGGTTCCCATTGGAGACGCACGTCCTTTCGTCAACTAATCGCACGGTTTTGCGGTGCGGTCGCAAAATACAGACACTAAACTTATTACAGTGAACAGAGACGTCAATGAACGAACGGACAGATCATAACTTTGCGAAAATAAAGAAGTAAAATTTTCAGTCGAGGTAATATTTGAACCAAAGACTTCTCGTTCCGCAGCTGCTCACGCTAACCACGGGGCCACGGCGCTCCTGCGCTCACACTTTCCTTAATATTGCATATCTTAAGCATGAACTACTCAGTATGTATATTTTGCTTATTTTTTCATAGTTCCACATAACTTCTTCCTGTTTTCTCGATTGATCTGTGTTCAGTTTTTCAAGGCCTATCCACTGTGCCGACTTATAACTAAATCTGAGGGGGGTGCGATGGGGATGTTCCCTTGTTAGCAAATGCACTCCTGTCAGTCGTCTGCTGCCATAGCCTGTCAACGCTAAATTCCGCTACACTGTCCTACCGAATACGTTCGTCGTACATCCCACATTGATTTCAGCTGTTGTTTCACCCTGTGTCGCTTGGCTGTTGGCAATGAAAACTAGTCTCAACCGCCTCTGCTCTCGGTCGTTATGTGAACGCGGTAGGATGTAGCGTTATCCTGGCGAGAGATAATGCCTGCAGTCTTCTATTCTATGTCTATTCTTGGCACTGTGGATCTCGGAATATTGAATTCCCTAACGATTTCCTAAATGGAATAGCCCATGAGTCTAGCTCCAGTTCAAAGTCCGTTAATTCCACTCGCGCGGTCATAATCCCGCCGGAAACCTTTTCACATGAATCACCTGTGTACAAATGACAGATTCGCCACTGCACTGCCCTTTTATACCTTGCGTACGCGATACTACAACAGTCTTTATATTTGCCTAACCCCAACCCCATGCTTTTGTCACCTCAGTGGATCTGAACTGACCATTCCTTAAACTACCGTCGATTTTGAAGATTTGAGATTGTGTGTACAGTTCGGTCTTCAGATGCTATTGAAACACTAGCAGCCCGCCGTTGTAGCCGAGCGGCTCTAGGCGGTTCAGTTTGCAACCGCGCGGCCGCTGCGCTTGCAGGTTCAAATCCTGCCTCGGGCATGGATGTATGAGATGTCCTTAGGTTAGTTAGTTTTAATCACTTCTAAGTTCTAGGAGACTGATGACCTCAGTTGTTAAGTCCCATTTGAACCATTTGAAACACAAGTGCGAGATCGTAAACGAAGCTGTGATGTTGTCGGACTTGTCTCGGAAACCTACGCAGCTTTTCTAGTAGTGCTAAAGCCAACAGGCCGATTGCCATAGCCCGCGGAACGCACCAGAACTCGTCCTGGAACACTGTAGACAGCGCATGGGGTGTACTTCTGACACCTTGTACCTACCTAGATACTGATCCTGCAGTGGGACATGTGTCGCATATTCTGCGGGTACGTCTGTTGCGTCAGAGCGCAACATTTACGATTTAGGTTCCCATCAACGCTTTCACGGATCGTTTTACTATTTCCTCTTTACAATCCTTTAGTAACTCTCGAAGATATCATCATATTCCGTATTTCCCACTGCATCTGCAAGTAACTCCCCTTTGTATGTAATGAGAGCTGGTTAAGAAGCCACATGCTGATATTTGTCTATATTAACAAATTACATGGGATGGACAAAAATATGGAAGCAACAGACGCACAACACATTACTTCTTTTAATACAAAGTAGGAAAACCGTTGGCTTTCCAACCGTTTCAAGTCGTCTGTGTTTGGGTAAATACAGGTCCTGTGTGGTTGTGAAGCTACTCCTATACCACTCCTTGAAGCAAAATAGTGGCAAGATCAGGTAACGATGATGGAGGTACAGTGATTACACATATTTTTCGGCAAAGTAGACCGCAAAAACCTATTAATATGTAGATCTGCTAATCTGGCCAGGGTAGATGCCGCATTTTATCCTCGTACTCACTAAACCAGTCCTGGACGTTGCGAGCTGTGTGAAAGCGACGCTGTCGTGCTGAAACAGAGCCTCATCACTAGAGAACAAAAACTGTACCATGGGGTGGACCTGACCACCTGAACTGGTCACATAGTCCTTGGCAGTAACGCGATATTGCAGCGTACCCTTGCCCCCCCCCCCCCTGAATACCACAATATGGCTGCCCAAACCATGAACGAAAAGCCATCACGTGTCACAATTGGACGTAAACTCAGCCAGAAGTTGGGAAAAATGTGTATCAATGCCCATCCGGCGAAATGATTTTTTCCATTGCCTCGCAGACCAGGTTTTATGGTTTCAACAACACGCTGTTCTTTTTACGGGCATTTGCACCAATGAAGAGCGCTTTTGGAATTCCTGCTCGAGCGCGATTCCCTGTTTATGGAGTACTTGGTTCTGACAGGATTCGCGAGTGCGAAGTTTAATTGCGAAGTGTCTTTTGCAGCTGCTGTCCTCTTATTTTCCCTCACAGTGCTCTTCAATCGCCGTCTGTCACGATCACTCAACACGACCACTTCTTCCCCGTTGTGACTTAGTGGATGAAGATTTTTCTGCTTTCCCTGTAGTCTGTATAAATCTTCGATATGTCGCGTCTTGAAACACCAAGCACTTGGGCTAACTTTATAACGGAAGCACTCACCGTACGATCACCAACGATTTTCCAACGTCCGACATAACACGCTCAAAATTCCACAGAATACTGTTCTCACCAAGACTGACCGTTGCAACGTAGAGGGTTGTTGCACAGGTGCCTTTTTTGGTCAACAGCGCCACCTGCAGGTTTGGTTAGCATCTGCGTGTATGTTCAAGGATGCATTTCTCGCGGTGTGTCAATATTTTTGAGCAACCCCCGTATCAGTTTACAAAGTCATGGTTTCAAAATATTGAGGCCAATCATTTACAGAAGAACGGAAGAACTGTTGGGATGTGATCTCGGGAAAACCGATTTGGATTCCGGAAAATGTGGGAACACCCAAAGCAATACTAACCCCAAATGTTTGTTCAAGAGAGGGAAAGATACGTCAACAGTGTCTGTAGACACACTTAAATCTTCTGGCACTGTTATAGTCTTGAAGGTGTCAGGGTCAAAATAGAGAGAAGGAAAGGCTATTCACAACCCGAACAGAAATCTGACTGCAGTAATAACGGTCGAAGGTCGTTAAAGGGAACCTGTCGTTGACAACGATGTGAGAGAGAGTTATTCACTCTGTGCATCGCCAGAGCAGTATAGCAAGGTAAGGAGGAAATTTCGAAAGGAATTATTGGTCATTGAGAAGAAATAAATGGTTTGAGGTAGCCAGATGTGATAGTAATTGTAAGAAAGACTGAACGATTTGGAAGAGTAGTTGAACGGAACGGACAGTGTCTTGAAATGCAGTTAAGAGATGAACATTAACAAACGTAAAGCAAGGGTAATGGAATACAGAAGAAGAAAATCAACTGGTACTGAAAAAGTTAGATGAAGACTGAGATATGAGAAGTAGAAGATGAATTTTGCTAGAAGGGCAGTAACAGTGATGAGTCTGGCCAAACTAGAGAGGATATAAAATGGAATCTGAGTATGGCAACAGAAAAATATTTCTGCAAATAGCGAAATATTTTTACTATCTAATATGAATTTAATTGTTAAAATGTCTTTTTGAAAAATATATTTTGGCATGTAATATTGTAACAGAAGCTTTTGTAATATACTGGTATAGCAGAATGCTGAATACAGGATGGGTAACTAATGAGGACGTGCAATATCGAACTGCGTAGGAAAGAAGTTTATGGCACTACTAAGAGTTGGCTGATAGGGCACAAACTGGGGAATCAAGGAATAATGTCTGTGGTAATGGAAGTGTGGTGTGGGTACTGTAAGACCTTCAGTACATGCACCATCAGATTATTTGACTTGTCGTTCTAACGAAGTAGGCGATTTTCAGCAATATGTCTCGTGGGCTTATCTTGGCGTGTTTATCTTCTGCTGTGAGGCCAGATGATAGAAATGCCACTTGCATGCTTAGAGTAGCAGATTGTCGGTGACCAACTTTAAACAGAACTTGATTAATTTTCAGACACATTTATTAAAATGATAACAAGCATAAAAATTACTTGACTTGGTTCTGGATGTTATTTACAATTGACAATCTGAAGTTCCTTTGGTATTGATGCGTTAATCTTATTCTCACATATATCTCTGATACTTGACATAAGTGTCTATACATTTATCTTCATGGCTATGTACAGGGATATGGTAAACTTATTAGGCGCAGACTGAAACTTGACTATAGACTGGTACAGACAAATGTAGACTGACTAATCGGAGGTCTGTACACTCGTTATAATACCTCATGCATTCATGTATCACTGCGCGAGTGTGATCTGCGAGGAGAAAAGGTTCTACTTTAGCAGCAATCTCATTGGCTGCGTTACATATTAATACGCGGATCGGCGGAAGCAGAATTTGGTCCGTCTCTAAGGCAGCGCCATCTCGTAGTGCGGAGACGGATGAGCGCTGCGCCTGCGCTGTTGTGCTTAGTGGGGCGCGCTCTAGTGGGAAAGTTGTGTACGCGCTGACTACGTGGAACTATGTACACATCAGGAAGGATGTTTGGGAACGAAAAACAGTACAGGGAGGCCGAGGCATAAATGCAGCAACCAAATGGACGTAAGCTATGGTAGTTATGCACCAGAGTAGAGCACTGTGTCATACTGTTATTCGGTCTGCACACCAAAACAAAACATTTGTACGTGATGTGATCATCAAAGTGTTTTATCGGTCTGCATAAAATATTCGATAATTAGTGTAGAACTGATAAGGTTTGGAAGAAGAATCAAAAATAAGTTTTCGTTATATTTAACTGGGCTGTGTTGCTGTATCTCACTATAAGTATCCACGTGACAGAAAGCGACTACCCGCGATGATATGTTTGTAAGCGTAAATCTCGGAAAGTCGGGTGCTACACGTCGTCCGACATTTGGAGGTCCTGAAGGCTGAGAGTTCTCATGCAGGCGACGGTAAGGATGTAGGACCTCGTTTCGCTGTTGTGCCTGTGAGCGACGCTCCGTGCTGTTAGGGATCTCGTTAGACGAAACTCCCAACTAGGGCCAGGTCTCACACGAGCTCGCTGGTTCTACGAACGTTTACGCAAACGCTAGACGCACATTTCCTCTTCTCCGTAGAAGGCTGAAGGCATGTAGTACTCAAAGGTTTTTCTTTGCCTTTGGTAAGTTAAAATGTAAGGACGTTCGCGACACGTTCTGGAACACTGACGCATTTTAAGAGATCCACATGGATATCATTTATTGTCAGCAACTTGCAGACTGGTTTCTTTCTATCCCATGATCAAAACAGGTAAAAATTGTGTACCTGTTTATATCTTTATGTAGTCTGTGGACACAACCAATTCAAAATTAAAATATCTTATCTTTCATGAAACTGTCACCCACATTTTTCACTATAGTAAAGACAGTAGGTCATCTTAATGTAAACGGCACAAAGAAAATATGTATTCATGTCTAAGAGCATAAACAACATGTTTACCAATCATAGCATCTGCTGTTGATGTGCAGAAGGGTATTTTAACATTAGCAGTCAATAGTTTTTATCATCTGTAACAACTCTTAACAACTAATTGGCGTTTCAGTGCTTGAAGTACTGTATGTGAGTAAAGAAGTTAGTGGTTGTGATAGAAATTTAAATATTAATATCGAGAGAAGAATTACGACCCAACTGTTTGCGATATATGTCCTTATATGCCTTTTCGTATTCTTTCCCATAGCACACGTGCTTCGCATTCACTTTTGGTGACATTTATATAAGCTCACTGACGTTACTTTACAGGTATTCGTCAAATCGTATCAAATACAACAGTCGACTCTGAAAGGGAGTCATCCAATTTAATGCATCTGACAACATATGCATTCATTGCAATGCAGTATGTGTTTAAGTGATCCAGATTCAATGATCATGCAGGCAGACATGCAGTCCACTTGGAAACGGAAGTTTCTTCTTATGTGATGTGCATATACATATAACAAATTCGGTATATAGACCAATTCAGTTACCATGCCTGTGATTTTTATAAGTTAACATTTCATTTAGTTTAACTTCATCTTTGGGTTTTAGACAGGTATATTCGTAAATCTGGTGCAGATTGAAGGCGTACTCCTGGCTGAGCTATAGAGACAAATTTAACTCACAAATTATTTCAGAAAGGAGTTCGTTGTTTTTGCGGTCTTCAGCCCAGAGACTTGTTTGATGCCGCTCTCCATGCTATTCTAACCTGTGCAAGCATCTTCATCTCCAGGTAACTACTGCAACCCCCCTTCTTCTTAATCTGCTTAGTGTCTTTATCTCTTGGTCTCCCTCTACGTTTTTTACCCTCCACTCATCCCTCCGATACTAAACTGGCGGTGCCTTGATGCCTCAGAACGTGTTCTACCTACCGATCCCTTCCTCTAGTCAAGGTGTGCCACAAATTCCCCAATTCTATTCAGTACCACCTCATTAGTTACGTGGTCTACCCAACTAATCTTCAGTATTCTTCTGTAGCACCACATTTCGAAATATTCTACTCTCTTCTTGTCTAAACTATTTATCGTCCATGCTTACAGTGCATACCAATACTTCCAAACAAGACTTCCTCACACTTAAATCTATACTCGATGTTAACAAATTCTTCTTCTTCACATATGCTTTCCTTGACATTGCAAGTCTACGATTCATATCCTATCTACTTCGAACATTCTTAGTTATTTTGCTGAACAAATAGGAAAATTAATCTACTACTTTAAGTGTCTCGTTCCCTGATCTAATTCCGTCAGCATCGCTAGATTTAATTCAACAACATTCGATTACCGTGTTTTAGCTTTTGTTGATGTTCATCTTATATCTTCATTTCAAGATTCTGTCCATTCCGTTCAAATGCTCTTCCAGATACTTTGCTGCCTCTGACAGAACTACAATGTCATCAGCAAACCTCAAAGTTTTTATATGTTCACCACGGATTATAATTCCTAGTCCAAATTTTTCTTTTGTTTCCCTTACTGCTTGCTCAATATACTGATTGAATAACATCGGGGATAGGCTACAACCCTGTCTCACTCCCTTCGCAACCACTGCTTCCCATTCATGCCCCTCGGCTATTGTAACTGCTATCTGGTTTCTGTACAAATTGTAAATAGCCTTTTGCTCCCTGTATTATACCCCTGCCACCTTCAAAGTATGAAAGAGAGTATTCCAATCAACGTTGACAAAAGTTTTCTCCAAGTCTACAAATGCTAGAAACGTTGGTTCTATCCTCTAAGGTAAGTGTTAGGGTCAGTATTGCCTCACGTGTTCCAACATTTCTACAAAATCAAAACTAATCTTCCCCAAGGTGGGCTTCTACCAATTTTTCCATTCGTCTGTAAAGAATTCGTGTTAGTATTTTGCTACTACTACTTATTAAACTGACAGATTAGTAATTTTCACACCTGTCAACACATCTTGCTTAGTAGATGGTAGAGTTCTGTCAGAGTTTACTCTCCCAAAGCTAAGAGTAGTTTCTAATGTAGTGTTGAATACTCCCGGGGCCTTGTTTCGACTTCGGTCTTTCAGTGCTGTGTCAAATTCTTCACATAGTATCGTATCTCCCATTTTATCTTTATCTTAGTTCTCTCCCATTTCCATATTATCGCCATCAAGTACGTCGCCCTTTCCACCTTTCTGTTTTCCCTTCTTTGGTTAGAATTGATTTACCAGCTAAACTCTTGATATTCATACAATGGGCTCCCTTTCCACTAAAGGTCTCTTTAATTTGCCTATAGGCAGTATCTATTTTACCCCTAGTGGTATATGCCTCTATGTCATTACATTTGTCCTCTAGCCATTCCTGCTTATCCATTTTGCATTTCCTGTCTATCTCATTTTATGAGACGTTTGTATTCTTTTTTGCATGCTTCATTTACGGCATTTTTATATTTTTTCCTTTCATCAATTGAATTCAATATGTCTTCTGTTACCCTAGGATTTATGATTGCCCTCGCCTTTTTGCCTACTTGATCTCCTGCTGCCTTCACTATTTCATCTCTCAAAGATACCCATTCTTCCCTTTACTGTGTTTCTTTGTTCTATTCCTGTCAATCGTTTCCCAATGCTCTCTTCGAAACGCTCTAAAAACTCTGGTTCTTTCAGTTTATCCAGGCCCCAGCTTCCTAAATTCCCACCTTTTTGCAGTTTCTTCCGTTATACTCTATAGTTTGTAACCAATAGCCAGAGTCCACATCTGCCCCTTGAAATGTCTTACAATTTAAAATCTAAATCTGTGTGAGCCATGCTGCAGCTTGCGTTGGTGCTGTTTGTAGGCTTCCATCCTCTGTTGGAGGCCAGACAGTATCGTTTAGTTGACATAGTTGCGGTTGTTTGTCTTCCTCTAATGCTGAATGGCACCACTTGGTTTCGCAAGCGCTGCCTGTCAGGTAGCGGCGGTTATCAGTGTGTAGTAACTGTGTCCCTATTTTTTCGGCGACCTTTGTTGTTCTTCTCGGTCGTGTCAGTGTGCAGTTCCGTAGGAGGACTGGGGAGGAAGCAGGTACGCACAGTGTGTGCAAAAGCCGGGACCGCTGGCGGCGCGCATGGACTGCTGGATCGAGGGCCTGTAGTCACAAGGGTGCACGACCTCGTCGTAAACCGTATCCTGCAAGTTTCAAGTCGAGTGCATTTGGAATTTAGTAGAGAAATCTCCACCATTGTGAGATCTTGCGATTCTCCAGTGACTTGGGTTCGTGTTGCTGCTCTCAGAGAGTGGAGTGGATGGGGAAGGCGGACTTGGTTAGCTTTCCTGGGCTTCTAAGTACTATTTATTGCGTTCAGTTTGTTACTATTAATTCTCTTGAGTTCAGCCAGCGGTATTTTTCCTGCCTTGTGGCAACTAACGCCCCAGTTCCCTGCCCGGGGGTTAGTGTATGTAACGGTAGTGTACATTTCCTCACCTTGCCGCTGCTGTCTGGTGAGGCGTGTAGTTTTGACAGTTTTCTTGATTGTAGGTTGATTGGCGTTTCTTCAACATTGATGGTAGTGATTCCTTTCTCATTCCATGCCCTCTAAGCACAGTATTCTGCGTGCAGATTCCAGACCTCTGGGTCTGGCTTTGGCGTATTTTTACATCCATTCATTTGGTTTATTTGACATCAGGTAGCTTCAGCAAGATTATCATTAGTCATTCGTTAGACTGCCACTAGTCTGAGTTACCATCTTGTGAATTGAATGCAACTCTTGGCTGCCAATCTCATCTCTAGCAAAAGTGCTTTTGCTGGACCTACTCAGAGGTAGATTACTTGTGCACCGTCTGATTAACCCTTGTGTTTATTATTACATTTTCTGTTTTATTGTATGTTTCTAAATTTCTTGTATAATTTCTATTCTTGGCGTTACAGCAAGTTTAAATGGTTGTGCTGCCAACTTCACCATCATTTTGTCTCACCCGTTTTGGTAAACAGTTGCCTGTCTCTTTAAATTAACCTTTGTTATTGCATTGCTGTTTTACAGCATGTTTGTTAAATTTTTGTAATTGCCATTCTTGGCGTTGAAGGCCTTCAGCTGTGACTGTGGTTACTTGCCTTAAAATTCTAATTGGGATCACATTGATCTGTATTTTATACTCATTTGGTAAATTGTTACGCACTGTTGTTTATTCCTTTATTAACTACGTATGATATCTTTATTTATTGCTGAGACTGAAATTATCATTTTAAAAATAAATGTGGGTAATTGCAAAAAGGAACCAATAGTAACTGATTATGGCCCCATCCACAATTGTAACCGAATCCTGTCTTCCTTGACTACCAGGTTTCATTCTGTCTTACCATTATATAATCTATCTCAAACCTTCCAGTGTCTCCAGAGCTCTTCAACCTATATGACCTTCTCTCATGATTCTTAAACCAATTTTATAATTTGCAATCTTTAGGAAGGTACGTCGTTTGGCTAACAGGCACTTATATTTGGCGATGCAGATTACCGTTCTTCAATAATAATGTAGTCATTGTTCTACAGTTCTTCTTCCTACTGATAGAAAACTAATTAAACAGTATGATAAAGGAGAAACAATTGTATCGAGACCATGATGTCAGACAGAAAGTAGTACTAGGCAAAGAAGAGGATGATACTATGGTGCCATATCTATCCTCTGTCTCCTTGGGATGGACAACAAAACGCACCGTCAAATTTTCAAGAATTTACAAGGTAGAAATGGTGAGATGGGCCAGGATAATTTACTTACAGGTTACACATTTCATTACGCATTTATTTTCAAACATACAAATGGCATTACTCTGGAGGCAATCTTTATTAATAAATTTATGCTCGGTTTAAATCACAACTCACTCATTTAACTGGTAAACGACCTACAGGACGTTTAATGTCTTCAGAATTGATGTCAAGGCGAATTATTAAATGCTTACTGTAATACAAGATCAGTTAAACGTAATATCAGTTACTACGTAATAGCTCGGACATGATACACAGTAATGAATAGTTATGTAAAATATGTTAAATGCAATATTTACAATACTTAAAAGCTCAAATTCTTGCAGGACATCAAATAATTCCAAAGATGTCAGACATGTTTCGACATCTCCAATGTGGCCTCCACATGAACTAACAAGTTCTGACCACTACCATACACGGTATATATGTTTCCAGAATGAGATTTTCACTCTGCAGTGGAGTGTGCGCTGATATGAAACTTCCTGGCAGAATAAAACTGTGTGACGGACCTAGACTCGAACTCCTTTCGGAGGCAAGTGCTCTGCCATTTGAGCTACCCAAGTACGACTCAGGACCCGTCGTCACAGCTTTAATTCGGCCAGTGAAAATCTCATTCTAGAAACATCTCCCAAGCTGTGGCTGAGCCATGACTTCGCCTTATCCTTTCTGCCAGGAGAGCTAGTTCTGTAAGATCTGCTGGAGAGCTTCTGTGAAGTTTGGAAGGTGGGGACAAAGTACTGGCTTAATTTAAGCTGTCAGGACGGGTCGTGAGTCGTGCTTGGGTAGCTCAAATGGTGGAGCACTTGCCCGCGAAAGGCAAAGGTCCCTAGTTCGAGTCTCGGTCCAGGACACAGTTTTAATCTGCCAGGAAGTTTCATCAAAGAAATTGATCAATACTGAGTTTCTTATTCTCATTCAATCAATAATCCATTTCTAATAATGAAAGGCAGGTTAACATTTGGATGACAGCCCGAAAACGAGCTAATGTTAACACCATACTGTAGTAATGCTGGTTAATGCTATTTAATCCCCAGGTAGTCGGCATGTAGTATATACAACCTGTGTCCCCCACATTCGTTAATATTTAAACCACTAATAACGACTTGTCAGCTAAATCCCACTTAGTATGATAAGTTAGTAACTACAGTGAAAAGCGCCTCTGCTCAGAACTAAACCCGAAAACCGTTAAATTTTACACAACTACACAGATAGTACGCAACGATGTTCAGGGAAAATTCATTCAGAACATGTTATCCAAACAATTGTGCACAGATCATTCCTGTGGCTTAAGGTAAATCCCATAAAAGAAACGAAAAAGCTCCGAAAATCACGAAACAGTGCGAATTAAGTCTCTAATACATCTCACTAAAGATAATATGGATACATCAGACTTCTAACGACTGCAGTCAACATCCATTATTCGGAAAGGAGTTTAAGACCAAAATCCCACTTAAGGAAAGAAGAGTACAATAACAGTTCAGTAGCTTACAATTTTTAGCCCCATAACACACTATATGCCCCACATTCCTTAAATCTGCAGCCACAACAAGTAGTGGCTTCCATGATGTCCTGCTGCAGCTCCAAATGCAAAAATTATCAAAAATGATCCTGTCAGTATAGTATGACCATAAGATTTCTTTCTTTCCATGTGTTGGCAACTCGTTACCTACAATATGAACATATGCCGCTGCCACACAATTGAGTTACGACGCCCAAAACAAAGTTGGTTATTAGTCTGCAGCTAAACTACCTCTTATCACAAACCCATGCCCACCGTGTCCAGTACAAAGTACAGTGCCCAAGCAATGATAGACCGACGTATCCTTTGGCCAGTGTGCATGCTTCACACACACTGTGCAGTCCCATTAATGCGACGACCTGTCAAAAGCCTACACTTTCCCAACGCAGACCGCTGCGAGATGTGTAGGAAGAATGTCAGCGAGATTCTGGAAGCTGGACGATATCGACAGGGGCTAGGAGCCATGTCGACCCGATTGCCGTGGCCAGCTGCGCTAGGTTCCTCGGCTGAGGAACCATAGAGCAAACAGCCCAATCGAGGTGGTCCCACAAATTCTTGACTGGGCTCATATCGGGGGGAGTGTGCTGTTCAAACCCATCACGTACACTGCAAGCTGTATAACACGTTGCACGGTCCTAATGGTAGATTCCGTAGTGTTGTGGGAAAAACAAACTGAATATGGGGGTTAACACGGAGCTCAGGGACCGAGGCATCCTTCTCGATGTGTCGCAATCGATTTTGCTTCACCACAATCGATTCCAGCGATATCACTTGTAGGTGACTTGTGGAAACATGCCCCATGGTCGAGGTTTTATTATACAGTGCGCTACAGAGACAGAGAGGAGAAGATGGCGAACGAGATACGAGGTGGTGCGGGAGAGTATTGTTCCGGGAGTAGGAGCAACGTACTGTCGCTAAGCGAGCATTGTGCACAAGATGAGATGCCTTGTTTTGGTGAGATGGAGAATGGGGACGTCCTTGTAATGTGCGGGGAGCTCTGTAGCAGCTTTCGACCATATTTAATATGCTGAGCTGGAACAGTGTACTCTGAGGTACTGTGCTGGGATTTTGATTCAAAAATGGTTCACATGGCTCTAAGTACTATGGGAGTTAACATCTGACGCGGAGCTCAGGGACCCAAGCATACTTGTCGATGTGTCGCAATCGATTTTGCTTCACCACAATCGATTCCAGCGATATCACTTGTAGGTGACTTGTGGAAACATGCCCCATGGTCGAGGTTTTATTATACAGTGCGCTACAGAGACAGAGAGGAGAAGATGGCGAACGAGATACGAGGTGGTGCGGGAGAGTATTGTTCCGGGAGTAGGAGCAACGTACTGTCGCTAAGCGAGCATTGTGCACAAGATGAGATGCCTTGTTTTGGTGAGATGGAGAATGGGGACGTCCTTGTAATGTGCGGGGAGCTCTGTAGCAGCTTTCGACCATATTTAATATGCTGAGCTGGAACAGTGTACTCTGAGGTACTGTGCTGGGATTTTGATTCAAAAATGGTTCACATGGCTCTAAGTACTATGGGAGTTAACATCTGACGCGGAGCTCAGGGACCGAGGCATACTTGTCGATGTGTCGCAATCGATTTTGCTTCACCACAATCGATTCCAGCGATATCACTTGTAGGTGACTTGTGGAAACATGCCCCGTTGTCGAGGTTTTATTATGCAGTGCGCTAGACTTAGAACTATTTAAACCTGGGTAACCTAAGGACATCACACACATCCATTCCAGAGGCAGGATTCGAACCTGCGACCATGGCAGCAGCGTGGTTCCGGACTGAAGCGCCTAGAACCGCTCGACCACAGCAGCCGGCGGTTGTGACTCAGTGTAGATGTTATACACTTCCTTCGCTGCAGCCATTGAATTTTGAATTTTTTTCCTTCTTGACGTACCAAGGTTCTCACTGACAGTGTTAATGTAACCTTACGACTGGTTCAAGTGGTCAAGGGTACATTTCTTTCCTAAGTTTTGAAATACAGAAAGAAGCTCTTTTTGCAGCATCGACACATATAGCCCCCAAGTTTAAATTTGGAAAAAAGTAAGACTGATCTGGTTCCCTGTGTTATTGTCTTTTGGCCACACTGAAGCTGATTAAAAGTGCACGTGTGGATGTGTAAGTTGTTTCAGTTAAATAAAATCACTTCTCTATTTGTTGTAGAAGCCTGATTATGCTCTGTGCATTGGTTGCCGTGCTAGTAATTGCTTGTAATAGCAGGTTTCACCATTGCTGTCCATGCAGCGGAATGGTACATTTTCTGGCTGCAGTTCTGTAATGGAGGTACCGGAATTTCCCACGATTTGTAGAAAGATGTATTTCCGGCGTAAAATCGCGAATAAAATGAGCTCCCATGTTGATTCTAGATAGGAGTACGGGAATAGCTATTATGGGTGCTATAATAATAGTAAAATAGCCACAGGTATTTTTGTGAGCATTCTTTTAATGACGCGTTTCGAAAATATCGTCATCAGATTCCATTAAGGCAGCAGACGCCATACAATGTGCTGAGTCAACTTAAGTGTACCGTATTGAATAGGAACTTCTTGCTATTTCATAGGGCACACTTTAAGTTCACTCAGTACATTGTATGGTGTATCTTCCGTTAACTGAATCTGATGATGATATTTTTGGATCACGTCACTAAAACGAGTGATCACAAAAATATCTACGGCTTACAAGTCCATCTTCAGACTAACTATCGTCGACAGTGAAATCACAATACCTGTAAGAACATTGGAAAATTTTTTAGGCCACTACAGTGACACACTAACACGTTTCAGTTACCTGCACATCCATCGTAAAAATCTCAGCAATGTGGAAATATCTTAAAAATTTTGAGGACACGAAACTTCCTCTGACACCATAAAATTCTGTGGTAACACTGCTATTACACACGATTATATGCCACTGCTTCTGAGTATGTCTAATACACCATAAAGGCAATATTGTTCCAACATTACGTATCCTGCTCCAAAGAGAAAATATACAATTTGTCAAAATGATAACCTCCCTTCATTACTATAAGAAAAACAATTTTTTGGTTAATTATGCAGGCGGACTGAACGGACAACGAGAGCCAAATCACGAAGAAAATCTGACTCTGGAAAGCACATACAGTTTTGTGTAAGTATGATTATATCTCAATAGAACATTTTCCTTCCTTTTTTTTTTAAGTACGTTTACAGACCACCACCGTGGCAGTCTACCGCGTGGCCACTCCGGACTGTGAGTAGTGCCAAAGACAACATGCAAAGCGACAACAGGATACTATTCTTACACAATCGAAATGAAATAGGAAGTAGAGTTCACGTAAAAATTTAGAACGCGTTCTTTTATAGCCCCAAAATACGACAACATAAAGTTGGTAATGAAAAAGTAGTGCACTACTGCTAATGATCATTAAAATTTTTATATACAGCGTCCCCGCATTATCTATGAAAGCCCATTGTTACACTGTGCTATCTTTTAAAAAAAATCATTTAGTTCGTGGTTCTAATAACCTATAGCTGGGAGAGATAATTTCAGGTACGTACCGGTAATAACACTCGTTCAATGCTGGAATACAAAAAGGAAAAGAAATTAAGACCCGCATTCAAAATGATAGTCAGACGACATTTAATTAATCTGAAAATGTTAATAAATGACGTAAAATCCATGACATGGAAGTTTATGTACAAAAGAGTAGTTACGTGGGATTAGTCAGCACTATAATTTCAAAAGAAACTATTATTATTGTGAATTGAATGTACAGTATTCTGTATGTTCAACAGAGGTATATTATATTGTTAATCGCTTTTCGGCTTACAAGTCCATCTTCAGACTAACAATCGTCGAAAAGGAGTTACAATATCTGTAAGAACATTCGGAAAGATGTTAGGCAACGCACTACAACATAGTAAATGTCATCTTTGACATTGTGGTGATAATGCAATTTAGAAGTTAAATGTTGAACGGTACGTAGCCCAAATATAAAGCAAGCCAAACAGGTAGAAACAAACACCTAAACTCGTAAAACCGGGCATATACAACAACTTATATTGAATTAACTATCCTAATAATATAAAATAAGAGCCTTACAATTAATTAAGAATAGGTATTACATATGGAATATGACAGACGAACGTAGTAGGAGATGGTCTTGGAAATTCCAAAATTGGATTTTATGGAATGCATAGGCTGTCAAAATTAGGTAAGTTCACAGTGAGGCTGAAAAAAACGACGCACCACAAGGGAACAATCCGCATGTGATAGAGAGCTGTGGATGTGATGTACATGTACAAACAAACAAATGATTACAATTTCAGAAAAAATGGATGATTTACTCAAAGGAAAGAGTTTAACAAATTCATCAAGTCAATAACGCGTTGGTCCACCCCTGCAAGCAGTTATTCGGCTTGGCATTGATTGACAGAGTTGTTGAATATCCGCATGAGAGATACCGTTCCAAATTCTGTTCAATTTCCTCGTTACATTGTAAAAATCCCGAGATAGTTGGAGGGCCTTGTCCATGATGTTCCAGTCGTTCTCGACTGGAGAGAGATCCGGCAACCTTGTTGGTCTAGGTAGGGTTTGGCAAGCACGAAGACAAGCAATAGAAACTGTAGCCGTGTACTGGCAAATATTATCTTCCTAGAATGTAGGTCCAGGATGGCTTACCATGAAGGGTGCGCCGTGCTCACTCCCAACTATGCGTTTTCGTGAACTTCGCTGTCTATCTGTGTTTGGTTTCCTGCCCTTGTAGCGGTTACGTCGTGGTTCTTCTTCCTTCTATGTGTGGCAGCAGCGATGTGTATCGATATTTGCGCAGTGTACCATCTTTGGTTTGGTGCATATACGCTCCTGGAAATTGAAATAAGAACACCGTGAATTCATTGTCCCAGGAAGGGGAAACTTTATTGACACATTCCTGGGGTCAGATACATCACATGATCACACTGACAGAACCACAGGCACATAGACACAGGCAACAGAGCATGCACAATGTCGGCACTAGTACAGTGTATATCCACCTTTCGCAGCAATGCAGGCTGCTATTCTCCCATGGAGACGATCTTAGAGATGCTGGATGTAGTCCTGTGGAACAGCTTGCCATGCCATTTCCACCTGGCGCCTCAGTTGGACCAGCGTTCGTGCTGGACGTGCGGACCGCGTGAGACGACGCTTCATCCAGTCCCAAACATGCTCAATGAGGGACAGATCCGGAGATCTTGCTGGCCAGGGTAGTTGACTTACACCTTCTAGAGCACGTTGGGTGGCACGGGATACATGCGGACGTGCATTGTCCTGTTGGAACAGCAAGTTCCCTGGCCGGTCTAGGAATGGTAGAACGATGGGTTCGATGACGGTTTGGATGTACCGTGCACTATTCAGTGTCCCCTCGACGATCACCAGTGGTGTACGGCCAGTGTATGAGATCGCTCCCCACACCATGATGCCGGGTGTTGGCCCTGTGTGCCTCGGTCGTATGCAGTCCTGATTGTGGCGCTCACCTGCACGGCGCCAAACACGCATACGACCATCATTGGCACCAAGGCAGAAGCGACTCTCATCGCTGAAGACGACACGTCTCCATTCGTCCCTCCATTCACGCCTGTCGCGACACCACTGGAGGCGGGCTGCACGATGTTGGGGCGTGAGCGGAAGACGGCCTAACGGTGTGCGGGACCGTAGCCCAGCTTCATGGAGACGGTTGCGAATGGTCCTCGCCGATACCCCAGGAGCAACAGTGTCCCTAATTTGCTGGGAAGTGGCGGTGCGGTCCCCTATGGCACTGCGTAGGATCCTATGGTCTTGGCGTGCATCCGTGCGTCGCTGCGGTCCGGTCCCAGGTCGACGGGCACGTGCACCTTCCGCCGACCACATCGATGTACTGTGGAGACCTCACGCCCCACGTGTTGAGCAATTCGGCGGTACGTCCACCCGGCCTCCCGCATGCCCACTATACGCCCTCGCTCAAAGTCCGTCAACTGCACATATGGTTCACGTCCACGCTGTCGCGGCATGCTACCGGTGTTAAAGACTGCGATGGAGCTCCGTATGCCACGGCAAACTGGCTGACACTAACGGCGGCGGTGCACAAATGCTGCGCAGCTAGTGCCATTCGACGGCCAACACCGCGGTTCCTGGTGTGTCCGCTGTGCCGTGCGTGTGATCATTGCTTGTACAGCCCTCTCGCAGTGTCCGGAGCAAGTATGGTGGGTCTGACACACCGGTGTCAATGTGTTCTTTTTTCCATTTCCAGGAGTGTAGTTCCAGCACGGGGGTCTAGAGTCAGTCGGTCGGTTGTTGCGGACGAGGGAAGTTGTCTCCGCGCGGTGCAGTCGGCTGGGGCCGCTGGCGGTCCCTGCGCAGTGTCGGAGCGTGTGTGGAGCTGTCCGATAGCTACGAGCTTCGTGGTTCCCCGACCCAGGAGTCAAAGTTGAGTAGTGGTTTCAACTACCCAAGCCACGTCTATTCGTGTTGTGATGGTTCGCTTCGGTGGTTTGCTGTTGGGGAGGTTTTCCGGTGAGCAACACCGAGGGGTTTTACTACTGAGATTTAGGCGCCAACTGTGCAATTAACTATTTTGGTCGACTACGATTTGATTGCACCAATGGAATTTTCTGTCATGTGGCTGTTAGTGTTCTGGTTACCTGCCCTAGCCACTGACGTAATTTCAGGCAGTTCCCTTTCCTCACATGTTGTCGCTGTCCAACATGGTGTGTAATTTTGACAGATAATACACTCCATTGTGGATTATCACGTTTGTAACATTGCCAGTTTGAGTTCTCATGTACTGATTGAGGGTAGGCAACTCGTTGTGTCGGTCGGTCCGTAGTTTCCCGTAGTTGGGTTCCGACGGATCAAGTATAGTTGGGCTCACCACCTGTCTCACCTAAGTGAACGGGGGCAGGCCGACCTCCCTGGAGGCTTCTGAGTGCCACCGGTGCTTAATTATCTGTTGTCAGCTATTTTAAATTTTAGGTTTGGGGTTATTTTTTTTTAATTCGACAAAATTAATTTTTAAATTTGTCTTTCAAGCTTAAACACTGCGGCATTCTACCTTTAAAGACTATGGAAATATATTTTAAAATTTTCAAGTTTAATTGTGGCCCTCAGCCATTGGTATTGCACCTTGCATATGTATCTTCTTTAAATTATTTTATTGCGATCTTAGTTGCGTTTCTATGTTGTTGATTTTTTAAGATTTCTTGTTGTTAAGCATGCTGGCCTTCTGCCTTTAAAGGTCTATGGTAATGTATTCTGAAGTTCTGAAATTTAACTGTGGCCATCAGCCATTTATGTTGCACCTCGCATATGGTTTTATTGGGATTTAAATTGTTTGATCACTATCTTAATTGAATTTTGACTTTTTTAAGATTTCTTGTTGGCCTTCTGCCTTTAAAGTTCGATGGTAAATATATTCTAAAATTCTGGAATTTAATTGTGGTCCTCAGCCATTGGTCTTGCACTTTGCGTATGTTGTTTTTTGATTAATTTTATTGCAATCTTAATTGGATTTTTACTTGTTAAGATTTCTTGTTGGAGGCCTTCAGCCGTGAAAGAGTTGCATTCGGTACATATTCGGCTACGTGCCGCTTTGGGTGTATAGGTAGTTAAATTAAAATAAATGACAAATAGAAGCAGAAACTTTCCTCAACCCTTGGCCCTTTCCACAATCCTATTAGCCGTTCTTCCCAGCGGGTTTAGCAGGTTTCTCAAAGGGCAACAAAACGGTGCGTAGAATATCGTCGACGTACCGCTGTGATGTAAGGTTGCCGCGGATGACTACCAAAGTGGTCCTGTATGGCACCATCACTTCTGGTGCTGTATCGGCCGTTATATGGTCGGCCGCACATCAAACAGGCGCGCCGCCATTTATGCCGCCGCTTTTCCCACCGCCTTCACCAGGGCACGAGGCCGCTGCCACAACGATGACGTCGCTGCCAATGAGCATGCATTCGCCGGAGCTCCAGCGCTGTGTGTTTTTAGTCCGAACATTCATGCACTCATCTCACTTTTCGATTTCTGCCAGCTGAATAACATTTTCAGACTTTCCTAGTGACCAGGGCTCGACATCTCCGGAACAGACATTGTGTTCAAGAGTTACAGATTTATAAATTTTGTGTCTCTCTATATATATTTCTACATTGAAAGCTCCTGATAGCAACTGACGCTGCAAATACAGCAGCAAATTTATGTATTATCTTTACTAGTTGATAATAGATGTACACTCCTGGAAATTGAAATAAGAACACCGTGAATTCATTGTCCCAGGAAGGGGAAACTTTATTGACACATTCCTGGGGTCAGATACATCACATGATCACACTGACAGAACCACAGGCACATAGACACAGGCAACAGAGCATGCACAATGTCGGCACTAGTACAGTGTATATCCACCTTTCGCAGCAATGCAGGCTGCTATTCTCCCATGGAGACGATCTTAGAGATGCTGGATGTAGTCCTGTGGAACAGCTTGCCATGCCATTTCCACCTGGCGCCTCAGTTGGACCAGCGTTCGTGCTGGACGTGCGGACCGCGTGAGACGACGCTTCATCCAGTCCCAAACATGCTCAATGAGGGACAGATCCGGAGATCTTGCTGGCCAGGGTAGTTGACTTACACCTTCTAGAGCACGTTGGGTGGCACGGGATACATGCGGACGTGCATTGTCCTGTTGGAACAGCAAGTTCCCTGGCCGGTCTAGGAATGGTAGAACGATGGGTTCGATGACGGTTTGGATGTACCGTGCACTATTCAGTGTCCCCTCGACGATCACCAGTGGTGTACGGCCAGTGTATGAGATCGCTCCCCACACCATGATGCCGGGTGTTGGCCCTGTGTGCCTCGGTCGTATGCAGTCCTGATTGTGGCGCTCACCTGCACGGCGCCAAACACGCATACGACCATCATTGGCACCAAGGCAGAAGCGACTCTCATCGCTGAAGACGACACGTCTCCATTCGTCCCTCCATTCACGCCTGTCGCGACACCACTGGAGGCGGGCTGCACGATGTTGGGGCGTGAGCGGAAGACGGCCTAACGGTGTGCGGGACCGTAGCCCAGCTTCATGGAGACGGTTGCGAATGGTCCTCGCCGATACCCCAGGAGCAACAGTGTCCCTAATTTGCTGGGAAGTGGCGGTGCGGTCCCCTATGGCACTGCGTAGGATCCTACGGTCTTGGCGTGCATCCGTGCGTCGCTGCGGTCCGGTCCCAGGTCGACGGGCACGTGCACCTTCCGCCGACCACTGGCGACAACATCGATGTACTGTGGAAACCTCACGCCCCACGTGTTGAGCAATTCGGCCGTACGTCCACCCGGCCTCCCGCATGCCCACTATACGCCCTCGCTCAAAGTCCGTCAACTGCACATACGGTTCACGTCCACGCTGTGGCGGCATGCTAACAGTGTTAAAGACTGCGATGGAGCTCCGTATGCCACGGCAAACTGGCTGACACTGACGGCGGCGGTGCACAAATGCTGCGCAGCTAGCGCCATGCGACGGCCAACACCGCGGTTCCTGGTGTGTCCGCTGTGCCGTGCGTGTGATCATTGCTTGTACAGTCCTCTCGCAGTGTCCGGAGCAAGTATGGTGGGTCTGACACACCGGTGTCAATGTGTTCTTTTTTCCATTTCCAGGAGTGTAGATCAAATTAATATCTGAATTCCTTGTTCACGAACGGCATCTGTTCCTCGCTCCAGTAGCCACAAACAACCGTGCAGTATGAAAAGGGAGACATAACACCAGGTTGTCAGACTGTATTGCAGTGATAGATAAGTTGGTACCTCCCTGCCGCCTTCGGCTCCTCCAGACACGTCTTCGTTGGTTATCGGGGCTCAGTTCGAAGCTGGCCTCATCACTGAAGACAATTCTACTCCAGTCAATGAGCTAACAGGCCGAAGATGTGTCTGGAGAAGCCTTGGACAGTGGTGGGATTCCTACGTGAGGTCGCCCTCCATACGGCGCGACAGACAGGAGTGGCGATGTGGTGTGCCTTTTCATTTCGTAGCACAACCCTTTAGTTGTCATCCGCTTCACCTTGACAACATAGCGGTACGTCGACGACATTCTATGATATGTTTTGTTGCTCTTTGGGTTCTTCATGGCCTAGGCTTGCGTTTCAGCAAAGGTAATGTGTGTGTCAGAGGGCGAGAGTTTCTACTGCGTGTGTTCTTGGTTGCGAACCCGTACCTTGACCGCTAAGGTCGCCAGTTGTCTCCCCAACTGAGAAAGTTTGGAGTATTATGGACAGGACCCTCCAGCCAGCTCGGGAGTTTGACGATGTAAAGCGCCAATCGGACAGAATTGGGCGCGATAACCGTATGGAGGGCATCCAACAACTCTATCAATCAATGCTAAGGCTTATAACTGCTTGAATAAGGGCGAGAGGTGGACCAAATTGCTCAATTTGTGAAGATTTTTCTCTCTTGAGTAAACCCTACAAGTTTTCTGAAACTGTAATTATTTGCTTTCCGTTACATGCACATCACATCTACCAATTTCAGTCCCATTCGGTTAATTTCTTTGTAGTGCGTAGCTTTCATTCCTTTTCTTTCTTTTCCTTTCTTTCTTAGAGTGTATGTACAGGCAAATGGAGGAACGGAAGAGAAACGACAGCGGGGAAAGCATTGGAAAAATGCAAGTATTAGGGGAAGTGTAGAAGAGGGGAAGTACTGAGTGATATTTTGTCATTTAATTATAAATCAGGATTGTGAACCAGATATCTGTTGATTTCCAGGGCTTCCAATTTCTTGATTTACTAGAATGGTAGTTAAATGCAAAACTGACTGTTAATAACCCTTCGCAGTGATTTAAAATTATTTTGTAATCTGCATCTAATATAATGAAATTCACGATCGTAATTCTTAGTTTCAGCAGCGGATCTGGATTAAAATTCCTCGCCATGTAACGCTTATGCAGGTCAACGATAAAACCGGGAATAGAATCGGTTACAATAGACTATTACTATCAGACATACTGAATTATTTGGCCAGTGTTGTATTATCTGTATGATAACAATGGTTAGTCATACTATCGTTAGTGCTGCAAAGGCGATTATACCGAATGACTACGACAATGGCTTATCTCATTGACTTAATGACATAACAGTAGAAATTCTATCGATAAAAAAGCACTGCTTATATAGCATGTGGTAACCTAATTTCAGTTTTGGGAGTTTCAAAAAATACTTTATGAAACCAATAACGCTAACAACAGGGACCGATTTAATACATCGACTATGTTTCTATGTGCAGAGATGGAACTATACTCACTTTTCTGTGGCGCATATATACGTGTACCGGGTCATCAAAAAGTCAGTATAAATTTGAAAACTGAATAAACCACGGAATAATGTAGATAGAGAGGTACAAATTGACACACATGCTTGGAATGACATGGGGTTTTATTAGAACCGAAAACGTACAGACGTTCAAAAAATTTCCGACAGATGGCGCTTCATCTGATCAGAACAGCAATAATTAGCATAACAAAGTAAGACAAAGCAAAGATGATGTTCTTTACAGGAAATGCTCAATATGTCCACCATCGTTCCTCAACAATAGCTGTAGACGAGGAATATGCTGTGAACAGCACTGTAAAGCATGTCCGGAGTTATGGTGAGGCATTGGCGTCGGATGTTGTCTTTCAGCATCCCTAGAGATGTCGGTCGATCGTTACGTTTTGACCAAGTTCCACCCGTCGTAGGCTGGAGTCGTCTGCGAAGGCGCTTTACATTCCATGAGAAAATAAAAAGTAAGTAGGCTTCTTCAGAGTCCATGCAAATTGCCTGTTCGGCGTATTTGAAGCTTACGAGTAATTGTGGGTATTGTCTGTATAGGCTACCAGCCTTTAACAAAGTAAGTCACGAAATAGGGCCGCTCCCTGATGCCCCAAGACCTGTCTGATTTTTGTTCGAAGCCTCGTTCCCCTAGACGAGGTGCTTTCTGCAGAGCTTCAGACTCCCATCTATCAGGCACGTAATCCCCTTCCTGTATTCGGTACGGGTGCTTCTTCCGCCAGCTTCACCCTGTCACGGTCCCTCTCTTGCGCCGTCGCTGCCGTTGAGGTCTTCGTCTAGCCCTGTCAAGGGGCTCTAACGATGTACTGACATCCCGATCCAGGCGAACCAACGTTTTTTTAACGAGGTGTTACTCCTTCCACACCTTTTATAACCAGCCTTTAACCTGGGTATGGCGCAGTTTAAAAATATATAGCTCTATCAAAAGTTACGTAGTGATGCAATCCGGAAATTAAAAACCTTAAAGAAATACTGGCGTACGTCAAAAACACGCCACTGACGTGGGTGCATTTGTGGTCACCTCTCGAAGCTACCACACCCTACACAACGTGGTCACAAACAATCTGAAAAGCTTGTAAGGATGTTGCAAGGTAGGCTGTCCTGACAAATAAGTGTTAAGAAAAGCATTCTACATGTTGCGCCGTTTCCGAGTTAATCATCATTGAAATTAGCTTGTCAGGCCGTGGCGAGCACAAATTCTAGCGGCTCACCAGAAACGGTGTCGCAAAACCTTGTTCTTCGTTTCGTTCCCTAATATCGAAATAGGGAGCGATACTAACTTTGACATGGGATGACAGTAAGGATCGAACCCGAGTCAGAGGCTGAGAAGTCTCATGAACTATCATTCTACGCTATGAGAACAACTGACACTACTTATATCCGGCAAGCCGCATGAATTTGCTCGCGCTGCGGTCTGATTCATCAAGTTCAGTGCTGATTAACTCGGAAAGGCCACAACGTATACAATTTTTTTTCTTAAAATTTATTTCTCGGCACAATCCACCCTGCAACAGGCTTAAAACATTTTCATACTGTTTCGGACCAACCAATATAAACGTTTTTCTGGAGGTGATAAAGCGAAAGGAAGTTGCGTAATCTACTAATTATTGTGAAAGGCTCACACACGCAAGCATCACATCGTAACTGTAGACTGCTTGACTAAACAAAGCGTCGAGAATATGAATTCACGACTGAATCAGCTTCTTTGTTCAAGCAGTACGCACAGTAACAGGTTTCACTTCCATCAACTGTGACAAAACCACTGGATTATATTGCGAATAGAAATGGACATACAGTATGCTACTGCCCATACATACATCTGCCTTGTTAACGATATTTATTCTTAGCTGAAAAAGTAAAAGTAACTCCGTGATTAGGACACGGTTCGTCCCTTGATCATAAACAGTACACTTAAACAAAATCAGTGTCCCGAATTACTTTTACAGTGAAGAATACCTGAATGAAATAGCTATTGGAACGTGTTAAAATTATACAGAACCAGGCAATGAACTGTCAGCTACCACCATCGAGAACAACATTCAATTACCGACGTGAGTTGTGGATATTTTACGTAAGTTTGGCGCCGTTAGGAATTAAAAAATAAAAGAGTATCGGTTCGAAACGATACATTAATGTGAAAAACGGAATCATTCGGCTATGGATAAAAATACCGACAATGTAATCGATAAACTGAAGAACATAAAGCTCAACAAGTGAGCAACTAAAATGATAAAAAATGATTGTGATGTAGTTCGGACGAGGTACCTGTTGTGAAGTCTTTCATTCTAATGCCCATAGACTGTCGCTGCCCTAGACGTATGTCTGTTTATGCAGCTGCATCTAGATCTGTGAAATTACGCTTGATTCGCTAACTATAAAAGCAGCACAATACATCCGCTTACTTCAGCTACATTGGTTAACAGCAGGCAACGTCCTTGTGAACGTATTTCACCGTTCGGAAAAATCAAATTATAACCAGACTTTCACCGTGTGATCAGATGCATAAATACGCTGTATCCAAATACATTCGTTCTATGGTATTTCTCGTGAATCAAAATCACTAGTTTTTGAAATAGATATTTTATATATATTTTAGACAGATACACTATGTGATCAAAAGCATCCGGACATTCCCTCAAACATACGTTTTTCATATTAGGCGCATTGTGCCGCCGCCTACTGCCAGGTACTCCATATCAGCGACCTCAGTAGTCATTAGACATCGTGAGAGAGCAGAAGGGGGCGCTCCGCGGAACTCACGGACTTCGAACGTGGTCGGATAATCGGCTGTCACATGTGTCATACGTCAGTACGCGGCCGTTCCACACTCCTAACCATCCCCAGATCCACTGTTTCCAACGTGATAGTGAAGTTGAAACGTGAAGGGTCACGTACAGCACAAAAGTATACAGGCCGACGTCGTCTGTTGACGGACAGGGAACGCTGACTGTTGAAGAGGGTCGTAATGTCTAATAGGCAGACATCTATCGCGACCATCAGACAGGAATTCCAAACTGTATCAGCATCCACTGCAGCTACTATGACAGTTATGCGGGAGGTAAGAAAATTTGGATTTCATGGTCGAGCAGCTGCTCAAAAGCTACACGTCACTCCGGTAAGTACAAAACGATGCCTCGGTTGGTGTAAGGAGCGTAAACATTGGACGATTGAGCAGTGGAAAAAAGTTATGTTGAGTGACGAATCACGGTAGACAACATGGCGATCCGATGGCAGGGTATAGGTATGGTGAATACCCGGTAAACGTCATCTACCAGCGTGTATAGTGCCAACAGTAAAATTCAGAGGTGGTGGTGTCATGGTGTGGTCGTGTTTTTCATGGGAGGGGCTTGCACCCCTTGCTGTGTTGCGTGGCACTATCAGGGCACACCCCTACAATGATGATTTAAGCACCTTCATGCTTCGCACTGTTGAAGAGCAATTCGGGGATCGTGACTGCATCATTCAACACGACCGAGCACCTGTTCGTAATGCACGGCAATAACATCTTGTAATGGACTCACCGGCACAGAGTCCTGATCAGAATCCTGTAGAACACCTTTGGGATGTTTTGGAACGCCGAATTCGTGCCAGTTCTCACCGACAGACATCGATATCTCTCCTCAGTGCAGCACTCAGTGAAGAATGGGCTGCCATTCCCCAAGAAACCTTCCAGCACCTGATTGAACGTATGCCTTCGAGAGTGGAAGCTGTCACCAAGGTTAATGGTGGGCCAACACCATACTCAATTCCAGCATTATCGATGGAGGGTGCCACGAAGTTGTAAGTCATTTCAGCCCGGTGTCCGGATACTTTTGATCACATAGTGTATGTTTCACATAGTTGTTTTACTGGTTTTTCTCTCATATGAGTTATATGTGTTGTAATCCTCCCCCTCTTTTCATATTCCAGTCATTGTCCACAATAAGCCAAGTCCATTATGAAAAATTTCCATGGCGCGTAGGTTACAATAAACTTTCTAGTTTACTTAGCTTTTCGTGTAGAGTTGGCTCCAATTCTTCTTGTCTTGAGGTTTGATTTGTGTAGCTGAAATTTGTACATTTTAGCTCCTCATGGTTGAACTGATCTAAATAAATTTGGAGATTGTTACTGAAGAATTTTTGTTGTTACGTTAGTATATTTAGTCACAGTCGTCTCGATTTTCACATTAACAACGCCGAAATTACATTGTTCGCCCAAAATATGAAAATACGCCCGATCACATAAAAGCCATGCTTACTGTACTTCACTGAACGGTAATAACCATATTCCAAGGGATTTACAATTTTTCTGGAGAAATGAATTTCTGCATTATTTTTCATAAATAAATCCAGAAACAAACATAGTAAACAGTACTAGATTGCGAAATTAGTAATAGAAATTTTAAATGTGCCAAGTAATTGGTAATTTGAAATGTTTCTAAAAAAAGTAATTTCATCTTTGCATTGAGAGCTAGTACCTATCGACTGTAACATCTAACATAAAGTAATTCCTTTTCATAAATTTTAGCTTGAAATGTAACATTTTGTGTATAAAATTATATGAAAGTCATCAGAAAAGCAGCTGAGATAATACTGACCTGTCCAAAATTCCAAAAATTGGTGAAAAGTAATGCTAGAGGAAGATGCCCGTTACAGTGTACATTAGCCTTTATGGAAGCACTGATGGACACATAAATTTATACTAATTTTTCAGAAAGCTGTATGTGACTACATTTTCCTTTTACTTGCCATAAAACTTGCCACTACAACTTCGCAGTTAACCTAACAGTAACATTAACTGCAGGAAGCATCAGAGCTCTAGCAGCGAGGTTAAGTGCACAGAACCGATAGCTTGTGACTCATAGCTGATGGAAAACTCATCAGAGGTGTCAGAGTCCAGAAATGCTTGGACAACAGTGGATGGAGACGTTCACGTATCGTATCGGACAGAAAGACAAAGGCTGAAAGTGACTGAAGGTGAAAGTTAAACATGTATTCTCTTAAAAGGAAATAGAACATTTAAAGTGAAAAAATTGGTAATCGTAATTTCTATCCACAAGCTATACAGCATTGAATTACCGACTGACGAAGAATAGCTCCAAATGTTAACAATAATATTAAGTGAAGTCTTATTCAAACAATCACGAAAATAAAACAAAAAACTATTTCATAAAAAATTAGACCACCTCTGCATTTTTGTGCTACACTGTCATCGTCCAATCTTTCGCAGAAACTGAATTCGGCAATAAAAGTAAAGTTATCAAGCTGAACGCAGTTTGTATTCTGTGGATACATATATATTCCGAACAGTGATGTTGTGACAAATCAAAGCAAGATCTTTTGGATGACAACGTAGATCATAATGCCACCATCTTAGTTTCAAGAGAATCTAGGTGCCATTTATTTGTTGCCTGGGTTCATTATGGTTTTTTCCTTGTGGGTGTAATATAAATTTAGGTGTTTACATCTGTAGTGCATACGACGGGCACATTGTCGATTCCAACTTGATAAAAGAAGACAACATCTTATACCGAAAATCCAGAGAAAAAGTTATCCACCAGGATAGTAAAACCAAGAGAAGGAAAGAACAAAGACATGCGCAAAAGGTTACACAGAAAGTAGACACACGATAGACGAATGTCGGTACTTAATGTGGATTAAGAGAACGACTAAGTTTCGAGAAAGGGTAATTTGCTCTGTGTCCAAGCTTGGGACATCAGACCACATTTCTTTCTGCGTTATCTCAATATAAAAACTGGTCCTTTACTTAAAATTTAGTCGCCTCCTCAGTAACTCTGCACTACAACTTTTGGCTCTAGCCACGAAATTACGACGTTCTGTTAATACCTAACACGATGCAGTCTGAGAGACTTTCTCTTTGATGTGTCATCACATTTTTCTGTCCAATAAACTCAGAGCCCTCGGCTTGTCTGTTAGCTAAAGGCAGAAGCGTGTTCTGCTGCACCGGGCGGCAAAAGAAAGAAAATACCACTACGCTGCCACAGACGTTGGAAATTTTAACGCTGGCGTTAGCGTTCCACCTTTTAAGCTAAGAAAGTGCTTTTTTTCGAAAAAACAAAATTAATCCTCAGAGGCAATTTCGTCAGAGCGCAAGTGCAAACAGAAATCTCGATTGCTAATACTGTTTTACCGCCGCTTGTTCAGTGCACTACAGCGTATGAAGAACTTTAGATTTCACCAGCATCTCTGGCATATAAATGAGAGAAGCTTTGGCAGTTTTGCTACGCGCAGGAATATGTTCACCTCGCGGTGGAACTTATGTGATCGGGCTTAGTATACACCAATTTCCATTAACGCTCTTTTGTTTTTGTTGCGACTCCTCTATAACAGTGAGTTCGCCGGTCGTGTTTTAGGCTCGTGACACAGTAATTGTCATGAACACGTTACGCACAAAGGGAGGTCATGACGTTCGGATTACGGTTTGCTTCAAACTTTGTACACCCTTAGTAGACCATTAAAACAACATAATCTGCAAATAGTAAGGTGCACTTTTCTGGCGATTCCGAGAAAATCGGAAGAGAAATTTTACCCGCCTATAATGTAACTGCTGTATCTGGGCGAAGAGTTTGACTGAAAGTAGTTATTGTGGTCAAACTGTTACCGCTATCGCTGTGCTACAGGGTCGTGGAAGAGGCAATGGTCCGAGTTCTGCAAACATTTACTTGTTTGTAATCTATATATTTTTCATCACTAGTCATCTTATTCAACATTTGACAAGTAATAATGAAAAAGAAAACCACGTGCATTTTCATAAAGTTATAGTGGATTTGTGTTACTTGACTATTTACTACTTTTAATTAGTCAAGGACGAGGGACAAGCTTGGAAAGCCCAAGTCAAACCTCGATAAATAATGATGCGAATGAAGTTATTCACAATCAGTTATAAAGTAAGTCACAATGTGCAGACACAAGTGTAATGCACAATTATTCGTCAGATGTTCTTTCGACGTCACACGCGGCAGGATGGCATGTGTCATTCAGAAAATGAAAAAATAAACTGAAACGGCATCCTCTTCATCGAATCCATACATTCTTCACGCATTTACAGGGAATGTTCAGAGTTCTTAAGGGAAAACACACTTCGTTGATATTTTTAAATACTTCTCTGTCTTACCGGCCGTGGTGGCCGAGCGATTCTAGGTGCTTCAGTCTGGAACCGCGCGACCGCTACGGTCGCAGGTTCGAATCATGCCTCTGGCATGGATGTGTGTGATGTCCTTAGGTTAGTCAGGTTTAAGTAGTTCTAAGTTCTAGGGGACTGATGACCTCAGATGTTAAGTCTCATAGTGCTCAGAGCCATTTGAACCATTTGAACCTCTCTGTCTTACGATGTTTTGGATGTAACCATGCGTAACGGAACATTTCGGCAAACATAAGTGCTGACAGTCTGTGATGTGCTATGGAATAGATTTTAATGGCATCTTAAAGAGAGGCAATTTCTCTTTCAATCAGAAATGAACAGTTTTTAAGGCACTAGATAAAGTTTTATAATTGCCGGTAGAAATAGAAGTCGTGTAGTTGGCAAATCGGAGTACATTTAGGCTATGCAAGTTGGCCGACCTATGTCATCGGTAAAGATGTCATCGAACAAAACAGCATGTGTTTCTTCGCTTAATTGTCGATAACTATAAGTATGTTTGTTCTAATATCTAAATTTCCTTAAAATAGTAAGTAGTCAAATAACATGAAACTTCATGCAGATACATGTGGATTTTTTAAAATTATATTACTTTTTAAATGTCACACAAATTAAACAATATGACGAGTGAAGAAAAAATACATTACTAATGAAGTAATACGGTCGTTTTACGATGGTCGAATGCTAATGACGTGACCAATACGAACTCCAATGTCCGCCACCTACACACAGGTACAAACGCCACATAGTAGACGCATAAAACTTGCCTCGCGATTTTCTAGGAATTACGAGGGTAGTGTACCTTACTACATTCACATTACGGTATGTTGTTTCAATGGCTTACTTAAAGTGTGCAAAGTCTGAAGCAAATCTGTGATCCCAACGTCGTACACTCGGCCCCAAATGGAAAACATCTCATCACATGGTCTATCTAAGACAGCTCAAGAACAATGTTCGTGAAAAGACCCTACCACACAGGGACCAGAGAAGTGTTACTTCCTCTCACTGACATTTGGTCTCAAAACCCACATGATTTGCTTCTGTTACTACGAGAAAATCTATCTGAAACATTTTCCGAGCAAACATAGCAAGGTGAGCCCCATTTCATGAACATTTGGCGTCAGGCATTCGCTGATGGCCAATACGCACGTCGGTACATAAAGCTTAACGGTTTTAATGGGGAAAAAGAACATCTACATACATACTTCGCAAACCACCGTACGGTGGGTGGCGGATGGTATCTTGTGTCACTACTAGACGTCTCCTTTCCTGTTCCACTTGCAGATGGAGCGAGTAGGTAAGCCTATCTATGTGCCTCCAATCTCAGTAATGTTCTTCGAAATAAATGTATCCTCCCCTTCCAGGGATTCTCACTTAAGCTCCCGAAGCATATCTGTAGCACTTGCACGCTGACCTAACCTACCGTTCACATATATAGCAGTTCGCCTCTGAATTACTTCGATGTGTTAGTTCAATCTGACGTGATGCGAATGCCAAACACAAGAGCAGTACTAAAGAATAGGTAGCACTAGCGTCCCTTTATGCCGTCTTCTTTACAGACGAACCATCTCTTTTCTAAAATTCTCCCAATAAACCGAAGTCGACCATCCTTCCCTACCACAATCTTCACATCCTCGTTCTATTTCTTATCGATTCACAACGCTACGAATGGATATTTAAACGGCGTGAATTTCTAAAGCAGGACAATACTAATGCTGCATCCGAACGTTACGGGTTTGTTATTCCTACTCATCCGCATTAACTTACATTTTTTTTACGCTAAGATCCAGCTGCCTTTCGTCACAGTAACCAGAACGTTTGTCTAGGTCATCTGGTATCAACCTATAATCACTTATCTTCGACACAGAAACTGACTGTATGTTGTGGAGTGACGTCTGACGAATCGAGATGTCACCTCTTACCAGACGATGCTAGGAATCGATTGCAGTGACTGTCCGATTACGTGTTTTCTCTCAGTTCGTGGAGTCTGTAGTTCAGTTCGGAGGTAGTTCTGTGACGTTTTGGAGGTGCACTCGTAACACAGCTTGGCCCTAGCCATTCACGTTACCGTTTATTTCAAATTTTAGGAAATTCATAACATTGTGCGCACTATAATAATATTATTTATTCTGCTACCGTTTTCGGATATAAACCATCATCCACGGCAGCTGTAGAACTTACAGAAATCGACAATGTGACAATGCCAAACTAAATAAGGAAAAACTGGTAAATCAAACGAAATACTCACAAAAATTATCACAGATGTATCGCATCTCATACATGCTTTGACATGAATTACCAATGAAAACCATAACTGCCGTAAAAATAAAAAAATTTTGACAAGACTCAAACATAATGGCACATTGACAAAAGGACAACATGTGAAATACAGCAACACAAATCAAAGAACTTGAAAGTCAAATATGACAATCTTGACTGACTCTCGAGAAGTTGCCATTAAATACTTCTGAGGCAATCAGATTACAAAAGTGAAATATGAACACTTCTACACTTGACTGATTTAAGTAGAAACACCAATAAAATGAAACATCAAGTAATAGAATAACAGCAACATTGATGAATGCAAGAATATACAATCCAGTCAAATATGTGAGCATGTGTAATACAAGCAACAGAGCAATCCATGAAATTAAAATCAAACTATATATGACGACAAAACCCACACTAAAAAACTAATATGAAGGAGATACAATATTTAGGAGTGAAGGAAAATACAAAAGGAATGTGGAATATGTAGATGTGAAGCATCTAAAATTTTATGCGTATGCCACAGTCACATAATTTTTTTTATGAATAAACGTGGTTTACATCCAAACTGTTACACATTGGAAAAAATATGTCATGCAATGTCCACAAATCATAAAATGTGTTTAAATTTCATTTATCATACAGATAATAGTTAATAAAGGTGTATGGTAGGAACCTACACTTTAGCACATTGGTTCGAAAATATTTCATGAACGTCACTATATTGTCATAAGACAAAATAAAAAACAATAAGTTAGCATACAATCAAATATTAATAAAGGAAGAACAATACTCAGCTGTAAAATCAAATCATATCATAATACAATTTTTTTAGTTGACAAAACCAGGGACACAACGGTAAAAAAATCAGTGAGGACCTTTTACAAGGAGCTGTGGAGGTGATTATAGCAAGGGGGTAAAGGAAAAAATTAATTCTATGATGGAACTTACAAAGTCAAGATGACAGAAATTAATGTAGTCATAAAAAGTTACGAACGTACAAAACTAAGGGACATGGCCCCCACGAAGTTACAGAATTTGCCAAAATGATAACATAGACCATACTAATTATAGACAGTGTAAGGTACATAATATTTATTATCAAAAAGTAAATAAGAATAGAACACAGATGGCAACGTACAGAATTTGATCAGGGTTCATGACCAGAAAGCCAAAACTATTTATGACTATATTTACATTCAGTCATGAAACTTACCATGAACCGGATATTTCAAAATTCTCATTCCGAAATGTTGCCCTTCTTATCTAAGGAGTGTTCAAACGAAAAGCAACTAAACGTCCAAACAACCGAATCGATTTAAATATGCATATGGCGCTTTGGGATAACGTAGCGAAACATGGAGGGACGTTGACGTAGCATCGTCACCTCCCTCCCCCCGCCACCCCCTCCCAAGAAAGTTCAAAGCTGTGAACCCAGCAAGCTCACTGTCGTTTTCAAAGTACGAGGACTGACATTGACCGAATTCCTCTAGCACGGAAATACCATCAACACTGACGTGTATTGTGAGATGTTACGTAGCCTACGCAAGTCCATCGAGAGAAAACGGCCTGGGTCAGTAACAGAGCGAGTGGTTTTGCTTCACGATAACGCCTGTCCAGACCTCGACTTCACACAAAGCTTAACGGCCAAGTTCAAGCGGGAGCAGGATGAGCATCTGCCCTACAGCCTGGTCACGTCGCTCTGCGACTTCCACGTGCTTGGTCGGAAAAAAACCTCATAGGTAGCGCTCCCACTGGGACGACGAACTGGAGAGTGCAGCAACCGGCTGGCCCTTTTCATAGCTACAGGCTATACTTCGGCTCGTTGAACAGTTGTGTTAAGGCCTGTGGTGAATATTTCTGAACAAAAACTTCAGTTATACCCAAAGAGCAGTTTAACACGTTTGCTGCTGAACACCCCTCGTACACCTTCATGATGAGTGTGCTGTGGAAACTTCCAAGATGACAACACTCGAGCACCAAGTCGCACTTCGACGGGTACGCCAAATACACCGACCCTAATCCTACTCAAAATGTTTGAGATCATTTGGAGCAACAGGAGAAATGGTAGCCATCAACATTGCCGCAGTTTGGCAGATCTTCTCGATCTGAGTGATAATGGATAGCTTAACATGGCAACAGCATACCTAATCAAACATATGAACTCTCTTCTTCGCCGAACTTCGGCCATTATGAATAGGTGGTGTTCCAGGATATTAACATGACATCTTTTGTGGGAACCAGTTCTTTTGTTCAGGTTGCTTGTGTTAGAGGTGCGGGTAGACCTTGAAAGGTGCATGTGTTTGTGTCCTAGAATCAGTCACACTCACAAGTTGTGACTTGCAAGCCCCGGTATTATAGGAAATTGTAATGGCCATGAAGAGATTACAAATGCTACCTGACTCGCAAGAATGCATCGAAAGTAGTTACACAACTCTCACATCCATATAAATAAGCGCAAAAGGTAATAAAGGTACTGTATACCTCAGTCTGGAATGGTATACACAAACTCATCCAAACAACATGTACTACTAAGATTTTGGTGACTGAGATACAGGCTTCCTGCAACCAACGTACACCGAATGGAAGCTTCCCCACACTCAATGTAACCGCGAATGCCACCCTGCTACTCTTTTCCAGTATCGTTCGTCGGTTCCTAAAATAAACACATTACCGTGTATTCTGAAGTCGGCATTTAGAAAAAATCATATTAGAATTCTCAGTACCACTTCCGGAAAACAAACTTTTTGTTCTAGCTCTACATATTTATCGGCGTAATTTAAGGCAACCTCGTACATATGAACACCATACCACAGGTGGGTTTAGCACACCTTCACTCCAGAGCAGCCCAAACGGAACAGCCATGAAGCGGAACGCCTTGGTTTCCTTCACAACCAAGTGTGACGACCGTACCCTAGCTGCGTATTGGCTGAAGCTAAAAGTGTAGCCGATGTGCCTGTGAATGTGTTGTAGTCGAACACTGGAAACAGAGCTAAAAAGAAACAAAAAATTATCGTGAGAGACAGATGCTATAATAAACCACATGTGCGGTAGATGGAAAATCTTAAACGACACATTTTATAATGTAGAATCAAATGAAACAGAAATAATGCAGTAGCCAGCTAGTTAATTCATTATACATTCGTTTCCTTTTTGAAACTACACAACTCTATGCGAAATTACGTGAGTGAAACCGGCACATGGAAGAGTACAAAGCCACGAGAAACTTACCTTACATGGCAACATAAAATTCAGCACGATAACTCAACCTGGAATAGCCTTACCAGTACTGTTGCACATAGATAAACGCATTCAACTTCTCAAACCCCCATCAGGCAAAAGTAATTTCATCAGAACAGTAGGCCCAATCAAACAGATATCCTAAAGCCAGATGTATCTTAACACGTCAAGCACTGTATAAGAAGGGTAATGCCTGACTATCTTAAATGACGGGAAGCATATGGATACCCTACTTTCAACAAGGCAGGTAACTGGGTGAGGGATAATGGCACATCATGGACCAGATTTTCGATTCAGTTTTTGTTGAAACAGTTTATAGCTTCATAATCTATATAATGTTACCACTATGGACTCCCAGGACTTGTAGAGGAGACTGAGTAGACAGTATTTTGAACTCGAACCTACTTCCAGTAAAGTACCGATTGTGTGTTACAGCCATCTGAAAACACGATTGCTGGGTAGGTATGGAACTGGGTAGTTAGGGTGACAGGGGCGCCAGTAATGGGGTAACCTTCGTTCTGAGCCATTTTCTTAGTGCAGGCTGCATGCATTCAGGAGCACTCATTCATTCAGAGGAAATGTGACTGATTTCTTACCTTAACCAATCGTTTGACTTAATGGTTAAGCCCCTTCACAGTTGATTTAAGCCCCATGGAGATAATCCAACCTTCTCAGATCCCCTACCCCTACCCCTCCCTCTCATCCTCATTCCAATCCTCTGGGGAATCCCAAACTCTTCTCCCCTGCCCCTCAGATATACTGGCACATTTTTTGTTGAATCCTTGTTACCAGCTCTTACGCCTTCTCATTGTCTCTGTAGAGCGTACCATGGGAAACAAGGAAAGGACGTTCGTTGATGGCCAGTATTCTCATTCTATAACACAAACTGAATGCAGCTATTAACTGGGTTCTTTATTGATAAGCAAAGAGCTACTAAAATTAAGCTTCCATGTGTTGTGGTACAAGCTTTCCTATATATTCCACTTGATCCTCACTGCTGTTGAAGTAGAAGGGCGCTATGTTCACTATAAGGTTGCAATATGCCTGCCTGTCTCTGTGGTAGATGCTAAGCCTGCGGTTCTGACTAAGTGACACACTGGAACTCATTAGGTGCTACAGACTCGAACTAACCCAGAACAAAAGGCTTGAACTAACTGGCCCTCTGCTCTGTGGCGGCTGTCTGAATACTGGCGAGTGAGAGGGCATTGGCAGCTTGTTTCCAGTGAGTCTCTCGTTGGCCTCCATCAGTCTCCTTGTGACCTTTATGCTGCATGGTGTGCTGGCGCCAGCTTACACAACACACTTTTGATATTGGCTACATAACTACATCGATAAATTAATTACCACTCCCTCTCTGGGATATCCGCCTGCCATCCCTTCCCACCCACCCCCCTTTCCCTCTCCACTCCATCTGGAAATTGGTTGGAAGAGGACTCAGTCTGCGCTGCAGGGGAAGAATCTCATGATGCGAAATCGAAGCCAACGTCAATTATGGCAGAGGTCATTTTGTTAAGTTGTAAAATTTAATTTTCAGAGGTTTCATCTCTTAAATTGCCGGAAATACTCACATCCAGAGATTACAAATCCTAATTTCTATAATTATTCTGCTGCATATTGGAAGTGTTGTCCTGGAAAATTTTCCTCTGTGCAGTCAACTTGACAATCACAGATCGACTGAGCTAGTGCACAATGCCGCACCAAAGAACATCCCGTCCCTCGCCCTCTTCCTCCCACCCTTCCCAGAAAAAAATTAAGGAAAAAGACTCACTCTGTGCTGGAGAGGAATGATCTCATGCCAAGAAATTCTATCATTGTCCATATATACTTATGCACATTGTTTATGTAATCAGTTTCTGGAAAACAGGGCTCACCCATTCGGCTAGAGCTCACGCCTGCACCCCCAAACTCTGCTTTCTATGACGTAATAACTGTAAGCACCAAGGAATGGAATAAAGCACATTATAGTAGCCACTGTTTTGTGCCACCAACGTGTGCTTCTGTCGTCCGTGGGCCACCACACATATCAAACGTTGCCCTATGTTCTAATTACAGATCACAAAACTAAATACCACTGACCACAAACTGGATATTGCTCTCAAAAAAATGGTTCAAATGGCTCTGAGCACTATGGGACTCAACGTCTGTGGTCATCAGTCCCCTAGAACTTAGAACTACTTAAACCCAACTAACCTAAGGACATCACACACACATCCATGCCAGAGGCAGGATTCGAACCTGCGACCGTAGCAGTCGCGCGGTTCCGGACTGCGCGCCGAGAACCGCTAGACCAACGCGGCCGGCGATATTGCTCTCCTTTGATCACGTGGCCACAAATAAAGCATCAAGTGGTAAGTGGTGGCATTCTGTTGTTCATAAAATTCCAGATTCCTTTTTGTGTCTCTATCTCTCTCAGGAGGCTACTTCCTGTCTGTCTGTGTGTGTGTGTGTGTGTGTGTGTGTGTGTGTGTGTGTGTGAACCAACAGCTCCAAACATGGAAATGGAGGTTTTCATCTCTCTGAATAATACTGTGTTACTTGGGGAAAAAGAGAGAGCTGACGCCATTTCAATATCAAATCCAGATGGAAGTAGTCCATTTGTTCTACCCTACCAAATTGAATGATAACAGTTTACAGAAGTCTAAAATATCGCTTAATCCACTCACTTTTACTTTAGAATGATCCTTCTTTGTAATTAAAGATGTTTTCAACATTCGAGTATCCAACGCAAACATTATGCAAATCAAGCAATGAAATATCCACCACAAATAGATAATAGCGCTAAATATATCCAATGTGGTGTCTGCACTGACGTTTGACAACACAAGTGTCATCCTCCACCACAGTATATCCATTAAACATATCTGACAAAAAAGAAAAAGAAATCCTGGCGGCCGGTTGGCCGTGCGGTTCTAGGCGCTCCAGGCTGGAACCGCGTGACCGCTACGGTCGCAGGTTTGAATCCTGCCTCTGGCATGGATGTGGGTGATGTCCTTCGGTTAGTTCGGTTTAAGTAGTTCTAACTTCTAGGGGACTGATGACCACAGATGTTAAGTCCCATAGTGCTCAGAGCCATTTGAACCCAAAAAAATCCTACCGATCACATAAACTCGTTACTGTAAAGGCCGTCCATCACCCACCGCGCCGAACCGCGGAGTAACATTAGTGCTGTGCGTGACGAACGCGTCCATAGTTAAACACCAATCTCCAGGTGTTGGCATGCCTGCTGTACTAGACGCTCAGGGACCGCAGGTATTTTCACCAAGCAGTCAACCGTTTAATTTACATAGGGATTTACCGTACAGCGCAAACACTCGCCATAATGAATCTTCTCACCCAAAACACACATCAGTTTCTCTCGCCAAACCCAGCAAACCACTCACTTTGCTAGCTCCCACTGACGCAGGCAAGAGCAGACAGGTCGGCGCATTCTTTATACCTAATCACCCATCACTGACTAATCTAATCCGCATTTTGTGGTCGCCGACTTCTTGTGACCACTGCCGGCACATGCCACGGCGCACTGTGAGTGAAGCAGCAGCACTGGCTTGGATGTACACAGTAGTTCTGACCAACTGTATCCCGACGTAAATATCCACTTCAAAAACTCAATTTTACACAGTCTGGTACAGGGACGTTGTTGACCACACGTATCAAATTTATCAACCGAAATGTTGATTTCTTACTTTTATAGGAGCTATTTCCAGGAGAGAAGTAATTGGGCCTCGCACACGTTTTCATAGCACTAAAGTATCGTTACTTATGAAAATCCTGTAACAGGATGGCGTAGGATATATTTCCTTTAAGTATTCCCTCATCAAATAAAGAAAATCAGTTCTAATCGGGTTAATATCCGTTACGTCCTGCATCACAGGACTAGAAAATAAATTCATTGTTGGCTCATGACGAAGTCTAACATCTACGTCTGTCACAGGATACCTTCTCACTCACAAACTCTCTTAAAATAACCAAATTATTCGCCAGATACGAAGCTTTTTAAGGTAACAGCACACAGAAGCTGTAAATGTTGGGTTTGTACTACGTATGGCTTTATAAATTCGGTAACACAGCTGGTCTTGTTATGATGTCAATCTCTCCCTGTGTAGGTGGGAAACTGAAATTTCGCTAAAGCCGGCCGCGGTGGCCGTGCAGTTCTGGCGCTGCAGTCCGGAACCGCGGGACTGCTACGGTCGCAGGTTCGAATCCTGCCTCGGGCATGGGTGTGTGTGATGTCCCTAGGTTAGTCAGGTTTAAGTAGTTCTAAGTTCTAGGGGACTTATGACCTAAGATGTTGAGTCCCATAGTGCTCAGAGCCAGCCAAATTTCGCTAAAAATAATCGCCAGAATGACAACACGCCCGATCACTGGTTTTGTGTCCTAGACCTCGCTACCACTCACCAGGCGGCATATCACTGATATACAGTTGATAGACTAATTACTTAAATTTATTAAGAGAGTCACTTTGCATGGCGAGAATTTTTCTTTTTTTCAGCTGTCCGATTACACTCACCAGATAGCTCAAATGGGAATCTCTGGAGGGAAGACGATATTCTTTATGAGGAATACTGTGTAGAACCGACATTAGGACCGTAAGGAGAAAATAATGGAATTAGTGCTCATAAGAAAGCATAGAGGCTGACTTTTCCAGTCGCTCTACTTGCGAGCCGAATAGGCGAGGTAATGACTAATAGTGGTACAGGATACCTTCCGCTACACACCGCTTGATGGATCGCGAAATAAACATCTAGATGTAAATGTAAATTTAGTCTACCTATTAAGACGCCACGTCATTCATTAAAGACACACAAAACTCGGAGAAGAATATTGTCTCTTATTCGCCGAGGAAAAAAAAAAAAGAAATTGAAGTCACACTGCTTGACTGTCTCTCGGTATAAATGTTCATATTAGCCCCTAATTTTCTCATTACAAGACTGCACGAGACGAATGTGAGAGGTTGTAATACGAGGTGTGACAATAAATTAGTGAGACTGAGATGAAAAATATGTTGCTTACCAATTTAGTCAAGTTTAGTGTTGTGTCCTTCAAAGTAGATCCCTTTTGATTGCACATTCCAGCACTTCTGCCATTGATGGTAACATTTCTGGAACTCATATTCAGTGATAGCCTCCAAGACCCTCGTCACAGCTTTTTGGACATTTTGTGTTGTTTGAAAATGGTGTCACTTGACCGCCATTTTGACTCTTGGATATAGAAAAATGTCGCACGGAGCGATATCTAGTGAGTAATGTGGCTCTGGTAGTACTGAAATTTGTTTTGAGGTTAAAAATTGCTTTACTGGCAGAGCAGTATGGAATGGCGCAATATCGTGATGCAGAATCTAATTATCATCATTGCTGTCACGGACACAAAGAACTCTTTTACGTAGTCTTTCTAAAATTTCTTTGTAGTAATTTTGGTTACCTGTTTGTCCAGGAGGCACCCACTCTTTAGGAACAATTCCCTTGGAATCAATAAGCGCACAAGCATGCATTTCACTTTTAACTTTGACATGTGAGCTTTTTTGGTCTGGGTGATCCCTTGATCCCTTTGGTCTCTGGATCCTACTGAAAAATCCAACTCTCACCAGCAGCGATAACACGACTCAACAATTCTGGATTGATATACGTTTGATCTAACAGATCGGCTGCCACATAGTCCGTGTTTATCGCTGTTGTGGTGTGAGATTTTTGGCGACCATTTTTGCATAAATATTTCTCACACCAATTTCTTCAGTTATTATTAGACGAGCCGTTTCTCGATTGATGTTCAGTTCTTCTGCAATAATTTTCACGGACAATCTTCGATGATATCGTACGAGTTCACGCATCCTGGCCAAGTTGACATCCGCCCGTGAGGTTGATGGTCTTCCACTGCGGACTTCATCTTCAACATTCGTTCTGCGATCACTAAACAATTTATGGCAACGAAAAACTTGAGCTCTTGACATAATCTCCTCTCCAAAAGCCTTCTGAAGCTTACCGTAAGTTGTCGTCGCGTTTTCACCCGATTTAACGCAAAAAGAAATGGCATACCATTGCGCGATATTATGCGGTTCCATTTCCCTGGCGAGAGACACAAACACTTATTACAGCTCAACTCACGACTGAACAGTTGCATCGATGTGCCGCTTGGTCTAGAAGCAGCTAATAGACCTAGCTCAAAGATATTGTGCCTACGAAGGCCTGCAGGGTTGCCACACCTTGCAAAGGAAATCGGTCTCATTACTTTATTGTCGCACCTCGTATGTTTACCCACTACACTTAGAAGAAGCAGTATAGAATTGATCTCTCAACTCCCCTTACCTAAGAGTGTTGCTTGCCTACCATATTCTTACAAATCTTTCAGTCGTCCAGTAAAAAACGTCCCTGCCAAGACACAGGCCCCTGTTAACTCTCTCCAAATCCCATTATGCTCCAACAGCACTGTCAGATTAGTTGGAAAAATATCGAGTTTTCCACCCATTACTGACTAGGTACAGTGCTATCACAACGAGAAAAATAGCTCAGTAACATCCTGGAGGAAATTCACAACCATGCAGAGAATACACAGATTGGAAAAAGAAATTCACTGGCTTAACATGTATAAATCATCGATACATAAGTGATATCTACTGATATCACCCTTTACAGATACTGATCTCCTTTATCAAATTCCTATGATTACTACTTTAAAAATACAAATAGTCTTCTTTGACACCGTAGTGCCTCTCTCTTTCCTCGTTATTTTTGTAACAACCAATGGTGTAAATATATGAAATGTAAAAATATTGTCTCTCTCTCCTCTGATATATCATGAAACAAGTATTCTCTGTGTGTTGACATTGCCAGTCCATATAGACTAACAGTCACAAGGAGAGGATTCCTGTGTTGTTGTTTCACATGCAGTTCGATAAATTGTTTTTTGCTGAAACACACCCAAGCAGTATATGACTACAGCGGTGTACACAGCCACAGATTTGGCGTTTTTATGATGACTTAGAAGTCTGTATCAGGTGCCCAAGCAACATTACGACCTTTAGATTCATTTGCTTCCACAGAAAGCTGGACATAACATTGTGGAAATGATGCTGCTCCAACAAAGCACAGGATGGTTATAGTAAAAGACAGATTCTTATTGACAAAACTATGGGAGATACCACAACATATGGAAACTGTAGCTGTTTGCAGCATTGTGTAGTGTATCTGAACAGGTGTACAAAAGTGAGGATCTCTAAACTTCATCATATCTTCCAAAGTAACGGGGTAGTACAGGTCTGATTTGGAAGATGGCGAGAGCAATGCTTTCGCATGTTGCTACCATATACGTGATCTTTGTTTCAGTGGTGGCCATCCCGAGATGGTGTTGCTCCCTTCAAGATTCTCACCATCTCAAACATGTGGTTACAGTCAGTCATTATGTGGTAGTGGACAGATGGGATGGAAAAGACAACCTCGATATGGGGTGATCTACATCTACATCTACATCTACATCCATACTCCGCAAGCCACCTGACGGTGTGTGGCGGAGGGTACCCTGAGTCCCTCTATCGGTTCTCCCTTCTATTCCAGTCTCGTATTGTTCGTGGAAAGAAGGATTGTCTGTATGCTTCTGTGTCGGCTCTAATCTCTCAGATTTTATCCTCATGGTCTCTTCGCGAGATATACGCAGGAGGGAGCAATATACTGCAGGACCCTTCGGTGAAGGTATGTTCTCTAAACTTTAACAAAAGCCCGTACCGAGCTACTGAGCGTCTCTCCTGCAGAGTCTTCCACTGGAGTTTATCTATCATCTCCGTAACGCTTTCGCGCTTACTAAATGATCCTGTAACGAAGCACGCTGCTCTCCGTTGTATCTTCTCTATCTCTTCTATCAACCCTACCTGGTACGTATCCCACACCGTTGAGCAGTATTCAAGCAGTGGGCGAACAAGCGTACTGTAACCTACTTCCTCTGTTTTCGGATTGCATTTCCTTAGGATTCTTCCAATGAATCTCAGTCTGGCATCTGCTTTACCGACGATCAACTTTATATGATCATGTGTAATAAACACCGCAGTTGATGGTGGGATCAATCTTAGAAGTCTTAACAGTTTCTCTGTAATTACAACCCCAACCAGTGATATGGCAGAATGCTTCTCAATTTCTGTATCATTGCTGCACCACATCTCCACTACTTTGAAGTATCATATACTAGATTCCAAAGGGCCACACGGTTCTGTACTTACGTCTATTCACGGTTAGTTCAAAAATGGTTCAAATGGCTCTGAGCACTATGGGACTCAACTGCTGTGGTCATAAGTCCCCTAGAACTTAGAACTACTTAAACCTAACTAACCTAAGGACAGCACACAACACCCAGCCATCACGAGGCAGAGAAAATCCCTGACCCCGCCGGGAATCGAACCCGGGAACCCGGGCGTGTGAAGCGAGAACGCTACCGCACGACCACGAGATGCGGGCTATTCACGGTTAGTTTTCGGACATAAACATCAAAGTATACCAGACAGCTTCCTATATCGATGCAGATAATTATCTGCATATTTCTAGAACTAATATCATATCAGAAATTTTACAGTTACAATTTGCCATCTTTCCCTATGTAGACGGTATTCACAGAGTATTTTCGCATTCATGGGATTAAGCTGGAGAACGAAAGAGTTCACCGCATTGTCTTCGGCCAACCCTCCCTGCAACACTGTCAACGATTTACTTTCAACTGTACAGAAACATAGGGTACTGTATCTGCCGCATTCCACGTCTTGTGAAGGAACAGGGTGATCTGAATCGATGACTGCTAATCAGCAAAAGGTTGTTCCACACCAGTTTTAGTCACAATACCTATCACACTGCAAACTATACCTGCAGACACGTCCAGGTTGAGAAGTTTAGCACACGTTAGTGGTGCACAGTTGATATGAGAGTGTCGTGGTGATAACAGACGCTTAACGCAAAAGTGTGGTTTTAGCACGATAGAGTTCCAGATGGAACGTGTTCGAAGCATTTTCTGTAAATCAACTGTGCCACTAACCATTGTTCTAGTATCTAGGATCAGTAACAACAAGGTATAGCAAGAGAGAAATAACTGTAGAACATAACACACACACACTCTTAAGGCTACACAGTTCTGCACTTACACATGTTGTAATGTTAAAGCCATGAGGTTTCCCAATATGTCGTGTGGAGTACAACGCTCTTAATGATGATGATGATGATGATGATGATGATGATGATGAAGATGATGTGTGGATTGTGGGGCGCTCAACTGCGGGGTTATCAGCGCTCGTACAAATTCTCCAGCTTTGCTCAGTCCAATCTCACCACTTTCATGAATGATGATGAAGTGGTGAGGACAACACAAACATCCAGTCATGTCAAGGCAGTCGAAAGTCCGTGACCCCGACGGAATTGAACCCGGGACCCCGTACTCCGTAAGTGCGAACGCGACCGCGGGACCGCGATCTGCGGTCACAGCGCTCTTACTACTCTAATGCGGGACATATATTGTATTTACAACATGTGACATACGCTCACCGTGCAAGATTCCTATCTCCCTCACTACGGTGACAAACTCAAAGATAATAAAACTAGTACTCTTTAGACCGAAGAAAAACCCAGATTCTTTGTGATACACCAAAAATATAGCTTTCTGGATGTGTATAGCATTCAGTGCATAAATCCGATTATTATGCTACGCTCGCAGCAGCTCTATAGAATGATCGCCAGCAGTGGAAAATACATTTTGTGAGGAAACTGACAAATGCATAGCAGCATATTTGATATGTGAAATTACACACCTGACCGCACTTACTCCGTAAGAAGTACAACGGTCAACCAAACATGCAGTGTTTACAGCCCCTCGAAAACCTCTGTCAGTGACTTTGGAGAGGAATTTGAAATATTTTATGTAAATCACTTGCGCCAACAATTCTGATATAATTTTGCAGTGTTTGGCGAACATGCCATGAAGGTATCGAAAAGAAATAGAAATAATCGTGGAACATAAACAGAGACAAAGGACTACACGGTTTTGCACTTAAAACACGTTGTAGTGCTAGAGGTGAGCGGTTTCCGACCTATTAGCCGTGTCGAATGTAACGCTGTTAATATTTCAATGCAAGAAATATTTCTCCACCGCATGACATACATCCTCCCTGCAAGTTTCTCTCTGATAGACTATGGTGACAAACTCTACGGTTATAGTACTACTACCTTACACACCAAAAAAAAACAAAAAACATCGACTCTCTGTAACATCAAACACTACATAGCTTTGTGAAGTTGTATGACGCATGGTAATTACAAAGTTCTAGCCCGGTAATAGTTCGCAAATTGCGATATATTCACGACAGTCCTATCAAATGTTCATCAGCTGGAAATGAATACGAAGAAACAGCTACCTCTTATGGGGAAATAAACACCACGATCAGTTGCCTGAAGATATGTAACAGTCCTATCGCATTTTATAACATATGCTGGTAACCTTCCTCTTGCACAATGAAGTCGTGGTCCGATGTTAGGTTGTATTGCTCATGTGCAGGGTAGTACGGACGTTTCACTTTGATATCACCTCTCCAGAATGCCTCCTTTTTCCACTATTAAAGTGTGTATATGTGCCATCAGTCCACTCTCCTCCGGAACACGCAGCTTTATTGAATTAGGTCAGCGCTCATTTATGGTGTTTTTTCTGTAGTTTTATGTACTCTCAGTCAGTTCTGGTATTTTGATAGTTTTTCCGAGTTTAGGTATTTCATCGTATTTCCGTCAATTTTACGTACTCCACATCATTTTTCGTTATTATACAAAGTTTTCCTTACATTTTACTGGCTATATGTAGTTTTTTAAATTTTTCGACCGTTTTCCATATGTCTATGGTCATCTTGCTGACTTACTCATGTGTTGTTTGATTTTCTGGGAGAATCTTATACTCCAACCTACTGACAACTCCCAAGACTTCCCCTCTTTCAGATGATCCACATGCATGTACTTTGAATGGGATATCGTCTGGAGAGTATAATAACATTCGCTTTGTAAATACTCATGGCTCAACGAGTGGTACACATGATGGGTGTATTGGAATCTCCGAGTGTGGAAACAATTTCGTGTGCTGCTCTCAGCCATAAGAAAATATGTCTGCATACTCATTTATTACTGCACTTGTTGGTACATCAAAGCGTGGAAATTGTTCTATACGTTCATTTAACTTCAACTCCAGTGTGTAGGGATGTGCAACAGGGAGATGACATTGGTAAAGAGTTGGTCTCTGTTTCTGCTGAGATTTGTTCTCCATATGTATAGTTTACGAGATGTGCTTCGTTATTTCTGTTTATACCTTCTAACTCTGATAAACACCCATAACACCATCAGTACATCTACGAACTACAGCTTTCGGATATTTACTTTTATTTACCCGGTAATAAGTTATTCTTAGTTCATAGTGTCGACTGCAGGTCGCATCTTAGTCCATAAGAGTTTCCCTTCTCTATCTCTGACTACAGAGTATGTATCCCTGGCAGCTTCATTTATATGGAAATATTTTGGCATAAAATCAAACAACGCATTAGCAAATCAGCATTATGCCAATATATATATCGAAATCTGTTGAAAAATACAAAAAAAGGCAGATTATCCACGTACATATACTCTAAACGGGACATAGTCTGGAAAGTATAGTAACATTCGCTTTCTAAATACACATGGTTCAACGAGTGGTACACATGATGTGTGTATTGGAATCTCCAAGCCTGGAAACAATTTCGTGCACTGCTCTCAGCCTTCAGAAAATATGTCTTCACACTCATTTACTACTGCACTTGTTGGAAAGTCAAAGTGTGTGAATTGCACACACAATTGCAATTGTTACTAGTAAGCCACGACAAATATTTTCTTTGGAATGCAAGTAGCTTCGTATATATACACTCCTGGAAATGGAAAAAAGAACACATTGACACCGGTGTGTCAGACCCACCATACTTGCTCCGGACAATGCGAGAGGGCTGTACAAGCAATGATCACACGCACGGCACAGCGGACACACCAGGAACCGCGGTGTCGGCCGTCGAATGGCGCTAGCTGCGCAGCATTTGTGCACCGCCGCCGTCAGTGTCAGCCAGTTTGCCGTGGCATACGGAGCTCCATCGCAGTCTTTAACACTGGTAGCATGCCGCGACAGCGTGGACGTGAACCGTATGTGCAGTTGACGGACTTTGAGCGAGGGCGTATAGTGGGCATGCGGGAGGCCGGGTGGACGTACCGCCGAATTGCTCAACACGTGGGGCGTGAGGTCTCCACAGTACATCGATGTTGTCGCCAGTGGTCGGCGGAAGGTGCACGTGCACGTCGACCTGGGACCGGACCGCAGCGACGCACGGATGCACGCCAAGACCGTAGGATCCTACGCAGTTCCGTAGGGGACCGCAGCGCCACTTGCCAGCAAATTAGGGACACTGTTGCTCCTGGGGTATCGGCGAGGACCATTCGCAACCGTCTCCATGAAGCTGGGCTACGGTCCCGCACGCCGTTAGGCCGTCTTCCGCTCACGCCCCAACATCGTGCAGCCCGCCTCCAGTCGTGTCGCGACATGCGTGAATGGAGGGACGAATGAAGACGTGTCGTCTTCAGCGATGAGAGTCGCTTCTGCCTTGGTGCCAATGATGGTCGTATGCGTGTTTGGCGCCGTGCAGGTGAGTGCCACAATCAGGACTGCATACGACCGAGGCACACAGGGCCAACACCCGGCATCATGGTGTGGGGAGCGATCTCCTACACTGGCCGTACACCACTGGTGATCGTCGAGGGGACACTGAATAGTGCACGGTACATCCAAACCGTCATAGAACCCATCGTTCTACCATTCCTAGACCGGCAAGGGAACTTGCTGTTCCAACAGGACAATGCACGTCCGCATGTATCCCGTGCCACCCAACGTGGTCTAGAAGGTGTAAGTCAACTACCCTGGCCAGCAAGATCTCCGGATCTGTCCCCCATTGAGCATGTTTGGGACTGGATGAAGCGTCGTCTCACGCGGTCTGCACGTCCAGCACGAACGCTGGTCAAACTGAGGCGCCAGGTGGAAATGGCATGGCAAGCCGTTCCACAGGACTACATCCAGCATCTCTACGATCGTCTCCATGGGAGAATAGCAGCCTGCATTGCTGCGAAAGGTGGATATACACTGTACTAGTGCCGACATTGTGCATGCTCTGTTGCCTGTGTCTATGTGCCTGTGGTTCTGTCAGTGTGATCATGTGATGTATCTGACCCCAGGAATGTGTCAATAAAGTTTCCCCTTCCTGGGACAATGAATTCACGGTGTTCTTATTTCAATTTCCAGGAGTATATATATATATATATATATATATATATATATATATATATATATATATATATATATATATATATATACGTGTGTGTGCCCACGCGCGCGTAGAGCTTCGTAATAGGAGTAACTTCGTCTTGTGTGTGTGTGTTTAGAACTTCATATATATAAAGAGACGAAGCTAATTCCATTACGAAGAAAACATTTGTCGTGACTTGGTTCTATACAATTATAGTTCCAACTTGATCTGTATGTTCACGGTGTGACAAATCTCATCATAGTTTGTCAGTTACGTAACTTGTAAAACATACTGCTTTTTGCGTGGCTGAATGCATTTTAATTTATGTAGCGGTTCAGAAACAAAGCGAATGGAAGTGGGGAATGGGGATAGCATACGGTCCGAAATGACAGTAATTTTCTAATCAGTACACTGTAATTATTTAAGTAGTGTTAATAATTGCGCACATCACGTGATGACTGAACAGATTATCGTCACTCAGTGCCTGCGATGTTATAAAGAAATTCAATAATTAATTAACAATTGCAATGTCATCTGTCCGCTAGGATCAAACAGCATTAGCCGATCCACTCGATTATCCGATAGCTAATGTCGATATTTGAGTACCCACTTACTGTATAAATTGGGTAAATTGTGATGGGGCAATGCACTGCTTACTGAATGTGATTAGTTACACGTAATAACGCATGAAGCGTGACTACCCAAACACTTTTCGCTGCAAAATACACGTAACTAAGCAAATAAAATTGTTGTAGATCAGTTAATGTCTTACTTTCTGTACAAGTTGCACTACAAAAGATCAAACAACAGCGAACTTTTCAAGCCAAGCAATACACAAAACGCGCAGTATAATCACAACATATGTAAATTAATAGTCCACTTGTTAATATAAGTATTTGTGTCTCTATCTTGTGTTGATTTTTAATGTTATTCGTTTTAATGCAAACTTGGTACGCTGGCAATGAAAACTTTACCCTTTTTTTACGAATTTCAGTTTAAAATATACGTAATTTGATCACTTATTTTGCAGTCCACTCCTTTATTCACAATGGCACTCGGAATTTCGAACAGGATCAAGTTTGAGCTAAAAACTGAGTGGGGAATGATAATGGTTTCAGCTTTACTGTATTCTGAAATTAAATGAAATGTGGCAAAAAAACCATCACTGGAGCCGTTGTGCCATCTGAAGGCTGCATGAATCGTAGCTCTCAACGCATTCGAAGCCGATGACGATGCAGTAGTGCAGCCCTTGTGAGATAAAAGAGAGTTTCACCAGGCTTTCCTTGAATAGTCCTCTTTTTATTATCACAATGGTACTGTAATTACGAGTGGTGTCCGTTATCAATGACGACTGTGACCACTGCTGTCAAAGCGTGACAACTCCCACAGTTATACACGCGAGACTAAACGTTCATTCGACCGTATCCCTCAGACAGTCAGAGATACATGCTCTTAGAGTAGACAAGCTGTGCTCAAGGAGTGTTATCAGTGGTGTCTCAATTTACGACACTAATAACGTTCTGCAATACGAGGGTTAAGCATCAAATTTGAATTACCACCTCTAGAAGAAAAGCAAACTGAAAGCGTAAAATTTGGTGCTGGTTTGAGTCCATATCTATACGTTAGTTCTCTATGAGGTACATTCTACTGAAACAGAAATTTTTTAATATATAATACAAATTTGGTTCGTAGGAAGCCATTTCTGATATTTCTGTGGAGTGTGATGTTAAGTGGAAGTGAAAAGTGGATCGTGAACAGTATTGCCAAAAATATCAGTTTCTGAAATCTGGAGCTGCCGAAAAATGCTGAAGGTTAGATAGGCAGATCGAGTAACTCGTGATCAGGTTATAAATCTAATTGGGGAGAAAATTGTTTTTTGACACAATTTGGCAAAGAAAAGTAGTAGGTTGATGGAAATTATCCAGATTCATCAACGAACTACCCTCATTCATCAAGTAATAGCTAATTTTGTAACGGAGGCATGTATGCAGGAGGAGCTGGTGTAAAAATTGTAAATGGAGATCATAGCTTTACTACAGTAAGTAGGTTTATTTGGTTGTTCGGTGCAGTAGTCACACAAAGGTGAAAACCTAATGTGGAGAGCTGCACTAAAGCTGCCTCCGGACTAGATATCCCAACAGCGACAACTCGTATAGTGTGAAACACTTATTTTAAAAAATTATTTTTATATCTCTTAATGACACAGCTAAATCTTACATAATTACAAAACTACAAGTATTGAGTAGCGATGATAAGGACTGAGAACTCTGGGGTGAAATCTACTTTCTCACAACATCTGTTCTAATATTTTAACGCTAATCACCGCAAATACAGGGATACAGCCATGTTGGTTCGGTGGCTAATTTGGGGGATGGGACCAAACAGCAAGGTCATCAGTCCCAACGGATTAGTGAATGAAATCGACCGTGTCTTTTCAAAGGAACCATGCCAGTATTTTCCTGATGCGATTTAGGGAAATCACCATAACCCTAAATCAGAATGGCCGGTCGCGGCTTTGAACCGTGGTCTTCAAGAATGCGAGTCCAGTGTGTTAACCAATACTCGCTAACCTCCCTCGGTGGTGCTACCAACCCGGAATTACTGAGTTGGCTATTACGTACAGAATACTTTGAACGCCCCGTTAGCGGCTCGCATTCAAGCGACCTCTACAGATTCGGTTTTGGGAGGGCCAGAAGCCAAGTACATGTGGGAGCACTGTACTTGGACTGAGATCGCGAACTGCAAAAGTTGACGTGCCGAATTTAATTGTACGGTTTGGGAACACAATTTCAAATCGCATCTCAGTTCGTTTATAAGAGATTCGCCTGTAATAATTACCAGTTCTTACAACCATTTATTGTTACTTATGTGAATGGTAAATGTTTGTTTCAGTACATCAGGATGAAACACTAGATTTGTGGAACAACATATATACGAGCGAGTACAGAGATCAGTTGCCACCAAACATTCAAGAAGATTGTATAGTTAATAATACTCCTATTTGTTTTTAATTACATAATTTATGAAATGCATCCTTAAAAAAAGAAAATTTGCTCCGGGAAACGATTAACATTCGGAATGACTTCTTTGCAAAAACAAATTATCCTGAATATAGCAAGCCCGTGGGAATTTATATCCTGTATTCGCAGAAAGGTGCAACTGATCTGATGCCACGTATTCGACGTCACTGGTTAGTGGAATTCAGATGGCTTACCTTTTGACTGCTGTGGTTGCTCCACGCTGCTGCTGCATTTCATGGTTTTCATAATGTTTTCCAGCCTGGGTCACATACGTAGATGTTGCACGCCAGGCGTCTCATATCAGACTGTTGCTACGCGACGGCCTGGCCTCTAGCAGAGCTCCCACTATTGTTGAGACTAACGTCACGTCGCGAAATTACCACCATAACACGGAAGGATCACCCGCTGTGCAATCGACTTTTTGAAACTATCTGCACGGTAATGTATGCTAAGATCCGAGGTATCCCTCACTGCAGCGATTCACCGCGGTGACACTCGTTTGCGAGTAACTGACGCAAAAAAATTGGGAATTTTTTGTGACTCTCAATACCATTACAAAAGTTTCTTTGTTTACTCTGGCTCCGTTTCCTAATGGATAGGATAACAACTTCACATGCAAGAGGTTATGGATTAGAATCTCGTCAAGTGGAGTGTTTGTTTTATTTTTAAATATTTAACGAAGTGACTTTGGTCATTAATTTATTGAGTGAATTGATTTAAATGAAATTCAATTATTCCATTCCGCTGACGCATCATTTTATCCACCACATGATATTTTTTAATTTCTTTCATTTATCCTTCATGTCATTCTTTCCCAATTGGAGTTTTTGTGAATATATATTTAATTACATGTACCTATTATAATACTCAGTTATTTGAATATTCCTATCCATTAGTTAAAAAACACAAGCCGTTAGTCTATCCATTGCATCATACAACCAAACAATAGACTGGGCATTTTGTATCGCTCTTGAGTACCACACAAAATTCCGAATTTCTTTTTTCGTCGGTTACTCTGAAACGAGAGCCCACAAGGGTGATACCTGGGATCTTAACTTACTTCAGCGTATAGATCAAAATAAACCTCTTAAGCGATCACTTCCGTGGATTGAACGTTGCTGCCAGAGATCATCCTTACTTCCACGGATCTCGCTCCATCTGCGCACCAGTAGCGATAATGCGTATAACACGGTACTTTTTAATTATTGTACCTTGTGTTTTAGATGTTGTTTAGCCATATTTTCATCCCTTTATGCTGAACATGTATTATTACTGTATGTGCAGCGGGGATAAGCTTGAAGATGGTCCGAGGAAAGAGCCGAAAGCGGTTGCTAAGGAATAAAAATCTGACAACGTGATCGAGATTGGTTTTATTCGATTTTTAGAATTTAATAGGAAGATGGCCAGCTAGAAGGCAACACAGCTGGCAGCTTCGGAGGAGAGCAGCCGGCGGGGCGTAACGAAGCAGGAAGCTTGGAGTAAACCAGCGTGGCAGCCTGATGGTGGAGAGTTAAGACTGGTGGTAGTTTGTTGTCAAGAGGGGCAGCGTGCTGGTCTGGAACAGTAGATGTTGCTTCGCTTCGTGGAAGGCAGCACGGCTAATAGACCTTTGGCTGTAGTGTTTTTTCGGCTACGTTGTTTTTTAGACTGCGGCAGTTAAAGGAAAATGTTCTAACAATCCTACCACAACAAAGGTCAAAAATTAATTATAATTGTGGTGTTGCTCACGATGCTAAATATTGCATTTTCGGGCAAAAACAAAGTTATATTATGTGGCAGGAATCATTAGAGCACAGTTAATAAAGTCATTTCTGAAATAATGGATAAACTAGGCACTCATCTTTTCGTGTTTCCCACGCTGGTCTTGTTGTGAACTCATGGCTCAATTGTCGAAAATCTAGGTTTTGATGATTCCAAGCTCGGATGCAAAGAGGCCTAGGTGTTATTCTGCGATTTTCAAAAGTTTTGTAGATGTGTTTCATAAACCATTCTTGATCATTAAACTTTTGCAAGTTAGCACAATGGTGATGTAAAAAAAGTAATCAGCACTCCGAATTTAAGTTACACTTGTTTCTTATTACTTTTATTGCAATATCACGTAATTCATAAAAAGTCACTTCACAGTATAAAACATACTTGAAAATATCTTCCTCACTGTTTAAGCTCACATTTTATAAACTGACTACGATTTGCGTCTTTTCAACATGACGACCAAGACTTGAATCTCTAATAACCGCTTACGCGCCTCCAAAAATCAGAGTTACAAGTACGTCAAAGATCATAGTGACTAAAGAAAGAATACACATAAGAATAATATCATTGCAATATAAACATATCGATGTATCAAAGTACCTCTACATGAATGAAATCAAATCTGAATGTTGTCACAGAAACATGTTAACTATTCTACAGAAACACAGTAGAATATTGCTGGTATCGGGAGGTTGAGGTGAGGTGCCGTAATGGTTACGTAATTCAAGTACCATTACAATGTGCTGGCTGAGATCACTGCAGACCTATAGAGCAGACCATTGTGTCTGAGTTGCCCAAATTAAGTACCAAAAAATGACAATTTTTTAGTATGGTGAGGCAGCTTTAGTGGCCCATTGTGTGATCTCACAGCTTTAATTCTGCCAGTATCTCGTCTCCTACTTTCGGTCCGGTTTTAATCTGCCAGGAAGTTTCATGTCAGCGCACACTCCGCTGGAGAGAGAAAATTTCATTCTCGAAGCATCCCCTAGGCTGTGGCTAAGCCATGTCTCCGCAATTTCCTTGCTTCCACGAGTGCTAGTTCTAGACGATTCGCAGAAGAGCTTCTGTGATGTTTGGAAAGTAGGAGACGAGGTACTGGCAGAAGTAAATCTGTGAGGACGGGCCGTGAGTCGTGCGTAGGTAGGTCAGTTGGTAGAGCACTTGCCCGCGAAAGGCAAAGGTCCCGAGTTCGAGTCTCGGTCCGGCACACAGTTTTAATCTGCCAGGAAGTTTCAAGTTTTAGACTTAAATTCAGTCAGACGCCAGCACAGTTTTCTGAGGTCAACAGGTGAAAGAGCCGATGCACGTAACAGTAGACTCTTGCCAAGATTGTCGCTGCATTCAGCAAGAGGTAAAAGATGCATTGCTCCTGTGGTAAATGTTGAAGTCACCAGAACGCTTTCACTTCCGGTCTGCATGAGACTGGAGTAATTATTCGCATCCCTTCATGTGAATATCAGCCACGTAATTCACATGTAATTTTGTGGTTTAAATTTCAGGAATTGATACGGCAGACAGGAATTCAGAGTGAACGGTTTTGGGTTTGATAGCAATATCAGTGGAAATGGTTTCAGTAGATTTTCTGTGTATTTTCTTTGTGTTTGTTCTTCCACTTGATCTCCTTAATTTGCATAGGATTTTCAAGAGATTACCATTTCCGCATCCTGTAACCAAATGTGTATAGAAACTCATGTAATAAATTCTTTTGCACGTGGAATAGGCTTTCGTTTGTCTTAAGATAGTCTTCCCCATCTTAATGACCGACATATTTGGGATACACCGATGGCACATATTCTTCTGTTGTCTACGAGTCATTCGTAGTTGCGATCTGCACACCAGCAGGGCTTGGATTCAACGGCTTCAGATATAAGTTCTGTTTCGAGAACATTGTTTGCGTGCTAAGTGATGGAGTAGATCACACTAAACCAGCACCGGCTCGTTAGATGTAAATTACGAAGTCAAATGGACTAACTAATTCCTTATTTCACATGATCTGTCTATCTGTGTTACCAGTAGTAGTAATACTTCCGAGAAGCAACAAATTTTAACAGGGCAAGCTGGACGCCATAGCATTGCCTTCAAAGTAGAACAGGTGGTAAATAACTTCAAGGCTCGGTTAACTGTCTTTTTTTTTATTTTGTTCGTTACTGATCGTTGCGGACGTCGCAAGACATCCTGTTCAAGTTCGGTAGTTCATCCTTCCACTCAGTTTTTTATTACAAAGGCCAAACGGCTCTCTGACCGAACACGCTGAGCTACCGTGCCGGCATCATGTAACAATGCAATATAATGAGTTGCAGATTTTACGGTGTAAACAAAAAAGTCATAAGCCCGACTGTGTGGAGCGTGCGTTGCTGAACGTAATTGGGTGAGACAAATGTTCCTGAGCGAATTAACTGTTTTTGCACCTCTTGTGCGGCGCCAGCAAATTTTGTTCGTAATTATTATTGTTTAAAATATAAGTTAAACAGTACAACTAGCGTCCATTTCCTGGACTGTGTCAGGTCGACCAGACAGGCGCCATAATTAAATCAGACAAAACATTTTGGGTAACATTCTATTGTACTAATTGTTCTTTTTTACTTACTTTGTTTCATGATTGGAATACTGCTAAGAAAAAAACACAAAGCTCAAACACCACATGGTATGCATAAACTATAAATGGTTTACCAGAGGTATTGTAGCAACAACGCATAAGACGATCGTTTATAAGGAGGAAATAACTCCAGATTACAGCTCGCATTACCGCACTTAGTAACGGTAGCATCATTACCTTACCCTATCCAGTCATAAATTTGAAGAATTTTTTTAAACAGTAGAGCTCTGCGTTAAGATTATTTTGGATTTTTTGAATGTGGATACATAAATTGTAAACGGAAAACATAAGCTGCAATACTGGCGAAGAATACATCATTACTGTTCAGGAAAATACTCGCAATTACATTTAAGAGTAAAACTCAATTTTCTTACGTATTTATAATGTTTTATAAAGTTTTACAAAGCGGATATAGTTAAAAAGGTAGTCCTGACTAATGGAAATAGCAGTGACTGCACAATCCTCACTGCAATCCGAATCGTGGGTGTCCCATAAACAGGGCACACAAATGTACACTTAAAGACGTCAAACAAGTCACTCAATTGATGCCACTTACGTATTTGCTGGAAGTCTGGCCCACGGCGGTGGGTGACACACACGGCCGTTAAATAATTGTAAATGTGGTCAGCCGTCCTTCCGAAATTCGCGCTGCTCGCTTTGCAGCCAACAACTTGCTTACTCGGAGTCTCAACGCTTACTACTGTCTAGATCATCGGGCTCTCGATTATCCATAGTACCTACTGCGACCTGCGTGACGCAAAGGTATGGTTCAAATGGCTCTGAGCACTATGGGACTTAACATCTGCTCGTAAAAAACGTTTTCGCATCAAATGGTTCAAATGGCTCTGAGCACTATGGGACATAACGTCTGTGGTCATCAGTCCCCTAGAACTTAGAACTACTTAAACCTAACTAACCTAAGGACATCACACACATCCATGCCCGAGGCAGGATTCGAACCTGCGACCGTAGCGGTCTCGCGGCTCCAGACTGCAGCGCCTAGAACCGCTCGGCCACCAGAGGCCGGCGGAGGCAAAGGTATATTGTTCTCAATACGTAAGGGGCTGTTGACACCTCACAAACGATAAAATAGATGTTTACCCACATGCGGCATTCTGCTTTTCTCCATATCCAATTCCTTGGGCAAATAGAGAAGCTGTGAGGAACGAAATTGAAATGATGATAACCTGGAACATGACACAACCCTCCTATTCCTCATATTGTGGCCTCATCTTACCTGTCGCCAAGCCCAACGGTAGCATTAGGCTTGTGCTTCACACCTGAAGTATAAACAAAATCATTCTTCCTGTCAGAACACGGCCTCGAAACGTTGATGAACAGTTACTGAAATTTCATGCTGTTAAATGCCTCACAATAGCTGATTTAAAAGCACCGTATTTCTTATTGGATAATAGCTTTGTTGGCAGAACACTTAGAAGATGCGACAATGCCATTAAAGAGACAGCCTAAATTACACTTGTCCGTTCTCTGCTGGAATACTGCTGCGCGGTATGGGATCCTTACCAGGTAGGATTGACGGAGGACGTCGAAAAAGTGCAAAGAAGAGCAGCTCGTTTCGTGTTATCGCGCAATAGGGGTGAGAGTGCCACTGATATGATACGCGAGTTGGGGTGGCAGTCACTGAAACAAAGGCGGTTTTCTTTGCGGCGAGATCTATTTACGAAATTTCAATCACAAACTTTCTCTTCTGAATGCGAAAATAATTTGTTGACACCCACCTTCGCAGGGAGAAATGATCATCAGAATAAAAGAAGAGAAATAGGAGCTGGAACGGGAAGATTTAGGTGTTCCTTTTTCCCACGCGCCATTCGAGAGTGGAATGAAAGAGAAGTACTATGAAAATGGTTCGATGAACCTTCTGCCATGCACTAAAGTGTGAATTGCAGAGTAACAATGAAAACGTAGATTAGAAGATAGTAGGAAGTAGGCAGCTTTTATGTGTGGAGATACGAGCTATGGATATTGTGTTTTGCGGTTTGGCTTTAAGTTGAACGTTTTCATTTCTCCATTCGACGAATTTTGGGGACCAGAACTCCTTAGTAGAGCCACCCTTTATGTTGATGACATGCTAATAGCTACTCCCACATAGGAAGAACATGTGAGGCTTTTGGCGGTGGTATGAATCCGATTTGCAGACTGTAGGGTCACAGCTAATTTATCGAAGTCGGAGTTTGGAATAGAAAACGTCAGATTCCTACGACACAGCATATTGTACCCGATCCAGGAAAACCTGATGCAAACAAACATGTCCCACCGCCACAGACAAAAAACTCAAGTTATATTTGGGTTTGGATTCATTTTGTAGGAAGTTCATTCCAGATCAGTTATTCAATAGTGACAAATTGCTAAATCTTTCGATAAAAAAAACAATTCGTGTATTCAGACTGATCAATGTCAAGAAGACTTCGATCAAATAAAGGAAGACTTACTGTGTACAAACATACTAGTCTGTCATGACATGTCGCAGGACCTTCCCTCGAGTACAGGTGAATCTGCACAGAACTGGTACCATGCTTACTTCAGATCACTGAAGATGATGGGGAACTGACACGAAAGATAATCAATTTTGTTACTCTAACACATTGTAAATCCAAGTAGTCACATTCCGCGACAGTGACGCGAGACTCTCGAAGTTACATTTTCACGTAGGAAATTTGAGCTCTACTTATGGGACAGGCACACCAAAGTCCACTGTGACCATCAAGCGCTTTCTTTCCTGTTGACATGGAAATTATTAAATCAGAGGTTAGCCAGGTGGCGCAAATACTTGCAGGAGTTCAGTTTAGAAATTGCACACACCAGGAGTAAACAAAACATACTCACAGACGCCTTGTCAAGCACACCTCAAGGGCTCGATGAATTCTTAGAATTCACAGAACAGTGTTCTGAAATTAGGATTCTGGTTATGCAGGGCAAGACACGACTACCATGTTATTTAAGAGTGCGTAAGGGTTTGGAGAAGTTACAAGAGGGAGGCGTGCGACAGAGAAAGGTAAGATCGAAACTGTCTGAAAACAACAACGAGAATTCTAGGAAAAGTCTATACTATATACAGGGGATTACTGTTTAACTGGCATATACAGAACCAAGGAAAGTGGTGTGAGTATTTACCAGAAAGTTACATACATAATTGCATTTTGTGCACTCACAATGTATGGGGTTACTATGGGGTTTCCAAACGCACAAACAAGATAAAAACGTACTGCTATTTTCCCAGCTTACAGAGAAGAGTTCTCCAAGTATTTCGGAAGTGCATAACTTGCCAAAATACGAATCACTCTAACAAGTTCAAATGGTTCAATGGGACTTAACATCTGAGGTCATCAGTCCCCTAGACCTAGAACTACTTACCTAACCAACCTAAGGACAGCACACACATTCATGCCCGAGTTAGGATTCGAACCTGCGACCGTAGCAGCAGCGCGGTTCCCGACTGAAGAGCCTAGAAACGCTCGCCCACAGCGGCCGACTCCAACAAGTCCAAGTTGATTGGACTACGTGATACAGTACCCACAACACCTGTACAATTCGTATCCTTGGAAGTTGTCGGACGCTACCCACGAGGGAGGGAAGGTGTCAAATATGTTACTGCCCTCTATGATGTATACACAGAATGTGATAAGTTGTATGCAGTGCTGTCTGTGACTGCAGGTACTATTTTATGCGGCTTATAGAAGATTACCTCCCAAGAGTGGGGAAGCCGCAGATATTGTCAACGGGCACTGCATCACACTTCTTAGGCAACAGATCGAAGGAATTTTCTCACACAAAGAAGATGAAACATATATTAATATCCAGATTTCACTCTGAGGCAAGGAAAACAAAGATATTCAAAGAATGTAACGGGTTTATATGCACCTATACACCGTAGAAGTATACAAAAAGGGCTGAGTTTGTCTCAGATTCATATGCACCTATACATCCTAGAAGTATAAAAAATGGGTGGAGTTTGTCTCATCACCACACAGTTCAACCAGTGTTACACCTACTGAATTAATGTTTAAAAGGAAAGAAGCCGACGAGTGGGAAAAAACCATTGTCTAAGGTACCCAGCGGAGAAATGTCACTTGAAGAAAAAATGTACCAGGATTTGATTAATCTGGAGGATAATGTTGAACAGAGGAAAAGTCGTGTGACAAAATGTTAGAGTGCACCATACAGCTTTAATTAGGACAATAGGAGTTACTACGAATGCACCATAAATCAACGACATACGGGCAGCACAGTTGTAAATGGCAGCTCTTGTGTACTGGGCAATTTTTAGTTACTAAAATCCCACGTCCATGTGCATGTACATCAGCCTAACCCAGTAGTGGAAAGGACAATGGATTTTACCCATACAAAGATCTAAGAGAGTTTATACACTAAAGTGACTGGACAAAGGCAAACCTCACTTGAAGTACTGCACATGAATGAATAAAATGTTTCAATATAATATGTAGATGACTATTGTTCTCTGGGTTTTAAGAGAAAATTTTCGCAGGCGTGCCGGCGTACAGGGTGCGCCAGATTTATGTAATCGGCATATACAACATGTTGGCAACAATGACCTCTAAAACTCGACGCATTCCTTCATTATTGTTCTGACGACTGTTACGTGTAGTGCAATAGATGACGGTGCTAAGGAATTTGTTAAACGGAGCATTTAGTGTAACGCTATCACTTCTGGCGCACTCACTGCAATGCGCGACTAGTCAGATCAATATATTTTTACATCTTCGTACATATTGGTTATTTTTCTTCGAACGTTCCTATGGCCCGTGTTTCAATATAAATTTTTAGTTCAGTGCAACAAAGCGGTTAACAAACGAGGAACTCGAATAGCTCTTGGTTGAAGATCCAGGTTTTACAAAAGATGTAGACACTACATCGGACGATGATACCGATGAGGAAGTGGACGTAATTACTCGTAGTGACCATGACACTGAAAGTGAACAAGAGTATGAGTCAGACGAAAATGAAGACAATAAATGTCAACCACGTTCTAAAGGGGGTTACGTTGTGGGAAGAGACAAAACTTCTAAATAGAGGAACAGTATTAGCTCTGCCACAAGTAAAGTGAGAAGGCAGAATGCTGTAAAAAATTTTCCTGGGCTCAAGGATATTGCCAGGGATGCAACAACAAAGATTTCTGGGTTCCTCAAGATAATTAACATAGGAATGATTGATAATACTGTGAAATATATACACATCACCTCTGTTGCGAGAGTTCCGGAACCCGTAGAGAAAACTGGAATAGAAATGAACATAAACTACATTTCCGCCCTCTTTATTGCTCATGAAAACCACACATTGCACGTTGTACCACCATACAGCGAGACCTTCAGGGTTGTTGGTCCCGATTGCTGTACACACTTCTTGCATTGATGCGTGCCTGTATTTGTCGTGGCACAAGTTCATCAAGGCACTGTCATTCCGGTTTGTGCCACTCCTCAACGCCGATTCGGCGTAGATCCCTCAGAGTGGTTGGTGGGTCACGTCGTCCATAAACAGCCCTTTTCATTCCACCCCACTCGTATTCGATAAGGTTAATGTCTGGAGAACATGCTGGCCACTCTACTCGAACGATGTCGTTATCCTGAAGGAAGTCATTCACAAGATGTACACGATGGAGCGCGAACTGTCGTACATGAAGGCGGATGCCTTGCCAATATGCCGTCGATATGGTTGCACTGTCGCTCGGAGGATGGCATTCACGTATCGTACAGCTGTTACTGCGCCTTCCATGAGCACCAGCGGAGTACGTCGGCCCCACATAAAGACACGCCAAAACAGCAGGGAACCTCCACCTTGCTGCACTCGTTGGGCAGTGTGTCTAAGGCGTTCAGCCTGACCAAGTTGCCTCCAGACACGTCTCCGATGGTTGTCTGGTTCAAGGCATATGCGCCTCTCAACGGTGAAGAGAACGTGATGCCAATCCTGAACGGTCCATTCACCATTCTGTTGGGCCCATATGTAGCGCGCTGCATGGTGTCGTGGTTGCAAAGATGCACCTCTCCATGGACGTCGGGAGTGACGTTGCTCGTCATGCAGTCTACTGCTCACAGTTTGAGTCGTAACACGACGTCCTGTGGCTGCACGGAAAGCATTATTCAATATAGTGGCGTTGGTATCAGGGTTCCTCCGAGCCATAATCCGTAGGTAGCGCTCTCCCACTTCAGTAGTAGACTTTGGGCGGCCTGAGCGAGGCATGTCATCGACAGATCGTGACCCTCTGTATCTCCTTCATGTCCGAACAACACCGCTTTTGTTCATTCCGAGACGCCTGGACACTTTCCTTATTGAGAGCTCTTCCTGGCACGAAATAACAATGTGGACGCGATCGAACTGCGGCATTGACCGTCTAGGCATAGCTGAACTACAGACAACACGATCCGTGTACCTCCTTCCTAGTCGAATGACTGGAACAGATGGCTGTCCTACCCCGTCAGTCTAATAGGCGCTACTCATGCATTGTTGTTTACACCTTTGGGCGGGTTTAGTGACATTTCTGAACAGTCAAAGGGACTGTGTCTGTGATACAGTATTCACAGTCAACGTCAATCTTCAAGACTTCTGGGAACTGGGGTGATGTGAAACTTTCTTTGATGTCTGTACAAACAAATACATTGAGTTAAAACCAGAATTTTCTGATTACCAAAGAGAAAGAGACAAAACCCAAACTTCGAGATGTGAAATACTGGCACCCCTTGGGTTACTTTATCTCTTTGGGATGAAGAAAGCTAACCACATGAATGTTATGGAACTGTGGAATACCGATGGATCATGAACCGAAAGTGGAGGAGCTGTGATGAGATACAGGAGGTTTCTATTCTTAATGCGTTGTATTTGTTTGGACGACAAAGGCAGAAGAGAAGAGAGGAGACGATATGATAAGTTGGCCGCAGTACGTTCGATTCTGGATGAGTTTGTAACCTATTGAAAAAGTACGTAGAGCATCTGTGAATTTGTAATCATTGATGAGAAACTTCAAGCTTTTCATAGTCGCTGTGGATTTGTGCAGTTATTTCCAACAAACCTGCCAAATGTGACATTAAAATAATTGCGCTTTGTGATGCGAAAAGCCGGCCGATGTGGCCGTGCCGTTCTAGGCGCTTCAGTCTGGAACCGCGTAACGGCCGCGGTCGCAGGTTCGAATCCTGCCTCGGGCATGGATGTGTGTGATGTCCTTAGGTTAGTTAGGTTTAAGTAGTTCTAAGTTCTAGGAGACTGATGATCACAGACGTTATGTCCCATAGTGCTCAGAGCCATTTGAACCATTTGATGCGAAAACGTTTTTTACGAGCAACCTTGACGTATATTGTGGAAAGCAGCCCGAAAATCCTTATGGAGTCTCAAATTCAACTTCGGGAACAGTTCACCACTTGTGAATGATCTACGAGGGATGCAACAGGAATACGACTATGGACAAATGGTATACAAGTTGCCCCTTGGCTACGTCGCTATCAGGCAGAAGGAATAGTTGTTCTGGGACATTCAGAAATAATAAACGAGAAATTCCTTGTAATTCCTGCCTAAGAAATATCGAGTACCTGGCTCTCCCTTTTCGGATATAAAAACGATTAGAAATTGGTTTCGTATCGTATCGAAGACGAAAAAGGCGGTTATATTATTGTCAACTATAAATGATTCAGCTTCTATCGATGAAGATTCTCGAAAGCCAGAGACTATGTTAGATTGCAATGCCAATGCCGTTGATACAGTCGACGAGATGTGTGGCACATATTCTGTGGCTCTTATGCAGAGATGGTGGCCTTTGGTAATCTTTTACGCTCTAATGGACATTGCTGGTATCAACGCCCAGATCCTTTTTGACTCAAATGGACAAAATCGAAAGGTTGCGAGAAGAATATTTCTGAAGAAACTTGCTTATGACCTCATGAAACCACATCTAATAGAAAGAGCCAATATTCAGAGCCTTCCCAAGGACATATCGCTGTTCCTTAAAAGGTACTGGACAACATCTGAGCAAGTTGAGAAGCATCTGGCTAAGGAACGGCAAAGCTGTGTTATTTGTGGAAGGGCCTAGGATATTAGAACAACAATAAAGTGTGATTCTTGTCATAGTTTAGTTTGGAGGAAGCATACGAGAGTTGGTTACACCTGTGAAAAGTGTCAAGTTACAACCTGCCGAATCAGAAGATTAGTGATTTGAATCTTGACATCTCTTAAAAGTGTGAACATATCCTGTATGTAAGCTCTTACAGTGTTATTTCCGTAGGCACTGACTACGAATATATATCGATTTTCAGAACTATGTCATTTATGTGTTTAGATGCAGACAACATTTCTTAACAAAGTATAATTAACAGCCGTGTTAAATAACGAAACATTCTTTCCCACCATTAGTCAGCAACAATGTAAAGACATTTCTTGAATACATATGTAACATTATTTCTTAGCATTTCCTACGGTGCCCATAACAAATTATTTGTATTAATTGCACAATAAAATTTGTTATATCGATTTTATTAATACTGTATGAACCCTTAAAAACAATAAACTAATTAATATCAATACTAACGTGAGAGCTTATGAAAATAACTACAGAACTGAGCAGCAAAAGAGGAGAACAAAATGCCCCGCGCGACTGCACGCACAGTATAAAACGCGCTCCTGGCGGAGTGTTAAATGGAAGCACGGTAAGTTATAGTAATTTAAGATTCTGTTTAATATCAAAAGGCTATACGAAGCCTGAAAATCACACCCGATCACAGTGGAGCCAATTCATTCTACAATACGTTACAATGTGATAATGCACTTGAGATGTAAATACGTGAAGTAGCATTACGAGCGGGAGAAGAGGCCCAGGTACAGTAAGAACTAACACACAGGTCAGTAACCTCACTGCAGTTGCAGAATCAGTTCAGTCCAACACGCCACTTAGCACACAGGATGCAATGCTTACCAGTGAAGGTACAAGTAGCAGGACCTCAAGCAACTGTCTCTTCGAAAAAATTTAACCCTATGATAAATGATGCCATAAACCCGCACCACAGTGACCTTTTCAGGATGAAGTGGTACCGGTTGGTTTGCGTGTGGGTTTTCCTTTGCCAATATTCGACAATTCTGTGTACTGACGCGTCCTGACAGGTGGAAGTGGTCTTCATCTGACCACAAAATCTTCCACGGCCAATCATTGTCCACTTTCATGCCACCAAGAAAAACTAAAGCAAAGATTTCTCTTCCTAGCTGATAAAAGGGAAGCAACTCGACCACATGGGTAATTTTGAATGGATAGAAACAGGGATCTGTCTTACGATTTTTCACACCGTGCTCATGGATATGTCCAAAGTTCTGGCAATTCTCCGTTCACTGTTTTCAAACCCTTCAGTGTCCGCAATTTCTGCAGAGCCATGTGGGCACAGTCTCATTTTTGTAATACACCTTTAAAGAAGACCGTGATCCGGCATTGAGACAGACATGGCGAACGTCGTGAGTATAACAGGTATTTTCATTCACGCATTCTCACAAAAACAACACCACATCTACTGATCAATTTTCACACTATTCTGTTTCTTCTGCCATAAGTTTTTCTCCTTCACCGATAATATTCCGTTGCAATTGGATGTCATTCTGACCATTGGTGTTATTTATGCAACATTTTGAACGTTTAACGTTAATTATAATCACTGTACATTAAAATAAGATTGGCCATCAATAAAGTATTTTAAGCGCCGCTCATGTCAAAGATACATTGTAAGTTCTAACTGAAAACAAATTTTAAATCGTTATGACTGTATGTATAAAGGGCATCCCGAATGTACACTGTAGTCCAGTAATCGTTGAACACGCCAGTATACAATAGGCCAGCAGTTGTATTGGAAATTATGCTGTGTGACTTACGTAGAACTATGTTTAATTTTTTTCTGGCCATTTTTATTCATTCATTCTCCGAAGAAGTTTACAGCAAAAATTAAAGCCCACTGTGTCCACAGAGATCAAGCCTGCGAAAGTAACGAGAAAAGATGAAGAACCTTAATTTTTTTATGTTTGTAAACACTACTATCGGATGTTTCATTTATCACCTGCTGCCTATCTTTTCCCGTGCATGATAGAGAGAGGACGTAGATTTCTGTTTAGTTCTGTAAGAATGTGGAATACATTGATTCTGATGGTACGAAGTCAATCTGACTTACCAATTTCGTATTGCAGCTAATCTGTCCATCTTCATTGCCAGTACCTGTAATACTTCGGAGAAACTACAAATTTAAGCGGAGCAGGTTATACGTCTTAACATTTTCTTCAAAGATGAAAGGGAAATAACGTCAAAGCTCAAAGAACTGTCACATGATTATCCTGTACCATTCGTTATAGATTTTTCGTGTAGACGAAGAATCATAGGCATTACTCTCTGGAGCGTGCGTCGCTGTGCGTGAATTAGCTGAGACACGGGCTCAAGAGGGCGAACCACTTGTTTGACTTTGGCCAATTTCCATTGTACAAAGAGCGTTCAACAAGTTTTGCACAGTCGTCTCTAATTTTTAATTTTTTGCAGGAGGGGAATGAAATTTTTTGTGAACATACTTGGATCCTTTAGCTGTACGTTGACCAAACTCAATATAGCCTCCATCAGCTGTGACGCATCTGTCCAAAGTCCTTTCAATGATGTGAACGTACTTTGGTAAAATTCTGCGGATTGACCTTTACACCATCGCTTGACACAGGACATAAAGTGTTTCTCACTATCAAATGTTTTATCGCGCAGGTGGGCCTATAGACGACCAAAGAGGTAAACATCAGATGGAGCCAAGTCCGGACTGTACGGAGGATGAGGAACAATTTTCCAACCCATTTTCCTGATTTTCTCCTGCGTCATAAGGGCTGTATGGGGTTTGCGTCGTCATGGTGCAGTCTGATGAGCTGACACTGAAGCTGTGGTCTGTGCGTCTTGATGGCACATCGCAGCTTGTCCAATGACAGACAGTAACGGTCCTGGTTAATTGTGCAGCCAGGTTCGAAGAAGTCAATGAAAATGACACCACACTGATTCCAGAAGAAGGAGGCCATCACCTTTCGGCTAGCTGTTCGTGAAAGACTTGGTTTATTCTTCCGAGGGGCACCCTGATGACGCCACTTCGTGGATCGGGTTTTGCTTACAGGTTCGGACAAAAACAGCAATGTTTCATCCTGGGTAATGACGTCGTCAAAACACTGATTCCACTCTTCAGTAAAGGTGTGCATAAAAGACCCTCGCACACATTCTTCCTCATCGTTTTTATTTCTCTTGTTAATAATCTAGGCACCCAACGTGGACAGACTGTTCTGTACCCTAGTGACTGTACCAGTGATACCACACTACCCAATGACAAACGAGTCATTTCAGCAAGCTGTCGCGTCGCCATACATCTGTCATTTTGGATGATTTGATCAATGGTCTCCTTATTCGCATCACTCACTGCTGTCGATGGTCTACCGTATCGTGGATTGTCCAGTAGAGAGAAATCATCTTCTTTAAACCTGTGCAACCACCTCTGGATACTGCAGCGATCCACTGTATCCTCCCCATAAACAGGGAGCAAGTTCATGTGAATCGATGTGGCAGGGTCATCGCTGGTCTTGAAGAAGAACTACATCACCGATGGCCGTCGCAGCCTGATATCTACTTCACGGTCCATTATGGGTCACCTGTAAATATAAGAAAATACTTTTGTACACCAACTTATAGCTAAATGTTCCAAGTACGTTCACAAAAAAATTCATTCTCCTCCTCAAAAAAAAAAAAAAAAAATAGAGACGACTGTGCAAAAGTTTAGAACTTCCTTTGTAATTATTTTTCTTAAAATTACTAATTAATCAGTAGCACATATACCAAAAATGAAATTCCAATGAAATCCAGACCTTTAGCTGCTTACAAGAGTTGATAAATATCAACAGGGACAGTTAAAAATGTGTGCCCCAAACGGGACTCGAACGCGGGATCTCCTGCTTACAAGGCCGACTTTTTTTCGGTATTGTTCGTTGCGTTTTGGTCTGGGCCTACGTCGCAAGACATCAGTTCAAGTTTATCGTTGAATCCTTTACACAGTTTTTTATTACAGAAAGCAAGTAGCCCTCTGACCGAACACGCTGAGCTACCCTGCCGGCAATGATGATGAAGGACACACGACACCCAGGCCACTGCCGGGAATCTAACCTGGGTACTGAAGAAGGTCATTGGCCGTTACGCCTTATCTATATGAGGAGGATATCTGTTCTTTCGAACACGTCCGAAAGAACACATACCATAGGCGATCTTGTAGCTCTCAGCTTTCAGCTGCAAGATCATCTGTTCTTTCGCACATGTCCGAATCTTCATATATTCATATACAAAAAATAGTTGTAGTACGTGATAGCACAGTTCATATTGTTATCACTAACAAGCTCAAGTGCAGCAGAACAAGTGCAAAGTTGTTCTCGAAAGACATAACACAACAACACAAGGAAAAGAAGACTTCAAGTGTGTAAGGACTCAAACGCTACGAAGGCGACGGTGACCCTTCATCAAACAAGATTTCAACAAGTCATGATAGTTGTGTTCACCAATTTGAACATGAGTACGAAAGGCACTGGAGGTTAAAGAATTTGTGGGAAAGTAACTTAAACAACAAGAACAATAATTCTTTGTAGCAGGTACAAAAAATAGTTCTTCATTGGTACTAATATTGTTGGTGATTATGTTGAGAAGTAGCAAAAGCCTCATTCTGTAAACACATACAGGTTTTTCTTCTGCATCAATTTGTATCGATTTGCCTCTCGTATTTACAAATATGTTGTGTATTTTACAATCAGATTCACTTTATGTTGTTTTTATGTACAGTGTCTTGATTATCTTTTGTATTACCTAGATGTACATAGTACAGGCTTCTTCCATTTGACAAATCCCATTTGTACATTTCACTGTGCATAACCTGTACTGCAGTACACTGCAAATGCTCTTGCTCACATGCTTTAGGTTAGACTGAGTGATCATCAGAGTCATATAGGGTGATGGTAGAATAAGAGTGTGGATGGAGGGAGGATGGTTGTGAGGCACTGTGTGTGTGTGTGTGTGTGTGTGTGTGTGTGTGTGTGTGTGCGTATCTGTGTGTGTGTGTTTACTTGTTTTATGAAAGGTAAGCTGTGGATTAATATAAATATGGTTCTCCTGTTATTGCTCTTTTAGGTGTTGAGCATGTTTTCATTTTTAATTATTCCCTTCTGCATGGAATGTTCTTGCCATAGAGTTGTTATGGCATAAGATACTCATGTTTGTTTTGATCCCAGTGTGGTGCTGATTGTCTTTTATTAGATGTTCAGCACATGTGTGATGCATGCATTCACCCTTTAGCGCATTTAGTATGTTGTTTGTTCTTGACATTAAAATTTCTTTCAGCCATCCCAATATATTTAGAGCTGTAGTTATTGCAGGTTAATTCATATATTCCTTAAATGTTGCATATACTTTTTCATTTTGAAACGGTTTATAATATTTTTATTTTACTATTTCTCTTGAAGAATTTAAAAATTTCGGAAGAATTTAAGAAAATTTAATATAATAATATATTATTTTAATTTTTGTGTGGGTAGCGTTTGGCATGTTACACAGTGCTATTTTGTGTTTGTATTGAGGGATAAGTTTTCTCACATGAGTGAGCATTACGTGTTGTTCGATCGTTTTTAATTTTGCAAACTTCTATCTGTATTTTCCTTCTAATAGTGTGTAGTTTATGTACTGTCTTGCTGATGTACCCACTGTTTTCTACTACAGTTATGACGAACTTTAGGTGTACATGTTAGTTCTTTTTGCTTAGAACTGTTCTGCACGGTCAGTATATCTTACATCTGATAGTTATTGAACTGAATGTTGTGGTGTGTGTTATTTACCTACATGTGTAAACTGTTTACGTGTTCTTTTGATTTGTCTGTGAGACATATATCAGCCACATATCTGTAGCATTGGAATACTTTACTTTTTCTTACTTCTTTCTTTTGTCAAAAGTTTTTTTTTTCAGTCTGATTCATAAGCATATTTCCTAGTGTGGATGGCATTCACATTCCAATTGGGAGGCATTAATTTTATAAATAGAATGAACTGTTCAACTGGGAGTAGTATTCTACAGTGATTACTTTTAGAATTTATATCATTTCTTCTGTGGTGATGTTTGGAATTTATGGCTTTCCTATCACAAAATGTATCAGCAAACACAACTTCAACGTTTTCAGAAAGAAAAGAGTTATAGATACGGTAATACCCAAAAATCAAAGAATCCACGTTCTAAAAAATGGCAGCAGTCAAAAATATAATGAAGCACACCTGTAAGTTAGAGAAACTATCATGATGAACTAAACATGATAAGACATACGCCACAAAACAATGAATACAACAGCAAGACAGAAATGAACTACACAACAACAAAAGGAAACATAAAAAGAAAGCAGTATATTAAAAACAATCCATTTATAGCAACACATATTAATAACACACAATACACACTCAGACACCATATCTCAAGTGTCAAAATAAACACAAAATTATACACTAATATCTGCAGCCCTGCAGCATTCTTGGTGTCAGTTCTCTCCAGCACTATTGCAGACATTAGTCGAGTCCATGTCACGTAGTGTTGCTGCACTTCGTGCTCGCCGAGCCCCTATACGATACTAGGCAGGTGTACCAGATTCTTTGGCTTTTCAGTGTATAAATCCATTGGAATGACTGTACGAAATTTAAATGTCACATACAAATTACATATAAAGGCACTGAAGAGTGAAGGTACCCACTCAACATAGACAGAACATCTAATAAAAGAAAATAGCCACCACACGTGGATAAAAAGGAACACTAAAGTTTTATGACTTAGTAACAAAAGAAGGAGAACGGCCACTCTACAGAAGGAATATTTCGTGCAGAAAGGCCTAAAGAAAATTGAAAATATCCTTAATGACGAAAATAACAGTAACAGAAGAACAAAAGCCTAAGCAATAAATACATCAAATTAAATAGAAAGATAACTCACACACACCCACACACAAAAAACACACGCAGTGTCCCGTCATCAATACTCCCTCTATCCCCATCTTAGTACCGTGCTCCGATCTTACCCTCTGCAATTCTAATCAGACTTAAAGCATGTGGGCAAGAACACCTGTAGCATGCTACAGTATAAGTTATGTCCAGCGAAATGGTAAAATGTGTTCTGTTAATTGGAGGAAACCTGTAAGATTTCCGTATATTATGTACAGAAGAAAGTGTAAAATACACAAGCGTAAACTGTAAATAATCTCATGTTCCGAAAAAAGCAGAACACCTTTGAACGATTAGAAATTTAACGTTCATATTCACAGGACATGTACACTAGGATGTTGTGCAGAAATGATAAATATTTGATCTTTGTCGGCCCACGTGTTGGAGAGAAAAGGCAAAACATGGCTGGCACACACAAATGCAACTTTCAGATACAAAAGACGGAATTGTTTTTTTTTATATACATAATAAAACATAAATGAAGTGACAAGTGAGGAGAAATGAGTGCAAATATTAACAATAATTTCTTAATTTGAGTTTCATGTTTAAGATCTGCACTACATGTCCACTTCTTAATAAATTCTTATGCACTTTAACGATGTCTTATCTTCGTAATTGATATTCGCATCTACTTGTTTTAATAGGCAATGTTCGTTATTCACGTAGTGTTGGTCGTCCAGTGCGTATATCATGGACCTAATGTATGTAAACTTATTCTGTGGGGGATGCACCTACTTCTGATGAATGATTACGTCTAGATAGGTCGGTTTATTGTAGACAGAAACATTTTGTTTTTTAAAATGTTGGCGTATAGTAGATTTTAAGGAATTAGTTGTGTAAGGAAAGACAGCAGTTTAAAGCAATTCTTTTTAAAAAGTGGACACTACTTTCGACAGGCAGTACGCCTAGTCAATGTGTTTTATGGTTGTCAGTAACTGACAAACGTGTACGACAAGCGTTGTCAAATTACGAACATTTTGCATTCAAAAAACGATGGCAGAAATCTTCTCTAATACCCACACATAAACAAGTTGAATTTTACGTTGCTAAAAAACGTTTGTCATGGAATTCAGAATGAGATGAAGTGTTCTTCAATGACTAGAAGGCGTTTAAATTAGAAGGGCCAGATGGACTCCAATATAATTACTATGGTCTGTAAACAGAGTAGCAGGTAAGAAAAGCTGAAATTTTGCTGGTGAAGAGCTATGATTTGTACAACCTTCTATGCCAAAAGTAAATCACACATTGCTTGGTTGAACACTAGAATGAAATGTAACAAATACACTGAGATGCTAGCGACAGAATTGATTAAGTCCCTTGGAAAACCTCCGAGAAATATCTGCACGGCGGTTTATCGCAATGGAAGGCAATTTGAGGCAGTATGAGACCCGAAACGTGCGATACGAGGAGATTGGACGACAGTTCCACTGCAAAAACTACAAACCCTAACAAAATCAATGCTGACACGAATTTTTGAGGTAACTAGGAAGTACGGAGGTTCGAAAAAGTAATAAGAATGCAATAACACAACAGGACGGCGAGTTCCTGTTATGGAAGAAAATATGTAATTCTCTCATGATTGTTTATGTATTATATGTATCTACTACTTTCATAATAAGCTTGATACAGTATGCTACAGACATTGTACTATGACATTCGTATGAACCTTGACTTTATACTGAATATGAGTATCATTAGCAGCATTCAAACATCGTCACAGATGCAGACGTACACGTCCTACCATTCACTGTTGCCTGCAGGTGACGTCACGTACAACGGATGCTGGGAACCGCACGTAAAATGATCGCCATTCCAGACACGTCCAGCAGTCTAACAGAGGGCGTGACGCAGGCAGCCGCCGCTGTTGTGCCTCCAGGGAAACCTGTGCTGGAGAGCCGCCAGTTAGACGCAGAGGCCCGGAGCATCAGCCTGACATGCATTTTTTCTGAGAAATAGCTGGAGAGTTCTAAACATGGCGGCACCACACTGATGACCGCAAAACTCACTGTTCACCTCAAGTTCCTCCACTTAGGTTCCATGTGATCCCCGCCAAGGCAAATCATTGCAGAAATGAAAAAAGTCTTTCCCGCTAACAACATTCTGAATATTATCTTCTGCAGGCTCTGAATTTTAAGTGCAACCAAAATTAGGTCAAATTACACTGTATAATGTTACAATCAATACGCAAATGAATTACTTTGCTAAATTAGGTCATACTGTTTTCATCCGCCTCAATATTTTTCACCGAAAGTGACCCTCATTGCGTTGATGTCTTCGTTTATTGCATTGCCTGTGTGCTTAATATAACATTAGAACATTAAAGAAACGTCTCGCTGCTTATGGTAAAATCTGATCTTAGACACATGTTAAAATCAACAATTACCATACAAAATCGAGGAAGTATGTCTCAACTTCATCGAATACTTATTGAGCGTCCATCGCATTACATTGTATCAGATATCAAGAACCTATCACCTCTTTATAACACAAGGCGCCATTTAACTAATAACTGTGTTTCTCTACTAAATAAAAACTTAAATTCCTTCACTGCAGCTTCTGCCATCTCTCTAACAAGCCACCCTTCTCTCTGCGCAGAGTTCGATCCCGTTGTTTTGCATTTCAGAAAAAGGTAAATTTCTTTCTTCTGTTAACCTCGTAACATTTCCTCGACGCTCCACTTTCTTTTCCTTTGTCTTCTGTATTTGTGTTTTATCAAACTGCCCTTTCCCTCCCTCTACTTCCGATCCTCTAAAGTCCATTGTAAATGTACATACTTAGTCAACTACCTGATGTGGAAACTATGCTTTGAAGCCACTATGGAACGTTAATTTCAGCTAACATAGCTCATAAATGTTTATTGGGTGACAAACTAAAAATAATTATTAATTATCGGAGATTATTACGTAGTAGATCCCCCTTTTGGTTTAGTTACCTAACGTTCTGTTTTTTACAAGACATAGGGTTCAGATTACGAGTACAGTTCTCATAACCCATACTCAGGTCAGGTAAAATTATATCACAACCAGCTGACAAACCCGGAATTGCCCTAGCATTCATTTCACCGGTTTTCTATTTCATACTAAAACTAAAAATGAAATGTTAATATCCTGCACAGTTTCTGTATGGTCGGCGTAGTTGCTTCTCGTGTGTACAACGAGACGCGATTTTGTAAAAGTCTCCATGGCAACGTCTCTTGATACTTCTATAGAAGGCGATTGTTTTGTCCTACTGCCATTTGTGTTTTGCAGTTGGAAGCAGTGAAAAACTCTGCTAGTTGTTATGGATTTCCTTAAGTTGAGTCGATTGTAGGAGTGTCCTAGTATCAAGGATTAAATTTATTAAAACTTCCTTCAGGATGAGACATCGCACTACTTATGATGGCATACGTCATGTGTCGTGCTGTGATATATTTGTGTAGGTACATTTAGTGGTAGATTTGTGTATTGTATGGGAAATATATTGCAAATAGAGGTGTTAGCAAAGAAGTACCAAATTTAAACGTCATACTTGTGTGTGGCGATTTTTCACGCATTTGGTGAAAGGGTACAGTACCGCCCAACATTGAAAATAGGTACCACATACTTCATTACTTTTGTCAGAACAACACATTTTGTTTGTAAAATAACTCAATTTCAATTAATACAGCGAAGCCGGGTACTAGTGTGGGAAATAATGACAATTTATTTATTTAATTGATCACATGTGTACTCCCACAAAGTAAATCCCTACATCCAGTTTGGTGAGATCTGTGAAATGAATGAATGTATGGTCGTCTGCTAACCGCAGATAGTGAATGTCAATATATGATCATCTTTGAGACGATCCTTTGGCCACCTTTGGTGGGATCAAAGAGATGAAATTTTCCTGAGCTTTGAGCGCCTGAAATGTGGCTGACAAATACGGTAGTAAGGTGCTGCCCCACTTCAGCAGAGGTGCGAGAGGACCTGAAGAACGGCCATGTTTCAGCACTCTGCCACTGGATCTTGTGCTGTTAAGACCTGTCTTAGTTGTGCTCCGTAAAGACAAAAGAGTGGAGATATGGTATGCATGTGGAATATTTAAGAGTAGTTTGACATAATAATTTCTCTATTTCAGGAACTTTTGTGGGGAGAATTAAATGTCAGGCAGGTAATATTAATGGGATCGTAGTAATCTTCGGAAGTGACCAACGGTCACAATGAAACCACGTGTAGCAATAAGTTGAAATACTTCCGTGTGCTTAAGTTAAGCTGAATTACTAGCGTGTGTACAATAAGTTGAAATATTTAAGCAATAGCGTGTGTACCATAAGTTGAAATATTTAAGAAATGGCGTGTGCAGGACTTGAAATTAGAGACGAGTAATTCCACGTGGTGAGTACTGTGTGAGTCTCAATCTGTGTATGAGACAAAGGATAAAGGGAAGTACTCGTCCATGGTATCAGTTGAGGACTCGCGTGTGTGATGAATATGTTCTTAATATTACTTTGCGTGATATGATTCCGTGTGACGCTAGATTCAAACTCTGAGAGAGAAGCAAGGTGAGTCAGCCGTCTATCCAGCAACGCCACTTGGCTTGCATTGCACAGGAAGACGTGTATATATCTCCAGAGCTCATAGTAGGAAAGTAGAATTACAAAGTGGGGCAGTGTCGTGTGAAACTGGGATAAATACTAATTGAAGTGGGAAAGCTGAAAGTGATAGTGTTGTGACTATTTACTGTATCGTATTCCATGTTGTAGTGTAGTGTATGTCATGTAATTTGGGTATCTGTGGTTTACATGGGAGAGTAGCAAGGTAGTTTCAAAAGATTAGTGGGTTATGCTTGTTCCTTCTGTACCGCTCGATCTGGAGGAAAGTTTCGTGATGATGATTGTGAGAGTCGAAGTATGAGATATAATAAAAGATCCACCATCCTATCCAGAAAGTGCAGTGTAGCGTTAAATAATTACGAGACCATAAGGTAGAGAATCACCAATGTAAAGCCATGCCCACTGGGCGGAATTTCTCATGTGTTATTGTTGTAGGTTATAGAATTTGTGTGTTTAGGTTATAGAATTTATCGGAATAAATAAGATAGTGAAAACAAAAAGATTGGTGGACTTTTCCTTCGAATTGTATGTTGTCATGATGTCCCGAATTTATAATGTGTGCGCCATTCATATTCAGTGCGGTGGCCACGTGTTGACAAAAGCCGTTAAATAAAAGACAAAAAGAAAATGTGGTATTGCCAGTGCGTAGTGAACAGTCAGAGTTCTGTAAATCACTGATAGATGTGCGTTTCCGTTGCGTATTATTCATACAGGAAGATAATTTGTAACTTAATTGTGAGTACGAGAGTTCATGTTACTCGATAAATAAGAATGAATCCACTCGCTTGGCAGACCACTCATCTTGCAGGCCTGACTGCTTGATGCCACAGTATGAGAAAGGCATGTGGGTGCCTCTCAAATATATTGCGAATAGAGGTGTTAGCAAAGAAGTACCAAATTTAAACGTCATACATGTGTGTGGCGACTTTTCACGCATTTAATGTTTGCGACATTTCTCCTGAATGACGAGTGGTACCATGATATAACCTTGTAGGTGTTATTAGCGCCGTATGTCGATACTGTGTGCAAAATGTATTTGGAGTAGAGTAAGTAGCACAGATATAATACGTTGAAATGTCATGCACGATGTATCAGATTCCCCCGTATATCATTGTTTATGACGTCATATTCTCGTACTATGATATGTAGGTGGTTCTTATCCAGACAGTGATTGTGGTCAGACAGGAAGGTACGTATGTATTAAGTTTGCTTCATATCGGTCTAGTGGTTTAGGAGGATATGTTGAACACACACACGAACGCCCAGTTTTATAGTATGTATCCATACTACCTGATTCATCACTCAAGTACTTATCTGCATGCCAACCGCGAATGACGAGTTGAGTAACAACGGCCTTCTTTACTCTTGTGGGCAGTGAATGACTCAAAGAAATTATTTCTTGGTGTATGACGTGTGGAGCTTCGCCATGGATCCAGTTTCATTTCCTGACTTCTCCAAAAGTTAGGTAATACTAGTAATATTAGTAATTTGTTTTCATAAATTTCTTATAGCATACTTCAGTTTGATATATTAGAAAGCACACAAATGACGATGGGTTATGAAAATAATAAATTTTGTACATGTTCATATAGGAAAACTTTCACCACGTGTTTGTCACCATTACTTCATGTCCCTTTAAGTTGAAAACTTTGTAGCGCTGTTTAGCTGTATTCTCCTGTTGTGACACAGTGCTTATCTTCGTTTCGCACATCTACATACGGTGATATTACCAACCACGCACCCTTTGATGTGCATGTGCAAACGGACTGTGCAAGCGCCTAGTGTGTATAATTAAAAGTAAAACACGTCTGCTGTTCAAGGTTATCGCACTGAAACTTCTTCCCTCCTCTGGTTATCTCCTGCCCTTGTCCTCTCTCAATTTTTTTCGTTCTTTGTTCTCCGTTCGGGATATTACTTTGTTTGCCACGGACACACGGGCACACAAACTCTGCCGATGATATTTCTACTATTTGTGCTTCAACAGTTCCTGTTTCATTGTGAATTCTGCTGAATAGAGCAACCTGCCAAGATACATCGCGATTTACGTCTGGAAATCGAGACACATTTAACGGCTAAGACCCTACGTGCTGCTTCACTACGACGCTATGGTAGCTGGCTGCAAACAATACAATGGGTCTGTTGTCACCTACACTGGCTTTGTCTTTCCCGCGTTCTCGTGCATCTCCGCAGACACTGTCGCATGTGCCAGTACGATAGTGCTAATTCGGGAGCAGCCGTTTCGAATGTTGGTACAGCGTGAAAGATTCATCACCAGTATTTGACAAGTAGGTTTGAGACAGATCCGTGAGGTCTTTACAGATCTTAATTTGAAATACATTCCGCATAGCCTCTGCTCCTGAAATTACGCTGCAGAATTTCGTTGTCCATTCCACACTGAGCACCATAGGTGAATATCTGCAGACTGCCCGGCACCCAACATCAGACTTACTTGGAGCGTGTCTGTGAATTCCTAAGGGCCAAACTGCTGAGGTCATCGGTCCCTAGTCTTATAAACTACTTAACCTATCTTGTACTAACTGATGCTACGAACAACCCACACACCCATGCCCCAGGGAGGACTCGAACCTCAGGCGGGACGGGCTGCGCAGTTCGTGACAAGGCTCCTCAAACCGCGCGGCCAGTCCGAGCGGCTTTCTCGGTGCGCTTCATATTCCCGCTCCTGATGTTTAACCAGATTCGGTAGGGAGGAGAGGGGAAAAGTAGTTCTACAGTCAGTGGAACTTAAGAATGGCGGCAGAATGAAAACGGCAGTGCGGGGTCAGGGAGTTTCTCTGCCTCGTGATGACTGGGTGTTGTGTGATGTCCTTAGGTTAGTTAGGTTTAAGTAGTTCTAAGTTCTAGGGGACTGATGACCATAGATGTTAAGTCTCATAGTGCTGAGAGCCATTTGAACCAAAACGTCAGTGCAGTGATCTATCCACAATAATTTTCTGTGTAAATGTCCTGTGAATAGCATTCCACTAACGGAAAAAATAAGTCTGTGTCCACTGGCTGAAATACATTTCTTCGTACCAGATGGAAATATCTGTAAATATTTGTCAGTGTAGGTTCGATATGCTGCTGACAATTATACATTATCTAAATGTATAATCCGAGAACCGCGCAAGAGAAGGGAAGGAAAGAAAGTGGACGCATTAAAAATGTAAGATTCTCTTTCCCCCGTCTCTATATTTTAATGTGTCTGCCACTAGACTTATTTTGCAGAACGCTACTCTTTCACAAGCAGTGCAAAGTTTCTGGCGGATCCTTGAAGGCAAATAAGACAATTAGCATTAAGCCAACCAGACTGGTCACTGGAATTACTATGTGTGAATGTATGCGTGCACACATGTGCTATGTAGTCATCTTTATCTTTCTTCACGTTTGATTTTCAAATGTATGTGAGTTCCTAAGGGACCAAACTGTTGAGCTCATCAGTCCCTAGATTTACACACTACTTAACATGACTCACGCTAAGAACAACACATCACACCATGCTCGAGGGAGGCCTCAAACCTTAGGCGGGAGGGCCGTGCAATTCGTGACATGGCACCTCAAACCTCGCGGCCACTCCGCGCGCCTCCACGTTTGAATGACAGCATATTTTCACCCCGCATCTCATTTTTAAACATAGGCTGTTTTGCAAGAATCACTGGAATTGTAACAACCACATTAGTTCGTCCAATACACCAGCGCTTTTTCTTTGGCTAAGACAGTCGTTTTAGTATCTGAGTTTTGTTTAAGAGATGATGGATACATAAATGTGGGAACATCACTCAAAAAATCCATATGTCCACACTATTTAAAGTTCAACCACCATCTCGCACACGACATAATCGGCACGCTCTTTCTGATGATGGTCTCATTTGAAATTTGTGGTATATGTCGTATATCGTCATAGCAAATTAAAGAAAAAAACATTCGTAAGTTTTCCATCATCTACACGGAACGACTGATCATGCATCAAATATTTCGGAGTTTAAAGTATGGTTATAAGGATACGATTACAAATATTTACCAAAAATGAATGTAAATTTAGTAAGGATCCTGCTAGTTTACCTCTGAAAGTAATTCCGGACGTACCCTAAATTAAAGAAGATGCCCTCTAATATACAACATTTAGACCCATAAATGAAAGTAGTAACACGATTCTACTGCAAAAATTTGTACATCGTTACCTATATAGGGGACGCTTAGTTTATGGAACAACTTACTATGTCAGTAGTAAAAGGAAACGGAATTTACGTGTACCTGAGTAATCGTAACAAACATCTCACCGTGCACGAAATTCATTTTATAGACCCCAGTAATGTAATGGGGATGCGGACAAAGTCTGTTATGACAGGTAACAAATTACAGTCTTCAAATAGTCACAAAGTATATACACTACTTGCCACTAAAATTGCTACACCACGAAGATGACGTTCTACAGACACGAAATTTAACCGACATGAAGAAGATGCTGTGATATGCAAATGATTAGTTTTTCAGAGCATTCACACAAGGTTGGCACCGGTGGCAACACCTACAATGTCCAGACATGAGGAAAGTTTCCAACCGATTTCTCATACACAAACAGCAGTTGAACGGTGTTGCCTGGTGAAACGTTGTTGTGGGGCCACGTGTAAGGAGGAGAAAAGCGTACCATCACGTTTTCGACTTTGATAAAGGTCGGATTGTAACCTATCGCGATTGCGGTTTATGGTACCGCGACATTGCTGCTCGCGTTGGTCGAGATCCAATGACTGTTAGCAGAATATGGAATCGGTGGGTTAAGGAAGGTAATACGGAACGCCGTGCTCGATCCCAATGGGCTCGTAGCACTAGGTAGTCGACGTAGCACTAGGTAGTCGACATGACAAGCATCTTATCCGCAGGGCTGTAACGGATGGTGCAACCACGAATCTATCTCTGAGTCAACAGATGGGGTCGTTTGCATGACAATAACCATCTGCACGGACGCTTCGACGACGTTTGCAGCAGCATGGACAATCAGCTCGGAGACCATGGCTGCGGTTACCCTTCACGCTGCATCACAGACAGGAGCGCCTGCGATGGTGTACTCAACGAAGCACCTGGGGGCACGAATGGCTAAACGTCAGTTTTTTGGATGAATCCAGTTTCTGTTTACAGCATCATGATGGTCACATCCGTGTTAGGCGACATCTCGGTGCACGCACATTGGAAGGGTGTATTCGTCATGGCCTTACTGGCGTATCACCCGGCGTGATAGTATGGGCCGTCATTGGTTACATATCTCGGTCACCTCTTGTTAGCATTGACGTCACTTTGAACAGTGGACGTTACATTTGAGATGTGTTACGACCCGTGGCTCTCATTTCATTCGATCGCTGCAAAACCCTACATTTCAGCAGGATAATGCACGACCGCATGTTGCAGGTCCTGTACGGGCTTTTCTGAATACAGAAACGTCTGGTCAATGGTGGCCGAGTAACTGGTTCATCACAATATGCCGGTCACTACTCTTGATGAACTGTGGTATCGTGTTGAAGCTGCATGGCATCTGTAGCTGTACACGGCATCCAAGCTCTGTTTGACTCAATGCCCGGGCGTATCATAGTCGTTATTACGGCCAGAGGCGGTTTTCTGGGTACTGATTTCTCAGGATCTATGCACCCAAATTGCGTGAAATTGTAATAACATGTCAGTTCTATTATAATATATTTGTCCGAGGAATACCCGTTTACTATCTGCATTTTTTCTTGGTGGAGGAATTTTAATGGCCAGTAGTGTACATGGTAAGACAAAAAAAAAAATAAAGGACGCACCACGAAGGAATTATCCGAAAGGGTGGGAGATCGCTAGATGTGATGTAAATGTACCGGCAAACAAATGGTTATAATTTCGAAACAGTTGGATGGTTTGTTAAGGAAAAAGACCTCCATAAGTCGAGCAAGTCAATAACGCGTTGGTCCATATGTTGCCCTTATGCAAGCAGTTATTGCGCTTGACCTAGATTGACTGAGGTGTTATAAGTCCTTCTGAAGGATATTGTACTAAGTCCTGTTTAATGGGATTGTCAAAGACCGGACGAGGTTGGAGGCCCTGCCCGTAATACTCGAAACTTTCTCAACTGGGGGAGGTCAAGCGATCTTGCTGGCCAAGGTAGGGTTTGAAAAGCACGAAGACAAGCAGCAGAAACTGTGACCGTGTTCGATGACCGTGAACAAAACGGGGCGTCGAATATCAGACGAACGACTGCGCTTTAAATGTGACGCGGATGACCAGAAAAGGTGTCATGCTGCGCATCACTCCTGGTTGCTGGACCGCCAAGCAGGCGACAGACAGGTTGGCATTCCACCTGTGTGTGGGGCGTCTGCAGACACGTCTTCGCTGGTCATCGGGGCTCAAACCGAAGCAGGATACATCACTCAAGACAATTCTACTCAATTCAATGAGATTACACAGCAAAAGCGCGACACCCTTGCAAAAGGGCGTCTTGGTGTACGGAGGTCAAAAGTAGTCGTCACAAGGGGTGCCGCGGTCTCAACCTCCTTTCCGTGAGGCAGCTATTAATGGTCCATGTGATTACTGTAGCACCAGTTGCACGCGTCATCGATGATAATGTTGAATCCGAGACTCTGAGTGCTTCTCTGACGTTTTCTCCAGATGTGGTGTTCAGATGTGTGTGAAATCTTACGGGACTTAACTTCTAAGGTCATCAGTCCCTAAGCTTACACACTACTTAACCTAAATTATCCTAAGTGTGGTGGACTGACAAGGCAGCCAGTCCACAGTGACGGGTAGCCGAAAGGGCAAACGTACACACGCGCCGACTGGCGCGAAGTCTGGAACAGGATTCGTAATGAATGTGATAAAGAAAAGAACGTAGCTACTAGAACACTTAACTTTTATATCGTCCTTTGGTATACAGCATTCTTGATGATACAAGTGAGACTATCTTGAGATACATGCAATGGTACAAATGGCGCCTTGCTAGGTCGTAGCCATGGACTTAGCTGAAGGCTATTCTAACTGTCTCTCGGCAAATGAGAGAAAGGCTTCGTCAGTGTAGTCGCTAGCAAAGTCGTCGTACAACTGGGGCGAGTGCTAGTCCGTCTCTCTAGACCTGCCGTGTGGTGGCGCTCGGTCTGCGATCCTGACAGTGGCGACATGCGGGTCCGACATGTACTAATGGACCGCGGCCGATTTAAACTACCACCTAGCAAGTGTGGTGTCTGGCGGTGACACCACACTAAGGACAAGCACACATACCCATGCCCGAGGGAGGACTCGAACCTCCAGCGGACCAGCAGCGCCTTAGACCGCTCGGCTAATCCCGCTCGGCACGTTTTCTCCAACGTCACTTTCTGTCACCTCTCTAGGTCGACTGGTCCGTGCGGCTCCCCACGTCGAAGGTTCGAGTCCTCAAAAATTGGTTCAAATGGCTCTGAGCACTATGGGACTTAATATCTGATGTCATCAGTCCCCTAGACTTGGAACTACTTAAACCTAACTAATCTAAGGACATCATACACATCCATGCCCGAGGCAGGATTCGAACCTGCGACCATAGCGATCGCGCGGTTCCAGACTGAAGCGCCAAGAACAGCTTGGCCACAATGGCCGGCGTTCGAGTCCTCCCTCGAGCATGGGTGTGTGTGTATTGTCCATAGCGTAAGTTAGTTTAAGTTAGCCTAAGTGGTGTGTAGGCTTATGGACCGATGACTTCAGCCGTTTCGTCCCATAAGACCTCGCCACCAATCTAGGTGGACCGTTTTTGACGCTGCGTCCAACCACTGTTTATCCATTCCTGCCAGTATCGTCTAATAGTGGCATCACTCTTACTGAAACGTTGAGCGATTCGTCGTTTACTCCAAATGGCTTGTCTGAGTCCAACTGCACGTCCTCTCTCAAGAGCCTACATCTGCGTATATTGTCCACGCGTCTATCTGCGAGGCAAAGTTACTGTCTAACCGAGTACAGGAAATGAAAACATCTACAAAGACCTTATGCTCTGGCATCGACATATCCACTGTTTACTATGCTTGCGAACTGTGCGGTGAAATTGCGCTGCAGCGCCTCGCTTACATCACTTATATCCATCAGCTGTTAAAGATAACAATTTTCCATCTTCCGTCGATTTAGGATCTATTTGCATAACTTCTTCGTGGTGCGGCCTTTTCTTTCATTCTACCAGCTGCAAGTTGCATCCAGAGATGGTGTGGTAACAGATAAACGCAAGTCGGTACAACAAATCAAAATAGGGAACTGATTAAAAGAATATTTGATCATAAATTAGTTGGCATCCTTACGTCAGTGGCCAGCGCGTCTGTCTTTTACGCAGAAGACCTGTGTTCGATTCCGCGTATTGCCAGGATTTTTCTCTTGATGGTAGAACAGTAACAGGGTGCAGTCAGCTTTCTGAGGTCATCTGAGCAGCTTGAGTGAGTAGTTGCGGCTTCAAGGCCATAGCGCATCCGAATGACGCGACTGGGGGAGGGGGGAGGGGAGGAAGCCACGGTGGTCTGCCAGTCCCGATAGCCCCATCAGAGCCAGAACGTGGAGCTCTGCACGAATAAATATCCAAAGGTAGTGAAACCACTATAGCACGTGCAACATTAACGCTTAAGAGCAACGAGGCACACAGAATTCCAACTGCAGAGAAAAACAAAAAATTGCAAAAGATATAAAAATTGCAACATGTTGACAAAGATTAGTTGTGGGGCAGTGTGCAGAATTGAAATGTTATACCGTCCAGATGGATTAGTAAGAAACAGATTTTATAAGGAGTGTCGAAACCAAATCTGCTTGTCAAGGCAGAAAGACAAGATATCCACATGCAAGAGTTGTATGCAAGTCTTCAGAGTTTTCGTGAAACCAACTACTTTAATGTTCACAATGCTAATAAAGAATGTAGCTGTGCATAAACTACATACTTCCTGTGAATGATTAAGAAAATCGAATCGCAAATGTAATGTTTCTGCACACAGTCGTGTCGCAAACAGCTAACCGCTCCATTAGTATACAAACAAAACATTTCGCTAAGCTAGCCAAAACATAAGTCTCTCCTCAAACACGTGACTCGGTATTCACTACGAGGCGGGCTGTGACCTAACGGGACAGTTCAGCCGGAACTCTTCCTGTATACCTCACAAATTGTCCCAAATATCAACTACGTTGTTACAATCAATCACTGGGTACAAAACTATGTCTTTGTAGTAAACCTCCATTAACTAATACCAGAGATAGTTAAGGTTGAAGATTAAATAATGAAAGTAGCAGACGTAGCATCCAACTTTCAGTTTACCAGAAAGTACTGCAAAGAGAACGAATAAAGCATGGCTGGGTATATCTGACAACCATCAGTCATTCGATACTTTAAGCTGCCAAGGACTACAATATACAAATGAATAAAGTTAAAAAGGGAATCAACGAACGTCATAGACTTCGAGGAAAGAGAGGTACAACAGAAACAATTCTGACCTTGAACTTGTGTCATAATGATGAAGAAAGGAAACAAAATCAAGAAACTTACACAGCACTCATGAAATTGCTGTTTCCCACGTCAAATCGGTACCTCCCTTACGATTGGATAACCAGAATATCTTCAACCCTAGCACGTACTTTATAAGTCTGCTGATAACAGCGAATCTGTTACACATCCCCTAATAAGTATAATACTTCGCCAATAACTAAAAATAATTATAAAAATAATATTAAACAAAAATCCGCGATTGAACGACATGTTCAATTAGTTTTTCTTGCGAGTGGTACCAGCGTGTCTTAGGAAGAGAGACATAACAGTCTTCTAAGCGACCAGCTATTAAAACCACAATTTGAACGTCTATGTTACAGTCACCCTGCATAAAAAGCAGTTCTACAGTATAGCTTTATATATGCTTTCTAAATGGCAGTTTGGTATTGCTTCCCAATGAAGTGGTCTTCCACATAAACACTGAGACGTTGAATATAGATGGTGATCCCTAAGACGTGGATTAACAGACTGAAAGTGTGGGTGCACGTCGCCGGTGATGTAAGCTCGTATTAAAATCACCTTCCTATCCGAATTCAGAATGTGATTCAGTTAAGGAAAGTGGTATTAAGCCGACATTTGCAAATTCACCTTGCTGGTGCAAGATGTTCCCTACAGTAAAAAACATCATTTATAACGCATTCCATCTCGATACCATCTAGAGATTGTAGCAGAGGTTCTGCGATATATCGACGGGGTCATATACGAGGGAGAATGATGGTTAACTGAGAATGATCACATACAGTAGGTGGCGTGCTATGTGACGAATGACTTAAAAAACGCAACGCTAGATTGATGTCATAAGAAATGTACAAAACACTATGACCAATACACTGGCTTTTCAGATCTATAGTGTTAGGCTTTGTGGTAGAAGTGCTGTCTGCGATTTGGGATAAAGTCTCTCCACACAACCACACACTTGCGTTGGATCCTATGAAGATGTCTTTTAATGATTACAGCCACTGGGGAATGATATTCCTGGCACTCTCACGTGAAGAAACGAGACACCTTTTTCTAACCTATTTGCTAAGGACCTCACACAACAAAACCTCAGCATGGTTTCTGTCTGTCCCTCTGCCTCTTGTAGCTGTTTCTCAGTCATCGCCACAGCCCACACATCATGCTCACGAGAGTGTTTGTGACCAGAAGGAATAAACTAGCAGTACATGACCCCTGTCCTTGGGCACTGTGTGTGGACATTGGGACATTAGTGTGTGAGATGTAAGAGTGTTCCTGTGATCCCTGACGTCAAACCATGACAGCTACTTATACAAAATGAAATGTGGCTTAATGTGTGGTGTCTAATGTTTCTAAATAGAGTCCAGTGGACTCTGCCTTGCAGTGATACTAGTCGTTGTTGCTACCAAGTCATGAAGCAGACACTTCCTCCTTCTCCTCCTCCTGGTCTTCCTCCTCCTCCTTATCCTCCTTCTCATTCTTCCTCCTGGTGTAGTGGCGAGAACCAACATAGGAATTCTACAGTGCACTAAAAACCCAATCACAACATCAGATTCCTCATTGATCAATTTAATGTTTAGAATTGCAGTATTATCAACACACTGCAGTCAAACCCCTGCCCTCTACAAACTGCCTAGGGACAAATGAGCTGAAATTTCAAATTTTTAGCTACCTCCAGAATAGTGGACCTCCTGCTAAATGACCTAACGTTGTCAGAATGCAGCAGTAGGAGACAATCGAAAGAAAATCGGGAAGGAGGCTGAGCAGGGTTGGGAAACTAAGCAGTTTGGGAGATCGAATCCTGCTTAAATACCAGTTCTTCTATCCACCAATAACATTAAAGGAAAACTGCCTACACACAAAGGATATCGATTTAATTAATTAGACAATGAATCTGATAAAGTGGGGTAATATTTTACCAGCTAACTAAAAATAGGAAAGCCTTGAACCCCTTCCACTAAATTTAGTTAGTATTAAGATTCCTTTACAGGGAGTGCAGTGGAGCTGACGCTGAAATCATTAAGTATTTGGTTATATCATCGCTAGTCTCACTGAACTCTTCTGAACTCTACGTGTCATGTGTGGTCTGGCGTCTCCTTACCAGCAAAAGGTCCCAGGTTCAAACTAGTCAATTCCCTAAAAAACACGCTCAGAGCGTCGTTGCGCGAAAGTGGTAGGGAGACACGACTTAGAACAAACAGACATTCACACATGGGGATTTACCAGGTACCCACTACTTTGTTCAGGGCTGGGTTAGTTAGGCACATGACAGATATTCGCTGAGCAGAAAGTAGCCATTTAGAGAGAGAGAGAGAGAGAGAGAGAGAGAGAGAGAGCATGTGTTTCAACAGGAATTTCCCGGGTGCCAATTTCAAAGAGTAGACGCCACTTGTATCCAAGAGTTACTGCCACTGATACTTTCTCTGTCTAACTGAAAGTATTGGAGGAGGGAATTGGAGGGAGAATGGTGGGTCATGGCCTGCTCCTAGTTTCCTCTGCCAGTGGTATTGTGACGAACTCATTCAGGAAGTAGCCATTGGGATGTGCTAATACCGTGATGCAGCTGGAGTGTGGCAGCCGACAGCAGTTGTGGGACGAAGGGAACGTAGTGCGACCTCTAAGACAACAGCGCATGTTGCACCCCAGCGAAGAGGCCAGGGCAGGAAGACAATGTCCAAGAGGGCATGTCCGCCCTGCTGTCGGTGCGAAGACACGATCGAAAGATTTTAACAGTTTAATTATGTTTAGTGAATCATGTTGATGTCGATTTCGTAACGGTATTCCATGTGAGATCAGGAAAAACGTGAACTATTTAATTACTTCTATTCGATTTGTTTTACTATAGTTTTGTCACCAAAAACAGACAAACAACAGACAAAGTTGACCTATTCTCAACAAATAAATGGGACATCCAACCCCTGTGAACTGAATTACATAAATAAACAGTATATTCTTTGCTATGTAATTGACAATGATTTGAAATTCTTGTCACAAAATCCTTCGTCTCTAACACAGACTGAGTCCTTTTCCCGCTAGTTTCAAGGTGGTGGAGGGGACAGGGACTAAGGGGAGTAGGAGGAGAGGACTGACGATTTACGAGAGGGGGAGGAGTTAGTTAATTTATCGATTTAATTAAGTTGTCAATTAATTTGAAATCAAAAATGTTCTTGTATTGGGGATGGTGTTTCCCAGAAGGATGGGGTAGAGGAGGGGTAGGGGGAGGAGTGAGGTGTTTCTGAGAAGGACAGATTATCCCCAGAGTGTCATACACCAATTAACAGAACATTAGGTAAATGCGAGGTGTCATAAATTGATCAAATTTGCCGCTGCGTGTATGCTTGCGCCTGAATACATGCAACCAATGCAAACAAAATACGCCAGCACCTGTGTAAACCTACTGCTCATAGATACATCAAGAATACAAACAAGCTTTTTCAAACTGTAATATGAAACATAAAACTAAGTAATAAAAAGGAAAATAAACTGTTTAATGCATAATAGTATGCCTGGTGCCCTCTATAGGGCCCAGTCTGTAACAAACACGAGGCAATGATGCTCCGCAGGGAGACCATCAGTAACCACAGTAATGTGCTGAGGATTTAATTATTACGACTGTAAGGTGTCAGGCAAATCCAACACCTCCCATGAAAACCCTGACATGATAAGCAAATCCGGCTGTATGTCACATAGCTCCGAATAAATCCAGACATTAAATTAACCAAAGTAATACGATCAACGAGTGAGCAAATGGAAGACCATAGACTAACACAAGAACGCCTAAATGCATGTGATACCTTCCCACCGTGAAACAGACACAGTTCCGAGGGAAGAAACGAGAACAGAAGCCGAGAGCAGAACCGTGTTAAGCTAGAAGGCCGTACTATAAGGAACGGACACCCACGTCGCCAGCCAACCACCAGGACCACCCCCAGCCCATGTTAATAGATAGAGCCCTCCAGAAGAATAGTATAGATCTTATGATAACACTAAAAGGGCCACACCAGCTGCGAGTTTTAGCGTGAGACTTTTTCGCGTCTCTGTTACGTTGCAAACGTTAAAAACATTGCCCCACCACGAAAAGTATAACGTTTCTCATTGGATGGACAGAATTTTTGTAGGTGGAGCTTAAGGTTAACATTGAGACCCTGATTGGTCAGATGAAAACACAGCCAGATAGTTTTTTTAAACCAACTTCGGTAAATTGTAGTAAGGAGAAGTTAGTGGAGAGTTGCTTCCGAGACGGCGAGGTGCATGGAGCTGTGCTGCCCGCCGCCCCCTGACGAACACCGACAAGGTAATGGACGCACGCGATGCCGAATTTTTGAGCGCATAAGGCTTCACTCAGAACTGCAGAAGTCTCATCTGTTACATCCCCTTTTTACGTAATACTAGTGTTGATCGTCAATTGAAGCTCATGGTATTCACATTTGCTACGTAAGTTAAAATCTGAAACGCGGTGATTTTTCTGTTATATAATTATTGAGAAGCCACACCAGCCACTGTAATATACGACAAGTTAGATAAGTAATTAAAGATAATTGAGGGTCACTGTAGAACATTTTTATAGTTTTCTCTTTTGTGAAACTTAATTTAAACCTAGATTATAGATGTGATATGGCATAGGTCATCCTTCGATCCATTGTAGAACTTGGAAACCCACTCAAGGAATATTGGTTCACATTTTTGTTGAACGCAGTTGGTTTTTATCATTCTGTATTAAAATATTTCCTTTTATCAATAGTGCAATCTATAAACAATGTTTTGTGAGTAGAATAAAATTTCCAGTGGTAAACTTAACTGCTTTTTCGACGTTATTTTACCAGCTAACTAAAAATAGGAAAGCCTTGAACCCCTTCCACTAAATTTAGTTAGTATTAAGATTCCTTTACAGGGAGTGCAGTGGAGCTGACGCTGAAATCATTAAGTATTTGGTTATATCATCGCTAGAATCACTGAACTCTTCTGAACTCTACGTGTCATGTGTGGTCTGGCGTCTCCTTACCAGCAACAGGTCCCAGGTACAAACTAGTAAAATTCCCTATAAAACACGCTCAGAGCGTCGTTGCGCCAAAGTGGTAGGGAGACATGACTTAGAACAAACAGACACCACGCAGAATATTAGACGACTACATACGAGAGATAGATCAGCATTAACTTACAATCCTTGGCTGGTCAGCACTTAAGGCATCATCATCATCAAGATCGATATGTTACTGCTACCGACAAGAGAATGAAATAGTTCTTGTAGCTTGAAATTATTTCTGTCACAATTACATTAAAAAATAACATGATCTTTAACCACTAAAGGGAATTACAAAAAAGCAGTATTACGATTGAAAACATTAGTTGACTTCTATAGGAACAAGTGCATAGTATGTGCCAGGTATAAACGGTAAGAAAAAAAATATTACCTATAATCACGGTATGGCGGGGCGGGTTAAAGTATGTGTCTCGAACATTCGTCATATCTTTATGTTAAATATCCACGTACCTCAGTACAGCTTCCGGTAGACGTCCCTTCGCTTTTAGACCGTAGGTACTTAGTAGAATGCGAAAAAGCAGCGTTGAAGAAAACGTCGCCTAATACCTACCCAGCAGAGTCCGCGTAACTCTAGTTGTGGAAACAGTTCCTGAAAGTTCCTATTTATCAAGATTTCTGGTGGTAATATAGTGTATTTTTGACTGAAATAAGCGTTCTAAAATTTCAAGCCCGTTAACGTTTATTGTTTAATAACACACGTTTCTGGCTATCAAGTCCATATTTAGTGAGGTACTGTCCTGTCATTCCCAGTTCCCAGTCGAACAACAAATTTCACACGCAAAGCAGCCAGATATCTGCACAAGTCCGACCCGTTCATGTTTGCCATCTCACCGTCTCTGATTCACCCCTATTTGCGAGTTCTACATTCGATCTCAGTCAGTGGTCATTCCCAGTTCCCAGTCGAACAACAAATTTCACACGCAAAGCAGCCAGATATCTGCACAAGTCCGACCCGTTCATGTTTGCCATCTCACCGTCTCTGATTCACCCCTATTTGCGAGTTCTACATTCGATCTCAGTCAGTGGTCATTCCCAGTTCCCAGTCGAACAACAAATTTCACACGCAAAGCAGCCAGATATCTGCACAAGTCCGAGCCGTTTATGTTTGCCATCTCACCGTCTCTGATTCACCCCTATTTGCGAGTTCTACATTCGATCTCAGTCAGTGGTCTTACATAAAAAGACGTGCTCGCCAAATACTCCGTAAATAAATACAGAACGTGCCACGCCGAATTTTCACTAAGGCCGATAGTTCACACGCCAGTAACTTTACAACAAAACAATCCAGAAACTTCAAACTTTCCTCAAAATGTTCGTAAGTGCGACAGCTTTAGTCACGACTCGTACTAAACGCGGGAACTCAATATTTCTCCATTTTATACATAATGAGCACCGAGTAATTAACCTTCCGCGTCCGATAGCTGGCTATCGACTCTCTCGAAGCCACTCACTCTCTGCGTATCTATGTTTCTGTGCGCTGGAACAGTTTAATCCTGATTGGCTGATCAGTCTGACTGAACAATCAGAATGATCCATCGAGATCATTATTATGCTAAAACTTGCCTAAGCCATTCACTCTTTAGAAAGTACTTTGCGTCATTCTAAAATGCAAATATTAATATAAAGTTTAGTAAAAAGACCGAAAGAAAAATAATCTTGAAATTAATTTGGAAACTGATTATGCTTGAAACTGAAATTCTGGATGCATTCTTACGAAAGCAATCATACCTTGACATACATCAACAATGTGGGTACAATACAGCTTTCCCTCTGTCCGGTTGCATAATGTTTTACACAAAGTGATATCAGATTTTACTTATGTTCCACATAGACACTCTCATTCTGTCCCATTTATTCCCACAACATAATAAATAAATATTAATTTTTCATGAATTTCATACTACATGCAAAGTAATAAAAGTTTCTGAAAATTAAAATCCCAGTTAAATGATTCTACACATTTTGAACTTTGGTTATGATTTCAATTGATAACAAAAGATAAACAGTTATTGTTCCTAACTGAATATTATATCCTAAGTGTCAGCTTTAGGGTTTTTAGGTAATTTTCTCAATCTCCGAAACTATAATAGTTAGAAAGCCGTAATTTTTATGAGAACTTCTGCTGAATAACAAAAGATAGTATACAAAGTTTCAAAACAGTTGGTTAATATTTACTATGATTTATTTAGATTCGTAAGGGCACGAATATGAGGTCGTACTAAGCAACACGGTAGCCCGTTCGCACGGCCACATAGCGTCAGCTGCGCGGTGATTCATAGCTGAGGCGTCTCCCTGCAGCTTCCTCACAGCCCGTGGCTCCACATCTAAGTATCTTACGGCCATAAATGTTATCCCGTAATAACTTGCAACGACACAACGGTAATCGTTTGAAGATCGATATATTCCTGTTCTTAATATTATGGACAGCATTAGATGTGGGCATTAATTATCCCTAGAGTTTACAGTAATGTTTAAAAAATTAAAGAGCCTCATTGTAATAACACACAACTATATTGAAATAAGCCTTTTGAGATTCACATCAAGTGTCCACATGGGAACTTAAACGTATGTAAGGCAACTGTTGTTGTTGTTGTGGTCTTCAGTCCTGAGACTGGTTTGATGCAGCCCTCCATGCTACTCAGTCCTGTGCAAGTTTCTTCATCTCCCAGTACCTACTGCAACCTACATGCTTCTGAATCTGCTTAGTGTATTCATCTCTTGGTCTCCCTCTACGATTTTTACCCTCCACGCTGCCCTCCAATACTAAATCCCTTGATGCCTCAGCACATGTCCTACCAACCGATCCCTTCTCCTAGTCAAGTTGTGCCACAAACTTCTCCCCAGTCCTATTCAGTACTTCCTCATTAGTTATGTGATCTACAAAAAAATGGTCAAATGGCTCTGAGCACTATGGGACTCAACTGCTGTGGTCATAAGTCCCCTAGAACTTAGAACTACTTAAAACTAACTAACCTAAGGACAGCACACAACACCCAGCCATCACGAGGCAGAGAAAATCCCTGACCCCGACGGGAATATGTGATATACCCATCTAATCTTAAACATTCTTCTGTAGCACCCCATTTCGAAAGTTTCTATTCTCTTCCTGTCCCAACTAGGCAACTATGATCAGGAAAATGAGTCTCCGTTGCTCTGGTAACCACAAAATATCGATGTATCTTCATAATACAGTAAGGGCGGACCTGTTATTACTTCCTGGTTTAAGTGAATTTACACCATGTTTTGTAAACCGAAAACAGTTTTACGTCAAATGTCAAAGGACTGAACTAGTGCTTTTGTCAAAGAGGCTCTGTATATTCAGGAATATTCCTACTCTTCAGTACTGTCGACTGAAAATGCCGACGTCTATCATATCTCTTCATAACTGGTGTACAGAAAGTGGGCTCAAAATGTCTGACAGCATGTCTCCTCTAATGATCTTCACTCATCACAGGATTCCATTTGCCCCCACCATGGAACTGGGGTAATACAACTTTCCAGTTCCGAAAACAACACAATGTTTTGGGATGATTATCGATAATAAGCTAAGATGGGATTGTGGCTTTAGAGTTAGTAGTGGAAAGCATGCAATCTCATCACACCTACGACTAGAGAATGGTTGGCTCTGATCAGCGGACAGCGATGACTTTACACCGATCTCCACAATTTGGTTACAACTGTGCTTTGGGTCAAGATGAGAGAGCACACAGCAAAGACTCGGTCCTATGCAGTAGAAAGCCTTACATATACACTCCTGGAAATTGAAATAAGAACACCGTGAATTCATTGTCCCAGGAAGGGGAAACTTTATTGACACATTCCTGGGGTCAGATACATCACATGATCACACTGACAGAACCACAGGCACATAGACACAGGCAACAGAGCATGCACAATGTCGGCACTAGTACAGTGTATATCCACCTTTCGCAGCAATGCAGGCTGCTATTCTCCCATGGAGACGATCGTAGAGATGCTGGATGTAGTCCTGTGGAACGGCTTGCCATGCCATTTCCACCTGGCGCCTCAGTTGGACCAGCGCTCGTGCTGGACGTGCAGACCGCGTGAGACGACGCTTCATCCAGTCCCAAACATGCTCAATGGGGGACAGATCCGGAGATCTTGCTGGCCAGGGTAGTTGACTTACACCTTCTAGAGCACGTTGGGTGGCACGGGATACATGCGGACGTGCATTGTCCTGGTGGAACAGCAAGTTCCCTTGCCGGTCTCGGAATGGTAGAACAATGGGTTCGATGACGGTTTGGATGTACCGTGCACTATTCAGTGTCCCCTCGACGATCACCAGTGGTGTACGGCCAGTGTAGGAGATCGCTCCCCACACCATGATGCCGGGTGTTGGCCCTGTGTGCCTCGGTCGTATGCAGTCCTGATTGTGGCGCTCACCTGCACGGCGCCAAACACGCATACGACCATCATTGGCACCAAGGCAGAAGCGACTCTCACCGCTGAAGACGACACGTCTCCATTCGTCCCTCCATTCACACCTGTCGCGACACCACTGGAGGCGGGCTGCACGATGTTGGGGCGTGAGCGGAAGACGGCCTAACGGTGTGCGGGACCGTAGCCCAGCTTCATGGAGACGGTTGCGAATGGTCCTCGCTGATACCCCAGGAGCAACAGTGTCCCTAATTTGCTGGGAAGTGGCGGTGCGGTCCCCTACGGCACTGCGTAGGATCCTACGGTCTTGGCGTGCATCCGTGCGTCGCTGCGGTCCGGTCGCAGGTCGACGGGCACGTGCACCTTCCGCCGACCACTGGCGACAACATCGATGTACTGTGGAGACCTCACGCCCCACGTGTTGAGCAATTCGGCGGTACGTCCACCCGGCCTCCCGCATGCCCACTATACGCCCTCGCTCAAAGTCCGTCAACTGCACATACGGTTCACGTCCACGCTGTCGCGGCATGCTACCAGTGTTAAAGACTGCGATGGATCTCCGTATGCCACGGCAAACTGGCTGACACTGACGGCGACGGTGCACAAATGCTGCGCAGCTAGCGCCATTCGACGGCCAACACCGCGGTTCCTGGTGTGTCCGCTGTGCCATGCGTGTGATCATTGCTTGTACAGCCCTCTCGCAGTGTCCGGAGCAAGTATGGTGGGTCTGACACACCGGTGTCAATGTGTTCTTTTTTCCATTTCCAGGAGTGTAGTTACTGGGGCGTTCATGTCAACTGCAACTGATCACAACGAATGAACCACCGTTAAAGCTGCGACGAACATTCCTCTGTGAGAAACTCCCGCTGTGACGAATATGGGCTATTTGACGGCAATATCAAGGGATTAATACCCTGCTGTGTGTGTGGAAGAGTTGGGTAACTAAGCAACTTCCCTCATCGTGGCTGAATATATGAGGGACAATTCATAAATATTACACGCTATCTTTTTTACTTACACGTTTGTTTTTTCAATATCTCTTTACAGTCCTTTAGTATGGTTTCCATTTTTCTCTAAATCCCAACATTTCGGAAGCTCTGCTATTCCAGCCAGTGCACCAATTGTGTTCATCTGTCTAATGTCTCTGGTAACGGTGATAGAAAGATCCTGCTGAGAAAGATAACCACGTCCACGCATAGGTTTTCTCACCGTTGCGAACAAGGCGAAGTCTGGTGGACTGATGTCCGGGCTGTAGGGAGGATTCGGCAACACATCTCATCCGTATTCACGCAGGTTTTGGGTTACAATATTGCCTATATGCAGGAGATCATTGTCGTGGAGAATGAGTGGCCCAGCCGCGAGCAACTGAGGTCGGGTTTTGTTCGTTTTTCTACGCAGGTTTTGCATGAAGTTATGATAAGGCACTTGGGTGACATTTGTTCCACATAGAATTCTGTCTTACTGATTCCTTGGTGTTCATAATCAAAAATCTTCGTTTGCTCGAGCTTTGATTGTTCGTGTCGAAATGTTTTGGACTTGGAGACTATGAAGCTCCCTACTCATTTGACTGAGATTTCAACTCTAGTTCAAAGTCTCCGACCACACGTTTCATCAGTAGCGACAGTTTGACACAAGAATCCTTAACCTTCACGATCGAACTGTTGTTTGAGCAAGGTTTCAATGTCCAGGCATGTCTGATTCTTTTTAGCCGTCGAACACTGCGGATCCCACCACGCAGGAAGTTTTATCTTCTTCAAATCATTTGTCAGAATGCATAATACAGATACTGAGGAAATTCAGGGTGTTCCTCACCAGTCGCACTGCGATCTTCTTCGAGAGTATCTGCCACAAGTTTCACACTTCTACATCTACATCTACATTTACATCTTTGTTCATCTGTTGACGTTTTGGGATTATCGACTATGCTCAAACGACCACCACGAAAACGATCAACGTAATGTGAAACTGTTGTACAGTCCACTGTAAACTTACCACAAACTTCATTTAACACACTGTGGATTTCTGGCAGGTTTTAGCCGGATCAGGTTTCGATCTTGTACGACCTCTGGTCTTCAACAGTCACAGTACCTGAAACTCCTGCAGGATCCATTTCTGCTTCTCGGCAGTTTTATGTTATGAGCAGACAGCAAAAAGAAAAATATATGCTTCTTCCTCAAGCTCCCAACTACATCTGACATAATTGTCATTGTTGTTAAAACAAACAATCTACAGTAATACCTACCTGTGCATTAGTTACGTAATCTTCCTCGTATGAACATGCAGTCATTAAAGGGCAATGTTTGCAAAAGTCCTCTTACACCGCAATACAACAGGCTGCACGTAACGTCGAGTCTGCAGATAAATTCAAGAACCAGTTTAACGTTTCAAAACGAGGGTCCGACCAACACAACGATAATGGAATTCCTGTCTCATTATCACGAAGTGTGTGTGATGTACACAGATGTGTCCAAGTCCTGTGAAGGCGTTGGTGGTCTTTATTGTGTACCCCGAAGCAAAGGACAAAGTCTATTCAAGCTGGATCCACACTCCACTATTACGACAGCCGAGCTGATTGCCATTTCGCGCACCTGACCACGGTGGATATAAAACTCATCATCTGTGATCGTACGTTCGTCCTACTGAACAGAAACCATTATTAAAGCTGTACCAACCCGACAGTTGCAGCAATTTTTGGCGTTGTGTTTCGGGAACAGCGGAACTATCGCAACATCCTGATGGTGTAGATGCAAGGCCACTCTAGGGTATCTGGAAATGAACTGGTAGATGTCCTAAGAAATCAAGCATCTCTACATTGAGCTATTAATTATGATAAACACCCACTTAGCGATGTGCTATCCATACTCAGAGAGCTGTTGTCTTTGGACTGGCAAAAGGAATGTTCGAGGACATCTAAAAGCAAAGGCAGCCACTGCACACTATTTCATCCACGATATCATAGTACAATAAGAAACAAACGAGCTTCACAACAGTTACATCACAGCTGATATTTAATCACTGGAGGACCAACAATATCTCTGTCGGCTTAATCTAAACAACAATCCTCTTTTGAGTTTTCTGAGAAGAAGAAGTTCCAAACCACATACTGTTACAAGGTCCTCCGAACACATATCACATAAATGACCTTACAAGTAATCTTCGGATGCTTGGTGATCCGTTACTCCATACCTCGCTACACAGCAACGTATAAAACAGTCTAAGAGTTTATTAATGCTGCTAACATCGAGATATATCTCCCTGTGCTCCTAGTCTAATGATGTTCATAATAGAATGTCAGGAGAAAACAAAAGCTTAATAAGCTACTACAGGATGATTCATAAATGAGGAAAGATAAGTCGAGCACCGCATGCCGCTATGCGTAACACGTGACGCACCGTTGTTAATTTCGTTCTCCTCTATGTACTATGTACGTAAAACAAAAACAGCTGTTAGCCATTGAACGAGATACTGACAAGCCTCACGATCACGACATGTCATTCACCCATAGATACAACACATGACACATCAATGAGCTGATGTGTATCTGCCAGCGTTTCAAAGATACGAGAAAGAACAAATCCCATTGTAATGTATGTGAAATTGTATCAGAACTTGTAAATCACATGTTGCCGGCCTTAACGGAGAGTACAGTCTCACGTTAGGGAATGTGTGTCCTGTAAGGGGAAAGAGTGGTCAACGGCGGAAGTAAGGCCGGGGCGTGCATGACGTGTTTACAACACCTCTGCGCCGCCCACTCTGCCCGATACTCGCCGTGTCGACAGCTGCTAACGGCCGCGTCGCAGTGTTACCGCAGTATCATGGCAAGTTTCACAAACGAGGAAAACGCCGACATCCACCTCACCTACGGGCTTTCAGATGGAAGAGCTGACGTTGAAAGGCAACTGTATCACGAGAGGTTTCCTATCCGGCACCTTCCATCCGCAAAAACGTTTTACTCTGAGGACAGGTGCTCGAGGGAGTATGGTGCATGTGTAGCACCTCCAGGATTTAGTGGTCGTGGCCGACCGTCGACGTACAGTGCGGATGACGAAGAAAAGGTTTTACAAAGTGTTTCGGAGGCCGAACAATAAGAGCCAGGTCTCTCGCCACTGCGATCGGAATGTCGCAATCTACTGTTATGCGAGTACTCCATTGAAACCATTACCATCTCTTTTGCATGAATGAGGTACAGGCATTAATGCCGGAAGACTACCAGAGGAGGCTAGACTTCTGCAACTTTATCCTAAGGCGTCAGACCCACGACCAGTATTTTTCACGAACAATACTGTTCACCGACGAAGCCTATTTTACGAAGCAGGGTATAGTGAATTCACGTACTTGGCACGACTGGGCGGAAGAAAACCCCCACAGCACAGTGATACGAGAGTACAAACAATGATGCGGTGTCAATATGTGGTGTGGTATTGTTGATCACCATCTCATAGGGCCGCATGTGCCACCACAGAGGGTTACAGGAGAGTGGTATCTGCGTTTCCTGGATGCTACATTTCCGTAATTGTTGGAAGACGATAGTCTGGCCTGTCGTATGAACCTGTGGTACATGCATGATGGTGCCCCCGCTTTCTTCAGCGGTACAGTGCGACGCCACCTGGACAATGCCTTCCCTTCGAAATGGATAGGTCGTGGAGGCCCTGTAGCATGGCCAGCGAGATCGACACACCTGAATCCTCTGGATTTCCTTTTTGTGGGTCCATTTGAAATCTGCGATCTATGACGGAGAGGTTGTTGCTGTCAACACCCTTCAACGCAGAATACAACATGCATGTGATATTACGCAAACAGATACAGATGTTGGGTCGTGTTCAGCAATACTTTCTGCGAAGAGTTCAACTTTGCCACACACATCGTGGCCGTCGTTTCGAATAGTACGTATAAACAACCACTGCAGCTTCTCGTCATGTGTTTCTCTGTTAGTTTCGATTTGTACAGCTGTATTGTATTTGTTTGTATTAACTGCCACGTACCTGAGCAGTTGTATTTTGTATTCGGCATCTACAGGATGTTTCAAAAATGACCGGTATATTTGAAACGGCAATAAAAACTAAACGAGCAGCGATAGAAATACACCGTTTGTTGCAATATGCTTGGGACAACAGTACATTTTCAGGCGGACAAACTTTCGAAATTACAGTAGTTACAATTTTCAACAACAGATGGCGCTGGAAGTGATGTGAAAGATATAGAAGACAACGCAGTCTGTGGGTGCGCCATTCTGTACGTCGTCTTTCTGCTGTAGGCGTGTGCTGTTCACAACGTGCAAGTGTGCTGTAGACAACATGGTTTATTCCTTAGAACAGAGGATTTTTCTGGTGTTGCAATTCCACCGCCTAGAACACAGTGTTGTTGCAACAAGACGAAGTTTTCAACTGAGGTTTAATGTAACCAAAGGACCGAAAAGCGATACAATAAAGGATCTGTTTGAAAAATTTCAACAGACTGGGAACGTGACGGATGAACGTGCTGGAAACGTAGGGCGACCGCGTACGGCAACCACAGAGGGCAACGCGCAGCTAGTGCAGCAGGTGATCCAACAGCGGCCTCGGGTTTCCGTTCGCCGTGTTGCAGCTGCGGTCCAAATGACGCCAACGTCCACGTATCGTCTCATGCGCCAGAGTTTACACCTCTATCCATACAAAATTCAAACGCGGGAACCCCTCAGCGCCGCTACCATTGCTGCACGAGAGACATTCGCTAACGATATAGTGCACAGGATTGATGGCGGCGATATGCATGTGGGCAGCATTTGGTTTAATGACGAAGCTTATTTTTACCTGGACGGCTTCGTCAATAAACAGAACTGCCGCATATAGGGAACCGAAAAGCCCCATGTTGCAGTCCCATCGTCCCTGCATCCTCAAAAAGTACTGGTCTGGGCCGCCATTTCTTCCAAACGAATCATTGGCCCATTTTTCAGATCCGAAACGATTACTGCATCACGCTATCTGGACATTCTTCGTGAATTTGTGGCGGTACAAACTGCCTTAGACGACACTGCGAACACCTCGTGGTTTATGCAAGATGGTACCCGGCCACATCGCACGGCCGACGTCTTTAATTTCCTGAATGAATATTTCGATGATCGTGTGATTGCTTTGGGCTATCCGAAACATACAGGAGGCGGCGTGGATTGGCCTCCCTATTCGCCAGACATGAACCCCTGTGACTTCTTTCTGTGGGGACACTTGAAAGACCAGGTGTACCGCCAGAATCCAGAAACAATTGAACAGCTGAAGCAGTACATCTCATCTGCATGTGAAGCCATTCCGCCAGACACGTTGTCAAAGGTTTCGGGTAATTTCATTCAGAGACTACGCCATATTATTGCTACGCATGGTGGATATGTGGCAAATATCGTACTATAGAGTTTCCCAGACAGCAGCGCCATCTGTTGTTGAAAATTGTAACTACTGTAATTTCGAAAGTTTGTCTGCCTGAAAATGTACTGTTGTCCCAAGCATATTGCAACAAACGGTGTATTTCTATCGCTGCTCGTTTAGTTTTTATTGCCGTTTCAAATATACCGGTCATTTTTGAAACACCCTGTATGTACTCGTTTCTTAAAACTATGCCAGGGACACCAAAACCAAATTATAAAACATGCCTGTACAGTAGTGCAGCCCCCGCCCCCCTCACGATCCTTTCCCTATGCCAACTAGCCACGATACCAAATACCGGCCAGCGTCACCGGTACGAGATAGACGTGGGCGCTGTCGTTGCTCACAGTGTCACGCTGACCGTCGCTTGACGCCGCATGCCTCGCCTTCTCGTGAGCGGCTGGACTACCTACAACACTCGCGTGTTGTGCCCTGTTACCGATCTGTCCCCTTGGCCAATGTCGGCGCACACTAACACCCAAAAGTCCACGGCATATTTCCAGATTTTTACCGTTCAATTCCATTGTCATTTATCGACATAGGAACACGCGGAAAACGAATTTATGTTTGTAGCTTAGTGTGTGACAATTTGCACGACAAATTTTTCCTCATTTATGTCTCACCCCGTATATTCCCACCTTTTAGTCGGCAGAATTTGGACGCTAAGCCTCTGAGTATATGTCTGCATGTTTCTCTGATACGTAAGTATGAATCCTGGTCTATCTATTCGTACAACTGTAACACCAAAATCTGGTTACTATACAGGGTGAAGCGAATTTGACGCACTAGGGCTTCGCAACATTAATCTTGACATGCCAGCGATGAAAAACTGTCTGTCATATAATTTCGTCCAGCGTGTGAATCCGGCAGAAAAAGGACGTTAAAGAGTTGCAATCTGGCAACACTGTAACCTCATGTATGGTAACTGTGGTGTCACCGCCAGACACCACACTTGCTAGGTGGTAGCTTAAATCGGCCGCGGTCCATTAGTACATGTCGGACCCGCGTGTCGCCACTGTCAGGATCACAGATCGAGCGCCACCACACGGCAGGTTTCGAGAGACTGACTAGCACTCGTCCCAGTTGTACGACGACGTTGCTAGCGACTACACTGACGGAGCCCTTCTCTCATTTGCCGAGAGACAGTTAGAATAGCCTTCAGCTAAGTTAATGGCTACGACCTAGCAAGGCGCCATTAACCATTTGTAACGTTGCATGTACCTCAAGATAGAGTCTCACTTGTATCATCCAGAATGCTGTATACCAAAGGACAATATAAAAGTTAAGTGTTCTAGTAGCTACGTTCTTTTCTTTATCACATTCATTACGAACCCTGTTCCAGACTTAACGCCAGACGGCGTGAGTTGACGCATGCCCTTCCGGCTACTTCACTGTGGACTGGCTGCCTTAACAGTCCACTACAGTAACTACCTCTGTCAGCACCCATTAAACGTGCTGTACAGTCGCTGCAGTGCATAGAGTTTTAGGATAGCATGCAGGAGTTGGGGGAGTTTTTTTATTTTGTAATTTCATTCTGTAATATACACAGTTTCTAGGTCACATGTATCCTAAATTTACAACATTTTGTAACCCAGAACGCAACAAATAAGTGGTTAGGTAAATAAGAAATAGACAGTTGAAACAAATGACCTGTCAAAGGACGGATTAACTACAAAAACAATATCAGTTTCGAGATGCTGAAGATGATAGCACAGAACAATAACACAACATGTACTTCTCACTTATACTACATGTAATATGAGCACTCAGACGTCACACATTAACAATCAGTGACGATAATAATGTCCATGTTAATGACCGCATGACCTTCACAACAGAATACATTGTCTTCAGAACAACAGGTGCTTAAAGCCACCTTCCAACATGCGGAAACACTTTGCAACCCGCCGGATCAAAGCTGCATCCACAGCAACAAGAGCAGCATGAACAAGCGTAATCAGTTCCTCCATATTTGTTGGTGGAGTAGAGTACACATGCTCCATAAAGTGTCCCAACAGGTAGAAATCCAGGAGATTTAGGTCAGGTGAAAGTGGTTTACCATAAAACTGGGTTTCCACGTCCGAGCCATTTCCCTGGAAATGTTCTGTCCAAATAATGTCAGACATTTACTCCAAAGTGAGGGATGCACCATCATGTTGGAACCATATCCTCTGCCAAACATGGAACATCTTCCTGTGCATGAGGCAGATAATTTGAGAGGAATGCACGATACCTTCGTGCAGTCAACTGGTCAGGCAACGTGTAGGGTCCCAAACACCTGTCGCCCAATATTCCAGTACAGACGTTGATACTGTAAGTAGGCTGTTTAGGTTTTTATGTTGTCAACGCCACGTAGCGCTCTTATGTAAGTAGGCTGTTTAGGTTTTTATGTTGGTAACGTCACGTAGCGCTCTGTATGAAAATCACTGACTGTGCTGTGTGCATTCTGTGGCTGGTTTGCATTGTTGGAATTCGCTATTGTAGTGTTCGGCAGTTGGATGTGAACAGGGCGTAGCTTTGCGCAGGTGGAGGTGAGCCACCAACAGTGGTGGATGTGGGGAGAGAGAGGGCAGAATTTTGAGAGCGGACGATCTGGACGTGTGTCGATCAGAAAGAACAAATTTAGAATACTGTATATCGTGAACTGATATATGATGACATTTGAATATTATTAACGTAAATACATTGTTTCTTCTCTATCAAAATCTTTCATCTGCTAACTATTCCCATCAGTAGTTAGAATCTTTAATTCAGCTGGCAGTATTGGCGCTCTCTGTGTTGCAGTAGTTCGAGTAACGAAGATTTCTGTGAGGTAAGTGATCATGAAAGGTGTAGGTTATTGTTAGTCAAGGCCATTTTTATGTAGGGATTATTGAAAGTTAGATTGCGTTGCGCTAAAAATATTGTGTGTCAGTTTAGTGTTGATCAGAACATGTAAAGAGAGAAATGCGAGTATGTTCAGTGCTGCTAGCTGTTTGAAAATCAAATAACGTAAGAGGTTTATCAGCACAATCATTCATTAATTTTTCTACGGGGATGTTTCAATACCAAAGCGAACTTGATATCCATGGTCGCGGGTAACATGTGGGTTAACCTCACACCAATGTTGGGCATCGTGCATATTGAAGACATCCTCACTGAGTGCTTCATCCCTCAATATTACGGTGTTAACGAAGTCATCGTTGCCTTCCTGTAGTTGTTGGAACCATTCACAGAACTGCATCCACAGACAGCCATGTGCCGGATGCGGGTGTTGCGTGAAAGCATAATGATAGGGGTGCAGCCCTTGCTCGTGCAGCACATAATCGATTGTGTGTTGCGAGACAGGCAGCTGCCTTGTTACGCTACGTGTACTCTACTGAGGTTCTTGGTGTATGACCTCCCCGAATAGCTTCCTCAGTAGCTGGAGTATGGAGAGTCCGTAAACGAACTCCGTCATGCGGATGTGGAAGGAAAGAACCTAGCTCCCGACTCCAGATGATGAAACACATTTTTATCTGGTTGGCGTCGGCGAGAATATCGATCAGCATATTCACGAGCAACGACACCAGCCTGGTTATCAGATGCACCACGGTCCAGAAGCATAACCACATATTCATAATTCGTGTATAGATACGTCCGCCTCACTGGTTTAGATGTTTACCATGAGAAAATTCGATACGTGTATGCATGTACATTGGAGTCTGTCATGGGCTCATTACTCCACTCGCAACTAGTCGCGGTCTGGTGGAAAGCGCATACAGTATAAACACGCTGTTAGTACTGCGCTCATTTCCACCTAATGCACATTAACCCTCTGACAGATACTGTTATGCATGATTTATCCTGATACCGCTATTTGTGAAATGTTCGGTTTCAAATTACACTGTTTCCCTATGTTTCCACAATCTCATTGATAGAATAATACACTCCTGGAAATTGAAATAAGAACACCGTGAATTCATTGTCCCAGGAAGGGGAAACTTTATTGACACATTCCTGGGGTCAGATACATCACATGATCACACTGACAGAACCACAGGCACATAGACACAGGCAACAGAGCATGCACAATGTCGGCACTAGTACAGTGTATATCCACCTTTCGCAGCAATGCAGGCTGCTATTCTCCCATGGAGACGATCGTAGAGATGCTGGATGTAGTCCTGTGGAACGGCTTGCCATGCCATTTCCACCTGGCGCCTCAGTTGGACCAGCGTTCGTGCTGGACGTGCAGACCGCGTGAGACTACGCTTCATCCAGTCCCAAACATGCTCAATGGGGGACAGATCCGGAGATCTTGCTGGCCAGGGTAGTTGACTTACACTTTCTAGAGCACGTTGGGTGGCACGGGATACATGCGGACGTGCATTGTCCTGTTGGAACAGCAAGTTCCCTTGCCGGTCTAGGAATGGTAGAACGATGGGTTCGATGACGGTTTGGATGTACCGTGCACTATTCAGTGTCCCCTCGACGATCACCAGTGGTGTACGGCCAGTGTAGGAGATCGCTACCCACACCATGATGCCGGGTGTTGGCCCTGTGTGCCTCGGTCGTACGCAGTCCTGATTGTGGCGCTCACCTGCACGGCGCCAAACACGCATACGACCATCATTGGCACCAAGGCAGAAGCGACTCTCATCGCTGAAGACGACACGTCTCCATTCGTCCCTCCATTCACGCCTGTCGCGACACCACTGGAGGCGGGCTGCACGTTGTTGGGGCGTGAGCGGAAGACGGCCTAACGGTGTGCGGGACCGTAGCCCAGCTTCATGGAGACGGTTGCGAATGGTCCTCGCCGATACCCCAGGAGCAACAGTGTCCCTAATTTGCTGGGAAGTGGCGGTGCGGTCCCCTACGGCACTGCGTAGGATCCTACGGTCTTGGCGTGCATCCGTGCGTCGCTGCGGTCCGGTCCCAGGTCGACGGGCACGTGCACCTTCCGCCGACCACTGGCGACAACATCGATGTACTGTGGAGACCTCACGCCCCACGTGTTGAGCAATTCGGCGGTACGTCCACCCGGCCTCCCGCATGCCCACTATACGCCCTCGCTCAAAGTCCGTCAACTGCACATACGGTTCACGTCCACGCTGTCGCGGCATGCTACCAGTGTTAAAGACTGCGATGGAGCTCCGTATGCCACGGCAAACTGGCTGACACTGACGGCGGCGGTGCACAAATGCTGCGCAGCTAGCGGCATTCGACGGCCAACACCGCGGTTCCTGGTGTGTGCGCTGTGCCGTGCGTGTGATCATTGCTTGTACAGCCCTCTCGCAGTGTCCGGAGCAAGTATGGTGGGTCTGACACACCGGTGTCAATGTGTTCTTTTTTCCATTTCCAGGAGTGTATTAATAATAATAATGCATTGAGATACATACTAAACAGCATGTGGTTATCAGACTCAATGTTGAAAGGCATAATTAGTGCGACCATGGTGATAACACATAGAGGTAGTAACCCAATCTGGACATTATTCTCAAAGCACGTTGCTAGTCCTACTGGTAACGTAAGGCCCTAACGAAACATAATGGACCTTAACGATGAAAGAATAATAGTTGGTACTAATCTATGGGACCATTTGCGGAGGGTGCAAAGAAAACAGGTTTTGCATCTCGTAGATGAAGTGGTGTGAATAAATTCAAGCCCACGACATAGAAAGGGCTTCTCACCAATTTTCCGTTTCTACAATTCTAGTGCGTAAGTGCAAGTGTTTACTATAGGACCGGTTGCAGTCGTTTTTGACGGTTAAGATGCCAGATACGGTACCCCCAGGACTACATTTATCAAATAAACAACATATGCCTCAACCGAACATCGAACCATGGACCTCCTGCACGCTAAACCAAAACTCTAGCCACTGCACAAACTGTACAGCAGGAGCAAAAAATGCTGACAGAGGTAGTTACCTCACATGTAGTTATGGTATAGTCAGACTGCCACTCGTTAACGTCCTTTTTCTGCCGGATGTACTCGCCGGACGAAATTTTGTAAGTGACATTTTCCTAACCCTGGTATGTGAGGAGTCGCGCTGCGAAGCCCGAGTGCGCGAATTTCGCTTCACTCTGTATACTGGTCTCATGTTCTTTCTAGATGGTACTTACAGACCTTCACAAGTACTCAATAATCAATCCACAGCTTTTGAAACAAATCTTGCTGGACATAGAAAGTAACATTTTGTTCTCAATTTAAATACTTCGTCATTAATATATTCCAAATGTGCACCAAAACCATTTTATAATTTTTTTTATTGTGTTACCAGCAGAATTTTTATAGCATTCCGTCCGCGTATCATGCGTTACACTACTGTGTGGTTTATTAGTGTCAGTGTACCATGGACGTAAAATTTATGTTATGTCTGAATCTGTCCTTTGTTGACCCTATGTAACTTCCTAATAAGGTACTATTTAAATTAATGTATACTCTGCACAGTCAAAACAAACTACTCAATCATATTTCCAGTGCTGAGGTGGCTTTACGTGCACGTATCGAAAGCCAATAAATTAAAAAAAATGCGAGCTTAAGAAAGTTTTATCAGATTGCAACTCAAACACAGGAAATTTGACGCGATTCTAACTGCAAGCTATGAAACAGTGTGCGCACGTACCGTATTGCGGCCGCAGCAGTAACAATAAGCGCTGCTTTATTTGTTTTCGCGTCGTGGCTGCTGTCCATAACTGTCATGAACGGCCAGAGGCAGTAAATTTTATCACTGACGTGTTTATTTGGGGCAAACGGTAACACACAGGCGATTGCACTGAAAACCAAGCGACGCAGTTATGGTGGAGTATCATCAAATCGATTGCGTCTCATACAGTCTTGTGTTGCTAAAACAGTGTAAACATTGATTCCACATCTAATTTCCATTAATAATGAATGAAATACGTTTTGCAGCTATGTCGCCACAGGGCGAGCTACTTGCGTCCATGCATCTCTCTCTCTCTCTCTCTCTCTCTCTCTCTCTCTCTCTCTCGCTCGCTCTCTCTGTGTTTGTGTGTGTGTGTGTGTGTGTGTGTGTGTGTGTGTGTGTGTGTGTGTGTGTGTGTGTGCGTCTGTATGTGTATGTCTGTCAGAGAACGAGCGAAAAAGAGAGGTTTGAACACATTGCTCAATATCAGAGTATAGGGATGAATGTTTCAAGTTTTTTTTTTTTAATTGGCAGCTACAATTGATAGCATTGAGAGTCCATTAGCTGACATTATTCCATTAGTTTAACTCATACACTATATGATCAAAAGTTCTCATACGTCCCTAAGTAATGTGGAATTAAGCACCAGATGTTACAAGAGATGTGTTTTGTGTCGACGACGTGTTCCCTTATCCATTATTCAGCTTGAGTCTGATGGATGGCACCAACAGCACTCCAAGGCAGGAAACCAGAGGCAAAATGAGTGAGACAGACAGAAGTGGAAGCGTTTAGGTTACACCAGGTACACTAGAAAGCAAAAAAAGTGGGTCACACCTGAATTCCAACGTGTAGGCTGCACCTGAATGTATGCAACCAACATAGCATATCTGTGTTGCACATAGTCGCAACCCTCCACAGTACAGTCGTTGTAAGATACACAATGGGTACTGCTAGAGACTACTAGCGAACACCGGTCTTTATGACAGTCCGTCCAGATGTAAAGTAACACCGCGATAGTTCAGAAGAGATCAGACAGTCCTTAATGTTTGTAAACTAAACTTAATTACAATAAGTGACATTTCAAATGTTATGGGACAACTAGTTTTGTCACATAAATCGTTCAGTAATCCTTAGGCACAATTAAATATTTGAAACAGTATATGGATTTATAAAGTTGTATGGCAACTGGAAATAAGTTCTTTGCTGTCTAAAAGCTTTACCCAACACATGCTGAACGTTGTTCAACGTTCAACAGAAAGTGGTTTCGCATCAAATTTATGTAATAATAAGCAGTTAAAAGAAAACATGATTAACGGCGGCAACCACTATACGGAAGTCCCAACATTAACAGCGAATCACAAGTAATATCATTGTTCACATTACTCATCAACAGTTACTTGTACAAGAAGTTGTACTTTAAAAGACATGGCCAACGTCTTCGTTCAGGATCCAGATGCAAACCCAGAACGTAAAGCCATTGTTAATCAAGCAAAGCTTTGTGCCTTATCGAGACTCGATCACTAGGCAGAAAGAGACGTCAAATATTGACGTTTGCACCAGTATCAGTTATCAATTCTCAACTTGAATGTAAATGACGATAATGTTTGTACGATGCAGGAACCCTAACATGACAATTACCTTCTTGGTAATTAACCTCGAAAGACGTTGTGTAGTCTTGCATTGTCAAGGAATAAAGGATGCACATGTTTAAAATTGAAATGCCATCATTTAATGCTGGGGACAAGGATGCGAACCCAGCACCTAATCGGATTGTTGAATAAGTACGTAAAATCAGAATGTAGGTATCACAGCTTGTCACCAGTAGTGGGGTTGGAACCTTAAATGACGACTGAAGTTGAATTGCCTGAACGGGATTCGAACCCGGCGCCTACCGCTGTCGTTGTCTAATCAGGAACAGACGAGAAATGTGCAATGTTGGTCCACCATCAGCGAGATGTGCACATGTTTAACTAGAAATAAGGTGACGAAAACGTCTATGCTGACTGAGAGTCGAACGCCGCACACATGGTTATGAAGACACATTTATAATAAACTTCATATTCAGTAGTAGCTAGGAGTAGCACGTTTAGTTGCAAAACTTAAGGCCTTACTCATCCCTAGTAACATGTTGCCTAATATCTACGATATCATGATGTTAATTTACAAGTGGATTGACTGCTGTAAAGAGCAATGTTCTCTAGTAGTCGTGTATCATTGAGATGTAAATGAAGTGCCTCAGCAGAAAGTAATTTCCGTCGTGCAGCACGTATCGTTTCAGAGATACTGAGTACATGTTTTAAGTGCACAAAACGTGTGTTATATACTAAGTATATACTATTATTTGGAGAAGCTGCCGCCAAACCTGTTTACTTTTACATTCCGATTTGTTGTCGTGGTTGAATACAGGTTTTCTTAAGGCTACATCTAATGCACAGCGCTTACAAGAAAGTGTAGTCTCCTGCGTCATGCTATTGCTAGCTAGGTGGAATACTTTGTGGTAGCTATGTTTAAAATGAATGTACTTTTGAAAGTATTGTTCGTCAAATATTTGAATACAACGTGTGCCTGCACATGTTATAGCATAATAGCTGTAGCTGCGTTAGTTTGTACTACAGACTTGGGTAGGTTAGGTGTAACTTTTGATCCTTCAAGGGGTGATCGTGGCCATGCGGCCCGGGTCTGTACTAGCCGCGGCTCGCGAGCTACGGGCCAGCAAGGCTGGCCGAGGCGAGACGCAAGTGAGCGAGCTGGCGGTGGCGTTGGTGGGCCAACAGCCTGGGATGAGCCAGCACGGCTGCGCCGCATGCCTCTGCCACTGCCGCTCCGTTTGACGTAAATATACCTCCTCTCTTGGAATCAGTATAAGAGCGGCAAGCAGAAATACACATCAGGCTGTCTGCCGTAATGGCTCACTGGGAGAGGTCTATTCGAGGTAGAGTCAAAAAATGGTTCAAATGGCACTGAGCACTATGGGACTTAACATCTGAGGTCATCAGTCCCCTAGAACTTAGAACTACTTAAACCTAACCTAAGGTCATCACACACATCCATGCCCGAGGCAGGATTCGAACCTGCGACCAGAGCGGTCGCGCGGTTCCAGACTGAAGCGTCTAGAACCGCTCGGCCACTCCGGCCGGCCGAGGTAGAGTCGTCGCTCTCATTGAGGAAGGAGGATGTTCCATCAGAGAAGCTGGCAGACGGTATGGTGTACCACATACCACTGCAACGAAATGCTGGAGGACCAACAGGGCTCCTGGCTCAATCAGGAAGAGAGTGATCCCACAGCAGGAAGACAGGGACCTAGTGTCTAGGAACAGAGAAAATCCCTTTCTGAACGCGAAGCAGTTGCGGCGGGAGACCAACTTCCCCGGCTCCAGTTACACGATTCGTCGAATCCTGACGGACGCTGGACTGCATGCACGACGATTCGCCGTGATACAGGAGCTCACCGAAGGCAACGTTTTATACCAGCTAGCATTTGCGGAGCTCCATCTGAGAGCGTCGTGGGACAACGTCATTTTCACTGATGAGAAGGTATTTTCCACCAATAACGACGGTCCACGAATCGTTTACAGGCCGCAAGGGACTTACCATCGACGCGAATATGTAACCACGACGAGAAGAAGAGGCCGGCTATCTGTTACCTGCTGGGGTCGGAATGCTGGGAGAGGGGCGGGAATTCTTCACAGGATAGAAGGAACTATGGACAGCCCGCAGTATGCCCAAATATTGGAAAATGTGATGATCCGTCGGTGCGAACGCTGTACGCAGAAGGGGACGTAACACTGGAAGAGGACCATTCTCCCATTCACAAGTCTGCATTTGTTCAGCAGCGGCTCTCCACGATTGGCGTCAACGTCATGGACTGGCCGCCACGGGCGGCTGATATGAACTCCATGGAAAACATGTGGGCTGAGGACGCCGGAACATTTACAGAGAACTGGCCACGAAACCAACCAACTACTGCGGACGCTCTTTGGGACTGCGTCCTTAAAGCCTGGGAGGAAGTTGCTTCTTCAGGCTGTTACGTCCGACGGCTTATACATTCTATGCCAAGACGCGTGACAAAAGCACAAAATAATGAAGGGTTCTGGATAAAATATTGGAGTTCTTAAAATGTTTTGTTATGTCTTCTTTTTCGTCATTTTTCCTCATTGGGAGCTAGTGGAAGATCGCGTGGCAACATAAAAGATACAATATGGGTTAGCTTTCCTTTGAGTTGCCCTTTTAATTCAAGTGGGTTTCTCTTGAATATATAGTTTGTTAAGTACTCTATTTTGATTTCATTTATACCCTGTCTATATACTTACAAACTAATCAGCGTAGATGGACTCTGTCACAGTAATTTTTGTTATTTCAACTTCATCTATATCTTCCCCTCCATCCATGAATACACCCTCCGTCCTCCACACAGTACGCCACACAGTACGATTTCATATTATGTTTTCTCGGCGCGCGGGATTAGCCGGCTGTTTCCACTGACGCTACATTTTCTCTTTTAATTGCTGCTGTCCTTACTCTCTATCATACCTCTCACCACCTATGAAAACGTATTCTTTGATCTCCCCTTCCCTATAACCTATTCTTCGTTCTGAGAACAGTCCTTCCTTATCTCTCGGTCCTAAGATAAAACGAACTGTGGCACACATCTAAGTAAGCAATACTTTGCAAGCATTTCACGCTTATATTTTGCACTTCTGCACTTCTATCCATTCCCAGATCCCGCCCTCTTTCCTGTTACGCGTCCCTTTGACATCTGCATCTACATCTAAATGAATAATCTGTAATTAATAATTATGTGCTTGGCAGAGGGTTCTGTGGTCTGGTGGATTAATCTTGTATTGATGTGTAAAACGTGTAGGTTCACATCTCGCGTCAGACGTAGATTTTTAACACACACAAGTAGCTCTCCTTCACCCCTAGTAACGCCAAGTGCAGAACGCCAGTAGTTTAATACCCGCAGTAAAGATAACATCCCTTCGCTTCTGACTGTGCACTGTATGTAAGAAATGAAATAAAACTACCCACGATAACCTTACGACGAAAGTAAGTCTGTTTTAACAAAACTGAGTATCCGTACACAAGCGTGCCTCTATCTGCACGAATTAGTGAAATACTACTCACTTAGATTTCGATTGGGTCTGTGTTTAAATGGTATGCTGTGTCATACTCAACCGGTATGCAAATGTGGCATTTCATAAATAAGGTTACGTATTCCTAGAAACACAAAATTTGCTTGTCAGCAGCGGAAGGAGGCGTTACCTGTTGTGCAGCATTGTAAGTTTTTCACCATTGCACTTTGATCTGAAAGTATTTTCTTGCGATTTGCTAATCAGTTTATTTCCTTCATACTTATCACCCTGGCATGGGAGTCTTAAGTGAAGAACATTATCGAATTTCGTATCGTTGACGGTCGATTCAAATTTCTCCAGAGAAGCTTGTATTGTATAACAACTTGGCAGTCAGAAAGCCGAGATCTACGACCATTAACACAACTTACTGAGTCTAGCTGCCAAGAGGATTTGATCTCTAAAGGTTTTCTTCTGATTTTGTTACTTAATTTTTACTGGGAATTCTCGGCTCCATGAAATAATAAACAAAAAAGCTCGCACGTGCTGGCCCTACCACGGTTGGAACTGACGATTTTCTTAACCGTTGGAATACGAGACACGGGCGGTACCACGGGGCTACGGACACACTGCTGCAAGCACGTCACTCTCGTCATGGTATTGGTCGCTCAGCGTCATAACGCATCGTGAAAGATATTAAAAGTTGTCACTTATGTGAAGAATAGCATTTCTTTAGCCAAAAAATTGAAATTTCTGTCTCAGTCTTTTAGTTTACATGAGGATTATATACCACGAGTCATTCAAATGGAGAGGGAATATCAAGTGAATTTAGCGAGTCAGTTCAGTAACATACGCGGAAGTGATTGCACTGTCACAGTGTTGCCAAATGTTTGTGACGATGTTGCCAATTATCAGCTGTGCTAGGAACAGCTCTGTAGCGTTATAGGAGGAGAATCCTGTGCTCGTGTCGTAGGAGGATACGGAGAGGAGGCGCGGGGTTTGGTTAATATGCAGCGTTTTCTCCTACCAGCTGTGTCAAACATTCAGGTGTGTAATCTTCCATCACGATTACAGTTTCCCACAAAATATATACGAATAAAACACTTACCTTGTTACTTAGTTACAAAAGATTATTTCAGTACAATAAAAAGTCTTTGGAAATCAACTTTGGCAACCTGTCACGAAAAGTAAGATAACAAACACTTCGCACCTCGAAATCGATTGCATCAATGTGCAGTCTTGTGATCATACAAGTAGAATATCATGAATTGCACGAGAATGTAGAAAGATGTTGGTGCGAATGGAAGCTGTAAGAAACACAGTTACCTAATTATTCTGTACCACGTAATAATCAATTCATATGATACTTCAGAAGAGAAGAAACTACAAATTATGCTCATTAAGATAGAAACTAAAGTGCAGATGCGGGCACTGTGCAGAACTGCGCTTTTTAATCTTCAGATCTATACAAATAATCTATACTAACCAGCGTATTCATTGCTTTCGTAATATTTCCCTCTTGTTTAGTCTTCTTATGGTGGACTGAGTCCACACCCATGAGTCTGATTTTTTCTTTGTATTCTTCCATCTACTATCTTTGTGTGTTATTGTTCGGTGTTCAAAAAGCAAAATATTATGCCTGCTCCCACGAGGTATTAAAATGAGGTAACAAAAAGGCTAACGAATTATAATCAAAATACAGTGAGACGCCAATTTGTCTGTCGTCAGTGGACAGAAATAGTTGGGTGTTTTGTCGTCTTTTCTTATTGAGATTTTCATATTACCCTGACACAAGACGCCGAGATAAATGTGTATATTCTCCGTGACAAAATATCCCACATTCCATTCATCCTGATCCATTCGTTACGTGCATCGGCGGCAATGAGTGATAGGATAGCTGCTGTGGGGTGACGAATAACAATAACAACGGTAGTAATTACAAATCAATAATCAAGGATGTTTACTGCATTACAGACGATTAACAAAATAACCAAGAATGGCTGAGTGTTTAATTGGCGCACTGAGTAGGTGTTCTTAGCACTTTGTTACTGAATTCTGTTCTAGTTGTTTGCAGAGAGAAAACAAAGAACCCCGTAGCCATACATATCGCTAGCACAACGAGATACTACCTATCAATTATCCTTGCTTTACATCACGAGACGAACATGGCGTCACTGAGCTAATATTTGAAATACATTTCTGTTTTCTCTCTCTGTCCCTCTCTCTTTTTATTTTAATTTTAATTTTTTGAGGAAAGCATCGAGAAGCGCGATAATAAGCAAGTAGGCATATAACCTGTTTACAGTTATTTTCATCGGAATACATAATGCTAAAATACAACTTTTCAGTCTGTTATTGCGTAATTCCAGTTATTGACAGTCTATTCGTGAGCTTTCTCGCATTCAGTGGGGTGAAACCTATCACAGAAGCAAGCAAAACACAAATATTTCTTACATCATGCGCATCACATAAGCGAAATCTCGCTTCACTTACGTGTTGTCCGATATATTGGACGGAAAACATATCTCATTCATGTTGCTAAATACAGCTCTATCAGATATCAATTTGGAAGCGTACCAAGTGTATAAAAGTATGTCTTGAAATACGCAGAAAGTCCTATAGAGGTATTCGACTGAAATGTAGCCATGACCAAAATTGTAACTGGGGTCGACAGCATCGTCGTCTACCACCTTGACAACTCGAACGGAGACAGTACTCGGCCAGTTACTTACTTTTACTGGTAACAAAGCTACAGCATGAAAACACAAAAATGTTAATAACCCGAAGATCATTAGTTTTGGAACCCATAGAAAGTAAAGCAGTCATCAGTCGGAAGAGTGGTTTGAACACCACAGTGCTCTAATAGGCACGGTCTTGTTGGAGGTGGTATGATGTTGCTTTCATCCGACCATTGAGTTGACTTATTTAGCCAGTTAATAGGGGAACCTACAGTTTTACGTGGCTTTTGGACCACAGTGCAACTCGGCAATTTTCACATGAACAAACACTGCTCCAGGGGAAATATGTGTAAAACGGCACATAAAAATCTTGGTACGGCTGAGGGATCGAACCTGAGACCTTCGTATCCATAGTCTTGCTCTTTATCACCTCGCCACCATGCAGCCAACACTGTGGTTTCTGCTTGCCATTAAAATTAAGAATCTCTTGTTTGTGCCTGCGTTGGCACTTGCGTGTCCCTTAGGAGACCTTACCTTTGGGATTACCCTCGTATACGTGTGTGTAAACGTCTTCCAATAACCACTCAAGGAAGACAAGGATACACAGTCTAGCTTGAATATTACAAATACGCCTCTGTTTGCGGATGAACACAGACTTAGGCTGATAATCATTTTGAATATTTATCAGTACTGTACCCATTGGTGTGAAACTCGTTTTCCACCAATGATTCCCACAGCTGCAGGAACACTACTTCAATACCTCTTACACAAAATACTTACGCAGTGCTATCAGACGAAAAGATCGACCTGACACAAACTGTGGGAATTTTGTTTTACAACCTTCGTACCTAGATAAAGAACTTTTCCTAATTGAGATATCTGTGAACGTTGCTGCATAAGACGATTTAAGAAGAAACTAAATTCCTTCAGCTACGCCAATGTTTAAAGAAATCGTCTGAACGGCACTAAATCGTGGTTTGTAAATCGTTTACCAGCCGTACTCTGCCACATATCGCTGGTTCGAAGGCAAAAAGCTTACTGACAAATTTCACAGAAGGAAAAGGGGGACGAAATGTCTCCAACTCGAAGGCATGTTGGTTTACTTAAATGATTACAAAATCGGGTAAAACGAACAATGAGGTTGTCAGTATAAGTACATTAGAGTTGTCAATATGATATTTCTCCGCCCAGGGCCTGTAATGATAAAGGGTCCGTTTAGGTCAGGCATATGGTACACAGAAGTGGAAGAGAGAGCACCACTAAATTCTACAATCCGTATGCATGGCATACACACAGAAATTACTGTTACAGTGTACTTATGGTGCCCTATGAGTGAATGGCATATTTTCCGGTGAGAAAGAGCAATGGCAAACAGTCTTCGCTACATTAGGTTACTTAAATTGTCGTCACTTTGAGCTAGAATTTATGGCCAGCGACTAAGTGCGGGTTTTGCAACAGTGAAATACTTTCCTTACAATATGGAAGTGAATATTAAATTTGAACTAATATTGCGAAAATTTGGGACTCAGATAGCTTAGAATGAAATTCTTTCTGTTTACTCCAAAGGGAAATAACTGATTTTCTAAAACATTCTGTGTCATCCACAACTGGAAACAGGTCACGTCGACCAAATCATATGGAAGAACCGACAGCGGCGTATATTGGAAGGCAGTAAGATCCCTTGGATTCTGGTTTGGCAGTATTCGACAGCCATTTCTAGGCGCAAGTAAATGAAGAAAGGCAGCGCGTTTTCGTTATCAAGTAACGTCTTCATCAATTAATTTAGTTTTAATGTGATCTACGAGTAATTGCTGATGTTTGATATTAACATGAAAAGGATTCCGTAGACAGGGAAAGAAGTTGTTCTTGGGCAACTACTTCTATAATGACCAAAAGGACTTAAATGATCTTCAAGCACATGTGTTACAGCAGCGGTATGAAGAAAATGATAGTAATAATGACAGTGATAATCAAATTATCCGGTAACTTCACACTTCACAGTGGATTTTCTCGAACTAAGAAATTTCCTGAATTAGTGAAAATTTCAAAATGGCTTCAAATCGAGACTATAACGCCTAGAAGAGTCTTTACATCCTGCTGGCATGAGAATAGCATAATCTCCACGTCAGAAGCTTGCTTCTACTTAACCATTTAATAGACTCGTGCTTTTTTTTCACCGTGACTAGTTTAGTAAGCTAAGCACATCATCCATTACAGCACACTCCTGGGGCTGGGAGACGTGGCCACAATGGTCTGTTGGAACGAACGATCACAAGTGCAATGAGTGGGTTCAGGCATTTACTTTACTCTGGGAACCTCAAGAGAAAGCTTTTATAATCCAGAATGCCCATTAAACATCACGTTCATTCATTCCAAACTGGCAAGTGCCGGTTTACGTTGGAAAATGACATAGGTGGAGGTCAGTGTAAATAGAAAAACTGTCACCAGTAATCTTACTTACATTACAAATTTTTATTTTATTTGATAAACTGATAGCTGTCTAAAGGAAGAGTGCTTTTATTTTACTTGTACTTGATTGAACTAGAGACGTTGAAAAATTTGATGCTGGACTGTGATTCGAATTCGTATCTCCTCTTTCGAGGATCTGAATCTCTCGGAACGGTATAGTTCAATCATGTCATTCCTTTTCCCAAGAATGCAGTCTTCTCAGGGTCTCCTCCTTAGGTAAATATGTGGGTCTGAATCCTGATCCAGTACAAAAATATTCATAATTTCATTTCAAGCCCTATCACGTGCACACCTGCCTGCTAGTGAAAATTAACGTGCATCTTTAATGTCTGTTCATATTGCCAACAATTTGTGGACAAACACGCACACATCTTACTATTGGTGAGTAAGCAATTGATACTTAAGCAATATTCGCGGACAATAAAGAAGAACGATAGGAGTGCGGTTCGATTTTAGATTAAACACCTAGCAGCTGGCAAGAAAAACCGATACGTAATATTTACTTTTAATTAGTTAAGAATCCGATTACGTCTTGGGTTCGTATCTCCGTCGCAGAACTTCACATCATGCGCGTCATCTTTAAATTCATACACACTTCGTTACTTCTGAATTGAGGTATATCAGACTTCTTTCATGGTTAGTTAACAGGGATGGAAGGGTCTTAATAGGAGTCCCGGTTTATTACAAAAACTGTCGTCTTTTATTTTCAGGTTTATATTTCGTTACTAATATAGGCGAAAATTTCGGTACTTCGTGACTCTTCATGGATAGTCATCAATATGATATTATTAGATTAGATTATTAATACTTGTTCCATCGATCACGAATACGACATTTCGTAATGATGTGGAACGAGTCATTTTAATGAATGTTTTCTTTACATACCAGTATTCAGTTTCTTTACAACAATTTTTTACCCTCTCTCTCTCTCTCTCTCTCTCTCCCCCCCCCTCTCTCTCTCTCTCTCTCTCTCTCTCTCTCACACACACACACACACAGCCGGCCGCGGTGGTCTAGCGGTTCTAGGCGCGCAGTCCGGAACCGCGCGACTGCTACGGTCGCAGGTTCGAATTCTGCCTCGGGCATGGCTGTGTGTGATGTCCTTAGGTTAGTTCGGTTTAAGTAGTTCTAAGTTCTAGGGGACTAATGACCACAGTAGTTAAGTCCCATAGTGCTCAGAGCCATTTGAACCATCACACACACACACACACGCACATTCTCTTTTTATTTTTATTTGTTTGTTGTGCTCGACTATCAGTTGTTGTTGTTGTGGTCTTCAGTCCTGAGACTGGTTTGATGCAGCTCTCCATGCTACTCTATCCTGTGCAAGCTTCTTCATCTCCCAGTACTTACTGCAACATACGTCCTTCCGAATCTGCTTAGTATATTCATCTCTTAGTCTCCCTCTATGATTTTTACCCTCCACACTGCCCTCCAATGCTAAATTTGTGATCCCTTGATGCCTCAGAACGTGTCCAACCAACCGGTCCCTTCTTCTATCAGGGGGGAACGAAAACGTCGGTGATTGAGTTTCTTAGTTTTGAGTACAGTTACGAAAGAAATATAAAAACAACTATGAGAGTTGCTGATTTATGATGGTTAGTAGCTGTCAGTTCTGAGTATCATTAGTAACTAAACTCCAGTCCCTAAACCTAGTTACCGATATGCGAATCAGAGGCATTACGTATTACAGCCCGTAGCAGCTGCGTCTTTGAGGCGCCAGGTATGGGCACTTCCCAGTCCGCTGTAGGATCACATCGGTTCGTCTTCTTCCTGTTGGTAATGTAACTGAGATTTGGCAACAACGCAAGGTATGTTTGGCAACTCTGCGACCGACGAGTTACTTCCTGGTGTGCACGGAATTAAGGCTCAAAGTTCACTTGATTTCTCATGTCATTTCCATTGAATAACATGGGTTGTTATCGGTTGAGGTGTAACAGAAGATTGTAAATTTACGGTTTTCAGCCCAGCAAAGTCATTGAACGTGGCAATCGCAACTAATCTCGTCCTGTAAATAGCGGTTTACGAGTTCTAGCCACTATTGGCCTCGAAAGAGGAAGGCCCGAACCGTATCTATCCGCTAGCTCTGTGTTGACGTGCTGACCTGTGGAAACGCGGCTGTTATGGCTCGCGGTTCGAGCCTCGCTGATGTAACGTTTTTATCCCTTCTGTGTAAGAGCAGCAAGCTGTCTGGTCAAACATCGATAAGCAAATCTTAAGAAAATAGTTTCAGCTCATAGTGCAATGGTGAATAACTTACAATGCTGCACAACAAGTAACGCCTCTTTCCGCTGCTGACAAGCAAATTTTGAATTTCTAGGAATACGTAACTTTATTTATGAAATGCCACATTTGCATACCTGTTGAGTATGACACAGCATACCATTTAAACACAGACCCAATAGAAATCTAAATGAGTAGTATTTTACTAATTCGTGCAGATAGATGCACTCTTGTGTACAGATACTCAGTTTTGTTAAAACAGACTTACCTTCGTCGTAAGGTTATCGTGGGTAGTTTTATTTCATTTCTTACATACAGTGCACAGTTTTAGTAAGGTTTCTTTTAGTGTTGTTAAAACAATAATAAACATGAGAGAGAAATTAATCATCAAGGATATATGCGAATTCTCTTATGTTATCTGTAACAGTCAGACAATGCACATGCAGTTTATTGGTTACATGCATGTAGAAAACTTGTTCTGAGTTAAAGCTGTGAAACAATGTTTGAAGAAGAATAAAACGCCACTACCAGACGACAGCTAATGTATAAAATACTTTTCTGTCTATTTTGGCACGATGCGCTCTTCCATACATAAAACAAAAGCTTCGAGACGCATCTGCTGCCTGGCCGTCTATTAAACCTGAAAAGAACAAAATGACGCAGAAGTTAGCCTTTCTTCCACATGCGACTATTTTGGGTTGAGAAGTGAAGAGAATTATGTACAAAGTTCAATTAAATTGATAACTTCAGCAGACAGCAGAACTGCGTTTTAAATAAATGTAGTAGTGAATGTAATAGAACACGCAACGCTTAGCGTTACGCTAGCTGTGACGTAGCTCCAGCACCTCTGGAAGTGAACAATAGTTCCTCCAGAACTTCGTCATTCCACAGTGCTGTGAGATAATGTATATGGCCGGATCTAGACTTCTGAGAGACAGACAGTTACAGCATTTATTTTGCACTGCACGATGGTTTCAACAAACATATAGCGCAATAGAGTAGCTCAAATGGAAAGGAACACTTCTTATTTAAATTTCTGCATCCTACACTGTTGGCAGCTCTGTGTAGGTGGCAGTTACGTTATTTTATTTCGGTGATTACAAAATAGAGTCGAATGTATGCACTAGGTAGCCAAGGCAGCTAGTTAATGGCGATTCGGTCAACCAAGTAAATGAATGTACTGAACATCCCGCAAACCACTACAGGGAGCCTGTGTGTCAGAATTCTCATCTTGTATGCCGCAACGGTGTTATGATACAGAAATGAGTTGTAGAGCAGAGGGGTTGGTGGTCTGTTGGACTGATGATAGTTTCGTATGATAATAGTCTGGGTTCGAATCCAACTTCTGCCGATGTTTTTTGATATGGAGAGGCAGATTCTATTCTCTTCTGGCTACACCAAGTGAAGAAGGTATAATGGCATTGTGGTCTGAAAATCTCACTAAGCATGATATTCCTTCTCTACCAAGTAGACGTTAGGTGGAACCACAATAAAGTAAGGAGTGGCGACATGTTGAAACTCTATCACCAGTAACCTTACTTATACTAGTTATTTATTTCTAGTGACGAAACAAACCCTGTGTATTGTCACAGGACACTTATTCCGTCTTGTATTTGAGCTTCTGTATGTCGATAAAATTGGTTCTGAACAGGGAATGCCGCTCAGACCGCCCTTAACGCGGAATTTGATCCCTTCGTGACAATACAGCTCGACTACAACTTGTTGTTTGTTCAAAACTGCAGATTCCTAGACATCTCCAAATATTGCGCATGAATGGGTTGGAATCCTGGCCCAGTACTAAACTTTTTACTATATATTATCAAGCTCTAGCATGAGAACACCTATCTGCAAGTGGATAATAATTTTTATTTTTGATGCATTTTCCTTCGTTGTCAACACTAACGATATCTGAGGTTTTTGGCTCCCAGTGAGACACAGAACTATTTGCGAGATCACTGGAAGTTCAAGGATGTTATTCCGAACTGCTGGTGGAGAAAAATTCGGTAAGTGTCGTCTCTTTGTGTGTAGTCAGCAACGATATGTGTGGGGTTCGATTCCTAGTCAGCACTGAACTCTTTGTCATATTATTTCTAGTTCAAACATGCTCACATGTCGCTGCTGGTGTAGCAAACCCATACTTAACGTTCCTTTTCTCTCGAATATAACAGCGATATGTGCCAGGTTGGAGTCCTGGGAATGAAAAAATTTATGTTTCATCTTGTCATTTCATTTAATACATCTAGCTACTGCCGAGAAAATCCGATATGTCAAAGTTGATTGTGCTTCGATAACAAATCCGAATAGGTCCTAGGTTCGAATCCCTGTCCAACACAAAGCTTTATTTCACTGCATTTCAAGTAAGTTACTTGTGAAAAAGCAGTATTTAACATCTCTCGTAGTTCGTTAACAGGGACAATAGATACTGGGTAGGAATTCGCGACCGTTAAAAATGTTTACGTTATGTAATTTAAAGTTGATATTTGTTAACTGATACTGTCTAAAATCGAGGTATATCACTCTCTTTATGCGTAGTCAGGAATGACTGTTAATTTCCATCAGTCACGAAATCTTAGTTTGCATGGCCTGGGTTTGAATCCATATGCAGAACGAGTCGGTTCGTCGTGTCATTTGAAGTTCATACATATTCTCAACTAGCTGCTCGTGAATAACGTTAATTTTTAATGACATTTTGTGCTAAATAACAAGTATGGTATGTTACTTTGAAGAGGAAATCATGAATACGACGAACTTACTACGTGCGTTACCTATCTGACGTAATAATGAGAGTGCTAACATTTCCGGTATGTCAGTTATTGCAATAAATGCGAGCTTACAAGCCTTAGGGACAGTCTTATCTGTGATGACGTGTTCCCTGTTATTTGTAGCATCGTGGTATTACTTTACATCCTGAGTTATTGTGATACAGTGGTGACTTGTTGGAAGCATTTTCAATAGTCAAACGACTGTATCAAGGAGCGATTAGAGGACCTGCTAGACAGCTGCGTTATGTGGGTTGCAAGGGAATCAGGCGAAATGCAATCCAGGTTGTTCGGATACTTTTGAGCATGATTGTACATCGTTAACAATCCGATTAGGTGCTGGGTTCGCATCCCTGTCACAAGCTTTATATGTTGGCATTTCAATTTTAAACATGTGCATACCTTGTTCCTTGTGAATGACACCATATTAAACGTCTTTGGGGGTAGTTCCCAGGACGGTAACTGTTATGACAGGATTGCCAGTTCAGTACAAACAATTTCGTCATTTATTTTCAGGGTCTGAATTGATAACTAGTACTGGTGCAAACGTCTAAACTGCACGTCTCTTTATGCATAGTGTTCCGGTCTCAATAAGGCATAAACAAAGCTTAACTTAGTCAGCAATGGCTGTAGGTGCTGGGTTTGAATCCAAGTCCAGAACGATGACGTTGGTCATGTCATTTAAAGTTCAAATTTGTGTACATGTAGCTGTTGATGTGTTACGAGAACAGTGATATTACTGGTTTTTCGCTGGTAATGTTAAGATTTCCTTAGAGTGCTTGTTGTCGTTAATCGCGTTTTTCTACTGGTTCGTCCAATATCCAGTTTCCAGAGCCACTCGCCATTCAGCGACGTTTAGCACGTGGATGGAAAACGTTTTCGAGAGCGAAAAACTTTTTTCCAATTGCCGTACAGCTTTGTAACTCCATATATTGTCTCAAGTATTCAATTTTTACTAACGATTACTGTACGATATATGTAAAACAATCCGTTTTCTCAGAACTTTTGTAATGTCACTTGTTGTAATTAAGGTTAGTTTATGAGTGTTATGGGGTGTCTCATCGTTAAGAACGTGTTTTCTAATATGTTTTGTATGACCACGTTAGTTGACGCTTAGACTGACTGCCATAAAAACCCTTGGTCTCTTAGTAGTCTCTTGCGGTACCCACTGCGTGTAGTCAAACGACTGTACCCCACGGAGTTTTGGTGTTTAGATGACCTGCAACACAGCTGCGTTATGTTGGTTGTATTCGGCAGTGACCTACTTTTTTTGCTGTTAAGTGTACACTTCAACGTAAGAAACTTCCGAACTGAAACGTGCAGGGTAGGCTCAGAGAATCACCTGGTAAATCCATACATCACTGGTTCGTCAGACGCGCCCTGGCACGACTGGCAATAGCGCTCAACCTAGCTGGCACACGACTCCATTTAAATTCTTCCTGCATGATATTATAATGTCGTTTCATAGCGAATGTGCAGTATACTTTCGTCCAAACAGTCGCTGAAACTGTGACGTCCTTCATACCACCAACAGGTAGAGGAGGGAACATAGCGCTGAGAACATGATTCTGCCGAACTGGAGAAAGTTGTATCTACCGAAGATGACACACCACAGTACGCAACGAAACGTTGCACTCTTCCGGTACTTCCGAGCAGAACCGAGCGAAGCATAACCGGCCGCGACTTGGCTCGCCCGCGGCCTGCGCGTACTGCACACGTGAAGCCTGAAGCGCAATGGCTGGCACTGGTCTAAACACTGTTCTAATGTGCCATGCTGGACGGTATTCGAAAACAGTCACGTATCAGCTTATGGCTCAAGCTTCATGTTTGCTCCTGACAGCAGCACCGTCTCTGAATTTAGAGAGGTTACAGTTATTTGGGATGTTGAGCTGACTGCAGATAGTGCAAAAGAGTGTCCTCCCACAATCCTTTGAAATTTCGGACTTTCGGAAACAATGAAGTTCTCAGTCACAGCGTTTGGACGCCAACTCCGTGTTGCTGGATGCCTGCCTCGGGTAAGCACCGATTTACGTTACTTTTCTCTCCTGGAGTGTTACTCAAACGTTTGTGCTTTAAGATGCTGCAAATGATTCCTACCCATTAGCTTTCACTCCTCGTACTAGGACACAGACTTCCGTTGTGCCCACAGTCGAATCCTTTGCATTTTCAAATCCTTAGAAGTAGCATTTAGCGCAGCAGTTTAGGCTGAATGCTGAACGCAGTTAACGAGCGCTACTCGGACCCTTGAATTTCTTGAGTCTCCTACAAGCACTCTTCTTAAGGCCCAAAATACGTACCTCTTGTAGGTGCCATCTGACAGTGATTAATAGTCATTCAAATATTCACCGCCGTCAATGGACGTTTGTGTCTCTGCAAATGCGCGTAAATGCTCTGAAATTGCAGGACGACTTCAACCTCAATTTAAATAATTATGCTTCCTCTGTGCTATGACAGGCCGCGATATAGGTACACAATTCCTGCTGACAGCAGTGGTGTAGGCTTTATGAACTCTGAAACAGATAGGTAATTCATATACTACTGCCCATTAAATTTGCTTTACCACGAAGATGACGTGCTACAGACGCGAAATTTAACCGAGAGGAAGAAGGTGCTGTGATATGAAAATGATTAGCTTTTCAGAGCATTCACACAAGGTTGGCGCCGGTGGCGACACGTACAACGTGCTGACATGATGAACGTTTCCAACCGATTTCTCATACACAAACAGCAGTTGACCGGTGTTGCTGGTGAAACGTTGTTGTGATGCCTCGTGTAAGGAGGAGAAATGCGTACCATCACGTTTCCGACTTTGATAAAGGTCGGATTGCAGCCTATCGCGATTGCGGTTTATCGTATCGCGCCATTGCTGCTCGCAATGGTCGAGATCCAATGACTGTTAGCAGAATATGGAATTGGTGGTTTCAGGGGGGTAATACGGAACGTCGTGCTGGATCCCAACGGCATCGTATCACTAGCAGTTGAGATGACAGGCATCTTATCCGCATTGCTGTAACGGATTGTGCAGCCACGTCTCGATCCTTGAGTCAACAGATGGGGACGTTTGCAAGACAACAACAATCTGCACGAACAGTTCGAAGTCGTTTGCAGCAACATGGACTAGCAGCTCGGAGACCATGGCTGAGGTTACCCTTGACACTGCATCACAGACAGGAGCGTCTGCGATGGTGTACTCAACGACGAACCTGGTTGCACGAATGGCAAAACGTCATTTTTTCTGAAGAATCCAGGTTCTGTTTACAGCATCATGATGGTCAAATCCGTGTTTGGCGACATCGTGGTGAACGCACATTGGAAGCGTGTATTCGTCATCGCCTTACTGGCGTATCACCCGGCGTGATGGTATGGAGTGCCATTGGGTAGACGTCTCGGTCACCTCTTGTTCACATTGACGGCGCTTTGAATCGTGGACTTTCCATTTCAGATGTGTTACGACCCGTGGCTCTACCCTTCGTTCGATCCCTGCGAAACCCTACATTTAAGCAGGATAATGTACGACCGCATTATGCAGGTCCTGTACGGGCCTCTCTGGATACAGAAAATGTTCGACTGCTGGCCTGGCCAGCACATTCTCCAGATCTCTCACCAATTGAAAACGTCTGGTCAATGGTGGCCGAGGAACTGGCTCGTCATAATACGCCAGTCACTACTCTTGATGAACTGTGGTATCGTGTTGAAGCTGCATGGGCAGGTGTACCTATACACACCATCCAAGCTCTGTTTGACTCAGTGCGCAGGCGTATCAAGGCCGTTGTTATGGCCAGGGGTGGCTGTTCTGGGTACTGATTTCTCAGGATCTATGCACCCAAACTGCGTGAAAATGGTAATCACATGTCAGTTCTAGTGTAGTATATTTGTCCAATGAATACCCGCTTATAATCTGCGTTTCTTCTTGGTTTAGCAATTTTAATAGTCAGTAGCGTACATACTCAGCCCGACGGCGTGACTGGACTGACTGCTTTCAAGTTCAGTAGAAGGAGCACTGGCGCTCCAGTGACAACAGACGGAGCGATAAGAGCAGCAGAATAAAGGAAAGGTCCGTACGACGGAAGAAGCGGTCAGGGCAGCCTCTTCACGACTGCACTACGACGCGGTGATTCTAGAAATGGCCGATCGACAAGGAACTTCCGTCTTTCGTCTGGCACCTCATTGCCCGTAGTGGAATTATCTTCATTGATGAGGGCCACATCGCTTTGAACCCCGGCGATCAGCGGAGACGTGTCTCGAGAGTCCCCATACAGCAGTGTGATACCGACCTATCCCATACGGCTTGACAACCAAGAATGATTGGCTGAGATGCCATTTGTTTCCACAGCAGGACAACTTTGTTACGTCCCCCTTATAGTCTAGAGGAACATCGACGATATTGTACACACTGTTTTGTTGCCTTCATAGCAAGCCATCGGAGGCTTACATTTCAGGACGATAACGCACGCCCGCCCATGGCGGGAGTTGCCACTTTTTGTCTTCGAGTTTTCCAAACTATACGTTGTCCAGCAATGTCCCTAGATGTCTCCCCAATGAGAACCTTCGGAGCATTATGGGCAGGACCATCCAATCATCTCGGAATTTTGACCATCTAACGCGGTAATTGGATACAGTTTCGAACGATATCCCTGAGAAGGACATCAAACAACTCTATCAATCAATGCCAAACCAAATAACTGCATGTAGAAGAGCCAGAGGTGGACCAGCGTGCTACTGACTTGCTCAATTTGTGAAGTATTTTCTGTTGAATATATCATCCATTTTTTCTGAAACTATCATCATTTGCTTGTCTGTGCATTTATATCACACCTACTGCTTTGGTTCAAATGGCTCTGAGCACTATGGGCCTTAGCTTAGTCCCCTAGAACTTAGAACTTCTTAAACCTAACTAACCTAAGGACATCGCACACATCCATGCCCCAGGCAGGATTCGAACCTGCGACCGTAGCAGCCGCTCAGATCCTGACTGAAGAGCCTAGAACCGCTCGGCCACCGCGGCCGGCGCCTACTGGTTTCCTCCCCATTTGAATGTTTCCTTCGTGATGCATCGTTTTTTTTTTCTTTATTGTCTCACAGTGAATTTCAAAGTTGTGACTGCTTTCAGTCAACTGCTATTGACCTCCGTGTGTCGTAGATACGGTTTCTGCTCCATGTCAGCTTCCCTGTGTGCCACCTCTGGAGTATGGTCTGATGACGGTCTAAACAGATTGAAACCGCTCACCGTTTTTATGTAAGTGTGTGTATGCAGTCGTGATTGCTTTTAAATTTTTATTATATATTGGCTTACACCACTGTAAGAAAAGTAGGTAATCAAAGGGAGAAGCGATTGCACTCATGAATGTAGATTCGCTTGAACTTGAATTTCGTGATGTTGTCCATGGTGCAATGCTTCTTTCAAGGGAAATTTTACAAGTGACCGTTGATATAGTTTTGGGATAATAATCGGCAGTAATGGCTACCAAAGAAAAGGGATACAGAGAAACTTCGTAAGGGCACAATAGCGAAAGTTACTGTTAAGTGTTTCTCACGGGAAGTGTAGGGCACACGCCTAGGGATTTCTGAAATAATATCAAGTGCAAAACCTGTGTCAAATCAGGGTACTTAGTGCGAGACTGCCGACTTGTGAAAAAATTCGTAAAGAGGACGCAGAGTCTTGCAAGGAGCTCCCCAATGTGCTTTCGCCCCGAACTTGTATCTCCTTACACAATTTCTAAGGCCTGCCCTCGTTCCGAAGCATTCGTACCCCGTAATCAGTTACTACATCCTACTTCAAGGAAATCTTAACAAATTAAACTGGCATAGGGAATTCCTGATTTCTTCCTAGATCTAAAACTGCCATTCCATTATCATGTATGACTCGACTTCTAATGCCATTAATTTTTAATACTTTCTTCAGGTGTATACCAGACCTGACTTCGCAGATACTACATATTAAACAAGCTAATCTGTGCTCCATTCCCTAGAAGCAGTTTAGAAGAACTATCTCTACACTGTGGGCAGCTAAGTTCTACAAGCCCCTTTTTACTTTTGCAATATACTTCTAATGCTTTTTCGCTTTTCACAGTATAACTGTAATGTTCTGCATATCAGCCGTTTTCCTGCTTCTAATTTTTCTTAGATATTGCCATGTTTTCGGTACATTCTCTAACCATGCTCGCTGGTCTATGGCGTGGGGATTACACAATTAGCTTCGCTTTCTTGCAAGAGAATTTATAATTAGAAAACTCAAATACTTTAGAAGAACAGTCCATAACGGAGGTTTGTTTTGCGGAAAATACACTATGTGATCAAAAGTATCCGGACACCTGGCTCAAAATGACATACAAGATCGTTGCGTCCTCCATCGGTAATGCTGGAATTCAATACGGTGTTGGCCCACCCTTAGCCTTGATGCAAATTCCACTCTCGCAGGCATACGTTCAAGGAAGGTTTCCTGCAGAATGGCAGCCCATTCTGCCCTGAGGAGAGGTATCGATGTCGGTCGGTGAGGCCTGGCACGAAGTCTGCGTTCCAGAATATAGTATTCAGGTGAGGACTCTGTGCAGGCACGTTCATTACAGGGATGTTATTGTTGTTTAACCACTCGGCCACACGCCGTGCATTGTGTTGAAAGATGCAATCGCCATTCCCTAACTGCTCTTCAACGATGAGAAGCAAGAAGGTGCTTAAAACATCAATGTAGGCCTGTGCTGTGATAGTGCAACGCAAAACAAGGGGTGCAAGCCACCTCCATGAAACACACGACCACACCGTAACACCACCGCCTCTGAATTTTACTGTAGGGACTAGACACGCTAGCAGGGTGCTACAAATTTGAAATCAAATCAAATTAAATCATTGATCAATTTACCTGATAATGTACACAGGCAGCTGCTTAAGTGGATCAATGAACAAGTAACAGTAATCAAAGCAACCTGGAGAAGTTTCAGTCATACGCTGGCTCTCCTTGTACATAACGATGAGATGATTGTCACAGACATGGAACAGCTCGGTAGATACATGACTGAATATGCTAGAAGTACCGATGAAAATATACATGACTTAGGTGCTATTACTATTGTTTATGAACTGTTAATACCCTTGTTATCGATGTACACTTACTTAGAAATGGAACATGAGATATCAATTTTTTGTACAGTATATGTGCAGAAAGGAACATTGAAACTTCATACTGTTTCTCCAGTGGCAGTAGTTAAATACTTTCTTTTAATTCGGGATGTCATTAAGTACAAGAAGTTACCAACTGCTCCTGCAGAACAGTATGCGTACTATATATTACGCGTAACTGATATCGAAGCATTTATGTCTAGCCATATTTTAAGTTCTGTATGAATGCTCCATTGGTAGCAAACGAACTGTCTAATTTGAACGGAGGAAAACCCACACCTTCCGAAATCGGCGTAAGTTAATTAATTTGTTTTATTGTCCATGTATAGTAATTGAACATGCCAAGCTTGCATGTTTGCAACCAGTAAGGAAAATTCCCAAGGATTATAATAACAAATGTGCGGAATTAAATGATATTGTAGATCCAAACCAACTTTACAGGTTTGAAAATTCGCACAAACGTATTCCGTATTCATATGACATACAAACTTAATCTTGGTGTTACTTGAAGGAAAATAGATCAAGTTTCTACTGTTTGGTAACACATCTGCGATTTTCTAAATGTGCGCTTTCCACATCTGTGAAGAGGCTGAGGTACGCTAGCTGCATGACCCACCCCAAGGCTCTGACACTTCTTGATGTGATGTTTTTGGAAACATCAAGGATATCTTATTTATTCCACCCTTACCACCATCTCTGTCAGAGATCAGAGCTAGAATTTATCTCGTAACTGAGCGAGTTACGCCTGACGTGCTACAGCGACTTTGGCAGACAATCGAGTTCAGGTAGAATGAGTGCCACATAATGAATGCAAGTCACTTTAAACCTGTTTAGGTATAAGGTAAAACTTCACTTATTTCGCTATAAAGTGACCCCAAAACCATGCCTGTAGGTTAAATGAATAAATCAACAAATTTTCTGAAGTTGTAAAGTCCTTTTTGATAAACTTTATGTTTGGATCCCATTGAGACAGGATCAATGGTTATTCACTGCTGTGAGAAAAGAAGGTTCGAAAATCTACCGTCGTGACAAGAGGCCTACAGATTTATTAGCCAAAGGTGCGGGGAAACTGACACTTTACGGCAAATGTAAGGAATGTGGAACACATACAAGTAATACTAATTAATTTGGCTGACAGATTTAAACATGGACAAGGATTGCTGTATAAAAAACAAGAAAGAGAGGAACACTTCTGAGCATAAATGAGACATGCTGATGAACCATGAAAGACCGCATTTAGTTGACCTTGAATTATCAGGCCATAAAACAGTAGAATCAGAAAAAACAGCTTTCCTACAGCAGCACAGTCTCAGGGATGTCCTGGTATCATTGTTCTGCTCTTACCTAGTAGTTGTAATACTTACCCTTACGGTTAAGTGTTTTTATGTAGCTAAGTGGTCAGCGCGACAGACTGTCAATCCTAAGCGCCCGGGTTCGATTACCGGCTGGGCCGGAGATTTTCTCCGCTCAGGGACTGGGTGTTGTGTTGCCCCAATCATCATCATTTCATCCCCATCGACGCGCAAGTCGCCGAAGTGGCGTCAAATCCAAAGACTTGCACCAGGCAAGCGGTCTACCCGACGAAAGGCTCTCGTCACACGCATGTCATGTCACTGCAAAGGTATTACACACTGTTTTGAGAATGCGTGGAAGGGCATAGGCCATGAGTGTTGTGGCAGAGTGCGTGTAAGGACGACTCTAGTAAACACATGGCAGAGGTCGGAGATGACAGACATTCGTAGTAGAAGGTCCTAAAGTCCAAGCAGAGGAAGCACTGAAGAGCATCATAACAGATCCATTTCATTTGAATACTATGAGAAAAGGGCCATGTTACGAATGGCAGCTCGGTTCAAATGGCTCTGAGCACTATGGGACTTAATTTCTGAGGTCATCAGTCCCCTAGAACTTAGAACCACTTAAACCTAACTAACATAAGGACATCACACACATCCATGCCCGAGGCAGGATTCGAACCTGTGGTCGTGGAGGTAGCGCAGTTCCAGACTGAAGTGCCTAGAACCGCTCGGTCACTCCGGCCGGCTAAGGCGCAGTGCCTCGAAGCTTTTACTTCGTACAAGGCGAAGCTGGTCTGCTGTTCGCGTGCTACTGTCGTGAGCATCTGTGGGAAGTGGCTGAAGAATCCTGAAACCACGTGTAGCCGATAAGAATTTGGACGTCCGTATCTCATCAGAGAACACGGGGATCAGAGACTTTCCAACGCTATAAAGCAGGAGGGGGGGGGGGCGAGATGACGCACATCTGATGACAAATTATAGAGCTGACGCAACCACAAGTGTTTTGGAGCACACAGTTCAGAGCACAGTGTTGAACATGGTGCTCCGCGGTAGAGGACCCCAACTTTTGCCTACGTCGACCCAGTTATGATTACAGTGGGCACGGGATCATCGAGACTGGACCGTGGATCAATGGAGTCGTGTCGCCTGGACGGATCAAGGGGCTCCGGAAAGGCTCAAAATCATGAAAAGTTCAATTTTTACTTTTTTGCGTTTTCTGAATCTGCAGACTATTACCTTTTAATAGATATATAATTTATTCAATTCCGAAGACTACAACTATTTTTAAATTTTTTTTGAAATGTGTTCTACATGGGCGTGACCCACTGTGGCGCTGTTAAACTGCTGTCAAATGGTGTTATTATTAACGTCCGTGTTCATCAGGTACATTTTAGTGATGTGAGATAAAGTATGTGTTGTGGCTAACCTGGGATGGTTCAATATATATCGCTGGTGTGATTGTCGATTGTTTCATGTTTATTTACTCTGTCGTTATCTCGAAAATATTCGTAATTAATTCTGTTTCTTGAGACTCTGTTTTGTTGAAGTATAATAATGAGTAAAAGTAAAGTTATTAGAAATCCTCTGATCCTTTCAATGATGGCAACATTGTAAGGTGCAAGGTATTTAGAAATATGGGAATGAAGATAGGTTCTAACATGGTACGAGCGATGCTTGCTTTAGACAAGGAACGCCTTCGGGCTGCAGACAGGGCTGTAAAGAGTCTAGAAATACAAGCAAGAGTAAACAGGAGGAGGAAAAAGAGGAAGCTGGAGTAGGAGTTTGCAGAGGATGAAGAGAATCCATCCTATGGACCTGGAATGCACTAAAAAGTTAATCCAATCTTTGTGCCTCGATTCCCAAAACTTTTATTTTCTCATACTAATTACATGTTTTCTAAGGATCTTCCAAACATATTTGTTTCAAACTTTCAGTAAATGTTACACAGTATCTTCTGCATAATTTAACACAGCCTTTTTCCAAAAAACTGTATATTTTTGAATATATAAATAAAAAATTGCAAAAAAATGTTGTGAATTTTCATTACAATTGAAAAAAAAATCATCTTTAATAACTGAACTAAAATTTTGTAAAATCCCTGTGTTAAGTTGTAGCCCATTTTCCAATAAATAATCTGTAAAAAGTTCAACTTCCTACCTCAAATACTTTGTGACGAACGATGTAATTTATAAGCGTTATTTTAACATTGCAAGTATAGGGCGTTCCGGAGCCCCTTAATGCCGTTCACTGCTAAACAAGTTCGATGGTCGTCCAGATACTGTCATCCCGGTGAAAGGCTGCTGGGAATATGCAGCGCGTCACGGACGCAGGCAGGTGGGAGCAGTATTATGTCATGGCGGACACTCACCTGGGCCTCCACGGGATCTGCGGTGGTAACTGAAGGCACCATGACAAGTGTGGATTCCCTGAACCTTATTACCCCCTACGCTTGATTTCATCTCCATCAGCGTTGGTACCTTCCAGCAGGATAACTGTCCGTGTCAAAAGGCCAGAATTATGAACAATGGTTTCAGGAGTACAATAGTGAACTCACGTTGATGTCTTGGTGATGAAATTCGATGAAATACAACTGGGACTTTACTGGGCGCCGGCTGCGTGCCCAAAAACCATGTCACAAACCACTGGAAATTACTATCAACTACTTGTCGACTCTATGGAATACAGAATGACTACTAAATTCTGTTCCCGAGATGGACCAACACGCTTTTTTGTAGGTGGTCATAATGTTTTGGCTCGTCAATGTATGCATCTGTAATGTGGAAAATCTTTCTTTTGACCTATGGTTTATATTGATGTTTCAAAATGTAAACAAATGCACTCAAAAATGAAACAACGTTTTACTCTAGTGTTTACATGCACTTGCGAAGGTGAAGTGAAAGATGACCTTCACAAGGTACAAAATCCTAAAGAGGATTAAAGTGATTGTCCAAGAATGTATGTAGTTTAATTTTCAGGATTAAGATGATTTAACGACAACGCAAGCCAGAGTGCAAATTTGTGACCGTCAACAACTTCTCCCACGCTGAGAGATGTCGTGAACTGACGACTTGTAGACTTGTACATTGTTAAGCTTAAGGCCCTTGGAAGCTAGCGACGGCACTTCCGTGAAGAGCAGGGAACAGTGACAGGTTTTAGATTACAAGAGGTAAACAGTAACGGCAAAAGACTGCGAAGTTGCAGACAGACCGAGCAGCTATACACGCGTAGAAGTTTCACTACAGAGAATTAACTGATATCTTCAGACACCGAATAGAGACAGTTGTAAGGTGTCACAGTCGACCAGGATTTCCCAGTCTGTGTTACGTGCAACACTGTTGTTGCATGGAAAGTGAATAAATGCTCTGTGAGACATTAGTACTAACATAACGTTATGTTTCGACATTCTGACGACGCTTATTATTCCTTTAAAATTTAATTATTATTTCTCTGTTGTTAATTATGATTTAAAAATGAAGTAATCACTGAATAGAGTAAGTTACTTTTTCTTTAAAATTTTATTTGTATCCGAAATAAAGTAGATGCTCCAACAAAGTACCAGGATTCTCAAAGGTTTTCGTCAGAGAAAAAGTTCGGGAACCACTCTAGTAGATAACGGTCACGAATAGGCACGACTTTGCATAGGCAGCAAGCTTGAAACTTGTCCCTGAGAATAGCAACATCAGTGGATTCATACAGGTTACACTGAGATGGGAAATGAGTAAAACTGCTGAAACAGCGGTCCTCATTCACGAGAGGCCTCAGGGCAGAACAAAGAGACGTAAAATGCTGTTTAACATCGCATGATCAGGGATCACGGCCAAGCAGGAATTTTTTAATGACATCATATTCGCCATTAATTCTAGAAAGTATTTGTTTCACGTTTCTGAATTTGGGCTTAGCAAAAGCTAAGAAAATACAAAAAGTTGAGCACAGATTGTACATACAAGACTGCACAAACATGCCATGTAGACAGTAGTACATAACAAAATGGCGGAAATAACACATAACTTACATTTAGCTTTAGCACTGTCAGACTTTAGAATCGTCCCATATGTATGCTTGTTATCGTGAAAACTCGTTTCGTTCACTCTACAAATACAGAGACGTCAATCGAGTGCGAATTTCTGTACATCGTGAAATGATGTAATTTACGTGAACTGTCACCAGTGTTAACTTTCCACACATAATCCCTATAATTTCATGTTCTAACGCACTGTTTCCATGTGAGATGAGGTCGTTGGCGAGAAAATACATTCATAAGTTATACTGTCTGTGCACTTATCAGAGTTAGTGCATTACAGCATGAAACTAGTAAGCTACGCATCATAACGTCATTTTACATCTGTTGACAACATGCAGCTTTCAATGTGGTGTCATAATCGTAAGGTACAAGGGGACCGAAAAGTAAGATTTATTTATTACACAGAAGATATAAATTGAATTGATCCCTATCTGTATTGAATCTATCCGTAAACGTAAGTTACGAACAAAGAATTAAAAGTAAAGAAACACGTCGAAACATACTATAAATAGAACAAAAAAAAACTGAAATATTCCCCAGTAACCTAGATAAAAGCAAATGCAGTAAAATATAATGAGACAGTCTCAAATAATATCAATCGACGCGGCGAATCGCATAATGAATGTTGGACATACTTCATTCTCAAGTCGTCTGTTTTTTCTTTATTTTCTTAAGTTTTGTCCTCTGCATTACAGATACAGACAAAAATTTACGGTAAGGTATTAACAGCTCCCTTAAATGGCTTGATAAGCCCCACATGAATAATCTAAGGTTTTTTTGCAATCTGTACCCTAACACTGACAGGTGATGTCATTTCTACCTCTTGGTGCAGTCCATGGTATCGAGTCAGGAATTTCTTTGTTTTGTCCTTGAGTGTATATCGATTTGTCAATAATACCCATTGGCCAATTCTGTATTGTGGCAGCCTCCGCATGAATTGTCCTATCTGCTCATAATGATTTCGTATTTGAACGTTTCACTTACTGCCAAATGTCTCGAAACCTTCTCGCGGAAATGTTCTCCGATTCAGCGTCACTTACGAATTTGGTTTTATCACTTAAAAGTCGAAGTCATTTTTCTCCCATACATTACAACGTACAGACCTAAAGACCAGTGGCTGTGGATATTTTTGAACTGAATGCAGCGGTCACATGAGTTAGGTAAACATACCGGTTGTGATTACTTTTGACATAATAGCTCAGCATGTTCGAAATAGTGCGATGAACTCTCTCAGTTCCCTCTCTAGCTTGAGGGGTGAATATCGCTTGTCGACAGCTTATGAATGTGAAGCAATCGACACAATTGCTTCATCAGATCCAACATAAAGTTATTGCCCTGATCTGTGATTATAGTATCCGGAACGCCAGACGTAAGCAGCCAGTTATTAACCATTGCTTTGGTAACTGTCATCATTTTTTGGTGAGAGATTGCAGTCATCACAATATATCATCGAGTATGCTCTATTTTGGTCGATATGTGCCTAATTCTTGATGGCGTCCTAGTGAACGGTACTTAAGTATCCATTCCTGCCATGTAATTAGAAATTGTTGAGACGCTTCTGGTAATGAAATTCTTTGGTGGCTAAGATCATCCCATTGCGCATGTGGTACACGGCTACTAACATATGGTTCGGTCTTTCGGCTCCCGCTCTATCATCAAAATTTCTTGGCAACCAGTTTATCAGTTGCTTCCTGCTCACAATGGCCTGCCGACAGATGGTTATGTGCTTGTTTGCAAATTGCGTCCTGGAATGCTGCGGGTACTACCAGTCATGGACCACACTCTATCTTCTGCAAAATAAGCCATCAAGCGTCACGAACAGTGATTGCAACTTCAATATTGTACTTTATGGCATCGGGTTCCCCTAAATGGTAGGCAAGACTGCATAACAGTCACGCTATGAGGGAAACAAACCAACAGCCAAACAGGCGAAGACATCAGGTAAACACGCCGAAGATTCGAGTCGATTAATAGGAACCTTTCTTTGCAGAGGTCGCCGCGACATATCTGGCCACAGCTCCAGCTCCCTATATTGGCCCGGCCGGTCGAAGGCAGACCAGTCTTCGTCCGCTGCAAATGGCAGTCTCCGAGAAGATATCACCGAAGCCGCTGTACTGCACCGCCGATCGAAGTACCAACCGACCGAAAGGAACAACATCCCCTGCTAGATCGACGGACGTCTACGCCTATTGTACAGCCAGCTAATGTATGGTAGAAGAAGCTACGTTCAATAAACTGTTGGAGAACACAACAATGGCGACGAGTAAGGATTCGACAGCCCAAAGAAGATGGAACCACAACAACAACAAGCGCAATCACAACTGCAACAGCAGAATCTATCAGTGCAGCAGGTACTGAATCAACTTTTTCAACAGTTCGCAATACTTCAGCAGCAACTGATTGCCGAAATTCAAAGTATTCACCGTCCACCGACACCGCCAGCGTTCCCGGCATTCGATGAAGACGCTGAAGATTGGGAAACATACGAAAAACGGATTCCTCTACATTTCCGGATCCATCAGGTATCCCAGGAAAATGATCAGAGAACCTATTTTCTTTCTTGGAATGTTTCCCGTATGTACGAGCTCCTGACAAAACTCCAGCGACGTGATCCTGACAGCCTTACATTCACCGCCATATATGAGTTCTCACCTCCTACTATCGCCGCAGATATCACGTCATGGCAGCAAGAGTGGAATTTCACCAGAGTCGAAAGAAACCCGATCAGACGTACCGAGAATGGGCTGCTGAACTCCAAGGTCTCGCTCGGAAGTGCAACTTTGTCACCCGCATATCCCGGGAATCTTACGAAGATGACATTGTCCTGGATCACCTGATCCAAGCAGCCCCAGGTGCGACTTTCCGCCATGACGCTTTAAAGTTGGAGGACCCGTCGCTAGATCAAATCATAGAACTTGCATTCAAGTTTGAAGTTTCCACTGCAGCTGACCGCAGATTGGAAACATGGGCCGACGTCGCAGCCATCCGAGAAGAGACTTCCGACGTCCAGGAGGACGTCGCTGCCATATACGCACCTTCACGCCGCATTCCACAGCGAAACACCCCGGCATCTTCTCGGCGTAAAGACGGTCGTTCCAGTAAGACAACCAGCAGCCGCCGCCGGGCCAGCATCGCAGCCGCGGGGAACCCCTGCGCCATCCATCTTGTCCGGGATGCTACTCCCAGCATGAACGCGAGGATTGTCCTGGGCGACGTGTCGCCGTTGCGGTCGGGACGGGCACCTTGCATCTGTCTGTCGCTCTGCCACGGCGCCGATCTCCAGGCGCTCCGACACGGAGGCGTCAATGGACATCAACGAAGTTGTGTCTTCCGCGTCCCCCAAACTGTATATTGATGTCACCATATTGGGAAAGCCATTTCGACTGCAGGTCGATACAGGGGCTGCGGTATCCCTGCTCAATTACACTACCTACACCGTTTTAGAAGCGCCACTCCTTCAACCGGCTCCTCGACGCCTCCTTACGTACAACAGACAGGAAATCGCTTTGTTGGGGCAGTTCACGACATTGGTTTCTTACAAATCTGTCAGTCGTACGATTTCTTTTCTGGTAGTCAACAGTTCTGATGCTACCGATCTGTTTACGTTGGATTCTTTCCAAATTTTCGGGTTCATAATCGACAATCACGTACAGTCGTGCTCAAAAGTATCCGAACGATCTGAATTACATTGCGCCTGCTTCACATACAACCCTCATAACCAAGCTTTCTAGCAGGTCCTCTAAACGCTCCTTGGTACAGTTGTTCGACTATTTAAAATGGTTCCAACAAGTCACTACCAGAAAACTCTGCTCTGTATCACAATAACTCAAGATGTAAAGTAATACCACGATACTACAAATATCAGGGAACACCTTATCACAGGTAAGACCGTCCTTAAGGCTTGTGAGCTCACATTTATTGCAAAAAACAACATACCTGAAAAGTTACCACTCTCATTATTACGTCAGATAGGTAATGCACGTAGTACGTTCGTCGTATTCATGATTTGCTCTTCAAAGTAACATACCATACTTGTTATTTAACACAAAATGACATTAAAAATTTAAGTTATTCACGAGCAGCTAGTTCAGAATATGTAGGAACTTCTAATGACACGACGAACCGTCTCGCTCTGCATATGGATTCAAACACAGGTTATGAAGACTAAGATTTCGTGACTGACGGAAACTAACAGTCATTCCGGACTAGGCACACAGAGAGTGATATACCTCGATTTTAGACAGTATCAATTAGCAAATATCAACTTTAAATTACATAACGTAAACATTTATAACGCACGCGAATTCCTACCCAGCATCTATTGTCCCTGTTGACGAACTACGAGATATGTTAAATATTGCTTCTTCACCAGTAACATACTTGAAATGCCGTGAGGTAAAGCTTTTGTGTTGGTCAGGGAATCGAACCCAGAACCTAATCGGATTGTTATCGAAGCACAATCAACAGTGACATATCGGATTTTCTCGGCAGTAGCTAGATGTTTTAACTGAAATGACGAGACGATGCATTAATTTTTTCCTTCCCAGGACTCCAACCCGGCACCTATCGCTGTTATATTCCACAGAAATCGAACATTAAATGTGGGTTTGTTACACCAGCAGCGACATGTGAGCATTTTCAAACTAGAAATAATATGACGAAGAGTTCAGTGCCGACTGGGAAACGAACACCACACATATCGTTGTTGACTACACACAAAGAGACGTCAACTACAGAATTTTTCTACGCCAGCAGTTCGGAATAACATCCTTGAACTTCCAGTGATCTATCAAATAGTTCTGTGTCTCACTGGGAGTCAAAACCGTCAGATATCATTAGTGTTGACAACGAATGAAAATGCGCTAAAAATCAAAATTATTCTCCACCAGCAGACAGGTGTTCTCATGCTAGAGCTTGACAATACATAATGAAAACTTTAGTCCCGGGCCAGGATTCGAACCCATTCACACGCAATATGTGGAGATGTGGAATCTGCAGGTTTGAACAAACAACAAATTATAGTCGAACTGTGTTGTCACAAACGGATCAAATTCCGCATTAAGGGCGGTTTGAGTTGCATTCTAAGTTCAGAACCAATTTTATCGACATACAGAAGTTCAGATAAAAGATGGTATAAGTGACTTGTGACCCTACATAGCATTTGTTTCGTCACTAGAAATAAATAGCTAGTATAAGAAAAGTTACTGGTGATAGAGTTCCCACATTTCGCCATTCCTGACTTTATTGTGGTTCAACCTAACGTCTACTTGGTAGAGCCGGAATATCATGTTTAATGTGCATTTCTGGCCACACTGCCAATATACCTTCTTCACTAGGCGTTTCAAGAAGAGGATAGCATCTGTGTCTCCCTATTAAAAATCATCGGCAGAAGTTGGAATCGAACCCAGATCATCATCATGGAAACCTATCATCAATCCAAGAGACTACCAACTCATTCGCTCTGAGACTCACTTTTCTATCATAACACAGTTGCGCACATTCGATGAGAATTCTGACACACAGGCTCCCTGTAGTAGTTTGCAGCATGTTCAGTACATTCATTTACTTGCTTGACCGAAACGCCATGTACTAGCAGCCTCAACTACCAAGTGCATACACATTCGACTCTATTATGTAATCACGGAAATACAAGCAAGTAGCTGCCACCTACACAGAACTGCCAACAGTGTAGGATGCAGAAATTTAAATTTCCATTTGAGCTACTCTATTGTGCTATCTGTTTGTTGAAAACGTCGTGCAGTGCAACAGAAAAGCAGTAACTGTCTGTCTCTAAGAAGAATAGATCATGCCATATGCATAATCTCACAGCACTGTGGAATGCGGAATTTCTGTTGACTTCTGGAGCTGCTGTACCTATGTAACATTTAGTAACGTAACGGTAAGCGTCGCGCACCGTAGATAAGACGTCGCGAATTATATTACATTCGCTGCTACTTTTTTTAAAACGCAGTTCTGCTGTCTGCTAAAGTTATCGATTTAATGGAACTTTGAACATAATTCCCTTTAATTCTCAATCCAAAATAACCGCATGTGTAAGAAGGGGTAACGTTCTGCGACATTTTGTTCTTTTAAGGTATAATAGACCGACACGCAGCAGATGCCTCTCGACACTTTAGTATTATGTATGGGGAGGGCGCATCGTGCCAAAATAGTCAGAAAAGTATTTTCTACATTAGCTGTCGTCTGGTAGCGGCATTTTATTCTTCTTCAAACCTTGTATGACAGCTTTAACTCAGAACAAGTTTTCTACATGCGTGTAACCAATAAACTGCATGTGCATTGTCAGACTGTTATAGATAACATCAGAGAATGCGCATATATCCTTGATGATCAATTTATCTCTCAATTTGAGTATTGTTTTAACAACACTAAAAGAAACCTTACGCAAATTGTGCACCGCATTATAAGAAATGAAATAAAACTACCCACGATAACCTTACGACGAAAATCTGTTTTAATAAAACTGAGTATCTGTACACAAGCGTGCCTCTAACGGCACGAATTAGCATAATACTACTCACTTAGATTTCGAATAGGTCTCTGTTTAATTGGTATGCTGTGTTATACTCAACAGGTATGCAAATGCAGCATTTCATAAATAAAATTATGTATTCCTAGAAACCCAAAATTTGTTTGTCAGCAGCGGAAAGAGGCGTTACCTGTAGTGCTGCATTGTAACAGTTTCACCATTGAACTATGAGCTGAAAGCATTTACTTGCGATTTCCTTATCGATGTGGGGTCTGACTGCTTGTAGCGCTTTCACGGAAGGGATAAAACACTGCAGCCTGCGAGACTGGAACTGCGAACCATAGCAGCCGTTTTTTCACTGGTCAGCATGCCCCCCAGGGCTAGCGAATAGGTACGTATTGTGCGTTAATCTTACGAGGCCAATAGTGGCTGGAACTCGTAAACCGCTGTCTAAAGGACGAGATTAGTTGCGATTTTCACGTGCAACGACTTTCCTGGGCAAATACAGTAAATTTACACTCTTTCGTTACACCTCAAGCGATAATAACTCAGATTATTCAATGGAAATGTCAGTAAAAATCAAGTGAACTTTGAGGCTTAGTTCCGTGCACACTAGGATGTAACTCGTCGATCACAGAGTTGCCAAACATACCTTGATTTGTTACCAAATCTCCGTAACAGTACCAGCAGGAAGATGACGAACCGATGTGATTCTACAGCAGGCTGGAAAGTGACCATAGCTGGCGTCTCAAAGACGCGGCTGCTACGGCCTGGAATACGTAATGTGTCTGATTCGCATTTCTGATTCTAGGTTTAGGGACTGGAGTGTAGTTACTAATAATACTCAGAACTGACTGCAAACTAAGCATCATAAATCAGTAAATCTCATAGTTGTTTTTATATTTCTTTAGTACTGTACTCATAATTAAGAAAGTCATTCACAGACGTTTTCGTGCCTCGCCGATAGTCGACCACACTAAATAAATAATTATAATAAAAGAATGTGTGTGTGTGTGTGTGTGTGAGAGAGAGAGAGAGAGAGAGAGAGTGAGAGAGAGAAGAGAGAGAGTGAGTGAAATAGAGAGAGAGCTGAAAATAAAAAAGAATGAGAGAGAGGGTAAAAAATAGTTGTAAAGAAATTGAATACAGGTATATAAAGAAATCTTTCATTAAAATGACACTTTGCACATCATTAAGAAATGTCGTATTCATGATCTATGGAACAAGTATTAATCTAATCTAATCTAACCAAATCATATTGCTGACTAGCCGTGAAGAGTCATGAATTACCGAAATTTACCCCAATATCAGTAACCGAACCTAAACTTGATAATAAAGACGAGTTTTTGTAATAAACCTGGACTCCTATCAAGACCCTTTCATCCCTGTTAACTAACCACCAAAGATGGCTGATATACCTCCATTCAGAAGCAACATAGTGTGTATGCATTTAAATATGAAGCGCATGATGTGAAGTTCTGTGACGGGGATACGAACCCAACACGCTCAGAAATGTGTGTGAAATCTTGTGGGACTTAAATGCTAAGGTCATCAGTCCCTAAGCTTACACACTACTTTACCTAAATTATCCTAAGGACAAACACATCCATGCCGAGGTAGGAATCGAACCTCCGTCGGGACCAGCCGCACAGAACCCAACACGTAATCGGGTTGTTAACTAATTAGAATCAAATGTTACGTATCGGTTTTTCTTACCAGCTGCTAGGTGTTTGAATACAAAACAAGGATAGAAATGTTTGTGCCTGCGCGACAATCGAACCGCACTCCTATCGTTCTTTTTTATCATCCACGAATATAGCTTAAGTATCAATTGCTTACGCACCAACAGTAAGATGTGTGCGTGTTGGACCAGAAATTGTTGGCACCACATGAACAGACATTAAAAACGCACGTTAATTTTCACTAGCAGGCCGGTGTGCATGTGATACGGCTTGAAATGAAATTATGAATACTTTTGTACTGGATCAGGAATCGGACCCACATACTTACCTTGGGAGGAGACCTAGAAAAGATTGCAGTCTTGGAAAAAGGAACGAAATGATTGACCTGTATTCCGAGAGATTCAGATCCTCGAAAGAGGAGATATGAATTCGAATCACAGTCCAGCACCAAATTTTTCAACGTGTCTATTTCAATCAAGTACAAGTAAAATAAGAGCCCTGCTCTTTTAAATGGCTACTTGTTCAACAACTAAAATAAAATTTTCTAATACAAGCAAGTTTACTGGCGACAGTATTTCTGTTTACCATGACCTCCACCTATGTCATTTCCCAACTTAAACCGGCTCTGCCCAGTTGGGAATGAAGGAACGTGATGTTTAATGTCGATTATGGATAATAACATTTTTCTCTTGAGATTACCAGTGGTAAAGTAAATCTGTTTGCGCCTCTGAAAAGTAAATGCCTGAACCCACGAATTGCTCATGAGATAGTTCGTTCCACCAGACCATTGTGGCCACATTTCCCAGTCCTAGGAGTGTGCTGTAATGGATGATGTGCTTAGCTTACAAATTTAGCCACGGTGAAAAAAATGCGAGTCTATTAAATGGCTAAGCAGAAGCAAGCTTATGACGTGGAGATTACGCTATTCTCACGTCAGCAGGATGTAAAGACTCCTCTGGGTATCATAGCCTCGATGTGAAGCTATTTGGAAATTTTCACTAATTCAGGAAACATCTTAGTTCGAGAGAATTTACTGTGAAGTGTGAAGTTACCGCATAATTCGATTATTACCGTCATTATTAGTATGATTTTCTCCATACTTCTGCTGGAACACATGTGCTTGAAGATCATTTAAGGCCTTTTGGTCATTATAGGAGTAGTTGCCCAAGAACAGAACAGCATACTAGTGTTGAGTTTGTATCTGTTCTTGGGCGCCATGACCGACCTCATTTGAACTCTTCTGTCAGGAGAGTTAATTTGGAGCTGGAACGGCTGCTTATGTCGGGTGCAGGGTCACACATTGGTGTGGTTCCTGTTGATTCTCTCAGTAGGTGGGATTATACTAGGCATGGCCTTCACCTCCACAGGAAGGGGAAGCGTAAATTGGCTGGGGAAATAGCAGGAAGGTTAAAGGGGGGAGGCACTGTCATGAGTGGTAAAATACCAGTGGTTATAGGGTTCAGAAAAGACCCTTTTTTATGTTAGGGAGGACAGAAAGAAAGCAAATTTTAAGAGAGGTTAGAACTGAGACAAACCTTAAGTTAGAGAAAGAAATCAAAAAAACATAATTCCAGCTTATTACATCAGCATAAACAGCTATTGGTGTGGTGTCACCGCCAGACACCACACTTGCTAGGTGGTAGCTTTAAATCGGCCGCGGTCCATTGGTACATGTCGGACCCGCGTGTCGCCACTGTGTGATCGCAGACCGAGCGTCACCACAAGGCAGGTCTCGAGAGACGTACGAGCACTCGCCCCAGTTGTACGACGACGTTGCTAGCGACTACACGTACGAAGCCTTTCTCTCATTTGCCGAGAGACAGTTAGAATAGCCTTCATATAAGTCCATGGCTACGACCTAGCAAGGCGCCATTAGGTACTTCATGAATCTAAAGAGTCTCACTTGTATCATCAAGAATGCTGTATACCAAAGGATGATATAAAAGTTAAGTGTTCTAGTAGCTACGTTCTTTTCTTTATCACATTCATTACGAATCCTGTTCCAGACTTAACTCCAGACGGCGTGAGTTGACGCGTGCCCTTTCGGCTACTTCACTGTGGACTGGCTGCCTTAACAGTCCACTACAATTGGTTAAGAACTTTCAACAGTCAGCAGATATTATAACTCTACCAAAATTTAACTCAGTCAGTGTGAAATGTCGGCTATCTTTATTGCATCAAAATATTCGAGGACTGAGAAATAAAATTAATGAATTAGCTATCTGCATAGATGAATTAGAGTCTTCAAACCCAGCTGACATAATCTGCCTCTCTGATCATCATGTGACCACTGGTATAGAACTTTTAAGTGTTACAGGGTTTGGGTTAGCATCTCACTTTGTAGATCAGAAATGGAGAAAGGAGGAGTTTCCACATTCATTAGGATCTGTCATAAATTTAAGAACATAGACATTCATAAATTTTGCCCAGAACAGCATATGGAAGCATGTGCAACAAAATTAGAATTTCACAAAAAATCCTTCATAGTATTAAGTGTATATCGAGCACCTGCAGGTAACTTTAATCTGTTTGTAAACCACCTTGAAGCTGTACTGGCCCATTTAACAACCAAAAACAAAGAAATAGTGTTTGCTGGTGATTTCAATGTAGATTTCCTTAAAGACTCTCCCAATTAGAACTTACTTGAGTTAGTAACACTATCATTCAACTTAATTCTCACTGTAAAGTTCCCCACTAGGGTAGCCACTTGCTCACAAACAGCAATTGATAATATCTTTATAGAAAAGTCCAATGAACAAAATTATATTACAAAACCAATAGTCAATGGCCTCTCAGACCATGACATGCAGTTCCTTCTGTTAAATGTTAATATTGAACAGGATATAAAATCTGTTAAATCTGAGATCAAGAGGGTAATCAATAAGCCAAAAATTGATTATTTTAGGACACTCGTCAGATACATTCACTGGACTGATGTTTACAGTGCTCATGGCATGAATGAAAAATATAACACTTTCGCTAATAAAGTGCTTACCTTATTCGAACACTGTTTTCCCTCAAAACGTACCAAGGTTAGAGCAAAGTTTACAAAAAAGCCATGGATTACTCGAGGAATAGGGGTATCTTGTAAAAAAAAAAGAAAACTATATCTGTCAATCCGAAACAGTTCTGATGTTGATGCCATAGCACATACTGAAAAATATTAAAGACTGTAATACGGATGTCAAAGCAAATATATTACAAGGAAAAGATAGTCATATCAGATAACAAAATAAAGACAATATGGGATATAGTGAAGGAGGAGACCGGTAGAACCAGACATGAAGAGGAACAAATAGCATTAAGAGTAAATGATACATTGGTGACAGATGTGTATAGTGTTGCAGAACTTTTTAATAAACATTTTATAACTGTTACAGAAAAGATGAAGTTGTCAGGTTCGGTAGATGCTGCTATGGAATACCTCAGACCAGAAATTTCAAGCAACTTCCATAATATGAATTTGACCCTCACTACCCCAACAGAAATAATGTCCATCATAAAATCTTTAAAATCAAAAACTTCTAGTGGGTATGATGAAATATCAACAAAGTTAATTAAAGAATGTGAATCTGAGCTAAGTAACATATTAAGCTATCTGTGTAACCAGTCATTTATCAGTGGAATATTTCCTGAATGGCTGAAATATGCTGAAGTTAAGCCACTGTTTAAGAAGGGAGATAAAGAAATAGCATAAAATTTCCGTCCAAATTCACTGTTGCCAGCATTCTCAAAAATTTTCGAAAAAGTAATGTACAGTCGGCTTTATAACAATCTTATCTAAAATAACATACTGTCAAAGTCACAGTTTGGATTCCTAAAAGCTTCTGATGTTGAGAAGGCTATCTACACTTACAGTGAAAATGTGTTTAATTCGACAAAAAAATGCCGGCAACTGCAATTGCATTTGACTGCGTAAATCACAATATCCTTTTAAGTAAATTAGAGTATTATAGTGTAACAGCAAATGCTGCAAAATTGTTCAAATCTTATATCTCTGGCAGGAAACCAAGGGTGTTATTAGGAAAGATACATGTATAAAGCTATCAGGCATCATCCAACTGGGAACTAATTACATGTGGGGTCCCACAAGGTTCCATTTTGGGGCGCTTACTTTTTCTTGTGTATATCAATGACCTTTCATCAGTAACATTACCAGATGCCATGTTCGTTTTGTTTACCAATGATACAAACATTGCAATAAATAGCAAATCAAGCATAGTCTTAGAAAGAACAGCCAATAAAATATTTGTGGACATTAATCACTGGTTCCTAGCCAATTCTTTGTCACTAAACTTTGAAAAAACACACTACATGCAGTTCAGAACTTATGAGGGGTGTCCCACAAGTATATGTCTAACATACTATGACAAGAAGATAGAAGAAGTGGAAAGTGTTAAAATCTTGGGATTACAGCTTGATAATAAATTCATCTGGGAGCAGCACACCAAGGAACTGCTGAAGCGTCTTAACAAATCTCTGTTTGCAATGCGAATTTTGTCAGACATAGGGGATATAAAAATTAAAAAGCTGGCATACTATGCTTACTTTCATTCCATAATGTCATATGGGATTATTTTTTCAGGGAATTCATCAAGCCAAGATAATGTGTTCCGGGCACAAAAACGTGCTATAAGAGTTATATGTGGTGTGAACTCAAGAACATCCTGCAGGAGCCTGTTTAGGGAACTAGGGATACTAACTACTGCTTCCCAATATATTTATTCTTTAATGAAATTTGTCGTTAAAATATATCACTTTTTCAAACCAACAGCTCAATTCATGGAATAAATACTAGAAATAAGAATAATCTTCACAAGGATTTAAAATCACTTAGTCTTGTACAAAAAGGTGTGCATTATTCAGGAACACACATTTTCTATAACTTGCCAGCAGCCATAAAAAGCTTAACACCCAATGAAATTCAGTTTAAGAGAAGCCTAAAGGATTTATTGGTGGCCAACTCCTTCTACTCCATTGATGAATTTCTCAGTAAAACCAACTGATTTGTATATATATATATATATATATATATATATATATATATATATATATATATATATATATATATATATATATATATATAAGTACAATATAACTTCTGCGCAATTTCAGTGCAGTAATGTGTTCATTGTAAATAAGTGTTATAGGAGTTGTATTACATGTTTATTACCTTATAAATAAAAACCTTTTTTATTTTAAATTCAGTGCACTAGTATTTGCAAAATGACTTTCATATAGTGTTCATTAAAAAATTACGATCATTGCACTTGGGACCTGTGAATTGATACATTAGCTTATTTGTTTTAGTTGTAAATATTTGTCATGTATTGTTGTTTTTCTGACATGTTCCACATCCTGGAGGACCTCCTCACTACGGATCAATTGGAATGAAAGAAAATCTAATCTAATCTAAATCTAATCTAATTTATGAAGACGTTACTTGACAACAAAAACGCGCAGCCTTTCTTCATTTGCTTGCGCCTAGAAATGGCTGTCGAATACTGCCAAACCAAAAGCTAAGGGATCTTACTGCCTTCCGATACACGTCGCTGTTCTTCCATATGATTTGGTCGGCGAAACCTGTTTCAAGTTGTGTATGACAGAGAATGTTTTAGAAAATCAATTTTCTTCCTTTGCAATAAACAGAAAGACTTTCGTTCTAAGCTATCCAAGTTCAAAATTTTCGCAATATTATTTCAATTTTAATATGCGCTTCTATAGTGTAGGAAAGTATTTCACAGTTGCAAAACCCGCATCCGACTCATAGTACTTACACTTAGTCGCAGACCATAAATTCTAGCTCAGAGTGACACCAGTTTAAGTAACTTAATGTAGCGAAGACTGTTTGCCAGTGCTCTTTCTCACCGGAAAATATGCAGTTCACTCATTGGGCTCCATAAGTACACTGTAACAGTAATTTCTGTGTGTATGCAATGCATACGGAATTTAGTGGTGCTCTCTCTTCCACTTCTGTATACAATGTGCCTGACCTAAACGGGCCCTTTATCATTTCAGGCCCTAGGCGGTACAACATCATATTGACAACAGTAATGTGCTTATAGTGACAACCTGACTGTTCGGTTTACCTGATTTTGTAATCGCTTGAATAAAACAACATGACCTTCCAGTGGGAGACACTTCGTCCCCAATTTCCTTATGTTAAACGTGTTAGTAAGCATTTTCCCTTCCAACCAGCGAAATGCGGCAGAGTGTGGCCGGTATACGATTCACAATCCACGATTTAGTGCCGATCAGACGATTTCTTTAAACATTGGTGTAGCTGAAGGAATTTAGTTTCTTCTTAAGTCGTCTTATGCAGCAACGTTCACATATATCTCAAATCGGAAAAGCTCTTTATCCAGGTACGAAGGTTGTAAAAGAAACTTCCCACAGTTTGTGTCAGCTTGATCGTTTCGTCTGATAGCACTGCGTAAGTAGTGATCCTGTAGCTGCTGGAATTATTGGTTGAAAACGAGTTTAACACCAGTGTGTATAGCACTGCTAAATATTCAGAATAATTATCAACCTAAGTCTGAGTTCATCCACAAACTGAATCGTATTTGTAATATTCAAGCCAGACTGTGTATCCTTGTCTTCCTTGAGTGGGCATCGGAAGGCGTTTACACACACGTATACGACGGTGATCCCAAAATTAAGGTCTCCTAAGGGACACGCAAGTGCCAACGCGTGCACAAACGAGAGATCCTTAATTTTAATATCAAGCAGGAACCGCAGTAGCAGCTGCATGGTGGCAAAGTGATAAAGAGCAAGACTACGGATATGAAGATCTCAGGTTCTATCCCTCGTCACGCCCACGATTTTTATGTTCCATTTTACACTTATTTCCCCTCGGCCAGTATCTGTTGATGTGAAAAATGACGAGTTGCACTGTCGTCCGAAATCCACGTTAAACTGTAAGTTCCCCTATTAACTGGCTAGGTAAGTCAATTCAAAGGTCAGAGGAAAGCAACGACATACCACCTCCAACAAGACCGTGCCTATTAAAGCACTGTGGTGTACAAACCACTCTTCCGACTGATGACTGCTTCACTTTCTATGGGCTCCAAAGTTAATGATCTTCGGGTTATTAACATTTTTGTGGTTTCATGCTGTAGCTTTGATACCAGTAAACATAAGTAACCGGCCGAGCACTGTCACCGTTCGAGTTGTTAAGGTGGTAGACGACGATGCTGTCGACCCCTGTTACAATCTTAGTCATGGCTATGTTTCATTCAAATACCTCTCTGTGACTTTCTGCGTATTTCAAGATATACTTTTATACACTTAGTACGCATCCAAATTGATATCTGATAGAGCTGTATTTAGCTACATGAATCAGATATGTTTTCCGTGCAATGTATCGGACAACACGTCAGTGTAGCGAGTTTTCGTTTCCGTGTTGCGCATGGTGTAAGAAATATTTGTGATTTGATTGCTTCTGTGATAGGTTTCACCCCACTGAAATCGAGCAAGCTCACGAACAGACTCTCAATAACTGGAATCACGCAATAATACACTTAAAAGTTGTATTTTTGCATTATGTATCCCATTGAAAATAACTGCAAACGGGTTATGCGCCGACTTGCTTCTTATTCGCGCTTCTCGATGCTTTCCTCAAAAAATAAAAATAAAAATAAAAAGAGAGAGAGAGACAGAGAGATTAATCAGAAATATATTTCAAATATGAGCTCGGTGACGCCATGTTCGGCTCGCGATGTAAAGCAAGGATAGTTGATAGGTAATATCTCGTTGTACTAGCGATATGTGTGGCTACAGGGTTCTTTCCTTTCTCTCTGCGAACAACGAAGACAGAATTCAGTATCAAAGTGGTAGGAACACCTACGCAGTGCGCCAATTAAACACTCAGCCTTTCTTGGTTATTTTGTTGATCGTCTGTAATGCAGTAAACATCCTTGATTACTGATTTGTTATTACTACCATTATTATTGTTATTCGGCAACTCACAACTGGTTTCCTATCACTCATTGCTGCCGATGCACGTAACGAATGGATCAGGGTAATATGAAAATCTCTTTAAGAGAAGACGACAACGGGATGCCGCTGATGCAGGCAATAACACCCAACTATTTCTGTCGACTTAACACCGTGACGACAGACAAATTGGCGTCTCACTGTAATTTGATTATAATTTGTTAGCTTTCTGGCGACCTCGTTTTTATACCTCATGGTAGCAGGCATAATATTTTTCTTTTTGAACACTGAACAATAACACACAAAGATAGTAGATGGAAGGATACAAAGAAACAATCAAACTCATGGGTCTGGGTCCAGTTCATCACTAGAAGACTAAACAAGAGGGAAACATTACGAAAGCAATGAATAGGGCTGGTTAGTACATTTTATTTGTATAGATCTAAAGATGAAAAAGCGCAGATCTGCACAGTGCCCGCATCTGCACTTTAGTTTCTGTCTTAATGGGCATAACTTTTAGTTTCTTGTCTTCTGAATTTTCAAATTAATTGATTATTACGTGGTACTGAATAATTAGTTAACTGTGTTTCTTACAGATTCCATTTGCACCAACATCTTTCTACATTCTCGTGCAATTCATGAAATTCTACTTGGATGATCACAAGACTGCACATAGATGCAATCGATTTCGAGGTGCAAAGTGTTTGTTATCTTATTTTTCGTGACAGGTGGGCTAAGTTGATTTCCAAAGACTTTTTATTGTACTGAAAAAGTCTTTTGTTACAAAGTAACAAGGTAAGTGTATTATTCGTATATATTTTGTGGGAAACTGTAATCGTGATGGTAGATAATGTGGTGTCACCGCTAGACACCACACTTGCTAGGTGGTAGCCTTTACATCGGCCGCGGTCCGTTAGTATACGTCGGACTCGCGTGTCGCCACTATCAGTGATTGCAGACCGAGCGCCGCCACACGGCGGGTCTAGAGAGACTTCCTAGCACTCGCCCAAGTTGTACAGCCGACTTTGCTAGCGATGGCTCTCATCTGCCGAGACAATAGTTAGCATAGCCTTCAGCTACGTCATTTGCTACGACCTAGCAAGGCGCCATTATCAATTGTTATTTATCTTGTGATGCATGTACCGTCAGACCGATGTTCACCAATTATGGATTAAAGTTAAGTATTCCAGAAGCTACGTACTTTATTTGCTAGTCTCCATTACTTGTCCTGTTCCAGACCTCACGCCATCCTGCGTGAGCTTAAACGCGTGCCCTTCGGCTTGCTCTCATTGTGGGTTGGCGCTCTGTCCAATACCCAACAGATTACATCTGCATGTTTGACACAAATGCTTACTAACCAAACCCCGTGTCTCCTCTCCATATCCTCCTATGACACTAACAGGTGATTCTCCTCCCATATGGACATACATATGGCAAGAATGGTAAAACGTCAGTTTTTCGGGTGAATCCTGGTTCTGTTTACAGCATCATGATGGTCGCATCCATGTTTGGCGTTATCGCGGTGAACGCACGCTGGAAGCGTGTATTCGTCACCGCCATACTGGCGTATCACGCGACGTGATGGAATGGGGTGCCATTGGTTACACGTCTCGGTCACCTCTTGTTCGCATTAATGGCACTTTGAACAGTGGACTTTACATTTCAGATGTGTTACGACCCGTGGTTGCACCCTTCATTCGATCCCTGCGAAACCCTAAGTTTCAGCAGGATAATGCACGACCGCATGTTCAAGGTCCTGTACGGGCCTTTCTGCATACAGAAAATGTTCGACTGAGGCCCTAGCCAGCACATTCTCCAGATCTCTCACCAATTGAAAAGGTCTGGTCAATGGTGGCCGAGCAACTGGCTCGTCACAATACGCCAGTCACTACTCTGTGGTATCGTGTTGAAGCTGCATGGGCAGCTGTACCTGTACACGCCATCCAAGCTCTGACTCAATCCCTAGGTGTATCAAGGCCGTTATTACGACCAGAGGCGGTTGTTCTGGGTACTGATTTCTCGGGATCTATGCACGCAAACTGCGGCAAAATGTAATCACATGTCAATTCTAGTATAATATATTTGTCTAATGAATACCCGTTTATCATCAGTATTTTTTGCCGGCCGAAGTGGCCGTGCGGTTAAAGGCGCTGCAGTCTGGAACTGCAAGACCGCTACGGTCGCAGGTTCGAATCCTGCCTCGGGCATGGATGTTTGTGATGTCCTTAGGTTAGTTAGGTTTAAGTAGTTCTAAGTTCTAGGGGACTAATGACCTAAGCAGTTGAGTCCCATAGTGCTCAGAGCCATTTGAATCAGTATTTTTTCTTGATGTAGTAATTTTAATGGCCAGTAGTGTATCTATGGAAGTGTCCTACGTTGGCGTCATCAGTACCATTGCTCGTCATCAGCTACAAATGGCGACATTTGAATCCAAATGTGTTTCAGTCTTATCACTACAGCACACGTGACAGTGGCAGTGACAGCTATGATTCTTCTAGGCGGAGCACTGGAGCACACACATTGGCTGCTATCAAATCCATATCATTCGATTTTACCAATTGAGTGAAAAAATATGATTTCTCTGCAGGTTTGAGGTTGATAAAATACTGGCATTCTTTACGTTATTCATAATAGTTAATGTGCTACATGAAACTATGTAAGTGACCGCACAAAATTTTCAAGAGTTTGCAGAACAACTTCCCTGGTAACCATAGTTTCTACCAGAATATTCCCTTCACTTTCGACAAGTGACTCGTACATCGGGCTTCTCACCTGCCGCCAGAAGATGCGAATGTCATATCAGCTGAACCTGCTGTCCTGGGAACAACGAGAAATGCGTCCGTTCACAAATCGTTGTCTTTGCCCCTCTCACAAGATCGCTGCTAAGCTACGAAGGCGGCTAGGTGATACTCAATGCCTCTCATAAGAGCGCTACGAGTACTTAGTATTCCGTTTCCGGTGAAACGGGATTCATACAATAACAGTATATACGGTGAAAGAGTGAGGGCCATCGAACACTAATTGCCGATAAAATATGGGACATCTGAAGTGGACAGATTTCAAGGTCTGAATATTCTGTGAGTGGAAGGGGCGTAACTAGTATCTTCGTGCTACTTTGGTCTCAGTGCTGCGAGTGACAAAACTGCCATGTAGAACCGATCGAGCGCCTGTTGAAGGCTACTCTTCCAGGGGTGCTGTAACTGTCTTACGGAAGTTTGTACAGTTCTTTGTCCTCATTAGTCGTGATATGGCGCCATTTGTGACTTTTATTAAATATCGGCACAGTCATGGAAATATGGTACACGCCAGATTTGATCATACACATGGTGCTGGCTTCCCAACAGGTTGTGTTTTCTCTGCTGTAAAGTAAAGTAATATTACTTACTCTGGGTAATCAGCGGTGTACATCAAACGATGGGCGAAGTCTTACACGCATTTAGCATGAATACTGTCAATTTATGCGAGTAATAATAAACTTCTAATGTCACAGAACATTCTGACAACTTCTCTAATGTTACAGGCTATTCCCAAACATTCCAGAACACTGCGGATCGTTGTTGAACATTCCGGAACATTCTGGAATGTTTTCGAATACTCTCGAATATTTTGGAATGTTCCGGAACTTCGCAGGCCCTATATCTCCAAAAGCATTTCCTTCAGATGAAAACGGGAACCTTCTTCATGGATGGAGGATAGAGGGCTACCACACAATATCGTTGCTTTGATCGTAGCGGGACTCGTTTCTGAGTTTTAGAGGGACGCACATTGTACACTTACCTTTATAATTTTGATTCTGCTACAGAATATTGCACACTGAATGAAATTTTATTCATCGTGTTTTAAGGTTTCGCCGGCCGGAGTGGCCGAGTGGTTCTAGGCGCTATAGTCTGGAACCGCGCGACGGCTACGGTCGCAGGTTCGAATCCTGCCTCGGGCATGGATGTGTGTGATGTCCTTAGGTTAGTTAGGTTTAAGTAGTTCTAAGTTCTAGGGGACTGATGACCTCAGAAGTTAAGCCCCATAGTGCTCACAGCCATTTTTTTAAAGGTTTCGTAGGTTATTTTCACAGATTTTTTAAAACTGTTAATAGTTTTTTTGGATACGTTTGGTTCGATTTCTTTCTTTTTTTTTCAAAGAGTTTAAAAACTCTTTCCGGTTTTAATTAGGTGATGATCTCTACTTGTACAGTATTCATTTTTTAAATACTTTAAAAGAAGTTTAAACGTTTACAGCGACACATCTACTCGTATCCTGATTTATCTCAGGGTGTTATATAGAAAGAAATTCAAGTAGTATCACAATGGTAATATTTTTAATATTTATTTTCATCGTGTTAAATAGTATGTAATTCTTTACCAATTTAAGAAATTGATCCTATTACGAAATACATTATAATAATAATTCACCAAAGCTTCTTTCCTATACATTTCAAGCGATGAATGAAGCGATAGCGATAACTCATATATAATCAAGCTATTATAAGTCCACACAGATTATATATATATATATATATATATATATATATATATATAATGTGTGTGTGTGTGTGTGTGTGTCACTATATATATGCGTGCCCATATTGGTCGTGGTATACTATCCCCAAGTTCATCAACGTACTGTTGGTCCAGATTGTCCCACTCCTCAACGGCGATTTGGTGTAGATCCCTCAGAGTGGTTGGTGGGTCACATCGACCATAAACAGCCCTTTTCAATCTATCCGAGATATGTTCGATAAGGTTCATGTCTGGAGAACATGCTGGCCACTTTAGTCGAGCGATGTCGTTATCCTAAAGTTAGTCATTCACAAGATGTGCAAGATGCGGGCGCGAATTGTCGTCCATGAAGACGAATGTCACGCGAATATGCTGACGATATGGTTGCATTATCGGTCGGAGGATGGCATTCACATATCGTACAGCCGTTACGATGCCTTCCATGACCACCAGCGGCGTACATCAGCCCCACATGATGCCACCTCTAAACAGCAGGTACCTACACCTTCCTGCAGTCGCTGGACAGTGTGTGTGTAAGGCGTTTAGCGTGACCGGGTTCCCTCAAACACGTCTCCGACGATTGTCTGGTTGAAGGCATATGCGACACTCATCGATGAAGAGAACGTGATGCCAATCCATTTAGCAAGTTGTTGGGCCCATCTGTACCACACAATGGACGTCGGGAATGAAGTTGCACCCCATGCAGCCTATTGCCCACAGTTAGAGTCGTAACACGACGTACTATGGCTGCGCGAAAAGCATTATGCTACACGGTGGCGTTGCTGTCAGGTTTCCACCAAGTCACAATCCGTAGGTAGCGGTCAGCCACTGCAGTAGTAGCACTTGGGCGGGCTGAGCGAGGCTTGTCATCTATAGTTCTTGTCTCTCTGTATCTCTGTATGTCCTCCATGTCCGAACTACATCGCTTTGGTTCACTCCGAGACGCCTGGACAATTTCCTTGTTGAGAGCCCTTCCTGGCACAAAGTAACTATGCGGACTACAGACTAATAGCGACATGTTATACCGAACGTGGGAATAATTTAACTATCGACTTGATATCTGCAGAATCAGTAAGGAGGCACACGTGGAGCTCTTTCAATATTCCAAAACAATTTATGAGTACTTCTGTGTGTGTGCGGCCATACATCAAATGATACAGCTACAGGAACTCTTTGAAATCCCTTCATTGAGTTATAACCTTTTATCTGTAAGGCTATCATGTAAACTTATACATCATATCATTTACAATACCGTGTCGTGTATCTACGTCTCAGGATGCACGCCTACATGTGATCTGCAAGTGCATATTGCCAACCTTAAAATTGAAGCCACTACGTACTCTTAAGAAATAATTATATTATATCACAGTAACAACTATTCAGAAATTCTTGTATTTCCCTAGCAGATCTGTCCCTCAACACATTTGGCTTCGTTTCGTTGGACTCAGCAGTTTCTGTAATAGGGTTCGTAAGCTCAGAGTGATACCGTACAGCATTGAGTGTGTAATGAATCTTGCCTCCTCGGAACTTTCGCACTTCAATAGAAATGTTTGATTTCTCATAAGCTTCGGCTGACTTAAGTTAATTTTTATAGTTAAATTATATATTTACCATCTGAAGATGATTTCATATATTTGATCACTAAAACACTATTTTCCTGACGATATAGTTTAATTTTTCATGTCGATCCATTTAGCAACATCGACCTCGAACCATGAAATTGGTAATCAGAATTGTTAACTTAAATGAGTCATAAGCCACTTTACAGTGAAGCTAATATTATCATGGTTTAGTTTTCATGTAACCAAAATTTCCGTTTTTTCCGTTGTTTGCATGTTGTTATCGATAATTCAATCGATAGTTATACGGAGACAGGAAGCTGATAATTTTTTATTGTCAACATTTGCAACCTTCATTACTAATTATTATGAGCATAAGTATTTATACAAATTCTTAATTCCAGAAAACTTTGTACAAATTATACCTGAAAAGTAATTTTAATTAATACAGCCACAATGACATACATTTCCAACTGCATCCTATTTTAGTAGGATTTGGGAGCTACGGACTACATACTTATAGAAATTTTAGGCGCCAAATGCGCCATAATAATTTCAGTTGTTGTTGAGATAGGTCAATGTTACTATCAAGTTCTTTGTGTTGAGCTTTATCGTTGTGCAATGAATTACGTAATAAGTGGTGTTGTAGGTAGTGTCAAGAATGTATGAATAAATACTGATGATGTCAATAAGCAACAATATTCCAGCGACTCTTACAGAAAAAAGATCTTGGACCCAGAAGCAGGAAAGCATGAAGAGGAACGGATTACAGAGACAATGAGACAGCCATAGGAAGATAAGTAAAATTTATCTGCTAATATATGTCTGTTTATGATATTATATGAATGTTGACAACACTAGAATAATCAGTTCAGGATAGGATATTTACTTTCTGTACATGTACGACCATTTCGATGGTGAGGGATATGTATTGCTCTAATCGTTTCTATTATACGTTTTAGAGTATGATGTAAGTGTATGTGTCCCAACGTTTGTAATGATGTATCGTGTATTTATAAGTTCAGAATGCAATATTTTGAGTCACCTGGATGTGTATATTGCTAACCCTGAAATCGTAGCCATTACGCGCCAAATAACTCACTAGATTACGTTATATTAACAACGATTCAGAGGTTCTCGTTTGCTGCAGATAATTCGATGAAGCCGTTTCCGGAAAAGTGTTCCTCAGCTGACAATGTTACCATCGCCCTTCTCCATTATCACTGAAGCTGCTGTCCTTTCTTGGAAATGGCCGGTAAATAGCAGAGAAATTTGGAATCTCTTTGCGTGATCTGCACTACCTCATCTGAACCCATAGTCGTAATCGGCATGGTGGTGCGTTGCTGTTGGGTTAACCTGGCGGTGTAGAGCTTGTCCCGGGGGCCGAGCGGCCAGCCCCCAGAGCACCCTCGGGAACATCCCCCTTAAGGCTGGCTGCGGGCTTGTTAGTTCGGCGCCGCTCTGGCTGTCAGACACACGGATGGCCACTAGCCAGCCGGCGCCCCCTGTGTGCCAGGCCATCAGCAGCGGTCGCCAGCGAGCTGCCCTCCACCAGCAGCTGAGGAGGTCTGTGTGAGAACCAGCAGGGTTACAAGTTGGGCTTAAACGAACTAGACACGTGCTGATACAGTGGAAACCAGGATGGACCGACCGCATCCCACCTGTTAAATCAAGAAATTGGTCTTGTTAACAAAAAGAGATTTTGTGCGAGTACATGGTAATGTGACCACATAAACAAATAGCTGCCGGAACTGGTTCTACTTCCACGACCTTTCGTGCGTTCTCATTTATTTGCTGGCTGTTGTGTGGTTTAAGATGGTAAAATTTATTCAGATATACTTTCTAGGCATTTTGGCAAGAGTGACCTGTGGCCTCCAATGGGTTCTTTCAGCGTAACAATGTAAATGTGCTCTAACGGTCCACGGGTATGCTGCCGCTTCATAGCGTCCAACGGGCACAATATTTCGGCGATCAGAAGTGTCGCCATCGTCAGGTGCGCTGACGAACTGAGCTCTTGAGGGCGGGCGGCCGATTTAAATGCCCTCCCCCCGCGGGCCGCTCTCGTGCGCAGTTCGCCAGCGCACCTGACGATGGCGACATGTCTGATCGCCGAAATATTGTGCCCGTTGGACACTATGAACCGGCAGTATACCCGTGGGCTGTTCGAGCAACAAATACGCCGGGTGAAACTGAAGAATCACATCAATGTAAATGTGGTTTATTCGGATTGTTACGCAAACTGCCCTTACTTCTGTGAAATTACTTTCACAACGTTGAGAACGCCTGTAAGAACAAATCCCTAAAACATACCACAAAGAGAAATGTGACAGGACCGTTCTTCTTCTCTATTCACTGCCCTGTATCATTGTCAGCTGCAACAGGTAAAGACGTACTTTGTTGGTGTTGCAGATGTTAGCGATTTTCATCGAGATAAACTCAGTCTGCAATGTTTTTCTCCGGCACGCCAGTGTATAAGTGTACACAGAATCAGCTAAGCGAAACAGCCGTGCAGTACCCACTCTAAAGAGCCAAAGAAACTGGTACACCTGCCTAATATCGTCTAGGACCCCCGCAACCACGCAAAAGTGCCACAACACGACGTGGCATGGAGTCGAATAAAGTCTGAAGTAGTGCTGGAGGGAACTGACACCATGAATCCTGCAGTGTTGTCCCTAAATCCGTAAAAGTACGAGCAGGTGGAGCCAAGGCATTCCAGATATACTCAATAATTTTCATGTCTTGGGAGTTGGGTGGCCAGCGGAAGTGTTTATACTCAGAAGCTACTCTGCAGCAATTCTGGACGTGTCGGGTGTCGCATTGTCCTGCTGGAAGTCCGGCGGTATGCACAATGGACATGAATGGATGCAGGGGATCAGACAGGATGCTTACATACGTGTTATCTGTCAGACTAGAATCTAGACATATCAGGGATCCCTTATCACTCCGACTGCAACACCCCTAAAATCATCACAGGGCCTCCACCAGCTAGAAGAGTCCCCTGCTGACATGCAGGGTTCATAGATTCATGAGGTTGTCCTCGTAACCGTACACGTCCATCAGTTAGATGCAAACTGAAACGAGACTCGTCCGATCAGGCAACATGTATCCTGTCATCAACAGTCCAATGTCGTTGTGGACGGGCCCAGCCAAGAATTAAGGCTTTGTGTCGTGCTGTCATCAAGGGTACACGAGTGGGCCTTTGGCTCCGAAAGCCCATATTGAAGATGTTCGTTGAACCGTTTGCGATGTCGGAGATTTCATGTTTTACCTGAATCCAGATATCCACGCCACACTCTTGAAATGGTCGTACGGGAATATCCCCACTTCATGCCTATCTCAAGATGCTGTGTCGCATCGCTTGTGCGCCGAGTATAACACCACATTCAAACTCAATTGAATCTTGATAGCCCGCCATTGTAGTAGCAGTAACTGATCCACAATTGCGCCAGATACTTGTTGTCTTAAGTAGGCGTTCCAGACCGCAGCGCCTTATTCTGCCTGTTTACATATCTCAGTCATTGAATGGGCATGCCTATACCAGTTTCTTTGGCGCTTCAGTGAATATAAAATTTTATCTCTGTGTGACACCGGTTGTAGAAGATCGCGTACTGATTTAATATTCTAGATTCGTATATTTTACTGTTCGCGTAGTTTCATTGACTTCATCAGAGGCCGCCAGCCGATGTGGCCGAGCGGTTGTAGGCGCTACAATCTGGAAGCGCGTGACCGCTACGGTCCCAGGTTCGAATACTGCCTCGGGCATAGATGTGTGTAATGTCCTTAGGTTAGTTAGGTTTAAGTAGTTCTACGTTCTAGGGGGCTGATGACCTCAGATATTAAGTCCGATAGTGCTCAGAGCCATTTTTGAGCTCAACAGATTAAAAGATAATCAGTGGGCTTAATTTATTATTATTTGTTCATAGCACTGTAATACATTGCAGCAGCCAGAATGCAGCCCCAGTGTGAATGCTGTGCTTCAATATGGTATGAGTTGGTTGAAATCGGCCTGACTATTGTCAAACGATTAACAGCTGCTGCAAATCGGTGTATAGGAAGAGCTCCTGAGAGTCGTGTACCTGTGATACCTGTGCAAGAGTTGCCTCAAGTACTATCTTCTCCTGCGGATCCTGCCTCGTTTGAAGAAAGTAAAGTCATTACTCAACCTGACTGCGAGGGGTATGCCAGTGGTAGGTGTAGGCGTCCTGTGCAGGTTGGACAGGGATGAGGGACTCAGGGTGCTGTACCGATCCTCCTAACCAACATGTCTGAGGTCCTGTCCTTCACTGAAGCTGAAACTGATCCAGTGGGACTCAGTTCACCTCGTTTGGGGAACCCTATTTTGCCCAGTTTCAGGAGGAGGCCAACGCAATAGGGTAGCTGTCTATTAAATGTCAGCATCTCAAAATGGTGAACCTTAGGGAAATGGCAGCAGGGGACAGGTAAAGACACCAGGTGCGCTCGTTGTGTATGCATGGGGCCTCATTCAACATTTGAAGAGACTATTCCAGCAGCCATTAAGGGAACAGGGTGCAACCAACCGCAGATTGCGATGCACGTTGAACAAATAACGCCTGTCGTCTGGGCTGCAAGGCCATTCTAGGGTTATTTTTGGGTCATTCCAGCGACTGAGACAGAAGGTTGAGGTGGTCAGCCTTACGTATGGAGTTTCAACGACGTTCACAATTTGTAGCTTTGTTACCTGAACTGATCGTGGCGCTCTGGTTGTGGGTCGAGTGGAAGGAGTGAACCAGAGACTTCAAAGGTTCTGTGACAAGCTAGGCTGCCACTTCCTGAACTTTGGCCATACGGTTGAGAACACTACGTTCCGTAAATGGATGACGTGTGCACTATACAACAGAGGTTGCTACTCAGGTAGCTGACTGTGTGTGGGCTGCACATAAGGGTTCTTTAGATATGTGGCTCTCCATACAAAAAAGATAACGATAGCTGTAGGAATTTAAGAACTTTAACATCGCAGCGCGTCAGCAATCGTTGGTTAATAGCTATAGAACACCCAGGAGTATCAATGTAAGATCGAAAGACATGCCTCCCACAGGTGAGAATATTAAAATCTTAATGGTAAACAGCAAGGTGCCAGAGTTTGAAGGGTTGATGAAAAGCTGTGAAGCTCACATAATACTAGGTACAGCAAGCTGGTTTAAACTTGAAGTTGAGAGCAATTATGTTTTTGTGCAAAATTTAAATGTATAGGATAGGCAAATGGGAAATGGAGATGATGTATTTGTCGTGGTAGATAAGAAACTCAGATCCACTGAGGTAGAAATTGAAGCTTCATGTGAGATTGTTTGGGCAAGCCTCAGTATGAGGAATAGGTATACAGTAACAACTGGATCCTTCTGTGGCCCGCCAGTCTAATCTGTCGATTTAACCGAAAACTGTAGAGAAAACCTCAATTCACTTATATGCAAGTTCCCCAGTCATACTGTAAACATTGATGGAGACTTTAATCATCCAACAGTAAACTGGGGAAATTACAATTTTTAGTGGTGGACGTCATAAGACATCCTGTGAAACTTTACTAAATACCTTTTCTGAAAACTACGTAGAGCAGATAGATATGAAACCCTCCCCTGATGGAAGTATATTGGATCTAGGGGTAACAAATAGGCGTGACCTCTTTGAAGATCTCCATATGGAACCTGTTATTAGTGATCGTGATAGCAGTGACTACCAAAGTACAAATGACAAGTAAAACAAGCATAAAGATATATATGTTCAAAAAACTAGATAAAACATCAGTAGGGTCATATCTCATTGAGCAACTTGAACCTGTCAGCACAGAGAAGGAGCATGTACAGGAACTATGGTTCCGGTTTAAAAGAATAAATCATCACGCTGTAGATAGAGATGTGTCCAGTAGATAAGTTCATAACGGGAGGGAATCTCTATAGCAGGGCTTCCCAACGTGTGGTCCGCAGACCTCTTAGGGGTCCGCTGGTTCTTTCTAGGGGGTCCGCGGCCACCTTTCACCAAATATTGTAAAATAATGAGTAAGATTATTGAATAAAAATGTGAAAATCAAATTCATCACTATTTGTTTTTCGCGTGAAAAACACGTGTACCTTTACTTCAGGTCGTATTCCCAAGCAGCATCTGCGGTGCCTAAGTGAGAACGCATACACAGTTTAGTGCCGGAGAATGCGGTTTCTCTGATCGACTGTTTCGCAACAATACGGGGATTGAAACTTCCTGGCAGATTAAAACTGCGTGCGCGACCGAGACTCGAACTCGGGACCTTTGCCTTTCGCGGGCAAGTGCTCTATCATCTGAGCTACCGAAGCACGACTCACGCCCGGCCTCACAGCTTTAGTTCAGCCAGTATCTCGTCTCCTACCTTCCAAACTTTACAGAAGCTCTCCTGCGAACCTGCAGAACTAGCACTCCTGAAAGAAAGGATATTGCGGAGACATGGCTTAGCCACAGCCTGGGGGATGTTTCCAGAATGAGATTTTCACTCTGCAACGGAGTGTGCGCTGATATGAAACTTCCTGGCAGAGCTTCTGTAAAGTTTGGAAGGTAGGAGACGAGATACTGGAAGAAGTAAAGCTGTGAGGCCGGGCGTGAGTCGTGCTTCGGTAGCTCAGATGGTAGAGCTCTTGCCCGCGAAAGGCAAAGGTCCCGAGTTCGAGTCTCGGTCGGGCACACAGTTTTAATCTGCCAGGAAGTTTCATATCAGCACACACTCCGCTGCAGAGTGAAAATCTCATTCTGAATACGGGGATTGTTTGTGCGCCGGCTCAGGGCGCTAGATGCACTGAAACCTTTTACGCATGCGCGGAGCGAGCCTTGTCGACCAATCACAGCGCTCGCTGGCTCGTATGCGGCCCCAGGCATAATTAAATCTTAAAATTGCTTTGGCAGTGCACTACCTATTTCATAAGTCCATTTTTGACCAGTTTATTACTTCTAACATGTTGGAACACGCGAGGAAATACTGACCCTACGACTTATCTTAGAAAATAGATTAAGGAAAGGCAAACCTACGTTTCTAGCATTTGTAGACTTAGAGAAAGCTTTCGACAATGTTGACTGGAATACTCTCTTTCAAATTCTAAAGATGGCAGGGGTGAAATACAGGGAGCGAAAGGCTATTTACAATTTGTACAGAAAACAGATGGCAGTTATAAGAGTCGAGGGACATGAAAGGGAAGCAGCGGTTGGGAAGGGAGTGAAACAGGGTTGTAGCCGGTCCCCGATGTTATTCAATCTGTATATTGAGCAAGCAGTAAAGGAAACTAACGAAAAATTCGGAGTAGGTATTAAAATCCACAGAGAAGAAATAAAAATGTTGAGGTTCGCCGATGACATTGTAATTCTGTCAGAGACAGCAAAGGACTTGGAAGAGCAGTTGAACGGAATGGACAGTGTCTTGAAAGGAGGGTATAAGATGGACATCAACAAAAGCGAAACGAGGATAATGGAATATAGTCGAATTAAGTCGGGTGATGCTGAGGGAATTAGATTAAGAAATGAGACACTTAAAGTAGTAAAGGAGTTTTGATATTTGGGGAACAAAATAACTGATGATGGTCGAAGTAGAGAGAACATAAATTGTAGACCCGCAATGGCAAGGAAAGCGTTTCTGAAGAAGAGAAATTTGTTAACATCGAGTATAGATTTAAGTGTCAGGAAATCGTTTCTGAAAGTATTTGTATGGAGTGTAGCCATGTATGGAAGTGAAACATGGACGATAAATTGTTTGCAAAAGAGGAGAATAGAAGCTTTTGAAATGTGGTACTACAGAAGAATGCTGAAGCTTAGATGGTTAGATCACATAACTAATGAGGAGGTATTAAATAGAATTGGGGAGAAGAGGAGTTTGTGGCACAACTTGACCAGAAGAAGGGATCGGTTGGTAGGACATGTTGTGAGGCATCAAGGGATCACCAATTTAGTATTGGAGGGCAGCGTGGAGGGTAAAAATCGTAGAGGGAGACCAAGAGATGAATACACTAAGCAGATTCAGGAGGATGTAGGTTGAAGTAAGTACTTGGAGATGAAGAAGCTTGCACAGAATAGAGTAGCATGGAGAGCTGCATCAAACCAGTCTCAGGACTGAAGACAACAACAACAACAACAACAACAACAACAACGTGGATCGACGGCTGAAGTCAGAATCATTAAAGAAGGGCGCAGTTTCTCCATCGCCTTCACAACAAGGGAAGTTTCGAGTTGAAATGAATGAGGTGGGAGGACGATCAAAAGAAGAACAATCACAAGAAGCTCCACAGCCGGATTTATTATGTGAAAACGCTGCAAGTACTCCATTGGTTGCAATATCCTTGAAATGAATGAGGTGGGAGGACGATCGAACGAAGAACGATCACAAGAAGCTCCACAGCCGGATTTATTACGTGAAAACGCTGCAAGTACTCCATTGGTTGCAATATCCTGTGGAAGAGGGATAACCAAGAAGCGTAAGTATAACGAAAGCTATTTCGAAATGGGATTTATGGAGACAAAAGTGGGTAAAGCTGGGTGTGTAATTTGTGTGCGAGTCCTTCCGAACAGTTCAATGGTTCCAGTTAAACTTCGCCGTCATTCTGAAGGTACTCACCCGGATTTCCAGGCTGAAGACATCGATTTTTTCAAAAGGAAGAGTGCTGAACTAGCTGTTTCTCAGCATTGCATGACAACTCATGCAAAAACAATTAATGAAAATTCATTAAAAGCTTCTTTCTTGGTTAGTTATCGAGTGGCAAAACTTATACCATTGCAGAAAGTCTCGTAATTGGATCGTTAATTTCAAGTTGTTTTCATTCATCTCTAAACCAAAGACTATTGATACTTCTGGGGGGGGGGGGCTCATTGGGAACATGACACTTGCATTAAGAAGCTTTCAGTTCCCATGGGTTTCGCTCTGAAATTTAAAGTTACTGTGCTCTTGACTGACTAGGGGTCCGCCATGGATTTTCGACTGAAGAAGGGGTCAGCCACCTGGAATGGTTGGGAAGGCCTGCTTTATGTTATACACTCACTGTAAAGAAAATTCTAAAGAAACGTAGATTACGGCATAATAGGTGTAAAACGAAGCGTTTTAAAGAGAGATGTTGAACGAAACGGGTTTGGCTGTCAAGACAGCATTGCGTGATGCCTTCAATGACTACCGTAGTAGTATATTGTGAAATGATGTTTCACGGAACCCGAAGAAATTCTGGTCGTTTATAAGGACTGTTACTGGCACCAAAATTAGCTACCGTCCCTGGTGAATGAGTCAGGAACTAAAATTGAGGGGAGCAAAGCAAACGATGAGATCTTAACTCCGTTTTCAAATGTTCTTTTACAAGGGAAAACCGAGGAGAATTGCTCCTATTTAATCCTCGTGCCCATTGAAAAGATGAATGAAATAAATATTAGTGATAGCGGTATTGAGAAACAATCGAAGTCGTTAAAACTGAACAAAGATCCAGAGGCCGATGGAATCCTTGTCAGTTCCTATACTGAAATTGCGGCTGAATTAGCCCCTCGTCTAACTGTAATCTATCGTAGGTACCACAAGAAAAACATCGGGCCCTGTTCTTGGGAAAAGGCAGCGGACCACGCTCGTCTACAAGAAGGGTAGTAGAAGTGATTCCCAAATCAACGGTCCAATATCTTTGACATCTATTTGTTATAGAATCTTAAAACACTTTTTGAGCTCAAACGTAATGAGGAATGTTGAACAGAAAGACATTCCCAATGCCAACCAGGATGGATTTCGAAAACTTTGGTCATGTGAAACCAGACGCTCACTTATCACACACTATGTAATGAAAACCTATGACCAAGGCTATAAGGTAGACGCTGTAGTTCTTGATTTCCGAAATCCGTTTGACCCAGTACCACAGCTATGCTTACTGTCAAAAGTGCGATCATATGGGGTATAAAGGATATCTATGACTGAATCGACTACTTTTATGGTAGGGAGGACGCAGAATGTTATCTTGGATGGAGGGTCATCGTCAGTGGTACAAGTAATTTCCCGTCTGCCCCAGGGAAGTGTATTGGAACCATTGCTGTTCATTTTGTATATTAATGACGTTGCAGACTACATTCATAGTAAAAATCAGGCTTTTTGCAGATGATATAGTCATATATAATGAAGTAATATCTGAATGAAGCAGCACAAATATTCAGTCAGAGATTGATAAGATGTCAATGTGGTGCAGAGATTGGCAGCTTGCTCGAAATGTTCAGAAGTGTAAAATGTTTTGCTTCAAAAAACGAAGAAATGTAATATCCTGTTACTACAATAGCAAAGAGTCACTGTTGGAATCGGCCAACTCATACAGATACCTAGGTGTAGCACTTTGTAGGAATGTGAAATGGAGTGATCACTTAGGTTCAGTCGTGGGGAGAGCCGCTGGGAGACTTCGTTTTATTGGTGGGATACCGGGGACGTGCAATCAGTCGACAAAGGCGATCGCTTACAAATCACTAGTGCGACCGGTTCTAGAATAGTGCTCAAGTGTGTGGGACCCATACAAGGTATGACTCAGAGGGGATACTGAACGTGTACAGAGAAGGGCAGCACGAATGATCACAGGTTTGTTTAACCTGTAGGAGAGTGTCACAGAAATACTGAAGTAACTGAAGTGGAAGGCTCTTGAAGAAAGACGTAAACAATCCCGAGAAAGTATGTTAACAAAGTTTCAAGACACGGCTTCGAATGATTACACTATGAATATACTACAACACCCTACGGATCGCTTACATAGGGATCGTGAGGATAAGAGTAGGATAATTACTGCACGCAGAGAGGCATTCAAACAATCATTCTTCACACGCTCTACACGTGGATGGAACAGGTGTAAACCCTAATAACTGTACAATGGGATGTGCCCTCTGCCATACACCTCACGGTGGTTTAAGTGTAGATGTAGTTACTCGTACATAAAAGATCTGACGGAAAGAGTCAGTAGCAATCAGTGACGTCGTAGAATACGGGGAAGTACTGTCGTTGAATGATGACTTACACGGAACTTTTATTTGTTGTTATCAATGGCTGCATGCTATAAATGTGGAAATGTGTAACTTAATGCAGATTATATGAAGAAACCATCCTGTAATATTCGTATAGTGCTTGACACAGTCACGTCTACGCGAAACAATGAGAAGCTATGTGAAGTGGAACGAGGTCGTGAGGTCGATACTATGGAAGGCGAATAGTGTACTCCGGCATATAAGGAAGGAAGTAAAGTGTAGCTCGTCTATAAAGGAGTCCCCGTATGGAACGCCGGCCGGGTTGTCCGAGCGGTTCTAGACGCTACAGTCTGGAACCGCGCAACCGCTACAGTCGCAGGTTCCAATTTTTCCTCGGGCATGGATGTGTGTGATGTCCTTAGATTAGTTAGGTTTAAGTAGTTTTAAGTTCTAGGGGACTGATGACCTCAGAAGTTAAGTCCCATAGTGCTGAGATCGATTTGAACCATTTTGAACTGTATGGAACACTACAGTCCGATACGCGGTTGCGAAGGTCGAAACAAGGACGGGGACTGCATTCTTTCCGGTTCCAAGAGACACTTGCGGCACGCACATACACGTGCATTACGCCTGATGAAAGTGACCATCCCGCAAATTACTGTATGTCGCTCTCTTGCTTGTTTAGAATTTGTCGCTCACCACCACCACCACCAGCAATGACAGCTCACAACAGATGGAAGAAAAATTCAGTAATTCGCTACGATAGCGTATAATGCTCGCATTGCGTACATCACTTACAGTATAGCCCTCAGAACACTACTGAACACTCATTGCCTGTCGGAGAACGCGTGATATAAGTGCACAGAACAAGCCTATACTCGACCGCCATCGTTCATGACTCCAATTATAATGCGACCTACTCTTGAGTAATGCGTGTCTGTGATCCCAACCAAGTCGTATTAAAGGAGGACATCGATGCAATTCAGAGCCAATCTCCTAGATTTGTTACCAGCAGGTTAGATCCAAACGCGTATTTGACGGAGATGTTTTATGAACTCAAATGGGAATCCCTGGAGGGGCGACGACCTTAATTTCGCCAAACAATCTTCAGGAAATTTGGAGAACCGGCTTTTGAGGCTGACTACGAAACCTTTTGTCCACTTGCGGGCGGAACAGGAAAGCGGATATGATGACACGCACCGCCTTGGACCTCGGGGTGGCTCCAGGACCTTCGATGTACTCGTAGACGTCGATAAAACGCAGAATACTGCAACAATCCTCAGACAAAACACACTTTTCTCGCACTGCACCCTGTCAGAGTGCAATACAGTCCGTAAAAAATGAACAGGTGTTCCCTTGCATGTACTGTACAACACATGGACCATCATTATCACGGCAGAGTGGCCGTGCCCAGGGACGCACCGTCGAATGATTTATAGTCTCAAGAACGCTAGGAGTTTAGCGTTCTACTTCCACTGCTGTGACTAACATAGACACCGACCCCATCTGAGTATCGACAAGAGTCTCGAAAATTAGACCTTTCACATGCCCCCCAGAAGAATAATTTCGTTGGTGTCATGTCTTGCGTGGTGTCACCGCCAGACACCACACTTGCTAGGTGGTAGCTTTAAATCGACCGCGGTCCATTAGTACATGTCGGACCCGCGTGTCGCCACTGTCAGTGATCGCAGACCGAGCGCCACCACACGGCAGGTCTCGAGAGACTTACTAGCACTCGCCCCAGTTGTATAGCCGACGTTGCTAGGAAAGGTTCACTGAGAATTACGCTCTCATTAGCCGAGACGATAGTTAGCATAGCCTTCAGCTTAGTCAATTGCTACGACCTAGCAAGGCGCCATTTATCCTTTGCTATGTATCTAATGAAGCATGTACAGTAACAATACCAATGTTCACCAATTGTGGATTAAAGTTAAGTATTCCAGCAGCTACGTACTATTCTTTATAGCATTCGTAAGTATCCTGTTTCAGACCTCACGCCATCCTGCGTGAGCTTATAGCGTGCATTTCGGCTTCCTCAAACAACACGGTGTTGACACTTCTGCCGACACATCATCTTGTTACAGAGCTGGACGTGGAATTCATTCTTGTTCAAACCGTACATCAATGTGGACCAAAGACAAAGTCCAAATTCTGCCGGTACCTCGCCACAGTTAAACAACATAAGCTGACGAAATCTCAGCAGAACGTTTCCTAGGAGCCCCATATTGTTTACGAGGAGCACTTTATAATACGAGGGGCGTTTATTAATGAATGCAATACTTTTTTCTGAAATCAGATTGGTTTTATTCGAGATTCCAATACAAAAAATTATTCCTCAGTCCTTTGGCTACAAAACCATATTTTCAATATTATCTCCTTTTAATGCGACGTACTTATGCCTCCTCACAGAGGGGGCCTGTATGCCCGCATGGTGCCAGTCTAGTAGTTCGACGTCAGATCCAACATCTTACTGCACCAGTAATTTTTCCATCATCTACGTACTGCTTCCTGCAAATGCATCCTCCATTGGGCCAAATAGGTGGAAGTAAAATGATGCTGGACCCAGGATGCAGGATGGATGGGGAAGAACAATGCAAGTTTTGTAAGCTCCTCACGGGTGTGCAGAGTTGTGTGACAACTTGCGTTGTCATGGTGAAGGAGAACATGTTTTGCATTTCTGTGACGACAAACACGCTGAAGTCGTTTCTTCAATTTCCTGAGCGAAGTACGATGCGCTTTGGAGTAGATCGTGCTGCCATGAGGGAGGGCATCAAACAGCATAACCACTTCAGAATCCCAGAACACCAACGCTATGACTCCACCGGCTGAGCGTTCAGCTTTGAAGGATTTCTTCGGAGGAGGGGTGATCTGGCGCACTCCACAGAGTTCCGTTTTGTTTCCGGTTCGAAGTGATGAGCCCATGTTGCTAGGAACACGGTCAACACCTCATTTTGAATTTCCTATTGATAGTGAACTAACAACAGACACATACAGTTGAACAGCGAGGTGTTTGACTGTGATTCGTCAATCACGTGGAATGAGACTGTCCACACGTTCCTACACTGCTGTTGTCACAACTGTTTGGGGCCGGCCAGAACATGGACGACGGACATTTTTAAACGACCTTTTTGCGATGATGACAGACGCAAGGCTCAACGACTCACCGTAACTTTTTTTACTACCAGACCTCCAAAGACAATCTACAGGCGCCTATGACTATCTGTGACGCTCTGTTTTTCCGCCAGAAGACACTGCGACCTCTCTACTTGGAATGCAGACGCCATTTTGAAGGCTACTTGTCGTAACGTCATGAAGCTACAGGGGCTGAAGCAGGAATATTTCATTACAAACTCCGAATTTCTTCAGCCTAAATTGGTGGAGAAAAATTACGTGTTGCAATACTTATTCAACGTCACTCGTACAATCTTTGACAGTAGCACATCAGACATTCAGGGCGGACTAGTGTTTGTAGAACTGACACAAACGTGAGTGTCGGTTTTAGTCATCGTCTAAACGGCTTTTCCTATTGCTGAATACCCCATCTCCTGTAAAAGTGGCCACGTGTGAAATAGGAAAATTTTGGTTTCCTGCGCAATTTTATAGGGATCAGCTGGAAAGCTGCTCATGGAAGGTGCACTGGCTCCAATGACTGCATTTGTCGTGGGAGATAAGGGGTCAGTAACTCTACATTTAAGATTGTGAAACTGTTGCTTGACTTGTGTTCAGGGCTCGCCCAACGCGCCGACTGCACGTAGCGGTACAAGTCGTGTGTAACACAGTTTGTTCCAGGTTGGCCTTTCTGCTATAGCGCACACGACCGGCGTCTTTCATTCCGACAGGGAAGCATCCAGCTTCTCGTAATGGCATATCTACAGATCCACGAGTACTATGATACCGTTGCCGTTTTGCGTACCGCTTTGCCATTGCATTCAGGTAACCAACACACGAGGAACATTCCGGCCAGCTCTTCGTTAATATATCTGTCCCTACTGTTATGGATCCTTGCTATCGCACCTCAAATTCTGCCGGAAAAACAAACAGCACAGAGAACGAGGCGATAGCGCGTGGAAGAGTGACGATGTGGACATTACCGTGGTCAGTGGCAAGTACCGTCAGTGAATGGAACAAATTTGTTTATAGACAAGACACACAGAGATTCCTGTCGACGTCTGTGTTATTGGCATATATTTTCAGTTCCATAAGGACAGAAAGGTAAACGGGAAAAAGAAAACAAACGCAATGCAATTATTATTCTCTAAGGAGACCAGGAGTCCAGCTACTCAAAAAATATCCCTGAAATATGTATAACATTTTGCCGCTGGACACTGCAATACTGTGATACTGGCTGTGACGTCATCGGTGTTCAATCCATTACAACAGGTAGGAATGTATTCGTCTTATGCCTGCTGCACACGCTTTTAAGCTGATGACGGCCGATTTCCACGGTCCAGTGCCCTTCAGTACCATAAACCAACAGGAAAGCTCGACTCAAAAACGGGGATTGCACTGATTGCGCTCGGTAGATAAATAACTTCAAAGCAACGTTCTGAATTAGAAGAATTAGAAGTGAGTAATGAACAAGACATCCATAAGTGATCCTTGTGGTCATGCAAAACCAAAGGCCTCTTTCATCGGGGTACACTTATGTATTACAATAATGTAAATAATACCGAAATTTTATGAATTTCCAAACTATTGGCAGTGCTTTTAATTCTGTTACCAAATAGTTGTTCCACCATTTGGCCAAAATGCTTCTGGAAAAATCACTTGTTTTGTAAGTAGATTTATTAGTAGATCGAAAGTGATGAAATAATATTGCAACAGTCCCCACCTTGCTATTGTCAGTTGAGATACAAGAATCAAAATAGAATTTTGCTTGAGTTAGTAAAGGGACTTTCAGTAAGTTATCCTTAATTACAACAAATTCCTTTTCTGCCAGGTAATCCCAAATCCAAGATATGTGGTCTTTGAGTAAAGACATTGAGCTTTCAAGATATGGTCATGGATAAATCTCCTATAAAATCCAGACGAGCCAAGAAAGGCTGTTTTCTGTTTTCTATTTCTCGAATGTTGAAAACTTTGAATTGTCTCTAGCTTACTTCAATTGTACCAATAATGAGTACATCATGTATATAAACCGTTACCCTGTTTCAGAGAGCTTCGAATCACATTTATGAATAAAAGCTGCAGCAGCTACATTAGGACCAAACGGAAGGCTAAAGAATTGATAACTCTGCTCAAAACAGAGAAAAGCTGTATATTTGCTACAGTAAGTTTACTCCTGTAGCCAGTAGTGTGTAGTCATATCCAAGTTTAACATAATTTCTAATTCAGCGAACTTTTGAAATAGCTGTTCCATTTTTAGGGTCAATCGCCCTTGGACAAGGTAACTTGTTTATTTATGTCACATCCAGAACTATTCTTATCCTTCCATCTCTCCTGGGTACTATTAAAATCAGGTTATTGAGGCAAATTGTCGACTGTTGTATTACAGCATGTTTGAGCATCTTCCCAATTTTTTGTAACAGTACAGATTTGAGGACCAATGACACCGGGTAAGGTCTAGGAAAATAATGCTAGAGCTCTCTACATCTACATCTATACCAGTATTCTGCAATTCACAGTTAAGTGCCTGCCAGAAGGCTCTCCGAACTACCTTCAGACTATTTCCGTACCGTTTCACTCTCTAACACAGCTTGGGAAAGTGACAATGTAAATCTTTCCGTAAAAGCACTGATTTCTGTTATTCTATTGTGAAGATTATTTCTCCTCTGTGGACCGGCCACAATAAAATATTTTCACATTCAGAGAAGAAATTCGGTGACTGAAATTTGCTGAAAGATCTCTCCAAAAGGAAACACGCTTTTGTTTTAATGATTGCCACCCCAACTCGCTTACCATATTATACTCACTCCATGTTTCACGGTAATAGAAAACGAGTTTCCCTTCCTTGGACTTTTCCGATATGCTTAATCAATCCTGTTTGGAAAGGATCCCAAAACGCACAGTTTCTACAGTAGACCTGTCCCATCTGATACAGCGTTCTACCAATACAAAACAGTCTTTGGCTTCCGTTCCCCACAACATTATCTAGGTGATCGCTACAGTTTAAGCTGTTCGCAATTCTAGCTTCTAGGTATTTAGTTGAATTGACGGCCTTTAAATTCGTTTGATTTATCGTGTAAGCGAAATTAAACGATTAACTCTTCGTGCTCATGTGGATGATGTCACACATTTCCTTCTTCAGAGACAACTGCCACTTTTCGCACCAAGGAGATATGGGTAAATCTATTCGCATTTGCGAATAAGGAAAACCATCAGCTTTGGAATCGAATGACGGCCGTGAAAAATGTGTGTCGGATCGAGACTCGAACTCGGATTTCTCGATTATCTGGAGCGATCGCCTTACCATTTGACAATTTGGCTATTCGTCCATGACACACGGCCGGATCCACACTTCGATATGTTGACAACCACACGTCTACTGTCTGTACTCCTTCATTCGTTATGTATATTCCCGCACAGGTCAGACGTTTTATTTGAAAGTCGCTTGCCCCGTATCAGCAGATAAATACGATATAGCGATATCGCAATGCACTGTATTGCCGTGCCTATGTCTCTTGGTCATAAATGTATGTCCAGAGGAACTTTGCGTCGTAATCACAACACAGGCACTGCAATATCGTATGAAGATACCGTGTCTAAGATATTTTGCAATTTCTTTTGACCTTCTAATGACCTTACGACACGGTAAATGACACTATCATTTGCAAACATTCTAGAAGGGCTACTCAGATTGTCTCCTAAACCTTTTATGTAGATCACTAACAGCAGAGGGCCATAACACATCCTTAGGGACCGCCGGGTATTAATTCTGTTTCACTGGATGATTTCCATGTGATTACTGCAAGAAATCACGTATCCAGTTACACAACCGAAGCGATAATCATAGCCACGCAGTTTGATATCTTCAATTAACATAGATGTATGGAATAAACCTGACGTCCTCTGTTGATTGCACTCATTACTTTGTGTGAACAAAGAGCTAGATATGTTTCACAAGAGCGATATTTTTTGCGTCAGTGCTAAATGTCCATACACCGATACTTTGAGATAATCCATACAGTTCGAACACAGTATAAGTTCCCAAATGTTACTACAATGTTTTGCAATTTCTTTTGACCTTCTAATGATCTGTTGACCTTTCATGTCTGTCGGTATGGATCTTTTGTCGAGTGAGTGATCTTATATGATTGCTAAGTACGGAGTTACTGTATCACAATACTCTGAAAGGAACCTAATTGATACACAGTCTCGATCAAAAGGCTTGCCTTTTTTAAGCGTTTTAAGCTGCATGGCTGCTACTCATGTTGGCAGTTGATCTTTATTCAAATTCTAAGACACTTGGTTCGTCTCCCTCGTTGAAAGAATTTCTGAAAACTGTATTTAATAACTTTGCTTTAGTAGCGCTTAATCGGTAATTGTACTATCGCTGTTGTGCAGTGCAGTTATGTCATGCCACTTGTGTAATATACATTCGACCAGAATCTCATTGGATGCTCTGATAGATTTGTGGAAGCCATTAACAACGCCTCCCACGGAAATCCACGCCAATTTTCGAGCTTCATTAAGACAGCATTGTGGATCAATGGAACTGCGAAATGGTCGGTGGTCTCTAATTTCAGATTCGTATTAGAACCCTGCAACTGGATCACTCTAAAACTATTTTATGCTGCAAGTGTGACAGAACTTATATACCTATGTCACCAATAATTTCTACCCCATGAAGTTCTGCGCTGATGGCACTTAAAGCGCCCAGATTTTGTTGGTGTTCTTCTTTGATAGTTCTTGTACTTAAAGTCCACTCACACTGTCAACAGTTGCGCTAACGTTTCCTGATGTCACCATCGGGTCTTCGTAGTACCACCTCCATCAGCAGCCTTGGTTCCATAAAAATATTTGAAATAAGTATCGCCATTGTTTTTAAAATTATTATTTTAAAATATATGACTTTCTCCCTCTGAGTTACCTCTATCCAGTTATGTTCACTTTCATATTTACAGCAAATTAAAATTTATTCATGATTTTTTAAATCAGCAATCAGCACCATTGGGGTCAATACGATCACAATCCAAACCGATTTTTTTATTTGTTGAATGTTGTTGTTATGGTCTTCTGTCTGAGGCCTGGGTTGATGCAGCTCTCCATGCTACTCTGTCTTGTGTAAGTCTCTTCATGTCTGAGTAATTACTGCAAGCTACATCCTTTGGAATCTGCTTACTGTTGTGGACTGGCAAGACAGCCAATCCACTATGACGGGAAGCCGAAAGGCACGCGTTTAAGCTCACGCAGGATGGCGTGAGGTCTGGAACAGGACAAGGTCTTGAGAATAGCAAAAAAGGTTCATAGCTTCTGGAATACTTAACTTTAATCCATAATTGGTGAACATCGCTCTTGACGGTACATGTTTTACAATCTCAATATTAACTGCTAATGGCGCCTTGCTAGGTCGTAGAAAATGACGTAGCTGAAAGCTATGCTAACTATCGTCTCGGCAAATGAGAGCGTATTTTGTCAGTGAACCATCGCTAGCAAAGTCGGCTGTACAACTGGGGCGAGTGCTAGGACGTCTCTCTAGACCTGCCGTGTGGCGGCGCTCGGTCTGCAATCACTGATAGTGGCGACACGCGGGTACGACGTATACTACCGGACCGCGGCCAATTTAAATGCTACCACCTGGCAAGTGTGGTGTCTGGCGGTGACACCAAACTTACTATATTCATCTCTTGAACTCCTAAGATTTTTACCAACCATACTTTCCTACAGTACCAAACTGATGATCCCTTCATGTCTCAGAGTATGTCCTACCAAACAATCCATTCTTCCAGCCAGGTTGTGTAACAAAATTCTTAGCTCTCCAATTCTGTTTAGAACTTACTCTTCAGTTACATGTTCTATTTATCTAATTTTCAGCATTCTTCAGTAGCACCGCATGTGAAAAGTTTAAATTCTTTTCTTGTCAAAACTATTTATCTCCCATGCTTCAATTCCTTAAATGGCTACACTGCACTTAAACATTTAAATGTGTACTTGACGTTAATAGATTTCTCTTCTTCAGAGAAGCTTTTCTTTCCATTGTTCTCTACTTCGGGCATCCTCACTTATTTTGCTGCACAAATAGCTAAACTCATCTACTGCATTAAAGGTCTCGTAATCTAATCTGCGTCCCTCAGCTTCACCTGATTTAATTCGATTACATTCCATTACCCTTGTTTTGTTGTTGTTGCCCTTGTATCCTCCTATCAATACACTGCCCATCCCAAGCCCTTTGCTGTCTCTGAGAAAATTGCAGTATCATCATCAAATTTCAAAGTAATTTTTCTATGTGGACTTCAATTCCTACTCCTAATTTTCCTTTTGTTTTCTTTACTGCTTAATCAATGTAAAGATTGAGAATCGTAGGGGATAGACTGCAATCCGGTTCACTCCATTCTCAACCACTGCTTCCCTTTCATGCCCATCGACTCCTATAGTTGCCGTCCTGTTTCTGTACAGGCTTTAATTAGCCTTTAGTGCTTGTATTTTACAACTGCTACCCTCATAATTCCAGAGAGTATCAATATTATCGAAAGTTTGCTCTAAGTCTACAAATGCTGTAAACATGTTTGCCTTTCCTTAACCAATGTTATATGATAAGCGATAGGATCAGTATTTCCTCTGTGGCCCTACTTTTCTCCGGAATCGAAACTGATAGTCCCCGAGATCGGCATTTACCAGTTTTTCCATCCTTCTGTAAAGAATTCGTGTTAGTATTTTCAGCCATGACTTATTAAACTGATAATTTTGTAATATTCACAACTGCTAGCACTTGCTTTCTTTGTATTTGGAATTATTACATTCTTCTTGCATTCTGAGGGTATTTCGCCTACTTCATACATCTTCCTAACCAGATAGAAGGGTTTTGTCGTAGATGGGTTTCCCAAGGCAATCATTAGCTTAACGGAATGCCATCTACTCCCGTGGCTTTTTTTCGACTTTGGTCTTTCACAGCTCTGTCAAATTCTCCTCCCAGTATCATATCTTCCCTGTCATCTTCATTTCATCTTCTTCTGTTTGTATAATATTGTCCTCAAATGCATATCCCTTGTATAGACCCTTCGGCTCTCCATTCTTTGCTTAGGACTGCTTTTCGATCTGAGCTCTTGATATTCACACAGGTCGTTCTCTCTTTCCCACAAGCCTCTTTAATTTTCCTGTAGGCACTATCTATCTTTCTCCTTGTGATATATGCTTCTAAATCCCTACATCCCACTCCTGCTTAGCCGTTTTGCACTGCCTGTCGGCCTCATATTTTAGACGTTTGTTTCCCCTTTTGCCTGCTTCATTTACTACATTTTCATATTTTCTCCTTTCAGAAAAGAAAAGGTTCAAATGGCTCTGAGCAATATGGGACTTAACTTCTAAGGCCATCAGCCCCTAGAACATAAAACTACTTAAACCTAACTAACCTAAGGACATCACACACATCCATGCCCCAGGCAGGATTCGAACCTGCAACCGTAGCGGTCGCGCGGTTCCCGACTTTAGCGCCTAGAACCGCTCGGTCACACCGGCCGGCTCCTCTCATCAATTAAATTCACTACCTCTTATGCCACCCTACTGCTCTTTGCCTTTTTACCTATTTGATTGCTGCTGCCTCCACTATTTCATCTCTCAAAGCTACCCATTGTTTTTCTACTGTATTCCTTTCCTCTGTTCTTGTCTATCGTACCCTAACGCTCTTTCAGAGCCGGCCGTTGTGGCCGAGCAGTTCTAGGTGCTTCAGTCTGGAACCGCGCGACCGTTACGGTCGCAGGTTCGAATCCTGCATTGGGTAAGGATGTGTGTGATGTCCGTAGGTTATTCTGGTTTAAGTAGTTCTAAGTTCTAGGGGACTGACGACCTGAAATTTTAAGTCCCATAGTGCTCAGAGCCATTTGAACCTCAGAAACTCTCTAAAACCTTTGGTTCTTTCAGTTAATCTAGGCCCCATTTTCTAAGTTTTCTGCCTTTTTGCAATTTCATCAGTTTGAATCCACAGTTCCTGTCTAATAAATTACCTCAGAGTCCATATCTGCCCCTGGAAATGAATTAAAATTTAAAATATGGTTTCGAAATCTTTGTCATGCTATTATATAATGAGTCTGAAACGTTCTGGTGTCTCCAGGTCTTTTCCACGTATACAACCTTCTTTCAAGATTCCTAAACCTAGCGTTACCAATTAATAAATTATGCTCTGTGAAAAATGTTACCAGACAGTTTCCTCTTTCATTGCTTTCCCCGAGTCCATATTCACCAACTGCTTTTCCTTCTCCTCCTTTTCCTAACATCGATTTCAAGTCCTCCATCAGCATTAAATTTTCGTCGTCATTAACTCTTTGAATAATTTCTTTTATCTCATCATACATTTAATCCATCTCTTCATTATCTGTGGAGCTAGCTGGCATGTAAACTTGTACTACTGTGGAGGGTATGGTATTTGGTTCTGTCTTGGCTCAACAATGCGTTCTCTATGCCGTTCATAGCAGCTTATCCGCATTCCTATTTTCTTATTCATTATTATACCTACATCTGCCTTATCCCTGTTTGATTTTGCATTTATAGGCCTGTATTTACCTAACCAGAAGTCCTGTTCCTTGTGCCACCGAACTTCACTAATTCCCACTATATGTAATTTAACCTATACAGTTTCTTTTCCAATTTTCTAACTCACCTGCTCCATGAAGCGACTTGTAACTCCACGCTCCGATTCGTAAAACGCCAGTTTTGTTCGCTCTGAAAACGACATCATCCTGAGATGATCCTGCCCAGAGATCCGAATTGGGGTCTATTTTACCCCCAGAATATTTTACCCAAGAGGATGCCAATAACCAGCACAGCAAGGCTGTTTTGATTGATGTTACAAGGCCAGATCAGTCAGTCACACAGCTGTCCCTGCAACTACTGAAAAGGCTGTTGCCCCTCTTCAGGAGCCACACCTTTGTCTGGCCTCTCAACAGATACCCCTCCGTTGTGGTTGCACCTACGGTATGGTTATCTGTATCGCTGGGGCATGGCAATGTCCATGGTTCATCAGTTGTCATGTGGAACACTTGCAACAATGAAAATAACATTCCTCAGTTATTTTTGTACCAATTGTTGGGGTTTCTTGCCTCCGTTTTTTTTTGTAGTGCCTCAGTTATTGTTAGTGTTTTGCTTCAGCGTGTCATAGAACTACATTATGAGTAGAAAACGTTGCATTCGTCCTGAAATATGAGCAATTCTGAAAGAAGAGCCCGCATCTCGTGGTCGTGCGGTAGCGTTCTCGCTTCTCACGCCCGGGTTCCCGGGTTCAATTCCCGGCGGGGTCAGGGATTTTCTCTGCCTCGTGATGGCTGGGTGTTGTGTGCTGTCCTTAGGTTAGTTAGGTTTAAGTAGTTCTCAGTTCTAGGGGACTTATGACCGCAGCAGTTGAGTCCCATAGCGCTCAGATCCATTTGAACCATTTTTGAAAGAAGAAGAGAAGTTAAGAGAAATATATTCAACTGATGCTGCGGAGAATGATAGAATGTATTAATGCTGAAGGTAGTGCATCAGACGTATACTCTCAAGATGATAAAGGAGATTTGGAAACTATTGTACCTGAAGTTGATGACAACTCAAATCACGGTGTTCTCAACTAAGCATACTTCACCTTGTATTTGTATACAACAGTGATAACAATAAAAACAACAATAATAATTACTTACATAGCAATTCTATTGCGTTCAAGTCCAGAAATGCAAAATAAATATGAGGTAAAATCCTTTTAGATTACAAGGTACAAATCGGGCACGAGACAAACAGAAAATGTCTCCAGGTCGTGTGCCACTTAGTGTAAGAATGTAAACACTGTGCAGTCAGTGGGATTAACTTCACTTACGGGAACGAATTGGAAGATCTTGACACAGAAAAACTTGAGTGCTTTCTTGGCCTACTTATACGTGAAGGAATGTACAAAGGTCAAAATGAGGGCATACGGAATTTATAAAACAAATACCATGATAGAACTATTTTCAGCACCTCTATGCCTAGGAACTGGTTTAAAGAAATATCACATTGTATTCGGTTCGATGAAGCACAACGGCTAAGACAGAAACGCATCACTCGTAAACTGGCTCCTACAAGGATATATCTGAACAGTGTATGAAAGATATGCCAACAACAATAGAGATTTTTTAAACCTTGTTAAGGAACAAGAGCGGCAGGATGTTTATCGTGCCCATAACATAAATGGCAAATATAATGTTTTCCCTAACACACTTCTCGTGCTCTTTGAGAGTTGCTTTCCAGTATAACGTTCTAAACGGGGTATTAGCATTAAAAGGCGGCCTGGGTAGCTGACTAGTGAGGTAAGGAAATCATGTAGAACAAAGCGGCAATTATAAAAACATGTTAGAAATAATTACAATCAAGCTACAGTAGCCCATTACAAGAAGTAAGGTGCTTAAAAATGTTATTAGAAAGGCAAAGAGTATGTGATTCGCTAATATAGTAGATAATTTATAGCATAAAATTGAAACTATATGGTCACTTGTTAAGGAAGTGTCTGGCAGGAACACAGAGTCGACCATATAAAGTCAGTTCGTAGTAAAAATATTTCTGTTACTGATAAATCACATATATGTACAGTACGTAACAATCATTCTCTGAGCATTACTGGTGAATTAAATAAAAATTAATTTTCTACAGGGAACCCTTTTACTATCATGGATAATACCTTTCCTAGACTGATGTGTGAAATACTCCTCTGTGATACAGACAAAGGGGAGATTGATACAATAACTATATCCCTGAAGAGTAAGGACTCTTTTTATTAATGATCAGTTTCCTGAACGATTAAAGTACTCAGTAATGAAGCAGCTATATAAAAAGTGAGAAAGGGATAATGTAGACAATTTCTGACCTGTTTCTGTGCCATCAGTGTTTGCTAAGGTTAGTGAAAAGGCTGTGTATGTAAAGATAATTGATCATTTCATATTACACGATTTGCTATCAAATGTACAGTTCGGTTTTAGTAGTCGTTTAACAACTGAAAGTGCTATATTCTGTTTTCTCTGTGAGGTACTAGATGGGTTAAACAAAAGTTTTCGAACTCTAGGCATATTTTTTGATTTAACCAAGCCGTTTGATTGTGTTGATCACAAATTATTGCTCCTGAGGTTGGGCCATTACGGAATATGGGGAGTAGCTCACAACTGGTTCACCTATTACTTTAGCAACAGATACAAAATGTCATTATTGAAAGTGTTGAGAATGGGTGTGATGTGGAGTCTGAGTGGGGTACGGATCCTTATTTATGTAAATGATATGCCCTCTAGTATTAAAGGTAACTCTAAATTCTGTTTGCTGATGACACTAGCTTGGTAGTAAAGTATGTTGTGTGCAAAATTGGCTCGGTTTCAAATAGTGCAGTTCATGACATAAGTTCATGGCTTGTAGAAAATAAACTATCGCTGTATCACAGTAAAACACAGTTTTTACACTCTCTAACACATAATGTAACAAAACCTAACGTTCTAATTACACAGAATGGGCATATGATTAGTGAATCTGAACAGTTCAAATTTGTAGGTGATCAGATAGATAGTAAAACTGTCGTGGAAAACCCACATTCAGGATTTTGTTCAAAGACATAATGCTGTCATGTTTAATATTCGAACAGTATCTGAAATCAGTGATCATTCGACACGAAAATTTCTCTACTCTGCTTATTTTCATTCGCTTATGTCGTATGGTTTTATATTTTGTGATAACTCTTCTTATTGGAAAAGGATATTTTTCGCTCAGAAACGGACGGTTCGGGCAATAAGTGGTGTAAGTTCACGAATCTCTTGTCGACCCCTGTTCAGTATGCTGGGTACTTTGACATTTGGCTCTCAATATATATATTCCCTTCTGTCGTTTCTTGTTATCAATATTAGCTTATTCACAAGAATAAGTAGGTTTCACTCAGTTAATAGTCGGAAGAAATCCGACCTGGACTTGGATCGGACTTTCTTAACTCTTGTGCAGAAAGGTGTGCAGTATACTGCAGCAACCATTTTCAATAAGCTACCCCAAGAATTTAAAGTCTTAGCAGTAATCCTCGCGCTTTCAAATCTAAACTGAAGAGTTTCCTCATGGGTCACTCCTTCTAGTCTGTCGAGGAGTTCCTAGAAAAATTAAGCTTGTTCTAATTGTATTGTTGATTGAGTTTTCTTAAACTTACGGCTTGACTTTCTTCTGGTTCATAAACATTTTATTTTTATCTGTTACTACTATTACGTTGTAATTTCTTGAACTGACACTTTCCTTGACCTTGGAAATTTGCTTCTCAATTTGGTCCTCCGGAAGTTGGCATATAAATAAAATAAATTAAAAAGTGGACAAGCACGTTGTATGAGACATAAATCCACAAGAGAATATTATATTTGAAGAACAACTGGTAACTTTCAGGGTCAGGTGTCCTTTTCGCCATTATATCCACTGAAAGCTTGGAAACAATGGTATCAAGCTAGGTGCTGCATGTGGGAGCACTAACTACAATGTCAGAAACGAGGAGGTGTACACAGGAAAGGGCAAAGAGGGCGATGACCAGTCTAGAGAAATAAATCGGGGAAAAAGTGTGATATTGGAATTGACAGAAAGTTTATACAGGCGTAAAGAATTATCACAACAGATATCTTCTTTACAAGTTTGGAAATGAAAATAGAAGTAAAACAAAAGAAAAGAAACTCTGAGTGAAAAATGGTTCAAATGGCTTTAAGCACTATGGGACTTAACATCTAAGGTCATCAGTCTCCTAGAGTTAGAACTACTTAAGCCTAACTAACCTAAGTACATCACACACACATCCATGCCCGAGGCAGGATTCGAACCTGCGACAGTAGCAGCAGCGCGGTTGCGGACTGAAGCACATACAACCACTCGACCACAGCGGCCGGGTGCTCTGAGTCGAAACAAAAGAAAAGACCTTGATTCGAACAATAATAACTGATTGTCGTTAACAACATACAGAATTCATTGTAGCAAGGTAAAGTTCTGTAGCATCGTGTGACTTTGGTTTCGAGTAATCAGCCACAATTGTCTCCTACTGCCCAAACGTGGGTAAGATAGTGACACTGCTGAGTACTACGCATTTAAAATAGGAATTAGGTGAAGGTGAGGTAGCAAATCCCATAACAACACTAGACTGTCATGCGAACTAAGCCAGGTGTGGACACAAAGCACCGAGTACTCAGGACCTACACTACAAAAGTACGACAAGAGTATGACCAATGGTTTTATAATATTTTGGATATAAGTCCCCTCATCGCTTTTATAATTTGGCTGGACTTAAATCGGGACAGGAGGAAAGAAAACAATTACAAGAAAAAGGAGTTTATTCTTGAACTGGAAAGATCTCTAGTGCAGAAAACCAGACGTCGGCGCTGCAGTGGTCCTTCACTGCCTCCTCTTCTTAGGTGGCATAGATAACACGTAGAGTGTATCTATTCACACAGTTTTACCTTTGACTTGTTTGACAGGATGTGTCGCTACACACTTCAGTGCTTCTTTACACTAATAAATGGTTCCTCTGTTTGGCAACATGTGTGCAGAACAGAACACCATGGGTACACGAGCAATCGCGCATCGTCCATTAAATTATATAACAGAAATTAGACAAGTTGTGACCCTCATCGGTAAAAAAGCGTTTTCTCTTCTGCTGTAATAGCCCTATGGTACTGGTCGGCTGTTACTCCGCGATATTTGGCGACTGAATGAAACGTCTGCTTGTTTCGGTGGGTACTTACCAATACATTTCCAGCTGCTTCGGCTTGCTAAAATCATTTACAATACAAAATTAACTATCTCTTATAGCCTCTGAGGATGTCTCCTCTAGTTGCAGATGAAACGCTAGGCACAGATACTACGTTAGAACTCGTCCTATGCCCATCAAAAAGTCACTAACTAATGTACGCTCTTTAGGCGGTCGTGTTGCAACTCTTAAGAGCCCACCGTGCGTATAAACCGGAAAACAAAGTGATTCTTCAGCATTACATATAAAAGTTATGAAAAAAATTAAAGTCAAACGAGAAAGTCCTTGAATAAATTTTTGACAACTGAACTAAGAAATCCTGAAGACAGAAATTATTCGACGCGCGACTCACCAGCGTCTGGCGACGAGATGAGAAAGTTCAAAAGCATTCTCATTCCGAATTCGTGGCATGTGCCAGCCCCTCGAATCTTATTTCGCTGCGGGTACTACTAATGTTCTAATGAAAGTCTGCGGTGTGGTGCTTACTCACCAATATCTCATTATCCTTATCCAGTCCTTGGATGGCGCAAGTTCGCTCCTGTGCGCCCTTCCCGTGTAAGAAACTTTCCTCTTTACGCCGTCTCCTGTTTCTCCGGAACGGCCTGACAGAACGAGTGCCTCAACGAAAATACGAAATGTGATGGAACTCAAATCCAGTGAATAACGCTGCAGTTGTTACTCAATAAATAAATTGTAACGCCACGTTACAGTGCGGAAGCGATGTAAAAGATTATCTCCACAGTCACTCCTTCTAAAATTAGTAACAATATTTGAAGCTGAGGAAGCAATTTCTGTCCAACTCAAAAGCATATTACACAGTTTTAAACTTTTCCAACTGGTCAGGCAGCTGTGGCTGTTATCTGAAATGAGCAGAGTTACATAAGCGTTTACAACGAACTAGGGGCTAAATATATCAGCTGCGTAGCGTAAGAGGAAGAGCAGTGACGAACCTTCTACAAAAAGTAATCTACAGCAAATACAGCTGATGTCATGAACGTGAGTGGAGTAGCATCAATACACGTTGTAGGAGATGACTGCAATGACAGACTCCAATTTCAAAGAATGTGTGACACAAACGTCTGAAAGTTTACTTTCATTATGGAAACTATGGAAGACATTATGTGATGAATGAACGAATAAGTTACGCGACTTAGGAAACAACGAATTTTCCTCGGCTTTTGAAATACAAGCATTTCTATCCACTCATAATATAATACATACAGAATGTAGCAATGCTGCAGATTTAAAATACTGTTTGCATATTTTCTAGAATGTGACTCGTTCAGTAACCATTCATTTTCAGATTGAGGTTTTACCACTATTTGTGGAAAACTGTTCGTTCTGAAACCAATAATCGTACGACAACAAACTCTTAACTGTCATGCTGACAAGCTCCTTTGTTTCAATTTAACCAAAGACAATGCAGCTTTCTAACATACATCCACAAAGCAGTATATAACATAACAGCTGTGCCTAGAGGAAATGTACAAGCCATCAGTATACTGAATCATTTTCGTAATTCCTTGTGACATATGCAAATTGCTGATTTTCTGCATTATTCCTAAATGTTCTGGATGTTGCAGCTTGGCAGCAGCTACCGAAGTGTAGTACCAATGTTATCTTATTTTGGAGCCATCGACTCATAGTTGTTGATATTTTCTGGTTTTTAAGAGACGTAGCCGAAGTTAAATTGTCTGCACATTCAACCATGTGACACGAGGGAATTATCACGTCTGGTCAATTTTTTTCTTGAGTTATGTGAATAACATGAAATGAATTCTTGTTTGATTCTGGATTGTTAAATGAGAAAAGTGATATTCGATCAATAATTAAATGACTACTTTTTCTCTCGCTCTGTCGCCATGATGATCAATGAGAAATCTTTTCATTGTGTTTGTCATCTCATCTATGTGTTGCCAACAATACTCAAACATTTTCTGTCCAGAAGTGACGAACATTAATTGTGGTAGGTGCTCCTTCTTACACTCTGTAGCACCCCATTTCCCCCTTTCAATGTGACGACCTCGGTGTCTTGTAATTACGTTGGTTGTGTAGGTCGTCGGATGTATATTGCGAGATCCAAACTGCTATCTACAGGTCAGTGGTCTCTCTAGCTGCTTCAACTAATGCACTATATTAGACAATGCAGGATCAATACTGACCAAATTATCAGTTATCATATTGGTGAAATGTCTTGCTCCACATAAAGATCTTTGACGGAACAAAAACAACACTCAACTAGTTTCTGCCGGCCGGTGTGGCCGTGCGGTTCTAGGCGCTTCAGTCTAGAACCGCGTGACTGCTACGGTCGAAGGTTCGAATCCTGCCTCGGGCATAAATGTGTGTGATGTCCTTAGGTTAGTTAGGTTTAAGGGGCTCCGGAAAGGCTCAAATTCATGAAAAGTTCAATTTTTACTTTTTTGCGTTTTCTGAATCTGCAGACTATTACCTTTTAATAGATATATAATTTATTCAATTCCGAAGACTACAACTATTTTTAAATTTTTTTTGAAATGTGTTCTACATGGGCGTGACCCACTGTGGCGCTGTTAAACTGCTGTCAAATGGTGTTATTATTAACGTCCGTGTTCATCAGGCACATTTTAGTGATGTGAGATAAAGTATAAAACCTATTTTCAGAGACTTAGCAGCACCTGAACTGTTGAAAAAGTGTATTCACGGAAAAACTCAAAACCCCAATGAAAGTGTAAATAGTGTTATATGGTCGAGAATCCCCAAGACTGTATTTGTTGGAATAGAAACACTTCACTTTGGTGTGTATGATGCTGTTGCGACTTTCAATGATGGCAACATTGTAAGGTGCAAGGTATTTAGAAATATGGGCATGAAGATAGGTTCTAACATGGTACGAGGGATGCTTGCTTTAGACAAGGAACGCCTTCGGGCTGCTGACAGGGCTGTAAAGAGTCTAGAAATACAAGCAAGAGTAAACAGGAGGAGGAACAAGAGGAAGCTGGAGGAGGAGTTTGCAGAGGATGAAGATAATCCATCCTATGAACCTGGAATGCACTAAAAAGTTAATCCAATCTTTATCGCTCGATTCCCAAAACCTTTATTTTCTCATACTAATTACATGTTTTCTAAGGATCTTCCAAACATATTTGTTTCAAACTTTCAGTAAATGTTACACAGTACCTTCTGCATAATTTAACACAGCCTTTTTCCAAAAGACTCTATATTTTTGAATATATAAATAAAAAATTGCAAAAAATTTTGTGAATTTTCATTACAATTGAAAAAAAAATCATCTTTAATAACTGAACTAAAATTTTGTAAAATCCCTGTGTTAAGTTGTAGCCCATATTCCAATAAATAATGTGTAAAAATTTCAACTTCCTACCTCAAATACTTTGTGAGGAAAGATGTAATTTATAAGCGTTATTTTAACATTGCAAGTATAGGGCGTTCCGGAGCCCCTTAAGTAGTTCTAAGTTCTAGGGGACTGATGACCACAGGCGTTAAGTCCCATAGTGCTCAGAGCCATTTGACCCATTTGAACCAATTAGTTTCTTAGAACAGATGTTAAGAAGTGGCATCTCCCACTCATGGACGTTTACATCGAACCATAAATGGAGGAAGAACGATACGAAACCTACTTTCAATGTAATCGGATGTTTCGGACGTATAGGCCGTATCGATTCAGAGTAGACAGCATCCCAGACCCGGCAGCTTTAGGGCGCTCGCGCTTCAGACGCCCCAGGACCGCAATTTCCTCGGCAACGAAGAGTGTAATGAGGCTGCGTGTCAGCTTCGATGAACTCAGTCCAGCAAATAACTGGTGTCTACCATAAAAAGTTATTTGTTAACCACTGTACGAAATATGAGGCAATACTGACATTGATATTTCTGAACAGGGAGTTTTTTAAATTCCGATTACAAGCTTCTAGGGATTTGGCAGTGCAGTAAGTTTGAACACTGGGATACGTTAATATCTCCCGCTTCATGGAACACGCACAGCAGAGACAATGAGGTCTAGCCTGTGTATTGTTGTAACACTATTATCGATATTACCTGTAGTGGTCTTATCTAACTTCTTTTTCTGTTTTTATTCTCCGTGACTTATGTATCATCAAGCTCTTCGATGTAATATCCATGTAAGTGTTCCATTTATTATTTTTGATAATGTATGTGATTGTAATTAACCGATGGATGTATCTGCTGTAGAAAATTGAAAAATTAAAACGTAACTTGCAATGCTTGTTCATGCATACAGAAGTCGTCTTGTAACTACGTAAAACATGGAGGGAAAACTCTCTGCAGCGAAACTGGTTTGGCGGGAATGGAAAACATGGATTTGGTGGTCGAACTGCGAAGCTCCTCTAAGTGGCATGAGCCAGTCGGTGGCTAGAAGGCAAAGTGTGCATATCTTGTGAACCGAAAAGGCAAGGAGAACTACAAGATTATACAATATAGTCTCAGATGTGGACGTAATTCGGCTTAATATTCATGGCATACCTTGGCTGCATCTCATACGAAAATCGGAAGCCAAGAAGAGAAATTTTAGAGCTAGCTACGCAGCAACAGCCAAGAATCCCTTTGCTGCCTGTTTTCAATAGCACAGGACATCGACACTGCCACCGTCTTCACTTCAAATTATCAGTTGAGTACTGCATCGACTAGTTACACTGTTTCTTTTTCTATACAAAAATTTGTGCATTATAATCTTTGTCTTGAGCACACGTACGTTATCCTTACTCGTTTCTTTAGACAAGATCCATCCGAAGCCCTAGGATATTTCCGAGCATCCTGTTTTACTGAAATAAAAAATCGTTTCAGTAAACTTTCATTACAGTTAATAAACTTTGTGGAGTTGTAAAGTACGTGTTATTTAGTGAGCATAAATTTTGAAGTACTCCAGGTAATTTTCTTAAAATATAGTTAAAGTTTCATGAATGTACGATAACTAAGAGAAGATTTGAAGCATTCAGTTTAAAGGTCGTACTTATTGGGACAGCAGTGTTTATTATTTCATGTGTTCTATTATTAATAGTGTTTCTAATGTTACGTTGTGACAAAAATATTTATCCTAGATCTCATTATAAAGACAGACTAGGACCTGAGCCCCCATGCTAATGTCGCGTCCCAAGCGTGGGTATTGCGAGGGATTGAGCGACACGGTTCGTGGATGGGATTTTAGCCGGTTGACCTCAGTGAGAGGGAGACTTCTGATCTGGCTAAGATGTAGAAATCCCTGGTGTGAAAGCACAAGGCTAGGAAGCTGGTAGAAATTAAAGCCTTGAGAACTTTAACAACTTGCAGTTTATTCTATATGAATACAGCTCGCCCTATCTGCGCGGTGGTTGCATTCACAGGAAGGCCAAGTCTAATACAGAGACGGTGACTGACTCCACCGTTCCGACTGCCTACTAGAACTGCAATATTTCTAACACCCTACGTTAGAGTCCTGCGGCTACGCCCTAACGCTCTCCAGCGACCATCTCCGGCTGGCTGCCTACAGCCCGTTCCCCAGCCCAAGTCGGCTGCTGCTATCACTCTCTAACTCCTCGACCTCATCAGACAAGACCCGACAAGACAAGACCCTCAGAGCGGCGTGCTCTCGGGTTTTGTTAGCGCTTCCCCTTCGACCCCGCCAGCGCTTGGCATGACGTAGCGTCGAAGGCAACTTGTCCTTATTTGGTATTGTTAAAGCATTGTTTTTGCTATTGTTCTTCAGAGGCTGAGTGGAGGGGTAGAGGCGCCTCTCCCTATATGGTCACGCACTGCGTCCTGAGCCCTTCATTGGCTCCTCATGACGTAGCGCTGTCCCCACCAAGGGCCCTCTTTCTTTCTCTCTCCACTCCCAGACCTCTCTCTCTAGCCAGGAATGCATCTATTTATATTCCTTACTTGATTGCTTATAATGAGTCCCTGCACAGACCTTCGTTTGTATCTGCCCAGCAGTTTGAGTGCCGCCTCGGCTGACCCTTCGGCCACGCCTGGCGTCCACCGCAACAACTTTAACATCTTCCTACGTACTATTCTCAAGGTACTGCAATTAGACTTGGCTTGTTCCTGCGGTTACAACACTAATAGTTAAGCCAGATTAAAATTTCAATTTACAGTAACAGTAATCAAGAAGTACAACATTCAATCTTATAAACTGACTGCACTATGGTACGAAAATAGCTACAAATATTCAGTTTATATTAGATTTAGGAATTACATGTCCCATCTGAGGTAATCAGTAGAAGCAATTGATATTCCTTGAGAATGTAAATAATAATCAATACAAAATATGCAATTATTTCATAGCTATTTGTGTGGTAGTAATTTCCTATAATTAAACTGTGAAACACGTATGTTGTGCGGCAGCGATGCTGAGACATTGTAGAATCTCTGACCAGAGCAGTTGCGCTCGACTCGCAGTAGCGAGCAGTCAGTCAGTCTGCAGTAGTCACTCCTCAGTAGTGCTTGGAGTCGGTTGCTAGCAGTAGCGGAGAGCAGTCGGCGGGCGTCGGCATCGCAATGGTCGAGATTCAGGACGAGGTATAATTTATTTAAATAAATAATCATGCAGCTTTGCGCTCATCAGATAATGTAACGAACACTCATTGTAATTTAACTTCCAAAAATCGCCCCCAATAATAATTTTGATTTAAAAGCAATTTTTGAGACAATCATTCAAATTTCCTTCCATTTCCTTTTAACAAAGATTTTTAAAAGGTACTTCCAATGCTTTTCATGCAAGCGGCAGAGAACAATAAGAGCAGAATTTTGACATGCAGTTTCACTAAGGTAAGAAATTTATTCTCGTTTCGCACAGGGCAAACACCGACTTTTCGGTTGAATTGAGTTTAGGTTATCATTACAGTTTCATTATCATGGGATTAGCGTTCATTATTTAATGGGAACTTGTACTTGAGTCAGATAGCGAGCTTTCATTTAATTGTCTTTGCCATTAATATTCTGTGGGAAGGTCACACTTAGCTGTGGCTCCATTACTAATAAATATAGTTATCTTTTAGAATTTGTTGTGGGAAGGTTACACTTGGTTGCATTTCTATTAAGTATTATCTTTTAAATTTTCCGTGGGGAGGTTACACTTGGCGACACCCGGTCCAGGATCGTATTTCGTAGAGAATCTTTTGAAAAACAGTCAGATATCTGCTCTTATTTCTTAGATATAATTAGGATTTGGCGCAACGCTTTTACTAATCTTGTGACTTTCTTTCTACAGGTCAACGGCAATTCGTTGCTCTGTTGTATTTGTGTGTTGATTTTGCATTGTACTTATTTGTTTTGTGATTAATTGTGACTATTGTGAAAATGCCGCGAAAGACTGTAAATAGTGTATCGCGAGGTATTGTGAACGAAATTACCGACTTAAACAATTTTACCGATAGGACTAGTGACACGCAGTGTAATGATGACAATGCTGTGTTCACTAACAGTCAGTGCGTTCCAATCGCGAATGACGACTTTTACCTTAATGATGAACAAACGAACTCGGTTATGTCTTCTGTTGATTTGACGACAATCAATGACGCGGGACGCTCTATTGTAATGAGCGCTGCCCAGCCTAACACAACCGGTTTACTAAATTCACGTGACGAACAGACAAATTTGTCTAATGAAAATGATCAGTGTACGGAAAGTACGCCAGACTTATTTAATTCCGAAATAATGTCTAACAGTGTACATCTGACTGACAAACCTTCTTGTAAATCGCAAAATAACCAAATGGTTACAGAAAGCGAAACGATTCCAGATCCACGATTAATCAGCACAGAGAATAGAAATGTTAATTTTGGCTCAGATCAAATTATGGCACTATTGCTGCAACGAATTAACCAAATTATTGAAAAACAAGACAACAATGATGTAAATCTCAAACAACTTAGTGAACAGGCTAAACAACAGAATGAAAAACAAGACAGTCTTAAAGAAGATCTCAAACAACAACTTAGTGAACAGGTCAGACAACAGAGCGAAGATAATAAACAGTTTAATGAAAAATTGGATAACAATTGCAGACAGTTAAGTGAACAAATTAGGGCCGTTGCCGCACAATGCCATGACACTAAGGAACAGTTACGCGAGGAAATCGAGGCTTGTTCACGAAAAAATAGCGAAGAAATTAAGTCTGTTGCTCAGGAATTAAGGGAATTGCAAACAGCTGCAACAGAAACACTTAGAGCGGAAATCAGTACAGTCGCTAAACAATGCTCTGAAAAAGCTACACAATTACGCGACGAGTTTAAAGCAATGACGGTAGAACTTTCGCGCACAATGGATGAAAAGATTGACGCAAAATTCGAACAACAGAACACACAAATTAACGAACGTCTTAGTCTTCACATAGAAAACAGTAATACGCGTTTTCGTAAATTTATTGATGATCAAAATAAAGTAAAACGCCAGGTAATGGAAACAATCACTGCACAGAGACAAGAAGACAAACGTAAAATGTTTGCGAAGGCAAAAACGTATGTAGACAATAATATTGCCACAGTTTCGGACAAAATTAATACCATCGAACAGTCAAACACAGAATTACGTGACGAAATTTCTGATCTGAAATCGAAAACAGACACATACATAACAGATTTTCAAACAGTGACCGACAGACTCGAACAATTAGAACTAACACAGGATTCCGATGTCGTGAAAGCTGATGTTAAAAAACTGAACGAAACTACACGTAAATTGCAAAACCAGATTAATGCCAATGACACTAAAACCGATGATCAGGTAAAAATACTGACTGAAAAATGTGATGAATTGGCCAGTCGTATTGACGTCATCGAAACTACTAATGACAATAAATCAGACGATACTTCACCGGTTTCATTCAACCAAACACCTGAATTTCAAAATTTACAGCAGACAATTAATGAGATCGATTCGTCTAATAACACCTTGCGTAGAAAACTGTCAAGTTTACAGCAGGAGGTAACAGAGATGAAAAACACTTCAGTTAATAACACAGCACAGCAGACACCACTTTTCGAACATTTGCCAGACTCGCGCAACGCGTATAATTTGGGTAATCTACAGAGAGTACGGGACTTAGATTCCGAACAATCACAGTTCAACAGATTCTCTTACAACCATGAACCTGTTTCATCACACAGAGATGACAATTTCGATTACAAACATTTTCTGTCAGTGAGAAAGTTTAAAGTGTTTAAAAACGACAGAACACAGATTCACCCGCTAGATTGGATACAACAGTTTAGCTTTGCTTTTCCACCGACTTGGCCTGTAACGCATAAACTTGAATTTATTTGCAGCTTTTTGGAAGGCGAACCGGCAACTCGTATGAGGCCGATCGCGAGGCAATGTTATTCAGTGGAAGAGTTTCAGAATGCGTTTCTATCTGCGTATTGGTCAAAAACGACACAGCGCGGAATTAAAGATCAGTTAATTAGCTTACCAAATTATGAGAACTCCAATTTTCCGAGTGTGACGCAATTTTTTGAGCACATGGTGCAACAAAACCAGTACCTGAGTGAACCTTATAGTGAATCTGCACTTATTCAATTATGTATCTCTAAATTACCACGGTCATTAAGAGTGTCACTCTTAACAGGTCAACAAAAAGAAAATATTTCGGCATTCAGGGATCTGCTGCAGCTTTTAGAAGTGCAGCAATCAGATTATTCTTTCGTAAACAAAAATTTTTCATATAACAACCAAGGCCAACAGACGTATAGCAATTATGATCAGACACGTAATTTTAATAGGAAAAGTAACAGACGTTTTAGGAATGAAAACCACCAAAGTTTTAATAACAGACAAAATTCTAATTATCAATATCGTCAAAATTTTGAGCAACAAGAATCACATTTTGGTAACAATAGACGTTTTCCACCACAACAGCATGAAAGTCAACCGGTTAACATGCCTAACCAACAATGGAATGCACAAGGTCAACCAGGCTTTAATGTTTCGCCGCGTACATGTATAGATCCTGGTACAACAAATAGTAACGCACGGCAGCAAGGAAATAACTACGTACAGAGAAGACAGTTTTTCAATTCCAATCGCAATGCACCGTATAGGAATGACTATTACGATAGACGTAAAAATAATGACGATAGCTTTCAGCGTACATCTAACAACAGTCGGTCATACCAACAGCAAAATTATCCACAAGAACCTATTCTCATGAATGAACCCGACAGTAGGTATCATCCAGAGCGTAATACGTCTGGAAGAAGTAATAGGACAGTTCAAATAGTAGAAATGCCACGGAATCCTCCTGATAATAGTAACACGTCAGATAGAATTTGACTAGATACTGTAAAAATCGCATCTTCCAATAACACAAGCACTAGTTTTGACACGCAAAATGTTGTTCATGAAAATGTAATTACTTTTGACGACATCAGAGACACACTTTTGCAGGAAAGACCAGTTGTTCAGAAAACTATTTCACATCCTGTCATCGAAATTAAAATTGGTTCATCGAAATTTTCAGCAGTAATTGATTCTGGCTCACCTATGTCAGTCATTAATGAGGAAACTTTTAACGAGTGCAACAAAGAGAATACTTATCCTACATTACCTTTAGGCAAAACGAAAGTGAAAGGAGCAGTATCGAGTAAAGGAGTAGACGTTAAATTACAGACGCATTTATCATTTTGTATTGCAGGTCATACTTTTCACTCAAATTTTTGGATTGTTCCCTTATTGACAACAGACGTTATTTTAGGTACTAATTTTCTCGTACAACACGACGCAGTGGTTGATTTCCAAAATTCTTATTTAATGTTGAAAGATGAAAATGTGCAATTAGCTTTAGAATTTCAACATTCACTATCTGCAGAAGAACAAACAATTAACCGCACAGAGGTCATTTCAGTATCGCGTAACATAGACTGTAATCCCACATTGTTCGCGGATACGTACGTACACAACTATAATACTCCAGACGAAACTGACTACGACGTAATGCAGATGATTTCCGATAAGGTTAAACAAAGCAGTGCAAATACAGACGATGAACGAACGCAATTACACAAAATTCTTTTACAACAAGCTCCAGTTTTCGACAACATTCCTGGTACTATGTCCGGCTTTATGTACGAATTTCAAGTCAAACAGCACGACACATTTAAAGCAAAGCATTATCCCATTCCATATATCCACAGAGAACAAGTTAAAAAAGAATTGCAGGATATGCTCGATCAAGGAATTATTGAACCAGCAGTTAGCCCGTACATAAACCCGCTGCATATTGTTAAGAAAAAAGATGGCTCACTTCGCCTCGTACTTGATTCACGTCACATTAATGACATTATTATTAATGAAACAGATCGACCACAGACATTAGAAGAACTACTACAGAAATTTCACGGTACAGCTATTTATTCCACATTAGATTTAAAATCGGGATTTTGGCAAATACAACTTCATCCGAATTGCAGAAAGTATACAGCTTTTCTCTGTTTTGGTGACTGTTATCAATTTTGTAAATTACCGTTCGGCTTAACTATTTCTTCTGCTGCTTTTATTCGCGGTTTGAACACAATACTTCCGACAGAACTTAAAGACAGAATTACGACGTACGTAGACGACATTCTTATTGCAGAAGCTAACTGGTCTGAGCATAATCTGATCTTAGAACGACTATTGCAAACTTTCCATGCACAAGGACTTACAGTTAACCTCAGTAAATCGCATTTTGGTAAAACTTCTATAAAATTTCTTGGACACGTAATTTCAGCTGAAGGCATTGCACCTGATCCAGAAAAACTTCAAGCTCTACGTGACATTACTGTTCCTACAACAAAGAAGCAATTACGCAGTTTTTTGGGCTTAATTAACTTTTTTCGTAAATTTATTCATCACTCTGCTTTAGACACGCCTAGATTATGCCAATTAACAGGTAAAAACACTATTTGGTCATGGGATAAGCAAGCACACTCTGAATTCGTGAACCTGAAACATGCTTTGTTGAATGCTCCACTTTTATCGCACCCAGACCTTACTAGAAATTTTTCTATTGCCACCGACAGTTCCAACACAGCTTTAGGCGTACACATTTTTCAGGAAATTGAAGAAGATGGCTCAATAGTAATTAAAAACATCGCATTTGCAAGCCGCATTTTGTCACCTGCTGAACGAAATTATTCCGTTACTGAACTAGAAACATTATGTGTTGTATGGGCTTTTACGAGATTTCGGCACTTTCTTTATGGCAGACATACCACCGTTTACACAGATCACAGAGCTATACAATTTTTACTTTCAGCTAAATTTACTCACGACAGATTAAGCAGATGGAAACTGTATTTACAGGAATTTAATTTTACGATTGTTCACATTCCCGGTACACAAAATGTTATAGCAGACGCACTTTCTCGTTCTCTCAGCAACAATCAGCAAGACGTAGCAACCAACTTCTGCAAAGCAAATTTCAGCGTCATGTACATTCAACAAGTTGCATTTGAAAATTTTATTTCATCGTCATTACAGGACATAGCACGAGAGCAAAGCAAAGACAATGTGTGGAAAGAAATTAAACACCTTTGGCAAGATAAGAATAATGTTACGATTAGAAACCACTACACTGTACGCAATGACATTCTGTTTCGCCGCTCTCATCCAGACAGTAACAATTGGTTATTATGCATTCCTGACGAACTGGTTAACAAATTAATCTGGTACACTCATTTAAGCTACGCACATTATGGAGCAAGAAAATGTTTTCTGATACTGAGACAGAACTGTTATTTTTCAAACATGGAAAAACGTATACGACGAGTTTTAGCGTCATGCAAAATTTGCCAGAAAGCTAAGTCTGACACCACTTCACACATTCCTCCATTATATCCCATTGTACCTGTTAAATTAAGACATATGGCCGCAGTAGACATTTTTGGTCCAATTCCGAGAACTAATAGAGGTTTTTGCTACATCTTTGTCGCTGTTGAACTCACTTCAAAATTTGTTACTTTCACTCCGTTACGCAAAGCTACTGCCAAAACTGTTTCGAAAGCATTTGTAAAGCATTTTCTATTTCATATAGGGCATGTGATGAAAGTAATTTCTGACAATGGATCACAATTTCGTTCTGTCATATGGACACGCATGTTACGAGCTAGAAACATTTCTCCGATTTATATATCCAAGTACCACGCCTCTTCGAACCCTTGTGAACGACTAATGAAAGAAATTGGCAAACTGTGTAGAATATACTGCCACAAAAGACATGTTAATTGGGACACACACATACACTCATTCCAAGATGTAATTAATTCCATTCCAAATGAATCCACTATGCTACCTCCGTCTGTTATACTGAAGAACGTTGAACCACCAAACAAAATCAAAGAATTAGTAACATTTCCTACATCTCGTCGATTACGACACCACGAAATAATTGATATTGCGCTGAACAACATCAAACGTGCCGCAGAGCGCCGGAGAAGACAGCAAAAACAGGTTTGTAGACACCGAGACTTTCACGTTGGACAGAAGATATTAGTACGTACACACTATTTATCCAGCAAATTAAAAGGTAAGTGCAGTAAATTTGAACTTCTATATGCAGGTCCATATCGGATTCGCAGCATTCCTCACCCCAATGTTGTACACGTCGAAACTCTGAGAACCAGAAAATCGAAAGGCAACCATCATGTGTCAAACATTAAACCCTTTATCGAATGAAACCACTTTACGATGTAACATGCTATGAGGCCGTTTACACATTTTATGACCACTTATGCAATTATATTGACATTACTAATTACTGATGATTATCGTATTTTTTCTTGGCAAGTGCCCGGCAAGGTAAGGTTAGCAGGTCGCTTTTCTTGTCGTTACACATCAGACCGTGCATATTTTCCAGATGAACTTACACATTTTGTGACCACTTATGCAATTACATTTATGTGACTAACTATTGATGATTATCGTATTTTTTCTTGGCAAGTGCCCGGCAAGGTAAGGTTAGCAGGTCGCTCTTCTTGTCGTTACACACTAGACCGTGCATTTTTTCAGATGAACTTACGCATTTTATGAATAATTATGCAATTCTCTATAATGACGCATTAATTTTATCAAATTCTCTCTCCATTGAAGTCTTTAATTATCGCATCTATTAACTACACTACATATAAGCTGAACACAACGAATGTCACATTTTGTCTTTCTTATGTATGTACGATTGTTTTCATGTTTTGTTTGTATGCACTGTGAACTAGTTAAGGTATAACACACACCATTTGACTTTGACATTTTGCCTTGTGACATCTCAACATCGTGACTGTTTTACATTTTTCTTTTTTGCTGCTGCATTACCATATTCTCTGTACACTTTTTGCCTTTAAACACTGTCTGTGCTTTGAGATATTACGTTTTCTGTCATGTTATGTTGTATGCTTAATTGAGTCACCATTAACCAGTCACTATTTAAAGGGTATATGATTTAAATGCAAGACATTAATCTTTGTTCATCAATTTCAGAAATAAATGATGCGTAAAGGAAATGAATTAAACAGAAGTGGGAATTTCACCTATGGAATAAACGAAAGAAGATGCAATAAGCTAATGAGGACGAGTAAATGGATCAGAATTAACAAGCATTAACCAGAATATATTATACACATGTCAGAATAGCAGTCTTAACTAATTTTTTCTTTCAGAATACAAAGCGATTGATGCAAGCTGTCAGACAGAACTACACATTTTAGTTTTAAGTGATGAAATATGCTAGGGATTAGGAATAGTTGTGTGATGAATAATGAAATGATTTTTGCAGATGATAATGAATGCTGACGATGAATAATGATGAAGAATATGGTACTATGAATAATGAAGTTTTTGTTTACAGGTGATGATAATGATGAAGTTATGATGATATGAATAATGAAGTTTTTCTTTACAGATGAGGATAATGTTGAAGTTATGTATTTATGCTATGTAGTTATTTAAGTATTTGTTGCAGTTTACTTTGACAGCAGGTGTTATATTGCGTAGTAGGATGACTGAAGGTTTTGGAAAGGACAGCTATGGAACACATTTTTTATACACATTTCACTACCTGTTAATTCGAAGTTCACTACTTTTCAGCATAGTCTGCGTTTCTTCTTTCAGCTCAATAATCCATTTTGTATTTTTCTTTCAGGAGAAGCTTTTTATGATACTTACTAAACTTGTTACCTATTATACCTGTTCTAGTACTTGCATTTTTTTTTACCCACTTGTGTCTATCATTTATAAATGTGATAACCTTGCTACAGCTGACTCATGACGAATGACGTTACACAATCTTTTCATTTATAGGAACAACCTAGAAGCAATTTTTTCTCTTATTTCTTCTTGCTTTCCCTTATAATTACCCAAAGCAATGCATTGCTAGCAGAAAAAAACAAAATGTATTAACAGTCCCAGATAATGTCACTAGTTTATGATAATTCTGAATAACACTGATCAGCTCTGAATAGTATGTCACTTGAATAATGACTTCTTAATGATACCAAAACATAATTGCCACTATCTATTGTAATGAGAGTACTTATTATGCCCATGCTTATTAATGCTACTAATGTTTTGTACTATTCAATACTTGCTGGCCACTGAGTGCCCATAATTAATGTAATTACTTATTATGCCCATGATTATTAAGGCTATGACTGTAATTAACTGATTTTTCTAATAATGATTTCTTAATGATATGAATAATACTGAATGATGAATAATGTTTTATACTATTCAATACTTGCTGGCCACTGAGTGCCCATAATTAATGTAATTACTTATTATGCCCATGATTATTAAGGCTATGACTGTAATTAACTGATTTTTCTAATAATGATTTCTTAATGATATGAAGAATACTGAATGATGAATAATGTTTTATACTATTCAATACTTGCTGGCCACTGAGTGCCAATAATTAATGTAACTTAACGTTTTGTTAGTGTTTTCAATGATGACTTCCCATATTAATACTGAATGATGATAAATATTTTGTACTAATCGAAAGTTGCTAGGCCACTGAGTGTTAATAGTTACTTGTAAATATGTCATTTGAATGAGGAAAAATGTTTTGTAATACTCAATACTTGATGGCGATTGATTACCACTCTTGTCTTTAAATTAATTAATGAACATTTTTCTGTAATACTACATTCATGGTACAGAAATGTTCAATGACTAGAGTATGGATACCGCAAACTACTTATGTAATCACTAATCAAGACTTGTGTGTTAGTTAATGTCCTTCACCTTCTGACCTAACTACCTGAAATTATTGTAACATCCATTTGTCTTGTCCATCCTCATTATCATGGAGCACTATATTTGGTTTTTGCACTAATTCTACGTTGGTGTGCCGCCTCTTAAAAGCGTGGTGTTGACACGACATGCTGTCCACCACTGTAGGCGAAGAAACTACTTATGTAATCACTAATCAAGACTTTGTTATGGAGCACTGTGTGCCGCCTCTTAAGAGCGTGGTGTTGACACGACATGCTGTCCACCACCGTAACCGATGAAGACGTTATTCTGGTCCCACTGTTTGGTGTACCTGGTATACTGCCAAATGATAGTATGGAATACTACTACGACGTTTCACTGTCTTGATAAGCTGATAAATACTTCTGGGAACGGAACTGCAGATTGTATCACTTAGTTGTGATTCTGTGGAAAGATATGGACTTTCAGTGCAGCTATGTGCAAACTAAAGTGCTACAACCATGATGCAATCCTTCCTTTCCTATCCTAATAGTGAAAATCATTTTTTACTAACACCATTTATGTTCATGGCATATACATTTTTTTCTCGATTTGTTGAACTCTAGTGCGAGTACACTTGTGTCACTTGTCGACATGATTTTTGCCATTTGTTGTCAAAATACTAAAGACATTTTCGATTTGTTTTGAAGTGCAGTATGTGTGCACTCTTGTCATCTATATTGTATATACTTTTTGTGATTTGATGATTTTTTCTACTCTTGCGTTTATTTGTTATAAAAATGTTCAAAAGTTTTCAGTGCATGTGCACTTATGTGAATATGTTTTCAACTGAACTACAGTGCCTGTGCACTCTTCTCAATTTTCGATATGATTTGTGTTCATTCTGTATACCTTTTATGATTTATGTCATTTGTTACTCTTGTATATACATTTCGTCTTTTACTGATATGTTCTCCACTGCAGTGCATGTGCACTCATGACACTTGTCAACATGATTTTTTTTTTTTTTTGCCTGTTATGAAACTGCTAAAGAATTTTTCAGTGTGTGTACACTTTGTTATCTGTCAAATAATTTGTATATACATTTTTCCTGATTTGTTTTGTACTTATATTTTGTCTTGTCTGTAATGTTTTGTAATCGGTGCATGCGCACAACATTTAATTCATGTGATACATCTAAATATTTTGTAAATGTTAATTAATTAAAAGAAAAATTTGTTACGATGGCAAGTCCAAATGACTCACCATCGCTGCCAAATTTTTGCCCCCCCAGTGGAGGGTTATGAAACACGTATGTTGTGCGGCAGCGATGCTGAGACATTGTAGAATCTCTGACCAGAGCAGTTGCGCTCGACTCGCAGTAGCGAGCAGTCAGTCAGTCTGCAGTAGTCACTCCTCAGTAGTGCTTGGAGTCGGTTGCTAGCAGTAGCGGAGAGCAGTCGGCGGGCGTCGGCATCGCAATGGTCGAGATTCAGGACGAGGTATAATTTATTTAAATAAATAATCATGCAGCTTTGCGCTCATCAGATAATGTAACGAACACTCATTGTAATTTAACTTCCAAAAATCGCCCCCAATAATAATTTTGATTTAAAAGCAATTTTTGAGACAATCATTCAAATTTCCTTCCATTTCCTTTTAACAAAGATTTTTAAAAGGTACTTCCAATGCTTTTCATGCAAGCGGCAGAGAACAATAAGAGCAGAATTTTGACATGCAGTTTCACTAAGGTAAGAAATTTATTCTCGTTTCGCACAGGGCAAACACCGACTTTTCGGTTGAATTGAGTTTAGGTTATCATTACAGTTTCATTATCATGGGATTAGCGTTCATTATTTAATGGGAACTTGTACTTGAGTCAGATAGCGAGCTTTCATTTAATTGTCTTTGCCATTAATATTCTGTGGGAAGGTCACACTTAGCTGTGGCTCCATTACTAATAAATATAGTTATCTTTTAGAATTTGTTGTGGGAAGGTTACACTTGGTTGCATTTCTATTAAGTATTATCTTTTAAATTTTCCGTGGGGAGGTTACAACTGACAAAACAACCACTTGTCCAAGTTAGTATTGCTCCACCATTAGGAATCATTTACCTACAATGATTATTACCTTCCGACTGTAAGGTACAGATAGTAAGCACTACTGAGAGGCAGTTGTTGCCTAAACGTCTTAAAAACTCCTCCTGTGTATTACGTGTCAAGCCGCTGGTAAAGTAATTACTAGACTGCACTACTACCTTGTAGCTTATTACCATAACAGAGTTTTAAGAACAAGTCATGTCCGTCTTAATAGTTAACTAGCCTTACAAACAGTGCTAGTACTTGGCACTACTTGGCATAATTAGGCTGTCGACCGTTTCTTTACTTTATTAGTAGTCGAACGTTGCTTTGATTCCTGTTTGTTTCTCTATTGTTTCCTCTCAGTAGGAATCTTCCCACAGAGGAAAAACAGCCCGACACCTTTCCATTGCACACAGTCACGCCCACAAAATTAAAATCCTTTCACAGGAGTAACATTTACGGTGAGTTGCTCATTTAGTAGTAACCGGCAGTGATGTAGGAGCACAGAAGACGACTTAGAATTTCTAGTTAGTGCGATGAACGGCAGATAGCTCTAAATGTAGAAAAAATGAAACTTAATGCAGGTGATTAGGGAAAACAATCCCTTAACGTTCGAATACAGCGTTTTTAGTGCCTTTCTTGACACAAATACGTCGAGTAAATATCTAGGGGCAACGTTACAAAGCTATATGGAATGGAACGAGCATGTAAGGACAGTAGCAGGGAAGGCGTATGGTAGATTTCGGTATGTTCGGAGAATGTTGGAAAGTGTAGCTCATTTACAAAGAAGACAGCATGTAGAAGACTAGTGCCACCAATCCTTACGTACTGCTCGAGTGTCTGGGATCCGCACCAGGTCGGACTAAGGGAAGACATCGAAGAAATTCAGAGGCGAGCTGCTACATTTGTTACCAGTATGTTTAATCAGCATGCAAGGACCACGCAGATGCTTCCGGAAGACAAATGGGAATCGCTGGAGGGAAGACGACATTCCTTTCGAAGAGCACTCTCGAGAAAATTTTGAGCACCGGTATTTGAGGCTGACTGGAGAACGATTCTACTGCCACCAACGTACATTTTGTACAAGGACCACGAAGGTATGATTAGAGTGAATGAGGCTCGCACGGAGGCATACAAACAGTCGTTTTTCCTTTGCTCTATTTGCGAGTGGAACAGGGAAGGAAATGACAAGTAGCGGTACCCACCCCCACGCACTGATCGGTAGTTTGCGGAATATGTACGTAGACGAAGATGTTCGGTAGGTGATATCAGCGACTCATTTATTAAAATATTCCGGGTTATCTAGCTGTAATGGCATTAATTTCTTGTAGGAACCCATCGTTTCTTCCCTATCTGCGGGTGACTCCTTTATGGTCTGCGAAGGTGGCGGTGAGGGGGGATAATTGTACCAGAAGAAGACGGAACGTTGGGTTTTAATTAGAATTTCATCAGACAACTGAATAACATTCAGGAATACTTTCAAATGGTTCAAATAACTTCAAACACTATGGGACTTAACATCTGAGGTCATCAGTCCCATAGACTTTGAACTACTTAAACCTAACTAACCTGACATCACACACATCCATGCCCGAGGCAGGATTCGAACCTGTGACCGTAGCAGCAGCGCGGTTCCGGACTGAAGCGCATAGAAACGCTCGGCCACAGTGGTCGGCTCGGAATAGTTTAAGAAATGTGAGATTTCTGTCAGTGAAAATTTACGTTTTACAGCGTTAGCGCAAGTGACAGGTGACGACGACAGATGGTGGCGAGACAGCAAGCTGGGATCCAGCTTCCTGGTTCGCTGTTTTTTTGTAGACACAAGTGACACCTAAATGATTAATCAAACGTACAGATAAATTTTGACAGCTCCGGCATTATTTGATTTACTTGACAAGTTACACTTAATAGTTACCAATATCCTCAGGTAATCATTGCCCCTGTGGCGACACGTCAGAGATTTATGTCTACATAAGCCAAGGTCACTGCATTCCCTGCCAGCAATGCCAGAGGTTAATGAAACTAAATCTACGTGCATAGATATGCGAACGTAAAGAAATATTACGACTTTAATATCGTTAATGTCAACGGATTTGCAGTTAGTCTCCACGAGACCCAAAGAGGACGCCATCACGGCCACCACATGAATAGGCACGACCGCAGCACTACCCCCCCCCCCCAACCCACATCCCCCCCAACCCTCCCCCAACTCCCACACGGCCAACACTCGCGGCTCAGTCCTGTGTAGTACGCCGCAGTTATATCTCGCCTACCTGTTGTTCGCATACCGACCCTGCGTTGAAAATTTGCTTTGTGGATATCGCTATTCGCATCCCTTTTATATGCAATTCACGATGAACTTGATTGTTTTTGGAGATTGCACAAATTATACGATTATATCTGGTGTGAATACTTTATCAACCTCTGTTCCTTTTACCTTTTGATACGTGGAACGTAGCTTTTATAGCTCATATATCATACCAAAAATTTAATCATCAGAATCCGAAGAAAGTCCAACAACATTGTGCATAGTCTCAGTGACAGACGGTTGAAAACTCATGTTTTCGATCGAATTTCATAGGAATTTGATGTACATTACTCACAGCCAACACCATATTACAGTTCTGTTACATCTGGTAGCTTCATCAGATTTATATAATATAAGAGTCTGTAGCCGCTGCCGGTGGTTATTCTGAACCAATCTGTGATGGACAACAGTCTTGTTACTGGTCAAAATGCACAAGACTAGCGTATGCACCGCTGTGTTGCTCCTTACTGTGTGCTTCCACATGTACTGTACAGCCGTCAGTATGGGTGCTTTTCAAAATATGACATCTCGTAAACGACTAGAATACTGTAACAACCACCACCGACATTTTAACTGACCCTACTTTTAGTTTGTAATGCCATTGCTCATTGTTCAATTAAAAAGTGCATGTTTATACAAAAAATACAGTTTCTAAATATTATTACAATGTGTGTATTGACTCTGTAAAAACTGCATATCAGAATCAGTTCCCATTTCGGCAATATTTGCGGTATATATACATACATACATATATATATATATATATATATATATATATATATATATATATATACAGGGTTATTACAAATGATTGAAGCGATTTCACAGCTCTACAATAACTTTATTATTTGAGATATTTTCACAACGCTTTGCACACACATACAAAAACTGAAAAAGTTTTTTTAGGCATTCACAAATGTTCGATATGTGCCCCTTTAGTGATTCGGCAGACATCAGACCGATAATCAAGTCCCTCCCACACTCGACGCAGCATGTCCCCATCAATGGGTTCGAAAGCATCGCTGATGCGAGCTCGCAGTTCTGGCACGTTTCTTGATAGAGGAGGTTTAAACACTGAATCTTTCACATAACCCCACAGAAAGAAATCGCATGGGGTTAAGTCGGGAGAGCGTGGAGGCCATGACATGAATTGCTGATCATGATCTCCACCACGACCAATCCATCGGTTTTCCAATCTCCTGTTTAAGAAATGCTGAACATTATGAGGGAAGTGCGGTGGAGCACCGTCCTGTCGGTCTCCAGTTGTGGCATGAGCCAATTTTCCAGCGTGTCCAGATACACGTGTCCTGTAACGTTTTTTTCGCAGAAGAAAAAGGGGCCGTAAACTTTAAACCGTGAGATTGCACAAAACACGTTAACTTTAGGTGAATTGCGAATTTGCTGCACGAATGCGTGAGGATTCTCTACCGCCCAGATTCGTACATTGTGTCTGTTCACTTCACCATTAAGAAAAGCTGTTGCTTCATCAATCAAACAAGTTTCGCACTGAACGCATCCTCTTCCATGAGCTGTTGCAACCGCGCCGAAAATTCAAAGCGTTTGACTTTGTCATCGGGTGTCAGGGCTTGTAGCAATTGTAAACGGTAAGCCTTCTGCTTTAGCCTTTTCCGTAAGATTTTCCAAACCGTCGGCTGTGGTACGTTTAGCTCCCTGCTTGCTTTATTCGTCGACTTCCGCGGGCTATGCGTGAAACTTGCCCGCACGCGTTCAACCGTTTCTTCGCTCACTGCAGGCCGACCCGTCGATTACCCTTACAGAGGCATCCAGAAGCTTTAAACTGCGCATACCATCGCCGAATGGAGTTAGCAGTTGGTGGATCTTTGTTGAACTTTGTCCTGAAGTGTCGTTGCACTGTTATGACTGACTGATGCGAGTGCATTTCAAGCACGACATACACTTTCTCGGCTCCTGTTGCCATTTTGTCTCACTGAGCTCTCGAGCACTCTGGCGGCAGAAACCTGAAGTGCGGCTTCAGCCGAACATAACTTTATGAGTTTTTCTACGTATCTGTAGTGTGTCGTGACCATATGTCAATGAATGGAGCTACAGTGAATTTATGAAATCGCTTCAATAATTTGTAATAGCACTGGTGTATATATATATATATATATATATATATATATATATATATATATATATATATATATATATATATATATATATATCAACTTCCCCATGAACCATGGACCTTGCCGTTGGTGGGGAGGCTTGCGTGCCTCAGCGATACAGATGGCCGTACCGTAGGTGCAACCACAACGGAGGGGTATCTGTTGAGAGGCCAGACAAACATGTGGTTCCTGAAGAGAGGCAGCAGCCTTTTCAGTAGTTGCAGGGGCAACAGTCTGGATGATTGACTGATCTGGCCTTGTAACATTAACCAAAACGGCCTTGCTGTGCTGGTACTGCGAACAGCTGAAAGCAAGGGGAAACTACAGCCGTAATTTTTCCCGAGGACATGCAGCTTTACTGTATGATTAAATGATGATGGCGTCCTCTTGGGTAAAATATTCCGGAGGTAAAATAGTCCCCCATTCGGATCTCCGGGCGGGGACTACTCAAGAGGACGTCGTTATCAGGAGAAAGAAAACTGGCATTCTACGGATCGGAGCGTGGAATGTCAGATCCCTTAATCGGGCAGGTAGGTTAGAAAATTTTATAAGGGAAATGGATAGGTTAAAGTTAGATATAGTGGGAATTAGTGAAGTTCGGTGGCAGGAGGAACCAGACTTTTGGTCAGGTGATTACAGGGTTATAAATACAAAATCAAATAGGGGTAATGCAGGAGTAGGTTTAATAATGAATAAAAGAATAGGAGTGCGGGTTAGCTACTACAAACAGCATAGTGAACGCATTATTGTGGCCAAGATAGACACAAAGCCCATGCCTACTACAGTAGTACAAGTTTATATGCCAACTAGCTCTGCGGATGATGATGAAATTGATGAAATGTATGACGAGATAAAAGAAATTATTCAGGTAGTGAAGGGAGACGAAAATTTAATAGTCATGGGTGACTGGAATTCGTCAGTAGGAAAAGAGAGAGAAGGAAACATAGTAGGTGAATATGGATTGGGGGGAAGAAATGAAAGAGGAAGCCACCTTGTAGAATTTTGCACAGATCATAACTTAATCATAGCTAACACTTGGTTCAAGAATCATAAAAGAAGGTTGTATACCTGGAAGAATCCTGGAGATACTAATAGGTATCAGATAGATTATATAATGGTAAGACAGAGATTTAGGAACCAGGTTTTAAATTGTAAGACATTTCCAGGGGCAGATGTGGATTCTGACCACAATCTATTGGTTATGAACTGCAGATTGAAACTGAAGAAACTGCAAAAAGGTGGGAATTTAAGGAGATGGGACCTGGATAAACTGAAAGAACCAGAGGTTGTAGAGAGTTTCAGGGAGAGCATAAGGGAACAATTGACAGGAATGGGGGAAAGAAATACAGTAGAAGAAGAATGGGTAGCTCTGAGGGATGAAGTAGTGAAGGCAGCAGAGGATCAAGTAGGTAAAAAGACGAGGGCTAATAGAAATCCTTGGGTAACAGAAGAAATATTGAATTTAATTGATGAAAGGAGAAAATATAAAAATGCAGTAAATGAAGCAGGCAAAAAGGAATACAAACGTCTCAAAAATGAGATCGACAGGAAGTGCAAAATCGCTAAGCAGGGATGGCTAGAGGACAAATGTAAGGATGTAGAGGCTTGTCTCACTAGGGGCAAGATAGATACTGCCTACAGGAAAATTAAAGAGACCTTTGGAGAGAAGAGAACCACTTGTATGAGTATCAAGAGCTCAGATGGCAACCCAGTTCTAAGCAAAGAAGGGAAGGCAGAAAGGTGGAAGGAGTATATAGAGGGTTTATACAAGGGCGATGTACTTGAGGACAATATTATGGAAATGGAAGAGGATGTAGATGAAGATGAAATGGGAGATAAGATACTGCGTGAAGAGTTTGACAGAGCGCTGAAAGACAGTCGAAACAAGGCCCCTGGAGTGGACAACATTCCATTAGAACTACTGATGGCCTTGGGAGAGCCAGTCATGACAAAACTCTACCATCTGGTGAGCAAGATGTATGAGACAGGAGAAATACCCACAGACTTCAAGAAGAATATAATAATTCCAATTCCAAAGAAAGTAGGTGTTGACAGATGTGAAAATTACCGAACTATCAGTTTAATAAGTCACAGCGGCAAAATACTAACGCGAATTCTTTACAGACCAATGGAAAAACTGGTAGAAGCGGATCTCGGGGAAGAAATGTTGGAACACGTGAGGCAATACTGACGCTACGACTTATTTTAGGAGCTAGATTAAGAAAACGCAAATCTACAATTCTAGGATTTGTAGACTTAGAGAAAGCTTTTGAAATATTGACTGGAATACTCTCTTTCAAATTCTGAAGGTGGCAGGGGTAAAATACAGGGAGCGAAAGGCTATTTACAATTTGTACAGTAACCAGATGGCAGTTATAAGAGTCGAGGGGCATGAAAGGGAAGCAGTGGTTGGGAAAGGAGTGAGACAGGGTTGTAGCCTCTCCCCGATGTTATTCAATCTGTATATTGAGCAAGCAGTAAAGGAAACAAAAGAAAAATTCGGGGTAGGTATTAAAATTCATGGAGAAGAAGTAAAAACTTTGAGGTTCGCCGATGACATTGTAATTCTGTCAGAGACAGCAAAGGACTTGGAAGAGCAGTTGAACGGAATGGACAGTGTCTTTAAAGGAGGATATAAGATGAACATCAACAAAAGCAAAACGAGGATAATGGAATGTAGTCAAATTAAATCGGGTGTTGCTGAGGGGATTAGATTAGGAAATGAGACACTTAAAGTAGTAAAGGAGTTTTGCTATTTAGGGAGTAAAATAACTGATGATGGTCGAAGTAGAGAGGATATAAAATGTAGACTGGCAATGGCAAGGAAATCGTTTGTGAAGAAGAGAAATTTGTTAACATCGAGTATAGATTTAAGTGTCAGGAAGTCGTTTCTGAAAGTATTTGTATGGATTGTAGCCATGTATGGAAGTGAAACATGGACGATAACCAGTTTGGACAAGAAGAGAATAGAAGCTTTCGAAATGTGGTGCTACAGAAGAATGCTGAAGATAAGGTGGGTAGATCACGTAACTAATGAGGAGGTACTGAATAGGATTGGGGAGAAGAGAAGGGTGTGGCACAACTTGACTAGAAGAAGGGATCGGTTGGTAGGACATGTTTTGAGGCATCAAGGGATCACAAATTTAGCATTGGAAGTCAGCGTGGAGGGTAAAAATCGTAGAGGGAGACTAAGAGATCAATACAGTAAGCAGATTCAGAACGATGTAGGTTGCAGTAGGTACTGGGAGATGAAGAAGCTTTCACAGGATAGATTAGCATGGAGAGCTGCATCAAACCAGTCTCAGCACTGAAGACCACAACAACAACAACATATATATCAACAAACAAAAGTGAATCGTTCAGGAGCTGTGGTGAGATCTTTGTACATGTATACACTGTCGGATTAGACTTTTAGACTTTCAGTTCTCTGTATCTGGTTAGGTAGCCGCGAGGTCCATTAGTGTCGTTCATCTTTAATTTTTTTTTACCAGTACTCATAAGGATATAATGGGTGTGAACGGTGTTAAAAGCTGAGTGATCTCCCGTGAAGCACGCGAAATGCCATGAACTCGACTTAGACAGGGTTATTAGCAGGTAACTGAGTCTGAGAGGTCCGTCAGTGTGGGTCTCCCTTCGACACGCCTTTAGAGTCATGAAATATCCAGAATTAGGTATTCAGATGTGACCGGTGGTGTGTATACAGTATGTACACTGCGCACCACAATTGGAAGATCATTTCACAAAGTTTCGTTAGAGACTCCCACTGCGATGCAAAAGTTCGATATTTGGCTCAAAGGTCTTTACAGCCTTCTCTGCAATGCTGAAAAGTCGTGACGTCCTGCGATGTCACCCACGGGTTCAGCGATGCTTCAACACGTGGCAAAAAAAGCTCAGAAGTCCTTGTCAGATGTAAAGTTTGTTAATGATATTGCGTAGGCACCACAATACTGCCCAAGCTACCATGGAGGTGTCACACGATAGGAAACTCTTCTCACACCCTCTTACCCACATTTCACCCCTTATTTTGACGTGTCTGCGATGGAGGTCAGAACCGCGACGTCATGGATTGAATTCACACGGTTTTCGTATGGGTAACCGAGGAGTAACAATCCAGACACACCGAAGCTCAGAATCGACACACAAAATCAGCAGGGGTGTGGCATAAACGGCGTCACTGAAACCACTTCTTCCTTCCTGTCGTTAATTCCCACGCAACCCGCACTAGAAAACGACAGTTCGCCGTGCGATGAGTGGTTGCACGACGTTCTTGAAAACCTATCACACTGCTGATATCCCCTGACCATATGCCTGTAAACCCATTGAACGTAATCGCAGTTTTGTTTTCTTTTTTCTCAAGAGGTGGAACCCTCACCGGCATGATGGCTAATTCAAAATGTCCTCTGACTTAATGGTTAGTTTTCACTAAAGTGAGGTGTCGCAGGATGTGGGTACTGCGATGTTTGCGTACGTGTGGGTAAGCTTAACCATAATACGCGCTCATCTGGAGATAGACTCCTGGAAATTGAAATAAGAACACCGTGAATTCATTGTCCCAGGAAGGGGAAACTTTATTGACACATTCCTGGGGTCAGATACATCACATGATCACACTGACAGAACCACAGGCACATAGACACAGGCAACAGAGCATGCACAATGTCGGCACTAGTACAGTGTATATCCACCTTTCGCAGCAATGCAGGCTGCTATTCTCCCATGGAGACGATCGTAGAGATGCTGGATGTAGTCCTGTGGAACGGCTTGCCATGCCATTTCCACCTGGCGCCTCAGTTGGACCAGCGTTCGTGCTGGACGTGCAGACCGCGTGAGACGACGCTTCATCCAGTCCCAAACATGCTCAATGGGGGACAGATCCGGAGATCTTGCTGGCCAGGGTAGTTGACTTACACCTTCTAGAGCACGTTGGGTGGCACGGGATACATGCGGACGTGCATTGTCCTGTTGGAACAGCAAGTTCCCTTGCCGGTCTAGGAATGGTAGAACGATGGGTTCTATGACGGTTTGGATGTACCGTGCACTATTCAGTGTCCCCTCGACGATCACCAGTGGTGTACGGCCAGTGTAGGAGATCGCTCCCCACACCATGATGCCGGGTGTTGGCCCTGTGTGCCTCGGTCGTATGCAGTCCTGATTGTGGCACTCACCTGCACGGCGCCAAACACGCATACGACCATCATTGGCACCAAGGCAGAAGCGACTCTCATCGCTGAAGACGACACGTCTTCATTCGTCCCTCCATTCACGCATGTCGCGACACGACTGGAGGCGGGCTGCACGATGTTGGGGCGTGAGCGGAAGACGGCCTAACGGCGTGCGGGACCGTAGCCCAGCTTCATGGAGACGGTTGCGAATGGTCCTCGCCGATACCCCAGGAGCAACAGTGTCCCTAATTTGCTGGCAAGTGGCGCTGCGGTCCCCTACGGAACTGCGTAGGATCCTACGGTCTTGGCGTGCATCCGTGCGTCGCTGCGGTCCGGTCCCAGGTCGACGTGCACGTGCACCTTCCGCCGACCACTGGCGACAACATCGATGTACTGTGGAGACCTCACGCCCCACGTGTTGAGCAATTCGGCGGTACGTCCACCCGGCCTCCCGCATGCCCACTATACGCCCTCGCTCAAAGTCCGTCAACTGCACATACGGTTCATGTCCACGCTGTCGCGGCATGCTACCAGTGTTAAAGACTGCGATGGAGCTTCGTATGCCACGGCAAACTGGCTGACACTGACGGCGGCGGTGCACAAATGCTGCGCAGCTAGCGCCATTCGACGGCCAACACCGCGGTTCCTGGTGTGTCCGCTGTGCCGTGCGTGTGATCATTGCTTGTACAGCCCTCTCGCAGTGTCCGGAGCAAGTATGGTGGGTCTGACACACCGGTGTCAATGTGTTCTTTTTTTCATTTCCAGGAGTGTAGATTGGGTCGGAAGTCGAACGAAGGGCAGCAGTTTGAAGGGCAGAGGAATATAAAGTGTCGAGGCACCAGACAAGGCCAAAAAAAAAAAAATCTGCGATTGTCAGGTCTGGTAATATGGGAGTAGCGGATGTCTTGCTGCCTGCGACAGGACATGCAAGGATAGGCTTTGTTAGTAGTGGGCATCATGCATGTCGATAACTTTGACGTTGTGCGGTGCTGTTACTCGGCGGCTGCCTCTGGGTGCCGGTGTTGACGTCACAGTCAGCGTCAGCAAACCTGTAACAGTTAGGTTCGTCATCGTTTTTTGCCCAATTGGTCATATTCAGATTCACAGTGTAGGGTGATGTTGGAGATTGTTTGCGCGTCAGTGTGTGAGCTCGTTGGTTTCCCTGCTGTAGCCTGTTGGTCGGCTTTAATGGCAGCTCGTATATCGAGTCAACGTTGCTGATATGCAGGGGCATGCCAATGTTTGTCGCTTGTTGGTGTGTGCTAGCTTTCCATAGGTGGTTATGCTGTAGCTAGCAGTGTCTTTGGCCGCTTATGCTTCCACCTATGGTCGTGCGTAATCGCAGTGTAGCGTAACTGCATTTTATGCTCTGGTGTACATACAGGAGCCATTACGGACCGTTCAGAACCTTTATAAGTAATTCGAGCGTAATCCATAGCAGGAAAGGATGTTTTCTCAACCCTCCTCCTTCACTCCATCGTGTGGCAAGATCGCGGCAAAGGTTCCCTCTAAATTATCCCCCCCCCCTCCCCTTCCCTTTGGCAACACACCCAGTGCCATCTATCCACTTTCATTGAGCCTGTATAAGTGAACATGTGGTAGGACACCCCATGACGAAGCCATAGGCGCCTGCAGGCACGCTACATCTTGACACCCCTACATGCTGCGATATGGGGTTAGAGCAGCAGCGTAGCCTTCCTCCTGATGCCTAGAGCTTCGTCATGGTGCTGGTACAGTTTCAAACTCCTCGACAAAGACGGGCGTGTCGCAGCGAGAGTGTTGCTGAAGTGGGTAGTTTTTGAGTGATCCTCTGGCATTTTATTCACACATGTGTCTATGTCGCAATCATCACTTCCCCCTCCCTCCGTCCCCCTGTAATAGAGCCACTGGAAGGCTACAAATAGATAAACACCCTTTGTTTCTTCGGATTAGGACGAATGGTCTAGAACGGTCCCTAGTGGCTTCGGCATGTACGCCAGAGCAAAAATGGCGCTCACGCTAGACCACAGAGGGGTGCGGTTGTTTTCATTGCGGCTGTAGGCACACGACCTCCTCACAGATTGGTTGAATCGTGTATCAGCAATCACAAATGATGCCAAGAATGTCGTGCTGTTGCTAACAGCACTGCGAACTGTCATTTTCGTCCGCGAAATGTGTGGTAATCAACACACCAAGGAGAGTGATGGTTTCATTGACCCTTTATGTCACCCCTTACTACCTTTCATGCCGATTCGGAGCGGCTGTGTACCTGAAATGTTTTCCTCGGCCAACCATAAGAAAGTCGCGTGATTTCCGCGCTAGGTGTCACTATTCTGAGCTACATCGCAGAGGTGTTCAAAAAATGGTTCAAATGGCTCTGAGCACTATGGGACTTAACTACTGAGGTCATCAGTCCCCTAGAACTTAGAACTACTTAAACCTAACTAACCTAAGGACATCACACACATCCATGCCCGAGGCACGATTCGAACCTGCGACCGTAGCGGTCACGCGGTTCCAAACTGACGCGCTTAGAACTGCACGGCCACACCAGCCGGCCCCGCAGAGGTGTCAAACGAAGGGGTGAAAAATGGGTAAGATGGGGTGTGACGAACTTCCCACAGGGTCACACGTCGTCTGTGGCGGTGGGAATAATTGTGGTGAAATTTGGTTTCAACATGACCTCAGATGAACTTCCGAGCTGTGGCCTTTTTTCGCCTGTGTGAACTCCTTGTTTGAAGCGACGCCGAGCCCGATGCGAAGGTCGCAAAGCGTCACGCTTTTCATTCCTTACAGAGGAAGGTGGTAGGCAGTTTTGAGCCAAATTAAAAATTTCTGCGTCGCAATGGGAGACGATTACCGTGTTTCGAAAAAGTGCTTTTTCATTATCTTGCGCAGTGTATAAACAGGATGTTTCACACACACTGAAAACATGAGGTAGAGCATCAGCTGACAACGTAAAATTCTGTTAAATAGAATAAATTTTGGATATTAGACCGCGTAATTATGAAACATTGAAAACAACTGAAATACCTACTTTTCGACCTTTTTTCCGACAGTGCTCTTCAGCGCGGCTGACTGCTGAATTCAGGTGACGGTGTTTCCGTAAATACTCACAGGTGGATACCGACTTCACAATCTGGGAAGCCTTTGGGAGGTTCGTAGTAAGGATTATTATGGACGGGGTACTAGTAGGTAAAATATTGCCTCTAGCAGGTAACTAGTAGGCACATTCTACCCAGGGGTACTGTGTTCCAGCAGCGAGAGAGTGGTACTGCATTGCTTCTCTCACGTGACGGCTGGTCTGTGCTGGACGTGTGGAGCTGCTGGCTTGCGGAAACACATGCGGCCCGTGGAAGTGGCACCAGTGGCAGTCAGTTGCTCAGTAAATTGTAGGCATCCTCCTTGTTCTTGATGTTGGTACGTTTAATTATTCCGGTAGCCTCTCTCATTTTTCGGTGCTGCATTCACGGCGGCTAAGCAAAAACACGAGGTTCTTGTTCGGCTGTTACCTCATCTGTGGCATCCAGTAATCAGGCCTACTAGGTGAGTTGCCTGCCAAGCGAGTACAATTATTACTCGTGCATAAGACATATTTTCAAGATTTATCATACCCACTACATCTACGTTTGAAATTAGAACCGTAGTACCTAACAGTTAAGCTATAATTTATTCTCGTCTTTACTTCTTAACGCAACAGAATGAATAAAACATCTGCTAATAGGTTGTGCACATTTATGATGGACTCATTCCACCCTGGCAAGACCACATTTCCTTTCTCTGGCACATATTTTAATCAAATTTTGAGCTTACTAGAAAAAAATGAGCTTATGGTATAATGCCTCAACAAAATGGCTACCCACAACTCAATAATCAAGACCACCATTTGTTTCATACAGCTTCCCTTTTATTATAAAAAATTTTTTCGCGCTAATTTTGCATACTTTCTTCCATTACACTTAAACGCAACAGTTAAACAAGGGATTCTCCACCTAATGGGTTTGACATTTGATAAGCATTTTACTATTCTATGGTCTCGTAATGTTTCTGTTTATTGCTACTGTGCACTTTCTGGATTGGTAAGGAATCTTTCGCTTCTTCATCCTCTCCCATACTCTCATAATCTCATTCATTAGCAACATAAAGAATTTACTGTCTATCGGGCTGTACTAATGAGAATCATGCTTGACCCACCGTATATGAAACTAATTGGCTACTCTCTCATGCAAATCACACAGATTAAATATACAAAATAAATCACATTGTCAGTATAAAACACATCTCAAAAACAAAATGTTTGGTTGTCTACGTGTTCTGCTTTCCCACATCAATCAAAAGTCATCCCAGATTCCCACGTCACTGACCCACGTAATATATCTCCCTACCGAAAACTGTGGAGGATTTATGCACATCTACCTGTGCAATGCAACCCACATGGAGTGGCTGGGTAGATGGCTGACTCGCCTTAATTCTCTCTCAGAGTATCAGAATATCAAGCTAGCGTCACATGAATTTGTCTCATAACAGAAATTTTTTTGTATCTTATTTATCCCATTCACGGATCCTCAACTGAAAACTTGGACAAGCACTTCTATTTTTTTATTGTTCATAGTCAGGTTGATACTCACGCTGTGTTCACCACATGGAAGTGCTTGTCTCTAATTCAAGTTCTGCACACCCGGTTCTTAAGTATTTTGAACTTAGATTTACACACTCAAGAATTTCGTCTTGATATTACCACACGCAAGTATTTCCTCTTTTAATTACCACACGAGGTTTCATTGTGACCGTTGATCACTTCCGAAGAACTCTATATTCCCTATGAATTTTACCTGCCTATCTTTTGCCGAACAATTCACAAGACCCTCCCACGAAAAGCTTCTGAAAAGAGAAATCATTATTTTTATATACTCTTAAATATTCCACATGCACACCATTTTCATTTAAATTTGTTTTTGTGGAGCACACATTGACCACGTCTTCACTCCTCAGGAACCCGCGACAGAGTGCAGAAAGATGACCGTTCATCCGGTCATCCCGCGCTTCCGCAGAAGTGGGGGAGGACATTTCCCACGTATTGGTCAGCCACAGTCTAGTCACTCTAGTGCTCTGGTATACTTCCTCTCTTTGGTTCTGCCAAAGGTGACCACAGGACTATCTCAAAGATAATTGTAGAATCTACCTTCACTATCTGTGGTCAACAGACGACCAATCATTCATTCAATTCACAAACATCACCAAACTGGATATAGGGATATATTTTAAGGAGGTGCACATATGAATAATTAAATATATAAAGTGTCCTTCTTTATTACATTGGTATCCGGCTTAGAAGTATCAAATAAAGTAGTGTTATTACACAAAAAATGCTGTTCTGACAAGAACAACGAAGTATGTTGTTGTACATATTTTCTATGTCGGGCAGTACGGTACCCTTTGATTGTAAATCAATACGTCGGACACAGTCCTGGTGGTGCTTCTCCTATAACTGATTAGTTGTCTTGCCCCAGTCGCACGTAGCGTTCAAGCTGCGAGGTAATCGGCCTATCGGCATTATCAACGTTGATTTGTGCAGATTTCACACCCAAGTTCGGGGACCCCTGCAGTGCATAGAGAATCTACAAAATCCTTCGTGGGCGTCGACAGATCTCGGATATTGACGCAACTCTGTAATACCGGTTTAATTAATCCGCGGCTCAGCACCTTGCCTACACGGTCGCTGACGCCTCTCATAGTAAGGTGAGCAAGCAGGCGGAAGGATTTATTCTGTTTCTTTGCCTGTTTTATCTTCACCGTATCCAATAACTCGCTGTAACGGAATGCGGTTCGTATCTCGTCGAGTTTTTGCCGGAAAAGCACAGTGTTTCATTGTGCTGTTTTGTGGTGCGGAACTGTGTGCAGATATCTGTTAGTGTGTCTCGATTTCCTGTACACTTTGTGTCCTAGTCTGCCACTAGATTGGCTGCATATCCAGGAAAGGAACTTCTCCGTTGTAACTTTATAACAAGCCGTAGAAGTCTATGAATTTATATCAGTCGATGACAGTTGTTCCCCCTAGTGCAACAGACTATCGCGTTCTGTGCATCATAGTGTAGTTGTTCCAACGTCCCTTTTTTGTGAAACATTGCTGCAGTTATCCGAATGCATGAATTCGTATAATGATACAAGATGTGTTGGAAATCGCTATTACATCAAGTGCCTTTGGGTAACGTTGAGCCGGCCGAAGTGGCCGTGCGGTTAAAGGCGCTGCAGTCTGGAACCGCAAGACCGCTACGGTCGCAGGTTAGAATCCTGCCTCGGGCATGGATGTTTGTGATGTCCTTAGGTTAGTTAGGTTTAACTAGTTCTAAGTTCTAGGGGACTAATAACCTCAGCAGTTGAGTCCCATAGTGCTCAGAGCCATTTGAACCATTTTTTTGGTAACGTTGAAAGAAAAGGGGTGGCGAGCAATTACGGAATCTTTTGTCACAAAACCATAATCGTCTTACGCATGTGAAGAATATAATGAAGCCTATATTCAGAGAAGTAAGAAGGAACTAACAGACCCAATTTCACATGCTACGACACAGTCACAATTAAGAATATTGAGCAAGGAAGCATAGTGTTTGTTTCTTTTATTCTAGTCTCGGATCACATATTGTCTTATTTCCTCAGATTATTATCAAATCCGGTCAATGGTCTTCAGTCTGCTTAAAAGATATGCTGATATAATAAAACCGTGGCAGGTGAAGAGACACAAACAGAATCAACTGAGTATCGTCGAGCGTAACTAGAAACTTGATGCGAACAAGGTCACATAAATTGATTTTATTTCTATCTCTTGATGATATTACTCTAGCTTTGTTATATTAGGATACATTTTAAATACACTCCTGGAAATTGAAATAAGAACACCGTGAATTCACTGTCCCCGGAAGGGGAAACTTTATTGACACATTCCTGGGGTCAGATACATCACATGATCACACTGACAGAACCACAGGCACATAGACACAGGCAACAGAGCATGCACAATGTCGGCACTAGTACAGTGTGTACCCACCTTTCGCAGCAATGCAGGCTGCTATTCTCCCATGGAGACGATCGTAGAGATGCTGGATGGAGTCCTGTGGAACGGCTTGCCATGCCATTTCCACCTGGCGCCTCAGTTGGACCAGCGTTCGTGCTGGACGTGCAGACCGCGTGAGACGACGCTTCATCCAGTCCCAAACATGCTCAAAGGGGGACAGATCCGGAGATCTTGCTGGCCAGGGTAGTTGACTTACACCTTCTAGAGCACGTTGGGTGGCACGGGATACATGCGGACGTGCATTGTCCTGTTGGAACAGCAAGTTCCCTTGCCGGTCTAGGAATGGTAGAACGATGGGTTCGATGACGGTTTGGATGTACCGTGCACTATTCAGTGTCCCCTCGACGATCACCAGTGGTGTACGGCCAGTGTAGGAGATCGCTCCCCACACCATGATGCCAGGTGTTCGCCCTGTGTGCCTCGGTCGTATGCAGTCCTGATTGTGGCGCTCACCTGCACGGCGCCAAACACGCATACGACCATCATTGGCACCAAGGCAGAAGCGACTCTCATCGCTGAAGACGACACGTCTCCATTCGTCCCTCCATTCACGCCTGTCGCGACACCACTGGAGGCGGGCTGCACGATGTTGGGGCGTGAGCGGAAGACGGCCTAACGGTGTGCGGGACCGTAGCCCAGCTTCATGGAGACGGTTGCGAATGGTCCTCGCCGATACCCCAGGAGCAACAGTGTCCCTAATTTGCTGGCAAGTGGCGGTGCGGTCCCCTACGGCACTGCGTAGGATCCTACGGTCTTGGCGTGCATCCGTGCGTCGCTGCGGTCCGGTCCCAGGTCGACGGGCACGTGCACCTTCCCCCGACCACTGGCGACAACATCTATGTACTGTGGAGACCTCACGCCCCACGTGTTGAGCAATTCGGCGGTACGTCCACCCGGCCTCGCGCATGCCCACTATACGCCTCGCTCAAAGTCCGTCAACTGCACATACGGTTCACGTCCACGCTGTCGCGGCATGCTACCAGTGTTAAAGACTGCGATGGAGCTCCGTATGCCACGGCAAACTGGCTGACACTGACGGCGGCGGTGCACAAATGCTGCGCAGCTAGCGCCATTCGACGGCCAACACCGCGGTTCCTGGTGTGTCCGCTGTGCCGTGCGTGTGATCATTGCTTGTACAGCCCTCTCGCAGTGTCCGGAGCAAGTATGGTGGGTCTGACACACCGGTGTCAATGTGTTCTTTTTTCCATTTCAAGGAGTGTAGATCTGAAAATTTTCACCACTGACCGAAATCGATAGTTCGACGGTAAACATTTTTCTGAAACCAAAGTTATGCCTGTGGTTATTTCATGGAGGTCAATGCAAGAGCGTACGACGTCATTACATCTAAGGTATTTGATATTTTATTCTTGATTAAACTGTAGTCTGTTATACACAATTACAAGCACGGGTTGTTTTCACTCGTACGCATGTTTTAGTATCAACAGTAATTTTTTTTGTGGTTGGTGAATGACGCAACCAGCCACATTACTTTTTATATTTTTTATTTTAGTGTTTAACCACACCCTCACTTATCGACCTTAATGACAGTGAAAAATTAAACCGCGAGTACCTAATGGAAATTTGGGAAAAGCAATCGTCACCGAAGTTAATCTGTCGGTAAAGAGGGAGGAAAGGGTTACATCTAAATGAAAGGAAAAATGCAAATGAAATTGGTGGAAATTAATTTTGAGAAAAGGGTAAAATGAATAAAGAAAGTAAATGTGCGGTCGTCACGTTAACAATTAATTGGCGTTAATTAGATATTTGAGATTTGGGGAAAATTACGGTCGCCAGTCCTATGGACAACTACTATAATAACTGAAAAAGAAAGGTTATTGCACATATAATTAGCACCAAAAGAGTGGCAAATGAAGTCTGACTCGTGTTGTGTGAAAACTGAAAGTTTGTCAGAAGTAATAAATTTCGCTACACTCTGACTTAATTTAGCAAACGAATTAATAAAACCGGAAAATTGAAAGTTAATTTAGTGACTGAAATTAATAGTGAGATTTGTTTCTGAAGCACTACGAAATACAGTAAAATAAGGTTAGTCTTGGGCTACCTCAACAATCATTTCAAAAGCTACTTGAATCTACGCAATTTAGAATTAAGAGATTTAACTTTGAACTTGAATTAAATTATTCTGGACAATTAACAATAATAACATTTAGTACGTACCAAGCTGAGCTGCAGTCACAGGTAAGCTAAAATATGCTAACAAAACTCGCACTCTTAATTTGTGCTTGTGTAATCTAAATATTGTAGCCAGCTATGAATACCTTAACTGAACTTTGGAATTAAAGCAGTGAAATGGAATGATATTACTTTAATGCTGGCGTTTGAATTTCAACGACACTCGGGTTCATTTCGGAAAAGAAAGGGACCCTGCTCGGTTATGCAATTGGGACAATGAGCAACAAAGGTTTATGTTAAGTTGTTGTATTTTAGTGTTGCTAATTGAATAGTTGGAAAAGCTGAGGTCTGCCATACAGTTCTAAAACTTTACGTGCATTCAGTCTTCCTTGTTGGTTGATTGAAGGTTTGAAGTCGTCGATCGAGAAGGTGGCGACAATCACTCATTGTCGGCCGTAGCTGTTGCAGAAGCTGGATGTTGGCGCGCCTTCTTCTCGACACGGTCACCAGCGAAACGGGCTCCTGATGTGCGCCAGCTAACGCTTCCCGTCCGCGAAACCGTGTCAGAAACTGTCATAGCAAGCCGAGCGCAATTACATGCTGCCAAACCCCGAAAGCGCGGCAAATCGCAGGAGCGTCACACAACACACCTGCTCCACCGCCCTACTCCCGCCAGACTCTCTTTGCCCGCGCGCCATGCGGCAGAGTTCAGACTACCAAAAATCCTAAACATTTTGGTTCTCCACACGACCTATCGATGTATTCGTTCGATAGCATAGTTTTCCCTAGGCAAGACCCAGCGTAAAAATACAAATAATATTTACAAAAGGAACCAATTATACATCAACACACACACACACACACACACACACACACACACACACACACACACACATATATATATATATATATATATATATATATATATATATATATATATATATATATTCAAATAGTAAAACAGTTACAATATATAAAGACACAGAAATGTCATATCTTCAGGTAACAAAATAAGGGAAAAAAATTATAGTACAATAGCTGCAAATAGGAGGATATGCATTTCCGGCGTTACAGGTGCCATAATTGGTTTCGTGCTAACATGGCCATCATCATATGGCTAATATTTTTTGATATCTAGATGTTTGAATCAGCACATAGTCTGCTTCGCACTGCACAAGAATATTTAAGAATTTAGTGGCACTTTATGGTGAGTCACCTAACGTTACCGCTGGATATATTTCGTAAACCACATCAAATACTGACGAACCGATTCCACAGACCGAACGTGAGGAGAAGGGCTAGTGTAATTGTTTAATACAAACCAAATAAAAATGCACGGAAGTATGTTTTTTAACACAAACCTACGTTATTTTAAATGGAACCACGTTAGTTTTTTTAGCACATCTGAACATATAAACAAATACGTAATCAGTGCCGTTTGTTGCATTGTAAAATGTTAATTACATCCGGAGATATGTAACCTAAAGTTGACGCTTGAAACCTCCGACGTTCAGTTGCGTGTTGTAACAAACACGGGCCACAGTCGGCGAGCAGCATCTGCAGGGACATGTTTACGATGACGACCGTGTTTACGAGTGTGGCTGTAGTGCACTGTTGTGGTTTGGTCTAGCTGTAGCTGTGTCCGCATGTAGCGCTTGCTGCTATTGTTATTCTGCATTCGTCTTCGCACGCAGACCAACTGTAGTACACCGTGTTACCAGACGTCTGTGATAGTGTAGTGTTGTAGGAACTGTGACCATGGTGTATTCGAACTCTGAAATGGCGGAAATGATACTCATCTATGGCGAGTGTCGACGAAATGCAGCTGAAGCCTGCAGGGTGTATGCAGAACGGTACCCGGACAGACAGCATGCAACGTGCCGCACATTGCAAAACATCTACCGCCAACTTTATGCAACAGGTATGATCGTAGCACGCAAACGGGTCCGTAACAGGCCTGTCACAGGAGAAGCGGGTGCTGTTGGTGTGTTAGCTGCTGTTGCCATGAACCCACACATGAGTACACGGGACATTGCGAGAGCCGGTGGACTGAGTCAAAGTAGTGTCATGCGCATGCTGCATCGTCACCGCTTTCACCCGTTTCATGTGTCGCTACATCAGCAGTTACATGGTGATGACTAATCATCGAGTGCAATTCTGTCAATGGGCATTAACAGAGAATGCGTTGCAGTTCTACCTGTTTACCGATGAAGCGGGTTTCACAAACCACGGGGCATTGAATCTACGGAACATGCATTACTGGTCCGTGGACAATCCTCGCTGGCTCAGACAGGTAGAGCGACAGCGACCGTGGACTGTAAATGTATGGTGCGGAATCATTGGCGACCACCTCATTGGTCCTCACTTCATTGCAGGGGCCCAAACAGCTGCTACATACATCGCGTTTCTACAGAATGATCTGCCAACGTTGCTCGAAAATGTCCCACTGGAAACGCGTCGACGTAAGTCGTATCAGCATGATGGTGTACCTGCTCATTCCGCAATTAACACTAGGCTGACCCTTGACAGGATGTTCGACTGGCGTTTCATAGGACGCGGAGGACGCATAAATTGGCCAGCCCTTTCTCCTGATCTCACACCTCTGGACTTCTTTCTGTGGGGTACGTTAAAGGAGAATGTGTACCGTGATGTGCCTTCAACCCCAGAGGACATGAAACAACGTATTGTGGCAGCATGCGGTGACATTACACCGGATGTACTGCGGCGTGTACGACATTCATTACGCCAGAGATTGCAATTGTGTGCAGCAAATGATCGCCACCACATTGAACATCTATTGGCCTGACATGTCGGGACACACTCTATTCCACTCCGTAATTGAAAACGGAAACCACGTGTGTACGTGTACCTCACCCCTCGTGGTAATGTACATGTGCGTCAGTGAAAAAGACCAATAAAAAGGTGTTACCATGTGGACGTAATGTGCTGTTCCAGTCTCTTCTGTACCTAAGGTCCATCACCGTTCCATTTGGATCCCTACGTAATTCGGTGCTCTCCGATACACACGATCGAACAGCGTAGGAGTGGTACTCAAGCGTCAACTTTAGGTTACAATATCTCCGGATGTAATTAACATTTTACAATGCAACAAACGGCACTGATTAGGTATTTGTTTATATGTTCAGATGTGCTAACAAAACTAACGGGGTTCCTTTTAAAAAAACGTAGGTTTGTGTTAAAAAACATACTTCCGTGCATTTTTTTATGGTTTGTATTAACCAATTACACTAGCCCCTCTCCTCACGTTCGGTCTGTGGAATCGATTCGTCAGTATTTGATGTGGTTTACGAAATATATCCAGCGGTAATGTTAGGTGACTCACCCTATATATATATATATATATATATATATATAATGCAAAATAGTTGTCTTCACTTAAACTTTTTTCGATGCGTCGGTAACTAATTAAACAATATAGATTAATAAATCCAACGGAGTACTGCTTCCCATCACCATAACTAATTCCACTATTAATGACAAAATCCACCTATTACAAAATCTAACTATCTATACCACTATTATAATAACATCAGCTCGTGTCAGGTTCGACAGTGCTCTCAATCTCTACCCAATGTGTAGGCATACCACACCGGTTCCTTGGGAGTGGCGAAGGGTATTCTGGTTCCATCTGCTTCTTCCGCTGTCCGTCGGCTCCCTGGTTGCAGGGGACGACTCACGTGGTCCTTTGGAAATTCGTTGTTGCTGTGAGAAGCGCAGCCACGTGCCGGACCACGTCACCCCGGTTTTAGTGCCTTGGGTAGTGACGTTTCCACTCTGGAATTGCTCTAGTCGCCGCGCACGTGGTGTTTGCCGTTCGTTTACCCCAGCTGTTGGCAGAGCTGTCTTCATTGGGTTGCTTCTCGATGTTTTGTCGCTACATCCCGTTGTGCAGAAAACAGGGGTTTATTGATAAGGTAGCCTGTCTCGATAGAGTGCCGGCACCACTGTCCAGGATCTGCCATTCTGCCTCGCGACACTGTATGTTTTTGACATCGGCTATTCGAAGCCAAATCAGTTGCTTTATATGTGAGGTCCCTTCTTCGGACTTGTTCGAAAGAACAGGCACAACGTATATACGAGGCGTATTCGGAAAGTGAGGTCCGATCGGTCGCGAAATAGAAACCAGTGTGAAAATCAAAACTGTTTTATTTGCAACAGTTAGCTACAACTTCCAGCTACTTATCTACATAGTCGTCGATCCGACTTAGACGTTTGTCGTAGCGTTGTACCAACTTTTTCAATACCCTCAGTATAGAAGGCAGCCACCTGTGCTTTCCACCAATTCCCTACGCTGGCCTACAGCTCGTTGTCCGTACCAAAATGTTGCCTTCATATCCAGCGGTTGATGTGAGCAGAGATGAAACTCAGAGGGAGGCAATTAAGAGCTGTATTCCGTGTAATCAAACACTTCCAATTAAAAACGTTGCAGGAGTATCTTCGTTGCCCTGCAGAATGCGGCTGAGAGTTGTCTTGAAGAAGAAAATGCATGACAGTTATGTGATATAGGCTTAGCTTCAGGCGAAAGTTCGCCCTCGTCCTTGGCATCTTCGTGCGTTCACTGCGCGCTCAGAAGTGAAAAGAGCGACGTGATGCGCTCGACGGGCACTGCTCATCGTATTCATGAACTGTGGAACAAGTACTAATCTTATCTAATCTAATCTAATCCAACACACCTGTGCAAAGCTTCGTCGAATTTTCACAGTAGTCTCCATTTAGCGATCGACTGCACCATACTTTCCGAATACACTTCGTAATTACGGCGATGACGGTGAATGATCCTTTCAGTGCAGATGAACATCAAGTTGAGAATTTGGGTCTGACTGGAAGCGTGCTGGTGTAGTCCGTGCAGTTGTGGTGCCCACTGTGTCTGGATGTCGTGGAGGTCAGTGCATCTGCCTAGGAAGCAGGAGACCCTGTATAGAATCCCAATTCAGCACAAATTTTCAACTTACCCCATTGATATAAATCAATGGTAAAATATGTCATTACGGTTTTAGAAAGCGGTCTGTAATTGCAGCAAAGCAGCGATCGATATAAAATGCTAAAAATCAAATAAATACAGAATCGATCTTGTTTTCGCATTTTCATTAGCAGCCGATATCGGCCCTTTTCTCAGACCGTCTTCGAGATCTCTCTTGCCATTATGGCTGCTGATGGAGCCAGATTTAGAGAAATCCGTAGAAATAAGAATGTCACTGCTTTTAAGAAAAGGCCGAAGCCTGTTGCTAACGAATAAAAATCGGGAAACACGAGCGCAAATGTTATTATCTGATTTTGAGGAAATTAATTTAATTCCTTATGGTCTTAATTGAGTTACTGTCGATCAGTATAAGGAACTGCATGCTGTGGATGTCCCCAGGTAGTATGCTCTGGCGAGCCTTCTCTACCACCACTTACCCATGTCTTCAAACAATTAGATGAAAGTTATGGTGTAAGGGCTCGTGACCCGTCATATCTGGGGAAAACCTTAGGTGCGCTTCACTATTTGGGCATCATCTCGTCGCTTCTGCCACAAGTGATATTCCTATTAAATTCAGCACTTCGTGATGTTGCTCTTTCTTCAGCTAATACGTCACCGCTCCTTTTGATATGTGGAGATAGAGTCGACATATTCCAAGTATTACATGCAACGTCTCAGCTGACACAGCACAAAATTCTCCCTTCAATGGAAGGGAGCATTTTGTTTACTTCCCGTGTTAGTGTTACGAGCAGAAGTCTGTGCGTCGGAGCACTCGCACAGCGTCTCACTACCGCCAGGTAGACAGCGTTATGATAACATGTTGTTGTTTGGGTTGGTAGGTGGCTAGCCTAACTTTTTTCATCACGTTCCCGCCTCTCTTGCTCATTTCTTCAATATGTGCACCGCAATTTTGTCGCTCGTCGGAGAAGATGCTTAGGTATCTGGTGACGGACATTATATTTATGGACCTGTTACTTAATTTCGTGATAAGGTCATCTAAAAGGTATCGAGTGTGGTGTGCAGTGTTTAGCACACTGGCGTAGCATTTGGGAGGACGGCAGCTAAAATGCGGATCCCAGCATCTAAGTGTATGATTTGAGAGATTGCCCTAAATCAACTAAAATAAATGCCGGGATTGTTCCTTTGACAGTGGATTACCGATTTTCTTCCCCTTGCATGAAATGTTCAGAGGTCGCTATGCTCCCTTAAACGCTAATTTTCTTTCCTTCTTCCCTAAAAGGTAGCCTTTTATAGTTTCATTATTACAGGGCGTTCAGAAATTCTAGGACTTGCAGAGGGTAGTAAGCACATAATATATTTGTTAGGAACCCTTCTCGAGAAACATACTGTTCCTGTTCTAATACCGTTCTTATTCAAATGTTTGATTTATAGCTTGTGCTTGAGGAATAGGATTAGTCTCGACACAGTTCAATTATTATATAGCAATTCCAGAAGAAACATAACGAAATGTATGTTTCACTTAAACACATTGTTATGTTTGTATTAACACTTAAAAACTATGTGTTTAATTATTCCGAAACAGAAACAGGGCAGTAATGACGCATTACAACAGCAGCTCAATTGCGACCACCAATGTATTGTAGCCATTGTACCTACGAAACATGTTCTGTCTCTCCAGTTTTTAGTGCAGCGGCCAGAACTCATGCCAGCCGGTCTTCCTCGCCCTGTGGACGAGTCTCGTAAATCGAACTTGGCATACGATCTTAACTGACAACAGGTGACGGTCTGATGCAGGACACGTCACCCTGTCTAGCCTGTTGCATATCAGAAGAAGCAACCGTGAGGCTTTTCTCTCCCTCTCAGCAGGGTGGACACGTCATACATCCGAATTCAAACCTTCGTACAGTGGAAATAGTATTTTCCGGGCATTGTTTACTATTTCAGATATCATGAATTTACTCTCCTCTCAAAGCCTAGAAGTTTTCAACGGAAATTTCGGAATACTTCGTATACGTGATCTTCTCAGGCACAACAGACACTTCAGCACAACTGATATAACTGCTGAAGGACCATGTTAAATCCGTGTTCCAGGGGGCAGTTATGACTGTACAGTAGTATTAGGTGTTTTTGCACTGTTTGCTATAAGCTGTTGCAATAATAACGTATATCAACAGTGCTTCAAGTGATCAGTCAGTGCCTTAGGTTCTCTGGTGGGTAGATGATACAGTCCCAATGACTTTCAAATGGGACATTTATTTATTCACAGAAGTTTAGAACAGGAGACTAGAGCCCACGTGCGGCAGCTAGGATGGAGAGCGATGCGTCATAAGCACGGTCTTTGATGCATGATGCGTAGTCGTGGAGACGCGAGCAGACGCTATGGCACAGTAGTGGCTCTTACGGTTTATTTATTATTTATTTGTTGACATTACAGAGTGACCCACTACTTTGGTAACTACAGTGGGCCGTTTCCTACTACAAACTAAACCATTTCCAAAATTTTAGTACTTTTCTTGTTTTTATATAACTAAACTGTTAATCAAAGAAGAAAAACAGAACAAAAAAATCAGAGGATACGTAAAGTACAAATCGGAAAAAAGTACTATATTTTCAAGAAGGAATTAATACATGAAGGGAAGGATTTAAATAGCAAGAGAGGTCCCTTACCGAGCAGCTTCAAATTGGGGGGAGGAGGAGGGGGGCTGCGGTATACACTTCCAGCCTGTCTCACCTGAATTAGCATATTCTGTTCTATTGTACTTACTACTATATGTGTGAATGTCATAATATTAAGACTACATGATTTGAATATGAGGTATCAGAACACTATTTGTTACTACAATTGCTTGCTACACATGTTGTTGTTGTAGTCTTTAGTCCTGAGACTGGTTTGATGCAGCTCTCCATGCTACTCTATCCTGTGCAAGCTTCTTCATCTCCCAGTACCTACTGCAACCTACACCCTTCTGAATCTCCTTAGTGTATTCATCTCTTGGTCTCCCTCTACGATTTTTACCCTCCACGCTGCCCTCCAATACTAAATTGGTGATCCCTTGATGCCTCAGAACATGTTCTACCAACCGATCCCTTCTTCTTGTCAAGGTGTGCCACAATCTTCTCTTCTCCCCAATCTTAATCAGTACCTCTTCATTAGTTATATGATCTATCCTTCTAATCTTCAGCTGCGCTCCATACAGATACTTTCAGAAACGACTTCCTGACACTGAAATCTATACTCAATGTTAACAAATTTCTCTTCTTCAAAAACGCTTTCCTTGCCTTTGCCAGTCTACATTTTATATCTTCTCTACTTCGACCATTATCAGTTATTTTGCTCTCCAAATAGCAAAACTCCTTTACTACTTTAAGTTTCTCATTTCCTAATCTAATTCCCTCAGCATCACCCGACTTTATTCGACTACATTCCATTATCCTCGTTTTGCTTTTGTTGATGTTCATCTTATATTCTCCTTTCAAGACACTATCCATTCCGTTCAAGTGCTCTTTTAAGTCATTTACTGTCTGTGACAGAATTACAATGTCACCGGTGAACCTCAAAGTTTTTGTTTCTTCTCCTTGGATTTTAATACGTACTCCGAATTTTTCTTTTGTTTCCTTCACTGCTTGCTCAATATACAGATTGAATAGCATCGGGGAGAGGCTACAACCCTGTCTCACTCCCTTCCCTACCACTGCTTCCCTTTCATGTCCCTCGACTCTTATAACTGCCATCTGGTTTCTGTACAATTTGTAAATAGCCTTTCGCTCCCTATATTTTACCCCTGTCACCTTCACAATTTGAAAGAGAGTAGCCGGCCGAAGTGGCCGTGCGGTTAAAGGCGCTGCAGTCTGGAACCGCAAGACTGCTGCGGTCGCAGGTTCGAATCCTGCCTCGGGCATGGATGTTTGTGATGTCCTTAGGTTAGTTAGGTTTAACTAGTTCTAAGTTCTAGGGGACTAATGACCTCAGCAGTTGAGTCCCATAGTACTCAGAGCCATTTGAACCATTTGAAAGAGAGTATTCCAGTCAACATTGTCAAAAGCTTTCTCTAGAAACGTAGGTTTGCCTTTCCTTAATCTAGCTTCTAAGATAAGTCGTAGGGTCAGTATTGCCTTACGTGTTCCAAAATTTCTACGGAATCCAAACTGATCTTCCCCGAGGTAGGCTTCTACCAGTTTTTCCACTCGTATGTAAAGAATTCGCGTTAGTATTTTGCATCCGTGACTTATTAAACTGATTGTTCGGTAATTTTCACATCTGTCAGCACCTGCTTTCCTTGGGATTGGAATTATTATATTCTTTTTGAAGTCTGAGGGTATTTCGCCTGATTGATACATCTTGCTCACCAGATGGTAGGGTTTTTTCCGGATCGGCTCTCCCAAGGACGTCAGTAGTTCTAATGAAATGTTGTCTACTCCCGGGGCCTTGTTTCGACTCAGGTCTTTCAGTGAACCGCGCCGTAAACGGCAGAGGAGCCTCGGGAGGTGACCTCGAGCCTCGACTCCTCGAAGGACGCTTCTTATCTATGTTGTGCGTTTGTGTTTGTGTATTTACATCTTACTGTACTGCATGTGAACGTTTATGCAAAATTTTATAAAGCTCACATCTTTTACTGTGTGCATCTTATACGTTTCACAAATTACACATTTACATGTTAGAAAATAATGATCCAATGAACTAAATAAACACTGTTTAACTTACACAAACAGGAAAATTCGTTGTTTTATTTCTACTACTAATTTACTTCTAAATTTCATGTTTTTATTACTTGTAGTATTGTTGCAGTCATGTGATCTGCTACCATGCAGTCTATGTATCTGGTGATATTGGAGCGTACATCTCACCATCACTGTGTGTATGGTCATCAGTTTCCTTATCCGTGTTTGTATCTGAGTTGTCCCATGCATCACATTGTGGTGTAGAGGTGTTTAGGCTAGTGATCTGGTATATGGCCTTTGCTGCTTGTAAGTCTTGCGTAGCTCTTCTGACATTTCATCAGTGATGCGGTGAAGCATGTTCCAGTTACCTGGGGCTTTGATTTCTGTCGTCGGCCTCACGTGTGTGAGGTGCCACATATCAGTTTTATGTGTTCAGGGGATTCATGTTGCCCGCAACGGTTAAGACCAAAGCGGTGCAGGTGTGTAGGATAATGGCCATGGCCTTTCAAGAAGTGTACCATACTGCGACTTGGGTCAACATGTCCCAGCATCAGCTTTTCCCGGATGTTCGAGAAGAAGGTGAGTGTCGAATTTCCAGCATGAGAACCCTGGCCTCAGAGTCTGGCTGGCGGCATTTACCGTCCGTATAGTTTCAGTGGATCATCGGCTGGGAGATCTCAGTTTTACCCTTGTCCCATGAGTTCTGAAGCTCAATCCCTAAGTTGTCGTCCAGTACGTCGACAAACGGAGTTAGATGCTCCTGCAAATGTCAAGTGAGCGACGAAGGCCTCACTGCCGCAATCCAGCCTACACCAGTAGCCGATTTTATAGCACCTGCTGGCTCAACGGCAGGCATTTGTACACGCCAGGCCGTGTTTGTTGATGAGAAGACACCGTGGGTGTCACACAGTCCACCTGCCGCAAGGCTGCCAAAGCGTTCCAGGTTTTAGTAATACCACTGGTCATTGCCCCAATGGTCGTGCCAGCGTACTGAGATGCTAGTTGTGGCAAAATTCTGTGCACGCCTGATTACGATACGCAGCGCGATTATGGCAGCCGAATACTTGACGGGCCATCACCACTGCAATGCACTGCTGTTGCATTGTAAAGTTTCAGTTTAGCCTTTGAACAGCTTTATGAGCAGATGGCACAGCTAGATCGACACCGACACATGCACTGCTAATGAGCTGTTTTGAAAATTCATCTCGTCATGCCATTCCTCGCTTATGGGACTCCCTTCGTGATGTTTTGTTGCTTACAGGGTTCGCAAGTGCGACATTTTCTTCTGCAATGACTTCTGTAGCAGTCATCCTCATATTTTTCGTCACAGTCTTCTTGAATGACCATCTGCCACTATTACTCAACACACGCTTTCGTCGGCGTTGTTACTCGGCTCATGATGTTTCTCTAATTTCCCTGTATGAGGTATAAATTTTCGATATGGTATTTCTGGAAACATCAACCATTTCGGCTACCTCGGTTGCAGTAGCAACCATTATACGAGCAGCAACAGTTTGCCTGTGTTGTAGCGCAATAGACACTGATCTAATTCACTTTTAAGAGGACTGTTTCGAAAGTTAGGTCCAGTCGTTCGCGAAATGGAAACAACTGCGAGAATCAAAAATGTTTTATTTGCTACGGTTAGCTACACTTTCCAGCTACTTCTCTACATAGTCGCCGCTCAGTGTTACACATTTGTCAAAGCGTTGTGCCACCTTTCCAGTGCCCTCGTCATAAATGGCAGCCTTCTGTGCTGCCCCTTAATTCTCTACGCTTGTCTACAGCTCGTTGACTGTCCCAAAAAGTTGTCTTCAAAGCCAGCGGTTCACGTGAGCAGAGATGAAACTCAGGGGCATCCAGTTAAGGGCTGTAACGTGGGTGATCAAACACTTCCCATCGATAACCCTGCAGGAGCATCTTCATTGGCCCTGCAGAGTGCGGCCGAGAATTGCCCAAAGAAGGAACTGCATGACAGTCGTGTTATGTGGACTGCATGGCATCAGGCGAAATCTCTCACCAGGCCGTCGTACTTTGTGGGAAACATTGTTTAGCTAGGCATCTTAATGTGCTCACTGTATGCTCAGAACTGAAAAGAGCGACGTGATGCTATCGACGGGCATAATGAAGATCCTGCCCAACAAATCTGTGCAAAGTTTTACCGTTTTTTAACTGTGATTTCCATTTCACACCCGATCGGAACTTACCTTTCGAATAGCCCTCGTAATTATACAGAACACGGTTCTGGCCACGACTGACACACATGGCGAATTGATGATATTGCATAGGTTCTGTTCATGGTCAGATGCAACAGCGCACCCTGCAGACTTGCAAAGGATCTCTATTTGTGTTCAAGTATTTATGCTTAGAGGTGTTTCCTTATTTTTGTCCACCCTCCGTACATATGATGCCGTGAATGTACACTACAGCCTAAGTGTATGTGAGGCAGCTATAGGTTTCGCAACGTTGGGGCTCGTCCCCATACTAATAATAAGTGTAAACTATCTGCAGAATTCACACATCCCTACCTTTATTAAAACTTGTTTATGAACAACCTATATTTATAAGTCCGAACAGACTACGTGTGTACTAAATCTATGGCTTTAGCTTATTTTCTATCACTCTTGTTTATAAAAAATAAAAATAAAAACATTTCAAAAGTTACACATATGTTTCGAAATGATAATCTTTCTGCCCCAGGTTTATGGTCGAAAAGGGCTACGATCAACAATGGCCCTGAACTAACAAAAATTGTTCTGCATTATGTGATAAAGAATGGGACTAACGCCTCTCGATTTCTCCCACTTATAGACCTTTGTCAAATATCGCAGTTCAACTGTATTATAGCTGCTCACGTGCAGTTTCCCGGTATTGAACCAGAGAGTATCCAGCGAACGACGAGACTACCAGCTACGTGAGCTTCATGTTAAAATGCCAGCTCAATCACCTATTTACAGTGTGAAGAACACTAAAATTTACGTGTCTCGAAGGCAAGCCTTTATCTTTAGAATAACCTTACGAGAAACCTATAAGAGCTACCAATATAAAAGACAAAAAAAGAACAATAGTAACGAGAAAAATGACGTGGGTATTTCACTTTTAGCCGTATCTTCTTAAAACGTCCATGCATATCACCTTCAACTGATAAAAAATACTAAAAGGAGATTATTGTCAGTGATGTACATCTTAGGAAGACACAGCTACGAGGTAAGTAGCCACGTCATTTTATGGTTTATGTTGCTCTTGTTTATGTTTCACATTGCTCACTCTCTGTACAGTAATCCTAGAGATGAAGACTTCACATTCGAAAATTCGAAAATTCTAGTGCTTTCTACTGTGTAAATACTGGTTGTGTCGACATTTTAACACTGATTTTTATAGCCGACACCTGTTATGCATTACGAAGAATGTGAGGTTGTTCGAATCTACTACGATAAGAATAAAGGTGCTTGGTACCAGTCACAAGTCTGAGAAGTAGCTACACACGTGAATCTACTGCCTGAATAACAGCGTCAGATTTCTTTCGCACGTGTCCCTTTTGCACTGATGTAATCTTGGACTGTTATTCTCCCACGAACGCCTGGCTGCCGCGTTCTGCATATAGCGGGGACCGCTTTCTTTTACTCGAGTCTGAGGGGAGAAACGCGTTTATCTCGGCAATTTCGACCGCCGTCCGTTCTTTCTGTGTCCTCTGCACCGTTTCTCGAGGACGTTACGTGAGCAGAGTTGCCCGCTGTTCTTGACGGCCTGAGAGAGAGAAAAACAGGGGGAGAGGGGCACCGCTGTTGGAGCTCCTCTGCCTTTTGTCTTGATAAAATTAAACAGCCTTCAGCCGTCTGTTGGCCTCATAAGTAATGTCCGTTACAATGTCTGCATCTTGCACGAAGACGTACATTTTTAAAAATGTTCTCGTTCACTGTAAATACGAGCTACAGCTTTGTTTTATGTGCTACTGCTTCCAACTTCGGTAGGGCTGCTAATCAAGGAAATCACTGCTTCCTAGGCAGGAACAATAAAACAAAAATAAACGTACCCTGAGAACCTTTACTCGTTATAGCGTAACATAAAAGTTCGTGGCACTTATGACTGGTAGAATTCCCATGATAATATCCAACTTTTTGTATAAACGTCGAACCATGAATGAAAAGAAAGTTCATGAAATAGATTGTCCAGTCACATTTATGTCACTACTTGTCAAAAGCCTCAATAATCACCTTCTGAAGTGCGAACCGTAGAGAGACGAGCAGCAAGCCATGCAACTCAAGTGCCGTAGTCATCTACACTAGGTTCCCTGGTTGAGGACCCATAGAGTGAAGAATTCTGCCCATGTGGTTTTAATCAGGGTAGTTTGGTGGCAACCAAAATACGGTAAACTCATCTTGGCGGTGTTTGTACCATGCATTTAAGTAGGGGCATAAGGTGAGTTATGGCCCACTTTCGATATCAAATTAATAAACTAATTAAATTGATCAATTAAATTACCAAACCTCTCCTCCACCGCTCCACGAAATCCTCAGCCGCCGTCCTCCTGAGAAATTCCCAACCATCCCCACCCATCCACCCCCTCCTCCTCCACTCTCCCCCCCCGCCCCACAAACTGGAAATTTGCGGGAAAAGCTCAGTCTCTACTGAACTGTTGGTGTACAGGGATCTGATGAGACGAAATCCTATTCAATATCAATTGCCTTCCAGAGGAGATAATAATATATCGTTTATTCATAAAATTCAATTTGCATATTCTTTATTTCATCAGTTTGTTGGAGACAGGGGTGCTTTCTTCTCCTTCTCCAGTTGTGAAGTGACAAGAAAACGACTCAGTCTGTGCTGACCTGCTGGAGAGGAACGACGTAAGGAACTGTCTTCATTTGTGGATTGTCCTATAGCCGCCTCCCCTCGCCCTTTATTGAAGAGATATGTTCAATTCATGAGATGTTGTGTTGTATTACCTCTATGCACACAGCCGAGGTTTGCATCCATAGCCTCCCACATGAGGAATTGCAGTAAGTGATAATGGACGAACTTAGGGGGCATACATTTCATCCTGTTCCATTAGCCAAGACTGAAAGAACCGGAGGTATTTGCCTTTCTGTATGGGGCTCAAATGAGGACGCATGAAACAGATTTTGTTTTCCAGGAACTAATAGGAATACGCCATTCCTTCTCCCCCACCTGAAAATCGGTGTGAGCTATTATGAATGCCACAACAATACATATGGTCACATTACCGAGACATCAGGAGATATAAGATGGATGTAGTCTCAGTCGCAGTCATTCAGCGGAAGAATCATGAAGCGCCAACAGTAACTGAGATCGTGATGTGCCTCTGCCTCACAAAAAAGTGGTTCAAATGGCTCTGAGCGCTATGGGACTTAAGATCAGTGGTCATCAGTCCCCTAGAACTTAGAACGACGTAAACCTAACTAACCTAAGGACATCACACACATCCATGCCCGAAGCAGGATTCGAACCTGCGACCGTAGCGGTCACGCGGTTCCAGACTGATGCGCCTAGAACCGCACGGCCACACCGGCCAGCTCTGCCTCACAGTAGAAGTGTAAAAGAAAGTACCTGTGGTTTATGTCCACGTCTTTGCTCAGCCGAGTGTCTTTGTCTGTGGATGCTTCTTTTTTTTCTTCTTGTTCTGTGTCTAGCAGCTTCTGGCATGTCCGGGCCATCAGCTACCTCTAGCTTGTCAGGAACTGCAACGTCCTCTACTACGTCCGGGCACGCAGCAGCCATTGCCGGCTGGTCAGGACCTGCAGCGTCCTCTGGCCTTTCGGGAGTGGTGGCCGCAGCACCACCGTGTCATCCTCTGGCGCACCTGACCAGCATGTTGAAGCAGGGCAACGAACTGTTATCATCCAGCCGACTCATCCATTGCTGTACTGAAGACACCCAGCCTGTCTTTGACTCTCAGAAGAACTGTGCGGGGGCCCTGCACACACAGTGCAGGTCAGTATTGGTCTCCAACATATGCACCATCCCAGAACATGCCAGTGTTACTACAGGACAGTGTATTGATGCAGTGGATGAGAAACTGCCGTTTCCTACCAGCGCTGAACCGCTTTTCAATTAAACTTGTAATTTAACAGCTAGCGATCAAAAGCGCTTAAACATTGGTATAGAAGCATCAGTGGACAGTAACTGCCGTGTTGTTTAGAGATTGAAAATGCATGGAGAAGCGTTGAAGTCCAGTTTACGGACTTTGAATGGGATGAACCGTGTCGTGCTGAACCATACATCAGTCAACAGGTGACCTCCGAGTACTGTGCATTTCGTTCACCCCCAGACATTTACTACGCTGGCCTGACGCCTACTACAACATTATTGTACGAGGGCAGTTCAATAAGTAATGCAACACATTTTTTTTTTCTGAAACAGGGGTTGTTTTATTCAGCATTGAAATACACCAGGTTATTCCCCAATCTTTTAGCTACACAACACTATTTTTCAACGTAATCTCCATTCAATGCTACGGCCTTACGCCACCTTGAAATGAGGGCCTGTATGCCTGCACGGTGCCATTCCACTGGTCGATGTCGGAGCCAACGTCGTACTGCATCAATAACTTCTTCATAATCCGCGTAGTGCGTCCCACGGATTGCGTCCTTCATTGGGCCAAACATATGGAAATCCGACGGTGCCAGATCGGGGCTGTAGGGTGCATGAGGAAGAACAGTCCACTGAAGTTTTGTGAGCTCCTCTCGGGTGCGAAGACTAGTGTGAGGTCTTGTGTTGCCATGAAGAAGGAGAAGTTCGTTCTGATTTTTGTGCCTACGAACACGCTGAAGTCGTTTCTTCAATTTCTGAAGAGTAGCACAATACACTTCAGAGTTGATCGTTTGATCATGGGGAAGGACATCGAACAGAATAACCCCTTCAGCGTCCCAGAAGACTGTAACCATGACTTTAGCAGCTGAGGGTATGGCTTTAAACTTTTTCTTGGTAGGGGAGTGGGTGTGGCGCCACTCCATTGATTGCCGTTTGGTTTCAGGTTCGAAGTGATGAACCCATGTTTCATCGCCTGTAACAATCTTTGACAAGAAATTGTCACCCTCAGCCACATGACGAGCAAGCAATTCCGCACAGATGGTTCTCCTTTGCTCTTTATGGTGTTCGGTTAGACAACGAGGGACCCAGCGGGAACAAACCTTTGAATATCCCAACTGGTGAACAATTGTAACAGCAATACCAACAGAGATGTCAAGTTGAGCACTGAGTTGTTTGATGGTGATCCGTCGATCATCTCGAACGAGTGTGTTCGCACACTCCGCCGTTGCAGGAGTCACAGCTGTGCACGGCTGGCCTGCACGCGGGATATCAGACAGTCTTGCTTGACCTTGCGGCGACGATGACACACGCTTTGCCCAACGACTCACCGTGCTTTTGTCCACTGCCAAATCACCGTAGACATTCTGCAAGCGCCTATGAATATCTGAGATGCCCTGGTTTTCCGCCAAAAAAAAACAACTCGATCACTGCCCGTTGTTTGCAACGCACATCCGTTACAGACGCCATTTTAACAGCTTCGTACAGCGCTGCAACCTGTCGGAAGTCAATGAAACTATACGAGACGAAGCGGGAATGTTTGAAAATATTCCACAAGAAATTTCCGGTTTTTTCAACCATTATTGGCCGAGAAAAAAAATGTGTTGCATTACTAATTGAACTGCCCTCGTACAACGGCACGAGACTCAAGGTGAGATGTGAAAGTCGATCGATGTATCTGCTATACTCCACAGTTAAACCTTTTTTCGCCAACATCCCTTGTGCTGGATAACTGAACAGATGCCTGCCTTCTTTTCAAACTGTGTTTAACACATTGTGAACTGTCCCCGTACGGACATCGTACATGCAGACGATTTAGAACACTGCATTAATACGATGTCAAAGAAAAGGTGAAGAAACACCCATCAGTTTGAGAGAAATACACGCGGAATTCTCTGTATACAAGAAACTTCATTTGCTAAATATTGTGCAGATGTGACGATAAACAAAGAACTAGTTGATATTTTTATCTATTGCTGTTAAACAAAACAATTATTTTACTGCAGGCTGCATTTTATTTTGCTCATATCTCTCATAATAATTTTACTGCCGCCAGTATTTTCACTCCAATGTCTAGAATACAACAGCAGCACCAAGTTGTCTGAATTACCTCAAGCACCTGGGTCGTCTTGCAATGTTCCGCGCGGCTTCCCTGTCGGAGATTCAAGTCCTCCCTTGGGCATCGGTACGTGTGTCGTCCTTAGCGTGTTTTATTTAGATTGAATAGTGTGTAAGCTTAGGGACCGATGACCTTAGCAGTTTGGTCCCGTAAGACCTTACTACAAACAAAACTTCAGCCACTGTTAAGCAGACCAGTAGGGCAATTTCATGTTTGAATATGTAACCTATGCCCTTATGAACTATGTGAGCTTAGCCGTTTGGCAAGGTGAGTGAGACATAATCCACACAAAGGTTTTGTTATTAGTAATTGGTCCTGTGATGGCATGAAGAAGACCAGAAAGAAAAGAAGAATGGGGTACTCCTACCTGGTATTACGCGACTGACAGCTGTGCGTCTATCCTGCTGCAGCAAGGCAAATGTTCTTATGTCATTGCTAACACAACTATCGGGAGTCCACCTTGAGCATGTGTGTGTATTTTCAGAAACGCTTTTTCAGCCCAAGTACCAACTGTTGCAAAATATACTGCAAGGTGTCGTTGGTGTAATATACTCAATATTCAGTCAAAGTTGTGAAACCCAGCGCCAGAAAAAGTAAAGCCAAACACCGTGTTTATTTTTCATGATGTCGCTGTGGAAAACCAGGATGACTTTTTTGTTTTGGTCCACGTATGGGTGTTGAGGTATTTCATTTGAGTCAGACATATTCCAGAATCCCAAACCAGTTGGTGAGCGATAGTGAAAGCCTCATCATAGCCTTCAAACAAGACAAGACAAGACAATTTATCATGCTCAAGTAGGAACTCACGTCATTCAAAGAATTTGTGAAGATATATCGAGATTAGTAGAAGCACACACAGTATGGGTTTTCTCGTCACTGGTAAAACAAGTAGACAGAATGGTGCCAGATGCAGACGGAACTTCCAGCAGTATCTGTGTACATATATAGCTATGAAAGAGACGAGTACTTTAGTATATATCACGCGACGGGCAACTTCCCATGCATTCCAGGCACTCCACCCGACAGTATACGTATGCATAGATACATAAAATGTCTACACATAAATGAAAAATTTCACTCTATCAAACGTATAGTTACTGATTAGGGTTAATTATCTAGAAATGCATATTCATACCTCTCTGAGACTGATCAGCAAATTAGATGCTAGAGTTACCCCACATGAAAAGAGGGTAAACGACAGACAGAATTTAAATAAGGTGGAAACTGTGAAGGAGTCCATTTAGTATATTACTAGATGTCGACTAAGCATAAGGTCATCAAGGTATGGAAGGCTGTTCAAGAGAAGTTACCACAGCTAAGGTTACAACACTGGAAGATCGAGAGCGGACACTGAGAGAAAACTTTAAACCAGGTATTGAATCTTTTGATTAACCCCCAGTTTCATTAACCTTCACAGAGATACTAGGAGAGAAAAAACATTCGATATCAATGGTGAAAAACCATACATGTTGGGCATGCAGCCCATAAGTTTAAAAGAAAACAGCAATATACTTAGATGATAGGGAATTTCAAAGAACAACTGGTGTAGTGAAACCCACTTTCCTAAACGTCAAAAAAAAAAAAAAAAAAAAAAATTAACTGTAAATTTTTCACAAAAAGATCTGGAGATGTATGTTCAAATGCTGCATTTGAACGCTCTACATAAGAAAGATCGACATCGGTATAATGCGAAACATAGTACCATTATGAAAAACTATATTAGATGCTCAATATAGCATTGGTTATGGTATTAACACTCGCCATGAATAAGTGGGCAGTAGACTCCTACAGAATATATGCTGTGATGACCCCAATGGGCTAATAGATCGACTATGATTGCTCATGCTTTGGCCTCCAACATTAATGGAAAGGGAGAAGAAGAAGAAGAAGAAGAAGAAGAAGAAGAAGGACTGAAGACTACTGCAATTTTTAGAATAATTTGCATCATACATAAATGCTTGAGGAACATATACTATTGGCTAGGCCATTAACGTACAACATGGGCGGCAAGAACACTGTCATATACTCAACTTTGGCCAAGTTACGGAACTTCATCTGGGAATCAAGTATCTTTTTCCCGATGCACCACTGCCAGTTTACTGTATCCCTCGCTGCCTCACATTGACGATTTACCACATAAATTTTGTCGCTCTTAAATACTAGAAACTAGATAGCACTTCAGTGTCTGTAGAAGACTCCCTTCACAGGACAATCTTCTGCATCCTGCCTGCATGGAAATTTTCTGTGTAGTGGCAAACCATGTTAGATATCAGGAAGGAATGTCATTCCTTTAGACCGCGGCGAGGTGGTACGGCAGACTACATACAGCGAATCAACTTGGTTGCCTCTAGCCACAGCACTGAAGATATGATGCGTGACGAAGATGAGTTGATTTTTGAGAAAGCTAGGCAAGAAATGGCACTTCTGTTTGAGGTGATTTACATTTAAAACAAAATTTGGCGCTACCACTACTAGCAGTTTGGCTAACATTATTGTAGTTTGATGGTTAGAGTCACACTTTGATAAAGAGATTAATCTCTCTCCATCCGAACAGGCCTCTGAAGGTCCATCGGTACCACACGGCAGTCGATTGGCAACACTGGATGCGAATATGGAGGGGCATGACATCAGCACACCGCTCTCCCGGCCGTATGTCAGTTTTCATGGCGCGAGCCGTTACTTGTCAGTCAAGTAGCTCTTCAATTGGCTTCATTAGGGCTGAGTGCACCTCGCTTGCCAACAACCCTCAGCAGAAACGAGTGGCCGTCCATTAAAATGCTAGCCAAGCTCGACAGAGCCTAACGTCGGTGATCTGAGGCCGTTGTGCAGAGGCCGTTGGCCAAAATGAGATTAAAAATGTAATTATTGTCCCTCGACGAAAGCAATACCTTTCTGTTCGAATTTACTAATTATTACCACACAAAACATAGGTGACATTCAATTAATGGAAATAACTTATTTTCATTCAAAATGTTGTGTTGTTGTTGTGGTCTTCAGTCCTGAGACTGGTTTGATGGAGCTCTCCAAGCTACTCTATCCTGTGCAAGCTGCTTCATCTCCCAGTACCTACTGCAACGTACATCCTCCTGAATATGCTAAGTGTATTCATCTCTTGGTCTCCCTCTACGATTCGTACCCTCCACACTGCCCTCCAATACTAAATTGGTGATCCCTTGATGCCTCAGAACATGTCCTACCAGCCGATCCCTTCTTCTAGTCAAGTTGTGCCACAAACTCCTCTTCTCCCTAATCCTATTCAATACCTCCTCATCAGTTATGTGATCTACCCATCCAATCTTCAGCATTCATCTGTAGCACTATATTTCGAAAGGTTCTATTCTCTTCTCGTCCAAACTATTTATCGTCCACGTTTCACTTCCATACATGGCTACACTCCATACAAATACTTTCAGAAACTACTTCCTGACACTTAAATCTAAACTCGATGTTAACAAATTTCTCTTCTTCAGAAACGATTTCCTTGCCATTGCCAGTCTACATTTTATATCCTCTCTACTTCGACCATCATCAATTATTTTGCTTCCCAAATAGCAAAACTCCTTTACTACTTTAAGTACCTCATTTCCTAATCTAATTCCCTCAGCATCACCCGACTTAATTCGACTACATTCCATTATCCTTGTTTTGCTTTTGTTGCTGTTCATCTTATATCCTCCTTTCCAGACGCTGTCAATTCCATTCAACTACTCTTCCAAATCCTTTACTGTTTCTGCCCGCATCTCGTGGTCGTGCCGTAGCGTTCTCGCTTCCCACGCCCGGGTTCCCGGGTTCGATTCCCGGCGGGGTCAGGGATTTTCTCTGCCTCGTGATGGCTGGGTGTTGTGCGCTGTACTTAGGTTAGTTAGGTTTAAGTAGTTCTAAGTTCTAGGGGACTGATGACCATAGCTGTTAAGTCCCATAGTGCTCAGAGCCATTTGAACCTTTACTGTTTCTGACAGAATTACAATGTCATCGGCGAACCTCCAAATCATGTTATTCACTTGTATTTTGTGTACATTGGCTGTTCTGGGGAAAGAGTACAGTGTCAGGATAACGTTGGCCGGTGACTTTGCCGTATTCAAAGATTTGGAGATCAGTATGGCAATAGAACATTATGTCTCTCAAACCATAACATCTGAACAAACTAAACGATGATGTCCGACTATAATTGACGTTCCCTTATACGGTGACAGGTGGGAGTATGTAATGCTGTCAGGAACATTGTTGGTATAGTAGGTGTGAGGAGAAATAATGTTCCATGGTTATATTGAGCAGCAATTCTTTGTATTGGTCCACTCACCACTTAGCGTTGTATGTGACACAGTACTCCTTCCCCATGTGCGTCTTTCAGAGCTTCATAATGCCCTGACTGCCTTTATATGGATGACTATGAGCGACAGTATCGAAATGAGCAGGCGGCAGAAGCCTTGGAATGAGAGGATTTTCGACGAATGAACTGGCCTGCTCGTTCCTCCACCTTAAATACCACCAAGCACGTGTGGGATGCATTGAGGAGGCATGTTGCTGCACATCCACATCCACCAGCGACCATTCGGCAGGTGTCAACTGCGCTTGTGGAGGAATCGAACGCCCAGCCACGAGAACTCCTCGACCATCTTTGCGTCCAGCGTGGGAGCACGTTGCGGAACATGGGTTGGCGCCCGTGGCGGTTACACACCCAATTAAGAACCATGTTCGGCCTTTTGTAATGTCCACAGGACTGTCATAAATTATGGTGACGTAAGAGTAAATATTGTCTCTGAATAAAACTGCCTTTTCTGTTCGTCTCATTTCTTTCAATTACCGTGTGCAGTATACTGCTACAGTTATATGAACGGTCGAAGTGTCAACGAGCTATACTATTCGGCAGTGGTGCATCATGCTAAAGTTACTTTCACCCTTAGGTTTTGGAGACTACTGTTGCAGTAAAGCGACAAGAGTGAACAGAGACGAATGACTGATATCTTTTTTGTTCTACATCTACATATCTACATATACACTCCGCTAGCCACCAAGCGATGTGTGGCGGACGGCACAGTTTGCGCCAGAGTCATATTTCCCTCCTCTGTTCTACTCGCGGATCGCGCGAGGAAAAAACCATTGTCTGAACGCCTCAGTATGAGCTCTAATTTCTCTTAACCTTTAATGGTGATCATTGCGCGATTTAAAAGTTGGTGGTAATAAGATATGCTCTAAATCCTCGGCGAAGATCTGTTTTCGGGATTTAGTGAGCAGCCCCTTCCGTTTACCGCGTCGTCTATCTGCAAGTGTGTTCCACTTCAAACTTTCTATGAGATTTGTAACGCTCTTGCGATGGCTAAATGTACCAGTCACGAATCTTGCCGCTCTTCTTTGGATCTTCTCAATCTCTTGAATCAGACCCAACTGGTAACGGTCCTATACAGACGAACAATACCCTAATACTGGACGAACTATCGTATTCCAAGCAATTTCCTTCGACGGACTGAATGGCCTCAGGATTCTACCAATAAACCGTAATCAAGAATTCACCTTATCCGTTACTTATGTAATCTGATCATTCCGTTTGGGATCGTTTAGAATAGTCACACCCAGATACTTCACGGATGTTATTGCTTTCAAATACTAATCATTTATTTTGCACTCGTACATTAATGGGAATTTTCGTCTTCTTATACGCAGTAGGTTACACTTACTAACATTGAGAGATAACTGCCAGTCATTACTCCACGCATTTATTTTCTGCAAATCCTCATTGATTCGTTCACAACTTTTTGTAATACTACTTTCCTGTAGACTACAGCATCATCGCCAAACAGTTTAATGCCGCTGTCAATACCATCAACCAGATCGTTTATGGAAATCGTAAAAAGCAGTGGACCTATTACGCTGCCCTGGGGGCACACCTGAAGTCAGGCTTGTTTCTGTTGAAGTCATCCAGTTCAGGACGATATACTGCTCCCTGTCTGTTAGAAAACTTTCTATCCAACCACACATGTCATCGGATAAACCGTAAGCGAGCACAATTTGGAGCAAGCGACACTGCGGAACTGAGTGGAACGAGTTTCGAAAGTCGAGTAATATGATATCAACCAGGAAGCCGGTAAACAGAAAGAGTTTGTTATTCTAAATAGAACCATTATTCCCTACTGGTAATTTTAGGGTATGGTGAACAGAGAATCTTCAGTCTGAAGTAAACGCTCATTTGTAGATCGAGTGTTTGCGATTGATCTTAGATTGCGAAAAGGAGTCAAAACGTATACTGAACTTGTAGCCCATTGTGTACATACAAGGAAAATAACGAAAATCTTGATATTGCATTAAATACAATAACTATGCTGCTAATGTCTGGAATATACGACTTGATTTTAAAGTGTTATATATGCTCCTTGGTCAGCAAAACTGATTTCCTTGGGAGTGCCATAACGAGGTCCTACATAAATATGCCTGCAAGAAAATCTTGGATTCCCTGAAAAGGAAATTCCATTCCGCAGGAACTCGGAGGATTCGAAAGACCTCCGTTTACACACCTTAAATTGGGCGTAGTGAAAGAGATGTAGAAAGATTAAGATATCTACCCAAGACATTTCTCCACAAATTGGAAAGCGCAGTTGTAAGGTGCAGTGCTTGTTGAAAGAGATATTAGAAGACAATGTATTCGATTACAACTTCAAATAAAAAATGACAGCGATTAAACAAAAACCGTAAAATGAAGCTATTGCTTAGGTAAAAGCAATCAAAAACATTTTTCTGTATCGCATGTAATAATGTTATAAAATCAGTTTTCTAAATGATACACGTTTCTGAAGGAATCATTCTGATCGGACGAGTCTCGTTTCAAACTGTATCGGGCAGATGGACGTGTACGGGTATGGAGACAACCTCATGAATCCATTAACCCAGCATGTCAGCAGAGGACTGTTCAAGCTGGTAGAGGCACTGTTACTTTACAGGACTTTTGGGAACGTTTTCACATATCATTCATGATGCCTTGTTTTTCGTTTCATTATCGATACGTCATCAACGCTATGTATTACAGCTAACACAGGAAACTTTTTACTGTACGGCTCTCTTTCCTGTTACGGCATATTGTTGCGCAAATTCCACAGTAATTCCTAAAAGCACCAGCTCAATATTTTCTGTTTCTTCCTGTTGGTTAATGCTTGAAAGCAACAAACGGATTGTTTACGTGAACTCTGTGTGCTGTTTGTGTGAATGTAGCGATAGCGAGAATTGTTCTGTATACATATCCGGAAAAAAGATCGGCTGGAACGGTTATTGTGACCTCTGAATTAAAAACTGAGAGTGGCTGACACTAAGTGATAACAGATGTATTTAATTATAGAGAGGCTTTATTTGCGGAACGCGCGTTCAGATCAAAAATGAAATGAGATTAAATATCCGATACAGGTACCAAAGCTCTCGTCACAAAAACTGCTTCCATTATTCAAATCACGAGTAACTGACAATAGGCTTCATCTCTTGGACAGCAACAGCTAATCTTAATCGAATCCAGAGTTGATAATCTTATGAAAATATTACGGTTCAGAAAGTAATGACTGAGCTCATTAGCCAGAATGTGTAACGCGATAGGGAAGAGTGTCATTTCCATGAGCGGCACAACTTCAAGCAACGTTATCGGCTATTCACAGAGGAACATCCACTTTTTTCTAAGAGAAATAAAGCTATTAGCAAAGTTATCGATACGCTTCGGAACTTTAATAATGTAATGAGGTACGCTGATGCGCCAAAGAAACTGCCAAAGGCGCCCTTATTCAAATACAGAGACATGCAGACAGGCAGAATACGGCGCTGCGGCCTGCAACGCCTATGTAAGACAACAGGTCTCTGGCGCAGTTGTTAGATCGGTTACTGCTGTTACAATGGCAGGTTATCAACATTTAAGTTAGTCTGAACGTGGTGTTTTAGTCGGGACGAGCGAATGAACACAGCACTTCCTAGGTAACGATGAGGTGGGGATTTTCCCGCACGGCCATTTCACAAGTGTACCGTCAAAGGGAAGCAGTGGTTGGGAAAGGAGTGAGACAGGGTTGTAGCCTCTCCCCGATGTTATTCAATCTGTATATTGAGCAAGCAGTAAAGGAAACAAAAGAAAAATTCGGAGTAGGTATTAAAATTCATGGAGAAGAAGTAAAAACTTTGAGGTTCGCCGATGACATTGTAATTCTGTCAGACACAGCAAAGGACTTGGAAGAGCAGTTGAACGGAATGGACCGTGTCTTGAAAGGAGGATATAAGATGAATATCAACAAAAGCAAAACGAGGATAATGGAATATAGTCAAATTAAATCGGGTGATGCTGAGGGGATTAGATTAGGAAATGAGACAATTAAAGTAGTAAAGGAGTTTTGCTATTTAGGTAGTAAAATAACTGATGATGGTCGAAGTAGAGAGGATATAAAATGTAGACTGGCACTGGTAAGGAAATTGTTTCTGAAGAAGAGAAATTTGTTAACATCGAGTATAGATTTAAGTGTCACGAAGTCGTTTCTGAAAGTATTTGTATGGAGTGTAGCCATGTATGGAAGTGAAACATGGACGATAACCAGTTTGGACAAGAAGAGAATGGAAGCTTTTGAAATGTGGTGCTACAGAAGAATGCTGAACATAAGGTGGGTAGATCACGTAACTAATGAGGAGGTATTGAATAGGATTGGGGAGAAGAGAAGTTTGTGGCACAACTTGACTAGAAGAAGGGATCGGTTGGTAGGACATGTTTTGAGGCATCAAGGGATCACAAATTTAGCATTGGAGGGCAGCGTGGAGGGTAAAAATCGTAGAGGGAGACCAAGAGATCAATACACTAAGCAGATTCAGAAGGATGTAGGTTGCAGTAGGTACTGGGAGATGAAGCAGCTTGCACGGGATAGAGTGGCGTGGAGAGCTGCATCAAACCAGTCTCAGGACTGAAGACCACAACAACAACAACAACCGTCAATATCAGGAATCCAGTAAGCAATCAAATCTCCGACATCTTTGCGGCCGGAAAAAGATCATGTATCAACGGAACCAAAAACGGCTAAAGAGAATCGTTCAAAGTGACGCAAGTCCAACCCTTCCGCAAATTGCTGCAGATTTCAGGGCAGGGCCGTCAACAAGTGTCAGCGTCCGAACCAGTCAACGAAACATCATCGATATGGGCTTTCGGAGCCTAAAGCCCAATCCTGTATCCTTGATGACTGCACGACACAAAGCTTAATGCCTCGCCTGAACCCGTCAACACCGATATTGGACTGTCGATGACCGGCAACATGGTGCCTGATCGGACGAGTCTCGTTTCAAACTGTATCGGGCAGATGGACGTGTACGGGTATGGAGACAACCTCATGAATCCATTAACCCAGCATGTCAGCAGAGGACTGTTCAAGCTGGTAGAGGCACTGTAACAATGAGGGAGGTGTGCAGTTGGAGTTATATGGGACTCCTGATACGTCTAGGTAGTACTCTGACAGGTGAGACGTACGTAAGCATCCTTTCTGATCACCTACATCCATTCGTGTTCATTGCTCATTCCGACGGACTTGGGCAATTCCAGCAGGACAATGAGACTCCACACACGTTCAGAATTTCTGCAGATCAGCTCCAGGAACAATCAATCTTCTGAGTTTAAAAGCCTCCATGTCATGTTGCGCCACTTCTGCGTGCTCGCGGGGACCCTGCACGTTATTAGGTGGCTGTACCAGTTTCTTTGGCTCTTCAGTGCATAAGCAATACTAATCACGTATTTCATGATTACCACTTTGGTGTGAACTCCTTGACTGTGTGTCCCTTGATTCGATTATGCTAGATTTTCGAGCTTCTGTATCTAATAGAAAGTATCCCGAAACCTGTAAGTGAACTTAAACGTGGAATGAGTCCACACTTCGCCTTACCGCGACTTTAGCTCTTTTAGGGATACTTTCAATGAGGTGTCTAAATGTCTGTGGAGGAATGACCCCCGAGAGCCGAAAAGATAGTGATGGGGCCGTTGGGGTCTGGAGCTCACTTACAAGTTGCGAGTGGATTTGGAAATGTGGGGATTATTTGAGATTTATTACTGCCACGGAATGACTCTCTTCACCTAACACCCATACGAAACACTACTAGAATCTGTGTGCAGTGAACTATCCAATCGCTTACTAAAGTTTTCTGACCCCAGTACTGAAACCTAAGTTGGAAACTTGTCATAAAACGTAACTAACATGTAATGTCCCACTAAAAGGAATCACAATTAGTAAATGAAGCAGGTATATTCTGCATTGATGTGAGACACGCTATTCGTTGAAATGACGAACATATTATAACAGAATTACGCATGGAATACGATGTTCAAAGTAAATAGTGATGAGAATATATCCTTAAAAATATGAGTCGATCTCATTACTTCACCTGTAATGCTCGGTTAGGTAGGCTGTCGGGGACGGGATACTCTATGTGATGCATCCATCCTTTTGTATCAAGGATCACTACATGACTGACACTGTCTGACATGACAGTGATTGTGAACCACAAAACTCAAAAGTCATACAACTTGCAATAGTTAGTAACTGCTGCCTGATGTTGAAAAGACAAGCATCTAAGGGTGTAAAGAAACTCAGAAAATTCCGTGTGTGCCACAGGTGCAAAGATGCTCACCGTACGCAACTGCCAGTGGTGCGTGAATTCCGTGCTCGACGCTGCGAAGAATCCGCAAGAACGATACCAGAGCGCCTCCACTCAGACGAGAACGTCAGATTTCGCTTCGATCGACATCTGCGGCCGATAAGTACACGGCGCCGTCTCTAAATAACCTCCTCTTCTCTGAGCTCTGGAGCAGACCCCGATGCAGACACCATGCCGTCCCTCAAGGAAAACCCGTCCCTCTACTCTGTAAACAAGCCCCTACGGTGTTCCGGAACGAACTTTCCTCTCCGCTATTCCACAAAGAACTCCTCCCCATCTCCCTCTAAAGTCCTCACATCCAAAAAACTGTAACTCCACATGCAGCGCCTCTGAGACTCATCCGCCCAATTGCATAAGGCAAGAACCACTCTACGCCAGTGAAGTAATCAAGAATAGCAGCGCTGTGTTCCTTCAGAGGGCACTGGGTTTCGCCCAACTCCCGCCCCCCCCCCTCCTTCCTCAGAATATAACGGCTTGCTACCGAAAGTTACTGACGCTACCGCTTTGTTTCTGACGTCACTCTCTGATTTTCAATCATGGAGCCCATTTTTCTATTTTAGCACACACGGGAAATCACTTGGTACGGGATCAAAATTTTTCAAAAACTACTCCCACTGCGCTGACATCGGACTCTCTGACATCCGCCAGAGTGGGAATATATCAGATTCAGAGAAGGACATTTCATTATGTTAGCTGCACCCTTCCTTCTCTCAAAGGAAGGGATCTGCGGCCATCCAGCCCGCTTGTACCTACAGATTCCGACAAAATCACTCTTGCAGCAGGGAACAATTTTGAGGGTGGCAGTCCGTCGAGACAGAGGATCTGAGAGACATATAACTACTCCCCATTGAATCTACCCGGCCCTTGCGCAAACTCCTGTAACGTGAAAGCAGCTACGAGTTCCGACATTTGTTCCGTCAGTCTACTAGCAGCCAGCCTCTTCCACCTTCCCTGAAATCGACTTATTAACATTGTCCTCGGTTATGACTCTGCGTAGCGTGTTTCTCTCCGCATAACGGTATGGCAGACAGAACACAAAATCTTAGTCAACAGAATCTAAGACGTCACCACTAATTAGTCATTGCAACTAGATACCGCGACATGCAGTATGCAGTCAGCGCCATCCTGCGTCATTAAACGTCATAAGAATGACGACACTTCATGTCGCTCTGTCCACTCAGACGGTGTGGTAGCTGGTCCTACGCTCCCATGGGGATTTTTGGCGTGGGTGTCATCCCCAATGGCCAGAACAATGCTACGCTTCACAATGTGAAAAATGATTTAAAAAGTGTATAATGTTAACAGATAATTTCTATAAAAATCAAACAGCTTAATCAGTTAATATGGTAATGTTTGACTCAGGGAAGTGGGGTGGTCTCACTTTCATCTCTAAGCAAGTGAACCGAGTTAACTAGCTCCCAAAAATCATTTCTACAAATAAGGTGCGCAGTGCTGCAGCCTTACCTCAAAATTCTTCTCTTGAAAAAAGTTGACGTTATTCAAAATTTATATTCCTTTCGCTTTCTAATATATACATCATATTCATCCCTGCCGTCCTTTACAATAAATCTAACGGATACCATCACAAGTCAACACAGCGCTTTAAATACGTCCATCTACTACCACACTTCAACTAAAAATTTATCAAACTTAACAGAGGCAAAGGTTGTGCCACGACGAGAGTTCAAATTCAAATGGCTCGGAGCATTATGGGACTCAACTTCTGAGATCATCAGTCCCCTAGAACTTAGAACTACTTAAACCTAACTAACCTAAGGACATCACACACATCCATGCCTGAGGCAGGATTCGAACCTGCGACCGTAGCGGTCGTGCGGTTGCAGACTTTAGCGCCTAGAACCGCTTGGCCACTCCGGCCGGCCACGACGAGAGTAAAGATTCTTCAACAGTGATATAACACTTCCTCTCTAACGTGCACATCGATAACATACAAAAACCAAAATGACATGACGGGAATGATTTGCGCTTACACGAATGTTTGCCAGTAACCATTGTCCCTGTGAACCATCTGCAGCTGGAGCAGGACGGGACGGAAGTGACGTTAGTACACTACGTACTGTCGATCACACACAGAATGCGGCTAGCGATGTATACATGTAGTTTAATGCCAGCAATATGCGCTATTATTTGAATGAAAAAAGCGTCATGTTTTCAGAGGCGTGAAATCATTATTTACAATGTACATGTGTAGTATAGATGTAGTTTAGTGCAAGCGATATGCGCTATCATGTAAAAGAAGCAGAACGTTATGTTTACAGAGGCATGAAATCATTATATAAAGTGCATGGTCGATAAAATATAACTATCCCGGAAGACATTTCATGCACCATAAGATAAGCATCCCGCCTTACATCTTCCAGAACCGACGTAAACGAAGTAAGTATATTGACGTAAAGAGGTAATTTCCATACCCACGAACCAGCAAAACGAATGCCGAGTAGCACGTATTTTATGGAGACCAGGATCGACGATAATTCGTTCGAAAGGACATTTAAGAGCTATTTTTATGGCTGCAAGCAACGACAGCTAAAATCACTCTCTTGGAACAAACCCAGGATCGTCTTAAAAAGCTGTGCAGTCACACTGTGTTCCAAGTCGAAGGACATATCCTGAAAGCAAGGTAACAACTGTAATCGACAGTCAATATTCAGGGGTTCCAGTGGCGGTTCACAAAGTGCTGATTCAAATGACAAAATTAAAGGCAAGGGTATCAACTATAAGTGAAAAAAATGAATGATAGAAGACTGTCAAGGCAAATGTGACGGAAAAATTAGCCAGAAAGACAAGAAGTAAGCAACAGCTCACCCATCGCTCCTCTATTTCACAAAACCTCATTTGAATTCGACGCCTACGTACCTGACCTTATAACATTACCAATTACTATCAAATAAGCAATACCCCCGACAACTTTACCCCTGTGGATGAATACTTATTTGGCCGTGGTCGTGCGTATTGGAAAGATACCGGACTGTTTTTGTTACTCTAAAGATCTCTATTGGAAGGAAGCTATAGCAGATCAAACCATGGTTCTACTAGTAATCAAGTAAACTGTAAATAAGGAATCTTTGCCCAGCCTAATTACGAAAAATTGTAACAAGTTTTAGCGTGGTTTGTAAGGAAACTTAATAATTGGTAGTAACTTCACATGATACTGAAATTCGGTTTTGCTGACAGGATACAAGACAGTAGCGGAATTTAGCAAGCAACGTATCAGTGCTTTCACGTCAGCTACACAGAAGGAGTATTAATGCGTTTAGATGACAAGTGGCTCTCAATAACACTTACTATCTGCACTTTACAATAGGACACTAATCATCGTACTACCTCTCAGTAACTCTTACTATCTGTACATTACAGTAGGAAGCTTAATGGTGGAGCACTACTAACTCTGACAAGTGGTTCTTTCGTCAGTTTAATGATAGGAGATTACTACTTTTGAAATAGTTATGACGTAATTGTATCTTTTGCATTGATTATTATTTGTATTCCCAAGAAATATTCCCTTCCTAATATTATTTAGCTCACATGGGACATACGATACACGAAACTACCAAAGATTTAATATTTGTAGCTATTTGCGTACCATAGTACACTCAATTTATAGGAATGAATTTTGTACCGCTTGAGTAGTGTTACTGCAATATGAAATTCAAATCTGAATCAGCTATTAATATGGGAACACAGAAACAGTCCATCATTATCCTTGGATCTAGGCTGAACATTTTTGTCGCAATACAATATAAGAAAAAGTGTTAACTATATGGAGCATGAAACTATAAACACAGCTATCACAAAAACAAGAACCTTTAAACTGAATACTTTAAATTTTCTCTAAGTAATTGTATTTGGATGAAATTTTTGCTATCCTTTTATGAAAATTACGTGAAGTATTTCAAAAGTTATGTTCAGTATATAATTGTGTACTTTATAGCTCCATTAACTTTAATAACTTTTGTTAAGGAAGATAACTACTTTTCAGTTCCGTAAAATAGGATACTCGGAACTATCATAGCTCTTAGTATAGGATTCTGTCTAGGTAAACGACGAAGGATAAAAAACGATGGCTCAACTCAAAGTTTACACAACGGTGAAAAAGAAACCACATAACTGATCCATGCAGTTGTACATTACTCAATTGATAATTTGAGATGAAGGTGGTGGCACTGTTGATCTGTGGTATCCAAAGAAAGACAGCAAAATATCCGTGGCTTTTGCTGTGTAACACGCTCTGAAAATACTCTTCTTAGCGTCGTATTTTGAAAGTACAGAGCCAACCAAAGGATTCGCTTGATAATAAGCCAAATTACGTTCACATCCGGGACTATACTACAAAATCTTGCTGTTCTTCTTGCCTCGTTCAGTTCACAAGATGAGAACACTTTCGCTGAGAGCCATCGACTCTCTGGTGACAAGGGAGCTTTGCAGTTCGACCGCCAGATACACCTTTTCTATTGCCGCCAAACCAGTTTCGTTGCAAAGAGGCTTCCCTACATGTTTGAGTGATAACAAACATACACGCCCAATGCTGAACCAGTATTTCAAATTAAGTTTAAATATTTCCACTCTTTTACAGTGCATTACTTTTGAAATTACGTCCATAGATTAACTACAATTACATAATTTTCATAGATATTGAACAAAATATTTACTTGTATGTTACACAGAAGTGAATGTTTATAAGAAGCCATACTAAACAAAAACAAAGGAGGTAGCCTAGAGAAGTATAGGTGATGCCGATACTAGTTTTACAACCTCTCTGATAGCCATACTCAAATTCAACCAAGGATGGTTTTGTAAACGTCTTCACAGCTTGGTGTCACCTCTCTGCTCTTGTGGACTACAAGAGGACACACATCATCCTTGCTTGGTGGCACACACTATGTGCATGTACTACAATCCCTTTGGAACAGCTTGTGAAGCTTGGCTATCCGTCCTCAACACATGTTAACAACAGAGGATCATGGACATTTCCACACAGAGTAGGTATTCACAGTAGCCGTAGATATTCGCATCCAAGACCGACATATCATTGACAAAGGACTGCACGAAAGTGTTCTCTGTCATTTGAATTTACAATGGAGTTGGTCTATAAGTAATTATGTATGATCTGTTTACAATGTGTGTGTGTGTGTGTGTGTGTGTGTGTGTGTGTGTGTGTGGGTGGGTGGGTGTGGGTGTGTGTGTGTGCGTGTGTGTGTGCGTGCGTGTGTGTTTGTGTCTGTCTGTTTGCCTGCTTGTGTGTGCAAGCAAACAAATATTCTAACATAAGTTTTCTGCCAGTTCCTGTATACTTCATGTAAATATGAGCTGGCTGTATGGAGTAATCTAAAGCCTAATAAATTCATTTAAAAGAACTGTAAATGAGAAAAACGAATTTCACTGGTAAATGCAGGAAAAAGAGCGGTGAAGTGCTCTGATGGAGTCCACAAGATGGGAGGGGAAACGGGTGTCGTCTGCCTTCCAACGTGAGAATAGAAGGAATGGATGTCAGTTTCGAAAATACATGAGACCTAGTAGTAAGGTGAGTGTTTGACAAAACTTAGGAAGACCTACGATCAAACTGTTTAGAGTAGACAGGGAGTACTGCTTCAGGACCTCTAAAATCACTAGGGCCGATGGAAACCGAACGGATAATCAAGTCAATACAGTCAGACATGTGATAAGAAAATTATACTGAATACAGAAAAGAAAATTGGAGTTATGTTAGATGAAAATCAGTTTGTAACTAACAATGGCAAATCTACCATAGAGGCAATCTGAATGTGCTGGATAATGGTGGAAAGGCTTAGCGAAAAAGAAAACAATAAACATGCATTAACTCTGTCGACCCAGCTTAAGCGTATGATAGAATAACGCAAAACTGTTGAAATTTTCCGTAAAAACTACAGAAGTTACACGGAATCATGAGGGAACACCAAGAGTGGGACAGCAATCGAGCGGAGCTTCAATTAAAACCTGTGTCAGGTAGGGATCCAGATTCTCTCCCTTACTGTTCAACCTGTAAAACAAAGGCGCAGGGACACAAATAAAAGAAAGGTTCAGGAGCTATACTAAAACTGAAGCTCGGACCAAATCAGTGATGGGATTCGCTAAAAAACACAGCTTTCCTCATTGAATGTAAGGAAGAATTACAAGACATAATGAATGCAGGGAAGAGTGTAATGAGCACAGATCGTAGAACATGCATACGGGGCTAGTAAAAACAAACTACGAAATGTGATTAGCGATAATATCAAACTGCGTACCATGAAGCAAAGAAGTGGAACAGTTCTGTTAGCAGCAAAATATCACATTCGAGACGCAGAAAGTAGGACATGAAAAGCTGACCAGCGCAGCCGAAGAAGATATGAATGGTCAAAAGATGCCTACTGCTGGAACAGTACCGCTACTCTCATTTCATTAGTATAATTCAATTTGTTTCACACCCGCTTTTACTGACATGTGGCATCCCCACGATGTGCATGATTGCCTGCTTTGTGTTATGCTCTTTAATCTGAGACGTGCATAGGGACAGTGGAATTTTCATTGGGAATTCTTTGAATGCCGAGAGAATGTGTAGCAAGCCAACGCCATTTTCAGGTGGTTAGTTGAGTCTGTTCCAGTATCTGCAGATGAGGGATACACACTCTAACAACCCCGTACGCAATTTCTTCTGGTGAAATTTAGCCATACACTGGGCGTAAATTGCTTTGTAGCAATTAATTTCGCTATTGTACTTAACTAGTTTCTTTATTCCAGAGGCTTTGTATGAGCATGTTTACGTGCCGTATTTCGTAACAACTGGAAAAAGTTCTGTGTGGTTCAACGACTTAAAAATTCTATGAGTGACTTTGCATAGGGCAGCCAGGTCGATAAGATTATCATGTTTTATTTGTCCACCAGCTTGTATCTTGTCAGACTAGCGTCTTCCAAATGAAAAAGAGAGTAAACTCTCTGTTACATAAGATATATTGGCAGGATAATTTGCCAGTTCTTATCAGGATGTGCTGTGAAGTTTTACTGTCAGCTGTGATTAGAAACCACTTGTATTCAAGATTAGTTTCACTTTGAATACCACCCCAAGTGGTTGTCAAGGAGTACAGAAACATATCCTAGAGATAGATTTTCTTATTGTTCACTTTTCGTAAGTTTTCTGTGAGTCACTGAATCTTTTATAGCGTGAACTTTCCTGTTCATCGGACTTACGTATAATTAACGATTTCCTTTGGTGGTTAATGTACTATTTGTTGGATAAACAATGCGCAAAAGCCCATTTCGGACGCAAGGGCACTCTTGTGGAATCATGGTAGCATATCCCCGCTACCCATTACTAGAGACCATTTGAAGCATAATTCAAGCCCTGCTTATTGTAATAACTTTCCTTTATTTAGCGAAATCCACCACATATCACAATCTCCAGTAACTGCAAATTGATGATTTCTTTCCTGCAATTTGCACTGAGATACGTTCAGCAAGTTGTGACAACTTATGGTGGATATTCTATGTGTGAGTCTGTTGTGGAACTCAGGTGAGGTCCATGTAACCCGTTAAAACTGTATGTGTGCTTCAACTTTTCTTTGAGCTTGTAGGCGAAGCTATGCAGACATTATTATCCCCGTCATGTGCGTAATACACATGACGTCATTTATGACGCCTCAGCTTTTCTTGGGGCTTTTAGAGATAGATGAAGGTATTATTCTTGTAGTCAGAAGCATGTAAGTATTGACCTAATGCAGGCAGCACATACATGTGCCTTCCACGGGTTGGTCCAACAAGGGAAACACATTTACACTACAACGTAATTAAGCATTACATATTTCCATAGCTTAACATTTTAAATTGGTTATTTTGTTACGCTGCATTTCTCAGTTCCTGGAAGAATTAGTTCATCTCCTAAATATTTCCAGGTTAGTTCATTTGGTAACACCTTTCAGGATCGATTAACAAATAACTAAGAAGTTCACATATTTCTAGATACATTTCAGCAGTATCTAATATCGGCATTAGTTTGAAGGCGAAATTTCAGATAACTCACTCTTGGAGTGGAGAAGTGAGGGATCTAAAACGTAGTGTTATAGAAGACCAGGTAGAATGGTAAGATAAGAAATTAGGAGACTCTTGGTGACGGGAAGTACACGAGAAAAATGTTGACAAGGATAATGGACGGACTGATAGGACATGTGCTACGTCATAAAGGAATAACTTTCATGGTACTTGAGAAAGTAGTAGAGAGTAAACTTTGTAGGCGGTTTCTCTGATGGGAATATTTCCAACAAATAATTTCGGACGTTTAGTGCAAGAGCTACTCTGAGGATGTTGACACAGCAGAGCAATTTGTGACAGTCACCATAGAACCAACGAGAAAACTGTTGACTCGAGAAGAAGTGTAGTTTACCGGTTGGACCTTCAGTATTAGGGAAATAAGGCTAGCTCGTAATATCGGCTAGAAACTTTAATTCAATCTTCTTTGGCTTCATGATAGATATCAGTCAAGAAAGTCCCCGACGTTTGTCCTACTTTAAACTCAGATTCACTCTCACTGCCCTCGATCCTAACAAAACACACATGAGAGAATTTTTCACTTTGTCAGTCGAATTAAGTCGGGTGATGCTGAGGCAATTAGATTAAGAAATGGGACACTTAAATTAGTAAAGGAGTTTTTCTATTTGGGGAGCAAAATGACTGATGACGGTCGAAGTAGAGAGGATATAAAACGTAGACTGGCAATGGCAGGGAAAGCATTACTGAAGAAGAGGAGTTGGTTAACATCGAGTAAGTGTCAGGAAGCCGTTTCTGAAAGTATTTGAATAGAGTGTAGCCATGTATGGAAATGAAACATGGACGATAAATAGTTAGGACCAGAAGAGAATAGAAGTTTTCGAAATGTGGTGCTACAGAAGAATGCTGAAGGTTAGATGGGTAGATCACATAACTAATGAGGAGGTATTGAATAGAATTGGGGAGGAGTTTGTGGCACAACTTGACAAGAAGAAATGACCGGTTGGTAGGACATGTTTTGAGGCATCAAGGGATCACAAATTTAGCATTGGAGGGCAGTGTGGAAGGTAAAAATTGTAGAGGGAGTCCAAGAGATGAATACACTAAGCATATTCAGAAGGATGTAGATTGCAGTAAGTACTGGGAGATGAAGAAGATTAGCAAAAACGTTTCGATATTTTTGATAACAACGTTTCATATATATTATTATTATTATTAGCGAATGTCCCCATGGGAGAACGATAAGCAGGTGATTAACATTTCTTAATGTTCTTCTTATTTTCCCAGTATTTCTTCATTGCCTCCCCAAAGGCCTTCTTCCTTTCTTCGGTCCACTTTGGTCGGAAAGGTTTAGATTCCGTCTCTGGAGTAAACTTCCACTTGTCGATTTTTCTTCTGAATGTATCCCGGTCTGATGTGTTTGTTATGTCAATTTTTGCCTTTTTCAAATCCTTCTTAACTTCAGTTACCCAGGGTATTGTTGCCTTAAGTGATGTCATATAGTCCAATAGACGTTTAGTTAACCTGTTTCCAGGTAATCTGTCTATATGTCCATAAAACTTCATCCGCCTCTTCCTGATATCTGCCTCGATGTTTGATATTTTTTCGGTTGTCTCGGTAGTCTGCAGCCTGTATCCATCTTGTGTGTATCGTGGTCCTAGGATTTTTCTAATAATTTTTCTCTCTACTTTCTTAATTTCGTGTAAATCTAATTTTCTATTCAGGGAGAGTGTTTCACTTGCATATGTGACTGTTGGTTTGATGACTGTGTTGTAGTGTCTGATTTTAGTGCCTTTTGATAGACATTTCTTGTTATATATATTTTGAATAAGTCCGAATGCTTTCTTGATTTTCTGTAATCGGTTTTTTTGTGCTATTTTCTCAAGTCCTGTTGGTTCAATAACTTCACCGAGATACTTAAAGTGCTTGACTCTAGTTATTTCACCATACTTTGTTTTTAGTTTCGAAATATCTAATTTTGAGCAGATGAATTCTGTCTTCTCAAAGGAGATTTGCAGGCCAACCTTCTCAGCACATTCTTTAAGTGTCTCAATTTGTTTTACTGCTGTTTCTTCACTGTCAGTTATAATTGCCAAGTCATCTGCAAACGCTATATATATATATATATATATATATATATATATATATATATATATATATATATATATACTTCCAAAACGTGTGGCCTGTGTCTGCACGAACGTATATTACAGTACAAAGTAAAAATTTGAAGTAATTCGGTCGGGAGCTTTTTCAAAATCTTGTTAACTTCGTTTGTGTCTTATACAGTATATACATATTCGTATGCCATATATACTTTTAAAAAAAGTAGCGTATGTCAGTTTGAATGCTTGTAAGAGCTTTTCGAAATTTTTAGTAACAGTCTAGGATTCATTTCAGTGTTTATGGGTAGTAACAGTGGAGGATTCATTTAAGTGTTTATGGGTGGCTTTGCAACAGTATTTATCTATGTTTACTGCTTACCTTGGTCTCATTCAGCTGTATACAATGTGGGAATATTTTTCTGCAGCTGCTCCAGGCTTATATTTGTGTAATTGTGAAATAAAAGGGAGTTTCGCCGTTTTTCTTAATTTGCTTTGTTTCTACTCTTCCTGTTTCATTCTGATGAAAAGCTATGCTTGCACCACGCTTATAGAAATTACGTGTAGCACTGGCAATTAAAATATCGCTGTCTCTAACAGTATTTTATTCTCGGATACTAACATTTTAAATCTTCATGTTTTAGTGTAAATTTGAGAGTGGATTGCAATGAACACGGTGCTGTCTCTGTAATTCTACGTGTACTTAAACTCCCAGTGAACGTATATGACAGAATCTTCTCATCGATCACTTTCAGTTTAAATGCGATGAATGGCAAAATTAGCTGCTTAACAATCATATATCTTTTTCACAGTAATCCCTGTTTTATGCCTTTCATAATTTTCGCCCTGGTTTTATACGCTGAAACCGCACCCATCATAAACTCTTCCGAAAACATTTTTAGTTTCGTCTGAAACCGCACCCATCATAAACTCTTCCGAAAACATTTTTACTTTCGTCTGTTAAAGTCCTCAGACACATCAGTAGAACTCATGAATCGCTCACTGCCGTTTCGTATTAGCTGCAGGCTTTATATTGCACTTTTATTTGTTATACGTGACCACTGTACGTAGTGACGTGCAGGGCGGTCGCTCGGTGAACCGGCTGCATCTTAACGCAGACGTCACACTGCGGTACGGAGCCGGGCCTCGATTAACAGCGCTATTAACGCTGCCTACCAGCGCGGTAAATGGGGGAGCGGAGTCCGGTGCATTATGGCCTCTTCTGGTTAATTAAGATTTAAGTAATTGCTTCGGCAGTTAATCATCACTTACAAGGGCACCCAGCGCAGATGTGCCTTCCTTACCTAAAGGCTCCGGCATGCTGCGCCAGGACAGGAGCTGCCGAGTGGCAACGGTTTCTTACCACTACAGCTGCATTTACAACTAGCTGTAGACTTAGCAAACCTCTGTGAAGTGCGTGGTAGGGAGTACCTCCAATTGTACCCATTATAGGGGAAACAGTCAATGCTTACAGTTCTCTGCGTGTGATGTAACTAGTCTAAAACTGACTTCGCGGTCACTATTGCGGTGATATGAAAAGGCTGTCGTTTGAGAGTCGGTCTTGTTGTGTAAAATTGTCCGCATCAGAAGTACGGGAAATGTAACTTCTGCTTAGGTTGAGAAATACAAATACTGAAATTTAGCTTCCAAAATTATGCAGGCGATGGAGAGAAATTTGGAAGTAACTTAATGAAACTACTACCCTCACTTCATCTGGCACACACTCGGTTAGACTGTACACGCCGAGACCTTCACCAACTTCACTTTGTTACACATAGATACAGTCGGTGACAGAATTCGCGAGACTCCTCAACTATCCGTTATGCTCAACTGCAAAGTTTTGCTGTCTCATACATAGCAAAACAGGCTAGGAGAGATAATGCTGCCAACACACAGTCACATGTGTAACTATTAAATCTTACAGGCAATGAAAGCTGAACTGAAAACAGGTATCTAAGGTGACCACAGCCAGGTACGTTTTGTGCAGTGGACATCGCAAACAGGGTTTCAAGCAGCTTTCCAGGTTTTACCAATGTGTTGTCCAGAGGCTATTCACGAATGGCGCATTCATACATCCATCCCTTTTATCGTAGTTTCAGCCAAGTTGCTACACTACGGGCGACATTTTTCTGACATTTGTGACACATTAGAATGGAAAACTAGCTTACTTAAGACGGAATTCCGTGAATTAGATGACGGAAGGGACTTACGGATCACTTAAAATACCCTTGATTACAAGAGGTCATGATGATTAGTGGAAGCTACATTGTCATACACGCTGCAATCACGCTAAGGACACCTTTCTGCTAACGGGACGGACAAGAGAGGTTTTTCTCTTCACCCTTTGTGACGGTGCAATTAGCACAAATCACAGAAGATACATAGAGAGCTAAAAAAAACCAAATAGCACATTACAGAGGCAGCAAGGACGACATAAAATTTTTAAAAACTTGACCAGCGCAGCCGAAGAGGGTATGAATGGTCAAGAGATCTCTACTGCTGAAACATGGCTGCTAACTTCGTTACATTAGTTGATACATTTGTTTCACACACGCTTTTACTGGCATGTGGTATGTCCAAGATGTGCTATGCTCTTTGAGTTGAGTCGTGCGTGCGGGATAGTAGCATTTCTTTTGCGAATTCTTTGCATGCCGAGAGAATGCGTGACGCACCAAAGCCTGTTTCATTTGGGTAGTTGATTCTGTTCGAGCATCTGGAGATGAGAGATACGGACTCTGACAACCTCGTACGCAATTTCTTCTGGTGAAATGCAGCCATGGACTGTACGTGAAGCGCGTTGAAGCAATTGATTTTGATATTGTCCTTAACTAGTTTCTTTATTCCAGTTACTTTGCGTTAGTATGTTTACGTACCACATTTCGTAGCAACTGCAAACGTTTCTGTATGATTCAATGACTTAAAAATTTTCTGAGTGGTTTTGCATACGGTAGCCAAGTGGATCAGTGTTTCACTTTTTTTATTTATCCACCAGCTTGTATCTTGTCTGACTAGCTTCTTCCAAATGGAAACGAGAGTATACTCTCTGATACATAAGAATATTGTTAGGATAATTTGCTATGTCTTATTAGAATGTTCTTCAATGTACTTTTGTCAGCTGAAACCACTTGTATTCATGATTCGTTACACTCTGGATACCACCCAACACGTTTCTCTAAGAGTATTAACAGAAACAAATCGTAGAGATAGATTTCCTTATTGTTCTCCTTTCGTCATTTTCCTGTGAAAGACTGATTCTTTTATATTGTGACTTTTCTTGTTCAGTGGAATTATGTGTAATTAACGATTTCCTTCGGTGGTTGGTAACGTCTCCCCACTATCCATAACTAGAGTCCATTTTTACGTATATGTATAGTATGTCGTTTGGCGTGGCGGGTCGCTGGTAGCTTTATCGAGACTGAAGGTTTCATCATAATTGTCTCGTCCACTGGTCTTGACAAATTATGCTGACGTTGTAGTTAAAACGTTAGTATAAATCTAACAAATACAATGAAGTTGTGTTTGCACATGCCACTGCTCCCTCTATATATATCTAATTAATTTAATGAGTTACAGCTGTCATGGACCTGTCTCGGAATAAGCGTTCTGATGATGGTGATGATATTTGGTTTGTAGGGAACAAGCGTTCCAGCGGTACCCAAACAAAAGTAAATCATAGGATTTCAGGGTAGAGAGGTAATTAATTTTATTTATAGCGTATCATAAGTGCACATATTACATAAAATTACTTGATACACACTGCCAAATGTAAGCCCTCTTCTTATATAATAATTCCTATAAAAACTATAAATGCTTACAATCGATTGTGAACCTTCACAGCTGCAGCTAATTTATCCAACGTCAGTGTCTTGTAAAAATAATCAACGATCGCCCCTTGCGGCTTAATGCTAACACACACAATTATTTCAAAAGAAAAGTTCCAAATGACGGCTCGATTACAATCTTTGTCACATTTTTTCTAGCATTTATACATAAATCGCATTATATTTTCCTCACCAAAAGGACAAACTCATATAAGTTTTTAATAATAACAAGTATTGCAAACCTTGCGGCGAAAATATTGTTGTCATTCACAGTCACTTTCCATAAATTTCAAAAGTCTGAGAAGCTAGAAAAGAAACTTGTGCAACTGAGAACAGAGTTAAACTAACGAGTATCTCGAAGACATCGTATCCATGGAAATAATGGTGTTTTCATTTCTTGTTTTTCAAAAATAACACAAAAAATACATTTTGTGTGTAAGGAAGATTAATAATTTTAAATTTCTCCACCATTCCTACCTGTCAGCAGCTAATCCTACAAGGAGAGGGTCTGACATATGGGTCACCGATTTTGGTAAAGTTGGGCAGGTCGTTCTACATTGAAAATTAATAAACACGCATTTCGGCTCTTTGATAGACACTCCCTAGTTACTGAAAAAATCGAGGTAAGAGTTCATGAGGGAAAATCTTGTTTTCACGCTGCATCTTGGTACTCGTAATTCTTCGCGTATAGGAATGATAGAACCACAGTCGAATCATGCCTGCCCAGTAGTTCAGAGGCTACATGCCCTCTGTAATGAAAAAAATAACTGAGTTAAATATTCAACAATCAACTAGAACAGTTGTCAAATGGCGTCCGCCCCGACCAGGACCGTTTTCGATTCGTGGTACTTGACCTCTTTTATTTGACTTTTTACCGGTGTATCTGATAATCTTCGGATAACTAAATTAGTTTTTTTTATCTTTCATTGAAGTAAAACATTGTGAGGTGTGAGAAAAATAATCATATAAGAAAATGTATTTAAAGGTCTTTTCATTGGACGTAAAGAACAAAAACACACTACAAGTAAATTGTTCCGCACTCACAGCCGATCGTCTATTTGCCAGCTTTTTCACAATGAGTGGGGTGAAACTTATCAGAGAAACAGGCAAAAGATAAATAACACTCGTACCTTACCCAATACACGCACGAAATCTCTCCGCATTGCTTGTGGAAAACATGTCTGATTCAGGTTGCTAAGTGCACCACCCGACGCAGAGAGGCAAAGACCCGAGTATAAACCAGCGGTTTCGTGGCTCGATACGTTGGCTGCCGACCTCGCTTGGCTAAACGCGTATACTGAAGTGTATGCAAGCTACAGCGTGAAACGATTTTCAGTCATCAACTTTGTCCTCAATTTTTTCATCAAGTCGGGAATGTCTAAAAAAAACTCCGAAAAACCCACAACTTTTAAAACGGGAATTACATCTCAATTAAGTCACGTCTGTTTCATATTTTTTTAACATCAATTGTTCTTGCTGCCGGCCGAAGTGGCCGTGCGGTTAAAGGCGCTGCAGTCTGGAACCGCAAGACCGCTACGGTCGCAGGTTCGAATCCTGCCTCGGGCATGGATGTTTGTGATGTCCTTAGGTTAGTTAGGTTTAACTAGTTCTAAGTTCTAGGGGACTAATAACCTCAGCAGTTGAGTCCCATAGTGCTCAGAGCCATTTTTGTTCTTGCTGATTTCATCATTTATAAATTCATTATTTTTATCTGTTGCTATTATACTTCAGAGCCTGAAAGTAAGACTGAAAGCAATTGCGACCTGTAAACAGAAAAAAAGAATCCGAATTTAACTGTTTGTTATAGTGTCGCTGTATCTGTCAACGTCTTCGGAAGTGGACATTACATACGATTTTTTCAGGGTGTTCAGAAGGGGATATTGCGGAAAACGAAGGAACAGAACACAACAGTAATCTCGTAAAAGTTCCGCGACCTAAGCATCAGAGTTGCTGGCGATTACAGTTTACCGTCGTAGGCCGGAAGTATTATATTGATATATGGGGTGCATAAGTTTGCCACGTCAATTTCGGGAAAATATATCTTGAATAAATCAGAACTTTCTATACGATACACACTGTTCAAGTCCTCTGACTAATAAGCACAAGGACAATCAGTATATTGTTGAACTGAAGACGTTGGGCGGTTTTTTAAAATAATTATTCACTGAAATTACCACATTACGAAAATAATGAAAATATGTTTAATAAAAGTAATTGTCATGAATGCAGCTATCTTTTTCCTGCCTTCTGCAAGCCAAGAAATTAATTTGCTTTGGTGGTAGTATAATTTGTTTTGTTGGTGTAAACGCCTATGATTTATGTAGCAAATGTAACTTGCGGTTATTTAGAATAGTCTATGGATGTGTGTTGAAATATCTTTTCATTTTAGAGCTACAATGGAGATTTCATGATAGTTTTTGCTACCATTCGCCTAGATGAGTGTAGAAAATCACCTATAAATCATACACATAGGTTCGGATGTAATCCTAGTACTTTTTTACAATGAGTACTTTACGGCATGGACCCCTTACCTAGCTAGAAATTATCGTGAACCTCTCGCCCAGCACAACTTGCCAAGCGACTGGAAAAATCACCTGTAATTCCAGTATACAAGTAGGGTAAAACAACGCACCGGCAAAATTACAGAACAATATCCCTAACTTCTGTTTGCTGCAAAATTCTTGAACATATACTCAGTTCGAATGTAATGAACATGAACAGAATGCCGTACGTTGTCCTCCACGATAAATGTTCATCACAGCCAAGGATACCGTCACGAGTGCCACAGGAAAGTGTGATAGGACCGCTTGTCCTCTGTATACGTAAATGATTTGGTGGACAGAGTGGACAGAATCTGCGGTAGTTTGCTGATGATGTCGTGGTGTACGCTAAGGTGTCGAAGTTGAGTGACTGTAGGAAGATGCAGAACGACTTAGACAAAACTTCCAGCTGGTGTGGTGAATGGCAGCTACCTCTAAATGAGGAAAAATGTAAGTTAATGCGGATGATTAGGAAGATCAATCCTGTAATGTTCGGATACAGTTTTAGTTGTGTCCTGCTTGAAACAGTCAAGTTTTTTTAATATTTGTGCGTAACGTTGCAAAGTGATATGAAATAGAACGTACATGTGAGAACTGTAGTAGGGAAGGCAAACGGTCGACTTCTGTTTATTGGGAAAATTTGAGGAAAGTGGGGTTCACCTGTGAAGGAGACCGCAAATACGACGGTGGTGCCACCTGCTCTTCTACATCTACATCCATATTCCGCAAGCCATCTGACGGTGTGTGGCGGAGGGTACCTTGAGAACCTCTATCGGTTCTCCCTTCTGTTCCTGTCTCGTACTGTTCGTGGAAAGAACGATTGTCGGTATGCCTCTGTGTGGGCTCTAATCTCTCTGATTTCATCCTCGTGGTCTCTTCGCGAGATATACGTAGGAGGGAGCAATATACTGCTTGACTCCTCGGTGAAGGTATGTTCTCGAAACTTCAACAAAGCCCGTACCGAGCTACTGAGCGTCTCTCCTGCAGAGTCTTCCACTGGAGTTTATCTATCATCTCCGTAACGCTTTCGCGATTACTAAATGATCCTGTAACGAAGCGCTTTGCTCTCCGTTGGATCTTCTCTATCACTTCTATCAACCCTATCTGGTACGGATCCCACACTGCTGAGCAGTATTCAAGCAGTGGGCGAACAAGCGTACTGTAACCTACTTTCTTTGTTTTCGGATTGCATTTCCTTAGGATCCTTCCAATGAATCTCAGACTGGCATCTGCTTTACCGTCGATCAACTTTATACGATCATTCCATTTTAAATCACTCCTAATGCGTAGTCCCAGATAGTTTATGGAATTAACTGCTTCCAGTTGCTGACCTGCTATATTGTAGCTAAATGATAAGGGATCGTTCTTTCTATGTATTCGCACCACATTACACTTGTCTACACTGAGATTCAATTGCCATTCCGTGCACCATGCGTCAATTCGCTGCACATCCTCCTGAATTTCAGTACAATTTTCCATTGTTACAACCTCTCGATACACCACAGCATCATCCGCTAAAAGCCTCAGTGAACTTCCGATGTCATCCACAAGGTCATTTATGTATATTGTGAATAGCCACGATCCTACGACACTCCCCTGCGGCACACCTGAAATCACTCTTACTTCGGAAGACTTCTCTCCATTGAGAATGACATGCTGCATTCTGTTATCTAGGAACTCTTCAATCCAATCACACAATTGGTCTGATAGTCATACGCTCTTACTTTGTTCATTAAACGACTGTGGGGAACTGTGTTGAACGCCTTGCGGAAGTCAAGAAAAACTGAATCTACGTGGGAACCCGTGTCTATGGCTCTCTGAGCGAATAGCGCGAGCTGGGTTTGACACGATCGTCTTTTTCGAAACCCATGCTGATTCCTAAAGAGTAGATTTCTAGTCTCCAGAAAAGTCATTATACTCGAACATAGTACGTGTTCCAAAATTCTACAACTGATCGACGTTAGGGATATAGGTCTATAGTTCTGCACATCCGTTCGACGTCCCTCCTTGAAAACGGGGATGACCTGAGCCCTTTTCCAATCCTTTGGAACGCTACGCTCTTCTAGAGACCTACGGTACACCGCTGCAAGAAGGGGTCCAAGTTCCTTCGCGTACTCTGTGTAAAATCGAACTGATGTCCCATCAGGTCCAGCGGCCTTTCCTCTTTTGAGCGATTTTAATTGTTTCTCTATCCCTCTGTCGTATATTTCGATATCTACCATTTTTTCATCTGTACGACAATCTAGAGAAGGAACTACAGTGCAGTCTTCCTCTGTGAAACAGCTTTGGTAAAAGACATTTAGTATTTCGGCCTATAGTCTGTCATCTTCTGTTTCAGTAACATTTTGTTCACAGAGTGTCTGGACATTTTGTTTTGATCCACCTACTGCTTTGACATAAGACCAAATTTCTTAGGATTTTCTGCCATGTCAGTACATAGAACTTTACTTTCGAATTCATTGAACGCCTCTCGCATAGCCCTCCTCACACTACAGTTCGCTTCGCGTAATTTTTGTTTGTCTGCAAGGCTTTGGCTATGTTTATGTTTGCTGTGAAGGTACCTTTGTTTCCGCAGCAGTTTTCTAACTCGGCTGTTCTACCACGGTGGCTCTTTTCCATGTCTTACGATCTTGCTTGGCACATACTCATCTAAAGCATACTGTACGATGGTTTTGAATTTTGTCCACTGATCCTCAACACTATCTGTACTTGAGACAAATCTTTTGTGTTGAGCCGTCAGGTACTCTTGAGTACTGCTCGCGTGTTTGGGATCCATACCAGGTAGGATTGAGGGAGGACATCGAAGCAATTCAGAGACGAACTGATAGATTTGTTACCGGTAGGTTCGAACAACATGAAAGTGTTACGGAGATGCTTCGGGAACTCAAAAGGGAATACCTGGAGCGAAGGCGACGTTCTTTTCGAGGAACTTTGTTGCGAAAATTTAGAGAAATTACATCTGAAGCTGACTGCTGAACGATTCTACTGCAGCCAACATACATTGCGCGTAAGGAGAACGCAGATAACATACGAGAAATTAGGGCTCATGCGAAGGCATATAGATAGTTGTTTTTCCTTCTCTCCATTTGCGAGTGGAACAAGAAGGGAAATGACAAGCAGTGGCATAGGGTACCCTCTGCCACCCTCCGTACTGTGGCCTGGAGAGTATATGTAGATGCAGATACACAGACTTGTTTGTCAAACCGTCTCTGAACGACGTGGGATGGAACCCAGTCAGCTCTTCCGTCCCCAAACTAGCAGCACCACGAGGAGATGTGATGACCTGCTCCCACACTAGTAGTTTGGCGGTGATGGTGAACGTAAGTGCAAAAGGATACTAATGTAATTGATGACAAATTGTAACGTAGATATTTAAAAACTACGAATAATCTTTAGTTGCCGGAATCTATAATACAGCTGGTTGTCCAATGTCACATGTTTCTCGAACAATATGCATTCTATAAAGCACCGTATATGAATTTTCAATATTTTTATAGTGGTTTCACGGAGAGAACAACATAATCCGAGGTTACCGATATCCTACCTGTGTAGCCATGATTTTTGCCATTGGCTGTTGACGTTTGTGACCTGTACTTGTCAATGATAACTAATTTGTTACGGTTGGAGCTAAAATAGCTAGGGAATGATCAGTAGTACTCCGTGAAACCCGTTCTGATTTTTCTGTCACTCACTGTTAAAGTCAGTTCAAATATGGATGTCACACTTCAGGAACAAGCACGAACCGGAAACTCCCTAAACTTAATCACAACAACTGTGTTCTACACTCCTGGAAATGGAAAAAAGAACACATTGACACCGGTGTGTCAGACCCACCATACTTGCTCCGGACACTGCGAGAGGGCTGTACAAGCAATGATCACACGCACGGCACAGCGGACACACCAGGAACCGCAGTGTTGGCCGTCGAATGGCGCTAGCTGCGCAGCATTTGTGCACCGCCGCCGTCAGTGTCAGCCAGATTGCCGTGGCATACGGAGCTCCATCGCAGTCTTTAACACTGGTAGCATGCCGCGACAGCGTGGACGTGAACCGTATGTGCAGTTGACGGACTTTGAGCGAGGGCGTATAGTGGGCATGCGGGAGGCCGGGTGGACGTACCGCCGAATTGCTCAACACGTGGGGCGTGAGGTCTCCACAGTACATCGATGTTGTCGCCAGTGGTCGGCGGAAGGTGCACGTGCCCGTCGACCTGGGACCGGACCGCAGCGACGCACGGATGCACGCCAAGACCGTAGGATCCTACGCAGTGCCGTAGGGGACCGCACCGCCACTTCCCAGCAAATTAGGGACACTGTTGCTCCTGGGGTATCGGCGAGGACCATTCGCAACCGTCTCCATGAAGCTGGGCTACGGTCCCGCACACCGTTAGGCCGTCATCCACTCACGCCCCAACATCGTGCAGCCCGCCTCCAGTGGTGTCGCGACAGGCGTGAATGGAAGGACGAATGGAGACGTGTCGTCTTGAGCGACGAGAGTCGCTTCTGCCTAGGTGCCAATGATGGTCGTATGCGTGTTTGGCGCCGTGCAGGTGAGCGCCACAATCAGGACTGCATACGACCGAGGCACACAGGGCCAACACCCGGCATCATGGTGTGGGGAGCGATCTCCTACACTGGCCGTACACCACTGGTGATCGTCGAGGGGACACTGAATAGTGCACGGTACATCCAAACCGTCATCGAACCCATCGTTCTACCATTCCTAGACAGGCAAGGGAACTTGCTGTTCCAACAGGACAATGCACGTCCGCATGTATCCCGTGCCACCCAACGTGCTCTAGAAGGTGTAAGTCAACTACCCTGGCCAGCAAGATCTCCGGATCTGTCCCCCATTGAGCATGTTTGGGACTGGATGAAGCGTCGTCTCACGCGGTCTGCACGTCCAGCACGAACGCTGGTCCAACTGAGGCGCCAGGTGGAAATGGCATGGCAAGCCGTTCCACAGGACTACATCCAGCATCTCTACGATCGTCTCCATGGGAGAATAGCAGCCTGCATTGCTGCGAAAGGTGGATATACACTGTACTAGTGCCGACATTGTGCATGCTCTGTTGCCTGTGTCTATGTGCCTGTGGTTCTGTCAGTGTAATCATGTGATGTATCTGACCCCAGGAATGTGTCAATAAAGTTTCCCCTTCCTGGGACAATGAATTCACGGTGTTCTTATTTCAATTTCCAGGAGTGTATTTGCTTCCCAGATGTGCTCACAAAGTGGTATATGTGCAGGTAGTATCAAGAGAGGTACCGCCTCCCGCCTCACAAGATTCCAGATTATTTTAAAGAACAGTTTCAAGTAAAGAAAACCATGGGAAATTTTCTAAATTTCCTTTCATATAATGTCCAGTCTGTGTACGGAGCTCATTTTTTTATCTGGGTGTTACGTGACGTTAATCACCTGAAAACTAAGTGTGGAATGGAAACAGATTGAGACATGACGACAAGGACCGTTCACTTGTAAGCAATATTACATATTATAAGTTACTCCTCTGTATAGTGACACGGGTACAGGTTTGAGATTCACCGTTGCTGTCATCCACTCCTGTTCTTTGGTAATGCCGATTTCCATGTTACGTGCTTCACCAATCAGAGTTATATTGGCAGTTGCGGACAGGGGCGAACTGACTGAGCGATGTCGCAGTGTGTTCCCTGTTACCAGTGAATCTACATTATATGTTATACGCAACAGAGGATTCGGTAACATTAAATGCCTCGTCTGGTTGAAGCAGACAAGGGTGCTATCAGAGCACTACATGGACAAGGATTTTCAAATGTTATATAGCAATGGCTATGGGTTTTCTCAAATCGTCGGCTGCGAGGTGGATCATGCGAATGATCTCCGCAAAACAACTGCAACTCAGGATCGGCAGATGTGCCGTGTCAGTGAAAACCATCCATTTGTCAACGCATGACAATTTGAGCAACCTTTAAGCCTTCCTGTTAACATTAGATGCGTCATTCGTTGCCTTAGAAAAGCTCGACTGCGAGTAGGAAACGCTGCTCTGGAAGAGACATTATTCATCGACTAATTTGTCTGGTGACTTTCATAGCTGATGATATAAATAATTATGAAATTCCCCATGAAGATTCCTGCCTTCGTCAATTTCATGCACAGTACACCTTTATTGCCTTACTTTCATAACTAAGCTAATTTCGTTGCCTCGCTCCTGAGCTATAACATTCTACGATTCATGGGCGTCGTTTTACAGAGACGGCTGGTCCGTTCTAAAAACCATCTTGCAGAGGCAGATATTCGCTTGCACGCAGGGCACCCTAGCGTATCACCCGATGCTCCGGCTTGTTGCACGCACAGACATCCTGCGCTGTTGGTCGCTTTTGACACTAACGCAGGGCGCAACCTCTAAGAGGAAACTGTTGCGGGCGACAACACTACATGCGGGGTAAGAAAGATTTCCTTCTGACAGGGCGACCTGCTGCAGCTGAGATACATGGATGTTCTTCAGTGAACCTCATACGTTTTAGAAACGCTTCTTGCGTTAGGTGTACTGATAGTATGTAAGTGGAAAATTGGAAAATGATAAATCATGTAGTCTCAACATATGATCACGTTTCTGTGAACTTAACAGATTTATTTTATGAATAAATTGGTCTCTCAATGTCATTTCAGTCAGGAGAAATGTAACACCGAATTCTAGTACAGTGAAAACCACGACACGCTAAGTAAGACCTTTCTTGTGGGTGTTTCGAAGCCCGACTCGAATGTATAGGTATGCTCTTTTTTTCCTAAGTTTTCTGCAATGTTACTCTGCTGTTAACGCATCTGCCTTTCAACTACAGACAAATTTTCTTTGACGAGGCAGAACATCTTGAGAAACAAGTCCATGTTAAAACTTAGATTCGTACCTGTTTGGTAGATTTAGTGTTTGTATATGCAGCAGAATATTTCCATCTTTACGAATTTTAAGTGAGTGATGTCTCCATTCACAGTATTTCCACAATTACTTGGTTAAGGCTGTGAAAGTAACCGGACTCTGGATTTCTCATTCCAAACGCCTCTCAGTCAGCAGACCCTGCACGATGAGCTTTCCAATCATTGAATTTTCATTAATAAAGAGGGGTGTGAAGCGATGCGAACTTACCCTCACCGATCCCATCGTCATTCAGGTCATATAAAGTTCATAACCGTGACATCCAATACGAATAAGTGCTTTTCATTCTGAAGCAGTAGAGGCTCAGCGTTAAGCATTCTGCATGCGATGTCGACATTCTGAGTTCACATTAGACAGGTTTTTCAGCATGCACTTATTTGACCTAATAACTTATATCTACTAATGTGACACGATCCTTGCATTTGCATATTATGTGGTGATTGTGGGCGAAACTATGAATGAAGTGACAGCAGATACTTTTCGATTTATGCTAGAAGCGACCAAACTAGAACTAGGTTTACTAGTCAGAGAAGAGAAAACAAAGTATATGGTACTATCTCCAGTACTAAATAATGTGGACGCCATCAGTATAGATGGTCACAATTTCGAAATATTTGAAAATTGACCTGGGGTCAATACCGTCGAGTAAAACAGGCATAGAGAAGGAAATTCGACGAAGAATAATAAATGTGAACCAGGTGTACCACAGTTTACACCATCTATATACGTCACGCATCTTATCCCTGAAAAGGATGATACAACTACACAACTACACTACACAAGTTTCTGAGACATGGACAAGTGCACAGATAATGGAAGAGCGCATTCGAGCGTCTGAGAAGAAGGTTTTAAAGAAAATTTATGGCCCAGTATCCAAGGCAGAAGTTGCAAGATGGAAAGAAGGCAGACCGGAGATCTATATCGGCAGTTTAAAAATACCTGCTCTTGGGAGAGTGATCGCATGAAGAAGGCTACACAGGGCCGGGCATGTCCTCGAGCAGAGGGAACACTGCCGAACAGAGTGTTTCTACACCAGCCAACTGGTAGACGTCCAAGAGGTCGTAAGCGAACGAGGTGGAGAGACAGGACCGTAGTGGTCTTGGAAGAAGCAGATCCGACAGATGGCCAAGACAGAAGTAAATAGGCAAACACATGTAATAAATTTCTGTGATGTTACCACTATTTTGTCATGATTGATGTGTATATCATTTCATTATGTTCTATGTATGTCTTGTATTTCTATATTTTTGTCTTCTGCTGTGGGCCTAAATGGCCTGTGTATGTGCAGTAAATGATAATGATGATGATGACTGTGTTTGATATTAATAAATGCATACTATGTGTACCCTTAGAAGTCTGTTAAAGGACATACTTCATAAGAAATATGATGTTTACAATTTGTCGAAGGAACACATCCGCATTGTGATTCGCAATATCCCTGTTACTTTTTCTGGTGGCACTGTTGATCTGCTCAGAACATCTGCACACAACTAGATTTTCCGTTGGCAGTGGGGAGTGAAACAAGAACACAACCTTCATCGAGCGGCTGAAATGTCTATATTGGTTAGTCGTCCAATAGTTCTCATAGTGATTATGCGAATCATCATATAAAAGAGCTGAGTGGAGGGTTGAGATTTTTAGATTTAATATTCCCTTAAAAAGTGGGTATTGGACACAGAAGTTACGTATTAATGAATGTCAACTATACGGATAGCTAATTTTGTGACGCACAAGGGTGCACATTAAGAATCAAACTTGGTGCGAGACGGGTTCGATCCCAGCACCTCGTTTTACGCATCAGAGTGTTTACACCTGCACCACCAATCCCGAAATATATTCTTAATATATTATGTATTAAGAACAGTATAAGTAACGTTTGGGCGTGATTTTCTCGACACTGGCCATAAATTGCATTGTATGTGTAACAACTATAACGGCTTCTGATACCAAGTGTAGCAGTTGTGTTACTAAATGTGACACTTCTGCTACTAAATGTAACTGGGTTTTCTCTTTGGATGCTGTCAATTGTCAGGATGAGCATTCTAAAGCATTCTGTCAGGGTGAAAATATTAAATAAATTAACTTTTCTCTCTTAACAACATGTGGGCAGGGTGGGTTCTTCCTTGGCTCGGGTATGAGGTCGAATGAAACATCATTTTTACATAAGATAACTTTTATTGAACATTTGTACAACTGTATCTTACGGGATGTTCTGGTTCGGAGAGCGGCAGCCGTGTCGTTTGTGAAGTCTTCTGCTGCGGCAGCGGCGGCGGCGGCGGCGGCGGCGGCGGCGGCGTCTGATTACGCGTAGCGGTGTGTATCTCGTGTCGCTGTCTCGCCCAGCTGACGGGAGACGCGCAGCGCGAGGTGGCCGGTTTAATTATTGCGAGCGAAGTCGTGCGTCGGATGATACCTTGGGAGTGGCGTCCCAGTGTTTCTCTTCTCTATGCGGCCGCGTGTGTTGTGCGTCGACCAGCGGAGCGGCGCGGCGGGGGAAGGCCAGTGTCCCGGACCCGAACCACGGACTCCCGCTTGCCAGTCTTCGGCTGTCAGGTCTTCATCCCAGCTCACAGGTGACTACTGATGTGAGGCCGTCTCCTTCCCGTCCTCACGAGTCACCCGGGTATGTAAAAACCAGACTTCAAATACCTTTTAACTTCTGTCTTCTGGCGCTACGGCGGCTGCTTGCTATTCCATTACAGCGGCGGACTTGGTTCGTCTGTGCATGATGCAGACTCTTCTTGCATGACGGTCTTCAGCACCGAAACTGACTGAAAACTACTGCTACTCTTCTTTTCTTCCTTCGTCTCTCGTCTTCGTCTTCGTCTCCGCCCCCGTCTCCGTCTTTGTCTGTCTCCGTCTTCGACTCCGTCTCCGGCTTCATCTGTCTGGCCCACTGCGTCTTGCGTATTTATTCACTTCAGTTTACTGGAGGTGAACGACTTCACGGTCATTGCCTCGTCTGTCACGTTGAAAAGCTTCTCGAAGAATCTTCTTAACGTCGGTCGTTGGCTCTTGGAATGTAGGTGAGGGCCTTTGATCACATGTGACGACTGAGAAACACGTGAGCCGGTCATTGCCTCTTCTGTCACGTTGAAAAGCTTCTCGAAGAATCTTCTTAACGTCGGTCATTGGCTCTTGGGATGTAGGCGAGGGCCTTTGCTCACATACGACAACTGAGAAACACGTGAGCCGGTCGGGCGATGCCCTGACGGCTGAATCGACAGCGCCCGCTTATGTGGAAGTTGCTGACTTCATGGTCATTGTTTCTTCTGTTCTGCTGTTCGGCCCGCTGTTTGCGAGTATGTAACTCTCTAAACTAAACCAAGTTTTTCATTTATATTCTAATTTCTAGTTCACTTTGATTTCACTAATTTATTTACTTAAGTACCACTCAACATTCCTCCACCCTTCGGAGAAATTCGCCCTCGAATTTACCACTCAACATTCCTCCACTCTTCACACGGAAAAAGCACTAACATAAGCAATGAAAACTCTCGACTTAGAAGATTACACACGCTTCACATTAAGTATATTGAAAATACTTTATCACTTTACTAACGCACTGTACGCTCATAAATCACATAGTTCACACATAAATGGTTGTAATAAGTGTAACAAATCTTTATGACAATGAATGAACAAAAATAGATTATTCACTTAGGAAGTAACATAGCAACACCTGTTTAATGTACCCTATACTAATGCAAGAATATGTATTCTACAGTATTGTTTATTTTAACATGAGACTGTTTAATAAAGAATGAAGTACAATAAACAAAATTAATACACTAGTGCTGAAAAGTAACTACTGAAGTACACCAGTTAAGAGTGTGGTATCCAGGTAACAGGGATTTGATGAAGTGGTATATTATTATTTGGCTTCTTTTTTCGTCTTAGATAAAAGAAAACTGTACAAAGTAGAAACACCAACACAAAGGTTCCAGATTACCCGTTCCTAGCATTATAATTTTAGTTTTGTGTTCACCTTTTAATTTTAAAACATGTTGCATCATAACATTGGCATCAATTTTGCCTTGCTGTGAGTTTATGAACATATCTAATGACTTCAGAAGGGAACTGTCAAGGGAGTCATTGAGGTAGGACAGGTTTTGTGTAGGAAATGCTTGCATGGCGTTTTCTGAAAAAAGCAAACAACATGGTTATGAACCTACCAACCTAGTAAAAACAAAAACAAAGAAATGAAGGAATACATTGTTAACTACAAGATCTACATGTTTCTACCTTCAACTTTTCTTTCTTAAAAAATAAACCATTATCATTTATTAATTATTTACATATGTATACTACAGTCTACTAAGATTCCACTAGGACATTCGCACCCTTGATCGAAGATTGTATGGTGCCATGTCTGTATGTTGTGCTGGCGTGGCCACTCTTTTTCCTTTACGGGAACTTCCTCCACCCTTCGGAAAAGCAGACACTATTGTTGAAGGAATTACATCTGGAGCGCCCTTAAAAGGTTTTAAACGACTTGCATGCACAATGGTAGTTCGGGTGGGCAGTTGCAATTTAACGTTGACTGGTGACGTGATCTCAATAATTTGGTAAGGACCTCTGTAGTTTGCTACAAATTTCTTCGTTTTTCCTCTCGCAATATAAGGAGTTGAAACCATAACCCACTGACCGATTTTGTAATTTGGATATTTACCTTGGGCATTACCTAATCGTTCCTGTCGTTCCAAAGCCTTTGTATTAGATTTTTGAACCTTTTTCCATACATCCTTCATCATTCGACTGAAATCTCTTACTGTTTCTCCCACTTTTCCGTTTTTCTGCCTGATTACATCAAAAGGGGACGGCATTTTTCTGCCATAGACCACTTCATAAGGTGACATGCCAGTTGCTTCATGCGTTTTGGCGTTGTATACCGAGACGATTATTGGTAAATACGTATCCCAATTAGAATGTTGTTCGTTAATATAATAACTAAGCATCTTGCCAATTGTCCGATGAACTCTTTCTGTGCGCCCGTTGCACTGAGGGTGTAACGGAGTTGTGCGTAATTTACGTATTTTTAGTAAGTGGCATAGCTGTTTCATTAATTCAGACATAAAATTAGATCCCTGATCTGTGATAATAGCTTCAGGTACGCCAAATTTAAGTATCCAGTTGCTAACTAAAGCTTGGGCAACTGTATTTGCTTGCTGATCTGGGATACTCACCATAGCTAGATAGCGTGAAAAGTGATCTATAATTGTAAGAACGTACTTATTACCAGCCGGTGTTTTATGAAATGGCCCGTAGAGATCCACTCCGCAGATTTGATATGGACATGAAGCCTCTGGGAGCCTCTGTAAAGGTATTTTTGAACGAGAAAGTTCAGCTCGTTGTGCGCACGCAATGCAATTACGAACGTACTGCGCAACATCCTGCTTTCTGGTTCGCCACCAAAATCGCTCTGCTACGCGTCTTTCGGTTGTCCGCTGTCCACCGTGTCCTGCAAGGATATGATCGTGGGCCTCTGCCATTATTTCTTGTCTAAGGTGTTGGGGAACAACAATTCGCGGTCCAAGTTTAGTTTTACGGCATAATACACCATCTTCAAAGCAAAATTGTTTTTGAGTTGCGTATTTTTTGCATTCTGTATCCTCATCTTGTGCCTTTCTCCAGTCCTCAGTATCTCGGCCTGTTGCTTCCAAAAGTGCTATTTTCCGACTTAGGCAATCTGCATTCGCGTGTTTTTTCCCTGGTTTATGGATAACTTCGAAATCCATTTCGGAAAGACATAGGGCCCAACGGGTAAGACGACTAGATGGATCCTTTAATCCAAGCAACCATTTTAAAGCTGCGTGGTCTGTAATAACCTTGAATTTCCTACCATACAAGTAGCATTTAAAGTATTTGATACCATAAATAACACTTAACAATTCTTTCTCCGTTGTGGAATAATTTCTTTCTGCCGTTGTTAGTTGTCTCGAAGCGTAGGCTATAGGGTGTTCCGCGCCATTAATATTCTGACTCAAAACAACTCCTACTGAATGACCACTTGCGTCACAGGATAAAATAAATTCTTTATTATAATCTGGGTAGGCTAATACTGGACTGTGTGTTAACTTATCTTTAAGGGTTTGAAATGCTAATTCACAATCTTCAGACCAATGAAATTTTGCACCCTTTTTTAATAATTGGGTTAAGGGTCGGGCAATTTCAGCAAAATTTTGAACATATTTCCGGTAGTACGATGCGAGACCAATGAAACTTTGTACTTCTTTAACGCGTTGTGGTGTTGGGAAGTCCTTAACTGCCGAAATTAATCGAGGATCTGTTTTAATTCCTTTTTCACTAATGACATGCCCTAGGTATGTAACCTCTGTCAATGCAAAACTACATTTTTCCATATTTAATGTTAATTTAGCTTTTCTAAGTCTCTGAAAAACATTACGCAGACGCACAGCATGTTCATTAATGTCTTTGGAGAATACAATAATATCGTCTAGATATACACAACATTGCTGAGTTTTGAGTCCTCGCAATACTCCATCGAGTAGTCTTTGAAAAGTTGCTGGTGCATTTTTCAAACCGAAAGGCATTCTTTTAAATTGCCAGTGGCCTCCAGGGGTAGAAAATGCTGTTTTATGCCTATCTGCAGGAGCAACGTCCAATTGATGATAGCCGCTACGTAGATCGATTGTTGAAAAGTATTTACTGTTACCCAAACTGTCAATGATATCTGTAATGTTTGGAAGAGGATAAACATCTGAGATAGTTTGTTTGTTAAGGTGTCTGTAGTCACAACAAAATCTATATCGTTTCGTACCGTCGGGAGACTTCTTTGGAATAATTACAATATTTGAATTATAAGGAGAATCAGAATATTCTATAATTCCATCTTTTAGATGCTGTTCTAAAAATTCATCCAGTACTGGCTGTAAGTGATGCGCAACTCTATAAGGCTTCCTATAAACTGGGGGGCTATTTCCTGTTGGGATCCTATGCTGTGTGATATCTGTTGCTGGCAGTGGACCTTCTGCATTAAATAAATCTTGAAATTCAACTAAAACTGCTTCTATCGTGTCTCTATCATTTCCTTTCAAATGCTCAATCTTCTGGCGTAATGCGGTTTTATAGGCGTCTGGTTTCTGACCATCATTAATATCTGACCAAATGAAATCTTCTTCTTCAAAAGTACTGACTGTAGCTACTAATATTCCCTTATGCAACTCTTTGTCCTCCACTCCGAAATTGTCAATATGTACCGGTACTTTTCTTTCTCCCTCAACGTCTTGAACCCGTACAACACTTCTACGTACAAAACAATGTGATACATCTAATTCCTCATTTTCCTCTAAAGGCTCTATTAGACATACTGTATCTGTAGGTACCTCGGGGTCAACAGTCATCCAGAAAAGTTTTCCTGAGCCAGATGGTATCTGATCCCGCGAATCAACCTTCAAGCACGTTGCACGCAGTATAGTTGATTTCGCCTTCCGGTTAGGGAAATCTTGCGGCAGAGGGCCCTTTGCAGCGGTGTCACCTAGCTGAAAAACCCGCTAAGTTCTACAGTTTGCTGTCTGAGGTCGATTTTAGCGTGATGTTTATTCAGGAAATCCAGTCCTAGGATCGCGTCGTACCCGTCAGTTACCTTTGTTACCACTTCTACGTCTCCTTGAAATTGTACACCGTGAATATAGAAAATCAATGATGTACATCCTAATGACTTCACTGTACCTCCTCCTACTCCACTCAATCTATACCTTGGAGGGTCATATTTCTTTTCTCCAATACATTCATTACTTACTATTGATACGTTTGCGCCTGTATCCACTAGTATCCTTGCCTCTTTATCCTGTATGGTAGCAGATAACCAGCATTCCGCCTTCACATTCGCCTTAATGGCGTGAAATTTTATTGGGAACGCCTGGCGGCGGTTCCAACATTCCCGTTTGAGTTTAACTGATTTCTATTTCCAAAAACTTTCTTAGACCTACATTCCTTGAATGTGTGACCTATTCTTTGACAATTAGTGCATTGAGGTTGTCTGCAGTTTTTTGCTATATGTCCCTGTCGATCGCACCTAAAACATCGTACTCCTGCTGAAAATACTTTTCGCTTCTCCTTGTATCTGGTGGCAATGTCTATTTCTTCGAAAGCTGTCGCCACAGATACAGCTTCTGCTAATTTTTTAGGAAACTCTGCCCTGACACGACGGGACGTTTCAGGAGGCAACCCACGTAAAAATGTATCCAGAGCTCTATTTTCTGCCTCTTGTAAAATAACTTTATTTGCTTCATCACTAGTTGTCAACTGATAGGTGTTAATATTAACTTTTGTAATCCTATCTACAAAACTTTCTAACGACTCGTTTTGCCTCTGAGTGATAGTGTTTAACTGTTCCCTATAAAATCTACAGCTGTTCTGTTTTTGAAAACGTTTAAGCAATCCTTTCTTCAGTTCCTCAAATGTTGGAGCATTCCGTAATTCGTCATGGTATAAGACGTGTGCTTTAGCCTCTCCTGTCAATCTTAACTTTGTCATTTGTAAGAGCTGTTCATCTGACCATGATCCTAACTTTGCAGCTGCTACTAAATCATCAAAAAAGGCTGTTATGTCTTCGCCAGGTTTACCTGAAAAAGGAGTTACCAAGGCTGCTGCTGAGAAATCTAGGGTGGGAGGGATTGAACTGGTTTGCCTAACCTCACTCAACTGTTTAAATAATGCATTATTATCACTTTTAAGCTGTGCTATTTGATTAACTAAGATCTGAATAGCTTCATCAGTAGAAACCGCTTGTGGTGCTGACTCTGACTTTGTACGATTTCGTGTCATCATTTTACAAACTGTTAGTTACACAATCTTACCACACTGAATTCAAAAGATGTTTAAATATTTTCGACAAACTCTTAAAATTATGAGAGAGAATACACTTCTAAATAAAGAAAATATTACGACTGCTATGCAAACCTCTATCCTTTCACACATTAAACAATACTAACTGTGGACCTTCAGTGACTGTCATTCACACCTCATATTGAGCCAAGGGTTTTTTCTCTGACACCAAATGTAACAACTATAACGGCTTCTGATACCAAGTGTAGCAGTTGTGTTACTAAATGTGACACTTCTGCTACTAAATGTAACTGGGTTTTCTCTTTGGATGCTGTCAATTGTCAGGATGAGCATTCTAAAGCATTCTGTCAGGGTGAAAATATTAAATAAATTAACTTTTCTCTCTTAACAACATGTGGGCAGGGTGGGTTCTTCCTTGGCTCGGGTATGAGGTCGAATGAAACATCATTTTTACATAAGATAACTTTTATTGAACATTTGTACAACTGTATCTTACGGGATGTTCTGGTTCGGAGAGCGGCAGCCGTGTCGTTCGTGAAGTCTTCTGCTGCGGCAGCGGCGGCGGCGGCGGCGGCGGCGGCGGCGGCGTCTGATTACGCGTAGCGGTGTGTATCTCGTGTCGCTGTCTCGCCCAGCTGACGGGAGACGCGCAGCGCGAGGTGGCCGGTTTAATTATTGCGAGCGAAGTCGTGCGTCGGATGATACCTTGGGAGTGGCGTCCCAGTGTTTCTCTTCTCTATGCGGCCGCGTGTGTTGTGCGTCGACCAGCGGAGCGGCGCGGCGGGGGAAGGCCAGTGTCCCGGACTCGAACCACGGACTCCCGCTTGCCAGTCTTCGGCTGTCAGGTCTTCATCCCAGCTCACAGGTGACTACTGATGTGAGGCCGTCTCCTTCCCGTCCTCACGAGTCACCCGGGTATGTAAAAACCAGACTTCAAATACCTTTTAACTTCTGTCTTCTGGCGCTACGGCGGCTGCTTGCTATTCCATTACAGCGGCGAACTTGGTTCGTCTGTGCATGATGCAGACTCTTCTTGCATGACGGTCTTCAGCACCGAAACTGACTGAAAACTACTGCTACTCTTCTTTTCTTCCTTCGTCTCTCGTCTTCGTCTTCGTCTCCGCCCCCGTCTCCGTCTTTGTCTGTCTCCGTCTTCAACTCCGTCTCCGGCTTCATCTGTCTGGCCCACTGCGTCTTGCGTATTTATTCACTTCAGTTTACTGGAAGTGAACGACTTCACGGTCATTGCCTCGTCTGTCACGTTGAAAAGCTTCTCGAAGAATCTTCTTAACGTCGGTCATTGGCTCTTGGGATGTAGGCGAGGGCCTTTGCTCACATACGACAACTGAGAAACACGTGAGCCGGTCGGGCGATGCCCTGACGGCTGAATCGACAGCGCCCGCTTATGTGGAAGTTGCTGACTTCATGGTCATTGTTTCTTCTGTTCTGCTGTTCGGCCCGCTGTTTGCGAGTATGTAACTCTCTAAACTAAACCAAGTTTTTCATTTATATTCTAATTTCTAGTTCACTTTGATTTCACTAATTTATTTACTTAAGTACCACTCAACATATGCTTCTGCCTATTTTTAGTCTAGATCATGCACTTGACTTATGTTTAGAAGTGTATCAAGTGCACGAGGGAACTTACTACCCTTTATCACTGAGAAGAAAAGCATTACCGATTTTGGACGCCAACCAGAAACAATACATCCTGCCGTTTTGATTTCTAGCTACTAACTGAGTCTGACGGTAGAATAACGCTGTCCTACTTCATCTGTGTTTGTAGCAGAATTAGTGCCGGCTTCTACATTCAAGAGATCATTGTATGAATAATTGAACCCTAACATATATATGTCTTCCTCTTTAGGGTGTCGCACCTCAGCCAGTAAAAACGAATCCCTTGCAGGATCCCCCTGTCTGTTTGCCTTTCTGTTGCATTCTTAAGACTCCTTTTTTTCAGAAACAGGAAAGTTCGACATAAAAGTTTTCTGGGTACGGTACCGCATCATAATTTATAAAACTACTACTGCTGGACAAAAACCCCAACGTTTCGGCTACGGTTGCAGCGGCCTTCTTCTCCCCAAGAGGAAACGTTGGTTTTTGTCCAGAAACAGTAGTTTTATACTTTATTACGCCGTACCATACCCAAAAAACTTTTATGTACACTGACTCTGGCCGCGGAAGGCTACAAAATTATGTGGAAATTTATTTGACACGCTGAGGTCCACGGTCCGTTGGCGGTCTGAGAAATTTAAGCTTGTCGGTCAGAGCAGTCAAATTATAGGGCCATATATGTCACATATTTCGATAATCGGAAACTCAGTCTAGACCTATTGTATATTGCCAAATGACCTAAAGTCATGAAATTTGATGAGAAGCAATGTTTCACAGCACAAGTAAACGAAAAACTCCTGACAGTGTTAATTTGTATTGATGTCGCATAAATAAAGACAGATTAATGAATTACTTGAATAAATACAATCTTTTAAGGGAATCACAGTTTGGTTTCCGAAGTGGAAAAATACGAAGTCAGCCATAGTAGAATTCACAAAAGTTGTACTTAATGCTCTTGATAAAGATGAGTGTGTCACAGGCATATTTTCGGATCTTTCTATTGTGTTTGATACAGTCGCCCACAAGATTCTATTAAATAAATTAGAAGCATTACGATAAGAGGGGTACCTAATGACTGGTTTCGATCGTACCTAACAGATAGGGTACAAAGAGTAGAGATAAAACAAACTTCAAATAGACTCCTGGAAATGGAAAAAAGAACACATTGACACCGGTGTGTCAGACCCACCATACTTGCTCCGGACCCTGCGAGAGGGCTGTACAAGCAATGATCACACGCACGGCACAGCGGACACACCAGGAACCGCGGTGTTGGCCGTCGAATGGCGCTAGCTGCGCAGCATTTGTGCACCGCCGCCGTCAGTGTCAGCCAGATTGCCGTGGCATACGGAGCTCCATCGCAGTCTTTAACACTGGTAGCATGCCGCGACAGCGTGGACGTGAACCGTACGTGCAGTTGACGGACTTTGAGCGAGGGCGTATAGTGGGCATGCGGGAGGCCGGGTGGACGTACCGCCGAATTGCTCAACACGTGGGGCGTGAGGTCTCCACAGTACATCGATGTTTTCGCCAGTGGTCGGCGGAAGGTGCACGTGCCCGTCGACCTGGGACCGGACCGCAGCGACGCACGGATGCACGCCAAGACCGTAGGATCCTACGCAGTGCCGTAGGGGACCGCACCGCCACTTCCCAGCAAATTAGGGACACTGTTGCTCCTGGGGTATCGGCGAGGACCATTCGCAACCGTCTCCATGAAGCTGGGCTACGGTCCCGCACACCGTTAGGCCGTCTTCCGCTCACGCCCCAACATCGTGCAGCCCGCCTCCAGTGGTGTCGCGACAGGCGTGAATGGAGGGACGAATGGAGACGTGTCGTCTTCAGCGATGAGAGTCGCTTCTGCCTTGGTGCCAATGATGGTCGTATGCGTGTTTGGCGCCGTGCAGGTGAGCGCCACAATCAGGACTGCATACGACCGAGGCACACAGGGCCAACACCCGGCATCATGGTGTGGGGAGCGATCTCCTACACTGGCCGTACACTACTGGTGATCGTCGAGGGGACACTGAATAGTGCACGGTACATCCAAACCGTCATCGAACCCATCGTTCTACCATTCCTAGACCGGCAAGGGAACTTGCTGTTCCAACAGGACAATGCACGACTGCATGTATCCCGTGCCACCCAACGGCTTGCCTGGCCAGCAAGATCTCCGGATCCGTCCCCCATTGAGCATGTTTGGGACTGGATGAAGCGTCGTCTCACGCGGTCTGCACGTCCATCACGAACGCTGGTCCAACTGAGGCGCCAGATGGAAATGGCATGGCAAGCCGTTCCACAGGACTACATCCAGCGTCTCTACGATCGTCTCAATGGGAGAATAGCAGCCTGCATTGCTGCGAAAGGTGGATGTACACTGTACTAGTGCCGACATTGTGCATGCTCTGTTGCCTGTGTCTATGTGCCTGTGGTTCTGTCAGTGTGATCATGTGGTATCTGACCCCAGGAATGTGTCAATAAAGTTTCCCCTTCCTGGGACAATGAATTCACGGTGTTCTTATTTCAATTTCGAGGAGTGTAGATCCAAACATTTAGTAAAACACTTATCAGAACCAAAATACACTAATATAGGCTGGTGACAGGAATATTATAGTCACTGAGAAAACAAGAGAACTCCTTGCCGAGAAAGCAAATGAAACTTCCAAGGATGTTTATGATAGATCAATAAGTCATAATGTGACATTGAACATAAAGAAAACTAATGCCATGAATTTCAGCTTGAAGAGAAAAAATAACAATGTTAAATTAAATGTAGATGGCACCTCTATTGACTGTGTAACAAATGCCGAATTTGTAGGAATGAATATTGATTCTCAGTCGAAGTGGTGTGAACTCACAAAGGTACTTGCAAACAGAATGTCATCAGCATGTTATGCCCTTAGAATCCTATCGTCAGTGTGTAACATGCAGTGTCTTTTAGTTACATATTATTCATATGTACAATCAATTTTTAGCTATGGCATTCTTTTTTGGGAACAAGCACAAAATATGAACACAATTGTCAAACTCCACAATAGAGCCATAAGAATAATAACCAAAAATACTAGTCGAGCTCATTGTAAAGAACTGTTTCGAACACTGGGAATTTTAACTGCTCCATGTGAATACATTTATTAGTCAGTTGTACACATCAAAAATAACATTGGTAATTACTGCACAAACAGCTCTGTCCATGACCATGCAACAAGAGATAGACCCAACTTACATTTACCAAGAAAAAATAAACATAAAACTCAAAACAGCATTTTCAACCAAGGAATATAATTGAACAATAAATTACCAAAAGAGATTAAAGAATGCGCAAAAATACACTTATTTCAAAAGGCAGCTAAAAAGGACCTGCTATGCCATACATTTTATACACTGAAGGATTACTTAGCTAAAACAGTGTAGGGGTTTGATGAAAAAAGTATACCAATAAATAGTAATAACAATAATTATAAAATATCCAACATTCCACATAACACCTTCACTTTATGTTTTTTACCTTCTTTCCTCCTTTCCAGAAATACTTACCCCAAAGCTAAGCATAACAAAATACTATCGCCTCTTCCTCTGTCTGAGCTCAACTTCTCACTCAGTATGGAGGGATGCTGACACAGATTTTCAGGATAGCAAATGGGAAGTTGCGGTATAGAAAACGGCCCAGAGATCACCGATGTTTGTGTGTGTGTCTGTGTGCGTGTTTGTCTAATGGTGTAGTGAGTGAAGTGTTATGAAACAATGTGTGTATAGTGTGTGCTGTGACTGATAGTGAGATATGAGTGAACAATGTGGCATTACGGTATTTATTAAGTTATTTGTAAAAAAAGTATTGTATACCAGGAGTAAATCTAATGATTTTCTCTAACTAGGAGTCTGTAAATTTATGTGTATACGAAGTAGGTTATTTTAAACTGATTTAAATTTGTAATTACTTTGACATGTCCTATATCCTTGTAAAAAGAGATCTACGGATGAATATACCTACTTCTACTACTAGTAACACCTTTTGCCATTTATTGTCAGTCTCTCTAACTTTTCTTCTGCTAAGACTCCTTTTCCTTAGGCACAGATAGAAGTATCGAATTAAAATTTCTGTCAAATACTAAGGTTCACTGTCCCTTGGCGACGTAAATATCCTAAGGCAATGCAGTTGAATGATACGGCCAAATACGTTACATATATCGATACTCTCAAATTCTCTCCTCAAAACGTACAGGCAATTTTCAACACGTCGGTCCTATTGGTATAGCGGTAAAGGGAGTGTGTGGAATTCTAGATGTCGCTGGAACGAATGTTTGTCGACCAAGGCAAGTTTAGTCTCCGTTTTAACCTAGCCTTCACCTCTCAACGATGTGAGGAGCTGCCAGAAGCAACACATGGTTTGTATACTATAGGTCTCCTTCCCCCAGTTGGGTAACTAGAGAATCGTAGGAACACACAAGTCGCCGAAATGGCGTCCAATACAGAGACTACTACCAAGCCACCGAGCCACATGAAATTATTATATACTACTACCAATATTTATAATTAAGTCTGCTAGAACCCCTCAGAGCACAAGAATTACGCACACGTGTCCTTTTTTGACTCAGTACAATTGCTGCCACAAAGAACAAACTCCAAAATTCGATTCTCAGGCTGAAATTGTTACTTATTACATGTTCGTCATATCCCAGTTTTCCGTCGTTCCTTAGATGCTTCAATATTCATGGAGATATGTCCCATCTATGCAACACACTGTAAATACACACGTGTTGATCACAAAATAAAAAGTTCAAGTAATATGTTGTAACTAATGTGGGTGAACAAACGTAGAAATCGGCCAGCTGGAGCACGGGACTAATGAACACATCTTCGGGACCACACCTATCGGGTAATAGCATTGGAAGTCACGGCCTTCCATTTAGTTGCATAGACGGAACATATCTCCATGGATTATTCGGTTTTGCAGCACATGGTATGAAATTAAGGACTTTCCCTTAAAAATTATGTCCGAGTTCAGGATAAGGCTATCGACATGGTTAAGCTGTGTTCATAGGTTCAAATTGTTTGGAAATGTTGATTTTTTTGTTTAGTGCACGGAAGTTTTCGTGTTCGATACTGACCAACGCCAGTAATTTTTACACACACCAAAAGACCTCCTTCACCTCTGTCATTGCCAAGTGAAGAATGCCAGGGCAGCCGTTACTTGGTATTCTGGTTTAACTTGATATCATCCCACTGCCAACTGAAGAGAAATATTTTGCTTACACTCAAAATGTAGCTTTCCTGCCATTATTGCAAAATATGGAATAAAAACATTATTATGTGTTTGAATACTATGGCTCCGAGAAATTCGCTTGGTGCATGGTAATTCTTTGTCACCTCTAACTTTTTTTGATATCCAGATTTCTTCAAGATTTTAAAACAAGACAGTGATTTCGAACTATAATTTCGTCATAATGTAAACGAAATTCATTGTTTCGCACTGAGAAAATATAATTATAAATATGCCAAAATGAAGAAAATGTGAAAAAGGCAGTACTTGTGCCATCGCCTGCTGACCCGTGGTTTGAGATTCAATAAAGGAGCTTATCTTTTAGCAAAGATCGGTTTTTTCATTTGAAATTATCGTATGTGTTAGTATTAGGTCGCAGTATGGTTTTCCGTGGCTACCATTAACGATTCTGATGGTAAGATACCGACTTTGGATCAATCAGCTGCAGCTGTGAAGTTCCCCAGCCGATTGCCAACATTTGTAACTTGCCACTCTCATCCGACAAGTTACAAAATTAGTTCCTCTACTACGTGTGTACTAAGGACGCGCTGTTAATAAAATTAATAATCGCTGTAACTTGCACCTCGAAGTTTTACTTCTTTTTTTTGAGGGGGAGGGTGGTTGGGGGGGGGGGGGACTTGTCGAACTCGTGTTTCGAGACCGATGCCAGACGCTCCGTAACTTACGAGTATTATATTTGGCACGTATCTGTAGAGGGGAGTGTCATTAGTAGTATCACAGCTAGTTAACATTTGTTAACTTCGCATTAGTTTTTTCATGGCTACATCAATCGAAAGTGTTAAAATCAGTGAAGATGACAATAAAAATGAAATCGTAACTCTCCATAAAATTATCAGCGAACCGCCACACCAAATACTTGTAGCCATTCTAGCGGCTGACAAAACTGGTGGGCGGAAACCGAACATCGTGGTGCACCGCTGCCCCTAGCGATTCGTAACAAATGTTGTAGAATAGGATCCATCTTTTCTGCGCCGCCAGCGAATACATATTGCTAGCTTCGGTCCAGCAACTGTGCCGGTGAAATACTCACTGAGCATCTTTCGACTCGATCTTTTGTGATCAAGGTTACTTTAAGTACTACGTACTGTAAATAACTTGCTTCATGTCATCCGTGTAAAGTAAGCACAGCGTTATGTAGGCAAGTTTTCCATTCTAACCTGTAATATATTCCTGTACAATGTGCTACTTATTGTAGTATCTCAGGTCTTATTGGTAACATTCGTCCCTGAAACTACGGTAAAAAGATGTCTTCAAAATTAGCTCAATATATTTTTGGGAAATAAAGTAATGCACTTTCTACAAACCGTCTGCGAGACCAACCTCATTTTTCAGCGAAAAGCGTGGATGTTGTTGCTATTCGCTGTAACTCTTCCCGAAGATAACTGTTTTCCTCTCAGCTTTTGTTTCGCGAAACGTACAATTGACGATGTTGGTAGCGTTGTGTCTCCTAGCCAGTTATGCTCTGAACCGGACAGTAGCTGAGCATTACGAATAGGCGAAGGGTCTCGCGAATTCTGTCACCGATTGTACAGTTACAATCACATTAGAATCTCTTACTTATGGCTGAGATAAATAAAAAATTAATGCAAAAGTATTAATAAATAAATAATTAATGCAAAATCCTACAGTTCAGAGTATGGTTCTTACGAGGTTTGGCTATAACATGAATACCATGAACGAGTTATCCCGTCTCAAAGAATCCTGATTCAAATTCTGCTGTGCCACACTGCCACATTACCTGGTGTTTAGATAGAAGGAATCAAGCATCAGAAGTGGCCGGCTCTCAAACAGACCATCGTGACCGCACGGTCAGCGTACGAAAAGTGAGGGAGAAGAGGTAATCTGTACACGCACAGGAAATGAAAACCAAAAAGAAGATAAAAGACATGATTTCGGAATGAAAAAAAACATCTCGCAGATATGTACAGTATATGACAACAAAGAGTAGTTGTGTTTGCGATAAAGCATTATGGAAAAGTTTTTTTACCGACTCATTTACCACGTTGGTTTGCAATGTAAACAGTTTCAGGCGACAAATAGTCCAAATGTAATAATAAAGAGAAGGAAACGAAAAATTCATTACACTCAAAAAGTAAAAAAGCATTGTAGACGAAAAACTAATTTAATGATAACATAAAATGTTGCAATTAATAATCTCACCATTTCAGTTATAGAAGAATAAAACGAGAATAATGTACCTGATTGCTTTTTCTAAGATCTTGACAAGGCTTTCGACTGAATAAATAATATTTTACTACTAAAAAAACTGAAATGGAATGATCTCAAAAACATTTCTCTTACATGGATAACGTCATACATTAATAATAAAAAACAGAGGGTCACACTTCAAATGATGTGACAGGAAGTAGACTAATAAGACTAAATCCAGAGAGAGAGAATTTTAATATGGGATCTCACAATGCCCTGTGCTTGGTCTGCTCCTGGTCTTGACCTGTGTAAATTATTTATTTGGGATACTGGACCACTTTTAAAATATTAGGATGTAAGCTGATGACACTAGTAACCTGACACATTCATGGCACACAGAGCCAGTAGAATGATCGAGTGCAATTACCGATATTTCAGTGGTTAACCTTACAAAAACTCGTAGTGTACTGTTTCTAACAACTGAAAGTTACTTACAGGTACCGAAAGTAGAGATCAATAGGCAGAAAGTTTATTAGAGTGTACCCGCGAATTTCCTAGGTTCGCAGATGCATAATAAACTGAAAAGACACCAGCATGTGGAGAAAATAAACAAGAACCTCAGTTTTTCCTGGTTGGAAATTATCTTGTTCGGTCCACTTGCGGATGGGATTGCTGGCTTAATTACATAATTTCACTCAGTATGGTTACATAGCGTAATATTCTACAACAATGCAGCTAAGATCATAAAATTATTCATTTTACATTATTGTGCGATAATATAATGTGTAAAGTTGAATGTTCCCTAATAATATTTGTTGTTAACAACAAGAGTAAATTTAGGATGACTGACTGAATTTACCAACATCATAGCATGAACGACCAGTTCCATATAGATTATCAATCACAATCTAAGATTTGGAACAAAGCTACGTACTCAGGTGCTAAATTCTCAAATTCATTACCAACAGACTTGAAGCAGGATATTTGAGGACTCCATATATTAAAAAACGGAATACGATAATTCATTATGTGTGTACTTATCAGAATACTACGATTTACAGTGACGTAAATTTTGAGTAACTTTCATGTTTATATTAAACAGGTATTCTTTTTCCATTATATTTATATCTCATAGTCATGTGTGTTAACAATGCAGATGCTGTGTTTCCAATATTAACATAGAAAACATTATCTGTGTTGTTGGATTTTTCAAATATAACCTCTCTAATAGTAGCCAACATATAAAAGAATTTAGAAGAAATGTCCATAGTATCAGTATGCATAGATTAGCATTTGTCCTAAAATATCTCTAATGTACTTTACAGATGTGTCTGATGCCACCTATTAATAGGTAACTTGGCTTGTTCTGCATTCGTTAAGTTTCTTCTTCGTGGTGGGATTCATCTAAGACGATATGTGAATAAATGAAATTAATGTACAGTATGCTGAGACGTCTACTGAACTAAATGGATAGTGATTAATTATCCTTATAAGGTCAGTCATCTCAGTTATGGTGTACTGATGCGTAGAGCATAGAAATACATAACAGAAGATATCTTCCACACTAGCTTTTGAACTGCTGCACTTTCTCCAGTGAAAGTTTGCACATTCACACACACAATCACGCCGACACCCTAACAAACACTCCCACTGCTAGGTAGGAAAACAAATTTTTATTATCTATAATTGAAAGCAGTTGCTCGGCCTGTTGGAGGCGGCGAGGATGTAGAAGAGGATGCATGGGCAAGGAGAGGGTGACAGGGTAGATGAGGCAGGTCTTCTTACGGATGACTTATCGATGGCAGCAAAAGACGAAAGGAGCAAAGACCTTCGAGTGTATTAAGAGATGGAGAGAGTGGTGGACAAGGAGGTGGGGGGGAGGGGGTAAAGAAGGAGAGAAAGGCGGAGATGGAGAGGAGGGAGACAAGAAGAGGAGAGAGAAAGAGAGAGGGGTGGGAAACAGGAGAGAGAGTGAAGAGGGGGAGAGAAAGAGAGAAAGAGAGAGAGACTGATAGACAGACAAACAGAGAGGGAGAGTATACCTAGAGTGTGAGGAGGATGAGAGGTTGGTCAAGGCAGTAGTCGTTCTAGAAGGGGAAGGAATATTGTGAGTGGAGAAGGTAAGTTGAGGTAGATGGAAACAGATCAGTGGAGATTAAGGCCAGGGTGATTCCAATGGTACAGGAAATACTAGACCGATAATCTCTACCTGTGTAATTCAGAGAAACTTGTGCTTGAAGAAAGTATCCACATGGCCCACGTAGTGAAGAAATGGTTGAAGTAATATGTGTTGTGGTATGCAGCATATTCCCATCCAGTTAGCATATATAATCCCTTCAGAATCATTAATGACATTTTCATGATCTGACCACAGGGTGAGAGCCTGTGTTGAACACCTACTCACCGACACAGAAGGCTGTGGTAATTACAGCGTAGCTCATATGTAAGATGGACACATTGACACCTGGCCCTGACTTGTGTTTGGTAGGAAATACCTGTGACTGAACTTCAGCTGCAGATGATGGGTGAGTCTATAGGACAGGTCTTGCATATGGACTGCCCAAAAAGGGAATGAGCCATTTCGTGTAGCTTTTGGAGGAGGATTGGAATGCAGATGGACCCCCACTCTCCTACATTATCTACTCCTTAAACACCACAAACCGGACTGCAGACATCTCCCCACTAGTATCCCCATCGGAGCTTGGAACAATGTTCCTGCATTTCCCAAGTATTGTTGGTCACCTCCCACACTGCATTCAAGATATTTCTCACTTTTTTCACTGCCTCTCTACAGTCGTTGTGCCCTTACAACCAGACTCCTCATAGGTCACTATGGAGCTGATGTTCTTGCATACCAACATTCCCAATGATCATGGCTGCATGACCATGGAACACAACGTTTCCTAACGTCCTCCAGACACAAATGCACCACATCGTTTCCACCCCTAAATATGCACCAACATTGTGAGTCGCAATTACTTTATTTTCGAACATTAAATCTACAGGCAGATCTGCGGCACTGCCATGCGTACTGGCATTGCATCATCGTATCTCATCTTATCCATGGGACATCTAGAGGAATCTATCCCATCCAGTTAGCACATATAATCCCTTCCCTGGAACAGAAATGTCATTAATGACATTTTCATGATCTGACCTCAGGGTGAGAGCCTGTGTTGAACACCTACTCGCAAGTCCACTTCAGCTGGCCCTTGTCAGCTCAACTAGCTAACTTTCTAGATGTCTGTCTCCACCTATCAGATGTCTCCATAAATACTTTTGTTCATATCAACTGTACCAACCTCCGACAATACCTCTGTTTGTCCGCATCTCGTGGTCGTGAGGTAGCGTTCTCGCTTCCCACGCCCGGGTTCCCGGGTTCGATTCCCGGCGGGGTCAGGGATTGTCTCTGCCTCGTGATGACTGGGTGTTGTGTGACGTCCTTAGGTTGGTTAGGTTTAAGTAGTTCTAAGTTCTAGGGGACTGATGACCATAGATGTTAAGTCCCATAGTGCTCAGAGCCATTTGAGCCAATACCTCAGTTTTGACAGCTTTTCCTGTTCCATGTCAGAAAATCACTTCCTTACAGCCACATCTCTACTGAATTTGTCATCTGCTGCGACATGCTGAAGTTGTAATATACTGGTAACCTTACCTGACAATATCCTACTCAGCTCTCCATAAACGGATATCCCGTGCCACGTTCTACTCTCACACCAGTAAACATGTGAACCAGCCACTGACCAGCTCTCTTGTGATTACAAGGCATCACCATTGCCTTGTCCTACACAAAATTCTACCTATATCAGCTGAAGTAATGTTACATTACCCACCTGTAGGGTATCCTTGTTCATCTCTATTCCAATAATCCTGCTCCCAACCCTACACCACATAGGTCATTCCCTTGCAATTGGCCCAGGTGCAAGACATGTCCCATGTATCCACCCCCCACCTCCGACCACAGTGCCATTACATGCATTTCGTAACCAATAAATGACAGGTACATGTGTGAAAACAGCCATATTATCAACTATGCTCAAATTACTGTACATCATTCTATGCGGGCATAGCAATTAAACATCAGCCAACTTGCATAAATAGCCACTGTCAAACTGTATTGAACCGCAAACTACAGGGTGTTACAAAAAGGTACGGCCAAACTTTCAGGAAACATTCCTCACACACAAATAAAGGAAAGATGTTATGTGGACATGTGTCCGGAAACGCTTAATTTCCATGTTAGAGCTCATTTTAGTTTCGTCCACCTACGCTCAATGGAGCACGTTATCATGATTTCATACGGGATACTCTACCTGTGCTGCTAGAACATGTGCCTTTACAAGTACGACACAACATGTGGCTCATGCGCGATGGAGCTCCTGCACATTTCAGTCGAAGTGTTCATACGCTTCTCAACAACATATTCGGTGACCGATGGATTGGTAGAGGCGGACCAATTCCATGGCCTCCACGCTCTCCTGAGCTCAACCCTCTTGACTTTCATTTATGGGGGCATTTGAAAGCTCTTGTGTACGCAACCCCGGTATTAAATGTAGAGACTCTTCGTGCTCGTATTGTGGACGGCTGTGATAAAATACGCCATTCTCCAGGGCTGCATCAGCGCATCAGGGATTCCATGCGACGGAGGGTGGATGATTGTATCGTCCCTAACGGAGGACATTTTGAACATTTCCTGTAACAAAGTGTTTGAAGTCACACTGGTACGTTCTGCTGCTGTGTGTTTCCATTCCATGATTAATGTGATTTGAAGAGAAGTAATAAAATGAGCTCTAACATGGAAAGTAAGCGTTTCTGGACACATTTCCACATAACATATTTTCTTTCGTTGTGTGTGAGGAATGTTTCCTGAAAGTTTGTCCGTACCTTTTTGTAACACCCTGTATACAGCTCAACTGTCGGACATAATGCGCACCACAATACAAATAACCGCAGCACGCTTCACATCATGGGCCATTAAGACACCCCATTACAGCACAAGTTTCTTTGAACTAAACAGCTAATCCTGTGCTCTCACGAAGTCCCTCGCCTAAAACTTCACTAACCTATGTTCTACTGCCTCACATTACCTTTCTCCTTCTCACATCACACCGTCCCCATCAAGATAGCGTACTGTCTTCTCCCAGCAGTCTTCCTCACCACGAAATGGGATATTTATTCTCCCTCTTTCCTTCTACCTCTTTTTTCACGCCTCTTCCTGTCTCCAGTCTCTGCCTCCCTCATTATTTGCACCTTGCTCACCATTTTACCCTCCCTTCCCTCTACCCCTTTATATCTGTTTCACTTTCTACCCTCTGACTACCCTTCAACATATCGCCTACCAGAGAACCTGATGTTGAAGGAAACTACCATTTAAAGCACTTATATTGGCACATATATTCAATTACATGTTTTTTTTTAAAAAAAATTTTTGAATTCAGAGGATACAAAGAGGTTACCTCTGCCATCCAGAAACTCTGTTTTCTGACGGTCACTGTATCACAATACCTTCTCTAATATAACATCAGCTTTCTATGTACACATAAATATTTTAACAACATGTCAATATATACGTAAGCACACGATAGCACAAACAGAAAAATGGTAAGTCCATAGATCGTAGTTACAGAACGTGTATGAAAAAAAATATAAAACCTGCCCTACGCATACCTATATGGAATGCAAAAGAACAAAGAAAAAGGCTGTGTTACAAAATTGTCAGATTGTAGTAGTATCTTCACACACAGTAAATAAATGCATTTTGCATTCATTTCAGCAAGTGGTACTGAGTTATAGCTGTCCAGCCTGTTTTTCGTCGAGAAGATGCAACTCAGCTCCTTGGGCAGGACATTTTCATCAGTGACACCAATAGTTTAAGGCTACAGTTGTTTATAGATCGGGTAATCCACGTTTAAGACATAGAGCGAAATCAACAGAGTTTATCACGAGGTCCAGAGATTCTACTCCTGGTACCAAACGTGAGTTAACCATTCTCACATGTTCCTCTTGGTGTGTTTTGTGGCTATGTTTGTATTTCAAATCAAACTGGATTCGATTACCACAAGCCGGCCGCGGTGGTCTCGCGGTTCTAGGCGCGCAGTCCGGGTGCAGGTTCGAATCCTGCTTCGGGCATGGATGTGTGTGATGTCCTTAGGTTAGTTAGGTTTAAGTAGTTCTAAGTTCGAGGGGACTTATGACCACAGCTGTTAAGTCCCATAGTGCTCAGAGCCATTTTCGAGTGCCACAAGCCCTTCATGATAGTGATGAGTAATAGCTGGTAGAGTACTGTGAATACATTTTTGGAATGCACATGGATGACTATAATTTCGTTTTAGTATTCTGTGCCGCGGATACAGTTCATTTATGGAAAGGTGTAAACTGTCACAGCCTAAAAATACTGGGAACTCAGCAACCACATACCACATGGGAGCACGAGATAAAGTCTACAAACTTCATTAGTTCTGTGTTGATTCCCGATGGAGAATGTATGACCCATACTTCTTTTATTTATTTTTAGGAAAAGCTGTTACAGGAAACAAATACTTGGTTATTATGGAGATATGGTCTATTTCACAGCTGTGAGAAGTAACCTAACTTTTCTTTCGGATGGATGGAACACCATTGCAGTAACACCTGTGTGGAAGCCTTTTCTTAAAAGTGAACTGCCTCAATGGCAATACCGTGTTTTTCGTACACAAAGCCCACTGCACCATTGGCCACCAACAACCTCACAGTGACGTGGTTATCTGTTTTGTTGAGGACTGTGAAAAGTTCCCTCTTCGAGCCTCTGCTTCCCATAGCTTTGCATGAAAAGCGACGCTGTATAGCAACAGCAGTGATATAGTAACACCAGGCTTCCTTGCAGAAGAGTGTAACGTCTTAGTCTATCAGCTGCATGCTTGCAGCGCGTTTGGTGATGTGCACATTGTTCATCTGCGACAAGTAATTTAAAACGTTGGTCTTAAACGTAACTGTAACCAATAATTCAAGTTGTACGTAAGTAAACTATCGGAATGGAACGGAAACAGGCAAATGTTGTGTACATGTACAGACAAACAAGTAATTAAAACTTCCTGAAACTGGATCATTTATTCAGGAGGAAGACGTATACAAATTGAGCAAATCAAATATTCGTTGCTCCACCTGTGGCCCTTACAAACGCAGTTATTCGATTTGGCATTGTCTGACAGAGTTTCTGGATGTCCTCCTGAGGAACATCGTGGTTCAAATGTCTCTAAGCACTATCGGACTTAACATCTCATTTCATCAGCTCCCTAGGCTTTGAACTTCTTAAACCTAACTAACCTGAGGGCATCATCCACATCCATACCCGAGGCGGGATTCGAACCTGCGACCGTAACAGGTGCGCAGTTCCAGACTGAAGCGCCCAGAACCGCTCGGCCACGGCGGCTGGCGCAGTAATATCGTGAAAAATCCCGTCCAGTTGGCGCATTATATCGTCAGAACCTCTATCTGGTTGCAGGTCCCTATTCAGAATGCTCCAATTGAGAACTCAATTGTAGTAAGATGCAGCAATCTTTCCGGTGATGGTAGGGTTTGGGAGGCACCCAAGACAAGTAATAGACACTCTCGCCATGTGCTGGCGGGCAGTAGTTTGTTGATATGTAAGCTCACGGGGGCTTCTCATGAACGGTAACAAAACACGGCGTAGAATACCGTTGACATACTGCGGATGAGAACCAAACGGGTCCTGCTAAGAAATGGAATGACACCCCAGACCATCCACGGACTTGGCACACCAACAAGCCTGTTTCCAGTGATTCCAGTGATTGGCCTGGAAATACATGTAATGCAACAGAGCTGTCATCAGTGATGACTCCCACTTCGAAATGACCCCGATCAGAGAACACGTTTCTGGAGACGCCCTGGACAGAGATGGGATGTGTCTGTCGTGTAATTCCATACTCTCATGCATGAAATGCGAGCTTGAACATAAATATAGAACGCACTGTTGTATTTGACCACGAATGGCACCTATGAAATGTTCTCAGCACACTGCAAGTGTTATGCAGTATTGTCAGTTTAGGAAATGATACAACTGTTTGGCGGACCTCGGAAAGCTATTCATATGTTACAAAAATCATTACAAGTGAGTCCTGAGTCACTTAATGATCCACATATTTAATTTAAGGTGTGTAAAGTTTCTCTTATTCTCTTACTAAGTTCTTGCACAGTAACTGTACTTTTGGGAATGAGGAAAATTCTTCTGGCACATTTTTATAGCTACGATGTTGTATGTCTTCTTTCTTCACTCTCTCGCCTGTTGTTGTTGTTGTGGTCTTCAGTCCTGAGGCTGGTTTGATGCAGCTCTCCATGCTACTCTACCCTGTGCAAGCTTCTTCATCTCCCAGTACCTACTGCAACCTACATCCTTCTGAATCTGCTTAGTGTCTTCATCTCTTGGTCTCCATCTACGATTTTTACCGTCCACGCTGCCCTCCAACACTAAATTGGTGATCCCTTGATACCTCAGAACATGTCCTACCAATCGATCCCTTCTTCTAGCCAAGTTGTGCCACAAATTTCTCTTCTCCCAAATTCTATTCAGTACCTCCTCATTAGTTACGTGATCTACCCATCTAATCTTCAGCATTCTTCTATAGCACCACATTTCGATAGCTTCTTTTCTCTTCCTGTCCAAACCATTTATCGACCATGTTTCACATTTTAAAATAATGAAATTTTCTTCTCATCAAAGCTTAGTAAGAAAGATCAAACTTAATTTTCTTTCACTTACAACAATATTTTTGCTATAATTAGAGCTCAGATAGATTACATTTGACGCATTTATCACCTTCATTATACGATAAGTTCTGTTTACTGTTCAGAGATAACTTTTGATATAACAACTTTACTAGTGCTCACGGAAGAACACTTAAATTATGCGGTAAAGAGTTCATATAACTTCATGTAATAACTAGTTTTTAATGTGCAACTGTCTACAGGTAATGTTTTGTCTCACAATAACTATTCTTTGACATGGAACGTTTATGCTCTAGGCACAGCAAATTCTGTATTTTATAAAAGTAAAACTTAAAATTTTTTTATTTGATATTCTTTCTCATTTGAGATGTTTGATTAGGACGAATTGCATGATTTTCATCATCAGCCGGAGGGGAGCATCGTACACTTACACAATATATAATATTTTCACTCTAGTTTGCCGTAAAAAATACTAGCGTTCTTAAGGATTACGACAGACAGCAGGTATGTCTGTTATAATATGTACATATACTTCACAAAGATTTTGAACGGTTACATCTATGGGTTCCTTTTACGTGTCTTAAGAATTTACATACATCCAAAATTTTCTTTTATAATTTGGCCAAGGGATAGGAAAATTTTTCATTAGGGACATTTATTTTCATGTAAGTGTCTGTTAAAAATTTCTTATACCTAAATTACCTATAGAAGCAAAAGAAAATGTAGGTATTAAAAATTGGTAAACCTGAACATTTGTTACTGTCCAGTGACGTCTTCTGGTGTTTGCCAGTTTAAACACTTATATAATACAGTTTACAGTGTGTTTCATATATTATTTTCTCCTACAAGGTACTTTATTTTAATTTTTGAAATCGGATTTTGGCTTATCGTCGTTCGCGCATTTTCCTAGCTCTCACTGCCGAGCGCGCTGTGCACTCGAGGTGTTCGTTATGTTGGCGATGCGAACGGTTAGTAACCGTGAACAGTTTATGCGGCTAGGTGCCTTGTCAGCATTTGGTGGAAATATTCCATCCTAAGATGTAAGACGGCTTCTTTGGAGTGACAGAGCTGGAGAGTACCTAACACACATCATACCAGCCGTAGATTAATGTCTCATAAGTAGCCAGAATATTCCCTTCTTTTTCAGTCAATATCCTCTGTGTTTAGGAAGTTCCGCAGAATATGCATTCGTCCGTCTTTGATGTGCCGATCTGCAGTTTTTTACGACACCTAACTTTTCACCTGACATAGCACGATGACATTTACACACGACCTTTTCACAAAATATTTCTATATACTTTTTTACTTACACTTTTCTGTATTCTTGAACATTAACTATCCATGAGTACATTACAATGTTTTTAATACCTGTTCGTCCAGCGACAATATCGTTATTATTCAGTACAGAACAAGTTTTCGTATGCAATCTTTTTTTCCTTCTACACTCGATTATTTCTCTTTTATGTACCGGTTCGACTAGTATAATATCCGACACAGTACTGATTCACGAAACTGTATATGTTTTCAGTGTTTTCCGCAAATGTAGCTAAGACAAACTAAGAAAACTACGCACACTCACTTTAGCTTATAGCTTCTTATCGTAACATTGTATAAGTTTCATGTATAATGGCATAAGTGTATTTGTGCATATGTGGATGTATGTAAAGTTAGCAAGTGGCACAGTGGTTTGTGTTCCTTCAAAGCCTCTGCCTTCATTGGCAGTCATTTTTGTTTTCCTTTGACAGGTGAATATCCCGTTACACTTGAGCTCTGTAATCACTATTTTACTTTTCATGAAACGCTTTCACACAAAATACTTATAACTTCATTACAACAAATGCTCTCCATCGATACCTCTGCCTTAATCAGACTCTTTCTGGATAGAAAATGGAACGAGCAAAGCATCTTTTTCATTATCTTCATAAATAAGTATACTTAATTAAATAATTAGAGCCTTCTTTCCTGCAGGTCAACCGGCTGTTGAAATATTCATACCCATTAATACGAAGGGTTCCTAGTCAAAGAATACCTGCCAACAAAATAACGTATTTATATTTATATCCTTTCGGATTACAAATATTTCAGTAAAGTTTATACGTCTTGTTTGTCATAGGTTCAACGTAACTATACTCTCTGACACATTTATTAATTCATATAGTTTCTTCTCCACATAGTATATACAGCACATTACTGTATCAGATTCTCTTCTCTGTTGTTTTATGTTCTACAGTACAGTAGATTGTAGTTGTTTATATAGTATTTACCTTAGTATTAGCATAGTCGTTAACTCAGACTTAGTGTCGTATGTTCTTTAGCCGTCAGGGCGACATCAATCAGCATGACTGCCTTCGTCGTAGCATTGTTTTTTTATAAAGATATGAAAATCGGTATGACTTTGTTAAATGGCACCCTGTATTTTTTATTCGCTAATTACTTTCCTCTCCTAAAGATATATTCAAAAATGTATCACAGTGTACCATTCACTGTTATTAATTACGCAACATAACATTGACTTTGAGCCCAGGATCACAAACTCGTCCACTTGCTGAACTTGTCAGAAAACAATTAACAACCACATTAAGACTGTGTGCCGGACCGAGACTCAAACTCGGGACCTTTGCCTTTCGCGGGCAAGTGCCCTACCAACTGAGCTACCCGAGCACGACTCTCGGCCCGTCCTCATAGCTTTACTTCTGCCAGTACCTCACCTTCCAAACTTTACAGAAGCTCTCCTGCGAACCTTGCAGAACTAGCACTCCTGAAAGAAAGGATATTGCGGAGACATGGCTTAGCCACAGCCTTGGGGATGTTTCCAGAATGAGATTTTCACTCTGCAGCGGAGTGTGCACTGATATGAAACTTCCTGGCAGATTAAAACTGTGTGCCGGACCGAGACTCGTACGCGGGACCTTTGCCTTTCGCGGGCAAGTGCTCTCCAACTGAGCTACCCGAGCACGACTCTAGCCCCGTCCTCACAGCTTTACTTCTGCCAATACCTCGACTCCTGCCTTCCAAACTTTACAGAAGCTCTCCTGCGAACCTTGCAGAACTAGCACTCCTGAAAGAAAGGATATTGCGGAGACATGGCTTAGCCACAGCCTGGGGGATGTTTCCGGAATGAGATTTTCACTCTGCAGGAGAGCTTCTGTAAAGTTTGGAAGGTAGGAGACTAGGTACTGGCAGAAGTAAAGCTGTGAGGACGGGGCGAGAGTCGTGGTCGGGTAGCTCAGTTGCTAGAGCACTTGTCCGCGAAAGGCAAAGGTCCAGAGTTCGAGTCTCGGTGCGGCACACAGTTTTAATCTGCCAGGAAGTTTCATATCAGCGCACACTCAGCTGCAGAGTGGAAATCTCATTCTGAAATGAAAAACCAAGTAAAATCATAACACGAAATTGACTTTGACTCTCCTGTGCTGTTGTCCAGGAGTGTAACATTCAAAGGTACTCAAAATGATGACCCTGGACACCGATACACTGGCGCACTCGTTGAATGAAAGAGTCACTTACTGCTTCCAGTGTTGGTTGCTGAAGAGAATTAAAAGCACGATACGTTCCTGCGTGTCCTCTGGAGTTGTTGAAATATCGCTATAGACAACGTCTTTAATCCCCAAAGAAACAAGTCCAGAGGATTTAAATCAGGAGACCTAGCAGGCCAAGGAACTGTTCCTCCTCTACAAAATGTTCATATGTGTGTGAAATCTTATGGGACTTAACTGCTAACGTCATCAGTCCCTAAGCTTACACACTAAATCTAAATTATCCTAAGGACAAAGACACACACATGTGGTCGAGGGAGGACTCGAACCTCCGCAGGGACCAGCCGTGTTCCTCCTCGACCAATCCATCTGGCAGGATGCCTTCGGTTCAGAACACGACGTGCATGCAAGGAATTATATGCTGAACATCCATCGTGTTGATTCCACATAAGCATTCTGGTTCTTAGCGGCACTTCATCCAGACGAGAAGAAAGAATTAGTCTGAGAAAGCTGGCATACTCTGTGCCGCTTGTACTACCATTGATGAAGTAAGGGCCAATAATTGCAGCACCAAGCATCCCACACCAGACGTTAACTCTCCATTGACGCTGATGTTCCTCCAGTCTATGCCATCGTGGGTTGTCGCTGGACCAATAATGTATGTTCCTTGTATTTACCTGTCCTTTGTTTGAGAAGGAACATTCTTCGGTGAACAGAACATTGGAGAAGAAGGTCGAATTGGTGAGAATTTGCTGCTGTGCACACTGAAAGAACTGTACACAATTCTTGATGTAGGTGTACATGGTAAAAAATGGTTCTGAGCACTATGGGACTCAACTGCTGAGGTCATTAGTCCCCTAGAACTTAGAACTAGTTAAACCTAACTAACCTAAGGACATCACAAACATCCATGCCCGAGGCAGGATGCGAACCTGCGACCGTAGCGGTCTTGCGGTTCCAGACTGCAGCGCCTTTAACCGCACGGCCACTTCGGCCGGCGTACATGGTAAAGATGGAACCGGTGACGTGTAAGAATACAATGTACACTGCTTTTAGGAATGCCAATCACGTGTTCAAGTTGTCGTGTGCTCATATGTGGATTCATAGCAACGGAAGCGAGAACAGTAACTTAAGCAGCTTCGTCCGTGGGAGTGTTACGACGATTGCGTTGTCATGGGTTGAAAATTCCTGTTTCCTGAAGCGTCGAAAAAAGACGAGAAGACATCCGTCGGGAAGGTGGGTTCTTGTCACGATATCGCTCTCAGTACAAATCCGCTGCCTGCGTATCATTTCGCTTACCTTCAACAGCAATAAAAGAAATGCTATGTCAATGCAGTTCGTAGGAAGGACAGCCTTTACTGTATGCCTACTTTACACAACAGTGTTTAAAAGGACTAAACTACTGCACTAAATATACACGTACATTCTACTCACACAACCCTTAAACTGACGATGGTTGACGGAATGACGGGTGTGCATTCTACTTATCTTTAATTTTGTCCTCTGTCAACGTCAGCAAGTGGAAGTGTTCCATTACCACGAATACCTGCAGTAAGCGCTGGGAGCGTCAACGTCAGTGTTGTGTTATGTAATTAATAGCCGGTCGGAGTGGCTGAGCGGTTCTAGGCGCTAGAGTCTGGAACCGCGCGACCGCTACGGTCGCAGGTTCGAATCCTGCCTCGGGCATGGATGTGTGTGATGACCTTAGGTTAGTTAGGTTTAAGTGGTTCTACATTCTAGGGGACTGATGACCTCAGAAGTTTAGTCCCATAGTGCTCAGAGCCACTTGAACTTGTAATTAATAACGTTGGGTTTAATAACGATGGGTTTCAGTGAATGGTACACTGTGATACATTTCTGAATAGGTCTTGAAACACTTTGTAATTTGCCTCTGGACAAACAGTTATTTAAAGTAAACAAAATAAATGGGACACCCTGTATATTCGCAGATAGTTGTTGTATATAGCAGTATATAGTCATAGATATTTGTATATGTTTTTTAGCTTGACATATATGTCGTACATATTTTGCTATTTTACCAAATGTTGTCCATCGTATCATGTTCTAAAATATACCACCAAATTGATATGTGCCGATTGCCTGTCATGAAATATTTCTGACTCTCATCATGGCATGACATAGCAACTTTCTGACACATTAAAACTGTGTGCCGGACCGAGACTCGAACTCAGTAAATTTGCCTTTTGCGGAGACGAGGTACTGGCGGAATTGAAGCTGGGACGGATCGTGAGTCGTCCTTGGGTAGCTCAGATGATAACAGTCTGCCTTCGGCAGGACAGCTGTGCGGAACGCGTTCGGCCGTCCACGCCGCTGCGCGCGCGGAGTGTTTGTTTACATCCCCGGCACCGAGGTTCTCTGTTTCACAAGCTATAATGACCAACTCTTAAAGGAAGAACACTTAAATTAACCTTCTCAAACGAATACGCACGACCTAAAGCACTGACCGTCCAAAGCTTCCTACGCGAAAATGTAAAGATCCCTCTTGACGATCTCAACGACATGCACCTATCGATCATTAGCAGCGCAGTTTAAGTTAAAATGACTTCAGACGCTGCCTGAAACGAGATTATTGAAAGGACGCGACATGCACTAAAATTTCGACATTCCGTTCGCAACGTCGGGTGCATGGATGTCAACCATGCAGGCCTTGACCTTCGAACGATCCGTGAATTCGAACTGCCTTTCGAGGCGAATAAACATGAAGTCATCACGGCGCTAAGCCCGTACGGAAAAGTCCAGAGTCACATATGCGAGATATGGGCACAGTTTACGACGTATCAAGTGCTTAATTGTGTGAGACAAGTCCGAATAGATCTGAAACGGCACGTGCTATCGTACATTTCCATCGGCGGCTTCCGTGCGTTGGTCATTTACGACGGACAAAAAAAATGGTTCAAATGGCTCTGATCGCTATGGGACTCAACATCTTAGGTCATAAGTCCCCTAGAACTTAGAACTACTTAAACCTAACCAACCTAAGGACATCACACACACCCATGCCCGAGGCAGGATTCGAACCTGCGACCGTAGCAGTCCCGCGATTCCGGACTGCAGCGCCAGAACCGCTAGACCACCGCGGCCGGCTACGACGGACAACCTCGAACATGTTTCGGTTGTGGCAAAGAAGCCCACGTCCGTAATGAATGCCTGCAACGCCGCGTCACACAACTACGGCACGACAGTACGAACACCGAGAGAACCACTACCGCCCCTGCAATCACCTATGCAGCGACAATGCACGTCCAGCCCTCACAAGACGCAGTTCATGAGCGTCTCTCTGGTCCGATACACCCAGAGGCGTCCCAGCACTTTGACACCTACAGTGCTGCCCACGAACATGAACTACAGCCGCACACACCTACATTAGGAGATCATAAGCATACCTGCGAGAGTTTTATGGAGACTGAAGACAGCATCATAGCACCCGCGGCTTTTGTACCGGAACGACGTGAATCTCTTCCTCAGACACCGAAACACATTGCCGGAAGCAAAAGTCGCCCAAACGATGAAAAGAACGCCGCGAGACATCAGAATAGATCACTGAGGCCCCTCCGCCGGACGAAGAGATGGCACATAACTCTGACGGAGTACACGATAACTCTTACTCCTCTGGCACGGAGACGCGTCATCCACAAGACGGTGAAACGTCCAACGGAGATCGTGAGCAAGCCCCGCGCCCAGAAGCCATGGAACATAGCACGCACGTCGTCACCGACACAATTGAGCCCACTCAGCCAGTGCTGCCACCTCTCCCTGATTTTTCAAGGGCAGATAAGACGGATTTCCTATCTCCACCTGATGCGAAAATGGGATCTGTTCCTCCGTCAGACCGACAGTAAAACGCGAGAAGTTTCTACGACAAACCCTGCGACTTCTATGAACTTTCAGAATCCACCACGACGATCTTCACCAGCTACGAACCGACCGACTGCACGGATCTACCATCAGGCATACCGAATAATCAATCAATACTAATAATATCGGCTCCCATGTTAAACTTTAACTGCTCCGTGACACGCTAAGAGCAGCGGACATTGACATCGCCCTGTTACAAGAACTGAGGACTGCAACTTTGTCAGGGTGTTGTGGATACGAGACGTACGTCTGCCCGGCAGTTATGGAACACACAGGCGCAGCCATCCTCCTCCGAGAAAGGATTGCAGTTTCCGATGTCGCGTATTTCCCAACGGCGCCAGGGTTGGCCATAACAGCTGAAGGAATCAGAATCATAAATCTCTATACTCCATCGGGCACTGATGCTTCAAATGGTTCAAATGGCTCTGAGCGCTATGGGACTTAACATCTGAGGTCATCACTCCCCAAGAACTTAGAACTACTTAAACCTAACTAACGTAAGGACATCACACACATCCATGCCCAAGGCAGGATTCGAACCTGCGACCGTAGCGGTCGCACGGTTCCAGACTGAAGCGCCTAGAACCGCTCGGCCACACCGGCCGGCTCGGGCACTGATAAATGGAGGGATCGCTCCCAGTTCTGCGCAGAAGATATCACGGCTTTATTCCTCGGCAGATACGATCATCTCATCGTAGGTGGATATTTCAACTCTCGAGCGTACAGACCAATACCCTCATTTTACCACATGTCCAGACGCTCGCTTCCTCTTCCGCCACATTCGTCTCCTCGGCACGTGGAGAGTGGCACATGGCGACCGCCCGGGATATACACATATCACGAGCCATTCTGGCAGCCGACTCTATAGAATATAAACCTCTAACAGTCTCAAGTCCGTTCTCCACGACGCGGAACTTTGGCCGTCTGCCTTTTCGGATCATCACATCTACTTCTGTACAATGAACATATGTAGGCAATCTATATGGCGCAGTGAAAGACCTGGTAAACTCAACGTCACGCTACTGCGAGACCCTGAATGTCGACAACAGGTCACCGACTCGTGGCACGCTTGTGTTCAACGCGTCATGCGTTACGAGGCAACAATGCAGTGGTGGTTACTGTACGTCAAACCGGCAATCCGACGCACCTTGACACACTAAGGCAGGGACAAAGCCTGGTGGAAACACCACACAACAGATTTCCACTATAGCTCATAGATCATCCTCCATCCCCGGATCGTCTGAAAAAAGCTCAACGCATCAAGGCAAAGATTTTAACCTTGACCAGGTCCCGTCTAGAGGGAGCCATTGTACGAGCGCGCAGCCATGATAGAATCAACGGTGAAGAACCTTCCATGCATCATATTGTTCAAAATGTTCGTCGACGCCGACAGGCTTCAATGACGACGTTAGTCCTACCTGGTGAACGACGACTGACTTCGCAAGCTACCATTGTGGATGCCTTCACAACGCATTACAGACGTTTCTATCAAGAAGTACAGACGTTTCTATCAAGAATTACCTGCCAGTGCAGAGGCCATCACTGAGGTTGGGCCTTCATGACCTGTCTGGGTGGAGTTTAGTTAGTTTTACTTAATTTCAAATTAGATTTAGCGCAGAAAGTGTGAGGCATAATAAAAAGAAATTTAGTTCTTTATAGGGTGAAGGCAATATACTATGAACTGTCCAAAAAGAATTTTTTTCTCCAAATAGTTTTCAAAAATCGGATGGTAAGTGTGGTGTCACCGCCAGACACCACACTTGGTAGGTGGTAGCCTTTAAAGCGGACGCGGTCCGTTAGTATGCGTCGGACACGCGTGTTGCCACTATCAGTGATAGCAGACCGAGCGCCGCCACACGGCAGGTCTAGTCTAGAGAGACTCCCTATCACTCACCCCAGTTGTACAGCCGACTTTGCTAGCGATGGTTCACTGTCTATATACGCTCTCATTTGCAGAGACGACAGTTTAGCGTAGACTTCAGCTACGTCATTTGCTACGACCTAGCAAGGCGCCATATTCTTCAAAAATGGTTCAAATGGCTCTGAGCACTATGGGACTCAACTGCTGAGGTCATTAGTCCCCTAGAACTTAGAACTAGTTAAACCTAACTAACCTAAGGACATCACAAACATCCATGCCCGAGGCAGGATTCGAACCTGCGACCGTAGCGGTCTTGCGGTTCCAGACTGCAGCGCCATTAACCGCACGGCCACTTCGGCCGGCCATATTCTTCGAGAATGTATTCTGAACAGATAAAATTGTGAATCATGTACCGTCAAGAGCGATGTTCATCATTAATGGATTAAAGTTAATTATCAAACTGAATACGTCCGCTTTATGAATTCTAATTCCTTGTCATGTTCCAGACCTCACGTCAGTATAGTTCTTCCCTCCTCACGCCAGCCTGCGTGAGCTAAAACGCGTGCATTTCGGCCTCCTCTAGTAACACGGTGTTGGCTCTTCTGACAACAGAACAGTAAGTATTTCATGTCGTCTGGAATGCCGTCTTTCAGCACAGGCACCAGCATTTGGCGAGCAGTACAGCCCTAACAAAAGCCGCCCTTAACACGGAATGGAGAGACCACGTCTGTCACAGCGAGAAGAATAATACAATTTCTCCTCTTTACCTATATAACCCTATATTTCCTTGTTAAAATAGGTAAGTACCAATTTCGGTAATACAGTTCTCGACAAAATTTGTAGTAGTATCGTAAAATGTGGTCTATGATACTAGCGGTCTCTGTGACCTAGACACATGCGTTATCCAGTTAGAGCCCCTATAATGGGCGGTGTTTACTACTGGCATACTTTGTGGCCGTTTCCCTGTCTTGTAAACATACCGCTGCCGCAGCGACACACCGCGAACAGTCCTGCTTTAAGAACAGCTTTATTCAGTTTGTGTTCAGCAATGCTGTAACATGCCACTTAGAGTCACATAACACTCTGACCGATTCAGAATAGTGGCTTTACTTTTAGCAGGTCATACACAGCAAGATGTTGTTGGTCGCTTGCATGTCACTCAAGGTGGCGTGTCTAAGGTGTGGAGAAAGTACTGAGAGACGGTAAATGTGAACGATAGGCCTCGTAGTGGTCGTCCTCGTATAACAATACCAATGCAGGATCGTTTCCTCCTACTATCGGCTCACAGGCGCCCAACATTAACTGCCAGAAATATTGGAAGTGACTTCTCCCGGGGAACGAGGATTCGCATCTCAGACGAAAGAGTGCGCAGAAGGTTGGATCATTGTGGTCTTCCTTCCAGACGACCAATGAGAAGTTTTGGACTGAACCAACGACGGCGCAACAGAAGGACCTGGGCTCTTGCACATCAACATTGGACATTGCACAATGGAGTAAATTTATACTTGAAAAAAGAGACAGCATTGGTCGTATATTTTTTACTATTGCAAAATCGATTTTCTGTCACTGAGTGACCATCTTCAGTGCTATATTGTATAACTTAAATTGGGATGCACTGTTGTCACTAAGCTTACGGCGATCACATAGACTGAGCAGTCTATGTGATCGCCGTAAGCTTAGTGACAACAGTGCATCCCAATTTAAGTTATACAATATAGCACTGAAGATAGTCACTCAGTGACAGAAAATCGATTTTGCAATAGTAAAAAATATACGACCAATGCTGTCTCTTTTTTCAAGTATACCAGTTATCTGGTCGTTGTGCACAAGACAACATGGAGTCGCCAATCAAACGAGTAAATTTATGTTTGCTGACGAGACTAAGACAGGTTTGCAACCGGACACTACACCTGTTAGGGTATGATTAAACGATAGACGACACCAGGAACGCCGATACATGATAGAAATCCATTCGTTTGCAGGTGGAAGTGTCATAATCTGGACGGGAGTAATGATGGGACGGTGGATACCTCTGATTTCAATCTACCACAATTTGATTGGTTCCTGATACCTCCAAGAGGGACAATAAACGATTGTAAGGCCCTGAAGACGTGAAATCGATGACTTCATCCTAGTTTATGGAAATGAAAGTCCGCACCGTACTCTAGCAGTGTCTCGGTATCTTCAAAGATGCTACATCAGCCGAATGCATTAGCCAACACAGTCCCAAGACATGAATGAAGCTGAGCATGCATCGGACTTGTTAATGGTGGCCGTTCCACAGCGACAGAATCACCTGACAGTCTTTCGGACCTCACTGCCAGTGGGACGTCACACACCAAGATAAACTTGACGGTCTCATACAGACCCTGCATCGCAGAATGGAAGAACCCATGAAATTATCTGTGTGCTGGTAAGACATACTCACTACTAAAGACTGATAATCATCATCAAAAGATAAATTTCACTGTTTTTATTTTCAAGGTATACTCTTAGGAGCCCCCCCCCCCCCCCCCAATGAAACATAGACTTTGCCGTTGGCGGGGAGGCTAGCGTGCCTCAGCGATACAGATAGCCGTACCGTAGGTGCAACCACAACGGAGGGGTATCTGTTGAGAGGCCAGACAAACGTATGGTTCCTGAAGAGGGGCAGCCGCATTTTCAGTAGTTGCAGAGGCAACGGTCTGGATGATTGACTGATCTGGCCTTGTGAAACTAACTAAAACGGCCTTGCTGTGCTGGTACTGCGAACGGCTGAAAGCAAGGGGAAACTACGGCCGTAATTTTTCCCGAGGGCATGCAGCTTTACTGTATGATTAAATGATGATGGCGTCCTCTTGGGTAAAATATTCCAGAGCTAAAATAGTCCCCCATTCGGATCTCCGGGCGGGAACTACTCAGGAGGACGTCGTTATCAGGAGAAAGAAAACTGGCGTTCTACGGATCGGAGCGTGGAAGGTCAGATCCCTTAATTGGGCAGGTAGGTTAGGAAATTTAAAAAGGGAAATGGATAGGTTAAAGTTGGGTATAGTGGGAATTAGTGAAGTTCGGTGGCAGGAGGAAGAAGATTTTTGGTCAGGTGAATATAGGGTTATAAATACAAAATCAAATAGGGGAAATGCAGGAGAAGGTTTAATAGTGAATAAAACAATAGGAATGCGGGTAAGCTACTACAAACAGCACAGCGAACGCATTGTTGTGGCCAAGATAGACACGAAGCCCAAGCCTACTACAGTAGTACAAGTCTATATGCCAACTACCTCTACAGATGACGAAGAAATTGAAGAAATGTATGATGAAATAAAAGAAATTATTCAGATGGTGAAGGGAGACGAAACTTTAATAGTCATGGGTGACTGGAATTCGGTAGTAGGGAAAGGGAGCGAAGGAAACGTAGTAGGTGAATATGGATTGGGGGTAAGAAATGAAAGAGGAAGCCGCTTGGTGGATTTTTGCACAGAGTACAACTTAATCATATCTAACACTTGGTTCAAGAATCTTAAAGGAAGGTTGCGTACGTGGAAGAAGTCTGGAGATACTGGCAGATTTCAGATAGATTATATATATAATGGTAAGACAGAGATTTAGGAACCAGGTTCTAAATTGTAAGACAATTCCAGGGGCAGATGTGGACTCTGACCACAATCTATTGGTTATTAACTGTAGTTTAAAACTGAAGCAACTGCAAAAAGCTGGGAATTTAAGGAGTTGGAACCTGTATAAACTGACTAAACCAGAGGTGGTAGAGAGTTTCAGGGAGAGCATAAGGGAACAATTGACAAGAATGGGAGAAAGAAATACAGCAGAAGAAGAATGGGTAGCTTTGAGGTATGAAGTAGTGAGGGCAGCAGAGGATCAAGTAGGTATAAAGATGAGGGCTAGTAGAAATCCTTGGGTCACAGAAGATATATTGAATTTAATTGACGAAAGGAGAAAATATAAAAATGCAGTAAATGAAGCAGGCAAAAGCGAATATAAACGTCTCAAAAATGAGATCAACAGGAAGTGCAAAATGGCTAAGCAGGCATGGAAAGAGGACAAATGTAAGGATGTAGAGGCTTATCTCACTAGAGATAGGATAGATACTGCCTACAGGAAAATTAAACGGACCTTTGGAGAAAAGAGAACGACTTGTGTGAATATCAAGAGCTCAGATGGAAACCCAATTCTAAGCAAAGAAGGGAAAGCAGAAAGGTGGAAGGAGGATATAGAGGGTCTATACAAGGGCGATGTACTTGAGGACAATACTATAGAAATAAAAGAGGATGTAGATGAAGATGAAATGAGAGATATGATACTGCGTCAAGATTTTGACGGAGCACTGAAAGACCTGAGTCGAAACAAGGCCCTGGGAGTAGACAACATTCCATTAGAACTACTGACAGACTTGGGAGAGCCAATCCTGAAAAAACTCTACCACCTGGTGAGCAAAATGTATGAGACAGGCGAAATACCCTCAGACTTCAAGAAGAATATAATAATTCCAATGCCAAAGAAAGAATGTGTTGACAGATGTGAAAATTACCGAACTATCAGTTTAATAAGTCACGGCTGCAAAATAATAACGCGAATTCTTTGCAGACGAATGGAAAAACTGGTAGAAACCGACCTTGGGGAAGATCAGTTTGGATTCCGAAGAAATATGGGAAAACGTGAGGTAATACTGACGCTACGACTTATTTTAGGAGCTAGATTAAGAAAAGGCAAACCTACAATTCTAGGATTTGTAGACTTAGAGAAAGCTTTTGACAATATTGACTGGAATACTCTCTTTCAAATTCTGAAGGTGGCAGGGGTAAAATACAGGGAGCTAAAGGCTATTTACAAATCGTACAGAAACCAGATGGCAGTTATAAAAGTCGAGGGGCATGAAAGGGAGGCAGTGGTTGGGAAAGGAGAGAGACTGGGTTATAGCCTCTCCCCGATGTTGTGCAATTTGTATACTGAGCAAGCAGTAAAGGAAACAAAAGAAAAATTTGGAGTAGGAGTTAAAATCTATGGAGAAGAAATGAAAACGTTAAGGTTCGCCGATGACATTGTAATTCTGTCAGAGACAGCAAAGGACTTGGAAGAGCAGTTGAACGGAATGGAACGTGTCTTGAAAGGAGGATATAAGATGAACATCAACAAAAACAAAACGAGGATAATGGAATGTAGTCGAGTTAAGTCGGGTGATGCTGAGGGAATTAGATTAGGAAATGAGACACTTGAAGTAGTAAAGGAGTTTTGCTCTTTGGGGAGCAAAATAACTGATTATGGTCGAAGTAGAGAGGATATAAAATGTAGACTGGCAAAGGCAAGGAAAACGTTTCTGAAGAAGAGAAATTTACTAACATCGAGTATAGATTTAAGCGTCAGGAAGTCGTTTCTGGATTGTAGCCATGTATGGAAGTGAAACATGGACGATAACTAGTTTGGAGAAGATGAGAATAGAAGCTTTCGAAATGTGGTGCTACAGAAGAATGCTGAAGATTAGAAGGGTGGATCACATAACTAATGAGGAGGTACTGAATAGGATTGGGGAGAAGAGGAGTTTGTGGCACAACTTGACTAGAATAAGGGATCGGTTGGTAGGACATGTTCTGAGGCATCAAGGGATCACCAATTTAGTATTGGAGGGCAGCGTGGAGGGTAAACATCGTAGAGGGAGACCAAGAGATGAATACACTAAGCAGATTCAGAATCATGTAGGCTGCAGTAGGTACTGGGAGATGAAGAAGCTTGCACAGGATAGAGTAGCGTGGAGAGCTGCATCAGACGAGTCTCAGGACTGAAGACCACAACAACAACAACGCTCTTAGGAGAACGAATTATGTTTATTTTGTTAATAAGGTATTGTAGAAACCTCAATAGCTGTACTGTAAGAAGTCATTGTCATAAACTCTTCGATCTTCTAAACTCTCGTTGAGGTGTGTAAATTATGGCCATAAATATTCATGTATATTTGGATAAAACGAGTTTTCTCAACGTCATAGATCAAACAGTTACGTGTTTGTTACACGTATGCCTAGACAGAATAGTTGAGAACACGGCCTTGTTTCACTCCTGGCCTGCAGAAAAATTTGGACTCTTCAGAAAGCCGCAGTCTACAATGCGTCAGCTCTTTGTTAATTACACAGGGTGAAGGCGCAGACTTGCGGAAATTAATCGCGTTGACTCCGAGAGCGGCCCAGCGCACTGGGGTAACAAGGCGAGCTAATTTGCGTCATTACGAAGAGTAAATGAGTCTGTGGTCTTCAGTAGCGCGGCTGAGTCTGCACTCTGGAAGGTGGAAGCAGGTCTTCGTGGTTGAGGTGCCACCAAGGGAAATGGTAGAACGCAAACACTCGCGGCCAGTGTTTATATCCTGGGTTCCGTTTCTTAACGCTAAATTTCCTAAACAACATCAATTCCTACATAAAATTCACAGTGTAAAATCAAAAGTAAGCTCCGGTTTATTTTTAGATGTGCAGATACTCAGTAGACCTTCCAGCACTTTAGGGTGCAAAGTCTACAGAAATTTCATTTACACGGAAATAGGAAACCTGCTCGTAAGTTGATGATGATCAGGAGTTAAGTTACAACATTGCTGCACTCCAAAATACCTAGGAGTTACACTGGACGGGTCTTTTACTATCAAGAGACAGATGAATTAAAAGTTTCCACCAGGAACAAACCGTTAAGAAAATTGGCCGGATCACAGTGGGGCGGTCAACCTGAAACCATCTCAACCTCTGTGCCAGCATTAGGCTACTCTTCAGCAGACTACACTTGTCCTGTTTGGCATAATTCATCACACGCCAAACAGGTAAACGTAGCTCTCAACAACATCTGCAGAATTACAACAGGTTGTTTGAAATCAACTCCTGTCGAATGGATTCAACACCTTCCAGGAACAGCAACACTTCCCATTCGAAGAGAAACTGCAGCGAATAAGGAACGAAAGAAAGTGAAACAGGAAGAAACCCATCCCATGTATGGGCAACAACCGCATTCACAGCGACTGAGGTCAAGGAAGTTTCCTTCGAACATCAAAGGTACTTTCTGCTGCTGCCGAAAACGCCAGTGTGCGACTTCCCTCCCCTCTGCTTGGAGAAATGTTGCTGAAACTCTGCCTCCAGGACATGATGTGGAATGGGTGAATAGGAGTGGGTATATCAAATTTTAATCTGGTAAAATGGGGCTACATACAGAAAACAACATTAAATGATTGTGGAGAAGTCCAGACTGTCAAGCACATGCTTCAGTGTCTACTGTATACAGCCTCTTGTATTGCAGAGGAGCTCCTCCATCAAGCGACAGAAAATCGACTGGAAGTGGCCAAAGTTTGGTAAAAGACTATATGACATGTTAACTATGAGTCGATGTATGTTTCTGAAACGACAATGAATAACTAAATTGATACTGACAAATACCATCACAAAAAGCAGAACACAGGCGTAATTGAGACACCGGTGGGACATGCAAAAGAATTATGGATCCACGGTAATTAGAGGGACAGTTCAGTTTTTTAATAATGACTTTCAGAAGAACTGTCTACTCTGCAAATGAGAAGAACTAGATAAAGAGAACGATTTCCTACCGACCTCACAGTTCACAGTTCACTTCAACTGTCCAGCTTCACTAAGAAGCTACGGCGTTGACGTAGAGTATAATACGACCAGAAAGTTGTCGTGAATATCTGAATGCACTAAGGAACGTAAGTCCCACCACATGCCATGGCACGAGTAGGGCTATACAAAATCCCTTGCTCATGCCGTCAAATGTACATTCGAACTACAGTTTCTGCATAGTAATTATTTTATGCACTGTAAGACAGATAACCCATTTTCCATCTTCCACGTCCAGGGCAGGTGGTATGGAATTCCTTTTTTGAGCCCTTCGAGTACCTAAAGAGGCATCAATACACGTTTTTAAGGTAACATGCAGAACTGTCGTCTCACCAACACGCTTATATCAACAGTAACAGGTTGTGCACTGGGACCAAGTAATCACAGAATTCAAGTCTTCGATACAGAATTCACGTTACAGCTTATTTATTACTGAACTAGGAGATAGAAACAGAACATAACAATTTAAAATTAAGACGAAAGAATAGGCATCGATACTGCGTAAGTTATGGACCTTAGTGCTAAATGAAGAGAAAGCGGCAACTCTTCTGCAGTACCAGCTCCATAACGATAGCGAAGCTCTACAGTCTTCGGCAGCGGTAACTGACAACGGTTTACCGGCACTACCCATTTTGTCCTGTTACTGAAATCAAATAATCCAACAATCCATTTTTAGAACTATTTCTGTTCGTCAATATGCTGGAATCCGAACAAGACTCACGTTAAAGGAAGTAAGTGTTGCTACTGAAAAACCGAGTCTAAGAGCCGTTAGTCACTCCCAACTACTCAGAAACTGACATTACATTTCTCCAAACCTCAGTTAACAAATAAGTGTTGTGCACGTAAATTAATTAATTAACCACTCTCATCAATTTTAATAGACGATTGGCCCTATATGGTCATTTTTAAGAAACCATTTTGGTTAACGAACATACAGTAATGATATTAATTTCTTATTATGAAAAGAATTAAATACTCATAAGCTGTCCCTTCTACAGAATAGCTAACCGGTTAACTACTGGAATTATGACAACTTGAATAAACCGTGACCAAGCCAACATATAGGCAGTCACTGTTAGAAGGCACAAAATCACTGTAAACCGTCCGTTAATCGCCACAATCACTTCCTATCTGACATTCCTTCTTCTTCATAAATACAGTTTGTGGCCGTGCAGTACACTTAGGTAAGACGGAATCCCACAGACATCATTAAACTCTCGACCCGAATGTTTAATGGTAACGTGAAAGTCTTAGTCTTGAGAAACGTGGCAATGTTAGAATGAGACTGTAACGCGATACATTAATTTTGAGTAGAAAATGTAAATTCTGAGCAAATGAGCATAAACTTTGAGAAATTTGAAAAGCTTTTATGCTTCGTTAAAATATGAGAAAACAGCGTTACTATTGTTTGTGTCAAATTCAAAACTATATCTAATAAAATAGTCTGTGTAGATAAAATAATGATTCTGTGGGCTTACTGACTATATGTGGTTTGAAGAACTGTTACACTTACAGGCTTACTGAAATCACTAATACTTATCTCGTGTAATCTGAAGTAATTTTAACATGTATATGTGCACTAACTTCAGTATAATGCTATGGTATTTAACAGTTCCTCTGTGTATACACTTTTATAGAGCAAAACACAATAGCAGAAATATAACGTAAGCTACGTAGCCAGGTGTGCATCTGTTCTCGCTTTCATGAGATTGAAAGAACAGTAAGGTAATCACATTTCCTACGTTAGAAGTAATGCAGTAGAAAACACTGTTGCTATTAGATACTTTCAACGAAATAGTAATTAATTTACTTGATTTATGACCCTTTAGTAAATGCGTGAAAATACTATCAGTCTAATAGTACTGAGTAACTCTTACCATACCAAATGACTAAAGGCTATTGGTATGAGCACCACTTGTGCAAAACATGAAAGCTAACCACTTAGGATTAATTGCAGTGAAGCTGCACTAAAGGCGTCTTCGTTATTTCAGCTAATGAAGTTGATTGGAATCACACCCTGAATTACGTAGAATGGAAGATTAACAACATAGTTTTCATTCAATGACAAACACTAAATATCTTTACGCATTACATTGTATATATAAGGAAAACAAATTGATCTTCACCCTGTTACAATATAACGTAAACAAAAGTTAGATCTTGTCTTTCCATTGTCGTCGTCGACGATTTGTGTGCTGAAGTTGTAGCTTCTCCTAACGATGGCTCCATGTAACAATAATTGTGTACGATAAGCACATTATCCTCTTGGAGTATTATTACCTACATTCACAGTCCTCATGCTGTACGTGATACAGTAAATTTATTGAAGGCTGGCAGTTGGTGTTTAGAGGGGGCAACTTCCACAGTGTATCCACTCTCATATTATTCTTTCTGCACGTTGCAGGACAGCCACAGTGTTACGATGTCATATGGCACAGTACTTGTAACGATTATACTCGTACCGTTAACAACCAAATTTACTTTATATACAAAACAAAAGTCACAGAGTGCTGCTCAATCTCTTAATGATTTAATATGACTCACGTCATGTGATACGAAGCTTAGGACAGGTTACTAATTGATCAGAGTTATGGCACGCACAACTTGAGTCACACTTCACTGCGGCCAATAACAGATTGTCTGTTTGCACTCTTCGGCACGTTAATTAACATTTCGCACGTTCCACCAATATCATCACAGTCATGGTTCGCTTCATTTAGTTGTCATAGGAAGCTAAGCAAAGAAGGGAAGGCAGAAAGGTGGAAGGAGTATATAGAGGGTTTATACAAGGGCGATGTACTTGAGGACAGTATAATGGAAATGGAAGAGGATGTAGATGAAGATGAAATGGGAGATAAGATACTGCGTGAAGAGTTTGACAGAGCACTGAAAGACCTGAGTCGAAACAAGGCCCCGGGAGTAGACAACATTCCATTAGAACTACTGATGGCCTTGGGAGAGCCAGTCATGACAAAACTCTACCATTTGGTGAGCAAGATGTATGAGACAGGCGAAATACCCACAGACTTCAAGAAGAATATAATAATTCCAATACCTAAGAAAGCAGGTGTTGACAGATGTGAAAATTACCGAACTATCAGTTTAATAAGTCACAGCTGCAAAATACTAACGCGAAATCTTTACAGGCGAATGGAAAAACTGGTAGAAACGGACCTCGGGAAAGATCAGTTTGGATTCCGTAGAAATGTTGGAACACGTGAAGCAATACTAACCTTACGACTTATCTTAGAAGAAAGATTAAGCAAAGGCAAACCTACGTTTCTAGCATTTGTAGACTTAGAGAAAGCTTTTGACAACGTTAACTGGAATACTCTCTTTCAAATTCTGAAGGTGGCAGGGGTAAAATACAGAGAGCGAAAGGCTATTTACAATTTGTACAGAAACCAGATGGCAGTTATAAGAGTCGAGGGGCATGAAAGGGAAGCAGTGGTTGGGAAAGGAGTGAGACAGGGTTGTAGCCTCTCCCCGATGTTATTCAATCTGTATATTGAGCAAGCAGTAAAGGAAACAAAAGAAAAATTCGGAGTAGGTATTACAATTCATGGAGAAGAAATTAAAACTTTGAGGTTCACCGATGACATTGTAATTCTGTCAGAGACAGCAAAGGACTTGGAAGAGCAGTTGAACGGAATGGATGGTGTCTTGAAGGGAGGATATAAGATGAACATCAACAAAAGCAAAACGAGGGTAATGGAATGTAGTCGAATTAAGTCGGGTGATGTTGAGGGAATTAGATTAGGAAATGAGACACATAAAGTAGTAAAGGAGTTTTGCTATTTAGGGAGTATAATAACTGATGATGGTCGAAGTAGAGAGGATATAAAATGTAGACTGGCAATGGCAAGGAAATCGTTTCTGAAGAAGAGAAATTTGTTAACATCGAGTATAGATTTAAGTGTCAGGAAGTCGTTTCTGAAAGTATTTGTATGGAGTGTAGCCATGTATGGAAGTGAAACATGGACGATAACCAGTTTGGACAAGAAGAGAATAGTAGCCTTCGAAATGTGGGGCTACAGAAGAATGCTGAAGATAAGGTGGGTAGATCACGTAACTAATGACGAGGTATTGAATAGGATTGGGGAGAAGAGAAGTTTGTGGCACAACTTGACTAGAAGAAGGGATCGGTTGGTAGGACATGTTCTGAGGCATCAAGGGATCACAAATTTAGCATTGGAGGGCAGCGTGGAGGGTAAAAATCATAGAGGGAGACCAAGAGATCAATACAGTAAGCAGATTCAGAAGGATGTAGGTTGCAGTAGGTACTGGGAGAAGAAGAAGGTTGCACAGGATACATTAGCATGGAGAGCTGCATCAAACCAGTCTCAGGACTGAAGACCACAACAACAGGAAGGTAAGTAACACTCGCTATTATTGGGGTGGCAAATATATACGTTTTCCAATTTACCTGCATTAACATCCGCCAAGCTGCGACTGCAGCAGTAACTCGTTGGGAGATACTTGCAAGAAATACAGCATAGACAGGGTAGCGTTTGTAATTAAACTGTAGGAGAACACCGTACTGCAACCGGCTTGCATCAAGTCTCTTCTGTGATTAATGTCTATGCAGGACTTTCCACAGTGAAAAGCATTGTTTAACCAAACCATGTCGTGGTGGAAACATTGAGGATCAGACGTTATAAACATGTAGCACAGGTTAATAATTTAAAGAAATTTTTTGAATCAGGTAGAGCATTGAAGGGAGTGATTGAGTTCTTACCGACATGTCGACAGTATCAAGATCTTCTGCGTGTGAGAGAAAATGTTGCATCTGACGTGCTCCGGTAAACTGTTCATAGTTAACCCATACTGTCATTGATGACGTTCAGTTAAGCAAACCTTTGGTTGTTGTTAATGAAGAGGGTAACATATTTCGTAAAGCATAATGTGCGCATCCCGTCAATTTTACTTTGCGTTTAACATTTTGTTGTGTAAAGAGAATTTATTTATTCAGGTACTATGTTCTATTTTTCACTCTTTTAACAATTGTAATATATAACTGATGTGATGTTTCGGGGTAGTGTTAAGAATAGAACCAGTTGGCGGAACGAATACTGTTTCAAATGTCTGGAAAATAATCCTAGATGAAGATAGCTAAATTCTTTTATTGATTACTAGTATCAGCACACTAATGATCCGTCTTCAGACCAAAGAAAGTTATCACTTAATTCATTATTTATCAGCCAGCTAGCATCCCACATCATCATAATCTGTTAACGTGAATCATTATTATTGTCATATGCACGATAAAATATGTCGTCATGGTTATGTAATTTACTACGTTAGCCTTATGTGTCTCCAGTGCTTTATCCATACCCAGGATCTGGCCTCTATGAATCGTACAGCACAGGGGAAAATGTGTTGGGGCAGACCACCTTGGTAGGGTGGACGGAGGGGGGGGGGGGGGGAGGTTAGGTTGGAAGACTGGTCCGCCACACCACATCTGGGAGCGACCCTAGCCAGCTGGTTCAAAGCCAACACCATGCTATGGATTCCGTGGAATCACCTATGAAAGCAGTCAAACGGTTCAAATGGCTCTGAGCACTATGGGACTTAACATCTGAGGTCATCAGTCCCCTAGAACTTAGAACTACTTAAACCTAACTAACCTAAGGACATCACACACATCCATGCCCGTGGCAGGATTCGAACCTGCGACCGTAGCAGTCGCGCGGTTCCTGACTGAAGCGCCTAGAACCGCTTGGCCACCGCGGCCGGCTGAAAGCAGTCATCAGAGGAGCCAGGCAACTACACCTTTACGGGACGTTAAACACTAACCACCACCACCACCAACTACACCTTTCTACTGTCTCGCTACAAAAGCAAGAAAGCTGTCACCCACTGGATGTTGGTTGACAACAGGCCAGGACAGTCGCTTAAGCCAGCCTTCCACAGGTGACCACTTGGCCATCTGTCCCTGCCGAGCTGGTCTGTCCCAATACGATTGCCTCTGTGTGTGTGATTTTATAGCAGTCTGATCCAGAGTTCGGGAGTTTCAGTGTGCTCAGCACAGTCTGACAGATCGGTGACCCACTCAGTGGTGCAAGGGTGGGGGGGGGGGGGGGGTGGAGAGAGGGAGTAGGGTGAGTAACAGCCGTAGGTAACACTTGGCTTGTGCCGTTTAATCTGCATACTTGCTACAGTACAATGCTGTTACGTGTATTTATGCCTGCATTGCGAATTTATAGTTAGTGACAGGCCAAGAAGTAGGTCATGAGTTGACTATGGGATTTAGGAGTGCAGAAGAAGCCAAAAGGCAAATGGTGTGTGAAGAATGAAGGATGAATGCAGTTTGTTCTTGTGCAGTGTAAGCGGCAAGACATCCCCATAGACGTCAACCACCTTCTCAATTATTTATCAATCTCTTCAGCTAGTTACATAAATGTGGTTGTGTAACACGTAAACAACACAAAAGAAGGATACGAGTGACGACAGAAGAGGGGAAAATTAATGTTCTCACTGCTGCCGTCGTTGATCAGCATGTTAGTTTCAAAGCAATCACGTGATGAAGTAGCATTAGTCAGGCAAGTCTCCTACGCATTCTCCACCGACATAGTTCTATCCTTATCAAATCTGTCTCCACCAAGAGCTACCTGGAAGCCATTATGAAAATCATGTTCACTTTGGTACACGAGCATTAAGACGGGATACTCCAGATGTATCATGTATCATGTTTGTCAGTCATGGCCAGGTAAACTGTAGAAACATGCACTAGTAGTATGTTGACAGTCCCTGTTGGCTTCATCAAGTGGAACGCCACCGTTCATGGAGTGTAAACCCATAGTGCATGGAGTACTGCAGCATATCTTCACGACTTGTTTCCAAATCACGGGACTGGACGCTCAGAACCTGTACCTTGGCTGACCCATTCTACGGATTTGACGCCTACAGATTTCTTTCTGTGGAAAGAGCTGAAAGACGCTGTCTACAAAGACGTGCTAACTACACCCGGTGATATGCAACTTCGTATTACTGCAGCCTGTTCGGAGATCTCAGACGAAGTGCTAGCACGTGTGGTACAGTCGTCCCTTATCATACTGGAAGCGTGTATTGTCGCTGCCAATGGTCATTTTGAACACAACCTTTGATGATTAATTGACTTCTTACTGATCAGAATGTATCTAACAATCAAATGCGCTTGTGTTTTTCTTTAGTATGTGCTACCAATGGTATTACACAAGTTTCGGTGTATTTCGTAAGCGTCTTGCAATATTATCCTCCAAGTAACAAACTGACATTTTAATTTACCCTACTTCTAGTTTGTTACTGTCAATAGGCACTGCTACGTTTAAAACAGTATATGTTTGCACAAGAAATGCAGTTTTTGCATATTATTATAATCTGACCGCACGTCAATGGCACTTTCCATTTGCTCAGTATTTGCGGTGCAAGTTTTAGGTGATACACCTTATATGACTGATATGAGTGGTGTGAGTCGTTTTACGGTGATGGTTGATTACGCTACGAAACAACTCGATATGTGAGTCTTTTCATCGAAATGAATCTCCGTGATACGGCTGCAGCATATCTGGTCGCTGCTACTGTCCACCTGAAGATGGCTGGATGCAGCCTGACATCGGCGATAAAGTAGAACCACCGTATGACCGCCGCACAGACTCCTTTAATGTGGATGTACAAACAGGCATGCCTCCCGAATCTCTCAGCCACTGGAAAGTCCCAAGGGACTCGGAAAAAATTCCAAATGACTATAATGTATACTCATGGTAAAAGAGCGAACATGCAAAATTACAGACCGATATCCTGTACGTCTGTTTCCAACAGAATTATTGATCATATTCTGAGGTCTGACGTCATAAATTTACCTGAGAAAGAAAAGATTCTGTCCACTAATCAACATCGATTTCGAGAGCATAGATACTGTTTTCTCACATGATACTCTAGAAACCATGGCACGTCAACATACAGATATCATATAAATAGACTTCCGGCAAGTGTTTAACACAGTTGCTCACTGCAAATCGTTGATAAAGGCCGAAACGTACGGAATAGGGTCTCAGATGTGTGAGCAGCTCGGTGACGTTGTAAGTCATAAAAATCAGTACGTTGTTATGGACTTCGTGTGTTAGCGGAGACAAAGGTAGCATCAGAAGTGTTCCAGGGAAACGCGATAAACTGTTCGTGTTCTCTATATACAAAATCGATATAACACATATGATGACCGGCAGTCTGTAAGTGTTTACTGATGAGCTTGCAGTGTAGTCTTTAAGTGACTATAACAGGATACATGATTACTTGGACAGAATTTCTGTTTGGTGTGATGAGTGGACGCATGCAGCAAAGTGAGTAAAAATATAATTCAATGCAGATGACCACAAATAACATTCATATAATGTTATAATACAATATTAGCGGTTTGCTGCTTGGTACAGTGTCGTTGATTAAATTTCTACGCAAACCGTTTCAAAGCGATATAAAATAGAACAAACACGTGAGGACGGTAGCAGAGATGGCGAATGGTCGATTTCAGTTGGATGGGGGAAAACTATTTGACACTTTACACGAGCAGCTGCTCATGAAATAGAGTCTGAAACAGAAAGAACGATGCACCACCAAGGAATTATCCGAATCGGACAGAGAATGTGATGTAAACGTGCAGACATTCGAATGATTATAGTTTAAGGAAAGTTGTATCATTTATTCACGAGGAAGAGTTTCACAAATTGAGCAAGTCAGAAAGGCGTTAGTCCATCTCTCCATTATGCAAGCAGTTCTTTGGTTTGGCTGTCAGTGATAGCGCTGTTGAACAACTTCCTGAGGGATTTCCTGCCAAATTCTGTCCAACTGGCGTATCAGATCGTCAATATTTCCACCTGGTAAAAGGGTCCTGCTGATAATGGTGCAACGTTCCCATTGCCTTGCTAGCCAATAAGCCCAACAAAACGAGGCGTAGAATATTGTCGAGCTGCCGCTGTGCTGGAAGGGTGCCGAAGATGACAAGCAAAGAGGTCCTGATATGAAAATGAATGGCACCCCAGCTCCTGGTTGTCGGGCAGTATGACGGACGACAGCCAGGTTTGTATTCCACCGTTCTCCGGAGCGCCTCCACACGCGTCTTCGTCCAGGAATCCCATTGACTGTAGTAGAATTGTTTTCAGTGAAGAGTCACTCTTCGAACTGAGCCCTGTTCACTAACGAAGGTGTGTCTGGAGATGCCTGGACAGTGGTGTGGTACCAATCTGAGTGCCGCCTGTCGTGCGGCCCGCAAAAGAGGAATGGTAATTTTGCGGTGCCATTTCTATTGCTAGCAGGACCCCTTTGGTTGTCATCGGCGACACACTCAGCAGAGCAGTATGTCGACGATATTCCATACGCCGTTTTGTTACCTTTCATGGCAAGCCATCCTGCGTCTATATTTCAGCTAAATAATGCCCGCCCGCGTTCAGTTAGCGTTCTGCTCCTTTTCTTCGTGCTTGGCAAACACTGCGTTGGCCAGCAAGGTCACCGGATCTCTCCGTAATGGAGAACGTCTGGAAGATTATGGTCAGGGCCGTGCATCCGTCTCAGGATTTTGACGATCTAACGCGGCAGTTGGGCAGAGTTTGTGACGATATCCTTCAGGAAGACTTACAACAATTCTGTCGATCAATGCCAAGCCACATAACTTCTCGCATACGACCAGAAGTGCATCATTGCGTTGTTGATTTGTTCAGTTCTTGAAGCTGCTTCTCTAGAATGAATCATCAATTTTGTTTATTAAACTGTTATCATTTTTCTCTCTAAACATATTCGTCAAATTTACCGATTTCTGTCTCATTCGGATAATTCCTTCGAGGTGCGTCATTTTCTTTTTGCGTTACAGTGTACAAACACACGGAAAAAGGACGCGGACATCGACCACGTCGCCTCGGACTTCATGGATCCCACTCGTGAAAAGTTTACTGAGAGAGGAGTGAAGCTTATTGTCTGTCTGCGCAAGGATGGCAGCTCCAAATCCTTGAATGAAATTCGTCTGCAACTCTTCCAGATAGCTTTACCGAAGAATAATATCTTCGGTATCACAGAAGTCAACAATCCCCCAGGGTCTACTTGCAATTTCAGATTTGGAGGAGCAATGACTTGAAGCGACTGAAATTTAGGTGGTAGCCCACAGAAAACGGCCTGATCCCCAGTGTAAACACCCAGCACCAGTGCCCCAGGAACCGCTCAACACGATGCCCTGCACGTGCAAGAAGGGATGCCAAGTGATTTGTCCCCGTTGAAAAGTGTCCATAAACTACTCGTGAGGGGATCTCTAACTGAAGAGGAGATCTTGTTTGATTCGACCCCAACCGACGAGATATGGTTGACGAAGATCGAAGAGGAAATCGACTTAGATCCCATGCCAGAGGAAAGTGTAGGACTGGACTGCGACGTTTACTCCATGGAACCATGTTCCCCTGAACGCAGAAAACCCTCAAAAAGTACATTTTAAACGAATGTAAATACATAACAGTGGTGCTTAAATAATGTTTGTAAAATAATTCTCCCTCATCATTTTCACGTTGTAATCAATGTCATATTTTTTTCTGCATTTTTAAACTAGTTTACAATCATAATCTTGGACTGGAATGGTAATTAATTAATATTAATACACTCAGCTGTCTAGGTAGGTAGGTAGGTAATTGCCATTCACTTTGAATATTTGAACTAATGTCGATGATTTGCGGTTCGAAAGTAAATTGCCTTCACAAAAGTGTCGTAGCTTCAGTTTAGTACTATCATTACATTCACGCTTTTATTCGTACTTTTGCAAAGGATTGAGTGAATTTTAAAAATTTATGAGTTCGCCTTACGCAGAATCTGCTGTTCTACAATTTTCATCCGAGTAAGTTTTCATTTTGAGTAGCCTTCTTTGAGGTACAGGTGTTGGAACATGAGCATAACTCACTTTTCTGCCAAACTAGTAAAAATTGCATTTTTAGGACGATAGACTGTGGATAAACGGGTGGAGCGGTTTTAGCATTTAAATAGATAATTCCACTTGCAATTTTGTTGTCTGTAGAAGGTACTGTATTCGAGTTAGTGAAAAACGGGGAAAAGTCCAACTGTTTCGTGGTTTTTCGGCCCTCAAAACCTCAGCACAAGCCAGAAACCGTCGCATTCCTTTAACTCTTTATTCTTCTTTGGAATGCTTAATGACGATTAAAATTATTTCCAACTTTTGCATATTTACCGGTCAACCAAAGTGTAATTTGCTTAAACTATTTGCGCACGTGACGCCACCCGGCGGTTTGTGGTGCATGACGGAGATGGTTGCGATGTAGTAGCGTCGTGTGTTGCCGACGTAAACATTGTGGACCCAGCATTAAGAAATAGCATTAAGAATGACGAATTCTTTTCAAAAACGATATGTAAAAACTCATCGTCGGTGCAGTGAGCTAGGTGATCAATAAACATAATAAATGTAGAAATCTTCTTACCAAGCTCTCACATCTTCAACGCAGTCACGGAATTGTCGTACTTAATTACGTTATAGCTGGAAGTAGACGGTTGTGGAAAGGCGAGAAACTGAATAGAATTGATAATTCTGGGAGAGGGAGAGACCAAATGAAACTTAACTGCTACTTGCATTCTTAAACCTAGTATACATGATCACTCGTAGTTGTCCTTTCTTTCACACTGTTCTTTGGGACGCTCCCCTTTTCTGTTGGAACAGCCCTTAAACATGCGTGGAATTGCCTTACTTCCGGTCCACAACCGGGGAGGGGGGGTGGGGGGGGTGGAGGGCGGGAATGAGAGACAACCGGCAGTTTAAGACAATAGTTACTTGAATTAATAATGCCTGATATTATAAGCGCACAACGGATAGCTTGGGAGAGAATGAGGGAGTTCCAAACAGAAGAGCCGAACGTGAATTCACTTTTTAATATTTGCTGGTTATCAAAGGGACTGTGGTTGCACATGCTAATGTGTGACGCAGTGCTCATCCTATCTTTAACTAGTCGGCTTGTGCTGACGGCATCCTACTCATTATACTGATTTGCAGTGTATATTTGTCTGCATGTTCAAGATTCTTCTATTCGACATTTACTTATTTATTAACTAAATTAAATGAATAATATAACATCGTCATCGAAATTCACCACGTGTAAGACATATTTTAACATCACAACGATTTAGACAAAACTTTCACTATGATTCAGACAAAACTTTCATTGACAAACAATACAATTAAGGTAAGGACTTATTACCACGATCAGTGCATACTGCTTGAATACGTGAGGGAGTGGTTGGGACTGCGTTTCGTCAACCTGCCACAACCCTAAATTCGTTAGTCTAGTGTGCATTCATTCAAAACGGCACACACAATAACAAACGGTTCTAACTGCTCTGAGCACTATGGGACTTAACATCTGAGGTCATCAGTCCCCTAGAACTACTTAAACCTAACTAACCTAAGGAGGAGGGGGGAGCAGGAATTTAGTGTTCAACGTCCAGTCGACAACGAGGTCATTAGAGACGGAGCGCAAGCTCGGGTGAGGGAAGGATGGGGAAGGAAATCGGCCGTGCCCTTTCAAAGGAACCATCCCGGCATTTGCCTGAAGCGATTTAGGGAAATCACGGAAAACCTAAATCAGGATGGCCGGAGACGGCATTGAACCGTCGTCCTCCCGAATGCGAGTCCAGTGTGCTAACCACTGCGCCACCTCGCTCGGAACTAACCTAAGGATATCACAAACATCCATGCCCGAGGTAGGATTCGAACCTGCGACCGTAGCGGTCACACGGTTCCAGACTGAAGTGCCTACAACCGCTCGGCCACACAGACCGGCAATACAATAAGACAGGAATGTAATAAGATAGCGTATTATGATGACGACGAACGAGTCGTCGCCATTGTTGACTGGTAGGCGGGGCTAAATAGAAACATATAAATCACAGTAAATTTGTCAGTATCATCGATAAGGTGCTGGCTGCATGGTCGGGATCTGCAACGGCTAAAATAATTAGAAGTCGTTGGTAAATATTGTGTACATTGTACTTAACTGGTTGTACAGGATTCTTCTTGGCTGCATACATATAATTACACTCCTGGAAATGGAAAAAAGAACACATTGACACCGGTGTGTCAGACCCACCATACTTGCTCCGGACACTGCGAGAGGGCTGTACAAGCAATGATCACATGCACGGCACAGCGGACACACCAGGACCCGCGGTGTTGGCCGTCGAATGGCGCCAGCTGCGCAGCATTTGTGCACCGCCGCCGTCAGTGTCAGCCAGTTTGCCGTGGCATACGGAGCTCCATCGCAGTCTTTAACACTGGTAGCATGCCGCGACAGCGTGGACGTGAACCGTATGTGCAGTTGACGGACTTTGAGCGAGGGCGTATAGTGGGCATGCGGGAGGCCGGGTGGACGAACCGCCGAATTGCTCAACACGTGGGGCGTGAGGTCTCCACAGTACATCGATGTTGTCGCCAGTGGTCGGCGGAAGGTGCACGTGCCCGTCGACCTGGGACCGGACCGCAGCGACGCACGGATGCACGCCAAGACCGTAGGATCCTACGCAGTGCCGTAGGGGACCGCACCGCCACTTCCCAGCAAATTAGGGACACTGTTGCTCCTGGGGTATCGGCGAGGACGATTCGCAACCGTCTCCATGAAGATGGGCTACGGTCCCGCACACCGTTAGGCCGTCTTCCGCTCACGCCCCAACATCGTGCAGCCCGCCTCCAGTGGTGTCGCGACAGGCGTGAATGGAGGGACGAATGGAGACGTGTCGTCTTCAGCGATGAGAGTCGCTTCTGCCTTGGTGCCAATGATGGTCGTATGCGTGTTTGGCGCCGTGCAGGTGAGCGCCACAATCAGGACTGCATACGACCGAGGCACACAGGGCCAACACCCGGCATCATGGTGTGGGGAGCGATCTCCTACACTGGCCGCACACCACTGGTGATCGTCGAGGGGACACTGAATAGTGCACGGTACATCCACACCGTCATCGAACCCATCGTTCTACCTAGACCGGCAAGGGAACTTGCTGTTCCAACAGGACAATGCACGTCCGCATGTATCCCGTGCCACCCAACGTGCTCTAGAAGGTGTAAGTCAACTACCCTGGCCAGCAAGATCTCCGGATCTGTCCCCCATTGAGCATGTTTGGGACTGGATGAAGCGTCGTCTCACGCGGTCTGCACGTCCAGCACGAACGCTGGTCCAACTGAGGCGCCAGGTGGAAATGGCATGGCAAGCCGTTCCACAGGACTACATCCAGCATCTCTACGATCGTCTCCATGGGAGAATAGCAGCCTGCATTGCTGCGAAAGGTGGATATACACTGTACTAGTGCCGACATTGTGCATGCTCTGTTGCCTGTGTCTATGTGCCTGTGGTTCTGTCAGTGTGATCATGTGATGTATCTGACCCCAGGAATGTGTCAATAAAGTTTCCCCTTCCTGGGACAATGAATTCACGGTGTTCTTATTTCAATTTCCAGGAGTGTATAAACAGATAGCTCACTTAGGCCATACGTTACTAAGCGCATTGGTAGAGGTTGCTTCCTATCAGCTGAAGTCTATGCAACTTTAATCCTTGACGTCCCGAGCAAGAGTGGACGAAAGCTCGCTAGAAACTTGATACAAGCCGCGGAGCGGCGCTACCGGCGCCGGTCGCGATTCGCGGATACTAATACGGCCAGCGGTCGATAACTGCAACCCCTAACAAGTGTGGTATCGAACGTAGATACCACAGAGTGCGGGGGAGAGAGCAGAAGTTCACTACTCGCTTTCAGATATTTAACAGACACGACGTTACCTCTTGCGTACAAGAAAACGTTTCACTTTCTAAACTTCTTCCGTCGGTGCGCGCTTAGCTTACTGTGCTCGCCTATTGCGCCGATGACCATGTGGTCCTGGTCAAACACATCCTGTTTGCAAAATCGACCTGACGCTGGTGTGGAAAAGGCCGTGAAGCGGCAAAAATTTAACTGAATCTGTTTTGTTCGGCATCTGACGTTATCGGCGGTGCGCAACACTCGATTTACGGGCGGCACTGTGTACGTGGTACATTTATCAGATATTCAAATACCTTCGTCCTGAATTTGGAGACAGACGTACTGACAGTACGTATGCTCTCTTACACTCTGGCCCTTCGACTGCCGAATTGGTGGGCACCTAACGTTTTTACTGGGCTTCGATGGAGGTGATGAACGTGACATGAAACTGTCTTGACCAACCTATCTCCAAGCTTTTTTCAGTCAATCGACTGTCTCTGGTCACTACCTGTTAGTGTGCTATCTGCTCTCATCCCTGAGTGGAAGAAACTAAGTTGGTATTATTCTGTAAAGCTTCTCTGCTACGAAAAATCGTCTGCTTCACAATTAAAGTTGACTACGCTCACAGGTATGAGGGGAAGGACATGGGATGTGTAAACACAAATAGCGATTCAATACTAACCTAATAATAACAATTTAAATCTGTACAACACATTTACAATGGCAGCCCAACAAACGTGCGCTTGTTCGAACACTGGCGTAAGCATCGATAATCCTAGCCAAGAGTTCTTCATCAGCCAAAATCGTCACATCACGCACGAGACTTTTCACATGGTACACAATAAGATTGCGTGTTGCTCGAATGTACTAAATATGAGCTAAACCAATTTATTACATGGCACAAACATCAATTAGTACATTCTCGACTTTCTGAATTATTTCATAAAATGTTTGACTTCGTAAATCTCGACTCAGTCGTTCTCGGTTCGTGCTGCTTCAACTGAAATTGACAAATCTACCCATAGCCCGTGAAAGTTGTCTCCTCGTAACGGAAATATACTGCATCAGCTTATGTTGAGGAAGGAAAGCCGCCAAGGAGTAACAAACTTCGATATTCTCTAGCACTCCGCTTTCGAAGGTTTATACCTGCTAACGAATTCCATGAAATTTTAGCTGTCTGTAGGATTTCCTTCCTCTGTTAGATGAAGTACACATATGCAGGCCGACTGCAATCAACCATTACGTGGAAGCGCAAAGATAACTTGCATAAGCTTCTGTTGAAGGTCAGCTTGCACTCGTTTCACGAAGCATGGACTCGGTTAATATCTGAAGTAGTGCTGGAGGGAATATGACACCATGAATCCTGTGGGGCTGTCCAGAAATCCGTAAGAGTACCAGGTGGCGGAGATCTCTTCTGAACAGCACGTTGCAAGGCATCCCATATATGCTCAATATTGTTCATGTCTGGGGAGTTTGTTTGGCAGCAGAAGTGTTTAAACTCAGAAGATCGTTCCAGAAGACACTCTGTAGCATTTCTGGACGTGTGGGGTCTCGCACTGTTCTGCTGCAACTGCCCAAATCCGTCGGAATGCGCAATGGACATGAATGGATGCAGGTGACCACACAGGACGCTTTCGTACATATAACCATTCAGAATACTATTTACACACATCAGGGGTTCCTTATCACTCGAACCACTTACGCCGCACACCTTTACAGAGCATCCATCAGCTTGAACAGTCCCCCGCCTACATGCAGGGTTCATGAATTCATGAGGTTGCTTCCGTAACCGTAAACGTCCGTACGCTTGACATAATTTGAAACGAGACTCGTCCGACCAGGCAACATGTTTCCAGTCAACAACAGTCCAATGTCGATGTTGACAGACCCAGACGAGGCGTAAAGCTTTGTGTCGTTGCGTCATCAAGGGTACCCGTGTCGGTCTTCAGCTCCCACAGCCCATTTCTATGATATTTCGTTGAATGGTTCACACGTTGACACTTGTTGATGGCCCAGCATTGACATCTGCCACAATTTGCGAAACATTTGTACTTCTGCCACGTTGAACGATTCTCTTCAGTCTTGCAGGATCTTTTTCCGGTTGCAGCGATGTCGGAGATTTGATGTTTCATAGGATTCCTGATATTCGCGGTACACTGTTGAAATGGTCGTATGGGAAAATCCCCACTTCATCGCTACTTCAGAGATGCTGTGTCCCATCGCTCATACGCCGATTATAGCAGCTCCTTCAAATTCCCTTATATCTTCATAACCTGCCGTTGGAGCAGCAGTAACCGATGTAACAATTGTGCCAGATATTTGCTGTTTTATGTAGGCATAACCGACCATAGTGCCGTATCCTGCCTGTTTACATATCTCTGCACTTGAATACTCATGCCTCTACCAGTTTCTTTGGTACTTCAGTGTGGTACTTAGCCAAAACAGTGTGTGAGACGGGCATCTGGGATGCTAGTCCGCCCCGGTAGCTGAGTGATTACTGCGATGTTATCGCACTGGCAACAACATGCCATCTCTGGGGTGCGCTGGTATCGATAGACTTCGATCACGCCCTTGACAGGCTGAGTCACGCTTATCTCATGGAAGTGATGACGCAAATGAGGTTTCGAGAAAGTTTTGTCACCATCTGTATGAGACTGCTCCACGGCACCTCACCCAGAGTGCTCATCAATGGACGCATGGTGGATCCCACCACCATCTCACGATCGGTCAGACAACGGTGCCCGCTGTCGACGATACTGTATGCCATTGCTGTCGAGCCGCTGCTCTGTGGGCTCCGGAATCGACTCCAAGGAATGACGATAAGGCACAACAGGTTTATGTGCAGAATATACGCGGATGACCCAGTGTCGGGGAACGAAGCAAGAGCTGCCTTGCATTGGATCAATTTCTATGTTATGTCTACGGGAAGTCGTATGAACATGGCAGAGTCGGGAGCGATGAAAATTGGGTGACGACTCCCGACAGGAAGTATAGCACCATTACAGCCGATAAAGAAGATGAAATGCCTAGCAATTGTCTTCACTACAGACATTCGACACACGGCGGCACTGAACTACAGACATCTTCTGCAAACAATTCGTGTGAGTGTCCGAAGTCGCGGGTTAAGGGCTGTGGACACGATACAACGGGTCACCTTCGCCAACACTTACTAGTTTCTCGCATCCCCCACCTGGCACAAGTTCTTGCTATGCCGGTGCTGATGGCTCTCCGAATCCTGGCGGCATTAGTATATTTTGTGAGCACAGGTCTGTTTTTTTTTAGGTCGGTTACGAAACCCTCACCGTTCCTCATAGTCGTGGAGGTATGGGACTAGTCCGCGTCCGCGACCGAACAGTGGCTATTTATGTAACCACAATGATAAAGATGTGGACAAGACACCGGACAAGTCTGACGTGCACCTTGACAGACGAACTACAGTAGCTCCACCTTCTCGTTTGGCACCGGTAGAGGTGGTTCACATCTCACCATCGCTTGCCCACATGCGAATATATTTTTTGGAACACAGTTATTTTCATATGGAACTACCGACTACCAGGATGGCAACGGCATTTTGACTCGACGACGGTCGAATAATGCCGTAGAACGCCGACAACTAACAGTTACATGGCCAACGGTATGGAGTACAGTGCACCACCCACACCTTGATACAGGGACGCGCGCACTGTGGTATCACGTGGTAAATGGGAAATACGTGACTCGTTCCAGCCTGCATGCAATTTATATGGTGGATGAGCCACTGTGTCCACAATACAATGTTATAGACACAAAGGAACATCGCCTGATATGCGGGCCTTCGGTGGGCGTGTGGTGTTTTGGCCCTAAAAACGATCGCCTTCCTCCTTCGGGTGGTGCCACAAGCAATAGAACCACGGATACTACTTCTCCCAGATATGACCTATTATCCCCGAACGAAGAGAAACGCAGTGACTTGGGTTCGGGAACTGACTGTGCTTTACCTTCTCCGAGACGGCAGTAAGAATGTACTCGACTTACTACAAGAGCATCACTCACAGATTAAGAGACGTCCGAGATATCGAACATATTACGATAATTTCTTAGGGAGTGCCTTGATTGATCCCCCATCCAGTTGAGGTGTACTGGGTACGAGAATATAATTGTTGCCTGTAAGTATTCAGAACAAGAAAGGACCAGTACAGTGGAGAGGATCCGCCACCATACGTGAAGACGTACCCGGAACCAACGAGAGGTACAACGGGATTAGCGAGGAACACGCTCAAAGATGAGGGATATGGTCCGTTATCGTTTTGTACTGATAGAAGCAGTTTATGCTTTTTATTGTTACACCGTTACGTAAAAAAAATGTCCTCTTATTTACATTTTCCAGAAATATATTATTTTATAAAGGACATCGTGTTATATAAAAAAAATGATTGAAGCAGTTTATGTTTGTTGTTGTTATACCATTATGTAAGTGAAAAGTCCTCTTATATCAAAAAAAGATTATTTAGCTGTCAGAGAAGAAAAAGTGGTCAGCGGCACGGAATGTCATGCAAAGGCTGGGTCGGAGATTATCTCTGCTCAGGGATTGGGTGTTGTGTTATCAACATCATCTCATCCCCATCGGGACACCAGTCACCGATATGGCGTCAACTGAAAATACTTCCACCAGGCGAACCGTCTACCCGTCGAGAGGCTCTACCTACACGACATTTCATCTCATTTTCTTGTGGGATGCTACGGGAAAAATATGCAACGTTTTTGGATCTTTAGGCCATTGTAGGAAAAGTGAGTGAATTTGTCGAAGGATTTCAGACTTTTCATGTTCTTCCTTTGCCTGTACAGTCCATTGCAGAAGACTTAGTGTTAAATAATTTTCCTCTTATTAAACCCCTTCTTTACATCAACGAAACTACCTGCTGTCTGATGTGTAAGGGAATTTCTGCGATTTCTACGGCGCTCGGAATTGTGTTGCTTATACACTCTTATTCGTGATTAATTGATTTGTTTGTCGCCCCAGTGCAAAAGAAAATATAGACCCAGATCTGGTACATACACTGTACCAGACACTTTATACTGCATGATAAATAAATCACAGCTCTAATCGTAAAGAATTTATGTTTGTACGATCGACAAATCGACCTGCTTCTGTATGATATAGAACGATCTATAGGTGTGTACTGTCCTCTTACAGCTGACAAAAAAAAGCGGATAAACTGAAGTTTCAAATCGAGAGGTGGGATATGAGAGAGGGGGAAAACCTGTGAAGTTAAATAGCAACGCTGTATCCATTTTGGGATGTGTCGTCTTGTTTGCAACTCATAAGTTCTTCCCTTTGAAAGTTTTCTTTGCTCTTGTTTACTGCATTCTTAATGTTAAGTCTGAATACCGTGGGGGAGAGGATGCAGCCATAGCATGACTCACATCGCAATTAAGTACACTTTCCTCTTCTTCTGCTCTTAAAACTCAAGTAGACGTTTGGTTTCTGCATAAGTTCTAGATAACTTTAAAATCTCTGTTTCGTACGTAACTCCTCCAAAGAGTTTCTTTAAGCCGACGATGTTCAAATGGTTCAAATGGCTCTAAGCACTATGGGATTTAACATCAGAGGTCGTCAGTCCCCTAGACTTAGAACTACTTAAACCTAACTAACCTAAGGACATCACACACACCCATGCCCGAGGCAGGATTCGAACCTGCGACCGTAGCAGCAGCGCTGTTCCAGACTGAAGCGCCTAGAACCGCTCGGCCGCAACGGCCGGCGTCGACGATGAAAATAGCCTCAAAAGTGATGTCGTTATGCAGTTACAGGACTGAGCAGAGCTACAGGATAAAGCACTAAGTCACATGTGCGCATTTAAAAGAGTACATAATTTGCTACAAAGGTGTAGCAAGGCAAGGGTGTGCCTGTTAAAGCATTTTTATGTTCAAAGCAAGATTTATGTTAATTTTACCTGTAGTTTATTGTGTTACGATGAGGATGATGCTATATGTGTTTGAGCGTCCGTATGGAAACAATTAAGAAAAGTGTTTCTAAGAGAAATCGACAAAAATTTCAGCATTAAATTAAATTTACCAGCTCCCCCCCCCCCCCCCCTCTCTCTCCCTCCTTCTCTCTCTCTCTCTCTCTGTCCTCTCTCTCTCTGTCTCGCACACACACATAGACACACACACATGCACATACACAGAGAGAGAGAGAGAGAGAGAGAGAGAGAGAGAGAGAGAGAGAGAGCAGGGACATGAAAACCAGAATGAAACGAGTTGCCACAGACGTTTGTAAGCCTGAGTTTAGCTTCCCAAGGCATGGGCAAAGTAAAAAAACAAAATGGAGACAGCGAGAGAGGAAAAAATTATGACGGAGCTGAGAGAGAGACTGGAACGGATTAGATTACGAAGAAAAAAACCACTGCCGCCCAAGTGCTCGCGATAATTTGTGGACAAATATGATTAACGCCGGCAGATTCCAAAATTGGAGTTGGACAGCGTCGGTAGGGACGTGAGACGGGGCCGCAAAATTCCTCAAACCGTAATTATGAGTCGGAGCCAGAAATTCAGCGGAAAGCAGTGGCAGGCCACCATGGGGTGGCGTGGTGGTGGGGGGAGCGCGGAAGGAAGTACAGTGCAGCGCGGGAGAGGAAAGGGAGCGGGAGGAAAAACGCCGGCGGCCGCGGAGAATTGGTTTTGAGGCTCACCTCCGGGTGGCGAAATCAGAGTCGTTTCGTGACAAAGGGGGAGCGGTTGGAGGGGGGCGGCTTTGTGTGGCCGCTGGATTGTCGCAGTTGGTTGAAAGGCGACCGGGCGAAAGGCTGCGCCATTGTAACTGCCTTGCTGGGCCTGTCACAGCTGCGGCTCTGGCCGTGACGTCGCGAGAATGCCTTTCTTCGAATAATTTTTATTTCCGAGACACAAATTCAAATTTCGTCAACCTGTAACAGTGCAGAACTGATCACGTGCGTGGTTTGGTAGACTAAAACAACAAGTAAGGCGACCACATCCTACGAGAACTCAGATGTCACTTCACGCATTTATTAAGGTGAAGATTATATTCATTGTTTGTAAATGAACATTTTGTTACCTTCTGGACTCTCTGCGTTTTTGTTGGAGCTATCTGTTTATAAATGTATCGCAAATGAAAGAAATTGTCCCTGAGTGTTTCAAACTGAGCTCATGATCACATGCAAGCCACACGTATTGTACCTTTGTTGCTGTCAAGTGCTCTTCACGTGACCACTGCGTGCAATGCTTGTGGACTCACACTGGCGACAGGATACCATAGAGGTGTTAGAGAATGAACTGGGCAATCGCAGTGAATTGAAGACAACGAATGGCCTGTATGTGCCTACAAAGTTATTGTTATAACTAACCTTTGTGAAAGAAGGTCAAGGATTCCAGAACGAATTTACACTCTGTAATGTAATGTGCACCGATTTGAAACTTCCTGATACAGTAAATCTGTATACTTGACTCGGACGCCGAAGTGGGACCTTAGCCTCCCACGAGCAACTGTTTTATCAACTACAGTCAATCCCACAGTGTGTGGCTCAGCCATGTCTTGACAATATCCTTTCATCGAGGAGTTGTAGTTTCGTAAGTTTAGTAGGAGAGCTTCTGTGAAGTTTACATAATAGGAGATGAGGTACTAGAGGAAATAAAGCTATGAGGACGGATCGCGTGTCGTGGTTCGGAAGCTCATTTGGTAAAACACTTCCCAGCCAAATGCAAAGGCCATGGGTTTGAAACGTAGGATATCTACTAGCAGTATATTAAATTGACCAGCTTGAAGTCTAGGTTTGCAAATAAATATTTCACTGCTTAAAAGTGAAAAGAATAAATAAGAAAAAATTAATAAGTGGCTTCAGGGGAAATTACATAATGGATCTTTGTCCGAAGTTTCATAGCCTAACAAAAAAAAAAAAAAAAAGCGCAGCATATGGACCACATTAAGATCTAGTTTAGAAAAGAACAGAACTAAATGCGCGAATGTAATCAGCGTAGTTAACAAAAAATAATTAATAAAATAAGGCAAAACTTGAAATATTTCACGACTAGCTGCTCGTTTCAAGTGTCAAAAAGTTCATCTTTTCGAGACCCAGGAATTTTGCCCATAAAACTTTGCATGGGTGTGATATTTAACTCTCAATGAGACTTCCTTCCATTCCGTTACTAAATTTAGGACGTTCCTAGAACACACGGCACTAGGACAGTAAATAAGGTGTCAAAAAGATCATGTTTTCAACGCATGGCTTTAACGTATATAAAAAATTCCTTGGTTTGATAATTAACAGTCAAAAAGCTTCCTTCGAATAAAATACTGGACTTTTGACATTTCGAGAGCAAAAGACCCTGGGAATTGGTAAAATCCACAGTGGTTAAAAGAATTCCGTGAGAAACAAAATATTAGCAAAAGGCTCATTAAGATGTGTACTAACACGCTAGATGACGAGAATCATGCAGGAATGTCCACATTAAAACTTCAAATACAGGACGTGTTTTCCCAACACAGAAATGTGAACCCTAAAAGGTCCGTAGCTGTCAATGTTAACTTCTAAAGGTTACATTTGGAAAAATAGGTATTCGACACTGGAGTAACTATAGTAGAAAGAAGGAAATAGGATGGGAGGAGACCAGTACTGACAGGGGATTTATAAATAGAATATTTTAATTATTGCGTCGGTATGAGAAAGATCATTTCAGTCTCACTCGGTATTTTATGAAGAAGATGAGTTCTCAACTAGTCACAAGAAACAATATTTCCCATGACTTCAATGGAAAACAACAGTGCTCCTAGAAAGTGGCTACTTTAGTTATAAAGGTGAACCCAACATTGGCAGTCATGATACGTATTAGAATGTCAAGAGGTAAGATCATGGGGCTCATGAAACTAAACACAATTTTTGTTTTCAAATATAAAAAGTACATTTCTGAATTTTAAAGTACTGTCTGATGACGATGTTACACAACTGTTTTCAAGAAAATGAAACCTAGTTTTGTTTGCCTTTTAATTCAGTTAGGATTATGTAACATAGCAAAATCCTAACTTTCCAATTGGTGTGAATTTTGAAGTAGCAATTTCTGTAACTGCCGCTCCTTTAGGTGATAGTGGGAATAAGAGTATGTGCACTTAGCAAAACCATACAGAAGTTTTCCACTTCACATTTTTTCAAGTCCTTTAAAGGATTTCGCCCAAAAATATCGGACAGGAGAAATAATTCATAGACACTAAAGTAGATTGACTCCTTCTGATATTTATTGACATTCAATGTTCACCTCTGGTCATAGAAAGACGAACTTGTAAGAAATATTGTACGAGTAAGTGACTTTTAAGACCACAAGAATTATAATTATACAAAGAAAAAAGCATTCGTTCTTTACAACAAAAGCATACCAGTGCCTTTCCATTCACACAGATTACTTCACTTCAAATAACTAGCTTTTGCAATTTTTTTACGATCCAATACAGCTACCCAAAGAGCCCCTTAAGTACACAAGAATCTTCCATTACACTGAGAGTGTTAATAAAAAGAAATGTACTTTATCGACAGTGGATGGAAATGTAGATCTTTGAAGCTGAAGGTTAAAACTCTGGGTTTACTATAAAAATAAGGCTATAGTGTAAAAAGAAATGTAATTAAGTGCCATAGTCAACGTTATCTTTTTTTTTCATGTGTCACTACAGGTAGCCCATGAGCTATGGATAGTGTAGTATACTTTACATTTCACTTTACCGTAGAGCTGAACATGACCTTGTTTCACTTGCAGTAATCTAGATTCTGCGCGGACTAATCATGTTGTGGTGATCTTTATGTACCTACATCATAAACTTTTTCCTTGCTTATATCCAAAGTCGTTATATCGTTATCTTATACTTCCTACTTGTAACTGTATTCTTGTTTTACGAAACCCTTTTAGGGTTACACTGAATTTTCTTTGTCACCACTGACATATTATTCCCTTGGTTTCGAGATTTTAACGTATTCCTTTTGTAACGGTTGTTGAGAGTCCATAGTTATACATAGACCTTGGACTGTGCATTATGTTATATTCTATCTAACAGGGTTTCTTGCACAGGCGACTTCCTATAATGTGTCCACCACTGTAAGTGTATATCGAAGTGTTCTATAATGTACCATTTAGTCGTCAACTAGGTTTCTGTTCCCCAGGCATATTGTCAGTAAATGTTACTGTGCAATTATTTTGTCTTCTATCTGACGTTCTACATAGACAGGATTTTGAAAAAAAAGGACTTAGGCTGAAGTTTAAACGACATGTTGTAATTTTTCAACTTATTGTTTTACTCCGTATGGTTACATGTACTCTTTCTCTTTCTAAGAAATATTCTAGCTTTCACTTGCTACAAGACCTTTATAACTGAATGTCAGTTATAGGTTAATATTTTAGCTTTCACTTACTACAAAATCTTTATAACTGAATGTCAGTTACAGATTAATATTTAACTTGTTATACGGGTCAGATGCACTTGACGAAACGTATTGTAGGTACTGGATTTAACTTTGACATGCTAATGCTTCTTTGTCCACCATTCACCTAATGGATATATGGAGCACATTTGTAGAGCTAATTGGGTGCTTGCAATTAACATTTACTGAGGTAGGCTTAATAACAATCCACTCTTTGTATTATATTTATAACATTGTATGCCAGTTTCAATAATGTAATATTTTATACCTTGTGTACACTGTTCACAAATCAAATAATGGTAACTGTCATACCGAAACTGGTCATTGTAAATAAAGGTTTTACAAATGCGATTTTGAGTGAAAAGTTGTCTTTCTTGTCGTTGAATAATTTACTTCCATGTGATAACTTACA